>NC_090451.1:260225916-261533416 GCF_031143425.1 Pleurodeles waltl | reverse complement strand
TATTGGAAAATGAATGGGTTCAGAGATTCTAAAGGCAACACCATTAAACATAAATTGTTGTGGGGTAAGGTTGCGGGTCTGAAAGAGACGCTTCCTAAAGTCCATGTTGTACATACACTTGGACACCAGCGCCTTGGAATGCACGTTGCTGGGAATACTTTGGCTGATGAGGCTGCAAAGTCGGCAGTGGCTATCGCCACTGTAGCCGCGGTAACTCGTTCGAGTTCAAAACCAGACATAGAGATTTCGGCTGCCATAAAAGCTACGGCTGATGGCACGCCATTTCCTAAAGGATTCCCTTCTAAATATAGTTACTGCTTGAGTGGTGCACTAAATGCTGTTGTTAATATTCCAGGCGTTGGTGTACGTGAGTTACCGAATAAGATTGAGAGACCTCGATTAATTTCTGCAGCGCATGAAGGGGTGGCATCTGCGCATGCTGGTGTGGCTGCCACGATTTCGCTTTTACAGGCCCGTTATTGGTGGCCTAGTCTCTATAAGGAGACAAAGCAGTATGTCCTTTGTTGTGACGTCTGTCAACAAATTAAAGCATCGTCGGCTAGACGCCCGCAGCAGACTCCTCTTCTGATATCAAATAGACCATTACAGTGTGTGTACTTGGACCATTGTGGTCCACTGACACCAGATAGTGCATACAAATACATATTGGTTGCTGTAGATTCGTGCTCCAGATTTGTGTGGGTCTGGCCACAGCGCTCGGCTGACGCTCGGACTGTTATTAAAGATTTGCGTATCTTTGTCGATACATTTGCAGTTGCGGCTTTTCATTCGGACCAGGGCCCTGCTTTTGCCTCTAAGGCATTCAGGGACACCATGGCTTCGTTGGGGGTCCAACTCCAATTCTCGTCTCCATTTCATCCCGAGGGAAATTCTGTCGTGGAGCGTCATCCTTAACAGCCAGGCTTATAGGTACGGGTCGTAGTTGGCTAGCCCACCTGTATGGAGTACAGAGAGCACTTAATAACTTGCCTAGAAGGTCACTGGGGGGTCGTACTTCATATGAGTGCCTGTTCGGAACACGAATGTATGTTCCTGATCTAGATGGTCCTGGTATGGAGGCGGCAGAAACGCCCTTTGACATAAATGATCGTGTCACTGTTTTGCAGGATTTACAACAATTCTGTGAAGATAACTCTTCTGCAAGTGCTGCCTCCTCTGGAATTAAGGATGAGCCAGTAACACCTACTGGTTGGATACCCAGGATTGGGGATCTAGTGCGTGAAAAGGTCGCAGTAAAGAAAGAATTTGGTCCTTCTTATCGAGCACCTGTCCCGGTGTTGGGGGTGAGCGGCACGAGAACTGTGATTTTGCCGCCGCTGCAAGGGGCCAAAGGAAATCGTTTTGTTTCCATTGATAATGTCAAGTTACAACATGTGGCCGATTCTGCACAGCAGACCAAGAGGGACACCCAGTAGTTCCGGCATCCCTCTCACTACTGGGGAAGAAGTCCCGCTGCAGGTGATTAGCACCGACCATGTTTCCTCTCCGAGCTTGGGGAGGGTGGAAGATGATCTTGCGATTGTTCCACAGTCGACGATTGATATCGATTCTTTTTCTCAAGTTGCTGTACGTTCTACTGATGTTTCTGAACATGTGATTTATAGCGTACGTAGGAGAGAACCTCCATCAGCTTCCTTGTTCACTGTTGCACCTTTTGCGAGAACTGCCTCTGGCTGCTTCAACGACGCAGATGCGGCTGTATCCAGCTCTTCGTCTTCGCTGTCTTCAATCCGAGGTCCACGTAAGCTACTAAGTTGGCTTAAACGTACATATTTTGTTGTTCCTTGGAACTATTTGTGGCTTTTTATGGCTGTACTGACTATTTTTTTATGGTTGGGATTTGTGGTTACCTTTTTTCTGGTAATACATGGTCATTTTCTTCCTGATCGATCGGACATTGAGCACGTGGAGACTGTGTTGAGACCACATTTTTCGTCTCATATGGTTCGAAGAGACTTATCCAATGTGAACATTTCTGCAATACCAATTCCGGATGGAATTGTGTGGGATAAAGTAATGTTTGATATATATGGTCCCACTGAATTGATTCAAATACTGTATGTTCTTAAGTTATCAATGAATGATATTGTTATTCCAGGCATTGTTTCTGATGATTGGGATGTGAAGACAGTAGATGCTATGCTAAAAGATTTGCAATATTATACTGTCTATGACGATGAAGATGCTTACCAATTTAAAGATAATCATGGTTATATGTTTTGCTACACCTATTATGGACACCACTTTATTCACAAAGCGAGTAGCCCTAAGTCCATCTTTAATTATGTACAATGGGAACATTGCTCGACTCCTCCACAAGGGAGTTCGAAAACGTATAATGATAAATTTGCATATTTTTCTGGGCATGATCAGCGAAACGCTAAGTCTTACTATTTTAAAGTGACACCGTATTCTAATAAGCAAATTTTGTTGACCGATACTAAATTACTGTATTCTAATTCGTTTGTATCTAAACTTTCGGTCGAAGGATATGAATACTGGTTGAAGACTGTTGACTTGAAAAGTGTTTGGGGTACGAAAAATTGGCAGATGCAAGGCAGAGATACATTATTTCGAGCATGCATTATCCCTGTGCAAATGATTTTCCTCAATGACACAGTACAACAGACTAGTTGTTTGGGCTTGGCGTCGATTAGAAAATTGACTTTGCCTAGAATACCTGTCCCTTCTAAATTAAATAACTGGCAGCACTATGTGAATGCTACTTTTAGTGAATTTACGCATTGGGTCCAGAATGGTACGCTTAACGCTTCATCGTTACATCCGGGCGGGTGGTTATTGTGGCCTGTAGACACTAATCAGTGTCATCAACGTTTTGTTACCTCTTCTGGGGGGTTCAGGACTAGTAGGGCAGACCCTCGTTACATTTCACCAGAACATGCAGATATAATAACTACATACAGTGTGGGGAAACTTTGTCAACAATGGTTGAAGTACTCCACGCTGGGTGCAGTTAAGTCACACCTCAAGTTACTGTCTAATGGTACTGATTTACAAGATTTCTTGTCAGGTCCCAAGGTGCCCCGGAGAAAAAGGTTCTTATACGAAGTGTATAATGAGTTTTGGAAACTTTCCCAGCAGGAGGCTGCAGCCCGGTTAAGACAGATTGATCAAGAAAATCTGCTGCAGACTTTGTCTGTCGTTGATAATGGCATGCATACCCTTTCTGACCGTGTTTACACGATTGACAGCATTGTCTCTTCTGCTATTGACATTATAAAATCAGACATGTCTTCTTTATATCATGGGCAGAGTCAGACACGATCTATCATGCAGCTGGATTGGACTCTTCAGACCTTGAAGGCGGGTCGCGTTCCATGGCAGCACATTCGTGCCAGAGAGATCTTTATCTCCTTTAATTTAACTCATCAACAACAATTGATGGCTAAGAAGGAAGCGACGTATGTTATGTTAAATATTGAAAAGTTGGAGAAACTGCCTTTTACGGTGGCTGAGATTCCGTCAGCTGAGTGGTTGATTCATGGGGTTATTAATTTGCCTATCTCCACTCTGCAATTTACTTCTTGTTTGAAGCACATTCCAGTGGGTAGATATGAACTATTGGGTGACAGTTACATATACAAGGTGTGGGAGCTTCCTTTTCAGTACAGATGTGTTAATGGTTTGCGGGAAGTTTTTCTTAGCGGTAGCGAATGCAAAGCTTCTGTTAGCCATTCCATGGTTTGTAAACAGCTGTCCTTGCACGGAGCGTGTAATGCTTCGATTGCTAACTTAGCTTGTTATCTGAAGGGAGTTCCAGTCCCGGTAATTAAAAACACTTTCCAGGTGCTTTCTAACGGCAGTTACATTATTCTTAACAGCGAACGCTGCTGTGGCATGCGTGCCGGAATAGTTTACGTCGTTGTCGTCAACAAGGCCGTTACGTGCTGCGGGAATGTGTTGTTTCCCCCTACTGAATTTAGGGAGGTAGCGGACATCTGGCCTCATATTGTTACTTCCAAGGTTGATTTCGACAAGTTGAGTCAGCTGAAAGCTTTATTGTTTCAAAAGCATGTGGCCCTTACATCTGCTAGCGAGACCTACGCACTTCAAGTGGCAAGGTCATCGGCGGAGATACAGTCCCTTTTGAATACTAACTTTCCGAGTCACTTCGGTGAACTTGTGGGACGTATATTTAATGTATCCAGCACTGCTGGTATTGCTCATTTTTTCAAAGCCGTTGGTGTTGGTTTCGTTCACACCTTCTCTTCCATATTCGGTTTGATACCTTCGGCTATACACTCCATTTTCGGAAGCATTTTTGGGGGTTTCCCAATTACTTTGGCTTTATTGGCTGGAGTTTTGCTATTGTTGCTATTTTTTCGTAATGGCTGCCCCGCCGCAACAAGATCCTGTATTGCTGCTCCCGTCAGCGCAGCTGTGTCGTGAACGCATGATGCAGTGTTTTGGAGCAACACTCCTGGCTCATTTGGAGTGTGACTGGTCTTTGTCGTTCCGACCGGTTTTGGATTGTGTGCAACCCGTGTTTCGATGCCTTTGGTGCTCGTTTGAACATGCACTGGCTTTCTGTCTCTCACTGCAGCGCTCTCCAGTGGTTGATCTTGATCTGTTGATGTTCCCGATTAGGGCTCATTCCCAGACTTGTGCACTGCGGTTGCGTTTGCTTCGTGAAGCGGATTATGAGATTCCCTTCCTGGAGGAAGATGGTTTTGTCTCTTTCCGTGGCACTACACGGGGTGCCGCCCTGAATGGTTTTGGGGCTTTGGAACACACCTGCTCCATGGTACTTTGTGGCGTGGATCTTCCGATATTGACATATCTCGAAGTGGAGGAGCTTCTACGTTCTATTGCTTCTGTTTGACAATTGGATTTTTTTTCTCTCTCTCCCGACTAAATTGACACTATATTGCAATTCGCTCTATCGTCACATGTTTCCTAAATTTATGACTTTGTTGTCTTCTCATCTTGTCGAAATGTTGGGTTTAAATTTAGGTCATGTTTTTTTTTAATGTTGTTGGAACCACTTGCTACCGACAAGGGGAGGGTGTAGTGTGGTCAGTTTTGCGTATATTTTGCGCATTAGCTTCAGGCCTTAGGCCTCTGTGCACTTTGCCCTAAATATATTTTATTCATTTGCTAACAGCTTAGAGCCTCTGTGCACTTTGCTCTAAATGCTTTCTATTAGGCTTCGTACTGTTATTTTACAGAATAGCCAGTTCTACGGTGTTGTTTTTTATTCATATCACACTGTTTTGCCTACTTCAGCACTGGAGTTCTTCATAACATATTCACTCTGTGCTTTAGTCAAGGATACAGTCTGGTACATTGCCGATAGACGTGGTAGGAGTCTAGACTTGCCATTTCTGCGTAGGAACATTTTGTGATCACGATGACATGTTAGTTATAAAATCACTTCCTTGTCCCAATACATGCAAGAGGGAGATTTCGACCAGGGAACCACAACTAGACGCTGACTGCCTCGTTGCAGATGCTGAACCAGATCACAGGCCTTTGCTCAGGTATGAGTGTGTCCGTCTCCCTAGTGATACAGAAAGGCAAGCTGAAAGCTTAACATGCTGTGCTCTAAATAGAACAAGCAGAGGGAGAGTAGAAACGGTTAGGAATTATGATAGCTTTATTTCTATGTTTTACTCTCCTGGTTACTATATCAATCCTACTATGTTGTATTGTTCTGGTTATTGCGGCTCACGCCTTTATATCTAAAATACAGTCGTTTTATTAAAACATTATATAAAGCTTATACTGTCTTTGTCATTTGTATATGAGACCATATAGTGAATGAGAGAGTTGGTTTGGATCTGAGTGACCACGACTTCCCTGAGAAGTTCCAAAGATGTCATGCGCTCGGCTGCCCAATCATTTCTTCCCCGTGGGAGAAATGAGGCACTTCTAGTTAGCCGGAGCAACAACCGGATTTAGGGTGACAGAGTTCCTTACACGTGGGTCAGACTCAGTCCCCCACACCGTTATCGATCCTGCTGCCTAGAAATCCAGTAGTCTCATTTAGGATAATGAGAGCCCACGCAACACATCCACTCACCATATCCTTGGCAGGATGAAGCACACTGGGCACAAAGCCCCCTCCAGAACCAGTGGAAGAAGGCATCCACTCACCCATCTTTGTCAGGATGAAGCACACCGGGCACAAATCCCCCTCCAGAACCGGTGGGGAAAAGCATTCACTTACCCTAGCCTTGGCAGGATGAAAAAAACTGGGCACAAGGACCCCTACAGAACCAGTGGAAGAAAGCATCCACTCACCCATCCTTGGCAGGATGAAGCACACTGGGCACAAAAGCCCCCTCCAGAACCAGTGGAGAAAAGCATCCACTCACCCTATCCTTGGCAGGATGAAGCACACTGGGCACAAAGCTCCCTCCAGAACTAGTGCAAGAAGGCATCCACTCACCCATCCTTGGCAGGATGAAGCACACCAGGCACAAAGCCCCCTCCAGAACCAGTGAAGAAATGCATCCACTCACCCTATCCTTGGCAGGATGAAGCACACTGGGTACAAAGCCCGCTCCAGAACCAGTGGAAGAAGGCATCCACTCACCCATCCTTGGCAGGATGAAGCACACCGGGCACAAAGCCCCCTCCAGAACCAGTGGAGAAAAGCATCCACTCACACTATCCTTGGCAGGATGAAGCACACTGGGCACAAAGCCCCCTCCAGAACCAGTGGAAGAAGGCATCCACTCACCCATCTTTGGCAGGATGAAGCACACTGGGCACAAATCCCCCTCCAGAACCGGTGGGGAAATGCATTCACTTACCCTAGCCTTGGCAGGATGAAAAACACTGGGCACAAGGACCCCTACAGAACCAGTGGAAGAAGGCATCCACTCACCCATCCTTGGCAGGATGAAGCACACTGGGCACAAAGCCCCCTCCAGAACCAGTGGAGAAAAGCATCCACTCACCCTATCCTTGGCAGGATGAAGCACACTGGGCACACAGCTCCCTCCAGAACTAGTGCAAGAAGGCATCCACTCACCCATCCTTGGCAGGATGAAGCACACTGGGCACAAAGCCCCCTCCAGAACCAGTGGAGAAAAGCATCCGCTCACCCTATCCTTGGCAGGATGAAGCACACTGGGCACAAAGCTCAATCCAGAACTAGTGCAAGAAGGCATCCACTTACCCTATCCTTGGCAGGATGAAAAACACTATGCACAAAGCCCCTTCCACAACCAGTGGAAGAAGGCCTCAACTCACCCATCTTTGGCAGGATGAAGCACACTGGGCACAAAGCCCCCTCCAGAACCAGTGGAGAAAAGCATCCACTCACCCTATCCTTGGCAGGATGAAGCACACTGGGCACAAAGCTCCCTCCAGCACCAGTGGAAGAAGGCATCCACTCACCCATCCTTGGCAGGATGAAGCACACCGGGCACAAAGCCCCCTCCAGAACCAGTGGAGAAAAGCATCCACTCACCCTATCCTTGGCAGGATGAAGCACACTGGGCACAAAGCTTCCTCCAGAACTAGTGCAAGAAGGCATCCACTCACCCATCCTTGGCAGGATGAAGCACACCGGGCACAAAGCCCCCTCCAGAACCAGTGGAGAAATGCATCCACTCACCCTATCCTTGGCAGGATGAAGCACACTGGGCACAAAGCCCCCTTCAGAACCAGTGGAAGAAGGCATCCACTCACCCATCCTTGGCAGGATGAAGCACACCGGGCACAAAGCCCCCTCCAGAACCAGTGGAGAAAAGCATCCACTCACCCTATCCTTGGCAGGATGAAGCACAGTGGGCACAAAGCTCCCTCCAGAACCAGCGCAAGAAGGCATCCACTCACCCATCCTTGGCAGGATGAAGCACACCGGGCACAAAGCCCCCTCCAGAACCAGTGGAGAAATGCATCCACTCACCCTATCCTTGGCAGGATGAAGCACACTGGGCACAAAGCCCGCTCCAGAACCAGTGGAGAAATGCATCCACTTACCCTATCCTTGGCAGGATGAAAAACACTGTGCACAAAGCCCCTTCCAGAACCACTGGAAGAAGGCCTCCACTCACCCATCCTTGGTAGGATGAAGCACACCGGGCACAAAGCCCCCTCCAGAACCATTGGAGAAATGAATCCATTCACCCTATCCTTGGCAGGATGAAGCACACTGGGCACAAAGCCCCCACCAGAACCAGTGGAGAAAAGCATCCACTCACCCTATCCTTGGCAGGATGAAGCACACTGGGCACAAAGCTCCCTCCAGAACTAGTGGAAGAAGGCATCCACTCACCCATCCTTGGCAGGATGAAGCACACCGGGCACAAAGCACCCTACAGAACCAGTGGAGAAATGCATCCACTCACGCTATCCTTGGCAGGATGAAGCACACTGGGCACAAAGCCCCCTTCAGAACCAGTGGAAGAAGGCATCCACTCACCCTATCCTTCGCAGGATGAAGCACACTGGGCACAAAGCTCCCTCCAGCACCAGTGGAAGAAGGCATCCACTCACCCATCCTTGGCAGGATGAAGCACACCGGGCACAAAGCCCCCTCCAGAACCATTGGAGAAATGCATCCACTCTCCCTATCCTTAGCAGGATGAAGCACACTGGGCACAAAGCCCCCACCAGAGCCAGTGGAATAAGGCATCCACTCACCCATCTTTGTCAGGATGAAGCACACCGGGCACAAAGCCCCCTCCAGAACCGGAGGGGAAATGCAATCACTTACCCTAGCCTTGGCAGGATGAAAAACACTGGGCACAAGGCCCCCTCCAGAACCAGTTGAAGAAGGCATCAACTCACCCATCCTTGGCAGGATGCTGCACACTGGGCACAAAGCCCCCTCCAGAACCAGTGGAGAAAAGCATCCACTCACCCCATCCTATGCAAGATGAAGCACACTGGCCACAAAGCTCCCTCCAGAACGAGTGCAAGAAGGCGTCCACTCACCCATCCTTGGCAGGATGAAGCACACCGGGCACAAAGCCCCCTCCAGAACCTGTGGAGAAATACATCCACTCACCCTATCCTTGGCAGGATGAAGCACACTGGGCACAAAGCCCCCTCCAGAACCAGTGGAAGAAGGCACCCACTCACCCATCCTTGGCAGGATGAAGCACACCGGGCACAAAGCCCCCTCCAGAACCAGTGGAGAAATGCATCCACTCACCCTATCCTTGGCAGGATGAAGCACACTGGGCACAAAGCCCCATCCAGAACCAGTGGAAAAAGGCATCCACCCACCCATCCTTGGCAGGATGAAGCACACTGGGCATAAAGCCCCCTCCAAAACCAGTGGAAGAAGGCATCCACTCACCAATCCTTGGCAGGATGAAGCACACCGGGCACAAAGCCCCCTCCAGAACCAGTGGAGAAACGCATCCACTCACCCTATCCTTGGCAGGATGAAGCACACTGGGCACAAAGCCCCCTCCAGAACCAGTGGAAGAAGGCATCCACTCAGCCATCCTCGGCAGGATGAAGCACACCGGGCAAAAAGCCCCCTCCAGAACCGGTGGGGAAATGCATTCACTTACCCTAGCCTTGGCAGGATGAAAAACACTGGGCACAAAGCCCCCTCCAGAACCAGTGGAAGAAAGCATCCACTCACCCATCTTTGGCAGGATGAAGCACACTGGACACAAAGCCCCCTCCAGAACCAGTGGAGAAAAGCATCCACTCACCCTATCCTTGGCAGGATGAAGCACACTGGGCGCAAAGCTCCCTCCAGAACTAGTGCAAGAAGGCATCCACTCACCCATCCTTGGCAAGATGAAGCACATCGGGCACAAAGCCCCCTCCAGAACCAGTGGAGAAATGCATCCACTCACCCTATCCTTGGCAGGATGAAGCACACTGGATACAAAGCCCGCCCCAGAACCAGTGGAGAAATGCACCCACTTACCCTATCCTTGGCAGGATGAAAAACACTGTGCACAAAGCCCCTTCCACAACCAGTGGAAGAAGGCCTCCACTCACCCATCTTTGGCAGAATGAAGCACACTGGGCACAAAGCCCCCTCCAGAACCAGTGGAAAAAAGCATCCACTCACCCTATCCTTGGCAGGATGAAGCACATTGGGCGCAAAGCTCCTTCCAGCACCAGTGGAAGAAGGCATCCACTCACCCATCCTTGGCAGGATGAAGCACACCGGGCACAATGCCCCCTCCAGAACCAGTGGAGAAATGCATCCACTCACACTATCCTTGGCAGGATGAAGCACACTGGGCACAAAGCCCCCTCCAGAACCAGTGGAAGAAGGCATCCACTCACCCATCTTTGTCAGGATGAAGCACACCGGGCACAAATCCCCCTCCAGAACCGGTGGGGAAATGCATTCACTTACCCTAGCCTTGGCAGGATGAAAAACACTGGGCACAAGGACCCCTACAGAACCAGTTGAAGAAGGCATCCACTCACCCATCCTTGGCAGGATGAAGCACACTGGGCACAAATCCCCCTCCAGAACCAGTGGAGAAAAGCATCCACTCACCCTATCCTTGGCAGGATGAAGCACACCGGGCACAAAGCCCCCTCCAGAACCTGTGGAGAAATGCATCCACTCACCCTATCCTTGGCAGGATGAAGCACACTGGGCACAAAGCCCCCTCCAGAACCAGTGGAAGAAGGCACCCACTCACCCATCCTTGGCAGGATGAAGCACACCGGGCACAAAGCCCCCTCCAGAACCAGTGGAGAAATGCATCCACTCACCCTATCCTTGGCAGGATGAAGCACACTGGGCACAAAGCCCCATCCAGAACCAGTGGAAAAAGGCATCCACCCACCCATCCTTGGCAGGATGAAGCAGACTGGGCACAAAGCCCCCTCCAAAACCAGTGGAAGAAGGCATCCACTCACCAATCCTTGGCAGGATGAAGCACACCGGGCACAAAGCCCCCTCCAGAACCAGTGGAGAAACGCATCCACTCACCCTATCCTTGGCAGGATGAAGCACACTGGGCACAAAGCCCCCTCCAGAACCAATGGAAGAAGGCATCCACTCAGCCATCCTCGGCAGGATGAAGCACACCGGGCAAAAAGCCCCCTCCAGAACCGGTGGGGAAATGCATTCACTTACCCTAGCCTTGGCAGGATGAAAAACACTGGGCACAAAGCCCCCTCCAGAACCAGTGGAAGAAAGCATCCACTCACCTATCTTTGGCAGGATGAAGCACACTGGACACAAAGCCCCCTCCAGAACCAGTGGAGAAAAGCATCCACTCACCCTATCCATGGCAGGATGAAGCACACTGGGCGCAAAGCTCCCTCCAGAACTAGTGCAAGAAGGCATCCACTCACCCATCCTTGGCAGGATGAAGCACATCGGGCACAAAACCCCCTCCAGAACCAGTGGAGAAATGCATCCACTCACCCTATCCTTGGCAGGATGAAGCACACTGGATACAAAGCCCGCCCCAGAACCAGTGGAGAAATGCACCCACTTACCCTATCCTTGGCAGGATGAAAAACACTGTGCACAAAGCCCCTTCCCCAACCAGTGGAAGAAGGCCTCCACTCACCCATCTTTGGCAGAATGAAGCACACTGGGCACAAAGCCCCCTCCAGAACCAGTGGAAAAAAGCATCCACTCACCCTATCCTTGGCAGGATGAAGCACACTTGGCGCAAAGCTCCTTCCAGCACCAGTGGAAGAAGGCATCCACTCACCCATCCTTGGCAGGATGAAGCACAACGGGCACAAAGCCCCCTCCAGAACCAGTGGAGAAATGCATCCACTCACCCTATCCTTGGCAGGATGAAGCACACTGGGCACAAAGCCCCCTCCAGAACCAGTGGAAGAAGGCATCCACTCACCCATCTTTGTCAGGATGAAGCACACCGGGCACAAATCCCCCTCCAGAACAGGTGGGGAAATGCATTCACTTACCCTAGCCTTGGCAGGATGAAAAACACTGGGCACAGGGACCCCTACAGAACCAGTGGAAGAAGGCATCCACTCACCCATCCTTGGCAGGATGAAGCACACTGGGCACAAATCCCCCTTCAGAACCAGTGGAGAAAAGCATCCACTCACCCTATCCTTGGCAGGATGAAGCACACTGGGCACAAAGCTCCCTCCAGAACCAGTGCAAGAAGGCATCCACTCACCCATCCTTGGCAGGATGAAGCACACCGGGCACAAAGCCCCCTCCAGAACCAGTGGAGAAATGCATGCACTTACCCTATCCTTGGCAGGATGAAGCACACTGGGCACAAAGCCCCCTTCAGAACCAGTGGAAGAAGCCATCCACTCACCCATCCTTGGCAGGATGAAGCACACCGGACACAAAGCCCCCTCCAGAACCAGTGGAGAAAAGCATCCACTCACCCTATCCTTGGCAGGATGAAGCACACTGGGCACAAATCTCCCTCCAGAACCAGCGCAAGAAGGCATCCACTCACCCATCCTTGGCAGGATAAAGCACACCGGGCACAAAGCCCCCTGGAGAACCAGTGGAGAAATGCATTCACTCACCGTATCCTTGGCAGGATGAAGCACACTGGGCACAAAGCCCGCTCCAGAACCAGTGGAGAAATGCATCCACTTACCCTATCCTTGGCAGGATGAAAAACACTGTGCACAAAGCCCCCTCCAGAACCAGTGGAAGAAGGCCTCCACTCACCCATCCTTGGCAGGATGAAGCAGACTGGGCACAAAGCCCCCTCCAGAATCATTTCAGAAAAGCATCCACTCACCCTATCCTTGGCAGGATGAAGCACACTGGGCACAAAGCTCCCTCCAGCACCAGTGGAAGAAGGCATCCACTCACCCATCCTTGGCAGGATGAAGCACATTGGGCACAAAGTCCCCTCCAGAACCATTGGAGAAATGCATCCACTCACCCTATTCTTGGCAGGATGAAGCACACCGGGCACAAAGCCCCCTCCAGAACCAGTGGAGAAATGCATCCACTCACACTATCCTTGGCAGGATGAAGCACACTGGGCACAAAGCCCCCTCCAGAACCAGTGGAAGAAGGCATTCACTCACCCATCTTTGGCAGGATGAAGCACACCGGGCACAAATCCCCCTCCAGAACCGGTGGGGAAATGCATTCACTTACCCTAGCCTTGGCAGGATGAAAAACACTGGGCACAAGGACCCCTGCAGAACCAGTGGAAGAAGGCATCCACTCACCCATCCTTGGCAGGATGAAGCACACTGGGCACAAAGCCCGCTCCAGAACCAGTGGAGAAATGCATCCACTTACCCTATCCTTGGCAGGATGAAAAACACTGTGCACAAAGCCCCCTCCAGAACCAGTGGAAGAAGGCCTCCACTCACCCATCCTTGGCAGGATGAAGCCGACTGGGCACAAAGCCCCCTCCAGAATCATTTCAGAAAAGCATCCACTCACCCTATCCTTGGCAGGATGAAGCACACTGGGCACAAATCTCCCTCCAGCACCAGTGGAAGAAGGCATCCACTCACCCATCCTTGGCAGGATGAAGCACATTGGGCACAAAGTCCCCTCCAGAACCATTGGAGAAATGCATCCACTCACCCTATTCTTGGCAGGATGAAGCACACCGGGCACAAAGCCCCCTCCAGAACCAGTGGAGAAATGCATCCACTCACACTATCCTTGGCAGGATGAAGCACACTGGGCACAAAGCCCCCTCCAGAACCAGTGGAAGAAGGCATCCACTCACCCATCTTTGGCAGGATGAAGCACACCGGGCACAAATCCCCCTCCAGAACCGGTGGGGAAATGCATTCACTTACCCTAGCCTTGGCAGGATGAAAAACACTGGGCACAAGGACCCCTGCAGAACCAGTGGAAGAAGGCATCCACTCACCCATCCTTGGCAGGATGAAGCACACTGGGCACAAAGCCCGCTCCAGAACCAGTGGAGAAATGCATCCACTTACCCTATCCTTGGCAGGATGAAAAACACTGTGCACAAAGCCCCCTCCAGAACCAGTGGAAGAAGGCCTCCACTCACCCATCCTTGGCAGGATGAAGCAGACTGGGCACAAAGCCCCCTCCAGAATCATTTCAGTAAAGCATCCACTCACCCTATCCTTGGCAGGATGAAGCACACTGGGCACAAAGCTCCCTCCAGAACCAGTGGAAAAAAGCATCCACTCACCCTATCCTTGGCAGGATGAAGCACACTGGGCGCAAAGCTCCTTCTAGCACCAGTGGAAGAAGGCATCAACTCACCCATCCTTGGCAGGATGAAGCACACCGGGCACAAAGCCCCCTCCAGAACCAGTGGAGAAATGCATCCACTCACCCTATCCTTGGCAGGATGAAGCACACTGGGCACAAAGCCCCCTCCAGAACCAGTGGAAGAAGGCATCCACTCACCCATCTTTGTCAGGATGAAGCACACCGGGCACAAATCCCCCACCAGAACCGGTGGGGAAATGCATTCACTTACCCTAGCCTTGGCAGGATGAAAAACACTGGGCACAAGGACCCCTACAGAACCAGTGGAAGAAGGCATCCACTCACCCATCCTTGGCAGGATGAAGCACACTGGGCACAAATCCCCCTCCAGAACCAGTGGAGAAAAGCATCCACTCACCCTATCCTTGGCAGGATGAAGCACACTGGGCACAAAGCTCCCTCCAGAACCAGTGCAAGAAGGCATCCACTCACCCATCCTTGGCAGGATGAAGCACACCGGGCACAAAGCCCCCTCCAGAACCAGTGGAGAAATGCATCCACTTACCCTATCCTTGGCAGGATGAAGCACACTGGGCACAAAGCCCCCTTCAGAACCAGTGGAAGAAGGCATCCACTCCCCCATCCTTGGCAGGATGAAGCACACCGGGCACAAAGCCCCCTCCAGAACCAGTGGAGAAAAGCATCCACTCACCCTATCCTTGGCAGGATGAAGCACAGTGGGCACAAAGCTCCCTCAAGAACCAGCGCAAGAAGGCATCCACTCACCCATCCTTGGCAGGATAAAGCACACCGGGCACAAAGCCCCCTCCAGAACCAGTGGAGAAATGCATCCACTCACTGTATCCTTGGCAGGATGAAGCACACTGGGCACAAAGCCCGCTCCAGAACCAGTGGAGAAATGCATCCACTTACCCTATCCTTGGGAGGATGAAAAACACTGTGCACAAAGCCCCCTCCAGAACCAGTGGAAGAAGGCCTCCACTCACCCATCCTTGGCAGGATGAAGCAGACTGGGCACAAAACCCCCTCCAGAATCATTTCAGAAAAGCATCCACTCACCCTATCCTTGGCAGGATGAAGCACACTGGGCAAAAAGATCCCTCCAGCACCAGTGGAAGAAGGCATCCACTCACCCATCCTTGGCAGGATGAAGCACACTGGGCACAAAGTCCCCTCCAGAACCATTGGAGAAATGCATCCACTCACCATATTCTTGGCAGGATGAAGCACACCGGGCACAAAGCCCCCTCCAGAACCAGTGGAGAAATGCATCCACTCACACTATCCTTGGCAGGATGAAGCACACTGGGCACAAAGCCCCCTCCAGAACCAGTGGAAGAAGGCATCCACTCACCCATCTTTGGCAGGATGAAGCACACTGGGCACAAATCCCCCTCCAGAACCGGTGGGGAAATGCATTCACTTACCCTAGCCTTGGCAGGATGAAAAACACTGGGCACAAGGACCCCTACAGAACAAGTGGAAGAAAGCATCCACTCACCCATCCTTGGCAGGATGAAGCACACTGGGCACAAAGCCCCCTCCAGAACCAGTGGAGAAAAGCATCCACTCACCCTATCCTTGGCAGGATGAAGCACACTGGGCACAAAGCTCCCTCCAGAACTAGTGCAAGAAGGCATCCACTCACCCATCCTTGGCAGGATGAAGCACACCGGGCACAAAGCCCCCTCCAGAACCAGTGGAGAAATGCATCCACTCACCCTATCCTTGGCAGGATGAAGCACACTGGGTACAAACCCGCTCCAGAACCAGTGGAGAAATGCATCCACTTACCCTATCCTTGGCAGGATGAAAAACACTATGCACAAAGCCCCTTCCACAACCAGTGGAAGAAGGCCTCAACTCACCCATCTTTGGCAGGATGAAGCACACTGGGCACAAAGCCCCCTCCAGAACCAGTGGAGAAAAGCATCCACTCACCCTATCCTTGGCAGGATGAAGCACACTGGGCACAAAGCTCCCTCCAGCACCAGTGGAAGAAGGCATCCACTCACCCATCCATGGCAGGATGAAGCACACCGGGCACAAAGCCCCCTCCAGAACCAGTGGAGAAATGCATCCACTCACCCTATCCTTGGCAGGATGAAGCACACTGGGCACAAAGCCCCCTCCAGAACCAGTGGAAGAAGGCATCCACTCACCCATCTTTGGCAGGATGAAGCACACCGGGCACAAATCCCCCTCCAGAACCGGTGGGGAAATGCATTCACTTACCCTAGCCTTGGCAGGAGGAAAAACACTGGGCACAAGGACCCCTACAGAACCAGTGGAAGAAGGCATCCACTCACCCATCCTTGGCAGGATGAAGCACACTGGGCACAAAGCCCCCTCCAGAACCAGTGGAGAAAAGCATCCACTCACCCTATCCTTGGCAGGATGAAGCACACTGGGCACAAAGCTCCCTCCAGAACTAATGCAAGAAGGCATCCACTCACCCATCCTTGGCAGGATGAAGCACACCGGGCACAAAGCCCCCTCCAGAACCAGTGGAGAAATGCATCCACTCACCGTATCCTTGGCAGGATGAAGCACACTGGGCACAAAGCCCCCTTCAGAACCAGTGGAAGAAGGCATCCACTCACCCATCCTTGGCAGGATGAAGCACACCGGGCACAAAGCCCCCTCCAGAACCAGTGGAGAAAAGCATCCACTCACCCTATCCTTGGCAGGATGAAGCACAGTGGGCACAAAGCTCCCTCCAGAACCAGCGCAAGAAGGCATCCACTCACCCATCCTTGGCAGGATGAAGCACACCGGGCACAAAGCCCCCTCCAGAACCAGTGGAGAAATGCATCCACTCACCCTATCCTTGGCAGGATGAAGCACACTGGGCACAAAGCCCGCTCCAGAACCAGTGGAGAAATGCATCCACTTACCCTATCCTTGGCAGGATGAAAAACACAGTGCACAAAGCCCCTTCCAGAACCAGTGAAAGAAGGCCTCCACTCACCCATCCTTGGCAGGATGAAGCACACCGGGCACAAAGCCCCCTCCAGAACCATTGGAGAAATGAATCCACTCACCCTATCCTTGGCAGGATGAAGCACACTGGGCACAAAGCCCCCACCAGAACCAGTGGAGAAAAACATCCACTCACCCTATCCTTGGCAGGATGAAGCACACTGGGCACAAAGCTCCCTCCAGAACTAGTGCAAGAAGGCATCCACTCACCCATCCTTGGCAGGATGAAGCACACCGGGCACAAAGCACCCTACAGAACCAGTGGAGAAATGCATCCACTCACCCTATCCTTGGCAGGATGAAGCACACTGGGCACAAAGCCCCCTTCAGAACCAGTGGAAGAAGGCATCCACTCATCCTATCCTTGGCAGGATGAAGCACACTGGGCACAAAGCTCCCTCCAGCACCAGTGGAAGAAGGCATCCACTCACCCATCCTTGGCAGGATGAAGCACACCGGGCACAAATCCCCCACCAGAACCGGTGGGGAAATGCATTCACTTACCCTAGCCTTGGCAGGATGAAGCACACTGGGCACAAAGCCCCCTCCAGAACCAGTGGAAGAAGGCATCCACTCACCCATCCTTGGCAGGATGAAGCACACTGGGCACAAAGCCCGCTCCAGAACCAGTGGAGAAATGCATCCACTTACCCTATCCTTGGCAGGATGAAAAACACAGTGCACAAAGCCCCTTCCAGAACCAGTGGAAGAAGGCCTCCACTCACCCATCCTTGGCAGGATGAAGCACACCGGGCACAAAGCCCCCTCCAGAACCATTGGAGAAATGAATCCACTCACCCTATCCTTGGCAGGATGAAGCACACTGGGCACAAAGCCCCCACCAGAACCAGTGGAGAAAAGCATCCACTCACCCTATCCTTGGCAGGATGAAGCACACTGGGCACAAAGCTCCCTCCAGAACTAGTGCAAGAAGGCATCCACTCACTCATCCTTGGCAGGATGAAGCACACCGGGCACAAAGCCCCCTCCAGAACCAGTGGAGAAATGCATCCACTCACCCTATCCTTGGCAGGATGAAGCACACTGGGCACAAAGCCCCCTCCAGAACCAGTGGAAGAAGGCATCCACTCACCCATCTTTGTCAGGATGAAGCACACCGGGCACAAATCCCCCACCAGAACCGGTGGGGAAATGCATTCACTTACCCTAGCCTTGGCAGGATGAAAAACACTGGGCACAAATCCCCCTCCAGAACCAGTGGAGAAAAGCATCCACTCACCCATCCTTGGCAGGATGAAGCACACTGGGCACAAAGCTCCCTCCAGAACCAGTGCAAGAAGGCATCCACTCACCCATCCTTGGCAGGATGAAACACACCGGGCACAAAGCCCCCTCCAGAACCAGTGGAGAAATGCATCCACTTACCCTATCCTTGGCAGGATGAAGCACACTGGGCACAAAGCCCCCTTCAGAACCAGTGGAAGAAGGCATCCACTCCCCCATCCTTGGCAGGATGAAGCACACCGGGCACAAAGCCCCCTCCAGAACCAGTGGAGAAAAGCATCCACTCACCCTATCCTTGGCAGGATGAAGCACAGTGGGCACAAAGCTCCCTCAAGAACCAGCGCAAGAAGGCATCCACTCACCCATCCTTGGCAGGATAAAGCACACCGGGCACAAAGCCCCCTCCAGAACCAGTGGAGAAATGCATCCACTCACTGTATCCTTGGCAGGATGAAGCACACTGGGCACAAAGCCCGCTCCAGAACCAGTGGAGAAATGCATCCACTTACCCTATCCTTGGGAGGATGAAAAACACTGTGCACAAAGCCCCCTCCAGAACCAGTGGAAGAAGGCCTCCACTCACCCATCCTTGGCAGGATGAAGCAGACTGGGCACAAAGCCCCCTCCAGAATCATTTCAGAAAAGCATCCACTCACCCTATCCTTGGCAGGATGAAGCACACTGGGCAAAAAGCTCCCTCCAGCACCAGTGGAAGAAGGCATCCACTCACCCATCCTTGGCAGGATGAAGCACACTGGGCACAAAGTCCCCTCCAGAACCATTGGAGAAATGCATCCACTCACCCTATTCTTGGCAGGATGAAGCACACCGGGCACAAAGCCCCCTCCAGAACCAGTGGAGAAATGCATCCACTCACACTATCCTTGGCAGGATGAAGCACACTGGGCACAAAGCCCCCTCCAGAACCAGTGGAAGAAGGCATCCACTCACCCATCTTTGGCAGGATGAAGCACACCGGGCACAAATCCCCCACCAGAACCAGTGGAGAAAAGCATCCACTCACCCTATCCTTGGCAGGATGAAGCACACTGGGCACAAAGCTCCCTCCAGAACTAGTGCAAGAAGGCATCCACTCACCCATCCTTGGCAGGATGAAGCACACCGGGCACAAAGCACCCTACAGAACCAGTGGAGAAATGCATCCACTCACCCTATCCTTGGCAGGATGAAGCACACTGGGCACAAAGCCCCCTTCAGAACCAGTGGAAGAAGGCATCCACTCATCCTATCCTTGGCAGGATGAAGCACACTGGGCACAAAGCTCCCTCCAGCACCAGTGGAAGAAGGCATCCACTCACCCATCCTTGGCAGGATGAAGCACACCGGGCACAAAGCCCCCTCCAGAACCATTGGAGAAATGCATCCACTCACCCTATCCTTAGCAGGATGAAGCACACTGGGCACAAAGCCCCCAACAGAACCAGTGGAATAAGGCATCCACTCACCCATCTTTGTCAGGATGAAGCACACCGGGCACAAAGCCCCCTCCAGAACCGGTGGGGAAATGCATTCACTTACAATAGCCTTGGCAGGATGAAAAACACTGGGCACAAGGCCCCCTCCAGAACCAGTTGAAGAAGGCATCAACTCACCCATCCTTGGCAGGATGATGCACACTGGGCACAAAGCCCCCTCCAGAACCAGTGGAATAAGGCATCCACTCACCCATCTTTGGCAGGATGAAGCACACCGGGCACAAAGCCCCCTCCAGAACCGGTGGGGAAATGCATTCACTTACCCTAGCCTTGGCAGGATGAAAAACACTGGGCACAAAGCCCCCTCCAGAAACAGTGGAAGAAGGCATCCACTCACCCATCTTTGGCAGGATGAAGCACACTGGACACAAAGCCCCCTTCAGAACCAGTGGAGAAAAGCATCCACTCACCCTATCCTTGGCAGGATGAAGCACACTGGGCGCAAAGCTCCCTCCAGAACTAGTGCAAGAAGGCATCCACTCACCCATCCTTGGCAGGATGAAGCACATCGGGCACAAAGCCCCCTCCAGAACCAGTGGAGAAATGCATCCACTCACCCTATCCTTGGCAGGATGAAGCACACTGGATACAAAGCACGCCCCAGTTCCAGTGGAGAAATGCACCCACTTACCCTATCCTTGGCAGGATGAAAAACACTGTGCACAAAGCCCCTTCCACAACCAGTGGAAGAAGGCCTCCACTCACCCATCTTTGGCAGAATGAAGCACACTGGGCACAAAGCCCCCTCCAGAACCAGTGGAAAAAAGCATCCACTCACCCTATCCTTGGCAGGATGAAGCACACTGGGCGCAAAGCTCCTTCTAGCACCAGTGGAAGAAGGCATCCACTCACCCATCCTTGGCAGGATGAAGCACACCGGGCACAAAGCCCCCTCCAGAACCAGTGGAGAAATGCATTCACTCACCCTATCCTTGGCAGGATGAAGCACACTGGGCACAAAGCCCCCTCCAGAACCAGTGGAAGAAGGCATCCACTCACCCATCTTTGTCAGGATGAAGCACACCGGGCACAAATCCCCCACCAGAACCGGTGGGGAAATGCATTCACTTACCCTAGCCTTGGCAGGATGAAGCACACTGGGCACAAATCCCCCTCCAGAACCAGTGGAGAAAAGCATCCACTCACCCTATCCTTGGCAGGATGAAGCACACTGGGCACAAAGCTCCCTCCAGAACCAGTGCAAGAAGGCATCCACTCACCCATCCTTGGCAGGATGAAACACACCGGGCACAAAGCCCCCTCCAGAACCAGTGGAGAAATGCATCCACTTACCCTATCCTTGGCAGGATGAAGCACACTGGGCACAAAGCCCCCTTCAGAACCAGTGGAAGAAGACATCCACTCCCCCATCCTTGGCAGGATGAAGCACACCGGGCACAAAGCCCCCTCCAGAACCAGTGGAGAAAAGCATCCACTCACCCTATCCTTGGCAGGATGAAGCACAGTGGGCACAAAGCTCCCTCAAGAACCAGCGCAAGAAGGCATCCACTCACCCATCCTTGGCAGGATAAAGCACACCGGGCACAAAGCCCCCTCCAGAACCAGTGGAGAAATGCATCCACTCACTGTATCCTTGGCAGGATGAAGCACACTGGGCACAAAGCCCGCTCCAGAACCAGTGGAGAAATGCATCCACTTACCCTATCCTTGGGAGGATGAAAAACACTGTGCACAAAGCCCCCTCCAGAACCAGTGGAAGAAGGCCTCCACTCACCCATCCTTGGCAGGATGAAGCAGACTGGGCACAAAGCCCCCTCCAGAATCATTTCAGAAAAGCATCCACTCACCCTATCCTTGGCAGGATGAAGCACACTGGGCAAAAAGCTCCCTCCAGCACCAGTGGAAGAAGGCATCCACTCACCCATCCTTGGCAGGATGAAGCACACTGGGCACAAAGTCCCCTCCAGAACCATTGGAGAAATGCATCCACTCACCCTATTCTTGGCAGGATGAAGCACACCGGGCACAAAGCCCCCTCCAGAACCAGTGGAGAAATGCATCCACTCACACTATCCTTGGCAGGATGAAGCACACTGGGCACAAAGCCCCCTCCAGAACCAGTGGAAGAAGGCATCCACTCACCCATCTTTGGCAGGATGAAGCACACCGGGCACAAATCCCCCTCCAGAACCGGTGGGGAAATGCATTCACTTACCCTAGCCTTGGCAGGATGAAAAACACTGGGCACAAGGACCCCTACAGAACAAGTGGAAGAAGGCATCCACTCACCCATCCTTGGCAGGATGAAGCACACTGGGCACAAAGCCCCCTCCAGAACCAGTGGAGAAAAGCATCCACTCACCCTATCCTTGGCAGGATGAAGCACACTGGGCACAAAGCTCCCTCCAGAACTAGTGCAAGAAGGCATCCACTCACCCATCCTTGGCAGGATGAAGCACACCGGGCACAAAGCCCCCTCCAGAACCAGTTGAGAAATGCATCCACTCACCCTATCCTTGGCAGGATGAAGCACACTGGGTACAAAGCCCGCTCCAGAACCAGTGGAGAAATGCATCCACTTACCCTATCCTTGGCAGGATGAAAAACACTATGCACAAAGCCCCTTCCACAACCAGTGGAAGAAGGCCTCCACTCACCCATCTTTGGCAGGATGAAGCACACTGGGCACAAAGCCCACTCCAGAACCAGTGGAGAAAAGCATCCACTCACCCTATCCTTGGCAGGATGAAGCACACTGGGCACAAAGCTCCCTCCAGCACCAGTGGAAGAAGGCATCCACTCACCCATCCTTGGCAGGATAAAGCACACCGGGCACAAAGCCCCCTCCAGAACCAGTGGAGAAATGCATCCACTCACACTATCCTTGGCAGGATGAAGCACACTGGGCACAAAGCCCCCTCCAGAACCAGTGGAAGAAGGCATCCACTCACCCATCTTTGGCAGGATGAAGCACACCGGGCACAAATCCCCCTCCAGAACCGGTGGGGAAATACATTCACTTACCCTATCCTTGGCAGGATGAAAAACACTGGGCACAAGGCCCCCTTCAGAACCAGTGGAAGAAGACCTCCACTCACCCATCCTTGGCAGGATGAAGCGCACCGGGCACAAAGCCCCCTCCAGAACCAGTGGAGAAAAGCATCCACTCTCCCTATCCTTGGCAGGATGAAGCACAGTGGGCACAAAGCTCCCTCCAGAACCAGCGCAAGAAGGCATCCACTCACCCATCCTTGGCAGGATGAAGCACAGCGGGCACAAAGCCCCCTCCAGAACCAGTGGAGAAATGCATCCACTCACCCTATCCTTGGCAGGATGAAGCACACCGGGCACAAAGCCCCCTCCAGAACCAGTGGAGAAATGCATCCACTCACACTATCCTTGGCAGGATGAAGCACACTGGGCACAAAGCCCCCTCCAGAACCAGTGGAAGAAGGCATCCACTCACCCATCTTTGGCAGGATGAAGCACACCGGGCACAAATCCCACTCCAGAACCGGTGGGGAAATGCATTCACTTACCCTATCCTTGGCAGGATGAAAAACACTGGGCACAAGGACCCCTACAGAACCAGTGGAAGAAGGCATCCACTCACCCATCCTTGGCAGGATGAAGCACACTGGGCACAAAGCCCCCTCCAGAACCAGTGGAGAAAAGCATCCACTCACCCTATCCTTGGCAGGATGAAGCACACTGGGCACAAAGCTCCCTTCCGAACTAGTGCAAGAAGGCATCCACTCACCCATCCTTGGCAGGATGAAGCACACCGGGCACAAAGCCCCCTCCAGAACCAGTGGAGAAATGCATCCACTCACCCTATCCTTGGCAGGATGAAGCACACTGGGCACAAAGCCCCCTTCAGAACCAGTGGAAGAAGGCATCCACTCACCCATCCTTGGCAGGATGAAGCACACCGGGCACAAAGCCCCCTCCAGAACCAGTGGAGAAAAGCATCCACTCACCCTATCCTTGGCAGGATGAAGCACAGTGGGCACAAAGCTCCCTCCAGAACCAGCGCAAGAAGGCATCCACTCACCCATCCTTGGCAGGATGAAGCACACCGGGCACAAAGCCCCCTCCAGAACCAGTGGAGAAATGCATCCACTCACCCTATCCTTGGCAGGATGAAGCACACTGGGCACAAAGCCCGCTCCAGAACCAGTGGAGAAATGCATCCACTTACCCTATCCTTGGCAGGATGAAAAACACTGTGCACAAAGCCCCTTCCAGAACCACTGGAAGAAGGCCTCCACTCACCCATCCTTGGTAGGATGAAGCACACCGGGCACAAAGCCCCCTCCAGAACCATTGGAGAAATGAATCCATTCACCCTATCCTTGGCAGGATGAAGCACACTGGGCACAAAGCCCCCACCAGAACCAGTGGAGAAAAGCATCCACTCACCCTATCCTTGGCAGGATGAAGCACACTGGGCACAAAGCTCCCTCCAGAACTAGTGGAAGAAGGCATCCACTCACCCATCCTTGGCAGGATGAAGCACACCGGGCACAAAGCACCCTACAGAACCAGTGGAGAAATGCATCCACTCACGCTATCCTTGGCAGGATGAAGCACACTGGGCACAAAGCCCCCTTCAGAACCAGTGGAAGAAGGCATCCACTCACCCTATCCTTCGCAGGATGAAGCACACT
Organism: Pleurodeles waltl; assembly: GCF_031143425.1. Classification (NCBI taxonomy): domain Eukaryota; kingdom Metazoa; phylum Chordata; class Amphibia; order Caudata; family Salamandridae; genus Pleurodeles; species Pleurodeles waltl. Next base: position 261,508,937 of record NC_090451.1, on the reverse strand, counting down.
GGGCACAAAGCTCCCTCCAGCACCAGTGGAAGAAGGCATCCACTCACCCATCCTTGGCAGGATGAAGCACACCGGGCACAAAGCCCCCTCCAGAACCATTGGAGAAATGCATCCACTCTCCCTATCCTTAGCAGGATGAAGCACACTGGGCACAAAGCCCCCACCAGAGCCAGTGGAATAAGGCATCCACTCACCCATCTTTGTCAGGATGAAGCACACCGGGCACAAAGCCCCCTCCAGAACCGGAGGGGAAATGCAATCACTTACCCTAGCCTTGGCAGGATGAAAAACACTGGGCACAAGGCCCCCTCCAGAACCAGTTGAAGAAGGCATCAACTCACCCATCCTTGGCAGGATGCTGCACACTGGGCACAAAGCCCCCTCCAGAACCAGTGGAGAAAAGCATCCACTCACCCCATCCTATGCAAGATGAAGCACACTGGCCACAAAGCTCCCTCCAGAACGAGTGCAAGAAGGCGTCCACTCACCCATCCTTGGCAGGATGAAGCACACCGGGCACAAAGCCCCCTCCAGAACCTGTGGAGAAATACATCCACTCACCCTATCCTTGGCAGGATGAAGCACACTGGGCACAAAGCCCCCTCCAGAACCAGTGGAAGAAGGCACCCACTCACCCATCCTTGGCAGGATGAAGCACACCGGGCACAAAGCCCCCTCCAGAACCAGTGGAGAAATGCATCCACTCACCCTATCCTTGGCAGGATGAAGCACACTGGGCACAAAGCCCCATCCAGAACCAGTGGAAAAAGGCATCCACCCACCCATCCTTGGCAGGATGAAGCACACTGGGCATAAAGCCCCCTCCAAAACCAGTGGAAGAAGGCATCCACTCACCAATCCTTGGCAGGATGAAGCACACCGGGCACAAAGCCCCCTCCAGAACCAGTGGAGAAACGCATCCACTCACCCTATCCTTGGCAGGATGAAGCACACTGGGCACAAAGCCCCCTCCAGAACCAGTGGAAGAAGGCATCCACTCAGCCATCCTCGGCAGGATGAAGCACACCGGGCAAAAAGCCCCCTCCAGAACCGGTGGGGAAATGCATTCACTTACCCTAGCCTTGGCAGGATGAAAAACACTGGGCACAAAGCCCCCTCCAGAACCAGTGGAAGAAAGCATCCACTCACCCATCTTTGGCAGGATGAAGCACACTGGACACAAAGCCCCCTCCAGAACCAGTGGAGAAAAGCATCCACTCACCCTATCCTTGGCAGGATGAAGCACACTGGGCGCAAAGCTCCCTCCAGAACTAGTGCAAGAAGGCATCCACTCACCCATCCTTGGCAAGATGAAGCACATCGGGCACAAAGCCCCCTCCAGAACCAGTGGAGAAATGCATCCACTCACCCTATCCTTGGCAGGATGAAGCACACTGGATACAAAGCCCGCCCCAGAACCAGTGGAGAAATGCACCCACTTACCCTATCCTTGGCAGGATGAAAAACACTGTGCACAAAGCCCCTTCCACAACCAGTGGAAGAAGGCCTCCACTCACCCATCTTTGGCAGAATGAAGCACACTGGGCACAAAGCCCCCTCCAGAACCAGTGGAAAAAAGCATCCACTCACCCTATCCTTGGCAGGATGAAGCACATTGGGCGCAAAGCTCCTTCCAGCACCAGTGGAAGAAGGCATCCACTCACCCATCCTTGGCAGGATGAAGCACACCGGGCACAATGCCCCCTCCAGAACCAGTGGAGAAATGCATCCACTCACACTATCCTTGGCAGGATGAAGCACACTGGGCACAAAGCCCCCTCCAGAACCAGTGGAAGAAGGCATCCACTCACCCATCTTTGTCAGGATGAAGCACACCGGGCACAAATCCCCCTCCAGAACCGGTGGGGAAATGCATTCACTTACCCTAGCCTTGGCAGGATGAAAAACACTGGGCACAAGGACCCCTACAGAACCAGTTGAAGAAGGCATCCACTCACCCATCCTTGGCAGGATGAAGCACACTGGGCACAAATCCCCCTCCAGAACCAGTGGAGAAAAGCATCCACTCACCCTATCCTTGGCAGGATGAAGCACACCGGGCACAAAGCCCCCTCCAGAACCTGTGGAGAAATGCATCCACTCACCCTATCCTTGGCAGGATGAAGCACACTGGGCACAAAGCCCCCTCCAGAACCAGTGGAAGAAGGCACCCACTCACCCATCCTTGGCAGGATGAAGCACACCGGGCACAAAGCCCCCTCCAGAACCAGTGGAGAAATGCATCCACTCACCCTATCCTTGGCAGGATGAAGCACACTGGGCACAAAGCCCCATCCAGAACCAGTGGAAAAAGGCATCCACCCACCCATCCTTGGCAGGATGAAGCAGACTGGGCACAAAGCCCCCTCCAAAACCAGTGGAAGAAGGCATCCACTCACCAATCCTTGGCAGGATGAAGCACACCGGGCACAAAGCCCCCTCCAGAACCAGTGGAGAAACGCATCCACTCACCCTATCCTTGGCAGGATGAAGCACACTGGGCACAAAGCCCCCTCCAGAACCAATGGAAGAAGGCATCCACTCAGCCATCCTCGGCAGGATGAAGCACACCGGGCAAAAAGCCCCCTCCAGAACCGGTGGGGAAATGCATTCACTTACCCTAGCCTTGGCAGGATGAAAAACACTGGGCACAAAGCCCCCTCCAGAACCAGTGGAAGAAAGCATCCACTCACCTATCTTTGGCAGGATGAAGCACACTGGACACAAAGCCCCCTCCAGAACCAGTGGAGAAAAGCATCCACTCACCCTATCCATGGCAGGATGAAGCACACTGGGCGCAAAGCTCCCTCCAGAACTAGTGCAAGAAGGCATCCACTCACCCATCCTTGGCAGGATGAAGCACATCGGGCACAAAACCCCCTCCAGAACCAGTGGAGAAATGCATCCACTCACCCTATCCTTGGCAGGATGAAGCACACTGGATACAAAGCCCGCCCCAGAACCAGTGGAGAAATGCACCCACTTACCCTATCCTTGGCAGGATGAAAAACACTGTGCACAAAGCCCCTTCCCCAACCAGTGGAAGAAGGCCTCCACTCACCCATCTTTGGCAGAATGAAGCACACTGGGCACAAAGCCCCCTCCAGAACCAGTGGAAAAAAGCATCCACTCACCCTATCCTTGGCAGGATGAAGCACACTTGGCGCAAAGCTCCTTCCAGCACCAGTGGAAGAAGGCATCCACTCACCCATCCTTGGCAGGATGAAGCACAACGGGCACAAAGCCCCCTCCAGAACCAGTGGAGAAATGCATCCACTCACCCTATCCTTGGCAGGATGAAGCACACTGGGCACAAAGCCCCCTCCAGAACCAGTGGAAGAAGGCATCCACTCACCCATCTTTGTCAGGATGAAGCACACCGGGCACAAATCCCCCTCCAGAACAGGTGGGGAAATGCATTCACTTACCCTAGCCTTGGCAGGATGAAAAACACTGGGCACAGGGACCCCTACAGAACCAGTGGAAGAAGGCATCCACTCACCCATCCTTGGCAGGATGAAGCACACTGGGCACAAATCCCCCTTCAGAACCAGTGGAGAAAAGCATCCACTCACCCTATCCTTGGCAGGATGAAGCACACTGGGCACAAAGCTCCCTCCAGAACCAGTGCAAGAAGGCATCCACTCACCCATCCTTGGCAGGATGAAGCACACCGGGCACAAAGCCCCCTCCAGAACCAGTGGAGAAATGCATCCACTTACCCTATCCTTGGCAGGATGAAGCACACTGGGCACAAAGCCCCCTTCAGAACCAGTGGAAGAAGCCATCCACTCACCCATCCTTGGCAGGATGAAGCACACCGGACACAAAGCCCCCTCCAGAACCAGTGGAGAAAAGCATCCACTCACCCTATCCTTGGCAGGATGAAGCACACTGGGCACAAATCTCCCTCCAGAACCAGCGCAAGAAGGCATCCACTCACCCATCCTTGGCAGGATAAAGCACACCGGGCACAAAGCCCCCTGGAGAACCAGTGGAGAAATGCATTCACTCACCGTATCCTTGGCAGGATGAAGCACACTGGGCACAAAGCCCGCTCCAGAACCAGTGGAGAAATGCATCCACTTACCCTATCCTTGGCAGGATGAAAAACACTGTGCACAAAGCCCCCTCCAGAACCAGTGGAAGAAGGCCTCCACTCACCCATCCTTGGCAGGATGAAGCAGACTGGGCACAAAGCCCCCTCCAGAATCATTTCAGAAAAGCATCCACTCACCCTATCCTTGGCAGGATGAAGCACACTGGGCACAAAGCTCCCTCCAGCACCAGTGGAAGAAGGCATCCACTCACCCATCCTTGGCAGGATGAAGCACATTGGGCACAAAGTCCCCTCCAGAACCATTGGAGAAATGCATCCACTCACCCTATTCTTGGCAGGATGAAGCACACCGGGCACAAAGCCCCCTCCAGAACCAGTGGAGAAATGCATCCACTCACACTATCCTTGGCAGGATGAAGCACACTGGGCACAAAGCCCCCTCCAGAACCAGTGGAAGAAGGCATTCACTCACCCATCTTTGGCAGGATGAAGCACACCGGGCACAAATCCCCCTCCTGAACCGGTGGGGAAATGCATTCACTTACCCTAGCCTTGGCAGGATGAAAAACACTGGGCACAAGGACCCCTGCAGAACCAGTGGAAGAAGGCATCCACTCACCCATCCTTGGCAGGATGAAGCACACTGGGCACAAAGCCCGCTCCAGAACCAGTGGAGAAATGCATCCACTTACCCTATCCTTGGCAGGATGAAAAACACTGTGCACAAAGCCCCCTCCAGAACCAGTGGAAGAAGGCCTCCACTCACCCATCCTTGGCAGGATGAAGCCGACTGGGCACAAAGCCCCCTCCAGAATCATTTCAGAAAAGCATCCACTCACCCTATCCTTGGCAGGATGAAGCACACTGGGCACAAAGCTCCCTCCAGCACCAGTGGAAGAAGGCATCCACTCACCCATCCTTGGCAGGATGAAGCACATTGGGCACAAAGTCCCCTCCAGAACCATTGGAGAAATGCATCCACTCACCCTATTCTTGGCAGGATGAAGCACACCGGGCACAAAGCCCCCTCCAGAACCAGTGGAGAAATGCATCCACTCACACTATCCTTGGCAGGATGAAGCACACTGGGCACAAAGCCCCCTCCAGAACCAGTGGAAGAAGGCATCCACTCACCCATCTTTGGCAGGATGAAGCACACCGGGCACAAATCCCCCTCCAGAACCGGTGGGGAAATGCATTCACTTACCCTAGCCTTGGCAGGATGAAAAACACTGGGCACAAGGACCCCTGCAGAACCAGTGGAAGAAGGCATCCACTCACCCATCCTTGGCAGGATGAAGCACACTGGGCACAAAGCCCGCTCCAGAACCAGTGGAGAAATGCATCCACTTACCCTATCCTTGGCAGGATGAAAAACACTGTGCACAAAGCCCCCTCCAGAACCAGTGGAAGAAGGCCTCCACTCACCCATCCTTGGCAGGATGAAGCAGACTGGGCACAAAGCCCCCTCCAGAATCATTTCAGTAAAGCATCCACTCACCCTATCCTTGGCAGGATGAAGCACACTGGGCACAAAGCTCCCTCCAGAACCAGTGGAAAAAAGCATCCACTCACCCTATCCTTGGCAGGATGAAGCACACTGGGCGCAAAGCTCCTTCTAGCACCAGTGGAAGAAGGCATCAACTCACCCATCCTTGGCAGGATGAAGCACACCGGGCACAAAGCCCCCTCCAGAACCAGTGGAGAAATGCATCCACTCACCCTATCCTTGGCAGGATGAAGCACACTGGGCACAAAGCCCCCTCCAGAACCAGTGGAAGAAGGCATCCACTCACCCATCTTTGTCAGGATGAAGCACACCGGGCACAAATCCCCCACCAGAACCGGTGGGGAAATGCATTCACTTACCCTAGCCTTGGCAGGATGAAAAACACTGGGCACAAGGACCCCTACAGAACCAGTGGAAGAAGGCATCCACTCACCCATCCTTGGCAGGATGAAGCACACTGGGCACAAATCCCCCTCCAGAACCAGTGGAGAAAAGCATCCACTCACCCTATCCTTGGCAGGATGAAGCACACTGGGCACAAAGCTCCCTCCAGAACCAGTGCAAGAAGGCATCCACTCACCCATCCTTGGCAGGGTGAAGCACACCGGGCACAAAGCCCCCTCCAGAACCAGTGGAGAAATGCATCCACTTACCCTATCCTTGGCAGGATGAAGCACACTGGGCACAAAGCCCCCTTCAGAACCAGTGGAAGAAGGCATCCACTCCCCCATCCTTGGCAGGATGAAGCACACCGGGCACAAAGCCCCCTCCAGAACCAGTGGAGAAAAGCATCCACTCACCCTATCCTTGGCAGGATGAAGCACAGTGGGCACAAAGCTCCCTCAAGAACCAGCGCAAGAAGGCATCCACTCACCCATCCTTGGCAGGATAAAGCACACCGGGCACAAAGCCCCCTCCAGAACCAGTGGAGAAATGCATCCACTCACTGTATCCTTGGCAGGATGAAGCACACTGGGCACAAAGCCCGCTCCAGAACCAGTGGAGAAATGCATCCACTTACCCTATCCTTGGGAGGATGAAAAACACTGTGCACAAAGCCCCCTCCAGAACCAGTGGAAGAAGGCCTCCACTCACCCATCCTTGGCAGGATGAAGCAGACTGGGCACAAAACCCCCTCCAGAATCATTTCAGAAAAGCATCCACTCACCCTATCCTTGGCAGGATGAAGCACACTGGGCAAAAAGATCCCTCCAGCACCAGTGGAAGAAGGCATCCACTCACCCATCCTTGGCAGGATGAAGCACACTGGGCACAAAGTCCCCTCCAGAACCGTTGGAGAAATGCATCCACTCACCATATTCTTGGCAGGATGAAGCACACCGGGCACAAAGCCCCCTCCAGAACCAGTGGAGAAATGCATCCACTCACACTATCCTTGGCAGGATGAAGCACACTGGGCACAAAGCCCCCTCCAGAACCAGTGGAAGAAGGCATCCACTCACCCATCTTTGGCAGGATGAAGCACACTGGGCACAAATCCCCCTCCAGAACCGGTGGGGAAATGCATTCACTTACCCTAGCCTTGGCAGGATGAAAAACACTGGGCACAAGGACCCCTACAGAACAAGTGGAAGAAAGCATCCACTCACCCATCCTTGGCAGGATGAAGCACACTGGGCACAAAGCCCCCTCCAGAACCAGTGGAGAAAAGCATCCACTCACCCTATCCTTGGCAGGATGAAGCACACTGGGCACAAAGCTCCCTCCAGAACTAGTGCAAGAAGGCATCCACTCACCCATCCTTGGCAGGATGAAGCACACCGGGCACAAAGCCCCCTCCAGAACCAGTGGAGAAATGCATCCACTCACCCTATCCTTGGCAGGATGAAGCACACTGGGTACAAACCCGCTCCAGAACCAGTGGAGAAATGCATCCACTTACCCTATCCTTGGCAGGATGAAAAACACTATGCACAAAGCCCCTTCCACAACCAGTGGAAGAAGGCCTCAACTCACCCATCTTTGGCAGGATGAAGCACACTGGGCACAAAGCCCCCTCCAGAACCAGTGGAGAAAAGCATCCACTCACCCTATCCTTGGCAGGATGAAGCACACTGGGCACAAAGCTCCCTCCAGCACCAGTGGAAGAAGGCATCCACTCACCCATCCATGGCAGGATGAAGCACACCGGGCACAAAGCCCCCTCCAGAACCAGTGGAGAAATGCATCCACTCACCCTATCCTTGGCAGGATGAAGCACACTGGGCACAAAGCCCCCTCCAGAACCAGTGGAAGAAGGCATCCACTCACCCATCTTTGGCAGGATGAAGCACACCGGGCACAAATCCCCCTCCAGAACCGGTGGGGAAATGCATTCACTTACCCTAGCCTTGGCAGGAGGAAAACACTGGGCACAAGGACCCCTACAGAACCAGTGGAAGAAGGCATCCACTCACCCATCCTTGGCAGGATGAAGCACACTGGGCACAAAGCCCCCTCCAGAACCAGTGGAGAAAAGCATCCACTCACCCTATCCTTGGCAGGATGAAGCACACTGGGCACAAAGCTCCCTCCAGAACTAATGCAAGAAGGCATCCACTCACCCATCCTTGGCAGGATGAAGCACACCGGGCACAAAGCCCCCTCCAGAACCAGTGGAGAAATGCATCCACTCACCGTATCCTTGGCAGGATGAAGCACACTGGGCACAAAGCCCCCTTCAGAACCAGTGGAAGAAGGCATCCACTCACCCATCCTTGGCAGGATGAAGCACACCGGGCACAAAGCCCCCTCCAGAACCAGTGGAGAAAAGCATCCACTCACCCTATCCTTGGCAGGATGAAGCACAGTGGGCACAAAGCTCCCTCCAGAACCAGCGCAAGAAGGCATCCACTCACCCATCCTTGGCAGGATGAAGCACACCGGGCACAAAGCCCCCTCCAGAACCAGTGGAGAAATGCATCCACTCACCCTATCCTTGGCAGGATGAAGCACACTGGGCACAAAGCCCGCTCCAGAACCAGTGGAGAAATGCATCCACTTACCCTATCCTTGGCAGGATGAAAAACACAGTGCACAAAGCCCCTTCCAGAACCAGTGAAAGAAGGCCTCCACTCACCCATCCTTGGCAGGATGAAGCACACCGGGCACAAAGCCCCCTCCAGAACCATTGGAGAAATGAATCCACTCACCCTATCCTTGGCAGGATGAAGCACACTGGGCACAAAGCCCCCACCAGAACCAGTGGAGAAAAACATCCACTCACCCTATCCTTGGCAGGATGAAGCACACTGGGCACAAAGCTCCCTCCAGAACTAGTGCAAGAAGGCATCCACTCACCCATCCTTGGCAGGATGAAGCACACCGGGCACAAAGCACCCTACAGAACCAGTGGAGAAATGCATCCACTCACCCTATCCTTGGCAGGATGAAGCACACTGGGCACAAAGCCCCCTTCAGAACCAGTGGAAGAAGGCATCCACTCATCCTATCCTTGGCAGGATGAAGCACACTGGGCACAAAGCTCCCTCCAGCACCAGTGGAAGAAGGCATCCACTCACCCATCCTTGGCAGGATGAAGCACACCGGGCACAAATCCCCCACCAGAACCGGTGGGGAAATGCATTCACTTACCCTAGCCTTGGCAGGATGAAGCACACTGGGCACAAAGCCCCCTCCAGAACCAGTGGAAGAAGGCATCCACTCACCCATCCTTGGCAGGATGAAGCACACTGGGCACAAAGCCCGCTCCAGAACCAGTGGAGAAATGCATCCACTTACCCTATCCTTGGCAGGATGAAAAACACAGTGCACAAAGCCCCTTCCAGAACCAGTGGAAGAAGGCCTCCACTCACCCATCCTTGGCAGGATGAAGCACACCGGGCACAAAGCCCCCTCCAGAACCATTGGAGAAATGAATCCACTCACCCTATCCTTGGCAGGATGAAGCACACTGGGCACAAAGCCCCCACCAGAACCAGTGGAGAAAAGCATCCACTCACCCTATCCTTGGCAGGATGAAGCACACTGGGCACAAAGCTCCCTCCAGAACTAGTGCAAGAAGGCATCCACTCACTCATCCTTGGCAGGATGAAGCACACCGGGCACAAAGCCCCCTCCAGAACCAGTGGAGAAATGCATCCACTCACCCTATCCTTGGCAGGATGAAGCACACTGGGCACAAAGCCCCCTCCAGAACCAGTGGAAGAAGGCATCCACTCACCCATCTTTGTCAGGATGAAGCACACCGGGCACAAATCCCCCACCAGAACCGGTGGGGAAATGCATTCACTTACCCTAGCCTTGGCAGGATGAAAAACACTGGGCACAAATCCCCCTCCAGAACCAGTGGAGAAAAGCATCCACTCACCCATCCTTGGCAGGATGAAGCACACTGGGCACAAAGCTCCCTCCAGAACCAGTGCAAGAAGGCATCCACTCACCCATCCTTGGCAGGATGAAACACACCGGGCACAAAGCCCCCTCCAGAACCAGTGGAGAAATGCATCCACTTACCCTATCCTTGGCAGGATGAAGCACACTGGGCACAAAGCCCCCTTCAGAACCAGTGGAAGAAGGCATCCACTCCCCCATCCTTGGCAGGATGAAGCACACCGGGCACAAAGCCCCCTCCAGAACCAGTGGAGAAAAGCATCCACTCACCCTATCCTTGGCAGGATGAAGCACAGTGGGCACAAAGCTCCCTCAAGAACCAGCGCAAGAAGGCATCCACTCACCCATCCTTGGCAGGATAAAGCACACCGGGCACAAAGCCCCCTCCAGAACCAGTGGAGAAATGCATCCACTCACTGTATCCTTGGCAGGATGAAGCACACTGGGCACAAAGCCCGCTCCAGAACCAGTGGAGAAATGCATCCACTTACCCTATCCTTGGGAGGATGAAAAACACTGTGCACAAAGCCCCCTCCAGAACCAGTGGAAGAAGGCCTCCACTCACCCATCCTTGGCAGGATGAAGCAGACTGGGCACAAAGCCCCCTCCAGAATCATTTCAGAAAAGCATCCACTCACCCTATCCTTGGCAGGATGAAGCACACTGGGCAAAAAGCTCCCTCCAGCACCAGTGGAAGAAGGCATCCACTCACCCATCCTTGGCAGGATGAAGCACACTGGGCACAAAGTCCCCTCCAGAACCATTGGAGAAATGCATCCACTCACCCTATTCTTGGCAGGATGAAGCACACCGGGCACAAAGCCCCCTCCAGAACCAGTGGAGAAATGCATCCACTCACACTATCCTTGGCAGGATGAAGCACACTGGGCACAAAGCCCCCTCCAGAACCAGTGGAAGAAGGCATCCACTCACCCATCTTTGGCAGGATGAAGCACACCGGGCACAAATCCCCCACCAGAACCAGTGGAGAAAAGCATCCACTCACCCTATCCTTGGCAGGATGAAGCACACTGGGCACAAAGCTCCCTCCAGAACTAGTGCAAGAAGGCATCCACTCACCCATCCTTGGCAGGATGAAGCACACCGGGCACAAAGCACCCTACAGAACCAGTGGAGAAATGCATCCACTCACCCTATCCTTGGCAGGATGAAGCACACTGGGCACAAAGCCCCCTTCAGAACCAGTGGAAGAAGGCATCCACTCATCCTATCCTTGGCAGGATGAAGCACACTGGGCACAAAGCTCCCTCCAGCACCAGTGGAAGAAGGCATCCACTCACCCATCCTTGGCAGGATGAAGCACACCGGGCACAAAGCCCCCTCCAGAACCATTGGAGAAATGCATCCACTCACCCTATCCTTAGCAGGATGAAGCACACTTGGCACAAAGCCCCCAACAGAACCAGTGGAATAAGGCATCCACTCACCCATCTTTGTCAGGATGAAGCACACCGGGCACAAAGCCCCCTCCAGAACCGGTGGGGAAATGCATTCACTTACAATAGCCTTGGCAGGATGAAAAACACTGGGCACAAGGCCCCCTCCAGAACCAGTTGAAGAAGGCATCAACTCACCCATCCTTGGCAGGATGATGCACACTGGGCACAAAGCCCCCTCCAGAACCAGTGGAATAAGGCATCCACTCACCCATCTTTGGCAGGATGAAGCACACCGGGCACAAAGCCCCCTCCAGAACCGGTGGGGAAATGCATTCACTTACCCTAGCCTTGGCAGGATGAAAAACACTGGGCACAAAGCCCCCTCCAGAAACAGTGGAAGAAGGCATCCACTCACCCATCTTTGGCAGGATGAAGCACACTGGACACAAAGCCCCCTTCAGAACCAGTGGAGAAAAGCATCCACTCACCCTATCCTTGGCAGGATGAAGCACACTGGGCGCAAAGCTCCCTCCAGAACTAGTGCAAGAAGGCATCCACTCACCCATCCTTGGCAGGATGAAGCACATCGGGCACAAAGCCCCCTCCAGAACCAGTGGAGAAATGCATCCACTCACCCTATCCTTGGCAGGATGAAGCACACTGGATACAAAGCACGCCCCAGTTCCAGTGGAGAAATGCACCCACTTACCCTATCCTTGGCAGGATGAAAAACACTGTGCACAAAGCCCCTTCCACAACCAGTGGAAGAAGGCCTCCACTCACCCATCTTTGGCAGAATGAAGCACACTGGGCACAAAGCCCCCTCCAGAACCAGTGGAAAAAAGCATCCACTCACCCTATCCTTGGCAGGATGAAGCACACTGGGCGCAAAGCTCCTTCTAGCACCAGTGGAAGAAGGCATCCACTCACCCATCCTTGGCAGGATGAAGCACACCGGGCACAAAGCCCCCTCCAGAACCAGTGGAGAAATGCATCCACTCACCCTATCCTTGGCAGGATGAAGCACACTGGGCACAAAGCCCCCTCCAGAACCAGTGGAAGAAGGCATCCACTCACCCATCTTTGTCAGGATGAAGCACACCGGGCACAAATCCCCCACCAGAACCGGTGGGGAAATGCATTCACTTACCCTAGCCTTGGCAGGATGAAAAACACTGGGCACAAGGACCCCTACAGAACCAGTGGAAGAAGGCATTCACTCACCCATCCTTGGCAGGATGAAGCACACTGGGCACAAATCCCCCTCCAGAACCAGTGGAGAAAAGCATCCACTCACCCTATCCTTGGCAGGATGAAGCACACTGGGCACAAAGCTCCCTCCAGAACCAGTGCAAGAAGGCATCCACTCACCCATCCTTGGCAGGATGAAACACACCGGGCACAAAGCCCCCTCCAGAACCAGTGGAGAAATGCATCCACTTACCCTATCCTTGGCAGGATGAAGCACACTGGGCACAAAGCCCCCTTCAGAACCAGTGGAAGAAGACATCCACTCCCCCATCCTTGGCAGGATGAAGCACACCGGGCACAAAGCCCCCTCCAGAACCAGTGGAGAAAAGCATCCACTCACCCTATCCTTGGCAGGATGAAGCACAGTGGGCACAAAGCTCCCTCAAGAACCAGCGCAAGAAGGCATCCACTCACCCATCCTTGGCAGGATAAAGCACACCGGGCACAAAGCCCCCTCCAGAACCAGTGGAGAAATGCATCCACTCACTGTATCCTTGGCAGGATGAAGCACACTGGGCACAAAGCCCGCTCCAGAACCAGTGGAGAAATGCATCCACTTACCCTATCCTTGGGAGGATGAAAAACACTGTGCACAAAGCCCCCTCCAGAACCAGTGGAAGAAGGCCTCCACTCACCCATCCTTGGCAGGATGAAGCAGACTGGGCACAAAGCCCCCTCCAGAATCATTTCAGAAAAGCATCCACTCACCCTATCCTTGGCAGGATGAAGCACACTGGGCAAAAAGCTCCCTCCAGCACCAGTGGAAGAAGGCATCCACTCACCCATCCTTGGCAGGATGAAGCACACTGGGCACAAAGTCCCCTCCAGAACCATTGGAGAAATGCATCCACTCACCCTATTCTTGGCAGGATGAAGCACACCGGGCACAAAGCCCCCTCCAGAACCAGTGGAGAAATGCATCCACTCACACTATCCTTGGCAGGATGAAGCACACTGGGCACAAAGCCCCCTCCAGAACCAGTGGAAGAAGGCATCCACTCACCCATCTTTGGCAGGATGAAGCACACCGGGCACAAATCCCCCTCCAGAACCGGTGGGGAAATGCATTCACTTACCCTAGCCTTGGCAGGATGAAAAACACTGGGCACAAGGACCCCTACAGAACAAGTGGAAGAAGGCATCCACTCACCCATCCTTGGCAGGATGAAGCACACTGGGCACAAAGCCCCCTCCAGAACCAGTGGAGAAAAGCATCCACTCACCCTATCCTTGGCAGGATGAAGCACACTGGGCACAAAGCTCCCTCCAGAACTAGTGCAAGAAGGCATCCACTCACCCATCCTTGGCAGGATGAAGCACACCGGGCACAAAGCCCCCTCCAGAACCAGTTGAGAAATGCATCCACTCACCCTATCCTTGGCAGGATGAAGCACACTGGGTACAAAGCCCGCTCCAGAACCAGTGGAGAAATGCATCCACTTACCCTATCCTTGGCAGGATGAAAAACACTATGCACAAAGCCCCTTCCACAACCAGTGGAAGAAGGCCTCCACTCACCCATCTTTGGCAGGATGAAGCACACTGGGCACAAAGCCCACTCCAGAACCAGTGGAGAAAAGCATCCACTCACCCTATCCTTGGCAGGATGAAGCACACTGGGCACAAAGCTCCCTCCAGCACCAGTGGAAGAAGGCATCCACTCACCCATCCTTGGCAGGATAAAGCACACCGGGCACAAAGCCCCCTCCAGAACCAGTGGAGAAATGCATCCACTCACACTATCCTTGGCAGGATGAAGCACACTGGGCACAAAGCCCCCTCCAGAACCAGTGGAAGAAGGCATCCACTCACCCATCTTTGGCAGGATGAAGCACACCGGGCACAAATCCCCCTCCAGAACCGGTGGGGAAATACATTCACTTACCCTATCCTTGGCAGGATGAAAAACACTGGGCACAAGGCCCCCTTCAGAACCAGTGGAAGAAGACCTCCACTCACCCATCCTTGGCAGGATGAAGCGCACCGGGCACAAAGCCCCCTCCAGAACCAGTGGAGAAAAGCATCCACTCTCCCTATCCTTGGCAGGATGAAGCACAGTGGGCACAAAGCTCCCTCCAGAACCAGCGCAAGAAGGCATCCACTCACCCATCCTTGGCAGGATGAAGCACAGCGGGCACAAAGCCCCCTCCAGAACCAGTGGAGAAATGCATCCACTCACCCTATCCTTGGCAGGATGAAGCACACCGGGCACAAAGCCCCCTCCAGAACCAGTGGAGAAATGCATCCACTCACACTATCCTTGGCAGGATGAAGCACACTGGGCACAAAGCCCCCTCCAGAACCAGTGGAAGAAGGCATCCACTCACCCATCTTTGGCAGGATGAAGCACACCGGGCACAAATCCCACTCCAGAACCGGTGGGGAAATGCATTCACTTACCCTATCCTTGGCAGGATGAAAAACACTGGGCACAAGGACCCCTACAGAACCAGTGGAAGAAGGCATCCACTCACCCATCCTTGGCAGGATGAAGCACACTGGGCACAAAGCCGCCTCCAGAACCAGTGGAGAAAAGCATCCACTCACCCTATCCTTGGCAGGATGAAGCACACTGGGCACAAAGCTCCCTTCCGAACTAGTGCAAGAAGGCATCCACTCACCTATCCTTGGCAGGATGAAGCACACCGGGCACAAAGCCCCCTCCAGAACCAGTGGAGAAATGCATCCACTCACCCTATCCTTGGCAGGATGAAGCACACTGGGCACAAAGCCCCCTTCAGAACCAGTGGAAGAAGACATCCACTCACCCATCCTTGGCAGGATGAAGCGCACCGGGCACAAAGCCCCCTCCAGAACCAGTGGAGAAAAGCATCCACTCACCCTATCCTTGGCAGGATGAAGCACAGTGGGCACAAAGCTCCCTCCAGAACCAGCGCAAGAAGGCATCCACTCACCCATCCTTGGCAGGATGAAGCACACCGGGCACAAAGCACCCTACAGAACCAGTGGAGAAATGCATCCACTCACCCTATCCTTGGCAGGATGAAGCACACTGGGCACAAAGCCCGCTCCAGAACCAGTGGTGAAATGCATCCACTTACCCTATCCTTGGCAGGATGAAAAACAATATGCACAAAGCCCCTTCCAGAACCAGTGGAAGAAGGCCTCCACTCACCCATCCTTGGCAGGATGAAGCACACTGGGCACAAAGCCCCCTACAGAACCATTGGAGAAATGAATCCACTCACCCTATCCTTGGCAGGATGAAGCACACTGGGCAAAAAGCCCCCACCAGAACCAGTGGAGAAAAGCATCCACTCACCCTATCCTTGGCTGGATGAAGCACACTGGGCACAAAGCTCCCTCCAGAACTAGTGCAAGAAGGCATCCACTCACCCATCCTTGGCAGGATGAAGCACACCGGGCACAAAGCACCCTATAGAACCAGTGGCTAAATGCATCCACTCACCCTATCCTTGGCAGGATGAAGCACACTTGGCACAAAGCCCCCTTCAGAACCAGTGCAAGAAGGCATCCACTCACCCTATCCTTGGCAGGATGAAGCACACTGGGCACAAAGCTCCCTCCAGCACCAGTGGAAGAAGGCATCCGCTCACCCATCCTTGGCAGGATGAAGCCCACCGGGCACAAAGCCCCCTCCAGAACCATTGGAGAAATGCATCCACTCACCCTATCCCTACCAGGATGAAGCACACTGGGCACAAAGCCCCCACTAGAACCAGTGGAATAAGGCATCCACTCACCCATCTTTGGCAGGAGGAAGCACACCGGGCACAAAGCCCCCTCCAGAACCAGTGGAGACATGCATCCACTCACCCTATCCTTGGCAGGATGAAGCACACTGGGCACAAAGCCCCCTCCAGAACCAGTGGAAAAAGGCATCCACCCACCCATCCTTGGCAGGATGAAGCACACTGGGCACAAAGCCCCCTCCAAAACCAGTGGAAGAATACATCCACTCACCCATCCTTGGCAGGATGAAGCACACCGGGCACAAAGCCCCCTCCAGAACGAGTGAGAAACGCATCCACTCACCCTATCCTTTGGAAGGATGAAGCACACTGGGCACAAAGCCCGCTCCAGAACCAGTGGAGAAATGCATCCACTTACCCTATCCTTGGCAGGATGAAAAACACTGGGCACAAAGCCCCCTCCAGAACCAGTGGAAGAAGGCATCCACTCACCCATCTTTGGCAGGATGAAGCACACTGGGCACAAAGCCCCCTCCAAAACCAGTGGAAGAATACATCCACTCACCCATCCTTGGCAGGATGAAGCACACTGGGCACAATGCCCCCTCCAGAACCAGTGAGAAACGCCTCCGCTCACCCTATCCTTTGGAAGGATGAAGCACACTGGGCACAAAGCCCGCTCCAGAACCAGTGGAGAAATGCATCCACTTACCCTATCCTTGGCAGGATGAAGCACACTGGGCACAAAGCCCCCTACCGAACGAGTGGAGAAAAGCATCCACTCACCCTATCCTTGGCAGGATGAAGAACACTGGGCACAAAGCTCCCTCCAGCACCAGTGGAAGAAGGCATCCACTCACCCATCCTTGGCAGGATGAAGCACACTGGGCACAAAGTCACCTCAAGAACCATTGGAGAAATGCATCCACTCACCCTATCCTTGGCAGGATGAAGCACACTGGGCACAAAGCCCCCTCCAGAACCCGTGGAATAAGGCATCCACTCACCCATCCTTGGCAGGATGAAGCACACCGGGCACACAGCCCCCTCCAGAACCAGTGGAGAAATGCATCCACTCACACTATCCTTGGCAGGATGAAGCACACTGGGCAGAAAGCCCCATCCAGAACCAGTGGAAGAAGGCATCCACTCACCCATCTTTGGCAGGATGAAGCACACCGGGCACAAATCCCCCTCCAGAACCAGTGGGGAAATGCATTCACTTACCCTAGCCTTGGCAGGATGAAAAACACTGGGCACAAGGACCCATCCAGAACCAGTGGAAGAAGGCATCCACTCACCCATCCTTGGCAGGATGAAGCACACTGGGCACAAAGCCCCCTCCAGAACCAGTGGAGAAAAGCATCCACTCACCCTATCCTTGGCAGGATGAAGCACACTGGGCTCAAAGCCCCCTCCAGAACTAGTGCAAGAAGGCATCCACTCACCCATCCTTGGCAGGATCAAGCACACTGGGCACAAATCCCCCTCCAGAACCAGTGGAGAAATACATCCACTCACCCTATCCTTGGCAGGATGAAGCACACTGGGTACAAAGCCCGCTCCAGAACCAGTGGAGAAATGCATCCACTTACACTATCCTTGGCAGAATGAAAAACACTATGGACAAAGCCCCTTCCACAACCACTGGAAGAAGGCCTCCACTCACCCATCTTTGGCAGGATGAAGCACACTGGGCACAAAGCCCCCTCCAGAACCAGTGGAGAAAAGCATCCACTCACCCTATCCTTGGCAGGATGAAGCACACTGGGCACAAAGCTCCCTCCAGCACCAGTGGAAGAAGGCATCCACTCACCCATCCTTGGCAGGATGAAGCACACCGGGCACAAAGCCCCCTCCAGAACCAGTGGAGAAATGCATCCACTCACCCTATCCTTGGCAGGATGAAGCACACTGGGCACAAAGCCCCCTCCAGAACCAGTGGAAGAAGGCATCCACTCACCCATCTTTGGCAGGATGAAGCACACCGTGCACAAATCCCCCTCCAGAACCGGTGGGGAAATGTATTCACTTACCGTAGCCTTGGCAGGATGAAAAACACTGGGCACAAGGACCCCTACAGAACCAGTGGAAGAAGGCATCCACTCACCCATCCTTGGCAGGATGAAGCACACTGGGCACAAAGCCCCCTCCAGAACCAGTGGAGAAAAGCATCCACTCACCCTATCCTTGGCAGGATGAAGCACACTGGGCACAAAGCTCCCTCCAGAACTAGTGCAAGAAGGCATCCACTCACTCATCCTTGGCAGGATGAAGCACACCGGGCACAAAGCCCCCTCCAGAACCAGTGGAGAAATGCATCCACTCACCCTATCCTTGGCAGGATGAAGCACACTGGGCACAAAGCCCCCTTCAGAAACCAGTGGAAGAAGGCATCCACTCACCCATCCTTGGCAGGATGAAGCACACCGGGCACAAAGCCCCCTCCAGAACCAGTGGAGAAAAGCATCCACTGACCCTATCCTTGGCAGGATGAAGTACAGTGGGCACAAAGCTCCCTCCAGAACCAGCGCAAGAAGGCATCCACTCACTCATCCTTGGCAGGATGAAGCACACCGGGCACAAAGCCCCCTCCAGAACCAGTGGAGAAATGCATCCACTCACCCTATCCTTGGCAGGATGAAGCACACTGGGCACAAAGCCCGCTCCAGAACCAGTGAAGAAATGCATCCACTTACCCTATCCTTGGCAGGATGAAAAACACGGTGCACAAAGCCCCTTCCAGAACCAGTGGAAGAAGTCCTCCACTCACCCATCCTTGGCAGGATGAAGCATACTGGGCACAAAGCCCCCTCCAGAATCAGTTGAGAAAAGCATCCACTCACCCTATCCCTGGCAGGATGAAGCACACTGGGCACAAAGCTCCCTCCAGCACCAGTGGAAGAAGGCATCCACTCACCCATCCTTGGCAGGATGAAGCACACTGGGCACAAAGCCCCCTCCAGAACCATTGGAGAAATGCATCCACTCACCCTATCCTTACCAGGATGAAGCACACTGGGCACAAAGCCCCCACCAGAACCAGTGGAATAAGGCATCCACTCACCCATCTTTGGCAGGATGAAGCACACCGGGCACAAAGCCCCCTCCAGAACCAGTGGAGACATGCATCCACTCACCCTATCCTTGGCAGGATGAAGCACACTGGGCACAAAGCCCCCTCCAGAACCAGTGGAAAAAGGCATCCACCCACCCATCCTTGGCAGGATGAAGCACACTGGGCACAAATCCCCATCCAGAACCAGTGGAGAAAAGCATCCACTCACCCTATCCTTTGCAGGATGAAGCACACTGGGCACAAAGCTCCCTCCAGAACCAGTGCAAGAAGGCATCCACTCACCCATTCTTGGCAGGATGAAGCACACCGGGCACAAAGCCCCCTCCAGAACCAGTGACGAAATGCATCCACTCACCCTATCCTTGGCAGGATGAAGCACACTGGGAACAAAGCCCCCTCCAGAACCAGTGGAAGAAGGCATCCACTCACCCATCCTTGGCAGGATGAAGCACTCCGGGCACAAAGCCCCCTCCAGAACCAGTGGAGAAATGCATCCACTCACACTATCCTTGGCAGGATGAAGCACACTGGGCACAAAGCCCCCTCCAGAACCAGTGGAAGAAGGCATCCGCCCACACATCCTTGGCAGGATGAAGCACACTGGGCACAAAGCCCCCTCCAAATCCAGTGGGAGAAGGCATCCTCTCACCCATCCTTGGCAGAATGAAGCACACCGGGCACAATGCCCCCTCCAGAACCAGTGGAGAAATGCATCCACTCACCCTATCCTTGACAGGATGAAGCACACTGGGCACAAAGCCCCCTCCAAAACCAGTGGGAGAAGGCATCCACTCACCCATCCTTGGCAGGATGAAGCACACTGGGCACAAAGCCCGCTCCAGAACCAGTGGAGAAATACATCCACTTACCCTATCCTTGGCAGGATGAAAAACACTGGGCACAAAGCCCCCTCCAGAACCAGTGGAGAAATGCATCCACTTACCCTATCCTTGGCAGGATGAAAAACACTATGCACAAAGCCCCTTCCACAACCAGTGGAAGAAGGCATCCACTCACCCATCTGTGGCAGGATGAAGCACACCGGGCACAAAGCCCCCTCCAGAACCAGTGGAGACATGCATCCACTCACCCTATCCTTGGCAGGATGAAGCACACTGGGCACAAAGCCCCCTCCAGAACCAGTGGAAAAAGGCATCCACCCACCCATCCTTGGCAGGATGAAGCACACTGGGCACAAATCCCCCTCCAGAACCAGTGGAGAAAAGCATCCACTCACCCTATCCTTTGCAGGATGAAGCACACTGGGCACAAAGCTCCCTCCAGAACCAGTGCAAGAAGGCATCCACTCACCCATTCTTGGCAGGATGAAGCACACCGGGCACAAAGCCCCCTCCAGAACCAGTGACGAAATGCATCCACTCACCCTATCCTTGGCAGGATGAAGCACACTGGGAACAAAGCCCCCTCCAGAACCAGTGGAAGAAGGCATCCACTCACCCATCCTTGGCAGGATGAAGCACCCCGGGCACAAAGCCCCCTCCAGAACCAGTGGAGAAATGCATCCACTCACACTATCCTTGGCAGGATGAAGCACACTGGGCACAAAGCCCCCTCCAGAACCAGTGGAAGAAGGCATCCGCCCACCCATCCTTGGCAGGATGAAGCACACTGGGCACAAAGCCCCCTCCAAATCCAGTGGGAGAAGGCATCCTCTCACCCATCCTTGGCAGAATGAAGCACACCGGGCACAATGCCCCCTCCAGAACCAGTGGAGAAATGCATCCACTCACCCTATCCTTGACAGGATGAAGCACACTGGGCACAAAGCCCCCTCCAAAACCAGTGGGAGAAGGCATCCACTCACCCATCCTTGGCAGGATGAAGCACACCGGGCACAAAGCCCCCTCCAGACCCAGTGTAGAAATGCATCCACTCACCCTATCCTTGGCAGGATGAAGCACACTGGGCACAAAGCCCCCTCCAGAACCAGTGGAAAAAGGCATCCACCCACCCATCCTTGGCAGGATGAAGCACACTGGGCACAAAGCCCGCTCCAGAACCAGTGGAGAAATACATCCACTTACCCTATCCTTGGCAGGATGAAAAACACTGGGCACAAAGCCCCCTCCAGAACCAGTGGAAGAAGGCATCCACTCACCCATATTTGGCAGGATGAAGCACACTGGGCACAAAGCCCCCTCCAGAACCAGTGGAGAAAAGCATCCACTCACCCTATCCTTGGCAGGATGAAGCACATCGGGCACAAAGCCCCCTCCAGAACCAGTGGAGAAATGCATCCACTCACCCTATCCTTGGCAGGATGAAGCACACTGGGTACAAAGCCCGCTCCAGAACCAGTGGAGAAATGCATCCACTTACCCTATCCTTGGCAGGATGAAAAACACTATGCACAAAGCCCCTTCCACAACCAGTGGAAGAAGGCCTCCACTCACCCATCTTTGGCAGGATGAAGCACACTGGGCACAAAGCCCCCTCCAGAACCAGTGGAGAAAAGCATCCACTCACCCTATCCTTGGCAGGATGAAGCACACTAGGCACAAAGCTCCCTCCCGCACCAGTGGAAGAAGGCATCCACTCACCCATTCTTGGCAGGATGAAGCACACCGGGCACAAAGCCCCCTCCAGAACCAGTGGAGAAATGCATCCACTCACCCATCCTTGGCAGGATGAAGCACACTGCGCACAAAGCCCCCTCCAAAACCAGTGGGAGAAGGCATCCACTCACCCATCCTTGGCAGGATGAAGCACACCGGGCACAAAGCCCCCTCCAGAACCAGTGTAGAAATGCATCCACTCACCCTATCCTTGGCAGGATGAAGCACACTGGGCACAAAGCCCCCTCCAGAACCAGTGGAAAAAGGCATCCACCCACCCATCCTTGGCAGGATGAAGCACACTGGGCACAAAGCCCCCTCCAAAACCAGTGGATGAAGGCATCCACTCACCCATCCTTGGCAGGATGAAGCACACCGGGCACAAAGCCCCCTCCAGAACCAGTGGAGAAACGCATCCACTCACCCTATCCTTAGCAGGATGAAGCACACTGGGCACAAAGCCCGCTCCAGAACCAGTGGAGAAATGCATCCACTTACCCTATCCTTGGCAGGATGAAAAACACTGGGCACAAAGCCCCCTCCAGAAACAGTGGAAGAAGGCACCCACTCACCCATCTTTGGCAGGATGAAGCACACTGGGCACAAATCCCCCTCCAGAACCAGTGGAGAAAAGCATCTACTCACCCTATCCTTTGCAGGATGAAGCACACTGGGCACAAAGCTCCCTCCAGAACCAGTGCAAGAAGGCATCCACTCACCCATTCTTGGCAGGATGAAGCACACCGGGCACAAAGCCCCCTCCAGAACCAGTGACGAAATGCATCCACTCACCCTATCCTTGGCAGGATGAAGCACACTGGGAACAAAGCCCCCTCCAGAACCAGTGGAAGAAGGCATCCACTCACCCATCCTTGGCAGGATGAAGCACTCCGGGCACAAAGCCCCCTCCAGAACCAGTGGAGAAATGCATCCACTCACACTATCCTTGGCAGGATGAAGCACACTGGGCACAAAGCCCCCTCCAGAACCAGTGGAAGAAGGCATCCGCCCACCCATCCTTGGCAGGATGAAGCACCCTGGGCACAAAGCCCCCTCCAAATCCAGTGGGAGAAGGCATCCTCTCACCCATCCTTGGCAGAATGAAGCACACCGGGCACAATGCCCCCTCCAGAACCAGTGGAGAAATGCATCCACTCACCCTATCCTTGACAGGATGAAGCACACTGGGCACAAAGCCCCCTCCAAAACCAGTGGGAGAAGGCATCCACTCACCCATCCTTGGCAGGATGAAGCACACCGGGCACAAAGCCCCCTCCAGACCCAGTGTAGAAATGCATCCACTCACCCTATCCTTGGCAGGATGAAGCACACTGGGCACAAAGCCCCCTCCAGAACCAGTGGAAAAAGGCATCCACCCACCCATCCTTGGCAGGATGAAGCACACTGGGCACAAAGCCCGCTCCAGAACCAGTGGAGAAATACATCCACTTACCCTATCCTTGGCAGGATGAAAAACACTGGGCACAAAGCCCCCTCCAGAACCAGTGGAAGAAGGCATCCACTCACCCATCTTTGGCAGGATGAAGCACACTGGGCACAAAGCCCCCTCCAGAACCAGTGGAGAAAAGCATCCACTCACCCTATCCTTGGCAGGATGAAGCACATCGGGCACAAAGCCCCCTCCAGAACCAGTGGAGAAATGCATCCACTCACCCTATCCTTGGCAGGATGAAGCACACTGGGTACAAAGCCCGCTCCAGAACCAGTGGAGAAATGCATCCACTTACCCTATCCTTGGCAGGATGAAAAACACTATGCACAAAGCCCCTTCCACAACCAGTGGAAGAAGGCCTCCACTCACCCATCTTTGGCAGGATGAAGCACACTGGGCACAAAGCCCCCTCCAGAACCAGTGGAGAAAAGCATCCACTCACCCTATCCTTGGCAGGATGAAGCACACTAGGCACAAAGCTCCCTCCCGCACCAGTGGAAGAAGGCATCCACTCACCCATTCTTGGCAGGATGAAGCACACTGGGCACAAAGCCCCCTCCAGAACCAGTGGAGAAATGCATCCACTCACCCATCCTTGGCAGGATGAAGCACACTGCGCACAAAGCCCCCTCCAAAACCAGTGGGAGAAGGCATCCACTCACCCATCCTTGGCAGGATGAAGCACACCGGGCACAAATCCCCCTCCAGAACCAGTGTAGAAATGCATCCACTCACCCTATCCTTGGCAGGATGAAGCACACTGGGCACAAAGCCCCCTCCAGAACCACTGGAAAAAGGCATCCACCCACCCATCCTTGGCAGGATGAAGCACACTGGGCACAAAGCCCCCTCCAAAACCAGTGGATGAAGGCATCCACTCACCCATCCTTGGCAGGATGAAGCACACCGGGCACAAAGCCCCCTCCAGATCCAGTGGAGAAACGCATCCACTCACCCTATCCTTGGCAGGATGAAGCACACTGGGCACAAAGCCCGCTCCAGAACCAGTGGAGAAATGCATCCACTTACCCTATCCTTGGCAGGATGAAAAACAATGGGCACAAAGCCCCCTCCAGAAACAGTGGAAGAAGGCACCCACTCACCCATCTTTGGCAGGATGAAGCACACTGGGCACAAAGCCCCCTCCAGAACCAGTGGAGAAAAGCATCCACTCACCCTATCCTTGGCAGGATGAAGCACACTGGGTACAAAGCCCGCTCCAGAACCAGTGGAGAAATGCATCCACTTACCCTATCCTTGGCAGGATGAAAAACACTATGCACAAAGCCCCTTCCACAACCAGTGGAAGAAGGCCTCCACTCACCCATCTTTGGCAGGATGAAGCACACTGGGCACAAAGCCCCCTCCAGAACCAGTGGAGAACAGCATCCACTCACCCTATCCTTGGCAGGATGAAGCACACTGGGCACAAAGCTCCCTCCAGCACCAGTGGAAGAAGGCATCCACTCACCCATTCTTGGCAGGATGAAGCACACCGGGCACAAAGCCCCCTCCAGAACCAGTGGAGAAATGCATCCACTCACCCTATCCTTGGCAGGATGAAGCACACTGGGCACAAAGCCCCCTCCAGAACCAGTGGAAGAAGGCATCCACTCACCCATCCTTGGCAGGATGAAGCACACCGGGCACAAAGCCCCCTCCAGAACCAGTGGAGAAATGCATCCACTCACACTATCCTTGGCAGGATGAAGCACGCTTGGCACAAAGCCCTCTCCAGAACCAGTGGAAGAAGGCATCGGCCCACCCATCCTTGGCAGGATGAAGCACACTGGGCACAAAGCCCCCTCCAAAACCAGTGATAGAAGGCATCCTCTCACCCATCCTTGGCAGAATGAAGCACACCGGGCACAAAGCCCCCTCCAGAACCTGTGGAGAAATGCATCCACTCACCCTATCCTTGGCAGGATGAAGCACACTGGGTACAAAGCCCACTCCAAAACCAGTGGGAGAAGGCATCCACTCACCCATCCTTGGCAGGATGAAGCACACCGGGCACAAAGCCCCCTCCAGAACCAGTGGAGAAATGCATCCACTCACCCTATCCTTGGCAGGATGAAGCACACTGGGCACAAAGCTCCCTCCAGAACCAGTGGAAAAAGGCATCCACCCACCCATCCTTGGCAAGATGAAGCACACTGGGCACAAAGCCCTCTCCAAAACCAGTGGAAGAAGGCATCTACTCACCCATCCTTGGCAGGATGAAGCACACCGGGCACAAAGCCCCCTCCAGAACCAGTGGAGAAACGCATCCACTCATCCTATCCTTGGCAGGATGAAGCACACTGGGCACAAAGCCCGCTCCAGAACCAGTGGAGAAATGCATCCACTTACCCTATCCTTGGCAGGATGAAGCACACTGGGCACAAAGCCCCCTCCAGAACCAGTGGAAAAAGGCATCCACCCACCCATCCTTGGCAGGATGAAGCACACTGGGCACAAAGCCCCCTCCAAAACCAGTGGAAGAAGGCATCCACTCACCCATCCTTGGCAGGATGAAGCACACCGGGCACAAAGCCCCCTCCAGAACCAGTGGAGAAACGCATCCACTCACCCTATCCTTGGAAGGCTGAAGCACACTGGGCACAAAGCCTGTTCCAGAACCAGTGGAGAAATGCATCCAGTTACCCTATCCTTGGCAGGATGAAAAAAACTGGGCACAAAGCCCCCTCCAGAACCAGTGGATGAAGGCATCCACTCACCCATCTTTGGCAGGATGAAGCACACTGGGCACAAAGCCCCCTCCAGAACCAGTGGAAAAAAGCATCCACTCACCCTATCCTTGGCAGTATGAAGCACATCGGGCACAAAGCCCCCTCCAGAACCAGTGGAGAAATGCATCCACTCACCCTATCCATGGCAGGATGAAGCACACTGGGTACAAAGCCCGCTCCAGAACCAGTGGAGAAATGCATCCACTTACCCTATCCTTGGCAGGATGAAAAACACTATGCACAAAGCCCCTTCCATAACCAGTGGAAGAAGGCCTCCACTCACCCATCTTTGGCAGGATGAAGCACACTGGGCACAAAGCCCCCTCCAGAACCAGTGGAGAAAAGCAACCACTCACCCTATCCTTCGCAGGATGAAGCACACTGGGCACAAAGCTCCCTCCAGCACCAGTGGAAGAAGGCATCCACTCACCCATCCTTGGCAGGATGAAGCACAACGGGCACAAAGCCCCCTCCAGAACCAGTGGAGAAAAGCGTCCACTCACCCTATCCTTGGCAGGATGAAGCACAGTGGGCACAAAGCTCCCTCCAGAACCAGCGCAAGAAGGCATCTACTCACCCATCCTTGGCAGGATGAAGCACACCGGGCACAAAGCCCCCTCCTGAACCAGTGGAGAAATGCATCCACTCACCCTATCCTTGGAAGGATGAAGCACAGTGTGCAGAAAGCCCCCTCCAGAACCAGTGGAAGAAGGCATCCACTCACCCATCCTTGGCAGGATGAAGCACACCGGGCACAAAGCCCCCTCCAGAACCAGTGGAGAAATGCATGCACTCACACTATCCTTGGCAGGATGAAGCACACTGGGCACAAAGCCCCCTCCAGAACCAGTGGAAGAAGGCATCCGCCCACCCATCCTTGGCAGGATGAAGCACACTGGGCACAAAGCCCCCTCCAAAACCAGTGGGAGAAGGCATCCTCTCACCCATCCTTGGCAGAATGAAGCACACCGGGCACAAAGCCCCCTCCAGAACCAGTGGAGAAATGTATCCACTCACCCTATCCTTGGCAGGATGAAGCACACTGGGCACAAAGCCCCCTCCAAAACCAGTGGGAGAAGGCATCCACTCACCCATCCTTGGCAGGATGAAGCACACCGGGCACAAAGCCCCCTCCAGAACCAGTGGAGAAATGCATCCACTCACCCTATCCTTGGCAGGATGAAGCACACTGGGCACAAAGCCCCCTCCACAACCAGTGGAAAAAGGCATCCACCCACCCATCCTTGGCAGGATGAAGCACACTGGGCACAAAGCCCTCTCCAAAACCAGTGGAAGAAGGCATCCACTCACCCATCCTTGGCAGGATGAAGCACACCGGGCACAAAGCCCCCTCCAGAACTATTGGAGAAACGCATCCACTCACCCTATCCTTGGCAGGATGAAGCACACTGGGCACAAAGCCAGCTCCAGAACCAGTGGAGAAATGCATCCACTTACCCTATCCTTGGCAGGATGAAAAACACTGGGCACGAAGCCCCCTCCAGAACCAGTGGAAGAAGGCATCCACTCACCCATCTTTGGCAGGATGAAGCACACTGGGCACAAAGCCCCCTCCAGAACCAGTGGAGAAAAGCATCCACTCACCCTATCCTTGGCAGGATGAAGCACATCGGGCACAAAGCTCCCTCCAGAACTAGTGCAAGAAGGCATCCACTCACCCATCCTTGGCAGGATGAAGCACACTGGGCACAAAGCCCCCTCCAGAACCAGTGGAGAAATGCATCCACTCACCCTATCCTTGGCAGGATGAAGCACACTGGGCACAAAGCCCCCTTCAGAACCAGTGGAAGAAGGCATCCACTCACCCATCCTTGGCAGGATGAAGCACACCGGGCACAAAGCCCCCTCCAGAACCAGTGGAGAAAAGCATCCACTCACCCTATCCTTGGCAGGATGAAGCACAGTGGGCAGAAAGCTCCCTCCAGAACCAGCGCAAGAAGGCATCCACTCACCCATCCTTGGCAGGATGAAGCACACTGGGTACAAAGCCCGCTCCAGAACCAGTGGAGAAATGCATCCACTTACCCTATTCTTGGCAGGATGAAAAACACTATGCACAAAGCCCCCTCCAGAACCAGTGGAAGAAGGCATCCACTCACCCATCTTTGGCAGGATGAAGCACACCGGGCACAAATCCCCCTCCAGAACCGGTGGGGAAATGCATTCACTTACCCTAGCCTTGGCAGGATGAAAAACACTGGGCACAAGGACCCCTACAGAACCAGTGGAAGAAGGCATCCACTCACCCATCCTTGGCAGGATGAAGCACACTGGGCACAAAGCCCCCTCCAGAACCAGTGGAGGAAAGCATCCACTCACCCTATCCTTGGCAGGATGAAGCACACTGGGCACAAAGCTCCCTCCAGAACTAGTGCAAGAAGGCATCCACTCACCCATCCTTGGCAGGATGAAGCACACTGGGCACAAAGCCCCCTCCAGAACCAGTGGAGAAATGCATCCACTCACCCTATCCTTGGCAGGATGAAGCACACTGGGCACAAAGCCCCCTTCAGAACCAGTGGAAGAAGGCATCCACTCACCCATCCTTGGCAGGATGAAGCACACCGGGCACAAAGCCCCCTCCAGAACCAGTGGAGAAAAGCATCCACTCACCCTATCCTTGGCAGGATGAAGCACAGTGGGCACAAAGCTCCCTCCAGAACCAGCGCAAGAAGGCATCCACTCACCCATCCTTGGCAGGATGAAGCACACCGGGCACAAAGCTCCCTCCAGAACCAGTAGAGAAATGCATCCACTCACCCTATCCTTGGCAGGATGAAGCACACTGGGCACAAAGTCCGCTCCAGATCCAGTGGAGAAATGCATCCATTTACCCTATCCTTTGCAGGATGAAAAACACTGTGCACAAAGCCCCTTCCAGAACCTGTGGAAGAAGGCCTCCACTCACCCATCCTTGGCAGGATGAAGCACACTGGGCACAAAGCCCCCTCCAGAATCAGTTGAGAAAAGCATCCACTCACCCTATCCTTGGCAGGATGAAGCACACTGGGCACAAAGCTCCCTCCAGCACCAGTGGAAGAAGGCATCCACTCACCCATCCTTGGCAGGATGAAGCACACTGGGCACAAAGTCCCCTCCAGAACCATTGGAGAAAGGCATCCACTCACCCTATCCTTGGCAGGATGAAGCACACTGGGCACAAAGCCCCCTCCAGAACCAGTGGAATAAGGCATCCACTCACCCATCTTTCGCAGGATGAAGCACACCGGGCACAACGCCCCCTCCAGAACCGGTGGGGAAATGCATTCACTTACCCTATCCTTTGCAGGATGAAGCACACTGGGCACAAAGCTCCCTCCAGAACCAGTGCAAGAAGGCATCCACTCACCCATTCTTGGCAGGATGAAGCACACCGGGCACAAAGTCCCCTCCAGAACCAGTGGAGAAATGCATCCACTCACCCTATCCTTGGCAGGATGAAACACACTGGGCACAAAGCCCCCTCCAAAACCAGTGGAAGAAGGCATCCACTCACCCATCCTTGACAGGATGAAGCACACCGGGCACAAAGCCCGCTCCAGAACCAGTGGAGAAATGCATCCACTCACACTATCCTTGGCAGGATGAAGCACACTGGGCACAAAGCCCCCTCCAGAACCAGTGGAAGAAGGCATCCGCCTACCCATCCTTGGCAGGATGAAGCACACTGGGTACAAAGCCCCCTCCAAAACCAGTGGGAGAAGGCATCCTCTCACTCATCCTTGGCAGAATGAAGCACACTAGGCACAAAGCCCCCTCCAGAAACAGTGGAGAAATGTATCCACTCACCCATCCTTGGCAGGATGACGCACACTGGGCACAAAGCCCCTCCAGAACCAGTGGAGACAGGCATCCACTTGAGAGACTGTGGCGTTGCACTCTCCAGGAGCAAGCAGTGGGCAAACCACCCACTTGAGAGACTTGAGAGACTGTGGCTTTGAACTCCCGAGGGCCAGGCAGTGGGCAAACCACCCACTTGAGAGACTTGAGAGACTGTGGCGTTGCACTCCCCAGGAGCAAGCAGTGGGTAAACCACCCACTGTGGAGACTTGAAAGACTGTGGTTTGAACTCCTGTGGACCAGGCAGTGGGCAAACCACCCACTTTCAGAGACTTGAGAGACTCTGGCTTTGAACTCCCCAGGACCAGGCAGTGGGCAAACCACCCACTTGAGAGTCTTGAGAGACTGTGGCTTTAAACTCCCCAGGACCAGGCAGTGGGCAAACCACCCACTTGAGAGACTGTGGCCTTGCACTGCCCAGGACATCGCTGGGGGCATGGAGCCGCCTCCAGGAGCAGTGGCGTTGTCCCATCTTCCGGCTGAGGTGCCCCCCCTTCCCCATCCGCCTGAGGTGCCTGTGTGTTTTCGACCTGATGCCCCTGCAGTGTTCTCTCCTTATTGAGGCAGGAGTCAAGAGTGGGTTTGGCCTATGTGATATGGCCCTGTGGCCCACGGACATTATGAGTGGACAATGTACCGCCTTATGTACATATTGTGTATATTGTAAATACTGTTTTTGAATTTGTAACGTATATCTGACTATTTCTAATATGACACTCATTTGACTCAATTCCTTGTGTCCTTGCGTTCTTCCAGAGGGTTACGGGGTGGATATGTATGTTGATGCATGTGTTTGTGTGTATGGTGTTGGGGGTGAGGGTGGGGGTGTTGCGTGTTGCGTGTGTATGTCACTCTCTTTTTTATCCCCCCTCCCTTGTGTGCTAGGTGCAGTACTCACAGTGATTGTCGCCGTCGCCGTTCGTACTCCTGGTAGATGAGAAGATACACCAACATGGGTAACACCTGTAGTTCGGGCTCCATGCGTCCTAGTTCTTCCTTGGGTGTCGAGAGGTGAGTGGTTTCCCTTCTGTGTACTGTTTCCACCGTGCTTTTGATGGAATTGGTACTGCCCCGGAAACGCTGGCGGATGGGCGAGTTGTAATGTGGTAGGCGGTACATTGACTGTTGCTAACTCCGTGGCGGTCGGAGTGTTAAAGTGGCTGTCTGTGTTGGAGGTTTCCGCTGTGGTCGTGATTTCATTTTTTTATCTCCGGCCTATTGACAGTAATACCGCCGCTTCCAGACCGACCGCCAGGGTTGTAATGAGGGCCTTAGTTTGTTTAGTGTATGTAATAGTTCTAATTTTTCACCAAGTTTCAGAATTTCTTAAATCATGAAAGTATTTTCTTGTCATCTTTTTCATTTTAATTTCTTCCCTCCTCTGTTCATTTTTCATCTTTTGTCTTCATATGAATCTATACAATTTGTCAAATTCAATTATGTAAATGACATATAACCACTTTTAATAATGGTTTCAGTATCATTCCCACAACACCTTGCTCAAGGATTCCTAACCAATTATTCACTTCAGTAAAGCTTTTGTTTATATTTTCTCACACACTTGGCTCTTTCAAATCTTTTAGATCTGAATTTAAATCTGTCAAATTCTTGCTGAATTTCGAATTCCTTTACTATTGTCAGGTATATACGTGCAACAATGCTTTGCTTTAAGCTTCCGGCAGACTCCGACTTCCTTTGGTAAAAGGATGTCTAACGCAAGACGGTTCTGAAGAACCTTCGAACATACCACAACCATTTCAGTATCCATCAATATAATTGCTCCAAAAATATATGTTTGCATTCTATCTACCATAGTAGAGAGCTTTCTAATTTTCAAGTTATTCTGAACAACTCTTACAGAAGGAATAATTGCTCCAAATATATCTCAAACTATTTCTGAATAATTTGTCCTTTTTGATCTTGATCTCACATTTCCATGTGTTTCGTCAATGTTGTCAACTTGATCAATTTTAGGAAAAAACACTCCTAAATAGCAAGTACCATACCATCTCTTAGGGAGACGACGATAATAAGCACTTTTCCCACAGATATAATAACCCCTAGAAATCACAGAATCTTGTCAATTCAGCATAAAGCCCCATGTATTCTGAAAACGAAATACATGTCTGCCTTCACTTGTTCCCACAAACATTTTATCAGTTCTGGATTGAGGTCTGTATATACAAAGCTTTCCTACATGTTGGTGGTCTAAAGCAAGCTTATCTTGTGTGTTAGTCACACTAATTTCATGATCATTCTTGTAAGTGCATTTCACTGAACCCTTCTCTATCTTCTCCTTCAATTCTTTTTTTATATCACCAGTCTGATATAGGAATGTTTTCTCAGCTTGTGAAAGTGTACAAGTGAGATTGTTGTGATGTGTGTAAGCAGTGGCAAATGTTAGTGTAGGTTCAAAGAAACCTCCTACAATGTAAATATTCTTAGCTTTAGCAATGCTACTCAGATGTTGGTTAATTGGAACAAATGAAAAAACAACATCTACATTCAAATACTGGATGTATCATAGATTATAGAATCTAGTTAACAGAAGACTGCAAGTAATTCCATATGTTAGCGGTAAGCTATGATATGTAATTCCTTCTGCACTGATGAAGGAATTTGCGACACATAACTCTCTCACATTTATTGTCTCAACATATTCATGCAATAAGCAATAGAAAACATTAGAAGAAACATCTCCCTGTGAGTTGTCTACGTGTATGTATTTCGCATCCCTATTAAACTTCTCTAATTTAGAAAGTGTAGTAGTCTCTAGAAGAGGTGTATTATTAATTTCAGCTTTATGAGAAACATTCACATTTACAATCAACAACAAATTTATCAACAGACATACAATTGCTAATAGAACACACATACGCTTGCAAAACCAATTGTTTTTAATGCGATTGTGAGTGGAATCCATGACCTGTAAAGAATCAGAAAGCAAAAGAAAATGAAAAAAAGATTTAACTATGCAGCCAAACAAAAATCAAAAATAATCTTCAGTTTTCTTTGTGATTATTTACAGCAGATTTCAGAGTTTTTTCCAGAACTTGCCAAAAATCAGTTTAGCAGCTTTGTCAAAATCAATTTCAAATGTCTCTTGTTATATCATAATCTGCTGATCTATTACTTCTAGTGTATAATGTCTCTCTTGACCAATTGGCAGTGTGATTTCAAAACGCAGTTCAAATGCAATTTCAAGTTCCAAAATGCAAAAGTTGAATTTCACGGTCAAAGCAAAAGTACATAAATTTGTGTGCCCATTCATCAGTTGCGAGATATGTCCATTCAGGACCTGTATATGTTCGACTTGCAACTCTCTTTATTTTTGATCTTCGATTTGCACTTGCCTCCCATTCACTCAGATCTGTTTCTTCTGTTGTTTCATCTTCCTCATTTATGCTTGACAGTACATCAGGAACCTTTTTTTTTTGGTCCTCATAAAAATGTTGCCATTGAACTCTGATTAGGTGCCGCCAGCCTCACGAGTTCAGGAAGACACTACCTTCTGGGTCATAGGATGAGACCAGTTCCCAATCAAGCCATGTCAGGGGTACATAATCAGCAGACAATATACATATTAAACACCTCAGATCTTTAAAGATTCCCAAATCTGATTCCAAAAACCTACTTGCTTCTGTTCTCTCTAATTCCTTAAGGAGAAGAACAGACCTTCTACATTCCCTCCAATGGGGGGGGGGATTGGGCCCAACTTTTGCGAATTTCCCTTCTTGCAAGTAATATTAGATAAAACACCAGTTTTTTTTTATATAACTTGGGGAAAGGAAGGGAAAAGGAAAAAGAGGAGGTAGAATCCATGTCCAAGGTCAAACCCAAACATAATTAGGCGGGGGTCATTTCAACTGAGAAACCCAGAGAGTTAGAAATTGTGTTAGCCGCCGCCGATCAAAATCCTTTTAATTTCGGGCAAGCGGCAAACATATGAAGATCGCCTGCCTCTAAGTTACCACACTGTTTACACTCTGATGCTGAGCCTCATCTCTTTATCTTTGCCAACCTCCCGGGGGTCCAAAACACTCTATGAAGGGTTAAAAGATGGTTTCTTCTTAACGCTGCTGATTTGACCACTGAATGTAATGTAACCAAAGATTCTTGACATAACTATTCCAACTCCTCCTCTGGCAGAAGTCCACTCCATTTCTTGTATAATGGTTGCAACACACTCTCTACTCTTGATAGGAGATGTTGATACCATTGAGAGACTTCCTTCTTTTTGTCATCAGCTACCTGCTCCATTTGGGTGGGGTCTGGACTAGGACCCCCCTAACTTTTAAGCCACCCATTCACCTTAAAAATCTTGAATCTAGATATAGGGGGTCATTACAACATTGGCGAGCGGCGCCGTGCGGCCGCATTGGCGGCCGCACTCCCGCGGTCCCCATTACAACATCCCCGCTGGGCCGGTGGGCGCAAACCTAGTTGCAACATAGGAGCCGGCTGTTAATGGAGCTGGAGGTGTTGCGGCCGTGCCACGGCCCCAGGACTCCCCTTACCGCCAGCCTCTTTCTGGCGGTGCAAACCGCCAGAAACAGGCTGGCGGTAGGGAAGTCATAATCCCCAGGGCAGCGCTGCCCTGGCGGATTATCACCGCCGGGGCTTAAACGGCGGAAAACCGCCGCCCCTGGCGGTGCAACCGTGGCGCTACCCCGCGGTCAAAATATGGGTCTCTGTACCGCCAGACTGTTGGCGGTACAGATGCCACTTTAGCCCTGGCGGTCTGAGACCGCCAGGGTCGTAATGACCACCATAGTCCCTTGTGTCTTATTGTTCCAAAACTCCCAGCTCAAAGTTGGCCCATCTTCAGCTAGCTGTCCCAATCTCGTATCTCCACTGTGTTTGAGGGGCTCTACCAAACTATCCAATAGGGCCTCCGGGGTCCCTGGTGAATCCCAGAAGGGGGCTAATTTGCTATAATAACAAATACCAAGAAAAGATCTAGTTTTGTACCAACTAACAGCAGCTGCTCGTAGACATTTCAGTCTAACCTTTTTGAAAATTTTTGGGGCCCCATACTTATAGGAGAAGCCACTTACAGAATAGCCTTTCATCATTGCCCTGAACATAGACCTGATTATTGAGCCATCTGGAGTCAACAACAGCATCCTATTATTCGTTAATTGATAAGCCCAACAATACAACTGCAAATCAGGAAGGGCCAAACCCCTGACCCCCACCTTCCTCCTCAATATTTTCTAGGAAAGGCGAATACCTTTGCTGGCCCAAATAAATGATGAGATCTTTGCCTGCAGTTTTAGGATAACCTCTTTATCACAATGTAGGGGAATATTATCAAATAATAAAGTAATCTTCGCAAGTATAGACATCTTGATCAAATTAACACGTCCAAAAATCGAAAGCGGCAAATTTCCCCACTTTCTTAGGAGAGCCCCAACGTCCTTAACCACCTTTTCTAAATTCTTAAAAGCTAGCTTTCCTTGATCTTACATTATCTTTATGCCCAAATACCTTATCTCAGGGACCTTTCTAGGATCTTCACAGACTTGGTTCCAGGACATTATCTCAGTTTTCTCTTCATTTACCTCGTAACCAGCTAATTTTGAGAAGATCCTCACTTCCTTCACAAGGTTAGGGATTGCTGACATGACATCAGAGGTGTATATCATCAAATCGTCGGCATACAGCACCACTTTCCTATAAAATTCACCGACCACAAAAGGTCTTATACGTTCATTTGACCTCAAGCTCTTCGCAAAGGGTTCAATATATAGATCAAAAAGGATCGGGGAGAGAGGACAACCTTGTCTGGTCCCTCTTCCTATCTCGACTTTCGGCGACAGAATGCCATTTACTAAGATTTTCGCAGATGGAGCACTATATATCTTTGTCAGGGCATTAATTAGGGACTTGCAGATTCCAAAGTGAGCTAAGACCACCCTTAGATATTTCCAGCTCACACGGGCAAATGCTTTAGCGGCATCCACTTTTACGACAGCCAGGGGGATATTTAAAGCTATAGCCAAATCAATGGAACCAATCAAGGAGTGAGTAAGATCTCTCATATTTCTGCCCGGCAAAAAGCCCTGCTAGTCCTGATGTATCAAGTGACCAGCCACTTTATTCAAGGGCCCTGCTAAAATACTGGTAAAGACCTTATAGTCGCAATTATGTAATGATATCAGGTGTTAAGAGTGACATTCCAGGGGATTCTTGCCAGGGTTCAACAACAGGGAAATTATTGCATCATTCCAAGAATTCGGGAGGGGAGAACCCCTCAACAATATAGCATTAACCACTGCGCCCATACAGGAATGATGGCTTCATCCATTACAACGTATAGCTCACTAGGGATCCCATCAAGACCCCCTGCTTTCCCTTTCTTTGTTCTCTTTACAGCAGCTAAAATCTCACTACCCAAACTCAAGAATTGTGCGTTCTCACTCGATAATCTTGGGAGATGCTTCCGCCCAAGCCATGCCTCTATTGCCACTAAATCTGGATCTAAGTCCTCTTTATGTAATTCCTGAAAAAAGGTTTTAAATGCAGCAAATATTCTGGGGTTGTCCTCAACCACCGCACCTACACTGTGATTCCTAACCTTCTTGATGTTATTCTGGTGCCCCTCCAATCTACTCTTCCAAACCAGCAGCTTACCACAACTTTCCCCATGAATGATGTTATGAGCTCTGGTGGCTTCCCACTGCTGAGCCACCTAATCCTCGAGCATAATGCAGAATTATAACTGTAATTCTTCTAGATGCTCTAGTGCTACACCCCTCCCTGCCTCACTAAGTGTCTGCTTTAACTCCTCTTCCACCCTTGCAATCTCCCCCTCCAATTCAACTTGTTGCAACTTCTCCTGCCTCACCCAATTAACCGCTAAACTGGTTATCGCCCCCCTTAGCCAGGCCTCATAAGTATCCCATACCACACAAAGTGAAGCTGATGCCATGTTCCAGGAGAAAAACTTATGCAACTGCTGGGATATCCCATGAAGTAACTGTGACTGCACCAACATTCTTCTATCTATTGTCCATCTCCTTTCTGCCCATCCCTCCTTCTGCTGAATTTTTAACAGTAAGGCTGAATGGTCTGATAAATGGATGGGCACCTGATCTAGTTCGGTGACTCTCTCCATCACTTTTCTTTCTGCACGAAATTAGTCTAGTCTGGAGTAATGACCGTTCTTTTTACTGTATAAAGTATACTCCCTACTATTCCCTCTTAATCCTCGCAAAACATCACATAGGTCAAAGTTATCCATCATACCCAGGCATTAACTTCTAATTTTTGGTGAATTAATTAATATCCTTTCCGACGACCTATCTAACGCATTATCCAATAAGGCAAGGAACATGGTGGCCAACCAGGGCTCGGTCGAAGCGGCCGCCCGGGGCAATCCACATTACAGCCGTATTATGGCTGGATCAGCGCCACCATCGATCACCTGGTGGCGCGGTAATGTTTAGTTGAAAGTAGGGCCCCCTGCACCCCCCTTTTTTACCTTTTTTTGGCGCTGGTCTCCATGTGGGGCCCGGGGGCCTTCCCCTTGTGGATTTCGGCAGCTGACCCACTCCGGAGTCAGCTCACAGCACGCTGTAGACCCCAAAGAAGGCGGCTGGGGCAGAGCCAGCACGAGTCACTTGCCTTGCCTTGCCTCCAAGCAAGTCTTCCTTATGTGCTCCTTGATCACCAGCTCAGAGACTGTGACACTGGTCTTGGGGTGGTGGCACGTTTGTTGCTTCCACCTGGTGAGACAAAGAGCGACCAACATCATCTAGACCCTTGCAATAATCTAGCACCAAGTCATCTGTTATGTTTACAAGTGCATTTGCAGGAACAGCTGGCAATCTGCCTATAAGGATTTCATGGGGAGAGAAGCTAGTCTTTCTGTCAGGTGTATTTCTCATGCTCATTAGAACCAATGGTAAAGCACCAGGCCATTTAAGATTTGTGGATGCACACATATTTGCCAATCGAGCTTTCAAAGTTCAATTCATTTGTTCTACTAAACCAGAACCTTCTGATCGGTAGCTACAATGCAGATTTCGCTCAATATTTAAGGCTGAACATAGTAATTTAATCACCTTGTTATTGAAGTGACTTACTCTGTCTGATTTTAATGAGGCTGGACAACCAAAAAGAGGTATCAACTCCCTAAGTAACAGCTTTTCTACTGTGAGGCTATCATTTCTACGTGTGGTGTAAGCTTCAATCCAGTTACTAAATATACAATCATCAACACGTATCTCAAACCACCACACACAGGCATCTCAATGAAGTCCATTTGCATCCTGTTAAATGTACCACCTACTCTTCCAATGTAACTCAAATTACCAAGAGTTCTTTTCTCCATGTTCATTTGTTGACATGTAATCAATCTGTGACAAATTGCTGCAGCAACCTGTCTAAACTTTAGATTGAACCAGGATTGCTTACATGTTTGAATCATTACATCCCTGCCAATGTGTGTTTGACCACAATAGTATCTTGCCATTTGTGTCAGTAGACAGTCCTGCAAAATCACTTGCCCTTCATTTGAAACCCAAATTTCATCCAATTCTCTTTGTGTGCAACCCAATTTTATCCAGCTTTCCTTTTCATCTTCTTTAACCTCATCTTGAATTCTTTTTATCTCCTTCCAAGCATCAATTAATGACAATGTGTAATTTTTACCTGTCTCATCACTATTTATTGCACCAACATTGTTCCATTCGTCATTAAATGTTACACAGTTCAGTGCGGTGATGTGAGCAACTGGATCGGCATGGGGATTTCCCATGGAGATGAAATTGCTTGACTTCTGATATGCACTGCACTTAATCACAGCAATTTGTTCAGGCAATTCTATTTTGTAACAAATCATGAATTCTATCACCATTTCCACTGGTGAGCCAAAAGAGGTCATGAAACCGCTGAGACCATATCTGCCCAAAGTCATGCACTAAACCAAATCCATGCTAGCTGTCTGTAAAAATAGTAATTTTAAGCTGTGCAGAAATACAGCATGCTCTAATAAGAGCCACCAATTCAGCCATGTGTTCAGAAAATACTCCTTGAAGCTATGAAGTTTTGAGTATGCCAGATATAGTGCACACAGCTTAACCAGCTCTAACTTTCCCATGTTGTCTCTTAAAGGGCAACCATCAACAGAAGTGATTTGATCATTTTCCTCGAGTGGAGTATCCTGAATATCAGGCTTAGGTTTGGTGCACAGTTCAGTAACCTCTAGGCAGTCATTTCAACTTCATTTACATTTTCATTTTCAACATTGTGTACTGGTAGCAAGGTTGCTGGATTAACGACATTGCAATGCTTAAGGGACACATTCAGTGATCTAAAAATTGAAAGCTCATACCGAGTCAATCTGGAATTTATTAAATACTGAGTCTTGGTCCTGGTAAGCAAGATCTCAACTGAGTGAGGGACCAAAACAGTTAAAGGATGTCCAATCACAATGTTCTCACACTGAGTGATACTCAAACCAACCGCAGCTACCTGCTTGAGGCAGCCTGATAAAATGGCAGCAACTGGATCCAATGTAGCTGAAAAATATGCTACAGGACAATTTACCCCACCATGTACCTGCATTAGGACAGAAAGTGCACAAAAAATAAGTTCATGACAAAACTGTAAAAATGGCTTTGTGTAGTCAGGCATTTTCAGAGCTGGTGCTCTGCACAGACTCTCTCTAAGCTCAGTAGAAGCTTTCATACAAGCTTCATTAAATGGAAAAGGATCAGTTATGTCTTTGTGGGTCTATCTCTGTAATCGCTTATAAATAACAGAAAATTTGGGAATCCATTGGCGACAATAACTCACCGTTCCTAAAAATATCCTGACATCTCTTTGAGTAAGTGGAGGGTTCATTAGTAAAATAGCTGTAATCCTTTCTCTTGATGCCTTCTTTGCACCTTTCTCTATCTGATGTCCCAAGTATTTAACTTCCTTTTGACGGTACTGTAATTTCGCTAGGGACACTTTGGCCCTCATTATGATATTGGTGGTAAATCCTACTTACCGCCATGCTGACTGCCGCCAACATACCAGTTCCGCGGCGGATATCCGTTCACCATATTATGACACAACCCAATCTGTCACCATTCAGCCAGACACATGTCCGCCACACCAAAGGTCAGTGATAAACTGGTGGTATTAAATCACACACCGTTACACCAACAGAACAATGCCCATCACATTATGACCCACAAATCACCATGGCGGACATTCAACGTGGTAAAACATTGGTGGTACATACCGCTGCGCTCAAAATACATACACACAAACAAACAAAACACCACATTGGACAATTCAAATAACACACACCTGACACCCATACACACACCACACCCACACACTCACATCACTATAAAACACACACCCACATTACCCACAACCCTTTACCATTACAAATAATTGCCACCAGAGAGAGAGACAGCAAGACCACTGACACAACCAGAGCCACATACCACTCACACCTATACGCCACTCACACACCCAACATCACACACCCCAACACATTACCCTACACACCCTCACCTACACACCTCACACAACAAGCATGGCACCACAAAGACACCCCCGATTCTCAGAGGAGAAGCTAAGGGTCGTGGTGGTGGAAATCATCAGGCTAGAGCCTCAGCTATTTGGAGCACAAGTTCAGCAGATATCGATAGCTAGGAAGATGGAGCTATGGCAGAAGATTGTTGGCAGGGTCAATGCCGTGGGACAGCACTCAAGAACTAGGGATGACATCAGGAAGAGGTGGAACGACCTACGGGGGAAGGTACATTCCACAGCAGCAAGACACCAGCTCGCTGTACAGAGCACTGGCGGTGGACACCCACCTCCTCCCCCACAACTAACAACATGTGAGGAGCAAGTCTTGGCAATCATGCAGGCCTGGCCAGAGTAGGAGGATGACTGGACTGTGGTAAGTCAACTCTTTACTACTATCACCCCCCTACCTGTATGCCATCACATACCTGCAACCTCACTCCCATCACTCCACCACTACCAACACACCCCACCATCACAGCTCACTCATCCCAATGCCAAGCCCCGCATGCACTACCAATGCATGGACATCACTCACAGCCCTGCATGGACACCTATCACCAAAGCATGCACACTAGAAAAAATCTGCTAGCCCACCACATACCAACTTACACAAGTTAAAGCTGCCAGGGCAAATACAACCAAATAGGACAACCCACTGATGCACAATATGTCACACACAGAAACAATAATACATCATTTACATCCCCACAGGTATCCCAGCCAATGTCACTGGAAAAGAGGTGCCAGCAATATCCAGTCCCCCAACTGAAGAGACCCACAGTGATGACAGCAACTCTGATCATCTGGATGACCAACCTGGCCCATCAGGGACCTCTGGACAGTCGGTTACCCAGGCCCAGTCACACACCACCACAGAGCCTCCCCCATCTGGAAACACCCCCACAGCACCCACCCAGCGTACCCATACCTCTGTCCCCAGGACATGTCAATCAGCAGTGTGTCCACCTCATCAGGGACCCCAGGGCACACCTCGCCCTCAACCAGGGACCTGGGGTCAGTAGGCACACGGTTCAGGAGACAGAGGCACAGGACAACAGGGAAATTGGGAGGAGTGCTGTGCACCAGTGGGAGGAGAGGCCCAGGGAACTGACTCTCCAGGAGGCACTCACTGAGGTCCTGGAAGCCTATCAACAGTCCCAGGACACAATGGGCCAGATCCTGGACAATGTGCAGGAGACCCGGCGACTGCAGGAGGGACAGTACCAGGGGATCAGGGAGAACTTGCAGGTCATCAACACCACCCTGGTCTCCATTGCAGGGGTGCTGGCAGACATGGCCAACATTATGAGGGAGGCAGTCTCACAACAGCGGGCCCCTGCCACTAGCCAGACATCTGAACTGCCTTCCACCTCCGCTGTCGCTAGTGGACAGGAGGCCCAACCACAGGACTCACAGGCCACCAGCACTCCACTTCCCCTGCAGAAGGAGAACCACCCCGCAAACATTCCCTGTGATCCAGGCAGAAGCCAGAGACTATTGCCAATACCCCCGCCAGGAAATGAGACTCTCCTGATGTCACCTTTGTGTCCCACTTTGTCACCCTGTCCACCTTGAACTGCCATTGCTCCCCTTCCTATGTCCCCTTGGACAATGCACCTGTGCTACAAATAGACTGGAACAATACCCTGGACTTTCCTCCATCATCACCCTATCCCAATGCACTTGCCCCTCTTCTTGTCTTCGTTTATTTGTTTAACAGGTTCAAACATTGCAATTCAACTGTACAGTAAATGTGCATATATGAACAACCTGTATTTTGCTGCAGTGATCACACCAGGAGCTATAGTGGTGCACCAACATCTGTAAAATGAATTGTCATAGGGTACAGTAAATGGGCATAGAAGTGGGAAATAACAGCAAGCCAGTGCCAATGATTTTCAAAATCATGACAATGAAATGTTGTAGGAAAGTACCATCTTGCCTGGCATGTTACCCCCATTTTTCACTGTATATATGTTGTTTTAGTTGTATGTGTCACTGGGACCCTGTCATCCAGGGCCCCAGTGCTCATAAGTGTGCCTGAATGTGTTACCTGTGTAGTGACTAACTGTCTCACTGAGGCTCTGCTAATCAGAACCTCAGTGGTTATGCTCTCTCATTTCTTTCCAAATTGTCACTAACAGGCTAGTGACCAATTTTACCAATTTACATTGGCTTACTGGAACACCCTTATAATTCCCTAGTATGTGGTACTGAGGTACCCAGGGTATTGGGGTTCCAGGAGATCCCTATGGGCTGCAGCATTTCTTTTGCCACCCATAGGGAGCTCTGACAATTCTTACACAGGCCTGCCACTGCAGCCTGAGTGAAATAACGCACACGTTATTTCACAGCCATTTTACACTGCACTTAAGTAACTTATAAGTCACCTATATGTCTAACCTTTACCTGGTAAAGGTTAGGTGCAAAGTTACTTAGTGTGAGGGCACCCTGGCACTAGCCAAGGTGCCCCTACATTGTTCAGGGCCAATTCCCCGGACTTTGTGAGTGCGGGGACACCATTACACGCGTGGTAGCTTCACAATGGTAACTCCGAATATGGCCATGTAACATGTCTATGATCATGGAATTGCCCCCTCTATGCCATCCTGGCATAATTGGCACAATCCCATGATCCCAGTGGTCTGTAGCACAGACCCTGGTACTGCCAAACTGCCTTTCCTGGGGTTTCACTGCAGCTGCTGCTGCTGCCAACCCCTCAGACAGGCTTCTGCCCTCCTGGGGTCCAGCCAGGCCTGGCCCAGGATGGCAGAACAAAGGACTTCATCTGAGAGAGGGTGTTACACCCTCTCCCTTTGGAAAATGGTGTGAAGGCAGGGGAGGAGTAGCCTCCCCTAGCCTCTGGAAATGCTTTCATGGGCACATTTGGTGCCCATTTCTGCATAAGCCAGTCTACACCGGTTCAGGGACCCCTTAGCCCTGCTCTGGCGCAAAACTGGACAAAGGAAAGGGGAGTGACCACTCCCCTGACCTGTATCTTCCCTGGGAGGTGCCCAGAGCTCCTCCAGTGTGCTCCAGACCTCTGCCATCTTGGAAACAGAGGTGCTGCTGGCACACTGGACTGCTCTGAGTGGCCAGTGCCACCAGGTGACGTCAGAGACTCCTTCTGATAGGCTCCTTCAGGTGTTGCTAGCCTATCCTCTCTCCTAGGTAGCCAAACCCTCTTTTCTGGCTATTTAGGGTCTCTGTCTCTGGGGAAACTTTAGATAATGAATGC
Organism: Pleurodeles waltl; assembly: GCF_031143425.1. Taxonomy (NCBI): domain Eukaryota; kingdom Metazoa; phylum Chordata; class Amphibia; order Caudata; family Salamandridae; genus Pleurodeles; species Pleurodeles waltl. Next base: position 261,465,208 of record NC_090451.1, on the reverse strand, counting down.
AAGAGCTCATCCGAGTTCCTCTGCATCTCTCTCTTCACCTTCTGCCAAGGAATCGACTGCTGACCGCGCTGGAAGCCTGCAAAACTGCAACATAGTAGCAAAGACGACTACTGCAACTCTGTAACGCTGATCCTGCCGCCTTCTCGACTGTTTTCCTAATGGTGCATGCTGTGGGGGTAGTCTGCCTCCTCTCTGCACTAGAAGCTCCGAAGAAATCTCCTGTGGGTCGACGGAATCGTCCCCCTGCAACCGCAGGCACCAAAGAACTGCATCACCGGTACCCTGGGTCTCCTCTCAGCACGACGAGCGAGGTCCCTTGAATCCAGCAACTCTGTCCAAGTGACTCCCACAGTCCAGTGACTCTTCAGTCCAAGTTTGGTGGAGGTAAGTCCTTGCCTCCCCACGCCAGACTGCATTGCTGGGAACCGCGACTTTTGCAGCTACTCCGGCCTCCGTGCACTTCCGGCGGAAATCCTTTGTGCACAGTCCAGCCTTGGTCCACGGCACTCTAACCTGCATTGCACGACCTCCTAAGTTGTTCTCCAGCGACGTGGGACTCCTTTGTGCAACTTCGGGTGAGCACCATTTCATGCATCCTTGTAGTGCCTGTTTCTGGCACTTCTCTGGGTGCTACCTGCTGCTGAGAGGGCTCCTTGTCTTGCTCGTCGTCCCCTCTGTCTCCTGATGCAATTTGCGACATCCTGGTCCCTCCTGGGCCACAGCAGCGTCCAAAAACCCTTACCACATGATTTGCAGCTAGCAAGGCTTGTTGGTGGTCTTTCAGCGGGAAAACACTTCTGCACAACTCTCCACAGTGTGAGGGATCCGTCTTCCAAAGGGGAAGTCTCTAGCCCTTGTCGTTCCTGCAGAAACCTAAGCTTCTACAGTCCAGTAGCAGCTTCTTTGCACCCGCAGCTGGCATTTCCTGGGCATCTGCCCATCTCCGACTTGCTTGTGACTTTTGGACTTGGTCCCTTTGTTCCACAGGTACCCTCAACTGGAAATCCATCGTTGTTGCATTGCTGGTTTGTGTCTTTCCTGCAGAATTCACCTATCACGACTTCTATGTCCTTTGGGGAACTTTAGTGCACTTTGCACTCACTTTTCAGGGTCTTGGGGTGGGCTATTTTTCTAACCCTTACTATTTTCTAATAGTCCCAGCGACCCTCTACAAGGTCACATAGGTTTGGGGTCCATTCGTGGTTCGCATTCCACTTTTGGAGTATATGGTTTGTGTTGCCCCTATCCCTATGTGTCCCCATTGCATCCTATTGTAACTATACATTGTTTGCACTGTTTTCTAAGACTATACTGCATATTTTTGGTATTGTGTATATATATATTGTGTATATTTGCTATCCTCATACTGAGGGTACACTCTGAGATACTTTGGCATATTGTCATAAAAATAAAGTACCTTTATTTTTAGTATAACTGTGTATTGTGTTTTCTTATGATATTGTGCATATGACACTAAGTGGTACTGTAGGAGCTTCACTCGTCTCCTAGTTCAGCCTAAGCTGCTCTGCTAAGCTACCATTATCTATCAGCCTATGCTGCTAGACACCCTATACACTAATAAGGGATAACTGGGCCTGGTGCAAGGTGCAAGTACCCCTAGGTACTCACTACAAGCCAGTCCAGCCTCCTACAAATGTGAAGTAACACTGTCTTACTTGTGTGTCATTGGAAGTATTATCATATCACTGCTGTGCTGTTGTCCTCATCCTCTGCCTTCTCATCCTCACTGTCCACAGGGTCCACTGCTGCCACACGGGCATCTTCAGGATCATCCTCCTGCAGAAAAGGCACATGGCATCTCAGGGCAAGGTTGTGCAACATGCAACATGCCACTATTATCTGGAAGACCTTCTTGGGTGAGTAGCACAGGGATCCACCTGTTAGATAGAGGCACATGAACCTGGCCTTCAGGAGGCCAAAGGTTCTTTCGATTATGCTTCTTGTTCGCCCATGTGCCTCATTGTAACGTTCTTCTGCCCTTGTCCTGGCATTCCTCATAGGGGACAGTAGCCATGATAGGTTGGGGTAACCAGAGTCACCTGCAAATATCGGGGGACAACATTTAGCCACACACTATTCCATATGTCCCACACCATACCCATATATCAACATATACTGGGTGGGAACCAGGGCTCACCTTTTAGCCACACCCTGTGCCGCTGTAGTTGGGTCATCACATTTGGGATGCTGCTATTCCGCAGGATAAAGGCATCATGCACCGACCCAGGATACTTAATATTGACATGGGAGATGGACTGGTCCACCAAGCACACCATCTGTACATTAATTGAGTGGAAACTCTTACAATTTCTGAACACCTGTTCATTTTGATGGGGGCGACAAATGGAATATGAGTTCCATCAATTGCCCCAATTATGTTGGGGATATGTCCCATTGCATAGAAGTCAGCCTTCACTGTGGCCAAATCCTCCACCTGAGGGAAACAATGTAGCTGCACAAGTGTTTAATCAGGGCAGACAGCAGTCTTGTAAGCACTATTGAGAACATTGGCTGTGACATTCCTGCTGCCAAACCCACTGTCACTTGGAAAGAACCAGTTGCCAGGAAATGGAGCACTGATAGAACTTGCAAAAGAGGGGGGATTCCAGTGGGCTGACAGATAGCAGATATCAGGTCAGGCTCGAATTGGGCACACAGCTCTGTGATTGTGGCCCTGTCAAGTCTATAGGTGAGGATGATGTGTCTGTCCTCCATTGTTGCCAAGTCCACCAGGGGTCTCTACACGGGGTATGTCTCCGTCTCCTATTCAAGCGCAGCGGTATCAATCTAAGGGACAAAAGAGTGAGGAGCCGGTCACAAACTGAACAATGGTCCTACAAAAGTACAATGCATGATGTCAATTTGTAATGGGTCAGTGAGATTTATCCTGTATGTCCAAATTTTAACAGTGACGCAGTTATTATCCAGGCCCCCCCCCCCCCTTGAAATGGCGTCTACCTGTCCTGTATGAAGGGACAGGTGGAAGTGAGGTAATTCCACTGATGTTGTGCGCCGTAGCACGAGACAGTCTGGAACCGCCATGCAACTCCTTAACAGTGGGCATTATGGATTACAGTGGCCAATGGTGATCTATGTCAGTGGTGACTGTATTCTATCTGATCACTCACTTGCTACCTGACCTTCAACAGGAGAGGACCTACACTGCATATGCTGCTGTGACCTGTGTCTGGAACCTACCATGGCCCATGTGAGTGGGGAAAGGGCCCCTGCCTTCACCTCGGCGGAGTTGGAGCGACTGGTGGATGGGGTACTACCCCAGTTATGACTGTTGTATGGGCCACCAGACCAACAGGTGAGTACACTGTGAGCACGATGCAAGTGGCATGAATGCATGGAGTGGTGTGTATGAAGGCCTCGTGTAAGGGGGGTGGGAGGATGTCCCCTGGGTTACGTAATGGTTGTGTGCTGGGCCATGTGTGTGCAAATGGTGATGTGAAGGGGTATGGTGGGCCATAAGTGTGACAGGCAGGACTGTCTGACTAATACTTTTTTCCTGTGTGTTTTTCCTCTGCAGGTCAGCACCCATCAAAAGAAGGGTATATGGTGTGCCATTGCCAAGGACATGTGGATCCTGGGGGTCTATGGCAGGAGGAGCACCCACTGTTGCAAACGGTGGGAGGACCTGAGATGCTGTGCATGGAAGACGGTGGAGGCCCAGCTGGGGATGGCCTCCCAATGAGGAAGGGGTGCAAATCTGCGCTCCTGATACTTTCTCCAGCAATTGATCCTGAGACCAGAACAATACCAGTAAGTGCTCACTAGCATCCTGATAGATTTCATTTACTCTGAGTTTCACTGTTTTAATTAGGAACCATTTCCCTTGTTTTTAGATAAATCAAGCCCTTTATTAGACCATCAGCGCTTGATGGGATTTTGACCACAGACTACAGGAGAAGAGTAGACCCCCAGACCTTGGGACACTTACAATATCTGTATGTTTCCACTGATTTATGGTTCTCTATAGATTGGATCATACACTGTATATTTATTGATTTCACCATTATCCTACCAGGTAGATGTCCCTGACCACTAGACCGTTTTCAAACACTGGAATTAAGGTGAGTGCTATCTTCCCACCACCCCCTTTTTTTGACGTCATACGATTTATAATCAGGCCCCGAATAATCCGGTGATTTAACTACCCTTAGGTGCTACCAGTTGGAATTTCTTTGTCCTGATGATGACCCCAATTTGACTCACCTCCTCTACGGGGTCGAAACGTAGACCTATCTCTAAGAGTGGATTATATGAATACAAAAAATTCTTTGTGAGATTTCAGGGCTTCCTGGACTGCAGGAGCCACTAGAATTCCATAATTTTTCTTCTAACCACCTTTTACACATACTGTATATATCACTTTCACTCACCCGCACCTCAGCACTTTCACTGTTTTTTTTAGGAGCACCTATCTAGACAAATGCAATTTTGACATACGGAATGACATGTTTAAAAGAAATTTACAAGCAATTGTCTGGAATAATATGTTTAAAGAAATATATGATGTAATACATTTCTTGTGATGTTACATTATTGGTACGCAGAGAATTTATTTAATTCCTTTAGTTATCTATTTACCGTGGAAGTCTAGGTTACTTCCGCCTTGCCTTGACCTTTATTTAAAACACATTTATTACCCTGGTCATAAGGGTTAGAGGGTACTTGCCTGATTGTCTTTTACTTACGGAAGGGCAAAGAGCCAGCCCCAGCTGCTGCCAGGGAGGGCAAGGAGCCAGCCCCAGCTGCTGCCAGGAAGGGCAAGGAGCCTGCCCCAGCTGCTGGCAGAACAAGCAAGGAGCCAACACCACCAGGCAGGAAGGACAAGGGGCCTGGGGCAGGGACTCTGACAGAGCCCCCACCACCAACCATGGTTGTGCAGCCGTCCGAGGCTGCAGGGGATGAGCTGGAGCCTCCTGCCACCACCAGCAGCACCACCACAACCACCAGTGGGCAGCCATCCGAAGCTGCAAGGGATGGGCTGGACATCCCCACACCAGCAGCAACAGCACCACCACCACCAGTGGACAGCCGTCCGAGGCTGCAGGGGATGGGCTGGAGCCTCCGCCCACCAGCAGCACCACCACCACCACTGAGCAGCTGTCCGAGGCTGCAGGGGATGGGCTGGAGCCTCCCCTCACCACCAGCAGCAGCACTACAACCACCAGTGGGCAGCCATCCAAAGCTGCAAGGAATGGGCTGGACATCCCCCCACCAGCAGCACCAGCACCACCACCACCAGTGGGCAGCCATCCAAGGCTGCAGGGGATGGGCTGGAGCCTCCCCCCACCAGCAGCAGCAGCAGCAGCACCACCACCGCCACTGAGCAGCTGTCCGAGGCTGCAGGGGATAGGGTGGAGCCTCCCCCCACCAGCAGCAGCACCACCACCAACAGTGGGCAGCTGTCCGAGGCTGTAGGGGATGGGCTAGAGCCTCCCCCCACCACCAGCAGCAGCACCACTACCACCACTGAGCAGTCGTCACTGCCGGCGGACGGTATGTAGTCCTGCCTCCATGGGCTGCTGTGCAGCCTGCCCCCTGCAAATCCAGTGGTTATGACACCCACCTGAGAGACTGTGACCTTGCACTCCCCAGGATCAAGAGCACAGGGCAGGATGCCTCCTCCAGAACCAGTGGGTAAGACACCCACCAACCCCAGCCTCCCCAGGGTTAAGAGCACAGGGCACGATGCCCCCTCCAGAACCAGTGGGTAAGACACCCATCAAGCCCAGCCTCCCCAGGATCAAGAGCACAGGGCACGATGCCCCCCCCCAGAAGAAGTGAGCATGTCACCCACTTGAGAGACTGTGGCCTTGCACTCCCCAGGACCAAGCACAGGGCATGTTGCCCCCTCCAGAACCGGTGGTCTTGTTCCATCTGCCGGCTGAGGTGGCCCCCGTTCCCCGCCCCCCCTGAGGTGCCTGCCTATTTTCCAACTGATGCCCATGCATTGTTCTCTCCGTGTTGATGCAGGTAACAAGTGGGGCCTTGGCTTTGGTCGGTGGCCCGGTGGCACACGCACACTGATGACTGGGCAGTGTCCCTTGAAATGTATAATTGATAATATACCAGTCACATTGCATATTTCTTATTTATACTGTGTTGAACTTATTACACTCACTTTAGTAAATTCCTGTTGTCCTTGCATTATTCAACCGAGGTACGAGGTAAATAAGTTTTATTACTGCAGCTGTTTGTGTGTATGGTGTTGGGGGGTGTGTGTTGTGCGTGTGTGTGTCACTCTCTTTTTCCTTCCCCCACGCCTGTGTGCTAGGTGGCTGTATTCACCGTCGTCGTCTTCACTGTGTTGGTGTTCGTGGTGCAGCATCACGTAGAAGAGCATGGGGAAGACATACAACTCGGGCTCCATGGTGGCGTGGTTGTTCCCTGTGTCTCCATTGGTGAGTCCTTTCTCTTCTGTGGAGTGTTTCTGCCAGGTTTTTGATGTTGTTGGTACAGCTACAGAAAAGGTGGCGGTATCCTGTGTCTTAATAAGGTGGGCGGAACATTGACTTCCACCTGGCTGTAGGCGGTTACCACTGTGGTGGCTGTTTGTTTCTGCCCTGGCGGTTGGTGTGGTAAAGTGGCTATTTGAGTTCTCACCGCCATGGTCAACAAAGCAATAGTATTCTGTCTGCATGCTTCCTGTGTCTTTGAAGCAATGAGTGAATTATCAATGTACTGAACCAATGTTGATTGAAAAGGCATTTCCACTGGTTCCAAATTCTTTTTCCACACCTGATTAAATACGTATGGAGACTCTGAAAAACCTTGTGGAATTCTGCACCAACAATACATATAATTGCAGAATTCAAACAGAAGAGAAACTGGCTATCCTCATGTAGGGGCACTGAAAAAATGCTTGTGAAAAGTCAACCACTGTGAACCATTCTGCATCACATGGAATTTGGAACATAATCATTGCTGGATTGGGTACTACTGGACAACATTTGACCACATTATTATTAATATTTCTCAAATCCTGATCAATGCGAAATTTCCCACTTGCTTTTCACAAACCCATAATAGGTGAATTACATGGGCTTCTCAGCACTTCTTTCTAGACTCCATGCTTAAAAAAATATGCAATTACAGGAACAACTCCTTAAATAACATCTGGTGACATGATATTGGGGAGTCTTTGGAAAAACTGCATTAGGTTTCAATGTGACTTTGGTTCAACTCCTTTAATTAGACCAATGTCTTTCTCAGAAAGTTCCCAAACTTTTGAAATAACTGTATCTCGTACAGGTCCTAATACAGTAAATGCAGGATAAAGAGTAATCAATGGAAACTCTTCATTAACCCCTTCGCTGCCAGGCCTTTTACCCCTCCTGTGCCAGGCCTTTTTTTGGCTATTTGGGGCAGTTCACACTTAGGCCCTCATAACTTTTTGTCCACATAAGCTACCCAAGACAAATTTGCGTCCTTTTTTTCCAACATCCTAGGGATTCTAGAGGTACCCAGACTTTGTGGGTTCCCCTGAAGGAGGCCAAGAAATTAGCCAAAATACAGTGAAAATTTCGTTTTTTTCAAAAAAATTGGAAAAAGTGGCTGCAGAAGAAGGCTTGTGTTTTTTTCCTTGAAATCACCAGCTACCCAGCTTTCAGGAACAGGCAGACTTGAATTCAGAAAACCCAATTTTTCAACACAAATTTGGCATTTTACTGGGACATATCCCATTTTTACGTTTTTTTTGTGCTTTCAGCCTCCTTCCAGTCAGTGACACAAATGGGCATGAGACCAATGCTGGATCCCAGAAACCTAAACATTTCTGCAAAGTAGACAAAATTCTGAATTCAGCAAGGGGTCATTTGTGTAGATCCTGCAAGGGTTTCCTACAGAAAATAACAACTGAAAAAGAAAAATATTGAAATTGAGGTGAAAAAAACAGCAATTTTTCTCTACGTTTTACTCTGTAACTTTTTCCAGCAATGTCAGATTTTTGAAAGCAATATACCATTACGTCTGCTGGACTCTTCTGGTTGTGGGGATATATAGGGCTTGTAGGTTCATCAAGAACCCTAGGTACCCAGAGCCAATAAATGAGCTGCACCCGGCAATGCGTTTTCATTCTATACCGGGTATACAGCAAATCATTTGCTGAAATATAAAGAGTGAAAAATAGCTATCAAGAAAACCTTTGTATTTCCAAAATGGGCACAAGATAAGGTGTTGAGGAGCAGTGGTTATTTGCACATCTCTGAATTCCGGGGTGACCATACTAGCATGTGAATTACAGGGCATTTCTCAAATAGACGTCTTTTTTACACACTCTCTTATATTTGGAAGGATAAAATGTAGGGAAAGACAAGGGGCAATAACACTTGTTTTGCTATTCTATGTTCCCCCAAGTCTCCCGATAAAAATGATACCTCACTTGTGTGGGTAGGCCTAGTGCCCGCGACAGGAAATGCCCCAAAACACAACGTGGACACATCACATTTTTTTTAAAGAAAACAGAGGTGTTTTTTGCAAAGTGCCTACCTGTAGATTTTGGCCTCTAGCTCAGCCAGCACCTAGGGAAACCTTCAAAACCTGTGCATGTTTTAAAACTAGAGACCTAGGGGAATCCAAGGTGGGGTGACTTGTGGGGCTCTGACCAGGTTCTGTTACCCAGAATCCTTTGCAAACCTCAAAATTTGGCTAAAAACATGTTTTCCTCACATTTCTGTGACAGAAAGTTCTAGAATCTGAGAGGAGCCACAAATTTCCTTTCACCCAGCGTTCCCCCAAGTCTCCCGATAAAAATAATACCTCACTTGTATGGGTAGGCCTAGTGCCCGTGACAGGAAATGCCCCAAAACACAACGTGGACACATCACATTTTTTTAAAGAAAACAGAGGTGTTTTTTTCAAAGTGCCTACCTGTAGATTTTGGCGTCTAGCTCAGCCGGCACCTAGGGAAACCTACCAAACCTGTGCATGATTAAAAACTAGAGACCTAGGGGAATCCAAGATGGGGTGATTTGTGGGGCTCTGACCAGGTTCTGTTACCCAGAATCCTTTGCAAACCTCAAAATTTGGCTAAAAAAACACGTTTTCCTCACATTTTGGTGACAGAAAGTTCTGGAATCTGAGAGGAGCCACAAATTTCCTTCCACCCAGCGTTCCCCCATTTCTAAAAAAACAAACAAACAAAAAGAAAATAATAATAACATTTGCCCCGGCGCCTAGAGGTTTCAGCCCCCAGGGGGCGCAGAAATGTCCTAAAATAAATTGGAACCCCCCCCGGGAGCGACCCTTGCCTATGGGGTCGCTCCCCCTGCGTGACATTGGCACAAAAAAAAATCCCCGGTGCCTAGTGGTTTCTGCCTCCCCTGGGGGCTGATTGACGTAGCAAAAATCGGCCGAGCAGAAATGGCCTAAATAAAATTTTCCCCTCCAGGGGTGCGACTCTTGTCCAAGGGGCCGCTCCCCATCTGTAAAACAAAAAAAACAAAAAAAATCCCCGGTGCCTAGTAATTTGCAAGCAATCCGGCTTTTGAAACGCTCAGAGAGACTTCAAAGGGAAGGAAATTCCTTTCCTTCCCTTTGAAGCCTCTCTGGGCCTCCCCCACGTGATCGAAAGAGAAATGCTTTGCATTTCTATTTCGATCGCGCTGGAAGCTGAGCTTCCAGCGTGATGAGAGGAGGCCCTCTGTGACTGTCAGCGCGCTGACATCACGGGGGGGGTCAGGGGTGGAAGGGGAAGGGCTTCCCCTTCCATCCCTGCCTTGGGGGGGTTGGGTGGGGCACACATGGGGGGAGCGCTAGCGCTCCCCCCAGTTCCCGGGTGCAGGACGAGGTGATGTCGTCCAAGGCACCCGGGAACCGGTGCCCTGGACGAGATCACCTCGTCCAGGGCACCGTAGGGGTTAATCAAATTACAATTCCCAGTTGGTAAACAGGATTTTTCATCATGATGTTTATTGTTTGGATGGCAATTCCATCATTTGTGCAAGTAATTGAACATCTTGTTTTGTACAGAAAATCTCTTCCCAAAAGGCTTACTGGACTTGAGTCACAAACTACAAATCTGTGTATGCCTTCAAAATTATTTACTTTGACAGAACCAGTTCAGTAATCGGATTTGTTAGATGCTGATTTGCTACTCCTACAACCTGTACTGTTTTCCCAGAAAGTGCACGCAGCTCCTGTGTCAACCAGAAAAGAAACATCATGACTCATTACTGTTCCATTAACATAAGGACCACTCTGATCCACCTCCAATGAAGCTGCTAGCAAATATTCTTCTTCATACGAACTCTCACTCACAATTTCATCACTTGATTCCTTCTCACTGTGCAAAGGGTACTGTTGTATACATGACTGATTACTTTGACTTAACTTTTGACTCATGTTATGCTGAGGAACCACTATATGTTGCTGTGCCATTGGAGTTTCCGGTATTTGCATTTTCTGCTGTGGCATCATTTGCATCTGTGGTTGCATTTGCCTTTGCTGTGGTACCTAAAAACGTGGCACCTGCTTTTGCTGTTGGGGAATTTGCATTTTTTGCGGAATCTACATCTGATTATTCATATTCTGGACACCAAAATTAGGATTCTGATTTCTCTGTCCTCTCAAAGATGGACATTCATTTTGTTCATCTGCACAGTGCCTTTTTGTACCGCCATTGGACATTCCCATTTCCAATGTCCTCAATCCGTGCAAGAGTGACAAGGTAACATAATCTTCATTGTCTGCATATCTCCTAAATTAACATTAGTATTCAGATCAACACTTGCACAATTTCCATTTCCATTTCCAAAACTACCACGTCCTCTGTCTCTTGCCATTCTCTGACTTTGAATAATCTGCATGTTTCCCTGTTGTTGTGGATTTCCCTGCATCCCTGACTGGGCTGCTCTAATCTGCATCTCCACTGCCTTTTCTTTCAATCTCTTCTGCTTCATTTCAATCTTGTCACGGCAATATTTAGCAAACTGCAATACTTCATCAACTGGTTTTGCTTGCCAGCAAATCAAATGAGTCTTAAGTATGCTACCAACTTCAGGTCTCAGCCCTTCAACAAATCTGAACACAGAATGAATCCTGTATTTTGGCTCAGTTGTTTCTGTACCACTGGAATGTTTAAACGCCTGCAACAACATTTCATAAAATGCATGTATTGACTCCTTTGCTTCCTGAGCTGTCCTTTCAGTTATCTGCCAATCAATATTCTTAGGGGAAATTCTTGTTTTCAATCACCTTGTAATAGCTTTTCATTACTTCAGGAGATATTGCACCTGTAACTAAATCTCATGGAGGTTCTGTTGTTGGCCAGTCAACACTTCTTTTGTATTCAATCCTTAAATCAACTGGGACCACTATTGCATTGCTTCATCTGGGATGCCACCCGCTGGATGGCATTCACAATGGTTGACTGCCCTACAGAGATGGATGGGAGGGAGAGAGAAAGGGATCACTGGGTCAATTACAGCACCAATACCACAGTTGGCATGTACATTACCATCACACACAGGGATCAGGATTGTGCACTATGCATTGCGCTGGCGTTCAATTGGCTAGGTGCCACAGCAAGATGAGAGCCAACCACTGCCAACTGCACCCCTCCTGGGACCCACTAAGCCCTATCCGACATGGAATGCAACCTAGCTAGGTTTCAAGATTTTGCAAAACACCTATTTCCCTTAAGCTGGATCACGCTGCAATGTCTGACCTGGCATTAAGGGGCACCCACTAACTGAAACCCACTACCAGAATCCCATGCCACCTACCAGTAATTGTTGTTACGCTCACTGAACTCACCCCCTTGTGGCTGCTGCGATGTCCTCAAGTGCCCATCCAGCTCTGGGTAGGCCACTGTCAGTATGCAGGTCATCAGGGGTGTCATATTTTGATGGGCACCCCGCCCTTGTTGAGAAGCCACCCCCAGCTGGGCCTCTGCTGCCTTCCGGGCCCAGCGTCTCTGGTCCTCCCACCGTTTCCTACAATGGGTGCTCCGCCTGTGGTAGACCCCCAAGGTCCGCACGTCCTTGGTGATGACACGCCACAATCCCTTCTTCTGATGAGTGCTGACCTGCAAAGGTAATACAGACAGGAGGACAACATTACACATACAATCCAGCCTGTCACACATTTGACCCACAAATCCCATTTCCATCTCCATTGGCACACACATCACCCGACGCCCACCATGTACAATAACACCAGACTACCATCCCCCCAAATGACACGATGCTTGCACACACATCTCCTTGCAACCTTGTCACATTCATCGTGCCCAAGGTGTACTCACCTGTTGGTGTGGAGGCCCATACAGCTTCCCATACTGGGGTAGGACCCCATCCACCAAGCGCTCCAACTCCTCCTAAGTGAAGGCAGGGGCCCTTTCCCCAGTCACAATGGCCATGGCGGGATCCATACACAGGTCACAGCAGCACACGCAGTGTAGGTGTTGTCCTGTGGAAAGTCAGGAATCAAGTGAGGTTATAGACAGAAAATGGTGGTCACATCCGCGGCGGTGTACACTGTCACTGCCCCTGGTGATCCCCATTGGCCCCTGTACTCCATAGAGCCCCGTATTAGCCAATGAGGAATATCATGGCAGTGCAAGACCACCTTACGCCATGACGCTCAACGGCGGCGGAGTTACCTCACTTCCACCTGTCCCTACATACAGGACAGGTGATCACCATTTTATGGTGTTGGACAACATTCAGACAATCGAGAAATGCGTCATTGCTATAAATTGCACATACATTGCCATTCCCATTGTCCCATCACATTAATGCTCTATGTACACTGAGGTGGTGGTTCCATTGTTCAAATTGTGACACCCTACTCACTCTTGTGTCCCTTAGATACCAACCACTGCAGATGAATAGGAAGAGGAGACAAGACCCTGTGTACAAACCCCTTGTGGACGTGGCTACACTAGAGGATAGGCATATAATACTCACCTATAGAATGGGCCGGGCCACTTTCGCAGAGCTGTGTGCTCAAGTGGAGCCTGATCTTATATCAGCTATCCTTCGTCCCAATTGGATCACCCCTCTTGTGAAAGTTCTATCAGTGCTCAATTTCTTGGCAACTGGTTCTTTCCAAGTAATAGTGGGCTTGGCAGCAGGAATGTCACAGCCAATGTTCTCAATAGTGCTGGCAAGGGTTTTGTCTGCCTTGGTCAAACACATGTGCAGCTACATTGCTTTCCCCCAGGTGGACGATTTGTCCACTGTGAAGGCAGGATTCAATGCAATGGGACATATACCTAACATTATTGGGGCAACTGACGGAACACATATTGCATTTGTCCCCCTGCCACAATGAACAGGTGTTCAGGAATCGGAGGAGTTTTAACTCACTCAATGTCCAAATGGTGTGCCTGGCTAACCAGTACATCTCGCACGTCACTGCCAGATATCCTGGGTTGGTGCATGACGCCTTCGTCCTGAGGAATAGCAGCATCCCAAATGTGATGGCAGAACTACAGAGGCACAGGGTGGGGCTAATAGGTAAGCCTGAGTCCCCATGCAACGTATGTCAGTGTATGCCTTCAGGAGTTATACCCATACCATTGTGTAAGGCTAATGTTTGTCCCTCAATACTTGCAGGTGACTCTGGCTACCCAAACCTATCGTGGCTCCTGAGGCCTGTGAGGAATGCTATAACAGAGGCTGAGAATCGGTATAATGATGCACATGGGCGAACCAGGCGGATCATCGAACGTACCTTCAGCCTCCTGAAGGCAAGGTTCAGATGCCTCCATCTGACAAGTGGATCCCTGCGCTACTCACCCGAGAAAGTCTGCCAGATAGTAGTAGCATACTGCATGTTGCACAAGCTGGTCTCAGACGACATGTACCTTGTCTGCAGGAAGAGGATATTGGAAATGCCCCTGTGGCAGCAGTGGACTCTGAGGACAGTGAGGATGAGGAGGCAGAGGATGATGATGTGGGGATGAGGAGGCAGAGGATGATGATGTGGCCAACAGAACATCAGTTATACGTCAATACTTCCAATGACACACAGGTGAGACAGTGGAACTAACCTTTCCTGTGACTATTGATGTTTTCAGTGTGGCTGTATCAGGATGGCATTCACTTCCTTTGCACCTCAACTGACTGTTACCTATGCCATCTCATTTTTCAGATTTTAGTGTTATAACAACTGTTTACTGATGTGATGACCACAGATAGATACAGGTAATTATGTGTATGCTATCACAGTGTTCAGATCATTTGCACAAGATATGACTGTTTCCAGAATTGAACATTTTTATCACATAAAACACTATCACTAAAGTTGTGTTCAAGGGTGTTTATTTTAGTGCAAATTATAGATGGAAAAGTGCAATGGAATGGGGTGATGGATGAGGTAAGTCCAGGGTATTGTTCCAGTCTGTTTGTGGCACAGGTCCAGTGCCCAAGGGCCATAGGAAGGGGAGTCAAGGCAGTTGAGAGTGGACAAGGTGACAGAGTGGGACACAAGGGGGACATTCAGGAGGGTCTCATTTCCTGACAGTGGTCTTGGTCTTGGCAAGTGTCTCTGGCTTCTGTCTGGGTCGAAGAGTATGTTTGTGGGGTGGTTCACCTTCTGCAGGGAGAGGGGTGCTGGTGGCCTGTGGGTGCTGTGGCAGGGCCTCCTGTCCACTAGCTGCAGCAGATGTGGCGGGCTGGTCAGTAGACTGGCTAGTGGTAGGGGCCCGCTGGTGTGCTGTCCATTTCCTCATGATGTTGCCCATATCAGCCAGCACCCCTGTAATGCAGACCATGGTGGTGTTGAGGGCCTGCAAAACGTCCCTGATTTCCTGATGGTGTACCTCCTGCAGCCGCTTGTTCTCCTGCATGTTGGTAAGGATCTGGCCCATCTTGTCCTGGGATTGTTGGTAAATCCTGGACATTAGTGAGTGCCTCCTGCAGAGTCGGTTCTCTGGGCCTGTCCTCCCCCGGTGCACAGCTGTCCTCCCAGTGACGCTGTCCCCCTGTGCCTGTGTCCCCTGAACAGTGGGCCCACTTCCACTGACCCCAGGACCCTGATTGTCTTGGGTGTGAGGTGTGGACTGTGGTCCCTGTACAGATGGGCACACTGCTGATTAACGTGTCCTAGGAACAGAGGTGTGGGGATGTTGGATGGGTGCTGTGGTGTTGTATACTAAGGAGGGAGGCTCTGTGGTGGACTGGGAATGGGCTGCGGTTGCCGACTGACCAGTGGTGCCTGATGGGCCAGGAAGTTCATCCAGATCCTGAAGTCCAGAGCTACTGTCATCACTGGGGCCATCTTCTGTTGGGGGACTGGATATTCGTGGCACCTCCTCGCTGCTGAGATTGGTTGGGGCACCTGTGCGGATGTAAGTTGATGTATTATGCTTCATGCAGTGACATATTGTACATTCCTAGCTTCCCCTCTATCGTTGCTGTTGCCCTGCTACCTTTGTTTGTGTATGGTGAAGTATTATGTGATTGTTAGTACTCCATGCTGTATATGCTTTGGTGATGGGTGTACATAAAGGGCTGGGAGGGCTGTCCATGCATTTGTATGGCATGCAGGGCTTGGCATTGGGGTTGGTCACATGTGTAGGTGCACTGTGTGGGATGGGGTGGAGTGATGGGAGTCAGGTTGAGGGGATGAGATGGCATGCAGGTATGGGGGTGATAAGTAGTAAATATTGACTCACCAGTGTCCAGTCCTCTGGCTACTCCAGTGAGTCCCTCAGGATGCAGGATTACCAAGGCTTGCTCCTCCCATGCTGTCAGCTGTGGGGGAGGAGGTGGGCATCCACCGCCAGTCCTCTGGATGGCGAGCTGGTGCCTTGCTGCCACAGAATGTACCTTCCCCCGTAGGTCGTTCCACCTCTTTCTGATGTTGTCCCTTGTTCTTGGATGCTGTCCCACGGCGTTCACCCTGTCCACGATCCTCCGCCATAGCACCATCTTCCTAGCAATGGATATCTCCTGTACCTGTGCTCCAAGCAGCTGTGGCTCTACCCTGACTATTTCCTCCACCATGACCCACAACTCCTTATCAGTGAAATGGGGGTGGTTTAGTGAGGACATGGGTGTTGTGTGGTGTGTTGTTTTGTGCAGAGGATGTTGAGTAATGTAGTGGGGTGTGGGATGTGGGGTGCATGACAGATGAATGGGTGTTTGTGGTGTGTGTGTGTGTGTAGTTGTTTCTGTGATATTCGTGCCTGTCTCGGGCAATTTTTGGTGTTCATAAAGGGTTATGGGCAATGTGGGTGTGTGTTTTATAGTTCTGGGGGTTGTGGTGTGTGTATCAGTGTCAGGTGTGTGTTTTTTATATTGGCCAATTTTGTGTTGTTTTTGTATTTGGGTGGCCATTCAGACGGCGCCGGTGTGTACCGTCAATGGTTTACCGTCATTGAATGTCCGTTGTGGTGATTCGTGGGTCATAATGCGGTGGGCGTTGTTTTGTTGGCGTAACGGTATGGGTAGTAGTACCGACACTAGATATGTGTTTGCAGCAGTATTCTGTCGGTTTGGTGTGTGTGTGGCATAATATGGCGAATGGATGTTCGCCTCCATGCCGTCACCGCGGCGGTAAGTGGGATTTATTGCCATTGTCAGAATGAGGACCATAGTTAGTACTTTCTGTCCAAAGCAATAGAACACAGTACATAATATAATAGCTGTTGTTGCCCATTCAGGAGACAGTTACTATCACTCAGACACAGCATTGCATCAGAACTATATTTCCAATCTGGTATGGTTTATTACATAAACAGTGCACTTAACCAAGAAGGGCAGAGGGAATTCTGTCCATGACTATCCTGGGACTCACACTGTGTGACATGCAGCTCAGCTGGTGCTGATCTGCCAGCTTCCCTAGAGGATTGCCATCTACACGTCAGGCTGATTCCTGACACTCTTTCCAGGTATGGGGCTGGGACCAATCGCTTGGATCGGGACAGGCAGAGGGTTACCACCGCTATGCTCTCAGGATAGACATAGGGCTAGATAGGAACCTCTAGTACATCTAGAACCACATACATCATGGTTTGATTGTTCATCTTCTTTACCATGCTCATAATCTTGCTTTGTTTCATCTGCCTAATTATCACAGCTCACCCTGTATATGCCAGATTGGTATTGTTTCAATAAATGTACTGAAAATGAATCAAATATTTTTTTTACATCCATGAGTAACAGTACAACAGAGTATGATCTGTTTCCACCAAGGCTTCCCTGGGGAGTCAGAGTGTCATGCTCAGGATGCCATAATCATCTTTTACTCTGGTGGGTTTGGAAGTTTGGGTGAGGCGCTGTGAGCTAGCAAGGAGTTAGCCCGGCAGCCGCTAGCTGTGTGGATGGACTCAGTCTCCCACACCTCACAGTTCTGCTGTCCTAAACATGCAGTCCCATTACCAAAGTAGGAACCGCATAATACTGCTTAGTTAAATCATTGGCAGCAAAGGCAAGGGGCGGTAAGTGGTGCCTTCCAGGAAGCAGGACTAGTCCATGAAGCCCTTGATAAGGAGCTTCCACTGCTAGTCACAAATGTCATCAGTACAGGAGTGAAAGAGACACAAAGGATCCAATTCGCAAAGATTTTGCTGTGAGAACGTGTGACTTGCTAGTGTATAATCCCCATAATCGCCACTTCTCAGTTACAAAACATTAAATAATAAAAGGTGACTCATTCCTTATTCCTGGCATTCAGGAGACTTGCTGGAGTACTCCGATAGTACTAGACAGCAAAAACTGTGTCAAGTGGGCAGAAATCTTTCACAGACACAAAGCACACGTCCAGTAAGATGTTGATTTAGAAGAATCAGAGAAGAACTCTAAAGCATGGGGAGATGTGGGGGGAGCAAGTGAGTAGCACAGAGGTTTGGGTTGAGTGGTAATGCACAGCTTTGTGTGAGAGCTAATGTGTCTTGACTTTCACAACCAAAAGGCCATGCACTGCACGCAAGATGACCAGTGTGTGGTTTTGCTAGGTTCAGACAAACTGTTTAATGTCCTAAATGGCATTGTTTAGACACCTAAGGTTTGTTTAATGTCTTCAATGGCATAGACACCTCGAGTGTCCCTTAAAAGGTGTGAATGTGTTAATGTGGAGCACTGTCTTGTAACTTTGTTGGTCTTCATACCTCTGTACACTTTCGGCGTTTTTGAAAAAAATTATATATTAGCCTTTTTTTGTAAAAAACTCAAATTTCACTTTTGTTGCCCTTTAGACTTTGGCTCTGCTGTATAAGTAGGGGAACATTTTGTTCAATGTGGACTTCTTTAAAACGTCTTTACATCACATTCACACAAATACTAGTCTTTGTTGTCACATATTCAATGATGCTGCTGAGGTTAATGGAGTGTACCTTTGAAATGAAGTGCAACTGTACTCAGTGAAGTGCAGTAGGAATTTGATGAAAGGATTGATTGATATGGTAAAATATATTTTTTACTAAAAAACTCTGGTAGACATCTGCATATCTTAGTGAGCAAAATACACCAGATAATAATGAACGGTTTGCATTTCACAGTCGCTTTCTCCAAAAAACATGTTCCTCGTTCCCACAAGTCACATTTAATACCTTTATGTAAATATGAAGGAATTTTTTGGAAGCTCGCCTTGAATGAGTATAGATATACTGCCTAAGCCTCACAAAGGTTCCGTATATAGTTCCAGGAGTCTCGCTTGCAACCGGTTCTTCATATTACCACATAAGCATGATGAGACCTGCAGTTATTTGTTCCTTTTACACGTCTTGATCGAGACAGTGCACAATTTTATAACTTGCCGGCTTAATTTGGATAACATTGAGCATTTTGCATTAAGTTTGTGATGCGAAATGCCCAATGATATGTCATCAAAGCACGTCACATAATGCAGGAGTCTGTCCATGTAGAGTAAGTGTTATGAGAATAGCTTGAGCAACATTTACAGTGGGAGCTGCTGGACTGGATCGCCATTTTTGTATTATCATTTATGCATTTTTTAGCAAAATTAATTTTGAGGTTTCCTTTTTTTGCCGGAGGGCACCATTCGAGCAACTTTTTAGTGCAAAATCCGATTCCTGTTTTTTTAAGAGACGAAGTACAATAGAGAGTGAGGCTGTTGGTAATATAGGAACTAACTCTTCGTGTTCTGATGATTTCTCTCTGGTGTTTCTTGACTACCTTGCCATTTTGGGTTTGGATTCTGGAGAGAAAGCATCACTCATTGTATCATACACCCTTGTATTTTTGGGAGAATCAAGTAAGTTAAATTTCAATCTTCAGAATTTTTTTTTTTTGATGCACTGACGTGAGAGGAGGTAGACACTACCCATTTTTCCTCTTTTAGGATTTAATTAAGTTTGTTGTTTGGAGGGCAAGGAGTCTGGACTGGGGATGCAAAGCAGGCCCATTTGGGGAGTAAGTGACAAGAGTGTAAGAGCAAGGGGCAGTTTGGGACATTTTCCTTGTTATTTTCTTGTGGCCGGACATATTGTTACTGTGCTGTGGTGTTTTGCTGTTTATGGCGTGGTGTGCTAGTCTGCCGTAGTCCATAAACATTTTTTCAATTACTTTTAATCAATTTTCACATTCCCAGTGATACTAGTATGTGAGAAATGATTTTAGATGCCAGTAGATTTCCTTAAAACGTGGCAAGTGTGTTCTATTTCAGTCTACTTAGTGGAGTTTGGGGTGGCTCCAAACTTAGGTTGTCAACTATTTTGCTTTGATCTCAGCTTTCTTCTCTTTTGCCAAGTGTTTGTCGAGCATTTTTACAAACGTGTATGTGTGTGAGATGGTTGACTAATGTGCATTTTCTGCAGCACGTAAAAGTCTTTGGCTGCAGATATTGTGAAATAAACGTGACTTGGGCAGCCATTTTATTTGTGTTCTCTGTGCCTCCTCCTTCATTTTATTTTCTGAACCAATATGTGTCGTGGGTGGTCTTTTTCTATTTGTTTTCAACAGTTTCTTCTTCATTGCCAAGCCATGTGCTCATTCACCATTTGGTGAAACCAGTGTATGTAGGTTATGGCTGATTATTTACAATTTTTTCTACTTTAAAAGACTTCTGCTGAAAACATTGTATGTTAGGGTCCCTTTGTAGCCCACAGACATTACTCCTCATTTTCTGTTGCTTGTGTAATGTCTCTGTGGTTGTGAGATGACCCTTAGTATGTAGAACACTTAGGTGGTCATTCCAACCCTGGCGGTCCATGACCGCCGGGTTGGAGGACCGCGGGAGCACCGCCGACAGGCCGGCGGTGCTCCAATGGGCATTCCGACCGTGGCGGTAAAGCCGCGGTCGGACCGGCAACACTGGCGGTCACCCGCCAGTGTACCGCCGCCCATTGGAATCCTCCAAGGCGGCGCAGCTAGCTGCGCCGCCGAGGGGATTCCGACCCCCCCTACCGCCAGCCAGTTCCCAGCAGTCCGCCCGCCGGGAACCGGATGGCGGTAGGGGGGGTCGCGGGGCCCCTGGGGGCCCCTGCAGTGCCCATGCCACTGGCATGGGCACTGCAGGGGCCCCCGTAAGAGGGCCCCTAAATGTATTTCACTGTCTGCTGCGCAGACAGTGAAAAACGCGACGGGTGCAACTGCACCCGTCGCACAGCTTTCACTCCGCCGGCTCGATTCCGAGCCGGCTTCATCGTGGAAGCCTCTTTCCCGCTGGGCTGGCGGGCGGCCTGAAGGCGGCCGCCCGCCAGCCCAGCGGGAATGTCAGAATTACCGCCGCGGTCTTTCGACCGCGGAACGGTAACCTGACGGCGGGACTTTGGCGGGCGGCCTCCGCCGCCCGCCAAGGTCAGAATGAGGGCCTTAATATTTTAATAATTTAATACTTTTTGCCACCCTCCACCAAGCTCCCACATGACCCCCCTTGGCCTTAGAGAGACACCCAAAATGATTTCTTGTTTTACAGATTTTCTTTACAGATTTTTTAGCAGTCGATTTTGCCAGCCCCCTCTAACTTCTGACATGGCTTCTCTGTACCATGGAGGACCCCAGATATTACTATTCTTTTTATATAATTATTTTTTGCATTTTCTGTCATGGTGATTTGACCTGGTAGCTACGGTTACTTTCTTTTCTTTTCATTGTTACCAGAGACCTCTATGAGTGAAGAGGGAGTATGTCGTTAGACTCATTGTGTCAGCTATGAGTATTAGTATGAAGGCAGTTTTAGTACTGAAAACAATTTTTATATACTTCTGCAACACCAGCTTTTCATGAATAATTGTTGTCTATCTAGGACTTAGGGGTTGGTTCATATATTGGTGGACGGCCTGCTGTAGATCACTCTGTTTCTTTGGTGGAGAGACAGCCCCACCAAATTTACAAATGATCACCAACCTGGCAGGCATTTGTAAAACTCAGGGCTACCCTAAGTGAGTCCAAGGGATACTTTTTTTTGGCTTCCTGTTCAGAGTCACAGGGACATAACAGTCTTCCATCATCTTGAACCCGCTCCTGGACCCAGCTTGGTCTAGTCCTGAAACGCTAAGAGGTGTCTTACCAGCCCTGGATGCTAGGTTCTGGTGCTAAAAGAGTCCACATGGCCATTTTTTAAAACTGAAGACTTAGACAAACTTTGTCCACAATGTGCTCTGAGAACCATGAGGAGATTGGGACCAGCCTGCTCAACTATCCACATGAGGTGCATCACCAAGTTGGATTGAGTTCATAGGTTCTCTCACTACGTTCTTCTCAGCAGCAGCAAATCTGTTTTAGCGGTCCTTCGCTAAGGGGGTATCCGACCTCGTGGAATTGTCTACAACAACAGATTCTGCCTTGTCCCGCTGGAGATTTAGGACTTCCATTTCGGCAACTAAGTCCGAATATATAAATCTTCACTGTGGCTTTGACCCAAGGCCATTCAACAATGATATTCCCTCACTGGACACCTCCTGTAGCCTTCCCCCACTGAACTTTTCTTTCTCAGACATTTTTCTTTCGAATTTAGTTTATGTCTGAAGGTAAGCGCTGACCAGGCCCAATTCACTTCTTATATCCGAACCACGCTCCATCGTGGTTGTTGGCTTTAACTTTTGACTTTGGGCCTGATTTAGATCTGGGAGGAGAGGAATACTCTGTTACAAATGTGACCGATATGCAGTCTGCCATTTTACAATCCCATTGTATCCTATGGGGATTGTAATACGGTGGACAGCATATCCGTCACATTTTTGATGGAGTATACCCTTTGCTCAGATCTAAATCAGACCCTTTGTCCTGATGTCGTGTGACTAGATGTCTGTGGTTGACTCTTTGTTGTCTTAAGAGCTATTGTTTAACCATAAACTTTAAAAATTAATTACTTTGGGTTTACTGGTTACATTTTTGTTGTTTTGGTGTCAAATAATTTATTAAATTCACTCTATTTTTCTTATTAGTTTGATATTTTTCTTGTGTAGTGTTTTCAATTTATTACTGTTTATGTGCTGCATAAATACTTTACGCATAGCCTCTAAGATAAGCCTGACTGCTTTTTGTACCAAGCTACCCAGGTTTAAGCACAGGTTCATTTAGTGACTTTTTGAGATTCACCCTGCAAGGGATTGTGGCTGTTTCTTGACCAGTGCTCACACCCAGTCAACCAACAACCCGATTTCTCACACCTTAATTACCATACTGGAAGATTGACAGAAGGGAACCGGTTGTTTGTGTGGCTTTCCTCAAATAACAAAAAGTGTCAATATCCCTCTTGTACTGGAAACAAATATAGAGTTTTTATAAGGGAAATGTCAGAGAAGTGGTGTAGGTTACTGCACACGAAGTAGCAACTTCCTCTTCTTGTCCTGAAGAAGTCTCCCTGTTCAGTGTTAATTCCTTGAACTTTTGGGTTTGAATTCTGAATGAAAAGCATCTTTCGCCCTTTGTCTCCAGACACTGCACTCTTAAAATATTTGTACTTTTGGGTGGGAAATAAAGTAAATACAATTCAGCATTTTGATAAATATTTGATGTTTGAGGGAAGGCAAGCCCCATTTTTTTTGTTTTCTTTTTTGGATTGCTGTCTGTTTATTTGTTGTTGGATGTCCAGGATTGTGGTCTAGTGGAGGTATTGGAATATATTTCATACTTTTCACTGTTTGTTTTTGTCCAGATGTGTGCTCACACTGTGGTGTTTTACTTTTTAGGACCTAGACTGCAAATGGTCGTAGATTAGATTAGATTTTTTTGTCATTTGCTTTAATGGATTTTTCACATTTTCACGTCTGCTGTGCAAGAGATATTTGAGTGTCCCTTAGATGACCTTAAATTTATGAACAATTTAGATTATGCCTGTGTCTGTTGGTTACTGGAGCGCATGTGGCTCCAGCAATCAAGTCCTATGTAGCTAGAAATCTTCCTTTCTTCTCAGACACTTTCTTCCCCATGTGTTTGTCTAACATGTGTGTGCGAGTCTGTCTGTGTGTTGTGTATGGTGTGTGTGCGCGTGTTGTGTGTGTATATGAAATGGTTGATTAATATACAGCGTCTACAACTCTTTGGCAGGGGAAATTGTTGTCTAGTGCTTTGACAAATATTTAATGTTTTTAATTATTTTTTGGCAGTTTTTGAGTTGCTGTTATTATTTTTTCATGAAATGTTTTCCTCAATTGATTTTTTGCATTCTTGTGTCTGCTCTTTGTGTAGGATAGGAGAGAATATATGCACAGATACAGTTTGGTTACACATTCATGCACTGCTTTTCCTGCAATGCTTCATATGTTTGTTGGTGGATGAGGAATAAGTGGATTCCAGGGGAGGCAGCCATGATCTCTTTGTTCTCCATACCTCCTCATTCTGTCCCAAGTGTGCAGGGCCAAATTTAAATTACGTTAGTGTCATTTATGGAGATTTGGGAATTTTGTGCTACATTTGTTGCACAAAAGTTCCCCATATATGCCATTTTGACACTTCACATAATTACGTGCCATTTACAATAACAGTTTATAGTGAATGGATCATTCACTATAAAAATGTACAACACAGAAACAATAGAGTGTAAGTGGCTTTTGTTTGAAGTGCTTTTGTTTTGTCCACTTTTTTCTCTAGTGCAAAATGCTTTATTGTGTCAATTGAATCAAGGATGCATTTTGGGCTAAAATACAACACTAAAAGACAAATTTTCATTTTGCATGATTACATGTAATTGAACACAATTTTCCTGTATGTGTGCAAACTGGGCAAATTTATACAATCCCCTACAAAGTATAAAAGAGGAAATATGAAGAGGAAAACGAAGGGAATGTAAAAGCATATATACAAAAAACATTCAGAGGTAAAAAGCGACTGAAATAATTAAAAGAGGAAGTTGAGAAAAGTACAAAAAGAAAATGTAGAAGGCGCTTCTTTATAAAAAAGAAGGAAGATTAATTAATGCAAAATAAATTAAAAATAAAGATGGCCTGCCAGCAGGGGAAATGACTTATTTGTCCATGGTGGAGGTAGCAAATGTAGTGTTGCTGTATTTACCCTTATTCCTGTCTTCTGAAGTTGCCTTGAGACACTGATTATTAGTATCTACCACAATGCACACAGGTAAAAACTAACAGGCAAAGACATCTACTGCTTAAGTAACCAGTTCTGTCCCCCTTTTATCCTAATCAGAGTTCCCTGTTCTACGAAGAACCAGGTTTGAGTCCATGCATTAGCTTAACATCTTGTGATTCTTGGCAAATTGCTTAGGGCCTGATTTAAAACTCGGCTGATGGGTTACTCCATTACAGCGGTGACAGATATCCCGTCCGCCGTAATCTAAATCCCATGGGAAATAATGGCATTTAGATTTCCACCGAAGGGATATCCGTCACCGTTATGACGGAGTAACTTGTCCGCCGGGTTCTAAATCAGGCCCTAAATCTCCTCTTGCCAAAGAAAATTTATCTAACCTTGTGTAATGTAACGGGTGCTCATGTAAAGTGCTCCGATTCCCTCGGGCAAAGTTTGTCTAAAACAACTGTATATATGTATATATTTATGTCTGAAAATATATGTTAGGATATTTTCAATAAAACTTTTTATTTTTTAATTATACAAATTATATATATAACATCACACTTATGGCTTGAGTTAGAATCCGGACGGGTTACTCCGACACAATGGTGATGGATATCCCGGCTGACGAAATATAAATCCCATGGGGAAAAATGGGATTTATATTTGTTATTGTGATGGAGTAACCTGTCTGCCAAAATCTAAATCAGGCCCTTCCTGTACCTATTACCCAGTTGTGGTTGCCACTGAGTAGTTATAGTTAGGATGGTGTTTCCTTACCAAAAGCATTTTTTGGTTTGCTCATAAATTTGGTGCCTTTCGACAAATGTTCACAAAACTTTACAAAAAAGTCTCCTGGAAAATTTCAGAGTGATCTCTCAAGTGGGGCAGAGAAAAGGGGGGAGTCTCAAAACATATTTTCCCCATTCATTTTTCATAGGATATTTCGACACAGCTACAGCCCAAAAAGCTGAATGGGTTTGCACAACATTTGGAAGAAAGCTAGATTAAGGTCCAGAATGCATGTTTTTTGTGATTATGTGTAAATCCATTCAGTAATTTTTGTGAAATTAAGGCTCAAAAACTGTATTTCACATTGCAGGGGGATCTGCAGAACCGACAGATCTGAAAATTAGCTGTGCATTTTTGGCCCTAGGTCAGCCGGCACCTAGGGAAACCTAGTAAACCTATACATTTTTAAAACTAGACACGTAGGGCAATTCAGGATGGGATGACTTGTGCGGCTCTTACGAGGCTGTGTTACCCAGAATGTCTTGCAAACCTCATACTGACTGAAAAAACACATTTTGTTCACTTTTCTGTAATGGAAATTCTGGAATCCATGGGAAGCCACAAACTTCCTTTCATCCAGCATTCATTGACATCTTCTGTGAACAATGGTACCTCACTTGTATGGGCAGGCTTAGTGCCCGTAGCAGGTAACAGCCCAAAATGCAACGTGGGCACATCACATTTTTTCACTGACAACTGCCTGTTTTATTGCAATGTGCCTAGCTGTGGCTTTTGGGCCCTAGCTCAACTGGGACATTGGAAAATTGGGAAACCCAGAAAACATATACATTTTTTAAAATGAGATACCTAGAGGAATCCTATACATTTTTTAAAATTAGACACTTAGAGGAATCCAGATTGCAAAACTCAAACTTTGACTAAAAAACACATTTTCCTCACATTTCTGTGATGGTACGTGATGATAAGTTCTAGAATCTATGGGGAGCCACAACATTCCTTCCACCCAGCACTTCCCCAAGTCTTCTGATAAAAATAGTACCTCACTTATAGTACAGAACAAGTCAAACCTAGGACAATGATGGGCCCTTTGTGAGGACTCCAATTGATGTTAGTTTGATACATTCCTGTTGCGGGCACTAAGCCCAGCCTCACATGTGGGGCAGCATTTTTATTGGGTCAAGTTGGGAAATGCTAGGTGGTAGAAATGTTGTTGTTTTTTTCAGATTCTGGAAGGATATGGCACAGTTCCATTTTGCAGGGTATTTTGGGTAGGAAAACTTGATGGGATCCACAAGGGGCATATCACCCTGTACTCCCCTGTGTGTTTAGTTTATAAAAATATCTAGAGTTGGTAGATCTTCCCTAGAGACTATGTACACCATCGCAAACAAAGACAGAAAAGACAAATATTACGACACAACCATCTATTCCTCAAGGACACACTCATACTGGTTGGATTTGGCACAAGGGTGAGTGAAAGGTTCAAAATGTAAATTGTATTAACAAAAGATTTCATTGAAATGAAATACACTGTAAATAATTGAAAGTTCAAAAAACTGAACCAATGACTCAAAGCTTGTGAGCTGTAAAGCTGTGGCAAGGCACCAACTGCCTTACAGGCCATTCACACAACTTTCTTGTATGACACACACAAAACCATTCACACAGCTAGAAGCAGGACCGGACATTACAACTCTCACATCAACAGACAGTGCATTCAAGGGCCCATCACTTTAATACACCCACATGACTGATACAATCATCACACCAGCTTGTGGGTCATAGAGTGTGTAGATTCGTGTTTGGCTAGCAATGTGTGTGTTGTGACCAGCGGCAAGTCACTATACACATGCTGCCAGCCAAGTGCCAAGCGCCACCACAAGCCAAGCACCATTCCACATACACTGCCAGCTAGGTGTGGTCCATGCTCACATGCCGCCAGCCAAGCGCCAATCCACACTCACCACCAGCCAGGCGCCAGTCCACACACTCTGCCAGCCAGGTTCCATTTCACACACACACACCACCATCACATTTTTGTTTACAAAAAAGACCCAAACCTATTTGAAGGAGATGAAAAAAACAACTAATACTACAAACACTACAGGTCTAACTAAATACATCAAACTACTGCCAACCATGAAACCGAACAAAAAATATAGAACGATACAGACCAGTCAGTTCATGTTTACACTCACAGTTGCTCCCAAAAATTCCATTGGGTGTGGTACATTTTAAACCATGCTGGAATGCATGCCCAGGAGTAGAAGGAAACTCAGGGCAATACATTCGATCTCCTTCCTCACCCCTCTTCAAACACAGACTCTACATCTCCTACAGGGAAAGTTTTTTTGGGGGCATGAGAGGAATGTAATCAGAAAAGGGGTGATCCTTCAATCTAGCCACATCCTCCACCACTGCAGTTCTAGGAACATTTGCCTGCTCGACCACAACAAGGCTGACTATCACAGACTGCTGAAACTGAACAAAAGTAATCTTTGATTTTCGGAGAATAATCCTTCAATACTACAAAAGCATTGAAGGTTGCTAAATGAAACAAATGGATTGCCAAATTCTTATACCAAATGTAAGCCTTACGAACAGCAGTGCAAGGCTCCAACCTCTGATCTACTCTATCTACACCACCCATGTGCTTATTGTAGTCTAAAATGCACACAGGTTTGTGCACTTTGACCCCAAACAGTCACGGGTGATGAACTTTCATCATGAATGGTTATCAGTATGTGGACATCTCTTGTGTATGAAAAATTCACAGCTAGAAGTTCATCACTATGCAAGGCACTGCACTGTCCCCTCTGAAGCTTTTTACATACAAGCTCTTTAGGGCAACCTTTACGGATAGGGTGGATTGTGACACAAGCAACAGTGTCTACGTTGAACAATTCCTTCAACAATTGCACACCACTGTACAAGTTATCTACATATAAATGGAGATCTTTCTTAAAACGTCTTCTACCAAGTTCCCGCACAATTTTCTCACTGGCTCCAAACGTGGATGGACAAACAAAGGTAGTCAGTAGAACAATCCCTACCAGTTCACACCCTGAAATTATAGTCATATCCAGTTCTACTCTCACGCAGTATGTAAATCTTAATTCGGTAATGTGCAATCTTGCTAGGAAAGTACTACATAAAACCCAAACAGCCTTTGAACAGAGCCAAGGATTCATCCACAGCTATTTATTTCCCTAGAACATAGATCTCTGAAGGCATACTACAAAATGATCAAGGACAGGCCTATTCTTGAAGAGATGGTCACAATCAGTGTGCTCTTGTGGCAATACTGAAGCATTATCAACAAAATGCAGCATTTGAAGCAGAAGTAAATACTGATCACAACTCATGGTTGCAGGAAATATAGCTATTGCCATCAAGGGACTAGAAGACCAACATGAAGAAAACAGTGAGTTCCTTATCAAGCCCATCAAAAAAGTTATTCCCAAGAGCTTCCTCAACTCATCCAGATTTGTGGCAGTCAAACAGCTAGCTGTCAAGTGGGGCTTAAGTCTAGAACTGTTGTGCCTCAAATACTGTTGAACATACAAATTAGTCTGGTCAATACTCTCATCCAAAAATACATCCATAAACAACTGAAAGAAATTTATAGACAAATAGGTTTTATTATTCACTCTACACCCTGCAATACCAATAAAGGCAGGCAACACAGGCTGCACCATGTTTGGGGCAGCTCAGAGTTCAGCATTTCTAATGGAAAGCCTTTCAGCCCCAGTCTGCAATCCAAATGCCTCTTGCTGCACTATTAGCATATCAGTGTCCTCCTCTAAAATAGCCACTTCCTCATCACTGAGAGAGGCTTTATCTTCAGATGTCTTCTCTTGGACAAAAAACTCACTACTAGAATATTGGAGCATTATCTGCCTCAGATGGAAAGTCAGTCTCTGAACCATGGTCAGAGAAAGATTCATGAAGCAAACCAACAACCTACTGAGCACTAATCCTGCGGATAGCCATAACCCTCATTAATAAAATTAACACTGAAAATAAGTCAACAATAACCAAAACTGTGTAAAATAAGTAAACAATAAACTCTGGCTTTATCAAACAGAAAATGTAACTCTTGGCATATAGTATTCTGGAAGGAAAGGGCAATCAATACAAAGCACACAAAGACCTATATACTAAACAATCCCACTCACCTACCAGAGACAGCTAAACTGAGGATCACCTATATCCTCTCTGCACAGACACAGCAAGCACCAACAATATCCCACTAGGAAGGAAAAACAAAATACATTTACACACAGTACAACACAATACACATCTTTCACAAATCCATTTTGACACAAAATAACACAGAAGCTAAATATGCTGTAATTATTACACCATTTAAAAAACACATGAATGCAGGGCAATGATACTCATTTGAAGTAAACAGTACACAAAACATTTTCTTACGGAACACATGTGACTATACAAACTCCAGATCTACCAGTGTTGTGACTGCAAGAGAAGCCACCACCAAGGAACTCAAAAGCTTTGCACTAGAATAAAAAAGAGTATTAAAACATTAAGATCACAAATGCAAATGATGTCAAGAAACAAAACAGTTCACATTATAAAACACTATTAAGTCTGCCCTTGATGGCAGATCAGCATTTCAACCGTCCGATCTGCCCCCAAGGGGGGCACAAAGCAAAAGCAAGAATTTGACACCATAAAGGGGAGTGACCCTTACCTCAGCCAAACACAACTTCACACACACCACTATCAAAATGCCAGCCACATACATCATCAGTCATAAGCCAGTCCACACCGCCAGCCAGAAGCTAGTCGACACACACCACCCACAAAATCCCCAGTTCAAACACACTATGAGCCAAATGTAAAACCACACACACCATCAGCCAAATGCCAGGACACACACAGCCAGCCAAACAGACGTACACGCAGATCGTCTGACAAATTACAGTTCACTCACTTGGAAACATTATCTGGTTTCTAGTAGTTTTCTTCCCACTTTGGGGGCAGATCGGCCTAAAATATCACAGGTCTGCTCCAAGCGGGGCAGAAATGCCCAAAATATATGCCAAAATGTAGGGGAGCGACCCTTGCCCAAGGGGTCACTCCCTGTAATGCCAATAAATGTATTCCTTGTGTCTTGTGTCTTTCTGCCCCCCCCTCCCATCCCCAGGAGGCAGATTGGCCTAGAAGCAAGGCTAATCTTCTCCCAAAGGGAGCAGAAATGGCCAATATATGTGCCCCAATAAAGGGGAGTGACCCTTGCCCAAGGGGCCACTCCCCAAAAGAAATAAAATTCCTTGTGGCCTAGTAGGTGCATTCCTGCTGTATGATCATTTCCCCACCTGCGAACGCACTGCAAAGAGACATAGGGGAAAGGAAAAACTCTTTCCTTTCACCTGGTGCCTCTTTGTCCTGCCCAACCCCTCCCTAGTGGGAAAACTTACCTTATTTCTCCAATGCACTGGAAGCAAATGGCTTCCGGCATGTCCTTGTGTCTTTTGATTACATCGGTGTGCAGCATGCATCAAATAACTGAGTGGAGAGGCGCGAGTGGCAGCGGAAGCACTTCTGCTGCCACCCCAATGGAGCCATGTTACAAGGTGGCCCAGGGGGAGATCGCCAGCGCTTCCCCTGTGAGTGGGAGCTAGGACTGATTGGAGCCACCCCTAGTACACACACCGGTGCTGAGGATGGCTCCAAGCCATCCTCAGCTCTGAAGGGATTAAAGGAAAAAGAAATATAGATATCTAAGGATGTGGCCCCTTCACTGATCCACTCGCTAAGGATCCGCAGATCACAGGGAAAACACTTAAGGGCATAAGCAATGTTAACTAACTTTCATTTACCTGTGATGTATGTAATGCTGTATGCAAAAGTAATAACATTAAAATTCAAAAATGTTAAATATAATTTCTCAGTTGCCACCATCAGAATTCTTAGGAAGTCGAGTAGGTCCTACTTCCTTTTAAGGGCATCAGCGCAGTCATGCATTTATGTATGACCTGACATGGCAGAAGCCATGATGGGATGTGGCATGGTCTGATAGTACATACTCCACTCATAAAATGGTGAAGAGGCATGGACACAAACTTAGTAAGTTGTATGTAAATGGTTGGGAATTGGGTTTAATGACAAGGAAGAACACTGAGTTTAGGATTAAAGAATATCAGCAGTTGTTGTTAAGAAAGAAACTTGGATTACAACTCATCTCAGCAGCAACTTCATGTCCCACTGGTTCTGCTCCTTCAGTTTTGCTCATAGAAAACAAGGAATTGATTTAGTATTATCATATTATCATTACCAACAGAAGTAACTACACAGATAAAAACCTCATTATACATGAGGAATTTGAAATTCTTACTTACCAAAGTATTGTTTGGAAAGTTTTACCTCTGAAAATTTAAAATAAAAGTAGTCAAAAAATTAAATCACTAAAACATAAAAAAAAAGGGGGGAAATTGCTGGGAATGGACTAGAAAAGCAATGAACAAGGAGAGAGAAGAAAGGAATAGGGGAAGACTAAAACACGGGGAACAGAAATGTTGCCCTCGTATGAAAAAAAGGAGAAAGAAAAAGAAAAAAATTAAAGCAGACAGGAAAAAATAGGGTGATGTAAATGAACTCTAGGAGGAAACGAACAAAGGTATGTGGGGTTCACAGACACCAAAACATATAAGAGGGTAAGGTAAGAAAATTACGAAAAAGTGTTACAAAATTAAGTGAATAACAAGACCAGAAAATTATAAAATGTGAAGTAAAAATATTTGGTGCGGTTGTGAAATAGAGCTTTACAAAAATATCAGAAAAACACCAGCATTGAAACAAATCTGTTATCACTCGTATAGTTCTTACTCCTCCATCTGTCTTCGTTATCCTATGGATAGTTCTGTCCATCCTAATCCGGCTACTAATATTTTTCTCCGCCCACGTGATGGCTCGAAGCTACCATCACGTATACTCGACGATACTGCTTAAGCATGAAATGCATCCTCATACCCTTTTTGTGAAGTACAGTTTGCAAATGTTGATATTTTGCAAAATTACAAGCAATTTGCGTAATTTTCAGGAAAGCCTCTAAAAAAACATAAGAGAATTGTGCACTGACTTTGTATGGGTATATGACATGGGAGTCGTATTATGCTTAGTAACAGTGTGTATAATCGAGGGTCAAACTCACCCCTGTAGCATGATACTTGTTGACAGCAGTGAAATTATATTTAGGTGGCAAAATGTGCTGGATCGGGCTGGATACTCTTGTGATCTCATGCACCCAACCCCTCCTAGGGGAAAATATATTATGTGGAGAATATGTCTATTGTGTGCATAGCAGCTACTGTCGAAGGGCGATGTCTTCACTGGGAGGACCTCCTGCAGCCTTCTTAGCTGTCAGAACTACTCTGAACACACAAGAGGGTTGAGTAAGTATACTTCCAGTGGTCCAGTTCTAACACTCCTCATCAAATGTGAGATTAAGCATGGTATGAATCAGCATTTAGCCTGACCACTAAATGTGTGATTCTTGCTCTTGATGAGTGAGGCTGAAAATATCAGCCTTTGTGACAAAGTCCCCTCTTAGAGGAAATAATCCAAACAGACTCTATTCGAGCATGTCACTTGCAAGGCTGGATGGCTCCGTAGGTCTGTGACTATTGCTCTTGAGGAATGCATCCCACAGTTGAAATGGGTTCTACAAGCCAAAAAACCCGATCGAGCTGTAGAGTTAAATTACCACACAAATTACAATGTTAACAGATTCGTTTAAATTAACCTTAAGTTATCGAAATAGATGCAGGGGTCAAAGAAGAAAGAGAACAGCCCCAGAGGACGCATCTCAGTTACCATCACAGTTCCTTTCATACAAAAATAGATTTGTTTTCTTTACCTGGTTATACCATCGATTAACATATATTTCAATTGTCTCAGTGTTGGTAATAAGTTATTAAAAACAAACACCACTGCTCACAAAAACTGTGCGTTATGTCTTCACGATTCCGATGTTTATTTCAAAAAAATAAAGGGATAAGGATTTTAGCGCCATGATGTCTTAATTGCAAAAAATGGAGTACAATAACCCCGTAAGGCTGGCTTTACAGCTTCTGATCGATTCTGTCCTGGACAGAAAATGAATACAAAATCAGCAACACTAGGGAATATCCTTAAAACCATATTTGAGAGGAGCTCAGGGTGCACCACGGCGATCTCGGCTTCAAATAAAACACGGGGGCTGGTATGTTCGGCTTATTGGGTCACAGGGAAAGAGATCTGAGCTGCCTAACCTTGAAGAGCATGAAGGGTGCCGCGGCCTTGTCGGCAATTTAAATATTTTCCATTAGGCTCCGTTGGCTCCTGAGACTTTTGTCCCACTTTTCTCCCCTGCGTAGTAGGCCTGCTGCTAGGTTTGGAAGACAAATCTTGTAAAGCTGGAACCCTGGGAGAGAAAAAAGGGACACGAACCACAAGAACACATTCAAACGAAGAGCAGGCTGGGAATAAAGTTTCACCGCGACGTTCCAAGGCAGGGACTTTTTATCTCGAAACCTTTGAGTTGTGAATCAAGGCAATGAAAGTACTACAAGGTTAAAGTGTAGAAGGCATGAAAGGTGCAGGGGAAACAAAGATGAAACAGCCTCTATCTGGCCACTGGAACAAAGCGCAGCGATCCTCATCCGCGTGCCCGTCTGACGGGAGAGCGCCTAAGTGCGCGGAGTCCCACCAGGGGCATGCCATGACCACTCCTATTGTTCCTATTAAGAGCAGACGTAATTGAAAGGAAAGGAATGCCAAAGAAAGGAAAGTATCAGATGTGGCAGCCTGTATGGTTTAAAACGTATTTTGAAAGGGGAAGTCGCTTTCAAGCAGTTCATTGTATGGAAATATGATCTCCGAAGGGCGCACTGAACAAATGGCTGTTATTATTTCAAGTTCTTTTTTTTTCTTTCTTTTTCTGTGAGAATTCATTTTGAGAAATGGCATTTAAGGTTGAGTCACGTGTATTGAAAAATAACGTAATTTGGCTAGTGGAAGAAGGCTGTAAACCACGGTTTCTGACACATCACGTATCCAGTTAGTAAAAGCAAAACTCAACATCTTCCTCAAGTTATTATTCGTCATGTAGATTCATGCAGATTGTCTTTCAGGTGCAGCCATGGTCTTTTCACCTTAAAGATGCCCAACAAGAGGCCTTGCATTTAAACACAACCTTATTCTGTACACTAATTAAAAACCCAGTACCTTTTGTGCAATGCCTCTGTCCAGTCCGCATTGTGTCACCAGTTATATGATACACTTCATCTTGTTAATCAGTGTATTCACCAACTGAAGTAAGAACATTTTCTATTAAGGTTACAAATACGTTTCTACATTAGGCATGACCGTATTTAAATTACGATGACATAATTCGCATAATTTAATCAACTTCATGTTCCACTTGTTAAGGTACATTCCTGAAAATACAGCATTACGCCACCTGCGTAACTAGATGCCATTCATGTATAATTCGTTATAAAGACTTACTGTAAACAGACAGCAACAACGTAACACACGCAACGGTTGCTCAAGGGGCTTTTTTTTAAATGCGGACTCGTACCAATAATTAATCCGAAGACCCATTTTGTAGCATGAAATGACAGATTTGCATTTCACATAATTAGGCAATTCCCCCCCCCCACAATTTTTTTAACAAAATTACGCAATAGCAAATTACGTAAATTTGGAACACCCCCTAACATACATACCTGTTACATTGGCTTGTATTGTTGCAATAAGGGTAAATCAATGATGTCATTTTTTGCATATGTCTCTGATGCAGCCAAACAGGAGAGCACTCGGAGCAGGATTTAACAGAAGAAACTAGCTCCACAGGCCCTCCGCCAAGAGTAAATAGGCAACATCAGGAAAGCTCATAACTTGGCTTTGATGATTTGAGACCCCGAAGAACAGCCCTGCAACTTGAAAGTTACCTAAGGAATAACTACAGCCCCAACATGTGGAATCTATACCTGGGTACACCATCAAAGAATCGTTGGTAACATCCTTTTCATAAGGCAGAAGCAAACCAAAAAGGAGTTCAAGGAGAACGTGGTCCCCTTCGCCAACGTGAGCATGGTCTCTGTACATTATAAACCGCGTGTGGCCAAGAGTCCTGTGCTGTAGTCTCTGCAGCCAAATGGATTGGAGCCTGGGAATATTACAATTTGGTAATGTTGCAACAGTTTTACACTTTTTCAAACATAATTTGCATTCTGCTAAAATGAATTCTCGATTTCCATCATTGACGCGTTCTCCTTAAATGCCAACATACCACTCTATTTGTGTACCGGTAGCATGAGCGCATTCTGCTCCTTTGTAGGTTCTGATAGTTCTGAAAAAAGGTTTTAGTGGGTTTATAATTATTTGAACAAAAAAATAAAGGTGGTTGTTCTCTAGTGCTCATTCACAATGGTAATATAACTGGTGAAACAGCACTCATCAACTGATACTGCATAGGAACAGCAAGTGCAAACTAGTGCAACCTGTTTGCAGCAGAGATGTAACACAAAATGATGCTCCCCACTTCAGAATGTGAAGAGGGACCCCTTAGTCTCCCACATCTCACAGGTATTCATTGGCTTAGGGCTGACTGGGGGACCTCAAAAGAGTTGTGGGGGCCCTGAAGGGTCCTCGTGTGCCACCAGGGGCTGCAGGGGTTTGTGCTATGCCCCTGGATTGCAGATGGCTGAGCAAGAGATTTCAATGGTCTGACTCACATTATGTGCAACCGTGGCACTCGCAACAATTACATTCAAGGAATATTGAAGTTCTGCTCCGGATACAGATCTCATAAGGGTAGTAGTTTGCATCTTGAACTCCTCATAAGCACACAGGTGCCACACTAAGATGTGCTGATTTATGGTGATAGTGCGGTTCAAAGATTCTCAAATGCACATGTATATCCCAGCACAGCTCATTATAAACGAAATGTGCATCTTTAAATATACAATGCATTTTTTACATGCATGTTCACAAAAGATAAATGGTCTAAAACGAAAATATACTTAAAAAAAAGATTTTTATTGTAACATCAGAAAGTTATTGTAATACATAAGAAGTAATATTAGTATGATGCAATACTTATTAAAACAATTGCAAAAATAGAAGTATAGAAAATAAGACTAACATTTCTGTTTTCTATTAAAAGGGGAAACATAGAAAAAGAAACTGAAGAAAGAGTAGAGCAGAAGGGCGAGAGGAAGGGGAGAGAGGGCACCATAAGAAAAATAGACTAAGAAATCTATTAGTAAAATGAAAGAAAAGTAGTAAAGGGTAGCCAATATAAATCAAATTTAACTTTTTCATGTAATGTAGAGGAGGACACAGTATGTAGTCTGTGTTAATCACATACAAAACTCCATGATGTAAGCATAGATAGTTTAGAAAAATCTTTCCAACACAAAACAATCACTTTAAAAGGAGGTGCAATGAGAAGATCTAATAATAGATGTATACTAGATAGGTGATTAATATTAGGTACTAGCAAACCTAGAAAAACTTTCTGTAATATAATCTGAATATTACATTACAACACATTTACGGATTTAGACCAAACTAAAGTCCAGAAAGCTTTTACATGGTAACAGTCATATCATATGTGAATTAAAGAACCATAATATTTTAAACAAGGTCAGCAAAAAGAAGAAACAGAAAAGTCAAACTTAGCAACATGATCTGGAGTAACAGCTCGTGGTAAATAAAAAATAGGAACTGTGTAATACGAGCTGTCTTAAAGGTTGTGAATATTTTGAGCCATAGTTTGTCCCAAAACTGGGGAGACAATGACGTAGATAAATCATTTTTCCATAACAGTATCAAAGGGCATTTTGTTCTAATACAAGGTGGAGCAAGTAGAGTGCTATAAATGAGGGTGGCTTTGGTAATGGTGCCATGCAAAACATTGTCAATAGCAACAGTTGGTATTAATAATCACAAATCAGGGGTTACATCGTACTTGGAGAAAAAGATTGAATAGAAGAGGAAATACTTTTATTTTCTTCTAAAATGGGGTCAGGTGAATGATATTGGATTTGTAAGTAATTACAATTTACAATAGTCTTATCCTTCACAAACTTATATAAGTAATGCCTTTTTTCTTCTAGTGTTTAAAATAGTGAGATCAATTATGCATTTTAAGTAATTTACTATAGCAAAGAGAGAACAACAAAACATTGTTGGACTGTAAAGTTATCAAAATATTCTATTTAATGGAAAATGTGAGTATTGTATTTTAAAATGTGATGCTTAGATATAAAGGTATGGTATGGCACATAAATAATATCTTTAAATGAAAAAACATTAAGTAAAGAGTATTCAAAGATAATCCACATAGGTATGGTTTGAACATGGAAAGTATTAATCAAAGCACAGAACTGTCTCATCAAAAAAGAGGAATCATAGAATAAAAATTTGGAAATCCAACCCCAGCCATTGAATTTTTGGTTGTTTGAGCTTAGAGCATTCAGTACTCAGAATTTTAGTATTCTATGGGAATTTTATAGAAATAGAGTCAAGTTGCTTAAAATAGGAATTAGGAATTTTAAATGGTAACATAGCGATAGTATATAGTTTAGGGGATGCAGTCATCATATTAATAGTGTTAAGCCTTCCCCACCATGATAAGCAAAGCGGGGAGCAGGTTGAGAGAAATGTTTGTATTTTGTATTTTATCATGACACAATTATGGGAAAGTGTATCTCAAATAGTAGGAGAGAACCAAATGCTAAGGTATTAAACTTTGGTCGGACAGCAAGTAAAGTTAGTGCTGGCAAACAGATTTTGACAGCAATGGACTTTATGGGGTCAGCTCTAAGATTTATAAAAATATTGTTTATATCCTGAAGCACTGGAGTATAATGAGATTTCTTGTAAAAAAAAATGGATCTGGACAATCTGAAGTGTTGGACACATACATTAGGATATCTTCCAGATATGCAGACAGTTTAACCTCCAGTGAACTATGTTTGAAGCCAGATATAAGCGTACTGCAATGGACTCACTCTAGCAAAGGTTCCAAACATAACACAAACAATGAAGAGGAAAGAGGAGAAACTTGCCTGGTATCTCTGTGTAACTAAAAGTAGGGATTAAAATAAGCAATAACAAAAATACTAGCCTGTGGATTGGAGTATAGTAATTCTATAAAAGAGATGAACTTTGGGCCAAAGCCAAACCAACTGTGGGTTGTATACTTGATTGCCAAGTATTATGGTCAAATGCTTTTTCAGCATCCAGTGAGAGGACTGCAAGTAGAGAGTTAGATTTTCAAGCAAGAGTAACAATATTGGAGAACATTCTAGCATTATCAGCAGAAAGTCTCCATTTCTAAAACCTACTTGGTTGGATTTAACAAGGAGGGGAACAACAGATTCTAAATGGAAGGCACGAGTCTTGGCAAAAATCTTACACTCATAATTTATAAATTATATAGGCACATAATTTTCACAAAGTGTAGGATCTTTATCTGGTTTGGGAATTATAGTTATCAAAGCTTTCAAAAAGGAGACACTAGCTTTGGAATCAGAAAGAAAGCAATTAAAAGCTTCTAATAATGTACAAACAAAAAATGAAGACAAGGATAAGATCAGTTCAATGGAAAAACCATCTGGTCCAAGTACCTTTGCTCTTTTCAGAGATTTAATTGCATCTAAAATCTCCTGAAGGGTAATATCAGCTTCCAACTCAGCAAAAGTATGAGGAAGGGATGGTAGGTTCACGATGTTGTCAATGAATTTCTGGATATTAAGTTCAGAAGAGATAACATCTTCAGTAAATTGTGTTTTATAAACATGTTGAAAGGAATGAGAAATATCACATTACTAATTGATAAAGAATTATCTATTTCATTAATAATGAATTGCATAGTTTTGCACTCAATTTTAATTCTTAAATAGTGAGTAAGCCATTTACCTGGTTTGTTTTGACCACCATGAAATTTAGATTTAATTTTACACAGGATTTTACAGGCATCAACTGTGGCAAGTTTGTTAAGGTTAGATTTAGCTTTGATCAAGTCATGCAACATGGATGACGATTTGGTGGTAAAGTAAGTATGTTTAATTTTCCTAATCTGCTGCAGTAGAAGTACATATTAGCAGTTAAACCTTTTTTGGGCTCTGTAAGCAATGGTGAAGGCCTGAAAGGAAACCTTGAATGCATCCTAATTATTGGCAATAGAAGTATCATTAAGGATGTTAAAATAAAATAAAAATGAATAGAAGCATTGATTTCATGAATAAACTGAGTATCTAATGTTAACAAGTTATTGACTGTTATTTGCCGGTTTTTGCACCAATATTGTAGATAGCTTGGGGGGCCAATACAGGAACATGATCAGATATGAAAATGGATCCAGGATCCAAGTGTAGCACATTGTTGAGTGGGGAGTAATAATTTAGTGACTAGAATATAGATAGTTCTGGACATTGTATTTTGAACATTAGAGAATAAAAAATTGTCTGGGTTGCATGTCCTCTAAACACCAAATAGAGGTCTAGAAGTAGTTGCGGATTGATATGCTTTGTGTGACATGTATGGTTTAAACTTGTATTTCGTGTTTCTATCTGCAAAGGGATCCAACAGTTGATTAAAATCACCAGCTATTATAAGATTATAATTGAAGATAGTGTTAAGTTTTACCTTAGTGTAATGCCAAAGTTCAGGATCTGCTTTGACAGGACCATAAACATTAAATAAAGTAATATGTTTATTTTCAATAATAGTAATGATCAACACCCAACGTCCAGCAGTATCACATTTAGAAGAACCAACATGCATTTTTGAAGTTTTATGACAAAGCATAGCGACTCTCCCTTTACGAGCAACTGCTAGAGAAAAAAAAAACTGACCAACCCATTGTCTCTTCAGTTTAACAGATACAGAAGCCGTAAAGTGTGTTTCTTGTAGAAAAGCAACTTTAGAATCAAGTTCAGATAAATGGGAGAGTACATTTTGTCGCTTAAATAGATGTCTAAGTGCACACATTTTCCACAAGACATTAATCATATGGAGGGCATGAGAACTGAAATATAGGAACAGGGGTAACTCACTGCATAAACAATAGAAAAAACAAAAGAACATTGTCAATTATATCAAACCTGGGACGAAAACAAGGGAAATAAAGGGGGTTAAATAATAGATAAACACTCACTGAATACATGGAGAAAGAGGAAGAGATAGAAGAGAGAAGAATACCTCAATGGATAGAGGAAAGAGCAGATAAAGGATAAACATCCAGATCTGAAGAAACAACTGGTAGGATAGGATAACATTAACCAATACCCAAAGTCCAGCAGTATCACATTCAGTAGAAACAACATGCATTTTTAAAGTTTGATGACAAAGGGTAGCAACTCTCCCTTTACGGGCAACCGATGAAAAAAGAAAACCTAACCAATCCATTGTCTCTTCGGTTTAACAGATTCAGAAGTTATACAGTGTGTTTCTTGTAGAAAATCAACTTTAGAATCAAGTTTAGATAAATAGGAGAGTACCTTTTGCTACTTAACCAGATGTCTAAGTGCACAAACCTTCCACAAGACATTAAACATATGGAGAACATAAGAATAAAAATATAGGAACACGGTAACAAACTGCATAAACAAGAGAAAAAACAAAAGAACATAGATTGTCAATTATATAATACATGGGATAAAAACAAAGGACATAAAGGAGGTTAAATAGTAGATAATAACCTACTGAATACATGAAAAAAGGGAAGAGATAGAAGAGAGAAGACTACATCAATAGAGGAAAGAAAAGATCAAGAATAAACATCCAGATCTGAGGAAACAAGTAGCAGGATGTCATAAGAGACGTGTCAACATCATAACAAAAATGTCAACAGAGATTAAAAAAACAGAACATAAATAAGAGAAAGTCATGCAGAGAAAAAGACAGAAATTCAAAATATCTCAAGCCTTCTAGGTGATGGAAGTCATATACTATGGCACAATACTCTAAAGAAACAATTTCAATTTTACTGGATCATCAAAGCATTTAGTAGTCCCTTTTTTAGGTCATTCCACATAGGCAAGGATGGAGAATGCCATAACAAATATTCAATTGTCTCATCTGTGATCATAGAGCAAGAAAATATTTATGTCTGGCATTTTTTGCAGTGGAAAGGTCTTGTTAAATGAAGATATATTGGCCAGACCAGACAAGTCACATTTACCTTTGGCTGCTTTCAACACATAACGAAGACCTGTAGATTTTAAGAAAAGCATAGTAATGCCTTGGGGTTTGGAGGAGGGAGGATTAAATCAACCTGGATGATGTGCTTGATGTATGTTCGGAGGAGGGAAGTAAGAAGTCCAAGCAGGTCAAGGAGAAATTTCTTTTAAAAGTCAAGAAGGTTAGGTCTATTGAGTGCCATATAAGCGAAGATTATTATAACAGTTCCTATTTTCCAAATCCTCTGTCTGAATTTTACATTTTTGACTTTCTTGTTTCAGCAGTGGACATTTTGTAGATGGGTCCTGCAGATAGCCAACACACTGCTCTAGTTCCACCATTTTGTATTCCATAGCAATCCGTCGATCTTCGATCTATTGCAGCTTCTCATTGGTAGCAAAGGGTTGAAGAACCCTCGCCTCCTCAAGTACAGTATCCAAAACTGGATTGTTAGAAGACGGCATAGGAGAGGGAGGATCATTTTTAACCCTCTTAGGTTTCAAACTAGAGGTAGCCTTAGCCCCAAAGAATGAATCTCTAGCCATCCTAAAGTGGGCCAGTCTGCAACAAGAGAGCTTCTGTGAAGATTTTATTCTGCTGATAAAATGGAAACAGGAATACAAGGTATACCTGAGCAGGACATCAAAAGACTACAACAAGGAAATATAAGTGCATGAAAGAGAGGGAACCATTATTATGTAAAGAATCCAGAGGGATCAGTCAGGTGAAATATACATATCAACAAACAACAGCAAAAAAAAGCTGAAAGACTCCTGCCAGGTAGAGCATCAGCAGAATACCAAGATATCACAACAAGAAAAGATAACAGCATCAAAAAAGGCAGAAGATGATGTGAAATATCCAGAAGAATTAGTCATGCAGAGAATTAGAGGCACCTAAAATGGCGGCCACACAACTATCTTGGGGTGGAAGAGAAGAAATCCAATATAGCCATCACAGGGAAGATAAAAAGAGACCAAGAGATTAATTCAGGACAGCAGTGACATTTAAATTTGTATGAGCCCATTCATGTGGAAAGACATCAGGAGCAAAAACGGAAGCAATGCACCTCACAAAATGGTTCTCACTCAAGTGCTGACTGGACAGTTCCTCAAATACACAGACATGCTGGGGAACGGTACAGGTCCAGACAAAACCTTAACAATGTTCATGAAGATTTTTGAAAAAGATGTAAGCTATGTGAAATGTCAGAGCCAACAGATCCAAAAAGAACAGACAATGGATGGAATGCTGAACAATGCAAACATTCACCCCTAGTCACAGAGATTTGGGTTTAATCCATGTCACCCCCATTTGGACCCAGCTATATGCAAATCAGTCTTGACCATGCTTCCCTTGAGAACAATCCAGCCCGACCTGCCAGGCCAGGTCCTCCCTGGGCCAGACACAAGTATCCTGGGACCAGTTTCATGGTATCACCCCTCATCAGCCAGACTATCTTAAATCCAGTGGCGCAGTGCGCACGGGACCCACATCTGGGCATATCTTTCCCACTTAGAATGACAAATGCAAAAAGAACAGATGATGGATGGAATGCTGAACAATGCAAACATTTACCCCCCCAGACACAGAGATTCAGGTTAAATCCATCATTTTCTTGCCCAACATGTCACCTCAGGTATGATCCAGCCATATGCAAATCAGTCTTGACCCTGCTCTTCATGGGAACAGTCCAGCCTGAACTGCCGAGTCAGGTGCTCCTTGAACCATAAACAAGCATCAAAGGACCGGTTTCAGTGTATCAACCCTCATTAGCCAAGCTGGCTTGTATCCAGTGGCACGGTGAACACAGGACCAACATCTGCGCATACCCTCCCCATTTAGTGCAACAAAAGCAAGAAGAACAGAAATGGACAGAATTCTGAACAATGCAAACATTCACCCCTAGTCACAGAGATCTGCGTTTACCCCATTATTGTTTTGCCCACCACGTCACCCCAGTTTGGATCCAATCATATGCAAATCAGTCTTGACCCTGCTCCCCATGGGAACAGTCCAGCCTGAATTACCAGGCCCAGTCCTCACTGAACCGGAAACAAGCATCCTAGAACTGGTTTCGTGGTATCACCCCTCATCACGCCTCATCAGCCAGACTAGCTTGAATTCACTGGCACAGTGAGCATGGGACCAACGTGGCCTGGCAGTTCGGACGAAACTGTTCCCGTGGGGATCAGGATCAAGGCTGATGTGTGTATTGCTGGGCCGAAATTGGGGTGGCATGTGGGCAAAAAAACAATGGATTCAACTGAGATTTGTGACTGGGGTTGAATGTTTGCATTGTTCAGAGTTTTGTCCATTATCTGTTCTTTTTGCTTTTGTCACCCTAAGAGGGAAGGGTATGCCCAGACGTGGGGCCTGTGCTCCCTGTGCCACTGGATTAAAGTTAGTCTGGATGATACCCAGAAACTGGTCTTAGGATGCTTTTATTGGGGCAGGGAGACCCTAGCCTGGTAGTTGAGGTGGACTGTTCCTATGAGTAGCAGGATCAAGACTCATTTGCATATGGTTGGGTCTAAATTGGGGTGTCTTGGTGGGCACAAAATGATGGATTAAACCCAGATTTGTGAGTGGAGTGAATGTTTACATTGATCAGCATACCATCCATCATCTGTTCTTTTTATTTTTGTCACTCTAAGTGCAAGGGGAATGCCCAGACTTGGGTCCCGTGCTCACTTAGTCACTGGATTCAAGCTAGTCTGGCTGATGAGGGGTGCCACCACCAAACCAGTCCCAAGATACTTGTTTCTGGATCATTGAGGACTTGGCCTGGCTGTTTGGGTTGGAGTGTTCCTATGTGGAGTAAGGTAAAGACAAATTTGCAAAAACAATGGATTAAACCCAGATTTGTGACTGGGGGTGAATGTTTGCATTGTTCAGCATTCATCCATCATCTGTTCTTTTTGGTTTTGTTGTCATTAGTGGGAAGGGTATGCCCAGACATGGGTCCCATGCTCACTTTGCCACAGGATTTAAGCTAGCCTGGTTGATGAGGGGTCAATCCCCAACCTGGTCCCGGGATATTTGTTTCTGGTTCAGGGAGGACATGGTCTGGCAGTTTGGGCTGGACTGTTCCCATGGGGAGGAGGGTCAAGAGTGATTTGCATATGGCTGTGTCTAAATTAATGTGGCACGATGGGCAATAAAATTATGGATTAAACCCAGAATTGTGACTGGGGGTGAATGTTTGCACTGTT
The DNA here is from genome assembly GCF_031143425.1 of Pleurodeles waltl. Classification (NCBI taxonomy): domain Eukaryota; kingdom Metazoa; phylum Chordata; class Amphibia; order Caudata; family Salamandridae; genus Pleurodeles; species Pleurodeles waltl. The sequence continues at coordinate 261,420,612 of NC_090451.1, read as the reverse complement.
CAGCGTTCTGTCCATCATCTGTCACCCTAATTGGGAAGGGTATGCCCAGACATGGGTCCCGTGCGCACTGTGCTACTTGATTCAAGCTAGACTAGCTGAGGAGAGGTGATACTTAAAACCAGTCCCAAAATGCCTGTTTTTAGTCCAGGGAGGAGATAGCATGTTAGATAGGGCTAGACTGCTCCCGTGGGGAGCAGGGTCAAGAATGATTTTCATATGGCTGAGTCCAAATTGGGGTGGCACAGTGGGCCAAAAAAAATAGATTAAACCCAGATTTGTGATTGGGGTGAATTTTTGCATTGATCAACAGTCCGTCTTTCATCTGTTCTCTTTGCATTTTTTGCCCTAAGTGGGAAGGGGATGCCCAGACATGGGTTCCATGCTCTGTGTGCCACTGGATTTAGGCTAGCATGGATGATGAGGGATGATACCCTGAAACCTGCCCCAGGATACTTTTTCCTGATCTAGGTCAACCTGGCCTGGAAATTCATCTGGACTGTTCTCATGGGGAGTGGGGTTAAGGCGGCGGATTTACACACAGCTGGTCCAAATTGTTTTTCACCAATGGGAAAAGGAAACTATGGATTAAACCCAGATTTCTAAATGGAGTGAATGTTTGCATTGTGCAGCATTTCTTCCATCATCTGTTCTTTTTGCTATTGTTGCCCTCAGTGGGAAGAGTATGTCCAGACGTGGGTCCCGTGCTTACTGTGTCACTGGATTTAAGACAGCCTGGTTGATGAAGGGTGATACAATGAAAACCGGTCCTGAGAAAATTACTTCTGGCCCTGTGAGGACCTGGCTTGGCAGTTCGGGCTGGAATGCTCTAATGGGGAGCCGGGTCAAGACAGATTTTCATATAGGTTGGTCCGAATTGGAGTGGCACAGTGGGCAAATGAACAATGGATTAAACCCAGATTTGTGACTGGGGTGAATGTTTGTTTTGTTCAGCATTCCATCCATCATTTGTCCTTTCTGCTTTTGTCGACCTACGTGAGAAGGGTATGCCCAAACGTGAATCCTGTGCTCACTGTGCCACTGAGTTCAAGCTAGCCTGGTTGATGAGGGGTGAGAACTCCGAAACTGGTCCCAGGACACTTGTTTCTTGTCCAGGGAAGACCTGGCCTTGCAGTTTGGGGTGTACTGTTCCCAGTTGAAGCAGGGTCAACACTGATTTGCATATGGCTAGGTTGAAATTGGGGTGGCACCATGGGCAATAAAATGATGGATGAAAACCAGATTAGCAACAGGGGTGATTTTTTGCATTATTCATCATCCTGTCCATCATCTGTTTTTGCTTTTGTTGCCCTAATTTGGAAGGGTATGCCCAGACATGGGTCCCATGCTCACTGTACCACTGGATGCAAGCTAGCCTGGCCGATGAGAAGTGATATAATGAAACTAGTCATAGGATACTTGTTTCTGGTCTAGGGAGGACCTGTCCTGGCAGTTCTGCCTGAACTGTTCCCAAAGGAAGCAGGGTTAAAAGTGAGTTGCATATGGCTTAGTGCATATTGGTATAACACTCTAGGCAAAAAAATAATCGATTAAATCCAGATTTGTGACTGGTGTGAGTGTTTAAATTGTTCAGCATTTCATCCATCACCTGTTCTTTTTGCTTTTGTCTTCCTAAGTGGGAAGGGTATGCCCAGTTGTATGTCCTGTGCTCACTGTACACTGGATTGAAGCTAGCCTGCCTGATGAGGAGTGATACCCTGAAACTGGTCCCAGAATGCTTGCTTCCAGTCAAGGGAGGAAATGGCTTGTTAGTTTGGGCTGGACTGTTCCCATGGAGAGCGGGGTCAAGACTGATTTACAAACAGCTAGGTCCAAATTGGAGTGGCACAGTGAGCAAAAAAAAGATAGATTAAACCAAGATTTGTGACTGGGGTGAATGTTTGCATTTTTCAGCATCCTTTGATCATCTGTTCTTTTTGCTTTTTTTGCCCTTTGTGGGAAATGTATGCCCAGAGGTAGGTCCCATGCTCACTATGCCATAGGCTTCAAGCTAGCCTGGTTGATGAGGGATGATATCCTGAAACAGGTCCCTGCATACTTTATTCTGATCCAGGGATGACCTGGTCTAGAAGTTCGGGTGGACTGTTCCCATGGGGAGAAGGTTAAAGAGTGATTTGCGTATGGCTGGGTCCATCTTAAGGTGGCACGGTTGGCAAAATACCAATGGATTAAACCCAGATTTGTGACTGGGGGTGAATGTTTGCATTGTTCAGCATTACATCCATCATCTGTTCTTTTTGCTTTTGTCACCCTTAGTGGGAAGGGTATGCCCAGATATGGATCCCATGATGACTGTCTTACTGGATTCAATCTAGCCTGGCTGAAGAGGGGTGATACTCCAAAACCAATCCCAGGATACTTGTTTTTGGTCCAGGGAGGACCTTGTCTTGCAGTTCAGACTGGACTGTTCACATGAGGGCGCATGGTCAAGACTGATTTGCATATGGCTGAGTCCAAATTGGGGTGGCATGGTGGGCAAAAAAATGATGGATTGAGCACATATTTGTGTCTCTGGGTGAATGTTTGCATTGTTCAGCATGCCAAGCATCATCTGTTCTTTTTGATTTTGTCACCCTAAGTGGGAAGGGTATGCCCAAATGTGATTCACATGCTCACTGTGCAATTGGCTTCAAGCTAGCCTGGCTGATGAGGGGTGTTACCCTGAAACCGGTCTCAGGATAATTGTTTCTGGTCCAGTGTGGGTTTGTCCTGGCAGTTTGGCCTGGACTGACTGTCCCATGGGAAGCATGGTCAAAACTGATTTACAAATGACTGGGCCCAAAATTATGGTGGCATGGTCGGAACAAAAACGATGGCTTAAACCACGATTTGTGACTGCAGGTTAACATTTGCATTGTTCAGCATTCCATCCATCATCTGTTCATTTTGCTTTTGTCATACTAAGGGTCATATTTACAAGAAACTGGTGTAACGCTGTGCCACAATTGGCAGTGCTGTGCTGCATCAGTTCTGAGATGCAGGGATGCACCATATTAACAGAAATATGGCGCATCCCTGAGTTTACCCTAGAGCTGGTGCTAAATTTAGCTGCCAGTGCCAATGCAGGTATCCTTGCACCATAGTGCAAGGGTATCTGCATTGAAGGGAATGATTGTTTATGTGCAGGAAGGTGTTTCTTCCTTAACATAAACAATCAATTAAGGCAATTTGGCATTTCTATGTGTGCTGCAGAATGCAGCACACATAGAAGTGGCATATTGTCATTATGTAATGATTATTTATGTGCAGGAAGAGATATTTTTCTGTATATAAACAATGCAGCACACATAGAAAGGCAAAAATGAGGAGAAATAAAAGTATTCCTTCTCTTTGCGCCATGCTAATGCCACTCTGGGGTGGCGTTAGTTTTGGGCGCTGCCTCATATTTATGATTCCTTGTAAATCTTGGGCAGTGCCAGGAGCAAAGGGTGTTGCGGTGGAAGGCCCACCGCAACATCCTTTACACGTCCCTCTGCTGCAGTAAACTGCGTTTGAGGGGCCCATTTTTACAAAGTGGTGTTAAGCCACAAAAAGTGGCTTAGCACTGCCTCGTAAATAATGCTCTGTGCACAGCTCCACCAGAGCATCACATAAAGTGACACCCCTTGTGGTGCTAGGGGCTTGTAAATAAGCCCTTAATTGTGAAGGGTATGCCCAGATGTTGCATGCTCACTGCCTCACTGGATTCAAGCTTGCCTCGATGATGATAGGTGATACCCCAAAACCAGTCCCAGGATTCAAGTTGCTGATACAGTTCTCATGGGGAGCAGGGTCAAGACTGATTTGCGTATAGCTGGGTCCAAATTGGGTGGCACAGTAGGCAAAAAAAATGATGGATTGAACCCAGACTTTTTTGCATTATTCAGCATTCCATCCATCATTTGTTCTTTTTGCTTCTGTCGCCTTAAGTGGTAATGGTATTTCCAGATGTGGGTCACGTGCTCACTGTTCCACTGGAGTCAAGCTATCCTGGCTGATGAGGGGTGATTCCCTGAAACTTGTCCCAAGATACTTGTTTCTGGTCCAGCGAGGACCTGGCCTGGCTATTCAGACTGGACTGTTCTCATGCGGAGTAGGGATAAGACTGATTTGCATATGGCTGGGTCCAAATTGGGATGGCACGGTGGGAAAAAAAATTATTAAAGCCAGATTTGAGACTGGGGGTGAATGTTTGCATTGTTCACCATTCCATCCATCATCTGTTCTTTTTGCTTTTTATTGTTCTAAGTGGGAAGGGTGTGTCCAGACTTGGTTCCCGTGCTCACTGTGCCACTGGATTCAAGCTAGCTTGGCTGATGAGGGGTGAAACCCTGAAACCAGTCCTAGGATACTTGTTTCTGTTCCAGAGAGGACCTAACCTTGCAGTTTGGGCTGAACTGTTCCCATGGGGTGCAGGGCCAAGACTAGTTTGAATATGTCTGGGTCCAAACTGGGTTGGCACAGTGGGCAAAAAAAAGGTAGATTAAACCCAGATTTGTGACTGGGGTGAATATTTGCATTGTTCAGAATTCTGTCCATCATCTGTTCTTTTTCCTTCTGTCGCCCTAAATGGGAAGGGTATGCCAAGTCATGTGTCCTGTGCTCACTGTGTCAGTGGCATCAAGCTAGCCTGAATGATAAGGGATGAACCCCTGAAATCGGTCCCAGGATACTTGTTTCTGGTCTAGGGAGGACCTGGTCTAGCAGTTCGAGCTGGAGTGTTCCCAGGTGGAGCAGGGTCAAGACTGATTTAGGTATGGCTGGATCAAATTGTGATAGCTCAGTGGGCAAAAAAACAATGGATTTAATCAAGAGTTTTGACTGTGGGTGAATGTTAGAATTTGAAATGTAGTTGACCCTGGAGGTCAAGGGGATAGTAGACTGACACTTTCCCCCCTCCAATGGCACTTTCTTTCAGACCAGAACCTGATTTTCACTCCCTCATCAATACATTCACATGTGAGGCCAACAAGCTGACAATGGAGAGAATGAAAGTTGCACTGGAGGCTCATAGGTACGCTGACCTTCATTGTCATAGGCACCTGGGCCTCTGCGAGGGTAAAGAGGTGGATTGCTCTTCAGGTTGCAGAAGACCATGCTCCTGCACTCGCCTAGCTGAAGAAGGCCTGAGTTTACACACCAGAGTGTAGATTCTCATCTTAGGTTTGCCTGGATGTCTGATTTAGTGAAGCTCCTACGCATTTGGCCTCATAAAGGTGGGGTCGAACAAGAACATGGGCTACATTTGAGCACATTCAGGACACGTAACATAATGTAACTTGTATTTGTAAAGAGCATATTCACCTTAAAAGGTATCTTGGCACTAAAATAACAGATGTGTGTTATTGCCTAACTCAACAATACTCCTCTTGGTGATGACAGAAGGGTGAAAGACTGAGGGACCCATAGGGATTCAAACCAGGTTCCATGAAGTCAGACACTAATCTCTGCAGCATATACAATATCCCACTGCACCACCAGACTTGCACACCAGAAAGGACATAAGATGTGGATTCCAGCCTAGTTTACTTTAGGTTTTCAGGATCACGTACCTCTAAGAGTGTAGGCTATGAATATTGAAATCTTAACATCAATGGGACAAAATATTGTTATCAAGGGACATTTATCGAAAGCTAAATTTCTATATCACTCACACAATGCCGTCTCCGACCCACTGGTGAGTGTCAGGGGCCTGGCCTGGGCAAGGCAGGATTTCACATTCAAAAGAGACTTTACTTAGAAGTAGGCCTACTTAAAAGGAGAAATTGGGTATAAGAAGGGCACCCAAAACCACAGACTTTAGATACACTTCTGGAACCAAGAGAAACCTCTGCCTGGAGAAGAGCTGAATAGCTGAGGAAGAAGAGCTGCCCTGGCTGTGACTGTGCTTTGTGGAGCTATCCTGCAGTTGCTGCTTCTGCCAGAGTAAGAGGGCAAAGACTGGACTTTGTGTGCCTTCCATCTTGAGAAGAAATCTCCAAGGGCTTGATCTAGAGCTTGCCACCTGTTGTTTGATGTCTCAGGGACAGCAAAGACTTCGGTCTGCCAGAACCTGTAGTCTCTGGAGAGACTCCTACTCTGCCCTGTGGTGCCCATCCAGTTCCTGGGACCCTGAAAGGAGAAGCTGGCAGCCTAAAGACAAGAAAATCCACGCACAGAGCGCCGTGAGGGGAAAAGATTGACGTGACTCCGATCTGCGGCTGAAAAAACGATGCAATGCCGTCTCCGCAGCTGAGAAAATGACACTTGCAGGAAACGCGACCAAAGAATTGACGCACGGAGCAGGAGAAATGACGCGCAGCTTCGTTGACGGAGGCTGGGAGATCACAACCTGTGCTGCAGGGATTTCGGATCATCGTGCAGCTGGATTTCCGACTCACGTACCGCCGTGCAGAGTTATTTTTGACGCACACCCGCCCATGCAGAGTTATTTTTGATGCACACCCGCCCGTGCGGGGTTATTTTTGACGTGCACCAGGTACATTTTCACGCTAGCAGTGCTAGTGTGTGTTTAAAACTACTTAAAGACTCTTTGCATTTTTATTGATAACGTGACTTGTGTATGGTGGATTTTTGTCGTTTTGGTCTTGTTTTGTTTAGATAAATATTCCCGATTGTTCTAAACTGGTGTGTCATTTTGTAGTGTTTTCATTAAGTTACTGTGTGTGTTGGTACAAATACTTTACACCTAGCACTCTGAAGTTAAACCTACTGCTCTGCGAAGCTACCAAGGGGGTAACCAGGGGTTAGCTGAGGGTGATTCTCTTTTACCCTGACTAGAGTGAGGGTCCTTGCGCAGCATTTGCATCAACATTTTTTATACAAATTCAGCGCAAACCCAACACCATATGTATAGTTTGACGCCCGACCCCGCGAACGTCAAAATTCCTCTGTGTGTGTCATTTTCTGGATGCTGGAAACCACCTTGCTTTAATGACATGCAAGGTAGGTGTTCCCGTCCAAATACTGACTTTAAGGCCTGTGCGCCTTATTTATACTCCCGCGTCATTTTGATGCACAGCAGGGGGCGGGCCTTAAAAAATGGCGCACAGCCTGATGTGTGCCGTTTTTTAATGCCTGGGTGGGGGCAAGTGGTAAGGGACCTGTGGGCTCATTTCCATGGTCTCTGACAATGGAAGGAGTCCACAGGTGCCCTTCCCTGCCTCCAGGGACACCCCCTGCCACCCTCGCCCACCCCTGGAGGACACCCATGGGACCCATCCCAGGTAAGTACAGGTAAGTTGAGGTATAAATGTTTACTTTTTTTAAAGTGGCATACGGGGGCCTAACTTGGGCCCCCCTACATGCCACTGTGCCCAATGTCCATGCCCAGGGGACAGAAGTCCCCTGGGCATGGCCTTTGGGTAAGGGGGCATGACTCCTGTCTTTGCTAAGACAGGAGTCATTTCAATGGGGGTTGTGCGTCACAAAATGGAGCGAGTCCGGTTAGAGCCATGATTTTTTACTCTAACCTGACCTGCACCATTATTGATGCACAACCCCCATTCTTCCCTAAGCTTGCGCTGCCTGGTTAGAGTCATTTTTACTCTGACCAGCACGCAGCGCCGAAGAAAGTCAATCCATAAATAAGGCGCCTGCCTGGTGCGTTGGAATGGGGTTAGCCGGTGGTAAAAAAATTTACGCAAACCAGTGCCGGCGCTGGTTTGCGTAAAAAAGTATACATATGGGCCCAAGAATTTTGCCACATTCTGCGGTACAACATGCTAGCATACATTGACAATACCAATCACTCCGAATTTTGTTTAAAGAAAGATGTCGACCCAGATTTGTGGACAAGAGGAGTGCAATATTTTCGTAGACACACAGACATCACCCTAAGGACAGTAGCAATGTAATTATCTCTCTCTCTTTCTCACACACACACATACAGTACAGAATGTTCTGTCGTTCAGTCACAACTCAATATGTGTGTATGCATGTGAAATAGTATATATGTGTAAGTGGAGTGGTTTAGAGTGTGATGTTGACTTGATGGCAAGATTATTGGTACATACTTGTGTTGTTTTGTGATGGGTGATTGCGTGGGTTCACATGGGGCAATGGCAGGTGTCTGTGTGTGCAGGTTACATAATTCCATGCCGGATGACAAGACTTCAGTTAGGTAGACTTTGACATGCTACCTTGCACAAGGTATGTATAGATTGCGTGTCACAGTTAAGTGTCAGAATGCCCCACTGGGTACACATTTCCAAGCCAGAATCAACCCAAGCCATATATATATTGCAAGCAAGATTTTCGGGAGCCTCAACGTTCTTCACTGGGGGTTTGATTGCATCTTAAATTTTGCATCAAACTTGCAGCCACTCGCTATTGTCACTGCGGGCCATTAACCATTCCCACCTCATGAAAAATGTAAACATCCTTAAAAAATGGTAGTGTAGTTAGTAGTGCACCTTGGCAATGAATTGATGGAATGAGCGTTGTAGTCAACAATGGAACATTAGAGTGAGTGCCTTCTGTAAGACTTCACCAGATGCACCATTTGGTGGTTACAGGTCTGTGCGTCGGACGTAGAACTAATCTCCAACTAAAGGTGGTCATGATTTATTTACCGTAAGGCAGAAAGGTGTAACTACAAATGCACGTCTTAGGCATCAGGAGCAATCCAACATTTTCCCTGATGTACAGAGTCAACTAATATGAATGCAGAAGGAGTATAGGTGCCCTAGTTCTACACTTTACGGTTCAACCTGAAATTACAAATACTCCCCTTTGGATTACATGAATATTTTGGAGATGTATGTCAGGAAAACAATCACTGGGGGAAGGCTCGGAACATGGTCAGACAAAGAATCAGCAAACTGAGGGGCATATTTATACTCTGTTTGCGCCGGCTTTGCATAATTTCTTTTACACAAATCCAGCGCGAATCCAGCGCAAAATGAACTCCATATTTATATTTTGGTGCTAGACATGCCTTGCGCCAAAATATTGGCGTTAAAGTCATTTTTTGCCTGTGGAAAACTACATTGCGTCAATGAGATGCAAGGTAGGCGTGCCCGGGTCAAAAATGACTCTAAGGCCCTAGCGCCTTATTTACCCTCCTGTGCAAACATCACAAACAGGGGAGGAGGGGTCAGAAAATGGTGCAAAGCTCACTTTGCACCATTTCTTAACACCTGGGTCAGGGCAGGCGTTAGGGGACCTGTGGGCCTATTTCCATGGTGAAACACCATGGAATAAGCCCCCAGGTTCCCTCCCCAGGGACACCCCCACCCACACCAGACGGACAGCAGAGGATGGGGGACCCCATCCCAGGTAAGTATAGGTACGTACAGGTAAGTATTTTTTTTTAAAGTGCAATTGGGGGCCCTGAAATGGGTCCCCTTCATAGCTCTGGGTGCAATGGTCATGCCCAGGGGACCCTGGTCCCCTGGGCTGGCCATTGGGGTGGGGGCATGACTTCTGTCTTTTTTAAGACAGGAGTCGTGTGGTATGGATGGTTTTGTGTCAGAAAATGACTCTAGGCAGGTTAGAGTATTTTTTTTTACTCTAATCTGCCTAACGTCATTTTTTGGTGCAAAACCCCCTTCTTCCATACCGCTGTTGCAGCAGATATGCAGATATGAGAATATGTTAATGAGTTGTGCATAATAACTAATGAGAAAATTTGACATTTGATTAACAGTAATTGAAAATAACATGTAATGTGCAAAATGTGCCCACGGGGAGTGGTCACCATCTGTGTTAACAGTACTAAAATAATGAGAAATGCTTAATAATTGTACTAATGCGTTATAATGAGAGATATACATTTATTTTATGATGTTTCATACCCTTAAATTAGCTATACCAGAGGCCTAGTCAGCACTGGGCCTTGCTTGCCTAAACGTGGAGACGCGATGACCTGCCGCAGACTGGAACTGGAGAAAAGAGACCTTGAACTGTACAGAGTTCACCATGAAACACTGCTGGGAAAATCTGCAAACTCACCAGCTGACAGGAGACGATCAAGAACAAATTGATACAATTAAGTGTAGAGTAGGCTAAATGTACTTTCCCAGGACTTGAACAATAGAGCTACAGGCTGAGAGTTGGAAGAAACAATTTTGTTACCTGAAGAAGCCGGGTGATGTACTCATCGACAAGAGGACCAATCATGTTAATGGAACTTGACTCTCAAAATAACGTAGACAAGTGCTAAACAAAAATTATAGGTTAGAGTCATAACCTCTGATAAGGTTGACCAATGGGCAAATTGTGGGACGGACTGAGAGACCTTAATAAAAAGTCATGACATGAGAGGAGAAATCAGAATGGAGAGGCGAAAGTTGATGACGTTAGGAGACGCTGTCCGAAGTGCTGAATCTTGGGCTTGCTTCCTGTGAACCTGAGTCTTATTGATGACTGATGACCTGGGGATGAAGTCTGACTCATTGCTGATCTATCTTGGATAGGTAGCTATAACCTGACTGACTAATGAATGCTTTTCTTTCTAGGTACCAACTGCGCTGTTTTAAATGTTTTTCTCTTCTAGATAGATGTTCCAAATTAATGATTTTTGACTAAATTGTTCTAGCATGAAGACCCACATGCTGATGCTAAATTGGAGATAGGTAGGCTGACAAGGGTGACTTAGGGTGACTTAGACTGACTGACTTATATTGCTGAATTATTTGACTCTCATGAATTGCTATGCTTTGCTTAACGTTGGTTGCATATTAATAAAGTGCTGAGAATTCATTGTTTACGTTGCTAATAAAGAATTGGGGATCATGATATTGTTGAATAAAGATTTATGAATTAGAATTGTAACTAATAGGGAATAAAACGTATTAACTTCCATATGAGTGATGGTGGTTTTTCTGATTAGATTGGTTCATGGTAATTAAGGTTGATTGGATTGATTCATTGTAACTGTCTTTACTCGCTATACTTGACTAGGATACCCTATGCGATCTAAAAGATTAATCGACCTATGCGCGTCCCCTTGTAAGTTTACTTACTAAGGACAAGGCACGCTAGCACCGCCATCTTTGCACCAGCTTGAACCATTCCATAAATATGGTGCTGGGCTGGTGCACAGAAATGGTGCAAGCCGGTGCTAAACATTTTGGTGCAAAACTGCGTTAGTGCAGTTTTGCACCAAAAAGTATAAATCAGGGCCTGAGTGTCACTTGAACTCTAGTGGGAAAATCTGTCCAAAGCAGAACGTTCAAGGCACATGTTTGGAAGCTAGCCGCATGCAGTACTCGGGACAATATTCATTGCAATACCCATTATACCATAGGTGATGATCATGAAGGGAATAGATTCAGGAAATATTATTCCAAAGAGGCAAACTTTTCTAGGGCCGTCATTATCTCAAGTATGGTCTTGAGAGAGCGTAGCTTATATACTTAGAAATTAACATGAAATGTTTATGAACTAATGTATAATAATGCCGCATAGAAAATGTATTAATATGTTTTTGCTAAACCCATGCTTGAAATGTGCCCACGGGGAGTGGCCGCCAATACATACGGGGACTAATGAAACTGACTAATAATTAGGAAATGTTATGTTAAAGTATAGTTTTACACTAATAATTAAAGGTTATATGTTAAAGTTCTGCTAATAAATCATTAGGCTTTGAGTTAGCATGAGTCGAGGCCCAGCTGCCTGGTGTCATATTAAATGTGTTTTTCTAATGTGCAGTGTGCTGACTTGCTGAAGGACATGAACTCGTGTTTTTCCAAAGCTAAAAGATGAATGTAACTGTAGTAGATCTGTTCTCATGAAATTCGACTTGCTCAGTGAAACATTCTTGCTGAATGCAACAGTGTAGACTACTCGCAGGTACAAGGTCGCCTGAACCAGTACAGACAATGGAACCACTGACTGAAGATGTGCAAAGGACCACAAGAGTATGAAATCATACCAGACATTCTATCCACTGGAGACGTCAATCATAAGGACCACTAAACTACGTGAGAACTGTTATGGGGTGACAATTTTAATGAAGTAATTGAAATCCTATTGGAGAGAGATAGTGGGGTGCAAACCCCAGACCAATTTAAAATTAGGGGACTGTACAACTGAAAAGGGATAAAAACCCTTGACACAAGGAACTAAAGCAGAACGGAGAGCCATTTGATGAGAGGAGGGGGAGATGCCGTTGCAAACTTTTGCTATGACCCAGACACTTTGTCACTCTGCATAGAGACTTTGCTGTTTGGTTCTTCAAACCAATCTTGTCCTTATCTTGCCCGTTTACACTTTACCTCCTTATGAGGGAAGTGCCCCTTTACCCGACTTGCTGAATTCCTGGCTGATGGCGAATTAACTAATGTCCTGAGGACGAAGACTAATCCTGTATGCTGACTCAATACGGATGGTAACTATATGTCAATTAAATTGTGTTTCTATGTCAGGACCGGAGGCTCCGATTATGCTTTCTCTTTCTTTACTGACTTAAAACAGCAGCCAATCACAAATAAGTTTAACAAAAAACTACACATCCCATGATGCTCTAGTCAATGTCACATGGTCCAATCACCTATCACGACCTCTGCCCATATAACACCTGACCCTCGATGTCACTTCCTCTTTCTTTGCTGCTTCGCAGCAGATAAGTGCATTTTATCTTTATTCTTCATGTAAATGTGACAGATTGTTGCATACTTCTACGAATGGACAATGTTTCAGCAGTGAGGTATGTCAACAAATTGGGGGGAACGAAATCCAAAATCCTGGCGGAGATTGCCAAGGAGTTTTGGCATTTCTGCCTGACGCAACGCATAGTAGTCATTGCGGAATACCTTCCGGGGGACCAGAACATAGTAGCGGACTGGAACTCCAGATATCTGACAGACGCCAGCGACTGGAAACTGGACCCAATGATTTTTTCACAGATAATCAAAGAGTGGGGCAGTTGCGAGGTAGATCTGTTTGCTTCCCGCCTCAATTGCCAGATTTCAAAATTCTTCAGTTGGCGACCAGATCCCTGTGCAATGAGGACAGATGCATTTCTTCAGGACTAGTCTCAGTTTCGAGGTTATGCGTTTCCACCGTTTCTTATGATCGCCAGGGTGTTGTCTCAAGTCCAGAGACAGAAAGCTCAGATTGTGTTAGTGACTCCTTTCTGGAGAGCACAACCGTGGTTCCCAGTAGCGTTGAATTTAGCTTGTGCCTTTCCTCTTCTCATTCCTCCTCGTCGGAATCTTCTTCTGAATCCAGAAGGCCATCAACATCCAATGATCTTGTCAGGAAAGCTGGTTCTGCTAGCATGGTTGATTTCAGTTCAAGATGGAGTTCCTCAGGCCTTTCGCAACAAGCTGAGGACTTCATTAAACAAGCCTGGGCTGGTAGTTCCCATAAGAGATACGATTCAGCCTGGCGCAGATGGAGTAATTGGTGTGATGGAAGAGGTTCCAATCCGATGGAAGCACATATCGAGTTAATCATTAACTTTCTAGCAGAATTAGCCAATTCCGGTTTAGCTTACCGGAGGATTAATAATATTAGATCAGCCATTTCAGCAAGACATATCCCGGTTGAAGGTAAACCTGTAGGTGAGCATCCTTTAATATGTAAATTATTAAGAGGCATTCGTTTGTCTAAACTGCCTCAGGCAAATTACTCGGTATTATGGGACGTTAATGTGGTCCTAAAATTCCTGGATGCCTGGCCTGTTAATAAGGAATTATCTCGCAAACAACTATCGGCCAAATTGACCATGTTGTTGTGTCTTGGCTGTTGTAAAAGAGTGTCAGACGTCAGAGCGTTAGATTTATCTGGTAGAGTATATTCACCAAATTGGGTGACTTTCACAATAACTAGAAGGACTAAAATGAATTAAAGGTCAGTAACATACCCAGTGTATCCTGATTATTCTAAGTTATGTGTTGTCCATTGTTTAAAAGAATATGAAAATGTCACAGAAAGTTTTAGACAAGATGTTAATGGTCAATTATTGATATCATTGCAAAAACCATTTAAACCAGTTTCATCAGCTACTCTAGCTAGATGGATGAGATGGTTAATGAATGAAGCCGGCATAGATACCAAGGTATTTGGAGCTCATTCGGCTAGAGGGGCTATGGCATCCAAGTCATATGCCTTAGGTTCTCGTATAGAGGACATTATGAGAGCTGCAGATTGGTCTTCAGAGAATACGTTTCGTAAATTTTATCACAAGCCTGTGATGGATGTAGCATCTGTAGTAATGGGACAGCTTTAAACTAGCATAATCGGAGCCTCCGGTCCTGACATAGAATAAAAAATGTTCTAGCTTACGCGTCAAGAATTTTCAATTCTATTAAGGACACGGAGGCGAGGATTATCCCACCCATAAAAAACGTTATTATTGTACAGATTTATTATCTGATGAGATTATTGTTTATTATACCCTCCCATTAGGTACCAGTTATATGTATAGTATTTATGGGAATTTGTTTTCCTTTAAGAGTATTACCTACCTGTTTTATTTCATAGGCTCTGATCAGAAGAACTCCTGAGTCCAGGATCTTGGTAAAGACGTGTACCTTCATTGCGATGGAATGGTTTTCCTTTTCAAGTTGGAGTATCCAAACTCATGTTACCTGTTAAAAAGAGGACTATCCGAACTCCGAGTTACAGTTGATGTAAGAAGTTTCGATTTCAATGTGAACTATATCTGCCTTGACCAAAGAAAGAGGAAGTGACATCAAGGGTCAGGTGTTATATGGGCAGAGGTCGTGCTTGGTGATTGGACCATGTGACATTGACTAGAGCATAATGGGATGTGTAGTTTTTTGTTAAACTTGTTTTTTGATTGGCTGCTGTTTTAAGTCAGTAAAGAAAGAGAAAACATAATCCTCGCCTCCGTGTCCTTAATAGAATCGAAAATTCTTGACGCGTAAGCTAGAAATTTTTTTATTGTCTGTTTGCTTTTCCTCTCTAGGTACCAACTGCTTCTTTTGACAGAGACCATAGCTAGATGTTTTCTAAATTAATGTTACTAAATTGTTTTGCATGAAGCCCAACATGCCAATGCTAATTCGAGGTTAGATGAGGGGTTCACTAAACAGACGCAAATAGACAAATGACTGAATCCATGCTTTGTTGAATATTGCAATAATAATACTCTGCTGTGGATAACCTATGTTGACGTCGTGTTATGTTCTAATATTCGTGATTCTTGCTTTGATGAAATCTTATCAGAGTTGCTATATATTGACTATGCTAATGTGTTTCTTGGTTTTGAGACTAATAAACTTACTAGTAGAATTGTAATCAATAGGGAATAAATATCACAAACTTGTACTATACTGGTGTGGTTATTCATGACTGAAAGGTCATGGTGGTTTCCGAGTTTTATTAATGTCTTTGACTAATTTGAATTGTCTTATTATGGTAAATATTGATGACATTATTGACCTATTGATTGACATGTTGATCAGCTATCTCATCCTAAGGTGTCTTCAATCTTGGTTAAAAGATTCATAGGCCTAAAACGAATCCCAAAGTGAATAAATTAGTCATAAGGGATGTGTTAGCAGTTCTAGTAGCAGAGCGACGGTTTAGGCCTTTTGGGACCCTAGGACGAAGTACCATTGTTTAAAAAAAAAAAAAAAAAAAGTGTTTTTGAGATAAAGCAAATTGGAGGTATGATGTGTTTCTAAATTCTCCATGACTTTCCCCGAATCTCGGAGCCTGCCTAAGTGAGTTGGGTATGTTCTCGGCGTTTTAGCATGTGTGTTGTAGAAATTTGTGCATTGCTCAGCTTATGCATACTGCAGGTGATTTGTGACATTTGTGTGTGTTTAGGCCAGGTAATGTTGTATGAGTGGGCAGACTCCACAGTATGAGAGTAGGGAAGTCGGCGAACTTCATGTGACTGAGGCGATTTGTGCTCAAAAATTGTCCACGTGGTTGTTGGTGATGTACGGACCCTTCGTGGTCTAAGACTCCGGAGTATATTGACAAGTGTAGGAGACACTTGGGTTTATTTTGTAATGTTTGCGGTTTAATAGGTCAATCGGGTGTGGTTGACAAGTCGAGTTTGAGTCAATTGTGTGAATGAAACCTTCAATGGAGATTTGGCAAGTTCTAAAGTGCACTAGAATGAACCATTGACAAGTCGAGAGTAGGATTTACGGGTCGAATTCTGCTTGCGAGTGCGGGAGCTGAGAAGGAGAGAGTAGCGGCTGAGGCTTCAAGTGAAATCTCTGTAAAGTTCTGAAGCGATTGTGTTACCCTTCCTGTAGTAAACTGGCAAATTTGGGTTTTTGTTGTTAAAGGTGCTCGCAATATTTTGCATTAGTTTTGAGTGAGGAGGACAAGCCGCAAGATTTTGTCAGCTGCAGTGTGTGAGTGTGACGTCAGTGGTGCCGCGCTGGGATAGGCCAGTTGCCGAGAGGGGTCACGCACGGATTGGCAGCCGTCCGTGAGAGGCAATTGGTTGAGAAAGGAGGGTGAAGAGTGTTCTGAGAATTAAAGTCACTTCCTGATTAGATTCTAAACAAAATAAAAGACGCAAAAATCAAGTTATTCAAGGCTTTAAAGAGTGCTTTGAGGGGAGATACATACATTACAGCGTGTGTGGGGGAGCCTACACCTCCTGAGGGTACTCCAGCTTATATCGTAATGGAGGAAAAGGGAGTCACGCCATGTGTTTGGATAAAGCAGTGGTGCAAATTGACAGAGAAGGAGGGAAGTTTAGCATTTCCGGAATACGGAACGTTTAATATAAGAATCATGGAAAATTTGCGAATGATGTTAAGTGTGCAAAAAACACCTCCGAGACCAGCTCAGTATGAGGCATTTTCAATCTGGGAATTAATGGCCATACGACAGAGACAGCAAAAATTTGAAAGGAGAATGAAAAGAGCAGAAAATACTTTAGCTGAGGCTAGATGGGATAATGAGACCAGGATGTGGAGAAGGGGAATAGTTGACGGGATTAAAATGTTTCCGGCAATAACACAAGAAGATAAGACACAGTGAAAGAAAGCTACTTGTAAGACAGACAAGGGTTCTAATAAACCAAAGGAGACTCAGAGGTCTTGGGTAGACGCAGATGATTCAGACGATGAACAGTTTCTTAATCAGTTGTTACATGATCGCCCGCCACCATATGCTATAAATGATAACGTGTAGAGCACTAGTGTGAGTTCTGAAGACCCGGCACAGAGTAAGGGAATCTCAAATACAGTGCAGACAAGTGATACAGTTTTGATACAAAAGGGTGTCAGTGTACCCACTGCGCCAGACACACAGATACAGTTGCAGCCACCACAGATTCAGAGGCTTTATCCTGATGTTCCAGTATTAGAGACGACTACGAGTCTGATGGTGCCACCTGATCCAGTATACACAAGATCGAAGCTAGTGCAGATTGAGCCAACTCCACAATTGCTTCACCCAGCCGCAGCAACAGGTGGTTCCGAATTACACTTCAGTTGCAGGACCGCAGTCAGTAGCTACAGCACCCATGATGAATCAAGCTATGGGAGTTAATGCTCCACAGGGTTTGGGACTTGGACAGTCACCAGCTGCTATATCATTGCCAATTACTGTTGGTCCACCAGTACCGCTGTATGTGCAAGGTAAGCCTGGCGTATGTGATCAGGGAGTAATGACCCAAGAGGCAATAAGAGGAGGGTTCACAGGAACTACCCAAGGAATGATACCAAGAGAACATACAGCAGAAGGATCTAGGTGCTTGTTAGATTTTAGTCCGATTGGGGTTCCTTTGGAGATGATGAGGCAAGCAGGGTTGGGAACGCTAACCCCACGGGTAATGAGTACAAATACGACACAGACACCGTTGGTGCAGTCTGGGAATATCTCGTTGCAAGGCTTAACAGCGCAACAATTGAACAAGTGGCTAGACAAGCTTAACACTCCACAGACTACTACAGTAGCCACAGAGAGGTCGGAAAGAGAAGAATATCTGAATTTCGTGAGACTGAGTGTAGAGGCAGCCGAATTGGTTGAAGGAACAATGGGGGTGAACAGATTAGAATCATACACGGAAGCAGAATTGAGGTATTTGTGCCCCAAAATAACCAAGGAAGTGAGTAAGGTGCATCAGAGGTTAGCAAACCTGGCAGACAAATACGGCATAGACATTGAAAATACTAAGCATCTGAAAAGAAGCTATAGGTTAGACTTTGAGCCTAAAGACTTTGAACACATGAGATCTACTGGAATGAAGGCACATCTCAAAGAGATACTGCAGAGTGCTCAAATTTGGGGAGCATTAGAGAAGTGGGAAGGCAGATGGGCAAAGAAGGGAGATAAAGAGAAAGGTGATGGTCCGGAACCAAAGCAGGCTAAAGCCGCACCGGACAAGGGGACAATAAAAATGTTACCAATGAGAGAAACGGCCGGAGGGCTTCTAGTCCATGTACCATGGTCTAGGGGTGACATCCTGTCATTCACAAAGGATTATCCCAGGTTGAGGGAGAAGCCGATAGAATGGTACCAGCAGACAGACAGATTTGTGAAGCTTGTGAAATGTCTCTGGGAGGACTTGAATACCCTGTTTGAGATTATAGTTCCACCTGACTTATGGCTTGAGTGCAAGAGAGGTGTAGATTGGCTGACAGAGGAGCCGGCAAGGGACAAGGTTACTGGAGAACCATCTGCAGAGGTGATGAAGTATTATCACAAAGTGATTGAGTTTTTGAAGCAAAAAGTGTCGCAGAAAGTGGCAGAAAATTGATCAAACGTCACAAGAGGCCAAAGAGTCAATACATGCTTATTATGAGAGATTGTTAAAAGCATTCAAACACTATAGTGGCACTGAGGTCATTGAACCGAAAGACATGAATCATCTCATGTTCGGGTTTGTTGAAGGGCTGAGACCAGAGATTAGCCAGATGATTAAGAATCATTTGATCTGTTGGCAAGCGAAGCCGATTGATGTGGTGTTGCAGTATGCGAAATACTGTAGTGACGAGATTGAGCTGAAGCAGAAAAAGGTAAAGGAGAAGGTGATGGTAATGCAGATTAAGGCAGCGCAAGCAGGAATGCAGGGAAATGGAATACAACAGATGGTACAGCAACAACCGCAGGGAAATGGCATGTTTCAGGCGCAAAAGAGAGGTCGAGGAGGAGGAGGTTTTGTGAACCGTGGTCCAGACTTGAATACTGTTGTGGCTCAAAATGATGTGCAAGGGATGAAAAAGATGTCACCATGTCACGCGTGCGGGGGCGTGGGGCATTGGAAGCGAGAATGCCTAATGGTGGTGCAGGATGGTGTTGTTCAACAAAGCAATGATGTCGGTACATTTCAAAATGTGAGGGGTCCAAAGATGAGAGGTCAAAACCCAAACGTTCAGAATAACATGGTGCAGATGCAGGGTCTCCAACCTGTGCAACAGATGCAAATGGCGCGTGTTCAACCAGCACAGACACAGCAGGTACAACAGCAGATTCCCATGGTACCTAGACAGCAAATGCAGATACCATTAGCCCCATTGGGACAGCAACAGGTGATGCTTCCTCAACCGGTCACAGGCCAAACGATGAGTCAAAATAACACAGTGCAACAGTTCCCATTGCGTGGTGAGGATGGAATAAACAATGAATGGTCGGATGATTGTTCAGATAGTGAGGAGTGCAGGCTTGCAGCGTCCCTAGAAGTAGATCTGCGGGGTCCCTATGTAGAGGGAAAGGTGATGGGTCATAAAGTTTCATTCCTAGTTGATACAGTAGCTACACGCTCTACAGCCAGAAATGCAGAGGTTCCGAAATTGCCACTTTCGGGGCGTACCATAAGGGTGGTAGGAGTAGCAAATCAGTTCCTGACAAATCCGATTACAGATCCGGTCCAAGTTGAGATTGGTAACTTCCAGGGATTACATAAATGTGTAGTCTGTGACTCGAGTCCCGTATCCCTACTGGAAAGAGACTTACTGTTTAAAACAAGGTGTTAGATTACCTGTTCCAATGAAGGGATTGAGGTGCAGACAAACAGTGATGATGAAGGGGATGATGGTCAGTTCTCAGAATTAGAGACGGAGACCGCAAATGAGGAATACTCTTTGATAACCTTATTCCCAATGCCTGACTTACCGCCTGAGTTGCAGGGAACAGTGACAAAGAAAGTGTGGGACCTGACAGGAAAAGAAGTGGGACTAATGAAAGGAGTAGAACCGGTCAAAGTAGAGCTAAAGCTGAATGCAGTGTTTCCCCAGGTACCGCAGTACCATATGGCACAAGATGTACTTATACAGGTGACGCAGATAATTGCAGACTTTATAAAGCAAGGCGTTCTAAAGGAAGTGATGAGCAGCCCGTGTAATTCACCAATATGGGTCTGAAAAAGCCTTGTGGGAAGGTTCGAATTGTGCAAGACTTGAGGAAAATAAACGAGATTGTGGTAAAATGTTGCCCCATAGTGCCAAATCCAGCAGTGATTATGTTTCAGGTTCCGTGTGATGCAGAGTGGTTCACAGTTGTGCACCTGTCTCAAGCATTCTTTTCGGTGCCTCTTCATGAGGATAGCCAATTTCTCTTCAGTTTCAAATTCCTGGACAAGGTTTACAGTTGGTGCAGAATTCCTCAAGGGTTTTCTGAGTCACCTTCCATCTTCAATCAGATATTGAAGAAAGACTTGGAGTCATTAGAGTGGCCTTTCAGTTCGACTGTAGTACAGTACATTGATGATTTGTTAATTGCGTCCAGAACAAAAGATGATTGCAGGTATGACACAATTGCCTTACTGAACCATTTGGGAAAGAATGGACATAAAGTGTCCCCAAAGAAGCTGCAATACTGTCAGAAAGAGGTGAAGTACTTGGGTCACCTGATTGAGAAAGGGTCGAGAAAAATATCCAAAGAAAGGGTGACAGCCATAATGCAGATGAATCCCCCGACAACAAAGAGAGATGTTAGGATGTTTTTGGGAATGGTGGGCTACTGTCGCCAGTGGATTCCCAATTTCTCGATTGTCTCTAAACCTTTGGTAAGATTGACTGTTAAAGAGGTTCAGGATGGCCAGGGTGCCATAACCATGTCCGAGAAAGAGATTAAGGCATTCATGGAACTGAAGGAAAGCATGTGCAGGGCACCAGCTTTAGGTATGCCTGATTACATGAAGCCTTTTGTACTGTTTTGTTGTGAACGTGATGCTTGTTCTTTGTCTGTCCTGACACAGGTCCATGGAGGTGCAAACCGCCCAGTAGCATATTTTTCAGCTACTTTGGACCCAGTCGCAGCAGCCTTACCAGGTTGTTTGCGTGCAGTTGCAGCAGTTGGTCAAAGCCTCACTCAGTGTGCAGGTATAGTGATGGGACATCCCTGAACAGTAATGGTCCCACATTCGGTTGAAATCCTGTTAACCCGAACCAAGACTCAGCATATGACAAATGTGAGGTTGACAAAATACAAAACAATCATACTAGGGTCACCTAATGTATCCCTTAAAAGTTGTACTGTATTGAACCCAGCAACTTTACTTCCCATTGAAAATGCAGACATTGATGATTCTGAGGAGGTAGAACATGATTGTCTTGAGGTAACAGATCTGTGCACCAAACCGAGACCTGACATTAAAGATACCCAATTGGAAGAAAATTACTACATTATCTTTGTTGATGGTTCATGCCTGAGGGATGCAGTAGGAGTACTAAGAGCTGGATATGCCGTGTGTACAATCTCTGGCATTTTAGAAGCTTCCTGGCTCGAAAGAGTGCACTCTGCTCAAGTGGCTGAATTAATTGCACTCACTAGGGCATGCCACGCAGCTGAAAACCTGAAAGTCACTATCTATACTGACAGCAGATACGGATTTGGAATTGTACATGATTTTGGCCAGTTATGGTCACAGAGAGGTTTCATGACCTCTTCTGGTTCTCCAATGAAAAATGGCAAAAAGATTAAGGATTTGTTGCACGCGATTCAGTTACCTCTTGAAATGGCCGTGGTGAAATGGAATGCTCATGTTAAGTCACAAGATTTTGTGTCAATGGAAAATGGATATACAGATCAAGTCGCAAGGTTTTGTGCATTGAACTGTATATCGTTTCGAGATCAGTGGGAATTGTTACATGAAACTGAAAATGAAACATGCACAGGGTATGCATTAAGAGTGGTTGACACATTAGATGAGCTAAAATCCTTGCAGGGACATGCCAGCAAGGAAGAGAAACATTCCTGGCAGAGAATGCAATGTGTACAGAGATCTGATGACTTATGGGTTTCAGAAGAGGGAAAAATGGTTTTGCCAAACAGTCTTTTGTCACAGTTTGCAAGGTTTTACCATGGTCAAACACATTTTGGGAGAGACGCAATGATCAGGTTGTTCAAAATCGATTGATTCAATCCGAAATTCAGACAAGCTGCAGAGGTTATCTGTCACAGGTGCATTATCTGTCAGCAGATGAATGCAGGAAAAGGGACTGTGGTGAATTTGAGCCACGTTGGGAGAGCAGGAGGTCCACTTAGCAGAATGCAGATGGATTTTATTGAAATGCCTGTGTGTGGAGGATTGAGGTACTTGTTGGTGATTGTGTGCATTTTCAGCCACTGGACTGATGCTTACCCTACACGTAGGAATGACAGTCTCACAGTAGCAAAGCTGCTGCTTAGGGAGTTGATACCACTTTTCGGGTTTCCGATCTCTTTAGAATCAGATAGGGGAAGACACTTCGACAATGAGGTGATGAAGCTCTTGTGTGCTGCATTAAACATTGAGCAGAAGTTGCATTGTAGTTATCGCCCTGAAGCATCAGGACTAGTGGAGCAGATGAATGGTACCTTGGAGACGAGAATGGCAAAGATGTGCGCAGCTACCAATTTGAAATGGCCAGATGCATTGCCCTTAGTGCTGATGTCAATGAGAAACACACCTGACAAGAAAACAGGACTGTCTCCTCATGAAATTCTAATGGGCCGAGCTATGAGATTGCCCGGAGTGCCTGCAAATGCTCTTGTGAATATCACGGATGATATGGTGTTGGACTACCGCAAGGGTCTGGCTGACGTGGTCCGCTCTTTTTCTCACCAGGTGGAGGCTACCACATTGCCACCGATAAGTGATCCAGGTGTCAACCTGAAAGCAGGAGACTGGGTTGTTGTCAAGAAACACGTGAGGAAGTCGTGTTTGGAGCCACATTGGAAAGGGCCATATCAAGTAATACTGACAACTACTACTGCTTTGAAATTTGCAGGTCTTCCAAATTGGATACATGCCAGTCACACAAAGAAGGTGACATGTCCAACTGATGAGGAACTTGAAGTGTCCAAAACAACAGCTGCAGGAAAGGAAGTCTCAGGGCCGGAGAGTGTTCAAAGGGGAACTGAGACTGAAGGAGAGCCCGCTGAGGACGGCTTAGTCACTCAAAGCGAGTTCCAGAGGGGTGACAGTGAGCCTATCTCAGTTGAGGCAACAGGGGAACCGACACCAAGAGAGGTTCCCCCAGAAGCAGACGGATACAGGCTTGAAACTGAGCCCATAACAGACCCTGAAGGCGAAGAAGGTGAGGCGGTAGAGGGTCAAAGTGTTCTGACTCCTCCTGAGCCGATTGCAGAGCCATCAAGAGAAAACACGATAGCACAAGAGGAGGGCGCTGTTCAACATCCTGAAAGGGCAAGCAGAAAGAAAACACTTAAGGGAGATAATTGGCTGGAGCCACAAGCTATAGAGGAAAAAGTGATCCCTAATGAAACAATAGAGGAAGAAGTTGACACAACCAGAAAAGAGGATCTCAGTGAAGGAGAGTTACAGGGTGATCGCAAACTGAAAAGAAAGAGAGTTGCAAACAGAAGGTGCACAGGTCCTGAATGGGCGTATGCAACATCAGCTGAATGGCAACAAGAATTCTTGGCGCTCTGTTTTGATCGAGAGGTTCCAGGTCAATACTACGGCACTTGAATTCAACTTTAGAAAGAGACTGTGTTAAATTGAAACTGAAATTGAAAGCAGAAAAGTTGAGAAAAGAGACTGATAAATTACCGGATGTGACACTGAGAGCCTGAATTGACTCTGAAAAAACGATTATGACAAGTTGCTAACCTGATTTGACAAAGGGGTCCTTGAGTGAGTGAAACGCTGTAAATACTCGCAGAAAAAGAGAGACTTTGCACAAGAAAAAAAAAAAGAGCTTTTTATCGTCCTCAAGTTGATTGTTTGCTTTGTATTAATCTACTCTCTGATTCTCTACAGATCATGAGTTACACTAAAAATAATAATAGAGGTAGGATGTGTGGTTGGTTGAGTGCTATTTTGGGTATTGTGTGTGCAATAATAATTATAGGTGTGATTGTGGGAATGCCAGTGGTGGATAAGAAAGTGACTAACAATGCTTCAAATCCTGAAATTGCTACACTAACACCATGGGAGAAGTTTGAGCAGGATACAAAATACTTGCATGAGGGAACTAATTCAAAAGGGGAACTATCTACTAATGTCTTCTATCGCTTGCTGAATGAGTATGTTGACACAATGGATGCGAGGAACTGCTATGTGTGCACAAAGATTCCTTCATCAGTGCAAGAAGGGGTTACTTATCATAGACTGCCACTTACCTACGGGATAAGCTGTAGTTTGCTGTTAACAAGGTTCTATAATCAAGAACATGTTAAATACTTCTATTCTAACTTAGATGTAGTATTTTCCTTTGTGCCCGTAATTGAGTTTCTAAACAAATTAGCTAAAGAACACAGCATAAAAATAGTTATGGGTTTCTTTGAGCCGACACTGACATTTGGAACAGCTTATGCACATCGCAATAATCTAACCTGCTTACTAACACCTGTAGAAAAGAGCTTCTTAGATCACACTGATGATAGACGAAAGGCATTGAAAGAAAGGCTAGAAAAGGGATTCGAAAAATGCACGTTTGCAAATGATTATGCTTACACTGCAATAAAGACACAGGGCAAATTAGCTATCGATGCATCACACGTAGGAAGGCTTTGTATATATCGGCCGAAATCTGAGCATGACACTTTATTTGTGGGAACGAGTGAGTGCAAGCATGTGTTTTTGTTTCAGAGTAAGTGGACATTCATGTTAAATGGACTGGATCCAGCGATCCCTGGGATCTATTATATATGTGAACTTAATGCTTAATACCGTCTTCCAAAGGGATGGTAAGGGACATGTTATTTGTGAATAGTTTTCCCAAAGATCTATCAAATTGATGATTTAAAGCAAATTCCTAAAATGTCTGAATTACATCATGCTACACAAAAGAGAGAGACAGCGGCTGCTGTCGTAGGTGACATATATGGAGCCATAATTCCTTCATTAGTGGTTATCTTAAACTCCTTAAAGATTCGAAAGTTGTCTACTATTGTGGATAACATGCTGACAAACTTCACAGGGGCTATACTCCTGATGGATACTGAACTTGCTGCGGAAAGAGCTATGACTCTTCAAAACCGGCTTGCTTTAGACATTCTTTTAGCAAAGAGTGTCGGAGTCTGTAAAATGCTTAATGAGCGTCATTGTTGTGCATTCATTCCTGATAATAGTAAAAAGATTAGAGGTATGCTTACTAACCTAACAAGAGATAGTGCAGATTTGAAAGAGCTGAAGGAACCTGGAGTGTGGGAAAAGGTTGGGAAAAGAATTACTAAAGTAGGGAATTGGTTTAGTAGTTTTTGGAATGGGGTTCTTGCAAAAATAATAGGGGGTCTATTGATTATTCTGACTTGTTTATTCGGGCTATGGTTATCATGCAAAATTAAGAAAAGAATTAAAAGAAATTTGGTAAAACGAAATAGAAGAAAAGAAGAAAAAGAAAAAGAGAAAATGTTCAAAGAAATTTGGGAAAGATCACATAGGGAGGAAGAAATTGACATGCGTAGATTGAAGAAAATGAACGGTTGAGAAGGGAAAGGTTTTGTGTGATGACAAGTGTCATCAGAGGAGGGACTGAGAGAGCGTAGCTTATATACTTAGAAATTAACATGAAATGTTTATGAACTAATGTATAATAATGCCGCATAGAAAATGTATTAATATGTTTTTGCTAAACCCATGCTTGAAATGTGCCCACAGGGAGTGGCCGTCAATATATACGGGGACTAATGAAACTGACTAATAATGATGAAATGTTATGTTAAAGTATAGATTTACACTAATAATTAAAAGTTATATGTTAAAGTTCTGCTAATAAATCATTAGGCTTTAGTTAGCATGAGTCGAGGCCTAGCTGCCTGGTTTCATATTAAATGTGTTTTTCTAATGTGCAGTGTGCTGACTTGCTGAAGGACATGAACTCGTGTTTTTCCAAAGCTAAAAGATGAATGTAACTGTAGTAGATCCGTTCTCATGAAATTGGACTTGCTCAGTGAAACATTCTTGCTGAATGCAACAGTGTAGACTACTCACAGGTACAAGGTTGCCTGAACCGGTACAGATAATGGAACCACTGACTGAAGATGTGCAAAGGACCACGAGAGTATGAAATCATACCGGACATTCTACCCACTGGAGACGTCAATCATAAGGAACAATAAACTACGTGAGAACTGTTATGGGGTGACAATTTTAATGAAGTTATTGAAATCCTATTGAAGGGAGATAGTGGGGTGCAAACCCCAGACCAATGGAAAATTAGGGGACTGTACAACGGAAAAGGGATAAAAACCCATGACACAAGGAACTAAAGCAGAACGGAGAGCCATTTGATGAGAGGAGGGGGAGATGCAGTTGCGAACTTTTGCTAGGACCCAGACACTTTGTCACTCTGCATAGGACTTTGCTGTTTGGTTCTTCAAACCAATCTTGTCCTTATCTTGCCCGTTTACACTTTACCTCCTTATGAGGGAAGTGCCCCTTTACCCGACTTGCTGAATTCCTGGCTGATAGCGAATTAACTGATGTCCTGAGGACGAAGACTAATCATGTATGCTGACTCAATACGGAGGGTAACTATATGACAATAAAATTCTGATTGTCTGTTTGCTTTTCCTTTCTAGGTATCAACTGCTTCTTTTGACAGAGACCATAGCTAGATGTTTTCTAAATTAATGTTACTAAATTGTTTTGCATGAAGCCCAACATGCCAATGCTAATTCGAGGTTAGATGAGGGGTTCACTAAACAGACACAAATAGACAAATGACTGAATCTATGCTTTGTTGAATAATGCAATAATAATACTCTGCTGGGGATAACCTTTGTTGACGTCGTGTTATGTTCTAATATTTGTGATTCTTGCTTTGATGAAATCTTATCAGAGGTGCCATATAGTGACTATGCTAATGTGTTTCTTGGTTTTGAGACTAATAAACTTACTAGTAGAATTGTAATCAATAGGGAATAAATATTACAAACTTGTACTAAACTGGTGTGGTTATTCATGACTGAAAGGTCATGGTGGTTTCCGAGTTTTATTAATATCTTTGACTAATTTGAATTGTCTTATTATGGTAAATATTGATGACATTATTGACCCTATTGATTGACATGTTGATCAGCTATCGCGTCCTAAGGTGTCTTCAATCAGAGTCAAAAGATTCATTGGCCTAAAACGAGTCCCAAAGTGAATAAATTAGTCATAAGGGGCGCGTTAGCAGTCTCTATTATGCCCCAAATGCGACGGACATGACACTCGAGTCCCTCCAACCATCAAGCAGACAGACACACCTACACATATTAGCAAGGGGAGTGCAATATGCAAATTTGCTAGGGCCATCATTACAACAAATATGTAATAGCTGTTCAGTCAGCAAGCGAAAGATCAGTAAGAAGGAAAGCTAAAGCCTAGCAAGCCAAGGGTGCAAGTTTGCCCAGTGCACTGGAGATGCCAGTTGCAAGCTGTGGATCTCTGCTTCCTGGGCCACTAGGAAGCTCTGCAACAGGCACAGAACCCACTGCGGGATGCAGTGCACCTGCACGGAAGAGCAGGCAGGAAGCACAAAGGACAGTGGAGTAATTCAATTGGAATTTAATGCTATTGTCCCATCCACGTGCCTGTCACTTCCTATCATTGGCCAGTCCTGTGTATGGCTTAGCCAGTGAGAAAATGAGATGGGGGGCTGAGGGAATAGCCAGAAGAGGACTAGGTGATATGTTGGCCACTTCAGCCAAAGAAAACTGAGAAAACCTATATTAGCCACTCCAAGGTCACCACAATGCTCTTCCATCTACAGCGCATTCCCACCTCCTAATTGGGTCTTCATACTGGATGCTAGTGGATCTGAATCTGCTCCACAGAACTATGGGATAACAGCTTTCATCCAATGAGCTACTTTTGTCCTAACACGTGACTTACACTTTGCATTCCTTGTGACAAGATCAGTCCACCAGTGACACACTATTTTAGCAGCTGATATGTCAGTACGTTGCCAGTTTTGGAGTCATGGACCAGTGAAATGCCACTCATCAAAGACAGAAATAAGCATTATGTCTGGTTCACAGTACACCTGGAGTCTAGTTCGATATTAATCGGACAGCATAAAAATGTGTTTCTTGTTTGTTGTGACGATCAGCGTTAGATGTGTTGTTGTTCGAGACATTCATGTTTGCCATTATCACAATGTCCTTGGGTCTTCACTCGCTTTAGAATTTCCGGCAGAGTTACTTTATATTAAGATGCTGTGACTAACCTATTGTCACTGATGTTCTCCAAGGATACTGCAGGGCTTCCCCTTTGTTAGTTTCAGCGTGCAGGGGCTGCTCTGGAAGGATGTGCACAGCTGGAGCCGACGTTCTTGCGGTGGTAATGTTGAGAAATCCTTGAAATATCACGGATAATGCCTTTTGTTTCTTTTGTTTCTTTCTGCTACTGGAGACCTCTGACATATTCTCACATTAGGTGGGACAGGGAAAGAAAACTCGACAAGTGCACTGGTTCTCGTGAGATGGCGAGGCGTTAGAAATGATATTTCGTGCAAGTGAATCAGATATTGCTATGGAAATTATTAATTAAAGACATTTTATGAACTGTGTCACTGTGCTCATCTCGGATAATTAGAAGCAGTGATTGTGGGCTCGAGTCACACAAAAAGAGTACATTTGTGAGCTGTAGGATTACCTTAATGGTTTTCGATTTTTGGGACTGAAAATTGAAATATTTTCGTAAATCTATTTAAATATTTTTGAGTGTGCTGCTATTGCAATGCGGACCACCCGCGGGTGTAGTGATCGAGTTAATTGAACATTTAGGGGCAGATTTATGAAAAGTGGCACTGCATCTAGTGCAGCGCCCCTTTTCTTGCGCCCCTTAGCACCCCTCTAATGCCACCATGTGTGCACCATATTAAATATACGGTGCACCATGGCGTTAGTAAGGGAACTGGCATCATAGTTTTTGACACTAGTTTGATGCTTTGCAGGACTAGCGTCAAACATGTTGACGCTAATCCTGCAAAGCACCCAGACGCCCATTGAAACCAATGGGAGCGTCCTTTTAACGCTTGCTCTGAGCAGGTGTTAAAAGTGCCGAAAAAAATTATGCAAGGAAATCTGTTAGATTTGGAGGCATATTTAAGAAAAGTGGCGCTGCACTGTGTGCAGCACCACTTTTCTTGCACCCTTTACTGCCCCCTACTGCCGTATGTAAAATGGCACAGGGTAGGGGGCAATAGCATAATTTTTCTTGATGCTATTGATGTAATCTGCAGGAGTAGCACCAAAATATTGGCGCCACTCCTGCAGAGTACTTAGGGGCCCATTATAAATAATGGAAGCCCCCTTGTAACGCCTGCTCTGAGCTGTTAGATTTCCTTGCATTATTTTTTCGGTCCCCCCCTAACGGGGGGACACCCCCTTTGCATACATTATGCCAGGCATAATGTAGTGCAAAGGATTACAAAGTGGAGCAATGCATGCATTGCGTCACTTTGTAAATGTGGGTAGAGGATTTTGGCCTCGCTGGACCACATGACCATAAACAAATATGAAGCTAATGTGGCTCAAGGTGGAGCTAGGGGCTTATAAATCTGCTCCTTAATTGTTCTATTTTTTGCCCCTCCTGAAGGGGGAACGTCCCCTTTTCATACATTATGCCAGGTTGCAAAGTGACGCAATGCATGCATTGTGCCACTTTGTAAATATGGCACATCATATCTGATCTTCTAATGCCACATTAGAAAAAAAAATGACGCTATTGTGGCATTGGAATGGCGCTAGGTCCTCTTAAATCTGGGCCTTATTATTTTGCCTTTTTTCTCCTCACATAGGTGGTCATTACAACCCTGGCGGACGGTGTTAAAGCGGCGGTAAGACCGCCAACAGGCCGGCAGTAAAAAAATTGGAATTACGACCGTGGCGGAAACCGCCAACAAAGACAGCCACTTTAACACTCCGACTGCCACGGTGGTGCAGACAAACAGCTTGACGGTCACTGCCAACAGACAGGCGGAAGACAAAGTACCGCCCACAGTATCACAACCTACCAATCCGCCACCTTTTCCGGGGCGGATTCACCGAAGAGAAAAACACGGCGGAAACAGGACTTCGAAGGGAAAACCCTCACCTCTACACACCCCACGAGGAATCCGGACACCATGGAACCAGAGCTGCACATCCTGCCAGCCCTCATCTTCTTGCTCCTCTACCAGGAGCACGAACGCCAGCGGCGAAGAGTACTGCACCTACGACACAGGGGAGGGGGGGGGGAAAAACAGGGACACACACATGCAACACCCCACCCTCACCCACTACAACACACACACTAATACATATTTATACATTATAGTTACACCCCCAAACCCTCGCGGAAGAATGCAAAGACAAAAGGAAATTAGTGTAACCATTGTAATATATTAAAATCAAGTACGCAAAAATATATATATTCACACCATAAACAAAATATACACCAAGCTTAGTAGTCAAGGTAGTGCTCCAATGAAGTCCGTGGAACACTGGGCCCACACGGTATGGGCGAGGCCCACACAAGATCCCCGACCATGACGGAGAGAACACTGCAGGGGCATCAGAGAGCAAGAAAACATGCACCTCAGGGGGAGGGAAAGGGGGTCACCTCAGCCGGTGGAGTGCACGACGCCAAATCCACGAGAGGGCCACATGCCGACTGTTCAATCCTGGGGAGTGCTAAGCCACAGTCTTTCAAGTCTCTACAGTGGGTGGGTTGCCAACTGCCATATCCTGGGGAGTGCAAAGCCACAGTCTCTCAAGTCTCTACAGTGGGTGGGTTGCCCACTGCCATATCCTGGGGAGTGCAAAGCCACAGTCTCACAAGTCTCTACAGTGGGTGGATTGCCCACTGTTCCATCCTGGGGAGTGCAAAGCCACAGACTCTCAAGTGAATGTATCTCTCCACTGGTTCGGGAGGGGGCCTAGTGCCCAGAGTGCTTCATCCTGCTAAGGACAGAGGTAGTGGATGTATCTCTCCACTGGTTCTGGAGGGGGCCTTGTGCCCAGAGTGCTTCATCCTGCTAAGGACAGAGGTAGTGGATGGATCTCTCCACTGGTTCTGGAGGGGGCATGGTGCCCAGAGTGCTTCATCCTGCTAAGGACAGAGGTAGTGGATGTATCTCTTTACTGGTTTTGGAGGGGGCCTTGTTCCCAGAGTGCTTCATCCTGCTAAGGACAGAGGTAGTGTATGCCTTTCTCCACTGGTTCTGGAGGGGGCCTTGTGCCCAGAGTGCTTCAACCTGCTAAGGACAGAGGTAGTGGATGTATCTTTTCACTGGTTCTGGAGGGGGCTCTCTGTCCAGAGTGCTTCATCCTGCTCGTGACGGACTCAGTAGCGTCAGTGCCCTTGGCGCTCATGGGCCAGCGGTGCTTGGAGCGGCAGTGCCCTCTTCAGCGGTGCTTGGAGTGGCAGTGCCCTGTTCAGTGGTGCTTGGAGCGGCGGTGCCCTGTTCAGCGGTGCTTGGAGCGGCGGTGCCCTGTTCAGCGGTGCTTGGAGCGGCAGTGCCCTGTTCAGCGGTGCCTGGAGCGGCAGTGCCCTGTTCAGCTGTGCTTGAGGCGGCGGTGCCCTGTTCAGCGGTGCTTGAGGCGGTGGGCTCCTTTGCAGTGACTCAGCTGCTGGCGGTCCTCTCTGTCCCAGCGGGGCTTGTGCTGGTGGTCCTCTCTGTCCCAGCATGGCTTGTGCTGGCGGTCCTCTCTGTCCCAGCGGTGCTTGTGCTGGCGGTCCTCTCTGTCCCCGCGGGGATGATGGCTCTGGCCTCTTGGCCAGCGGGGATGATGGCAGTGGCCTCCTGGGCAGTGGGGATGATGGCTGTGGCCTCCTGGGCAGCGGGGATGATGGCTGTGGCCTCCTGGGCAGCGGGGATGATGGCGGTCTCCTCCGCCGTGCTGCTCTTCCCAGACTTTCCTGGTTTCTTGTGGCCCTTCCCCACCTTGGAAGGTGTCACAGCTGACTCCACACTCCCACCGGGACCCCTGGGAGCGGCTTTGGTGGCTGGAGTCTTCCCCCTCTCCTGCCGGGCACTGGCCAACTTTTGATGCTTGACAGGTGGGGGACTGTCCGTGCTGTCGCTCCGCGCCACACTGGCTGCCCTGGTGGCCGGTGCACTCCAGATTCCGGTGACTACAGGCACCACTGGTCCCGGAGATGTTGTGGCTGAGGTGCTAGTATGGGACCTAGGAGACAGACGGGGCGGGGGAGGTGTGGGAAAGAGGTCAAAGTTGGACAGGAAAAGTTTTTGGGAGACACTGGGACAGGTAGCTTGAGGGGGTTTGGGAGTGGAGGATGAGGTTGTGGTTGTAGGAGGTGTTCGTTTGATGACTTTGAGTGAAGTTGCATGCGCTGCAGGCTGTCGTGAGGTGGATGGCTGTTGGGTGGGTGTGTGCCTGCGTTTGTGCATCTTGGGAGGTGGCGTCACAGACACACTGGGAGAGGACACAGGAGATGTGTGAATGGTAGTGGGGGTGGTGACTGCACGTGAGCGGGTGTGGTGGTGGATGTGCTGGTGCTGGCAGTAGTGGCTGTAGATGTAGTGCATGCAGGTGTGAGTGTAGACGAGACTGAGAGGGAGGAGGGAGACAAGGAGGAGGGGGACACAGTGGAGGCAGTGGATGTTGGTGTGTCTGCATGTGTGTGATGCTTGAGTGAGTGCCTGTGGGATGTGTGGTGCTTATGTTTGCCAGAGCTTCCCTTGTGTCTTGAGGTGTGTGCATGCTGGTCTGAAGGTGTGCTTAGGATAGGCTGGGGTACAGGGGATTGTGTCTGGGTGGAGGGAGTTGGAGGGGGAGGCTAGAGACAGGGACAATGGCTGCCATTAGTGCTGAGGCCAGAGTTTGAAAAGCTCGCTGAAGGGCCGCCTGACCAGAATGAATGCCCTCTAGGAATGCATTTGTTTGTTGCAACTGCCTTTCTACACCCTGGATGGCATTCAGAATGGTAGACTGCCCAACAGTGAGGGACCTGGGGAGGTCAATGTCCTCCTCACTGAGGGCAGCAGGGGTGACTGGGGCAGGGGCAGAGGTTCCTGGGGCGAAGGTGATGCCCACCCTCCCGGGTGAGCAGGCACGGGGCAAAGGCTGAGGGGCTGCTGGGAGGGCGGTGCTGGTAGGGGGGTGGCGGCTGTACCTGTAGATGCGGGGGGCACAGATGTTGCCGCCACCACAAGGGAGCTCCCATCAGAGGATGAGTCTGTGTCGCTGGTGTCACCTCTCCCTCCTTCCCACTGGTGAACTCCGAGTCCGTAGTGTCGCCCTCCATGGCCATGTGGGATGCATCTCCCTCATGCTCCGGTGCCACTGCTTCTCCGCCTGATGATGCTAATGTACACAAGAACAGGGAGACCACAAAAAGGGGGGGGTGACAGAAGAAAGACATGTTGAGTGCATGCATTACCGCTACCGTTGGCGGACACGACAGACACAGAAGCCCCCTGCACTACGCCGTGCTCTTGGGCTCCACTGTTCAAACCCTGGGAAATGGCCTACTAGGCTATGCACGACATGTGCACACATGGATGACACAGGGGCATGACTAGGTGTACTTGGCACTCTACAGAGGTGGGGTGGGGTGCCACATGGCCTGCCTTACGGAGGGACCTTGCCTACTAAACTCGCCCTGGCCTAGGGAAACCCACAGCCCACCTCCCCCACCCAGACCCCTCCACTGTGCGCAAAATCAGCAGGATGAGAGTGTACTCACCCCCTTGTGGCTGTTGTGATGCCCTCAAGCGCCCATCCAACTCCGGGTACGCCACCGCCAGGATCCTGAACATCAGGGGGGTCATGGTGCGACGGGCACCCCTCCCACGTTGGGAGGCCATCCCCAGCTGAGCCTCCGCCGTCTTCTTCCTCCAGCGGCTAATGCCCTCCCATCTTTTCCGGCAGTGGGTGCTCTGTCTGTGGTAGAACCCTAGGGTCCGGATGTCCTTGGCAATAGCATGCCAAATATCTTTTTTCTGGTGGGCGCTGACCTACATGAATTGTACAGGGGGAAGAGAAACTTATTACCAACTGCACCGTCACAGTCATTGGCCCCCATCCCTGCCCTTGCCATGTGGCACATGCACTCCCCGTCGTTTCATGCACGCCGCAATCTCCCCCCCTTCTTACATCCACCCCACTCCACACAGGCATAGCCCATACAGCATGCTCCCAGTGTACTTACCTGTTTGTTTGGAGGACCGTAGAGTAGCGTGTACTGGGGGAGGACCCAGTCCACGAGTTTCTCCAACTCCTCCGATGTGAAGGCAGGGGCCCTTTCCCCAGACACTCGAGCCATTGTCTCTTCCTGACCGAGGTCACAGCAACACTTGCAGTGTAGGTCCTCTCCTGTCGAAGATCAGGTATAGGGTGATTGAACAGATAGAAAATGGCGGTCACGTCCGCGGCGGTGCGTACCGTCACCGCCGGCGTACATCGTCTTTGGCTCATGGGACCCATAGGGTCCAATGTTAACCAATGCAGCATTGCGCCGCGGTCTTCCACCGCCTACCGCAATGGTGTACAACCCCAGCGCAGTTACCTCACATCCTATTATCCCACTTTAGAGGTCAGGCAGCCGCCATTTCAGGGGCCCACATGGCTTCATTTTTAACTGCGTCACACACACCTAGGCCTAGACTCAACACACATACAGGGCACTTTTTGGATTATGATTCGTGTTCTGTGTAAGCTGTGGGTACGTACCTCTGAGTTGGTTGACTCTGTGCTCGCTGTTGTCCTTCATGGGCACCATCCGTTGGGACATGTGAGGAGATGGTGGCATCCTCCGGTGTACAGACCGCTGGTGGACCTGTCGACAATGGAGAAAAGACATGTGATCATCACTTACAGGCTTGACCGTGCCACAATCCAGGAACTGTATGCCCAGCTGGAGCCAGACCTGATGTCAGCTATCCGCCATCCCACAGGAATCCCCCCTCAAGTGCAGGTGCTGTCAGTGCTCCATTTCCTTGCAAGTGGGTCATTTCAAACAACAGTGGCCATTGCATCAGGGTTGTCCCAGCCTATGTTTTCCAACGTGTTGTCCAGAGTGTTGTCTGCCCTACTGAAACACATGTGGAGCTACATCGTTTTCCCTCAGGTTGAGGATTTGCCTACAGTGAAAGGTGATTTCTATGCCCTGGGACATATCCCCAACATCATAGGTGCCATTGATGGGACCCATGTGGCTTTGGTACCCCCCGCAGGAGTGAACAGGTGTACAGAAACCAAAAGAGTTATCATTCGATGAATGTACAGATGGTATGTTTGGCAGACCAGTACATCTCCCATGTTAATGCCAAGTTCCCTGGCTCAGTGCATGATGCCTACATCCTGCAGAATAGCAGCATCCCTTATGTGATGGGGCAACTCCAGAGGCACCATGTGTGGCTATTAGGTGAGCACCTGGAAGCAAGACAGTGGGAATGGTTCTCTGGGTCTGGGGTTATCCCTACAGGTTAGTGTGTGTCTAACTGTTGTCCCTTGCCATTTGCAGGTGACTCTGGTTACCCCAACCTGTCATGGCTACTGACCCCAGTGAGGAATCCCAGGACAAGGGCAGAGGAACGCTACAATGAGGCCCATGGGCGAACACGGCGGATAATCGAGGGGACCTTCGGCCTCCTGAAGGCCAGGTTCAGGTGCCTCCATATGACAGGTGGATCCCTATTCTACTCACCAAAGAAGGTGTGCCAGATCATCGTGGCCTGCTGTATGCTTCACAACTTAGCTTTGCGACGACAGGTGCCTTTTCTGCAGGAGGAGGGTCCAGATGGCGGTGTTGTTGCAGCTGTGGAGCCTGTGGACAGTGAAGAAGAGGAAGCAGAAGAAGAAGACATGGACAACAGGGACTCAGTGATCCTGCAATATTTCCAGTGAGACACAGGTAAGGATACAAACCTGCCTACTACATGTACTTTAACACT
Organism: Pleurodeles waltl; assembly: GCF_031143425.1. NCBI lineage: Eukaryota > Metazoa > Chordata > Amphibia > Caudata > Salamandridae > Pleurodeles > Pleurodeles waltl. The sequence goes on along the minus strand of NC_090451.1, from coordinate 261,384,442 downwards.
ACTACCTCTCTACTGTCTGTCGTTTTCACCCAGTGTATGGTCACTGAGATGTCACTTTCCGAATACGATTTTACAGATGTGGGTCCCACTGTGTGACATCTGCTTTGATTCCTCATGGACTAGAGCTGTGTGACATAGGTATGTTGACATTACAATTGAAAGAGCTTTTTGCCACAGTAATTGCTAATGCACTATTCCGAAATCACAGACTGACTCCAGATTGTTTTGTGCTTCAATGGTGTTTATTTAAGTGCTCAATATTGGAGGGGGTTGCAAAATAGTGAGGGGTGATGGTGGAGGAATGTCCATGGCAGAGTCCAGTCTATTAGTCTCACAGGTGCATTGCCCAAATGGGCATAGGAAGTGGAGCTGGGGCAGTTTAAGGATGGACAGGGCGACAAAGTGGGACAGAAGGATGACATTCAGGGTGGTCTCATTTCTTGGTGGGGGTCTTGGCATCGTTCTCTGTCTTTGTCCTGGATCTCAGGGACCGTTTGCGGGGTGGTTCTCCCTCTGCAGGGGGTGGGGTGCTGGTGTGGTGGTCCTGTGGTGGTGCCTCCTCTCCACTAGCGCCGGTGGAGGTGGTGGGCAGTTCATCGTCCCGGCTAGTGTCAGGGGCCCCTTATTGTGCCACAGTGTCCCTCCTGGTGTTGAGTACTTCTTTCAGCACCCCTACGATGGTGCCCAGGGTGGAATTGATGGCTCTGAGTTACTCCCTGAAGCCCAAATACTGTTCCTCCTGCAGGCGCTGGGTCTCCTGAAACTTGGCCAGTACCGTTGCCATCGTCTCCTGGGAGTGGTGGTAGGCTCTAATGATGTTGGAGAGGGCCTCGTGGAGAGTGGGTTCCCGGGGCCTGTCCTCCCCCTGTCGCACTGCAGCCCTCCCAGTTCCCCTGTGTTACTGGGCCTCCGTCCCCTGGACCATGTGCCCACTGCCCCCAGGTCCCTGTTGTTGTTGGGGTTAGCCTGGGTTCCCTGTAGTGGTGGACACACTGCTGATTGAGGTGTCCTGGGGACAGAGGTATGGGCCCGCTGGGTGGGTGCTTTGCTGGTGTTTCCAGAGGGGGGAAGCTCTGTGGTGGCCTGTGACTGTGTGAGGGAAACCGACTGTCCCGAGTTCCCCGATTGGCCGGGTTGGTCATCTAGATCCAGTTGGACAGAGCTGCTGTCATCACTGTGGGCCTCTTCTGTTGGTGGTGTGGACATGTGTGGACCCTCCTGCCTGGCGACCTTGGGTAAGGGTCCTGTAGGGGTATAAAAGGATGTTTATTACATCTGTGTGTGCCATGGTGTGCAATGGGTGGGTGACCGTGTACCCCAGTGCTTGCATTCCTGTGTGGGACCTTGTGTGATGATGGTTTAGGGGGGTGTATGGGTTTGTGCAGTGGGCATGCTTTGGTGATGGGTGTCCATGCTTTGGTGTTGCATGCAGGGCTTGGTGTTGGGATGTGTGGTTTGTGATGTTGGGACATTTGTGAGGAGTTAGAGTGATGGGGTGAGGGTGAGGGTGGGGGTATGTGATGGCATGCAGGTAGGGTGGGGGATGTAATAGTTAAGATTTGACTTACCAGAGTCCATTCCTCCATCTAGTCCTGTGAGGCCCTCAGGATGCAGAATCGCCAAGACCTGCTCCTCCCATGTTGTTAGTTGTGGGGAAGGAGGTTGGGGTCAGCCGCCAGTCCGCTGAACCGCAAGGTGGTGTCTTGAGACCACAGAACGCACCTTCCCCTGTAGGTCGTTCCACCTCTTCCTGATGTCATCCCGATTTCTTGGATGCTGTCCCACTGCGTTGACCCTGTCCACTATTCTTCGCCATAGCTCCATCTTCCTTGCAATGGAGGTCTGCTGCACCTGTAATCTGAATAGCTGTGGATCTACAGGACGATTTCCTCCACCATGACCCTGAGCTCATCCTCCGAGAACCTGGGGTGTCTTTGCCGTGCCATGGGGTGGTGTGTGTGATGTGTGGGGTGGTGTGTGTGGTGATAAGTGGGGTGATATGTAGTGGGGTGTTGTGTGAGGTGCATGAAAGTTATGTGGGTGATGGTGTTGTGTGCCTGTGGATGCTAGTATTGTTGATGATGGTGTCTCTCTCTGTGCTTCTTTCTCAATTGTGGTAGTAGGGGTTTGTGGGTGATGTGGGTGGGTGTTTTATATTGTATTGGGTGTGTGGGAGTGGTGTGTGTATGTGTATCAGGTGTGTATTTTGAATTGTCCAATGTGGCTGTGTTTTGCATGTGTGTGTGTATTTTGAGTGCGGCGGTGTGTACCGCCAATGGAATACCGCGGTTGAATGACCGCCACGTGGATTCGTGTGTCGTGATAGTGTGGGCGTATTTCTGTTGGTGTGACGGTGGAGGTTTTGTTTTCGCCAGTTTATCACTGACCTTTGGTGTGGCGGACTTGTGTGGGTATCTGAATTTTGGCAGATTCCATGCTATGGGTCATAATGGCTGTGGCGGATTTCCGCGGGCGCGGCGGTGTGTTGGCGGTCTTCTGCACGGCGGTAAGCGGCTTTTACCACCAATGTTGTAATGAGGGCCATAGTGCTAAATTTGTTCTGGTGATTTCCGGTGGGGGCTACCGGTGCACATTTTTGGGGACTGGCAATTATCTTTCAGCATCAGACATTTACGAGAGCATGAGTGAAAAGTACACAAACTGGGAAGAAGAAGACAAAAAAACTGTCAGAGAGGGGAAAGCAGGAACCTGCAAGAGTGGGATGGATGTACTAGAAGTGGATTAAAGAGGGGTGAGGTGGATCTAGGACTATTCTAGATGTTCAGCACACTGACATTCATTTGGACCTGCCGCGGGCTTCTGAGCACAGCCACTGGCACAGTCTCACCACCTTTTACAAGTTAACAATTGTACTCACACCATTTTTTTTTTTTTCGCGATAGCATGCTTTGAACTTCACTTATTAAAAAATGAGGTTGTTTGATTACTTCACTGATCCTAAATATACACTGACAGCAGTTTTTCTAAATAAATGTAAGTGTTTCCTCCTCCATTTTTGCTCATCTCATTTTAGCTGGCCTTAGGATTCTACACACTTTACCTTTGCTGATCAGTGCTAAAGTGCATGTGCCCCCCCTCCTTGAAACATGGTAACATTGGCTTATCCCCAATTAGCACATTTATTTTACTTGTAAGTCTCTAGTAAAGTTGTACTATATGTACCCATAGCCTGTAAATTAAATGGTGCCAGTCAACCTGCAGCACTGATTGTGCCACCCACTTCAGTAGCTCTTTAAAGAAGTCTCAAGCCTGCCATTGCAGCCTGTGTGTGCAGTTTTTAAACTGTCATTTCGACCTGGCAAAATAAACCTACTTCCAGGCCCAATTTTTCATTTTTAATACATATAAGGCACCCCTATGTTAGACCTAAAACAGCCCAACAGGGTGCAGTGTATTTAAATCTAGAACATGTAAGTTTAAGTTTTGCATGCCCTGGTAGTGAAAAACTCTTAAATTCATTGTTCACTCCTGCACGGCCTACCTGTCCAATACGCTAACATTTGAGTTACTTTGTTACATTTAATACACTGTGATTTACAAATGGGAGCAGGCTACCAGGTTGTGTTTGGTGTCTTTGGAATTGTAATGACAAATCATCTCTCATGGTAAAGTCTGATCTTAAATTACAATTGTGAAATTGCAAAATGCCACATTTAGAAGGTTGATATTTTCCTGCCTTAGTCATTTAGTGCTTATAGATTGTCCGTGGGTCTCATGACTGAATGTACCTGACAGTTGGGCGTTGTGTATTCCTCCTAGACAGCTACACACAATAGTGAATTTAGGCATGCGTGGATGGGCCATCACTGGCAGGATAGGAGGGCAGAGCTGGGTGCAACCCTTCTTACACTTGATTAAGCTGTATTCTGCTTCCACACAAGGGGCTGTGCCCCCCTGCAGTTAGTCTGGAGCCAGGGCAGGAAACGTAGGATGCCTGGGGTCTTAAAAGGGGAACCTCTAAAAGGTATTTCACCTCAAAGACAGAACTGGGTTTAAATAATGGACCCCAGACACCAACTCTTCAGGACAACTCTTGATCTGTGAGTACTCTGTGAGGAAGAAGGACTGCTATGCTGTTGAGAGGACTGCCACTCTGCTGGTCTGCTCATCTGAAGGACTACCAACCTGATATGCTGACCTGCTGCATACTGTCCTCTTGCTTTTGTGAGAAGGACTAGACCTGCACCCGTTGAATCTTGGACTCCAAAGGTATGTTGGCTGTCCTCATGACTAGAGCTTCAGGGATATAAGGTTTCCAACAAGTTTGAACCCAGCACCTGGACTCCACCATCTTTGAGTCCTACCCTGCCAAGTGGCCCCACCCTTGTCCTGGACTCTTGGAAGTGGGCCTGAAAGTGATCTGCCAGACCAGCAGAACCAGTGCATCTCCTAAGCTAAGTGGTGCAACCCAAACCTCAAATAATACATTGCCTCTGCTTCAAGTCTTTTCCTGATGCAAAGACTCCATATCGATTTCACAGCCTGCAGCGGAACCCACGACTGTGCAAAGCCTTCCCCATGCAGGCTCTTGCATCACAAATCTCTTGTTGGCAGTAGCCTCAATGACTTTGCAGGTTCTCACATCGCAGCCTCACAGCTCCTCGGAACCAACGCATCAACTCAATGGTATGACGCATCCTCTACACTGGACTGCATGTCTCAAGCATTTCATTGTCGATATCTTTGATAATGATGCAGGACCTTGCATTGCAGCTCCGCAGCACCCTGGAACTGACCCATTACCTCTGCTGCCCATTGTGTCCTAGCTGCAGGACTTTGATATGCTCCTCAACCAGGAGCTGAGGTACTCCTGTTCACCGGGACTAACTGGGTCTCTGTAGTCAGCCTGCACTCCATTGCAGTTGGCCTGAACTTGCAAATTTGTCCAGGTACAGAGCAACCAGATATTCACAGTTGGTGCTTTACTTTTTTTGCACTATTTTCACTGAAATCTTGAATCATGTGTATCGGGGTTCTACTAATTAGATTTTAGTCATTATGGCCTTGTTTTATTCATTAAAATTACTCTATTTTTCTAAGCCAGAGTGGGATGCTTTTGGGGATTGTTTTCACTGTTACTGTTTGAAGTGGTGCACAAATACAGTGCCTCTGAGTTAAGCCTGACTGATATGTGTCAAGCTACCCAAGGGTTGAGCACAGTTTAATTTGGTATTTGCTTGTGACTTCACCCTGACAATGATTCTAGTTTCTCCTTGAGAAGGGAGTGAATCCCCTCAAATAGTAACCCATTTTTTTACATACACCATCCAAACGTGATCCTGTGAGTGACAGCCCCCATCCAACACAAGCTTCTCTTAAATTTGCCAAAGTTAAAATCCGTGCATCCTAACACTTTTTAAGCACTCCTAACACCTCCCTACTTGTAACTTCCTTGCCCTTCTCATGGTAGAAACAACTCAGCTCACATTTTCTTTTGATCCCCCATGTTAATCATTACTGTTTAAGACCATTTTAGTGATGAAATATCAACATGTGACCTCATAAATGCAAAATATGATATTTTCCTTCTCCGGTTTGCTTTACTTTTCCTCACCTTAATCCACAGCACCACACCCTTAATGGCCAAATCCCTTTTGCTCAAGCATGTGGTCCCTTTAGCTCCTAATGCCTTTGCCATCACAAAGGTGGTACATGTTAAGAAACAAATCATGAAGGTAGAGCAGCACATGCCTAGACCTTAATTTGCTCCTTGTGTTTATTCCAAGAGTGTACTAGATGACTCAAACACTGTACATCGCAATGCAATTGCCTTATTCAAACAAACTGGCTCATCAAATAGATGCAAGCCATCAAGCTGAAGTTGCAATGGCCTAAATACTGATTTGATGTTACATACGACCATTTCTCTTCCCTGTCAACATTCACTTACCATAATTAGAGCTGTATCAATGGCAAGATAACTGAACAAGCAATCCACTTGGTCAATGCAGTCATACACTTTCTGGCACTCATGCCACATAAGCAATTAATAAGCTCAAATTCAACTTCAAATTATTTGAGGGCTATTTCATTTTTTCAAATGGGAACATCATCACATCATCAATGTGCCCAAGCAGCCCTGCTATGATCCATTCTTCAACTTCATATCACAATTATTTTCTCACACCTTTTGCTTATTGTTTCTGTGCCTACTGTAGCCTCTGAATCCAGCTCATTGAGTTCATCCTAGGGATCCTAAAGCTTTCTCTAAGATCCCCCAAGACCAACTGAACCCCCTTACTTTTCAAGTAGTGCTCTAGCCATCCATCCTAGCAATCCACTTAAACATGTGTACGCGCCCTTTTCCCCAAAAGATCACCTCACTTTCAACATAAGATCTGCCTGCTGAAAGGAAAACCACCTCTGCTCAGGCCATATCAATTTAGGATTGACTGCATTTTCTGCACTATGACAAAATGTACTTCAACTTGCATGGGTGTGGTGAGCACATTCTACTGTTAAATGCACAAAAACTTACAAACTTTGTCTTGCTTTTCTTTTAAATATTCTCTCCAAGGGGGTGGGTGATGCTCTGTAAAAATTGGGGAGGGAAGTGGGAGACCACTGTCAGGGAAATGTGTCAGGCCAATATTTGTGAGTTGCTGAGTCTAACCATTTAAATTGTATTGTTCTATACCGAAACAAACCTTTCAAAGTTAAATTGTGCCTACTTTCACATGAATGAATTTGAGCACAGATATACCTTTGTCCAGATAACTCCCAAAAACATGGTCCACATTTCATAATCATAGACACTCATGTTGTGTGTGGTGGTTCTCAAACCTCTTCTTGGTTAATTCTGACACCTAATTTATCTGTGTATGAGATCAAATGATATAATAGCCTCAACGTCTTTAAATCCCTCCTTAGGAAATTCACAACTGGATAACTAATATAAAACTAAAGTTAAACTCACAGAAGACTGAACTTTTCTTTTTATTCCACAACAAAAGGCTGTACATTAATTCTGTGTGGACAAATCATCTGAAGCACATAGACCGTACACCTAAATTGATATTTTCAGCAGGATTCCTTGGCTTGACAAACTATAACGTGCATGCCAAAGAGATGGCCAGTAATCCCAGATTCCATTTATAATATCTACATAGCTTCAAACCCTTAGCTCCAAAACAAGACCTCAGGCCTTAGTCATTTGTTCTATGGACTATAGCAATACTTTTTTGACTGGTCTGGCAAAATCTCACCTAAATCCCCTTAAAATGGCCCCCGCGTGGCAATTTTCATGGATCCAGCACATTACGCCTTTACTTATATCCCTGGGTTGGCATCCCTTGAAACGTCACTCAGGGTATTTGAGTGCTTGCATTACATATAAATGATTGACCTGAATATCTGTCCCAGAAAGTCGAGATCTTTGGCAGAAAGAGACTCATAAGAAGCCAAGCTCTCTGAACCTGGACCCTCCATGCTTTAGAAAGACTTCTATACTCAAACAATCCTTTTATGAAAACTCACCATAGATATGAAATTGGCTTCTGCTACACATCAGACAGGCAGTGACACTCTCTACTTTTAGGAGGACGTGGAGCAGTACTTTCTTAAAGACCATCCATGAACTACATCAATTACCTGAACCAGACTATCCAAAGGTGCATTGTAATGCCTCTCCCACCCATATTAATATTCTGTAAATCTTGCTGATATTGTAAATCAACACATATTTCTACCTACACCTTCTTTATTGTGTGGTAAACTGGAACTAAATAAATAAAGAAGTAAAATAAAGAAAGAAATCAGTATATCTGTGCACACACACTCACTACACTCTTAAAAAAACTAGGGGTGGGAGACATATTCTGTTCCTCTGGCAAAATTGGCAGAATTTTGACAACTTATTTCAGGCCAAATTCATCCAGTTGCTGTGTGGTGGAATTTTTCTCACGCACGGCTTCAGAACAGTAAGTTGGAGACTGAGATTTGGCATCCATAGTGCAATTTCTGGTCGGTAGGAGGACATCCAACAAGATTTTACTAAAGCAAGAGGTTGCAGGTGATTATGACCGTTCCCAATCAGAAGGCTGCAGCTTGTGTAGAAAACCTACTTGAGCACCAGCAAAATTAACTCGAGTAGCTGCCTCCTCTGGTGCGCCACGTTGTGCTGATTTTTCAGTGTGGAGTACGCTCCCGGCACTAAATCACGGCGTGAACAGCACAATGTACCTATTTCAACCAGTTGGTGGCACTTCACAGACTCTTGCTGATTTTGGCAAATTCCCTGAGTTTCACTCACCCCTAGAAAAGACCCCCTTGATCACCTCATCTGGTGTGGCGTGTTTGTTTCCCAAACTGAGGCACAGTTCACCAAAAGAACATGAGTAGAGAATGAGATATTACTCAGTACAGCTTGAAAAAACAAACACCGTTCACAGCTGGCCGCTCTTTTTTTTTTTTTTTAATTAAGAACATTTATAGAAATATAATAAAATGTAAGACCAAAGGGTAAAGCAGTAGTGAAAGTTTTTCTTGTGTTGAAGTTGTGAAGGCAAGCCCAGATCAAACTACCAAAGTGACCACGGACGACGCAGGAAAAAATGAAGCAGAACATCACAGATCCTTTAATCTCAGATGGCAAGACAGAAAGTGACAGTGCAGTGCCTCAGTCTATTCCCCATGAGGAAGAGTATTTATTAGGATGGATGTAGACAAACAGTGGCACACCTGTCAACGTCTTGTTTTTCTGATGATGGGGATATTAGATTAAAAGGAGAGGTCATTAAACTAAACCACAGAATGCAATTTTAGGAGGGTGATGGAAGTCTGCAAAGATGCTGACTTTATTTAGGATGAAAGTGATCAAAAAGGGTGACACACACTAAATAAGGGTGATTTGACACCTATAATTTTAGTTTCAGCATTAAAATATCTTCTCTAAACATCTTTTCTTATTGTTTACAAAACTCATTTTACCATTAGCTAATTTTCGTATACGATTTATTATTTTTAGCAAAATATAGTTTAATAAATCTCGACCTCTTCTTAAAATCTTTCTAATTCTATTAAAAAATATTTTATAATGATAGTTTAATCTATCTTTAAAGACAAATTATACAGTAATATATTTAGATTAAATTACTTTTTTTATGCTATAAAATGCAATGGTAAAATTGGTCTAAGATGTTATGGAAAAGCAAGGTTATTGAAAAACATAATTGGGAAAAGTTAGCAAAAGAAGTTTAGGAAAATAGTTTATCACTAGCTGCCATAAATTGGCCCTCCTGTTGTTGACCTTTAGTCTTGTCAGTACTGAAGTCTTTAATTCAGTCATAAACCCACAGAGAAACATCGGCCCTTTCCATACCAAGGTATGTCAAGTAAACATCATAATGGCAAATTGAAACCATTCAGTTCAGTGGAGCACAGCTTTCTGAATGCAGCAAGAAGTTGTTACATTTTCCTTCAACAATGGCCACATTGTCAGCAGTGGGCTTCAAGGCTTATTAGCGAAATTGAGTTCCACAATTAATTTGAAAAGTGCAGAGAAAACAAAAGAAATTGGAACTCACTATAAATCCATGTGCAGCGTGCTTCCTATTTACTAAAGCAGAGTTAAACAGATAAACTGGCAGGTGCTCACAGACACACAAACACTAGCGTGTGCATGCATGTGCTTACACATATGCTCACACATTCTCTCTCTCTCTATCTCGTAGAGGCCAGTCTGAACCAAGGAAATCTGTACTGCCACCATCCAACCACTGTGATGTTCTGCATGTACAAACTCTTCACATCAGAGAGGCCAACAACAGTACTATTAGTGGACCTGCCTGTCAAAAGGTATATTGTGACACCTTGCCCAGGCTGCACTAGTTGTAGGTCTCTGGTGCAATGTCTTTTCACTCCTGTGAGGGCTGAAAAAATACACTAAACAGTAGCAAAGGGTTTATACACATGACACAGAGTTCTTGATATACAGCTAGGACTGTAGGCCCTTATTTATACTTTTTTAGCGCCTCATTTGCGCCGCTTTTTGACGCAAAAGTGGCGCACACTTACAAAATACAAATGCATTTTGTAAGTTTGCGCCGCTTTTGCGTCAAAACGTGACGCAAATGCGGCGCTAAAAAAGTATGTTTTCTGTCCCTCACTGTGGCAGATGTTTCCCTGACAGTGGCATAGCGTGGGTTGTCAGCACCCGGGGCAAGGCAAGTAATTTGCGCCCCCTAACCCGGGGCAAGGCAAGTAATTTGCACCCCCTAACCCGTGGATTTAGTCTCTTCCAAGATGTTGCGCCCGGTGCGGCCGGCCCCCCCTTCACCCCCCACGCCAACCCACTGTTCCCTGATTCCAGGGAGACGGAATAAAAGTCAGAATATTAAGCCTGATCCGCCAGAGTGGTAAAGGTTTCGATATTGAAGAAGTTGATTGTGCCATTGGAAGAGCCCTATGGAGGTGAAAAGTGCAAAATCTACTGTGCTCATCTCCCCTGATTTACTGCCACTAACATATAAGGGAGCTGGAAATATATCCTCAAACTGGGGTATATTGTCAATTATACACAGTTCTAGTCTTCATGACATACTGTATCACTCCTCCGCCTGTTAGCGATGCCCCATTTTAATTTCTGTAAAAGTCCGTCACTCTACACATATCTTTCTTTCACAAGGGTAACTTCCTTTAGATTGGGTGATGGTTCCAGCAGCATTTCTTGGGAAATCACCTCCGAAGGTCTGTGGATAGCTCTGCGCAGCTGGAAGAGCTTCTGCCAGCAGGATTTCTGCCATGCGCATAACTATAAATAAAATAAGGCAGATATACTACCAATACATTTACTATCAATCTACTGGTTTACAGAAGACCTTCATTTGACCAGTGGGGGCTGCCACTGAAAGGGGATGGCAGGGCGGAGATACAAATCAAAATTAAAAAATCACTTACATGCTCTGTTGGTAAATGGGTTCATCTCCTCCGCCCTCGATCTGAGCAGCCTCACCCTCTTCCAGGAAGCACACAGACTTGCATGCTCCCCTCAGCCAATCATGACACTGCTGTCACCAGCATGACAGCAGCATTGTAATTGGTGTGTGCAGCCTGGTCGGTCTCTCACACAGGGAGTGGGACCCTGTGCACTTTCTTCTCCTGGCTGTGCAATACAGTCAGGTGGAGAAATGCTAAGTGTGCATGTCTGTTGGACAGGCCCAACATGGCCGGTCAAACAGACATGTGCACTTATGGTGCACATACCACTCCTCCTCCAGCCCTCCTCCAGCCCCCTCCATCCCCGCCTTGCCCTACCCTGGCTCCAGATAAAAATAAAGTGATAACATTCCTCCATTTTCGTTTTATTTTTCCTTCTCTTGAAAGCAGTGGAGTGACGCTCCTCTGCCTTGGCGGAGGAGCCACTGCTGACCCTCCTTTAAAGCATCCTAAAGTCACAATTTTCAGGATATTAAGCAATGGACATTTCCATCAGCTGCTGCTTATGGTTTTCATTTGGTCACTTGTTGCCTCATTCATTCTTTGCAGAATGTTCTCCCACAATACCATGGCTGATATATCGACCTGCAGGTCTACTGTGACAATGATATTGATGCAGGAATATCACTGTGTCAGAGGTGGAGGGTAAATCTACATTTACCTTGATGATATGTTGGAGTTCAATATTATGGTCAACATTATAGCCACAAATTATCTTCAGGTCGATATTACAATGTGATGTTGTGATGCACAACCTTTGACCTCTGTTTATAAAAAAAAGTCCATAAAGTTGATGGTGCGAAATAGTATCCATATTTTGAATAGTTTTTCGGAGGATTCTGATCTGAGGATAGCAGATTTGCGGTGGCCATGTGGAGTCCTCATGTCATCATCACGGCCCGCTTATAAGATTGTTGTTATGCAGCTTTATTCTACCTTTAGAACGATCTGGGTTGGTGGCAATATATATAGGTGTATTTTAATTAAAAATGGTTCGTGGAGAAATACAGTAACTCTATTATCTGATCTTTCCTACTGTGACATACAAAGTTATCTGTGTCACATATATTTATTACAACTTTATGATGTTTTCATTCCACTTGCTTGTCATACTGAGATGTTGCTATGATGTGAACTGGCTGAGTATAATGCTGAGTGAGGCTAATATCAGGATCTCCTTGCTTACTTATCTTTCGCCACTCATTTCCATTGGCACGTCTGTCTAATTCGTTGCCTTACCTTCAAATACCTGTCCATCTCGCATGTTCCTAGTTTAGCAGCTGCGTGTTCTTTTTATTGGGAATTCGATTTCATCATGGTCATCCTTAAAGAGAAAGACCTGAACTCTCCTGTGAACCCATTTTTCACCTATATTCTCTCCTGCACACCTAACTATTTCCTGTATTCCTTTATTCTCAGCATATTTTACCTTCATCTCTCACCCTTGGCCCACTTTCACCCCTGAACCACTTTGATATCCTCTTCACTTCGATTCTTTCATGTCCCTCCTCTTTCTTCCTCCAGTAGCCAACAGGTCTATCCACTGCACATCTCTCTGTAATGTGCTGTTAGAAACTGGGTCTCTCATTGGCAGAGGTATGCACCCTGTCGAAGTAGGGACCATACTCCTAGTCAGGATAAGTCAGATACGCACTTCAAATTAACCTCTGCCCATCCTCTCGTAGCTTGGCATAGAGCAGTCAGGCTTATCTTAAGAGGCAATGTTGAAAGTAATTGTGCAACACACACACAGTAAAACAGTGTGTACTCCACAAAAAGATCCACACAAGTTTAGAAAAATAGAGGATAATTATCTGAGTAAAATAAGACCAAAACGGCCCAAAAAATATCAAGTGGAAAAAACATCAGTTACCCCGCTTTATAAGTAACTGTGAGTACAGTGCTAAAACAATGCAGTCACTCCCCTTAGAGAGTGTACAGCATTACTTTACGGGCAAGTGCGAGGAGAGCATTCGAGATTCTGAACTTCGTTGCTGTCTTCCCGACCAATCAGTGAGTACAAATCCAGCTTAGAAAGTCACACAGGACAGGTAGGGCTGCCGCTCGGTGCCTTGCAGGACACTATTGCACAAGTGAGGATGATAGCAAAATGCACAAGTGACAATAATAACAAAATAGACAAGTCACGAAGATAGCAAAGTGTGCCAGTGACAATGATAGCAAAATGCACAAGATACGATGATAGCAAAATGCACAAGTGATGATGATAGCAAAGTACACCAGTGATGATGATAACAAAATGCACAAGATAAGATGATAGCAAAATGCACAAGTGATGATGATAGCAAGGTGCACCAGTGATGATGATAGCAAAATGCACAAGTGATAATGGGGCCACCGTTTGGGGGCAAGCAATCACAGTAGGCCTCACAGGTCCAAGCTCAATGGCAAAGTACCTTTGCGATCAACTGCTGTTGTGCTGATCCTTCTCCTGCATCAGTAGCACGGCTTTCCATAGTCGAATGGCAGAAAGGAGTGGGTTGCTTTGGCTATGTGGGTGTGGCATCACAGGGAGTTTCCCTCAGTTCAGAGGTGACATCTCCTCTGCCAGTGCAGCCCATGGGCACAAATGATGAATTTGGTGAAAAGAAGGAGTGCTCCACATGTGCTGGGTCAGAAGGTACAAGTCCAGGGGTGCTCATTCATGGCTCTTGTTTCAAACACACTACTGGCAGATTCACATGTGGCAGAGTCCCATGGCAGAGGTGTTTGTTGCAATCTTTGATGGCCCTGAGATTTCTAAATCAGGGAGCAAGCTAACAAGCCCTTGGAGAACACTTAATAGAAGGCAGGGTTCAGCCATCCTTCTGCAGAGTCAGAAAGCAGCAGGCAGCAGGGCAACAAGCAGAAAAAAAGTCCTTCCAGAAAAGCAGCCCAGTTGTGTCCTTTAGTCAGCACAGCAGTTTTTCTGGTAGAGGTCCAGTTCAAGATCCATAAGTGTCTGATTTGCGATGGTCAGAGCCCAAGTTCCTATACCCAAAAGTGCCTTTGAAGTGGGAGTAACTTCAAAGCAGCTCTTTGAAGTGCAAAGGTCCCCCTTTCATCCCAGTCCTGGCTCCAGACTATCAGTTGGGGGTAATCAGGCCTTTGTGTGGGCTCAGGCCACTAACCTTTGAGATGTAAGTGTGAACCCTTCCCATTCTCCCTGACCTGGAAGACTCACTAATATGTAGAGGAGTGAAGATGCAGTTTAGTGTCCTGTGTTCTGGGTGTCTGGAGGAAATGCCCAAATGCAGCTGTCACCCAACCCTGACAACACGTGAATTGGGAACAGACTGACAGGTACACAGAGCAGTGAAAGCAGAGAAATGCCCACTTTCTAAAAGTTGAAATTGTTAAAAAGTAATAGCAAATCCAACCTTACCAGAAAAGATGATTTATCATTACCATTCCAATTATGTAAGACATGATGGCAATGTATGTCATGGTGTTCTGGAAGTTTGTTTATGTGGACGTTGTGTCATCTGAGAAGGAGAGGACGAGCTGAGTGTCGTCAGCCTAAGAGATTATGTTGAGCCCGTGAGTGCAGGCAATGCTGGCTAATGGAGTCATGTAGGCTTTGAAGAGGGTGAGGCTGAGGGAGGGGCCCTGGTGACGCCACAGCTGATGTCTTTGGAGGCGGAGACGAAAGGGGGGAGGAAGATCCTCTGCGTTTGGCCGGTGAGGAAGGAGGAGATCCAGTTGAAAGCTTTGTCTTGGATGCCGAAAGTGAAAGGTCTGTTGATCAGGGTCTGGTGAGAGATGGTATTGAATACTGCAGCTGGGTCTAAGACGATGAGGGCCGCTGTTCCACGAGGTCAATGATGCGTTTGATGTGGTCTGTTGCCAAGATCAGGGTGGTGTTGGTTCTATGATTGGGCCCGAAGCTGGTTGGGAGGCGTCGAGAAGGTTGTTGTGTTTGAGGAAGTGTGGGAGCTGGCAGTTGATGGCTTTTTCTTGGACCTTGGCAGGGAATGGAAGGAGCGAGATCGGGTAGTAATTTATTAGCTTGTTGGGGTCCTCCTTTTTTCCCAGTCCTGGCTCCATACTAAAAGCTGGTGGTAATCAGTGCTTTGTGTGGGCTCAGGACACTACCCTTTCAAGATAAGTGTGAACCCTTCTCATCTTCTCTGCCCAGGGAGACCCATCAGTATGTAGATAAATGCAGATGGAGTTGAGTGTCCTGTGTTGTGGGTGTCTGGAGGGAATGTGCAAATGCAGCTGTTGCCCAGGGCAGACCAGATGTGTATTGGAGACTAGCTTACAGGCAAACAGAACAGCGAGAGCTGAGAAATGCCCACTTTCTAAAAGTGGCATTTCTAAAATAAATCCAACTGTACCAGAGAAGAGGATTTATTATCACCATTCCAATTATGTGAAACTTGATGTAGCTACTCTTTCCTGATAAGGAATTACATCTTAACAGTAAATTAAGGAATTCCCAATGCTGGCATATGAGAGAAGTAGGCCTCACAGTAATTAAAAATGACCAAGGGAGTTTTTCATTACCAGGACATGTAACATTTAAATGTACATGTCGTGCCTTTTACATACATAACACTCTGTCCTATAGGCTACCTAAGGCCTACCTTAAGAGTGACCTATGTGCAATAAAGGGGGAGTTTAAGACTTGACAAGAGGGTTTAAATGCCATGTTGAAGTGGCAGTGAAATTCACACAGAGACACTGAGGTGACAGGTCTGAAACAAGTTTGAAAGGCTACCTCTGTGGGTGGCACAATCAGTCCTGCAGTCCCAATAGTGCAACAGAAAAGATGAGAGACCGAAGCTGAAACTTTTCAAACATTCACCCCGATCACAGATTTGGATTTAATCCATTCTTTTATTGCTCACCATGCCACCCCAGTTTGGACCCATCCATATGCAAATCAGTCTTGACCCTGCTCCCAAAGGAAGCAGTCCATCCCAATCTGCAAGGCCCTCCATGGACCAGAAACAAGACTCCTGGGACCAGTTTCAGGGGTATCACCCCCTCATCAGCAAGGCTAGATTGAATCCAAGTGGCACAGTGAACAAGCGTCCTACATCTGGACATACGCTTCACAATTAGGTAGCCTATAGCAACACAAAAAAATGATGGACGGAACGCTGACACTTTTCAAACATTCATCCCCAGTCATAGATCTAGGTTTAATCCACTGATTTTTTGCTCATCATGCCAGCCTGTTTAGACCCAGCCAAATGCAAATCTGTCTTGACCCTACTCCCAAAGACAGAAGTCCAGCCCAAACTGCAAGGCCAGGTCCTCTCTGGACAAGAAGCAGCAAGCATTCTGCAACTGGTTTTGGGGTATCACCCCTCCTCAGCCAAGCTAGCTTGAATCCAAGTGGGGCAGTGAGCAAGGGACCCACACCTGGGCATACCCTTTCCATTTAGGGTGACTGTCGTAAACCGAGAGGATGATTGACGGAATATTGAAACTTTTCAGACATTCACTGCGAGTCACTGATCTGGATTTAATCCATACTTTTTTGCTCACCATGCCACCCCAAGTTAGACCTAGTCATATGCAAATCAGTCTTGACCCTACTCCCAAAGGAAGCAGTCCAGCCCGGACTGAAATGCCAGGTCCTCCCTGGACTGGAAACAAGCATTCTGGGACCAGTTTCAAGATATCACCCCTCATCAGCCAAGCTACCTTGAATCCGAGTGCCAGGATTCTTGTTTCCATTCCAGGTAGGACCTGGCCTGGCAGTTCGGGCTGAACCTTTCCCATGAGGAGCAGGGTCAAGACTGATTTGCATATGGTTCGGTCCAAAATGGAATGGCATGGCAGGCAAAAAATGATGGATTTAACCCAGATCTGTGACTGGGGGTGAATGTTTGATTTATTCAGCATTCCGTCCATCTTCTGTTCTTTTTGCAGGCCAACTAATAGTATTTAACTTACAGGCCCTGGGTATATGGTTTACTCCTTTATAAGGGACGTACAAGTAAATGTAATATGACAATTGTGGACACACCAATGTTACCATGTTTAGGGAAGAAGCACATGCACTTTAGCACTGGTCAGCAGTGGTAAAGTGCTCAGAGGGCTAAGGCCAACAGAAAGATGCAGCAACAAAACTGGAGATGAAAGACAAAAGTCTGGAGTAAGACCACCCTGAGAATGCCAGCTCTAACATGCACCTTTCCCTGTAAACTACACCTTACAAACATCACCTCTTCAGTCTCTACTTCATTTGCCAAGTCTCATCTTTCCCCAGCACCTCTTCCCTGATACATTCTGGATAACTCTACCATATGAAAAGCCAAACCCAAAAATAGCCACTGTCATCAAAAGCTGGAATTTTAGCCAACAACACTTTGACTTCAGGGACTTGTTTTACTTTCACACTTTTATCGTAGGCCCACAAATTACTGCATGCTGCTTACTGTTGACTCTAAAAGGGAATGGCCGATGGAAGCCTATTAAATATAGCGATATCAGTTCAAGTTCTCAGTGACACTAAAAATGCAAATACACAATAACAGTTCTACTCACATGTCTAATTTCTCCATCATCATGACCATTATCTCTCTCTCTTTGCGGTATTTAAACAAGTACAGTGTCCACCAATGTACGCAGCCCATCCTGTAGTGCCATTGTATTTGATGTTACTAATGTCACTGTTGGTATTCCACCATTTGCTTAAAGAACTTAGAATGTTTGGGTGGTTTGTTCATGAAGGTTCTACAGGTGGCAATTTCTCTTTCTCCTGATGCTGCTGGGAGTTGTGGTTGACTAGAATAAAACTCTTCTCAACACACATGAATTATGATGCTCATTTGATACTAACTACTACAAATTTGGTGATGAGAGATAACTGACAGAAACCAGAACACTCAACAATGTGATATTTTGTCTTCCCGGGAAGAGAGCTGATCAATGGAATTAATGATATTCTAAGGGTCTCACAACAAGAATTCCACTAAACTAATAGGCCAGTGTGCAGCGTCCAAGGCTCACTGTTTATTTTTGGCAAATTCTTGAGTTTTCAATAGATTTTCGGGGTTCTTCATGGACAGCAAAGGTGTCGGAAAGTGCTCGCCTAGGGCTGGAGACAATAGGCATGAGCAAGTCAAGCGTGAGCTGCATGTAGACTTGCGTGTCCAGCGGGAAGCATGGAACTTCCCACTGAATATGGGGTCACAGTTGGTCAAGGTGTCACAGTTGAGGCCTGGCCAGCAGGAATCATAGAGCTGAGTGTCACTGATATGGATTCAGACACAGGTTGCGTATGATCATGCAGTGTGAGCCAATGTCATGAGACAGGTTGCATGGCAATGCCTTTAGCAAAAGGAAAAGCGAATGCTGGGAGAGAGTGTACTTGCCAGGCAATGTGTGCATTCTCATCGTAATTCCCTCATTTTCATTTAAAGAAATGGAGTGGACGATTACCAGGTGACACTGGCAGGATTTCTGATCTTTTCGGATGCAAGCAGTGATGTATTTGTTCCAAGGATCAAGAGAACACACTTTGGCAATTTATTTGGCATCACTGTGAAACACACACAGATGCTTCATGCCCCATACATAGAATTTCACTTTGGAGGTGCTTTCACTATGATGTGCACACATTCACAACTGGAATCAACTGTGATACGCACACACATACCGCATGTCACATACAAGAAAAATTTATTTGGAGGAATTGTTATTGTGATGTGCACACATTCACAACATTGAAGCACACACATTCATGCATACCATATTGTCATCTGTGATATGCCCACACGTACTGTGTGTCACATACAGATATGTTGTGGTATCAACTGTGATACGCACATGCAGTGCGTGTCATACTAGGAGACGTTCTGTCAACTGACTAACATGTACTTGCTGTATGTCTGTGTTCTGGGATATGCAGACAGTCCTATGTTCACCTTTGATCATTCAAATATGCAGAGCATTAGTACACCACCTCCTTTTCTTCAAACATCTGGAGATGCACCCGTATCTTACATACCATACATTGTTTGGGGCTTTTTCTAAGTACATTGGTGCCATAGGAGGAAATAGATATTGTCCTGATAGGAAGAGGTTTCTTTTGGAACACAGTTTGGGATTTGAAGGTCAATCGATGTATGAAAACTTACCACCAGTTGATTTAGGGTAAGATCAAGAAGACAGTGGTGAGTCTCAGCTAGCGGTAATGAAGCTCGGAAAACATTCCAATATTCAACTTAGGCTGATAGTTAATCAGCATACATTTTTCATTAAGAGAAGTGTCAGAATGAGTCTATTCATAGGTATGTTGTGGCATTGCATATACTTGCGGCTGATTGCAAGTTTAAGGATTTTACTACACAGATGATAAGTGATCAAATACCTGTAAGGTGTTGGGATAAGACCAGGGAAAATTGTTGACACTGAATCCCACACTTTTTGAGACTGATGATGTAGTAAAAAGCATTGAGTTACCACAAACTCTGTGCAAGGAATTGATGTGCAAGGAGCAATGTGATGTTGCTCCAGTCTTGGAATTCCAAACAGACTGTTCAGAACAAGAAGGTGGAGTAGAAAAAAGGGAAAATTTGATTTGTCAAATGGAGAAAGATTTGTTTTCGATGTGGTTTTTCAACCCATACACCTTAGGATTGACCTTGTCCGGAAAAGAATGTCAATTGTAAAGTTTGTGGGAAATTGGAACATTTTGCCAAAGTGTGTCAGTCCAATAAAGTTAATGCTGTTCTTGAAAGGGAGATTAGTGAAGGATCTGAAGCTATGCAATGTTTTGAAAGAGATGCAGTTTAGTGGTTCTGAGAGGTGAGTCAGATTGTGTTCACCATTACGAGAACATACTTATCGATGGAAAAGTGTTAAACTTATTCAATGATTCTGGGGCAAGAATGACCATGGCTATGAGTGAGTTGTATTGAAAAATAAAGAGCTGGATGAAGAGTTATGTTTACCTGATAGGGACCCTATATTGTATGATGGGAGAAAGGTTGAACTAACATGGTATTTTGAAACAGGTTTGGAGTTCAGAGGGAGAAGAATCAGTAGTAAGGTATATGTAGAGAAAAACATCTTAACATTCTTGGTTGGTACCATCAGGGCCTTTTGGGGATGACCTTTAGGCCAGGTAGGAAAATACAGGTGTTTATGGTTGCTGAAGGGGATTCTATAATGTGTACACCATTGAAGGGCAATGTGTGGGTTAAGTTGCACAAGTCAGTTTTCAGTGAAAAAAGCTGGGAAGAATCAAAGGGCTTGAACATAAGATTCATGTCCGGTGGGTGGGGCGGGCTAGCCTAGTTAAACGTATACTATGAAGTGTACAGTTTAGGCTGAGAGAACATCTTGCAAACATTTGTTAAAAAATTTAAGAGGATGATGTCATTAAACCAGTGGAGTCTTTCTTGTGGTTGTCGTCTTTGGTGATAGCCCACAAGAAGAATGGCTAATTGAGGATCTGTGTAGACTTCAGGAGTTTGAATAACGTAGTCTGGGTTGATTCTCATCCTCTTCCCAGAATAAAAGATATAGGTGGTCATTATGACCTTGGCTTGTCAGTTGACTGCCACACCAACGATGGTGGTAGTACCATCACCAGGCTAGCGGTAATGACTACCAAATAATGACCATGGAGGTGATCCCTCCCATAGACAGCCAATGTACCACACCAACCGCCCGCACAGCGCAACTACCGAACACGGTGGTAGCCACCTACTGGCAGGCGGAAGACAAGTATCCACCCACCATAATATGACGTAGGACACCACCAGGATTTCCGGGGCGGTAGCAATGCCACCAAAAGCCTGGCGGAAACACAGCATATAAAAGGAGACACTCACCTCCAGGGACACAGAGGAGTCCGCGTCCGCCATGGAACCAGAACTGCAAGTCTTCCTGATGCTGTACCAGGCCATGGCCATCCTGGAGCACCAACACCGATGATGAGTGCAGCCGCCTAGCACACAAAGGAGGGAGGTAGGGAGGGGAGACTGATACACACACACACACACACACACAACACACACCATACACCCTGAACCAGCTGCAGAGTAAATCAACAGTAATACAACCCAGGAGCAAAGAAAGCCAGGACACATACCTCTGTTTCAACCACAGTAATACTGTTGGATGAAAAGCCCAAATGTAAAAACATACACAACTGCATCTTAACAAGCAGGCCCAAAGGCGAGGTCCAAGTCTCTAATGCCCACAGGGCAAAGTTGAAGCCCCAGCTTGTCTCCTGACAACATCGGGACTCCACTGTTCAGGGGCATCATGTTGGCAATGGACATCCACCTCAGGGGGTGGGGGTGCTTCTCATTGGGAGGGGGCTTCTTGGCCACTGGTACTGGAGGGGACTCCTCGCCCACTGGTTCTGGAGGGAGCATCTTCCCCTCTGGTTCTGGATGGGGCTCCTTGCCCACTGGTTCTGAAGGGGGATCCTTGCCCACTGGTTCTGGAGGGGGCTCCTTGCCCACTGGTTCTGGAGGGGGCTCCCTGCCCACTGGTTCAGGAGGGAGCACCTTGCCCTCTGGTTCTGGAGGGTGCTCCTTGACCTATGGTTCGGAATGGGGCTCCCTGGTTTTAGTTTTAGGGGGCCTCCTTGGCCTTAGTTTTGGGAGGGCCCTCCTTGGCCTTTTTCTTGAGAGGGTCTCCTTGGCCTTTTTTTTGGAGGGGCCTCCTTGGCCTTTGTTTTTGGAGGGGTCTCCTTGGCCTTTGTTTTGGGAGGAGTCCCTTTTGCCTTTGTTTTGGGAGGGGTCTTCTTCACTTTTGTTTTGGAAGGGGTCTCCTTTGCCTTTGTTTTGGGAGGGGTCTCCTTGGCCTTAGGTTTTGGAGGTGGCTCCATGGTCTTGGTTGTCTGTTTGGGAGGGGGCAGCACTTTAGCCCTCTGTTTTGGGGGTGGAGGAGTGTCCTTGGGGTGGGGTTCCGGCGTATCACTTATGACCCTCTTAGTGGCAGCTGGAGACTTTGTGGGTGGAACAGTGTCAGACTGGGTGCTTGACGTACTGGGCTGGGGGGGTGGGACCTTCCTCTCACGGGCAGGACGGGGTGGGAGAGGGAGAGGGAAGAGGTCAAGGCAGGAAATAAAAAGCTACTTAGGGCCAATGGGGTGGGATGTGGAGGTAGAGGGAGTGGTTGTAGGAGGAGAGGTGTGCTGGACTTTGGTGCAGGTGCATGGAAAGTGTGCTTGTGTGAGGTGGATGGCTTTTGGGGATCTGGGTGTGAGTGTTTGTGTGTCTTTGGAGGGGAGGCAGACAGGGTGGGGGAGATCAAACAGGACATGTGGATGGATGTTGTGATGGTGTCTGCAAGTAAGGTGGGTATGCTGCATGAAGTGGTGATGGTGGTGGTGGTGACTGCGCATGTGGTGTGTGGGGTGCATGTCTGCAGGTCTGCTGTTGTGGTGACTGTGGGCAAGGCTGTGCAGGTGGCATGTTCAGGGTCTGTTGATGCAGTACCTGCAGGCAGGTGTGAGTGTGGATGTGACTGTGAGGGAGGAGAAGGAGGGGGAGACAGTGGAGGCAGTGGATGATGTTGTGTGTGCATCTGTGTGTTGGCTGTGTGAGTGCTTGTGGACTGAAGTATGCTGCCTGTGTTTGTCTGTGCGAGTCTTGTTTGATGTTTTGTGTGCATGCCTGTCTGAATGTGTGCATGGGATGGGTTTGGGGTGAGGAGACTGGGAAGTGGTAGTTGGAGTGGCGATGGAAGAAACAGGACATTGGCTGCCGTCAGTGAAGAGGCCAGAACCTGAAATGATCTCTGTAGGGCTGACAAGCCACTGTGAATGACCTCCAGGAAAGCATTGCAGTGCTGCATTTGGGATGCCAGCCCCTGGATGACATTCACTATGGTTGACTGCCCTACAGAGATGGATCTCAGAAGGTCAATAGCCTCCTCACTGAGGGCAGCAGGGCTGACTGGGGCAGTGCCTGAGGTGCCTGGGGTGAAGGAGATGCCCACCCACCTGGGTGAGTGGGCACGGGCTACTCGGCGTGAGGTTACTGGGAGGGCGGTGCTGGTAGTAGGGTGGTGGTGTGTCCCTCACTTCTTGCAGGTGATTCCATCATTCTCAACCTGTCCACTAGCTGCAGCAGATGTAGAGGGCTGGTCAGTACACTGGCTAGTGGAAGGGCCCTCTGGTGTGCTGTGTAGTCCCTCATGATGTTGGCCATGTCAACCAGTAGCCCTGCAATGGAGACCATGGTGGTGTTCAGGGCCTTCAATTCTTGCTTGATCTCCTGGTGGTGTTCCCCCTTCAGCAGCTAGTTGTCCTGCATGATGTTTATGACCTGACCCATCTTGTCCTGGGATTGTTGGTAAGCCCCCAGGACATTAGTGAGTGCCTCCTGGGCAGTCGGTTTCCTGGGCCTGTCCTCCCCCTGGCACACAGTTGTCCTCTGACCGTCCCTGGCCCCCTGTGTCCCCTGAATGGTGTGCCCACTCCCACTGATCCCAGGACCCTTATTATCTTGCCTGTGAGGTGTGGACTGGGGTATCTATACAGGTGGGCACACTACTGATTGATGTGTCCTAGGGACAGAGGTCTGGGGACATTGGGTGGCTGCTGTGGTGTTGGATTCTAAGGGGGGAGGCTCTGTGGTGGACTGGGTATGGGGTGGGGTAGCTGACTGACCAGTGGTCCCTGAAGAGCCAGGGAGTTCATCCAGATCCAGAGCTCCAGAGTTGCTGTCATCACTAGGCGGATCTTCTGATGGGGAATTGGGAAGCAGTGGCACCTCCTCGCACCTGATATTGGCTGGGGCACCTGTGGGGTTGTAAGTGGTGTATTATGTTACATGTCTGTGACATATTATGCAGCACTAGCTTCCCCTGTATTATTGCTGTTGCCCTGCCCCCTTTCTTTGTGTATGGAGATGGATTGTGGGATTGTTAGTTCTCCATGCTGTGTATGCATTGGTGGTGGGTGTACATGCAGGGCTGGAAGGGATGTGCATGCAGTGGGTATGGCATGATGGGCTTGAGATTTCATTTTGGTAATTGTGGTGGTGCACTGTGTGGGATGGAATGGGGTGATGGGTGTCAGGGTGAGGGGTCATGGTGGCATGAATGTATGGGGGTGATAGGTAGTAAATGTTGACTCACCAGTGTCCAGTCCTCCGGCTATTCCAGTGAGTCCCTCAGGATTGCCAAAACTTGCTCCTCCCATGCTGTCAGCTGTGGGGGAGGAGGTGGGGGTCCACCTCCAGTTCTCTGGAGGGTGAGCTGGTGCCTTGCAGCAATGGAACACACATTCCCGTGGGACATTTCACCTCTTCCTTATGTCGTCCCTTGTGCATGGATGTAGTCCCACAGTGTTCATCCTGTCCACAATCCTCTGCCATAACTTCATCTTCCTGGCAATGGATATCTGCTGGACCTGTGCTCTGAAAATCTGTGGCTCTACCCTGACTATTTCCTCAACCATAACCCGCAACTCCTCATCGGTGAAACGGGGTGCCTTTGTGGGAACATGGGTGTTGTGTGGTGTGTGTAGGGTGTGCAGAGGGTGATGTATGATGTGTGATGTGGTGGGGTGTGTTGTATGATGTGTGGTGCATGTCGAATGAATTAGTGGTTGTGATATGTGTGTGCAGTTCTCTTTTGGATTAGCATCGCAAAGTGTAGCTGTCTTCTCGTGTTAGCAAAGGATTGTGTGTGTGTGTGTGTGTGTGTGTTTTATAGTACTGTTGTTGGATGTGTGGGGTGTGTGTATTTGTGACAGGGATGGGTTTTTTGTTCTGGACAATGTTGTCTTGTTTTGTATTTGGGTGGCCACATCCGCCACGGCGGTTTTCACCGCCGATGGTTTACCACCATTGAATGTCTGCGGTGGTGACTAGTGGGTCATTATTAGGAGGGCGAAGTATTGGTGGCATAACGGTATGGTTGGTAGTACCGAAAGTTTATCACGTACAGTTGGTCCGGCAGATTTGTGGTTGTGGCTGTTTTCTGTCGGTTTCGTATGCATATGTCATAATGTGATGGACAGATGTCTGCCTCCGCGGTGTACAGTAAAGCAGTGAATTAACAGGAACATTATAGAACTGGAACTAATTGGAGATTGTGATGCATGGAGTAGTATTGAACAGGCATGTCAGTGGGGAGATCAGGTGCTTGATTGCATAGCTGTCCATATAATCCACACAGTGATGGATTAGACTGGTCCCAATACACTACTGTTGATTTAATGCAACTGGAACATGCTGGAGTTATGCTGGATTTGGTTCTACTACTAATGCACACAGCAGTTTTGGCACTAGTATCAATTTGTATGTGTAAAGTCGTAGATAACTATTGTTGGTATTTTCAGGGTCCACAAAATGAGGGCAAAATGCACCCTGAGAAGGTTTGCTTTGTGGTGTACCTCAATGGGGAAAAACAGCACAGAGCCAAACCTACTAATAGTTTCCTGCTTCTGCTGTCATTCCTTGTGCTGGCACAGTAAGAAGGCTACTCTGCACTACACACATCATAGGTCCATCTTGCCTAGGTGAGTGTGATCTTTCTAGTAAGGGTTTGACCTGAAAGCATACTGTTGGAAATGGCCCTTTTTGCAGGGTTATTCCCAAACCTTTTGTCTTCTTCCTCCTATTTTGTTCAGGTCTGTTTTTGCTGGTTTATTGTCTCTGCGCACTTTACCACTGCTAAGCAGTGCTAAATTGCAGATGTTCTCTGTGTAAATTGTACTGTTGATTGGTTTATCCATGATTGGCATATTTGATTTACTGGTAAGTCCAGAGTAAAGTGCACTAGAGGTGACCAGCGCCTCGAAATCCAATGCTACTAGTGGGCCTGTAACACTGGTTGTGCCACCCACATTACTAGCCCGGTAAACATGGCTCAGACCTGCCACTGCAGTGTCTGTGTGTGCAGTTTTAAACTGCCAATTCGACTTGGCAAGTGTACCCACTTGCCAGGCCTAAACATTCCCTTTTACTACATGTCAGGCACCCCTAAGGTAGGCCCTAGGTAGCCCCAGGGGCAGGGTGCAGTGTATGTTTAAGGTAAGACATATACTAATGTGTTTTATATGTCCTAACAGTGAAATACTGCCAAATTCGGTTTTCACTGTGCAAGGCCTATCTCTCTCATAGGTTAACATGGGGGCTGCATTTAAATATCCTTAAAGCATAGATTCCCTTTGAGAGCAGATAGAAATATGGAGTTTATGATCTCTGAAATCACAATTTCAAAATACATCTTTTAGTGAAGTTGGTTTTTAAATTGTCTGTTTGAAAATTACATTTTTAGAAAGTAGGCACTTTCTTGCTTAAACCATTCTCTTACTCTTGCTGTTTGTGGATTGTCTGTCTGGGTCAGTTTGAAAGTTGGGCTGTTTTGCACCTCTCTAGACAGTGACACAAAAGGGGGCAGGGGTGTAGGCTGCATATCCCGATGAGCCATCTGAGCTAGAGGGGAGGGAGGACTGGTCTTTCATACCTGAAAGGACTGTGCCTGCCCTCACACAATGCAGTCTCCGACCTCCTGGTGTGCGTCTGGGACCTGGCCTGGACAAGGAAGGATCTTGCAAACACTTAAGACTTTGCTTTGAAGTTTGCCAACTTCAAAGGCAGAACAAGGTATAAGAAGAAGACCCAAAACCCCAGACTGTCAGAATCTTACTAGAATCAAGAGGAACCTCTGCCAAGGAGAAGAGCTGAAGAGCTGGAGGAGGAGTAGTGTCCCTTTGCTGGGCTGCTTTGCTAGACTTGCCTGCAGTTGCTGCTTCTGCCTGAAAAGAGTGCAAAGGGTGAACCTTGCTGTGTGTCCTGCTTGAGAAAGTTCTCCAAGGGCTTGGAGTAGAGCTTGCCTCCTGTTGGAAGTCTCAGGGACAGCAAGGACTTCAGTTTCCTCGACCTGAAGCACTGGGACCTGGGTGTTCTGTGCTGTTCAAGATGAGAAACCACTGTGACACCGCCAACGACGCCGCTGGCCTGCACCGTGACCTGCCAACGCCGCAAAGAGTCATATTGCTCTGCTTAGCACCACGACCCTGGTCTCACCGACGCCATCATCGGACAACTTCACCGAGCCGCTGCTTGCACCAAATCTTGTGGGCCCGCACTTTGGCATTGCCTGCTCACACCGCAGCTTGGGCATCCCCAACACCGCCACTCCTGCTGACACTGGCGCTGCTGCCTGCACTGTGGCCTGTGGACACCGCTCGTGAGGAGCACGAAGCACCGTCCCCTCACGTACCGCAGCCCCAGTCCACCGACGCCAGAACCATCGACTCCAGTGACATCACCAGTTATCCTTGCCTTTACTGTGGCTTGTGAACACTGTTCGTGAGGGTCACGAAGCACTGTCCAGTCCCGCACTGCTGGCTTGGGCCTACCGACAACAGCGCTTCCGCAAAAATGCCACCGCTGCTTGCACCGTGACCTGTGGATACCCCACGTTGTACCACCCCACATCACACAGCAGCCCTGGTCTCACCGAAGCTGCTGGATGCCATCACCGAGCCGCTGCCTGCACCGTGACCTGCGGGCACTGCACATTACATTGTCCTGCTTCGCACTGCAACCTTCAGGCCAGCGCTCCTGACTTCATCAGCCCGGAGTTCGATCAGCAACACGTGTGACTTCTAGGGTCCGACGACTCCTGCACCGACTGTGGAACCGACACCACAACCTCAGCGATACCACCTCCCTACAAATTCAAGGTACTGTTTCCAGGTCTTCCCAACACCGTAGCTGGCCCGCGAAGCTGCAGCCTGGCTGAGCTGTTGGTTTTGTTGATCACGCCACTGTGATAGCTCCAGGCGGAGCTATTGACTTCAAGGAACTGGTTTTTTGAGTAAATCATACAGACTTCATATTTTTCTTACTGTATGTTTGATTTTTATCGTATTTAGTCTTGTTTTAAATAGATACATTTTGGCTATTTTTCTAAAAATGGTGCGGTGTCCTTTTGTAGTGTTTTCACTGTGTTACTGGGTGTTATGTGCAAATGCTTTACACATTGCTTCTGAGATTAACCTTACTGCTAGTGCCAAGCTACCAAGGGGGTGAGCAGGGGTTATCTGAGAAGGTATCTCCCTTATCCTGACTAGAGTGAGGGTCCCTAACTGTACAGTGTGCAAACCGACTGCCAGCTAGAGATCCATTTCTAACACATACCCTTCCGATGCCTAAACACACTCAGACGATTCCCATGCACTGGATGTGTACTGTGCACTGCAGCACTCATGCACTGTGTCATTTGTTTGAGAAATAAAAACATTTTGCCTTGTTAATGTCTGCTTCAAGTAGGCATCAGTTTATGATGATGTAAAGCCCAAATGACTATATTAGTGAACTGGACATTGTGTCAAAACCAATGGGTGTTTTTGCCCAGAAATAAACTCTTGATGCCAACTGAAGTATCACATGACAGTGGAAATTATATTTTTGGACTGAGAAAAGGGCATCTTTCTAATGTAAAATGCTTTTCATGCTTGGGGTGAGGACTGTGTCTCCTTGAGTTGCTACACACTGGCACAAAACCTTTGTAAAATTGGGCTCATTATTAAGATACTGATGATTGCTGAACAATTGTATGTCTTTTCGACTGAAGCTTAGTAGTCAGTCAGGGACCTTGTGTTATCTCACACAAAACTTGTCCTGGATTTTGGAATGATGCCATTGTTAGTGCAATATGTATAATGCATGCTAAACGTTTATAAGGCATTGACATAGACAAAGCCATACTGTCTCCAAAGCTACTCTCAAAAGCAATTCTCCAGCAACAATGTTAGGCTGCAGACTAAGAAGTGTGAAAAAGAAAACACAAGATGACAGGCATTTTCCATCTATGCATTCGGGATCTGGAACAATGTCCCTGTATCTATCAGGATAAACGCTGCTCCATTTTAGGAGAGAGTTGAAGACTCACCTCTTCAAAGAACACTGCTTCACAATGCATTGACCATCCACAATCCAGCTTCCTCTCCTATGACTCCCTGAAATTTGTTTTTGACCACGTCCAGTGCTCCGCTGCAGTATAGAAATATCACATACATACATTTTATACATACATGTACAAGTTCTGATACAATTTCCATTGAGCTCCATGGCCCCTTTACATTAGTTGATACTGAAAGACTGAAAAATGTTTTGATTGCATTTTACTGTAATGCATGGTTCAACTTTAGACTGGTGGTACACCATGACAAACTCGTGCCTTTAGATGATGATGGCTATATTATAATGGTAGTGTCCTTTTCGTTTTATGCTCACACTGTATGTCAGTATTGTGAGTATTTATGTTCTGCAAATGATGCCTGGGAGAAAATGAACTTTGAACATAGGTGAAATCTAAGGAATACGATTCACAGTTGTTTACAAGCAACAGGAGGTTTCCTACTGTGGACAGTGATAGTGCTCTTTGAAGATGGTATGGCTTCTACTTCTTTCCTTCTTGCATTTCTTCTCTAAGTGTGGCACTGCCAATTAAAGTGGTTATTTTCTCAGCCATGAACGCAGGTGTGTTGATTTGGATGGCCTTGAGGGTGATGCAACTGGTCTTGAAAATGGTGTGGGTTTTGAGGGAAGCCAGTGTAGTTCCATCAGTGTGGGATTACATTTCTTCAAACCCTTGATGATACATGGCATGCATGTGTTATGTTTTTCAGAGAGCCATGGTGGTGTTTTGAATGCGGATGCGCAGAGTACTGCCACCATCTAGAAGTAAGAGGACTAGGGGTTGCATTATTTATACGTAGTTGGAAGTTTGCCATATGGCTTTTGTGGTATGCCTCCAGAGTTTCTGGCTTGCTTTTGCAGCTTCAACGTTTGTTCGCTACTCCTGTATTTTTGTGGTTTGGGAGGAGTCATGGAAAGACTGCCAGTCCTTCCTGTACAAGGAGCCAGTGGCAGATACTTCAGCAAATCTTGGAACAGTATAACTTTTCGGGCTGGAGCAGTTACTACAGTATAAAACATGGGTACTTCAGTAACCCAAGCAGGAACTTGGTTGGTAATTATAATAAAGTAACAATGATTCCATAAGAACATTACCTTTGATTAAAATAAACGTTATTTGTTTTACCAGGAGAAAACTAATCCAGAGTGCAACAATCCATACTGAAACGCAACTGTAAATATCAATTTCACAATTATAGACCCGTATCAATTATACTGCTGCTCACACAGACTTTTTTATCACCATCTGTTGATTGTAGTTTCAGAAAAGATGGATAGAAAGTGACTAAGGGCTTGATTTAGCATTTGGATGATGGGTTACTCCATCACAAACATCTTCTTTATTGTAAGTCATAGAATATAATGCATTTGTAATAAGGCGGATGGGATAACATCACATTTATGCTCAAATAACCCATTCACCAAACTCTAAATCAGGCCCTAAGTGTGGCGAGAAAAGTGCAAAGTGGTAACCAGAGCAAGGAGATGTGTGTAATAAAAACATGGGACCAATATGCACAGTCATTAGTGTGCAGAAGCATGTGAACATTGGTAACTATAATCTTGGTATATATTTTTTGTGGTAGCCCTTGGCCTTTAGGAGCAGTAAAGTACCTGCTACTTCTCTACAGTGATTACTGTATAGCAAGGTTATTTAGAAGTGCACTGTTGTTGTGAATGTGCGCACCCTTCCAGGTAACCTGATTGCACTGTGGTCATGCTCTTCTTTCCTACCCACGGTGTGTGGTGATATGTTGATCTTACGGGTTACCAGACTCACCACTTACCATCTTACCACTTTTGGTCATTTATTTAATTTCAAGTAGTGCACTGGCATCATGCAGGTGCCACAAGTTCTTTCTGTGCGTTATTGTATATCATGTTTATTTCACTACATAATGTTTAAAAATAAATTGGTTTATGGCCCAAAGGTTTTGTTAGGAGCCCACCGACTACTGCTTGTGCGAATGCTGGGGTCAAAACTGCCTGTTTTGAGCCCACCTGCTGCCTCTTTCTTCCACCACCATGGGCTTCCTGACGTTATCTCACTCTTGCAGGTTCTTTTACATCCTTGCTCTCTTCCCTCACTCTGTTTTTCTCCCTCTCACTTCCTTCTTCTTTCCCCCTTTTCTGCTTTTTCTGTCTCTTCAGCTGGGTCAAAAGGTGATGATAAAAAATAAGTGTTGTTCCCAAAAATTTGTGCTACTGTTAGCACTGAATTTTACTAATGAATATTCAGTTATTCTGAGTGTTGAATTTGCATAGAAAATGAGTTAACGTAGAGAAATAATGCACACATTTGAAGCTGCGCCTACTTGAGTGGCAGCTAATGTTCACGAAGTGTACTTATTAATGGCTTATTAATGTAAAATGTTGTGCTCATGTTTGGATTAATGTAGTAGAATGTCATATTAAGGGTTATGTATTTTGTATTGGCTTTATTAATCAGAGGCCTTAACTTTAGCGAGGTCTTGGGCCTAATTGCATGGCTTCATGTCAAGCTGCATTTCTTAGGTGATTTATAAAATGGCTGCTTAGAGAATTAAATTGTGATTTCCCACTGTACTGACCAAATGCTCGAAGCTGAAATTCTTTCTCATGAGAACTGCTTGCTAGAATATGCTGTACTAGCTAGGGATACAATGTATAACGTAATGTGTGTAAGAATGACCTTCCCAGGAGAAGACAATGGATACACTGACTGGAGTATAGGCCGCTACAATATTGATAGCTGACAAACTCAGCGGTGGGAACAGGAGAAGAAGAGCCAATCATCAACATGTGAACCGTGTACTAGTAAATTCTTAGATTTGGGGGTTCTATTTTCATTAGACTAAGGGGCATACTTATACTCTGTCTCTGTCTGTCAAAAAGTTTGATGCACATTCGGCGCAAACCTTGCACCATATTTATACAATGACGCCCGAGCCCGCGAACGTCAAAAGTCTGCTGTGTGCATCATTTTCTGGATGCGGGAAACCGCCTTGCGTTAATGACATGCAAGGTAGGCGTTCCCGTCCAAAAAATGACTTAAACACCTGCGCGCTATATTTTTGCTACCGCGAAAAAATCCCGCACGACGGGAGGGGGAGTCGGAAAATGGCGCACAGTCCGATTTGCGTCAAAAAATAATGCCTGGGTCAGGGCAGGTGTTAAAATGGGGCAAACACACCAGTACTTAAGGAAAACACACAGAAGCAACAGCAGAGCTCCAAAAGGAAGACATGGAGGTGCTTTTCATCCAGCATGCACACAGACGCAGAGCACAGGACTAACAACACCAGCTTCCACAACACCAGCAGGGACCCCAAAGGCAACGCAGAAGGCAGGAGAGGATATTCCGCACCAGGACAACTCTTCTGGGACTCCAGCAACAAGACATCATCCAGAGGTACAGTCTCAACTGGAAAGCCGTTCAGCAGCTGCTGTGCAACATTGACCCACAGTTGGCACCCAGCTTGCAGACACCCCACACCATTCTACCAGAAACCAAGCTGCTAGCTGTCCTCCACATGTTGGCAAGTGGCTCCTTTTAAACCACTGGTGCCCTGGTTGCCAGGATCTAACAGCCCTCATTCTCTGCCTTCCTACCCACGGTATTCGATGCCATCATCTCCCTCACACCCCACCACATCAACTTCCCCAACACACAGCAGAAGCAGCAGGAGACCAAACAGGACTTCTATCAAATCAACGGCTTCCCACATGTGCTTGGTGCCATTGACTGCACACATGTACGCATTGTGCCACCTGCTGCAACCGAACATCTATACTGCAACAGGAAGCACACACACTCCATCAATGTGCAGGCCATTGTTGATCACCGGGGATTGATCACCAACATCATGGCAAAGTATCCTGGGAGTGTACATGATTCATTCATCTCCCGTCACTGCACCATCAATCAACACTTCCAGGATGGATGATATGGAAATGGACTACTTGTTGGTAAGTACAGAAACCAAGTTATATACACACTGCACAGCAACCCTGTAGACACACAACACATACACCACTACATTGACACGTGGCCAGGAAGACAATGAGGTTGTGACACTGCTAGGCATGTTTGATATCCTCACCCAATGGGATACACACCTACGGACAAATGACAGTTCCTAATAACAACAGATGCCACTCCACAGACAAAAGGGAACAATTTAAAACAATACAATGACATGGCCTTAACTGGCAGTACAACGTGGAAGATGAATCTTTCAATATCACATCAATAACAATCAATCAAACACCCTTCCAAGCAATAAGTACTGTGTAAGGGGTGTGCAATGTGTTTTGCTGCAGGTCAAACACCATGAGACACATAGCGTGATGATGATGACTACAATGAAGGTGACATGGAATCATTGAGGGTGTACCAATATCTCACATCACTCCTGCTCTGACATTGCCAACTACCAATTAGCAAGTGGACTGTGCTAAGAACACATATTGATGTGACAATATTGAAAGTGCACATTCCTACACATACGGATTGAGACAATTTCACACAATTACAACAGATGTAGAGGCATATGGACCTTCTGACACTCAAAACGACAACCTTACAACCAAGTTAGCCAGCTGAACTGGACCAGGTTCACTAGTATAGGTACACGTTTGAACATGAGTCAACTCGGCAAGGGCAGAGAAATAGGTCTGCAGAGAACGTGCGACACATGGGATATTTGTGCATTGTCAATTGTCAACACGTCAGTGCTGACAGCTTATGGAGATGTGTTGTACATTGTCACCTAGCCAAATCAAAGGGCCTCACTGATGTTTAACAAATTCTATTACATATGTTAAATTGGATGGGATGTCCAGGCCATATAGATGCAACTGTGTTACCACCACTGTGCAACTGATTCTGTGTATGGAAGTATCATGTCACCCCCCCAGTTAAGACACATGGACACCTCTTTCACATGACATAATGCAAGAGAGTACACAATGTACTGCAACTCTACAAAAATACCGCTGACATCTGGTCAATCAGCCAAACACCAGTTCAGATAATGAAACAACCCAATGCTGATGGTACATCCTAGAAGCCTAGGATTCCACACACTAACACAAACACAGATGAGTCACAGACAACACAAGATTATAACTGCCATGTAAAGTGATAATCATGGTGCTAGCAACATCAACATTTTCTCACTCATTTTCTCTTTCAGCTGATCAGGGGTATGGGATCCAGCCATGGATCATGACCTCATTTGCAAACCCAAGCACAGCATTAGAGTGTGCCTATAATGAGGCACATCAGAGGACACGCACCGTAGTTGAGAGGACTTTTGGCATCCTGAAGTCAAGATTCAGGTTCCTCGACATCACTGGAGACAGCCTCCTAAACTCACCAGAAGTGGTCTGCAAGATCATTTTGACCTGTGCCATACTGCACAACATTTGTGTAAGGAGGAACATTCCCCTCTATGAACCAGACCCACAAATGGCTGAAGAGGAGGACGTTGTCCATCAACATGAGGGGGATCATCCCAACACAGCAGTAGGATTGCGTTGTAGACAACGCATAGTCCAAAACTTCTTTTACTATGGTCACCATCACCACTGTCTTACCATATGTCATTAAACACCTATTCTAATCACTATATCATGGTCTGGGTAATCATTTTTGCATCACATTATCCCTAACATTCATAATCAGAGTGTAGCCTCATGGAGCATTGCAGAAATACATATTAGGATCCTGAAAAATCCACATCACATTTGATGGGTATGAATGTACACCCAACTTCACAC
The DNA here is from genome assembly GCF_031143425.1 of Pleurodeles waltl. NCBI lineage: Eukaryota > Metazoa > Chordata > Amphibia > Caudata > Salamandridae > Pleurodeles > Pleurodeles waltl. The sequence goes on along the minus strand of NC_090451.1, from coordinate 261,349,856 downwards.
ACACTGTAAATGACATATATCCTGTCCATTTCACATTTGAAGGGCAATAACAGAGGACCACAGCTATTTCAGACATACATTTGGCAACATAGTTCATTGCAGCATATGGCACACAACTAAGACACCATCACTCATTAAGGAAAAACATGCCTCATACATGAGGCAGTGGATGTGCTATAGCATTGGTAACAGGAAGGTATGACCAGACCCTTGACAGCAGTAAGTGTGACATCAGCTATCTTTGCAAGGAGTTTGTGTGACAAGAAATCCATGTAAGCAGCAAAGGGATAGCACAAGTGCCCCAGGTATGACTAGCATTGCTCACAAGACATCCCCTGCACATGCCATCCCAGGTCATACGTCCTGCCACTGCCATGTTCTCTGTCTCTCCCCACTCTTCTCGAGGGGGCCCTGGAAATTAACTATTTGTACCAAGATAATCCTTCATCTACACACACCCAGACACACATTCTGACTCCAGTGTGCTTCCCTCTTTAATGTGGTATGCCATAGTCATTGTTCATCTGTCTGCATGGATGTCTGGTCAGAAAATGCGCTGCCTTGTAGTCTGTAGGACTTGTAATTACCTGTCCATTGCTTCCCATGTGAAAGGTACTGTTGGCTCTTTAAGCTTGATTCTCACCTACAGGACTTCTGAGAGACTGAAGCTGCACACACCTGTGAGCACCTTCATGCAGACCAGCCATTTGAACATGCACTGCCCTTGCAGCTGCCTGGAACGGCATAGAAACTGCGATTATATGTATATCACTGGTATGCATTGCCGTATAAATCACTTGTGTAACATAGGCCTTGGGTTATTGTGTAACGTGTAACAGGGCAAATAAGTTTACATTTTCCACTATGGTTGTTCCAGCTTTGACCAGTCTCAGTCTGCTCATTGTGTATTTGCCTTGTTCATTTTTGTTCCTGATTGACCCTGCATCCTGTTAGCCTGACTGGTTCCTGTCTTTGCATTACCATAAAGGTTCCCTGTGGCTACATTTGTCTCATAGTTGCTTTCCATGCCCTGACTCTCCTTTAGGTCTACAATGAATACTCAAATACATTGTGTAGCGTAATCAGTTTACTTATCGTATCATAGGGTGGAACTTGTCTTCAAATAGCCTAATCATGGCCCATCCCTTATCTGGGTTTCATGTATGCATGAGTGACAAATAGTGACAGTGTACCATGGCTGTATGCATGGATTGGGTATGCTGCTTCCAGCACAACAAACAGCATTAGATAATGTGCATGAAATGTCAACACATGTTTGTACCCTGACAGTCCACACACTGATTCACATTGCCCCCAAAATATTGATGGGGCTTGCGTGGTGAATAGCTGTGAGATTAATCTGTACAGAGGCACTGATGCTCCCGGATGCAGTGGGAATTTAAGAGGCCACCCTGTGTACAAATGTTGTGAGGAAACCTGCCTGTTTACAATTACTGATTCATTAACTTTGTGAGCAGACCAAGGTTGCCCTGTTGTCAGTCTCATAAAACGTCTGCAGTGCCATTGCAGGGTAGGTCGCTCCCCTGCCTCCACAGCGCCACCAGATCCTCTGTGCCGGCCTCTCTATTGTGCTGCTTGTCCCCCTAAGTGCTGTCTGATTGTCTGATTGTCGTGTGATCGCGCTCCCCTTGCATTCTGTACCCCTGAGTGCATGCTTCCCCGTTGTCTGAGTGTTGTGTGATCGCGCTCCCCCTTGCATTCTGTACCCCTGAGCGCCTGCTTCCCGTGTATTCGCGCTCCCCTTCTCTCTCCCGTGTATCCCGAGTGCCTGCTGTCCCTCTTGCCCCCGCCGTCCCCCTCCGTCCTTCCGCCGCTTTTTGTCGTTTTTACTCGTTTTTCTGGCCTTTTTATACCCTTCTAGGTACTCTTCGTTTTTCTGGGCCTCCTCGCCTTCCCGAGGCCAATCGCCGCTTTTTCCCGCTCTTTTTCCCCCTACCCGCCTTCCTCCCGCCTCCCAGCTGTCCCCGCCTCCCCGGCTACCCTTAAATGGCGGCCGCTGCGAGGCAGTGGTAGCGACCCTTGACCCCAGGGTAGGTCGCTCCCCTGCCTCCACAGCGCCACCAGATCCTCTGTGCCGGCCTCTCTATTGTGCTGCTTGTCCCCCTGAGTGCTGTCTGATTGTCTGATTGTCGTGCGATCGCGCTCCCCCTTGCATTCTGTACCCCTGAGTGCCTGCTTCCCTGTTGTCTGAGTGTTGTGTGATCGCGCTCCCCCTTGCATTCTGTACCCCTGAATGCCTGCTTCCCCGTTGTCTGAGTGTTGTGTGATCGCGCTCCCCCTTGCATTCTGTACCCCTGAGCGCCTGCTTCCCGTGTATTCGCGCTCCCCTTCTCTCTCCCGTGTATCCCGAGTGCCTGCTGTCCCTCTTGCCCCCGCCGTCCCCCTCCGTCCTTCCGCCGCTTTTTGTCGTTTTTACTCGTTTTTCTGGCCTTTTTGTACCCTTCTAGGTACTCTTCGTTTTTCTGGGCCTCCTCGCCTTCCCGAGGCCAATCGCCGCTTTTTCCCGCTCTTTTTCCCCCTACCCGCCCTCCTCCCGTCTCCCAGCTGTCCCCGCCTCCCCGGCTACCCTTAAATGGCGGCCGCTGCGAGGCAGTGGTAGCAACCCTTAACCCCAGGGCAGGTCGCTCCCCTGCCTCCACAGCGCCAGCAGATCCTCTGTGCCGGCCTCTCTATTGTGCTGCTTGTCCCCCTGAGTGCTGTCTGATTGTCTGATTGTCGTGCGATCGCGCTCCCCCTTGCATTCTGTACCCCTGAGTGCCTGCTTCCCCGTTGTCTGAGTGTTGTGTGATCACGCTCCCCCTTGCATTCTGTACCCCTGAGTGCCTGCGTCCCCGTTGTCTGAGTGTTGTGTGATCGCGCTCCCCCTTGCATTCTGTACTCCTGAGCGCCTGCTTCCCGTGTATTCGCGCTCCCCTTCTCTCTCCCGTGTATCCCGAGTGCCTGCTGTCCCTCTTGCCCCCGCCGTCCCCCTCCATCCTTCCGCCGCTTTTTGTCGTTTTTACTCATTTTTCTGGCCTTTTTGTACCCTTCTAGGTACTCTTCGTTTTTCTGGGCCTCCTCGCCTTCCCGAGGCCAATCGCCGCTTTTTCCCGCTCTTTTTCCCCCTACCCGCCCTCCTCCCGCCTCCCAGCTGTCCCCGCCTCCCCGGCTACCCTTAAATGGCGGCCGCTGCGAGGCAGTGGTAGCGACCCTTGACCCCAGGGTAGGTCGCTCCCCTGCCTCCACAGCGCCATCAGATCCTCTGTGCCGGCCTCTCTATTGTGCTGCTTGTCCCCCTGAGTGCTGTCTGATTGTCGTGCGATCGCACTCCCCCTTGCATTCTGTACCCCTGAGTGCCTGCTTCCCCGTTGTCTGAGTGTTGTGTGATCTCGCTCCCCCTTGCATTCTGTACCCCTGAGTGCCTGCTTCCCCGTTGTCTGAGTGTTGTGTGATCGCGCTCCCCCTTGCATTCTGTACCCCTGAGCGCCTGCTTCCCGTGTATTCGCGCTCCCCTTCTCTCTCCCGTGTATCCCGAGTGCCTGCTGTCCCTCTTGCCCCCGCCGTCCCCCTCCATCCTTCCGCCGCTTTTTGTCGTTTTTACTCGTTTTTCTGGCCTTTTTGTACCCTTCTAGGTACTCTTCGTTTTTCTGGGCCTCCTCGCCTTCCCGAGGCCAATCGCCGCTTTTTCCCGCTCTTTTTCCCCCTACCCGCCCTCCTCCCGCCTCCCAGCTGTCCCCGCCTCCCCGGCTACCCTTAAATGGCGGCCGCTGCGAGGCAGTGGTAGCGACCCTTGACCCCAGGGTAGGTCGCTCCCCTGCCTCCACCGCGCCACCAGATCCTCTGTGCCGGCCTCTCTATTGTGCTGCTTGTCCCCCTGAGTGCTGTCTGATTGTCTGATTGTCGTGCGATCGCGCTCCCCCTTGCATTCTGTACCCCTGAGTGCCTGCTTCCCCGTTGTCTGAGTGTTGTGTGATCGCGCTCCCCCTTGCATTCTGTACCCCTGAGTGCCTGCTTCCCCGTTGTCTGAGTGTTGTGTGATCGCGCTCCCTCTTGCATTCTGTACCCCTGAGCGCCTGCTTCCCGTGTATTCGCACTCCCCTTCTCTCTCCCGTGTATCCCGAGTGCCTGCTGTCCCTCTTGCCCCCGCCGTCCCCCTCCGTCCTTCCGCCGCTTTTTGTCGTTTTTACTCGTTTTTCTGGCCTTTTTGTACCCTTCTAGGTACTCTTCGTTTTTCTGGGCCTCCTCGCCTTCCCGAGGCCAATCGCCGCTTTTTCCCGCTCTTTTTCCCCCTACCCGCCCTCCTCCCGCCTCCCATCTGTCCCCGCCTCCCCGGCTACCCTTAAATGGCGGCCGCTGCGAGGCCGCGCCGCTGGCGCGCCAAAGGCGCGCCTAAGGCAAGCCCGTCTGCGCCCGTCCGCGCCTGGACCGCGCCCAGCGCCCGAACCCCTGGCCCCCGCGCCTCCCGCCTTACCTACGACTCCGCCACCCTCACCAACCTCAACCCCGGCCGCACACCAGGCTGCTACCGCGCCACCCCGAATCGAACCCACGGACCCTTCACCTGCAGCAACTGCCGCCTCACCTGCCTTCGGACCCCCACCGCTCCTGCCAAGAACAACTCCCCCGGAAGCAATCTCCACTGCATCCTGGTCAACACCCGATCCGTCCACAGGCACGCCATTGAACTGTGGAACCTCATCACCTCAACAAACCCGGACATCGCCTTCCTCACCGAGACCTGGATGAACCCCTCCTCGGCACCCGACACTGCCATAGCCATCCCCGACGGCTACAAAATCATCCGGAAAGACCGCACCAACCGCATCGGAGGAGGCATCGCCATCGCACACAAGAACTCCATCCGCATCTCGACCCACACCGACGACTCACTCCCCGACGTCGAACATCTCCACTTCACGATCCACAGCGACCCCAAGACCACCCTCAGAGGCACCCTCATGTACAGACCACCAGGACCTCGCACCAAGTTCAGCGAAGACATCGCAGACTTCGTCAACCCTCACGCACTCTCGTCCACCGACTACATCCTCCTAGGAGACCTCAACTTTCACCTGGAGAACCTCACCGACAACAACACCACCGCCTTACTGGACAACCTCGCCAACCTGGGACTGAAACAGCTAGTCAACACCCCCACCCACTTCGCCGGACACACGCTCGACCCCATCTTCTCCTCCAGCAAACACATCACCTTCAACCACGCCACCGAACTCACCTGGTCGGACCACAGCTGTGTCCACTTCAGCTTCAAGAAGACCACTGTGCATCACCACACCCAGCAACCACCAAGAAGACACTGGAATCGAATCACCACAGAACAGCTCGCATCTACCCTCTCCCAGAACCAACCCACCAGCACCACCGACCCCAACGAAGCCGCCAACAACCTCACAAGCTGGATCTCCGACTGCGCCAACCTCCTGGCCCCCCTGAAGACTCAAGCTATCACCAACAACCACAAGAAAAACTCCTGGTTCACCCCCGACCTCAAGGACTCCAAGAAAGAATGCCGCGCCCGCGAGAAGACGTGGCGCCTCAACCAGACCGAAGAGAACATGTCAGCTCTCAAGGACGCCACCCGCCAACACCACCAACACCTCCGCGCCGCACGAAAAACAGCGTACCGGAACAGACTTGGCAACAACGCCCACAACAGCAAGGAACTATTTGGCATCATCAAAGAGCTCTCCAACCCGGACGCAGAAAACAACTCCATCCCTCCCTCACAGGACCTCTGCGACTCCCTCGCAACCTTCTTCCACCACAAGATCACCGATATATACAACAGCTTCACGACCGCCAACGCGAACCCCCCCCCGGAACCCGCCACCGACATCACCACCATCCTCACCTGGAGCCCAACCACCACCGAGGAGACCACTCGCATCATGAACTCGATCCACTCCGGATCCCCATCGGACCCCTGCCCGCACCACATCTACAACTAGGCCGACAACATCATCGCACCGCACCTCCGAGACGTCATCAACGCCTCCCTCACCACCGCCACCTTCCCGGAGAGCTGGAAACACGCAGAGCTCAACGCCCTCTTAAAGAAACCCACAGCAGACCCCACCGAACTCAAAAACTTCCAACCCATCTCTCTCCTACCGTTCCCCACCAAAGTGATTGAGAAAATCGTCAACGCTCAACTCACCACCGCCCTGGAAACCAACGACTCCCTCGTCCCCCCACAGTTCGGTTTCAGGGCCAACCACAGCACCGAAACCGCCCTCATCGCAGCCACGGACGACATCCGAGCCCTGACCGACAAGGGAGAAACCGTGGCCCTCATACTCCTGGACCTCTCTGCAGCCTTCGACACGGTCTGCCACCGCACCCTGATACGCCGCCTCAGCAACGCCGGCATCAGAGGCAAGGCCCTGGAATGGCTCGTCTCCTTCCTCTCCGGAAGGACCCAGAGAGTCCGCCTACCCCCCTCCAGATCCACAGCCACGGAGATCATCTGCGGCGTACCCCAAGGATCCTCCCTCAGCCCCACTCTTTTCAACGTCTACATGACCCCCCTGGCGAACATTGCACGCAAAAACGGACTCGACCTCATATCCTACGCCGACGACACCCAGCTCATCTTATCCCTCACCAACAACCCCACCTCAGCTAGGACCAGACTACATGAAGGAATGAAGGAAGTAGCAAACTGGATGACAGACAGCCGGCTGAAACTGAACACAGACAAGACGGAGGTCCTCATCCTCGGCCCTACTCCCACCGCATGGGACGACTCCTGGTGGCCACCCGCCCTAGGCAGCACTCCCCAACCCACCGACCACGCACGCAACCTCGGCTTCATCCTGGACTCATCCCTCTCCATGACCAGACAGGTTAACTCGGTGACCTCGGCATGCTTCAACACCCTCCGCATGCTCCGCAAGATCTTCTGCTGGATCCCCACCGACACCAGGAAGACCGTCACCCACGCCCTCGTCACCAGCCGCTTGGACTACGGGAACACTCTGTACGCTGGCATCACCACCAAGCTGCAGAGGAAACTTCAACGGATCCAGAACGCTGTCTCACGTCTCATCCTGGACATACCCCTCCACCACCACATCTCCGGACACCTGAAGAAACTTCATTGGCTCCCAGTCAGCAAGAGGATCACCTTCCGACTCCTCACCCACGCACACAAAGCCCTCCACAACCTCGGACCCAAACTCATCAACAACCGCGTCTCCTTCTACACTCCTCCGCGCACTCTACGATCAACCGGACAGGCCCTGGCAGCCGTACCCCGCATCCGCAAAGCCACCGCCGGAGGAAGATCCTTCTCCTTCCTGGCAGCGAAGACCTGGAACTCTCTGCCCAGCCACCTTCGCGCCATACCTGATCACCTCACCTTCAGAACGCAGCTCAAGACCTGGCTCTTCGAGCACTGACCCCCCCCACCCCAAGTGCCTTGCGACCCTTTATGGGTGAGTAGCGCGCTTTATAAATGCGAATGATTGATTGATTGATTGATGGACTATCCCCATGTGTGCTCTCAGTTCCTCTTTGGCATTCATTCAATTCAGCTGTGAAGGATACTTTCTTAATGCAGGGAATGGCTCCACAGACTCATGACTAGACCTGCACGTAACTGTGACAACATGGAACCCAATAATGATACAGGCTACACATTGGCTCACACACTTGAACTGGACACCTTTGTGCAATTAACCACTGGAAACATGTGAACACATGCTGCTTGGTCTGCTGGTCCTCCACTGTCACAGGAGAAACATAGGTCATTCATACAACTCAAACTGTGGAGTGACATTACATTTGTGGATTGTTTTGGGGACTCGGTGTCACAAACACTGCACCCACATAGCATTTTCCAATGCCTGACTCATGGGTAGTATACAGACAAGTGACCAGGAAGTGCTATCCAACATTCCAGGACATGTGATGGCTTAGTCTTGAAACATTGCCATGATCAACCGTTTTCTATCTATCCTGTGCAGAGTTTGTCATTGGAGATGCCTATGTCCCAAAATTCTGGGAAGTTCACACAGCATTTGTTGCTACGTGTATGACAAACACATTTCCTTTTTCATTTCCACACTGAATAGAATCTGATGGTTGGTCACATTGACAACACATGCATACAAGCATATATATGAAAACACGTTTTGTGATGTTCACACAGTGGGACAACTAAATTTGTAAGAGCCAATTCACACACATTGACACACAGGCGAAGAGTTACTGTATGAGTTGCGTAGCCTTGCTATCCTCTATTGATGCACAACCTGCTCAAACTGGGTATTACCAATTTGTATTCCACACGCTTGGGGATCTATTGCACCATTGAAGAGTGCAAATCTGGTACAACAACTAGAGGATAATGGTCCACAGTAGTATGATCTGCCACATGTGCCCGCACACCAGACTGCACAATGTAGGTGCAAACAGTCTATCTCTGTATAGTCACACCTGTCATGTACTATAAAATTTGAGAAATGACCCAAACCCAGTAAAAGACAGGAATTGTTACGCATACGTGTAAAAAATAGATGCACATGCGTCAAACAATGACACATATGCGTCAGAAGATGACGCTCACTGCCATGATACATCCATTGGCCCTGAGCGGTAATTCCTACACTGTACCCCATGAAATTGGTTAACTATGAAAAATATTTGAAAATATGGATGCGGGGTAGTTTCTAAGCCCGTGCGTAAAAAAAGAAAATTACGCACAGACTGTAAGCGTTATAATATTTTGACGCAGAAGAATAAAAACGCACCGCATTTGAGGCAGTAAGTGATGTAATAGGATATCCTGTTTACAGAATTGGTACAGTGGGTGTACTTTCACTTTCGCTTTACACTCTGTGATTTTTCTTGACTGTGTGGCTGTGTTTGGACTTGTCTCTCTGTGAATATTGTGAATTTGTCTCCTGTGTCCTCTTTATATTGTCTTTTGGTGTTTTCTAACTGTCTGTGGTATCCTGTGTAAGTGTATTTGTGTCATTTCTGGTGTCTAATTTTGTCTTTGTACTGTTGGGAGTCTGTTGTGGGTAGTGTTAGTTTGGGGCAGTTGGGCTGTTGTAGTGTTATTTACTTTTTATTTCCCTCTCCTCCTTTCCCTTCATTATCCTCTGTACCCCTTAATTCCTTATTTTTTTTCAAGCATGTTGGTTAGGCTGCGTCTTGGTAGAATAGGAGCGGAGGAGCTGGGGAGATTCATTTGGTTGAAGTACCACTTCCTCCCATTGATGATAGAAGCAGGTGGCTGGGTGATACAGGGGTATCACACAGATGCAAGGAGGCTCCGGTGGGCAAAGGTCCCGAACCATCTGCAAAGAATATACAACACACCACTCAATGACCACCAGCTAAAATACAGTTGGGCTGACCTGGTTGCCAGGGATCAAGACCTACCGGACCACCTGAGGATTGTGTTTGGTGGCCCTGTTGGTGAGTATAATTCAGAGTAATGTGCACATTTAAATGATCTGTATTGACAGTAGCAGATTTGTTCATATGCTGCAGGTAATGCTTTTGGACATGTGGAATGCAAGTTAAACATACAGTGGCCATGGGTTATACAATAATTCCTACACATTACCATCATTTGTTGACGCAACAGCTGCAAGTTACAAAACACAACTGGAGCCTGTAAATTAGTGCTGCCTTCATGTCAATAGATGATGCAAATGTGTCTCTAACATATGTTTTAGGCATGGTCTGTGAGTGTACCAGGAAAGACATGTTTTTAATTCAGACATTTTCAAGAATTAATGTGTCCCCAATTATTTCTGATACATGTCTGAACTGGATTCTGACACATTAGTAACAAGTTATTTCTGACCTCAGGTAACATCTTAGGCTGATAGTTTGGCTTGGTTGTGCCACAATTAAATTAGGGATGGATGCCAAAAGTAATGCACATGGGTTCATATTTAAATGTTTGGTGCTACTTTCCATAGCTGTGGCACATAAAATGAAGCAAATGATACAAATTTAGGGGTAACAACTGTCCATGGCCCTCTGTTCATTGTACCTGTGTGTTTTACATTGGTCTTAGTCACAATAGCTGGAACTGAGCTAATGCATTTGCCATCTGTGTTACTCTATTGCCATGAACTTCTCATAAATTTTAGGATCATCATGGGATAGCTGCCGTTGGGGATTGCATGATCACAATGTATTACATGCATGATGTCGTGCAGGGGACCCTTGACCAATAAAGTTCACTAATACTTTGCTAGTTTAGTTTGGCATACCCATGCTGATCTAGTGCAGCATATGTTTAATAACTAACCTCCCAATATGAAGGCTATCACTGACATGGGTCTATGCTAAGATCAGAAGACCAGCATTCCTGTGACTGCTGTACATACAAATTGAAACCTACATCATCATGATTGACACAGTGGTACATATGCTAAACCATGTGTTAATAATATCAAAGTGTCAAAATGTCAGTTTGCTGTATATCCGCTGATCAACCAACTTGGCAAATGTAAGATGATGAATGTGGCTTATCTGTGATTACCTAAACCCATAATGGGTACACAGGGCAATGAGTGACACATTTGAGGTGCAATGACTAAACCTGTGCCCATGCAGTCTGTCATGGATGACTACAATATACACTGTCAACATATATCTCCTTGTTGTATCCAAATATTAAAACTGGTCAATCCATGGCTAGCCTCAAACTGTCACCAAATAATGCACAGGATCCCTGCCATTATGGTGTCATAGGGGGCATATGTGGCTCAGGGTACACTGTTAATGTAGCATATGTAACCTAGACACAATACAGGCCCTACATGTAAGGGACCATAGAAAGCATGATAAATCATGACCTTAAATCAACCCACAGGTGCGTCACACAGTAAATGATTGTCCTTTGAAGCACAAGCCACAATACCTGAGTGACTGGTATTGCAGTGCTCCAGGAAAGTGGCTTTGCATGTCTCTCATTACTACAAATGATGAGAGGAGTACACTCCATAAATGAGTCTGCAAACAATTGATGGAGCATGTTTGCCACCACATGATAGTTAAGGCCACTGCATGTGTGCAGATTTGTGTGTATCACTCACTGGAGTGACTGGGTCTGTACATGTTTGCAGTGGTATGTCTGTTGCAGTATCATCATGCCTGAGAGGCTGGACTTTCAGATTTAGGCCCTCATTACAACCCTGGTGGTAAATCCCGATTTCCGCTGTGCAGAAGACTGCCAACATACCGTTGCGGCAGCGTAATTCCGCTACAGGTATTACGACTCACAGCTCGGAATCCACCACAATACAGACACCCACACAAGTCCGCCACACCAAAGGTCAGTGATAAACTGGCGATACCAAAACCTACGCCGTCACGCCAACAGGAATACGCCCACAGTATCACGATCCACGAATCAACACGGCGGTCTTTCAACCGCGGTAATCCATTGGCGGGACACACCGCTGCGCTCAAAATACACACACATTTACAAAACACGACCACATTGGACAATTCTAAACACATACCTGACACACATACACACGCCACACCCACACACCCAATCCAATATAAAGCACACACCCACATCACCCACAAACCCTTACAACCAAAATTCTGAAATAAGGCCAGAGAGAAAGACTACCTAACACAACACCAGCATCCAAAGACACACAACACCATCACTTAAACAACATCCACGTACCTCAAACAACACACACCAACACATCCCCTCACACATCACAACAGACAGCACCTCACACATCATCCATACCACATCATGGCACCTCAAAGACACCCCAGGTTCTCTGAGGAGGAGGTCAGGGTCATGGTGGAGGAAATCATCCAGGTAGAGCCACAGCTATTCGGATCACAGGTGCAGCAGACGTCCATTGCAAGGAAGATGGAGCTATGGCGGAGAATTGTCAACAGGGTCAATGCAGTGGGAGAGCATCCAAGAACACAGGATGACATCAGGAAGAGGTGGAAAGACCTACGGGGTAAGGTACGTTCCGTGGTATCCAGACACTAGATTGCTGTACAGAGGACTGGTGGTGGACCACCCCTTCCTCCCCCACAACTAACAACATGGGAGGAGCAAGTCTTGGCAATAATGCAGCCTGAGGGCTTCGCAGGAGTAGCAGGAGGACTGGACTCTGGTAAGGCAAATCTTTACTATTTTATCCCCCCACCCCACCTGCATGACAGACATACTCCCACCCTCACCCTCACACCCATCCCCCCGACAACCCACAGATACCCCACTAACACAACCTACACATTCCAAAATCAAGCCCTGCATGTAACACCAATGCATGGACACGCATCACCAAAGCATGTCCAGTAGAGAGACTCACTCATGCCCCAAAATCACCAATCACACAAGGGCCACGGCAATAATGCAAACACAGGAGTAGAGGGTAACTCACTCATTGCACAAGATGGCACACACAGATACAATAACTATGCATTTACACCCCAACAGGACCCATACCCAACGTCACTGGACAGGAGGTGCCAGACATATCCAGTACCCCCACAGAAGAGGCCCACAGTGAGGACAGCAGCTCTGCACACCTGGATCAAGATGACCAGCCCCGCCCATCAGTGACCTCGGGAAAGTCGGTTCCCCTGACACAGTCACAAACCACCACAGAACCTCCCCCCTCAGGAAACACCACCACAGCACCCACCCAGCGGGCCCATCCCTCTGTCCCAAGGACATGTCAATCAGCAGTGTGTCCACTACTACAGGGAACCCAGGTAACCCCACTAACACAGGACGATCAGTGACCTGGGGGCAGTGGCAGTGGGCACACGGTTCAGGGGACAGAGGCACAGGATAACAGGGAAGCTGGGAGGACTGCTGTGTGACAGGGGGAGGACAGGCCCAGGGAACCCACTCTCCACGAGGCACTCTCCAACATCATGGGAGCTTACCACCATTCCCAGGATACCATGGGCACGGTACTGGCCAAGTTTCAGGAGACCCAGCGGCTGCAGGAGGAACACTACCTGGGGATCAGGGAGGACTTGAAGTCCATTAACACCACCCTGGTCACCACTGCAGGGGTGCTGGCAGACATTCTCAACACCAGGAGGGACACAGGGGCACACCAACGTGCCCCTGACACGAGCCTGGATGATGAACAGCCCTCCACCTCCGCCCGCGCTAGTGGACAGGAGGCACCACCTAAGGAAAAACAGGCCACCAGCACCCCACCCTCTGCAGAAGGAGAACCACCCCTGAGATCCAGGAACAAGACAGAGAACATTGCCAATACCCCCACCAGGAAATAAATCCCCCCTAAATGTCACCCTTCTGTCCCAATTTGTCACCCTGTCCACCTTAAACTGCCATTGCTCCACTTCCTATGCCCCATTGGACTATGCACCTGTGAAACAAATAGACTGGACTCTGCCATGGACATTCCTCCACCATTACCCTAGCCCATTTCACACCCCCTCCACTTATTTGCACAGAAATAAACACACTTGAATCTCAAAACAATATGGAGTCTTTCTGTGCTTCCACTAATGTGTAATTGCAAAACCTCTGGAATATAGCAATATTCATGTGCTTGTTCACATACCAGTGTAACGCAGCTGTAGGCCACCAGTAATCATAGTAGAGGGAACAAAGTGGGACCCAGATCTGTGAAATGGAAAGGCAAAGTAACAAGTCAGGGTACATACACTGAGTGAAAATGACAGACTTATGCTAGCTCCAACAATAGTATGAGATGTGGGAAGCAGTTACATCTTCTTACATGTGTCTCACTGGAAGTATTGCATGATGATGTTGTTTCGGGTGTCGACATCTTCTTCTGCCTCCTCTTCTTCACTGTCCACAGGCTCCACAGCTGCCACAAGCCCACCGTCTGGCCTATCTTCCTGCAGAAAAGGCACCTGGCGTCGCAAAGCCAGGTTGTGCAGCATACAGCAGGCCACGATTATCTGGCACACTTTCTTCGGTGAGTAGTAAGGGAGCCACCTGTAAGATAGAGGCACGAGAATCTGGCCTTCAGGAGGCCGAAGGTGCGTTCTATAATCCTCCTAGTTCGCCCATGTGCCTCATTGTAGCGTTCCTCTGCCCTTGTCCTGGGATTCCTCACTGGGGTCAGTAGCCATGACAGGTTGGGGTAACCAGAGTCACCTGCAAATGTCGAGGGATAACTGTTAGACAGACACTAACCCTTAGGGACAACTCCACACCCAGACACCTGTGTCAACTGTGTTGGGACCTTGGCCTCCCCTACTAGCCACACACGATGCCTCTGGAGTTACCCCATCACAAAAGGGATGCTGCTATTCCTCAAAATGTAAGCATCATGCACAGAGCCAGGATACTTGGCTTTCACATGGGAGATGTACTGGTCTGCCAAACACACCATCTGCACATTCATGTAATGGTAGCTTTTTTGGTTTCTGTACACCTGTTCATTCCTGCGGGGGAGGACAAATGCCACATGTGTACCATCAGTGGCACCAATGATGTTGGGGATATGTCCCAGGGCATAGAAGTCACCTTTCACTGTGGGCAAATCCTCCGCCTGAGGGAAAACAATGCAGGGCAGATAACACTCTGGACAACACGTTAGAGAACATTGCCTGGGACATCCCTGATACCATGGCCACTGTTGTTTGAAAAGACCCACTGGCCAGGAAATGGAGTACAGACAGAACCTGCACTGGAGGGGGGATTCCTGTGGGATGGCAGATAGCTGAAATCAGGTCTGGCTCCAACTGGGCACACAGTTCCAGGATTGTTGCACGATCAAGTCTGTATGCGATAATGCTGTGTCTCACTTCCATTGTCGACAGATCCACCAGGGGTCTATACACCGGCGGATGCTGCCATCTCATCACCTGCCCCAGCAGACATGCCTTATGGGGGAGAACAGCGAGCAGAGGGTCATCCAACACTTAGGTATCACAATGTGTTATTGGCTAAAACGTTGGAAAATCGCAATGTGCTGGTATCTGTCTGTATTCCAGGCCTAGATCGGTGTGATGTAGTTATTTTTCCATCCCATGTGGCACCCTGAAAAAACTGCCTGACCTTGAAGGTGGGAAGTGGGCGGTCAAAGACCGCAGCGCAATTCAGCATTGGTTAACATTGGGCCCTATGGGTCCCAGAAGCCAATGACGATATACGCCGGCGGTGACGGTACGCACCGCCGTGGACGTGGCTGCCATTTTCTTACTGTTCACTCACTTGATACCTGACCTTCAACAGGAGAGGACCTACACTGCAAGTGCTGCTGTGACCTGTGTCTGGAAGCGACAATGGCTACAGTGTCTGGGGAAAGGGCCCCTGCCTTCACTTCGGAGGAGTTGGGGAAACTGGTGGATGGGGTCCTCCCCCAGTACACCCAACTGTACGGTCCTCCAGACAAACAGGTGAGTACAATGTGAGCATGGTGGATGACACCTGAGTGTATGGAGTGTCGAGGATGGAAGAGGGTGGGGAGGGGGACAGGCCAGCATGTCAGAATTGTGTGTGTATGTACGGTTGGGCCAGGGTTGGAGGTGTTTGGCAATGCGTGCGATGAAATGTACGGGCTAGAAGCATCCATTTTTACTTCACTTTTCCTCTAGGTCAGAAGAAAGGTATTTGGCGTGCCATCGCCAAGGACGTCCGGACCCCCGGGGTCTACCATAGACGGAGCACCCACTGCCGTAAAAGATGGGAGGACCTACGCCGCTGGAGCAAGAAGACGGCTGAGGCCCAGCTGGGGATGGCCTCCCAATGTTGAAGGGATGCCCGTCGCACCATGACCCTCCTGATGTTCCGGATCCTGGCGGTGGCCTATCCGGAGTTGGATGGTCGCTTGAGGGCATCACAGCAGCGACAAGGGGGTAAGTAGACTCTAATTCAGCTGACTCTGCACGCTTTACGAGGTGTCTGGGTAGTCGAAGTGGGCTGTGGGTTCCCCTAGGCCAGGGCGAACTTGGTAGGCTAGGTCCCTTGTTAGGCAGGCTCTGTGGCACCGCAACCCCACTATTGGTAATAGCCATCTACACCTAGTCAGGCTCCTGTGACTTCCAGGTGTGCAGCAATTGGGCTTAGGCCTCGTCCCCCATGGGCATGTGAATTTACTAAGAACTGTTAGTGCACGGCTTAGTGCAGAGGGCTGCTCCCTGTGTGTTGTGTCCACCAACAGTAGTGGTGTTGCATGCACTAAACATGCGTTTCTTCTGTCTTCCCCCCTTTTTGTTTTCTCTCCCTGTTCTGCGTGCAATAGCATCATCTGGTGGAGGAGCAGTGGCACCAGAGCAGGAGGGAACTGCAACCCACTTGGCCCTGGAGGGTGAAGCAACGGAGTCTGAAGCCACCAGTGGGACGGAGGGCGAGGGGAGCTCCAAGACGGGGGCAGGAGCATACACCAGTGACAGCGACTCCTCCTCTGATGGGAGCTCCCTTGTGGTGGCGGGCACCTTTGTGCCCACCATATCAACAGGTACAGCCGCCACCCACCCTACTAGCACTGCCCTCCCAGCAGCCCCTCAGCATGTGTCCCGTGCCCGCTCTCCCAGAAGGGTGGGCATCTCCTTCGCCCCAGGCACCTCAGCCCTGCTGCCCTTAGTGAGGAGGCTATTGACCTCCTGAGATCCCTCACTGTTGGGCAATCTACCATTTTGAATGCTATCCAAAGTGTTGAGAGGCATTTGCAACAAACAAATGCATACCTGGAGGGCATCCATTCTGGGCCCAACAGAGAGCATTTCAGACTCTGGCCTCAGCACTGATGGCTGCCATTGTCCCTGTGTCCAGCCTCCCCCCTCCAACTTCCTCCACCCAGACCCAATCCCCTGTACCTCAGCCTATCCCAAGCACACCATCAGACCAGCATGCACACACCTCAACACACAAAAGTGGCTCAGGCAAACATAAGCACCACACATCCACAAGCACTCACACAAGCACCATCCCCATGCAGACACAGCAACATCCATAGCCTCCACTGTGCCCCCCTCCTCCACGTCCCCCTCCTCCCTCCCTGTCTCGTCTCCACTCACACCTGCATGCACTACATCCTCAGCCACTACCTCCATCACCAGCAAGCCCATCACCACACACCGCTCACGTGCAATCACCAACCCCACTACCATGCACACATCCCCTGTGTCCTCTCCCAGTGTCTCTGTGAGCCCTCCTCCCAAAGTACACAAACGCAGGCACACACCCACCCAACAGCCATCCACCTTACAACAGCCTCCGGCCCATGCACCTTCACCCAAATTCATCAAACGTACACCTCCTACAACCACTACCTCTTCCTCCACTCCCAAACCCCTCCAACTTCCCATCCCAGTGTGTCTAAGAAGCTTTTCCTGGCTACCATTGAGCTCTTCCCTATACCTCCCCCCGTTCTTCCCCTAGGGCCAGGCTTCAAGGTCCCAGCCCAGCACCTCAGCCCCCAAATCCCCAGGCACAGTGGTGCCAGCAACTGCGGGGTCATCAAGAGCGCCACCCATCAGGGCTGACAGTGTGCGACCTTGCGAGGCCAAGCACATACAGCCACCTGCCAAGGTGAATAAGGTGCCCACATCCCGGAGGGAGAAGCCGCACCTATCAGCCACCAAGGGCTCCGCCAAAACAAAAGGGGACAGTGGCAAGACACCTGCAGCACCATCAAAGGTGAGGAAGGGACAAAAGCAAAAGAGCAGGTCAGGACAGTGCATGATGGCACCGACTGAGGGACTAGTGTCACCCCTTATGTCAACGACTACACCAACCTGTATGGTGGCGAACACCGCAACCTGCCCCACCACCAGCACTGCCACCTGCACCGCCACCAGCACTGCCACCTGCACCGCCACCAGCACTGCCACCTACACAGCCACCTGCACCACCACCTGCATGTCTGCAGCATCAGCAACAGTCCCCAGCATCTTCCCTAGTGGGCAGCAGTCTGAGGGTGGAGGAGACTTCCTGCTGTGTCCCTCAACAGGTGCTGACACATGCACCACTGCCAGCACCGCCGCCACAGACACCGCCACAAGCACCGCCACCAGCCCCGCGACGTGCTTGGACAGTGGTACCACAGCTGACATGGCTACCATCATCAGTGGATAGCTGTCCGAGGCTGGAGGAGACTTCCTGGAAACTGCCCAGCTTCCATGAGGCATGACTTTCATCACTGTTTGCACCTGCAGGGGGCAGGCGAAGCCGCAGCAGGGTGGGTTATGTCTCTGCCTCCATGGCGTATCATGCTACCTGTTCCTAGGCAATCTCATGACACACACACCCAGGTGAGAGAATGGGACCGGCCACACTGCATGTGGAGCACTCTGGGCACAAGGCCCCTTCCAGAACCAGTGGAGAATCACATCCACTACCTCAGTCCTTGGCAGGATGAAGCACTCTGGGCACAAGGCCCCCTCCAGAACCAGTGGAGAATCACATCCAGTACCTCAGGCCTTGGCAGGATGAAGTACTCTCGGCACAAGGCCCCCTCCAGAACCAGTGGAGACTCACATCCACTGCCTCAGTCCTTGACAGGATGAAGCACTCTTGGCACAAGGCCCCCTCCAGAACCAGTACTGGATCACATCCACTACCTCAGTCCTTGGCAGGATGAAGCACTCTGGGCACAAGGCCCCCCTCCAGAACCAGTGGAGACAGTTATCCACTTGAGAGACTGTGGCTTTGCACTCCCCAGGATAAAGCAGTGGGCAAACCACCCACTGGAGAGACTTGAGAGACTTTGGCTTTGCACTCCCAAGGATAAAGCAGTGGGCAAACCACCCACTGGAAATACTTGAGAGACTGTGGCTTTGCACTCCCCAGGATACAGCAATGGGAATGGAGCCCCCTCAAGGAGCAGTGGCGTTGTGCGTTCATCCGGCTGAGGTGCTCCCCCTCCCCTTCCCCCTGAGGGGCCTGTTTATTTTTGATCTGATGCCCCTGCAGTGTTCTCTCCATTTCGAGTCCGGTATCTTGTGTGGGCTCGCCCATGCATTTTGGGACCACTGCTCCACGGACAATGATTGGTACACTATCCGGACTTGTGTAGTTGGTGTACATATTTGTATATACTGATTTTTGAACTTTCACTATCTGATTTTTCATGATTACAATCGTAACAATCATTAAATTTTGTCCTTGCGTTCTTGCAGGGGGCGTGGGGGTGTATATGTAATGTTGCTGCATGTATTTGTGTGTATAGTGTTGTGGGTGAGGGTGGGGGTATTGCGTGTTGCCTGTGTGTGTCACTCTCTTTTCCCTCCCCCTCCCCTGTGTTGTAGGTGCAGTACTCACCGTGGTCATCGATGGCGTCTGTCCTGCTCTTGGTAGAGCAGGAGGAAAACCAGCATGGGCAGTACGTGTAACTCGGGCTCCATGGTGTCCTGGTTCCTCGTTGGGTGTCGAGAGGTGAGTGGTTTCCCTTCTGTGTACTGTGTCTGCCGTGCTTTTGATGGTACCGCCCCGGAAAAGGTGGCGGATAGGCCTCTTGTAATACAGTGGGCGGAACCTTGTGTTCTGCCTGTCTGTTGGCGGTTACTGCTGCTGTGTTTGTTTCTACCGTTGTGGCGGTCGGAGTGTTAAAGTGGCTGTCTATGTTGGCGGTTTCTGCCATGGTCGTGCTTCCATTTTTTTTCTGCCGGCCTGTTGGGGGTATTACTGCTGCTTTACCACTGTCCGCCAGGGTTGTAATGAGGGCCTTAATGTTACACACAGTAATTGTATTTGGAAGTGTTGTACAGTGCACAGACATTGAACACATTTCTCCCTTCCATGCTTTACAGGTGGACCTGCCCCCTACACAATCGATTAGGTGGCTTGATTTGCGGACCCAGACATCTCTAGTAAGTGTTGATATTTCAGTTCTGTGTTGTGTTTGCAGCTGTTGTGTGATTGACTCCTGTGTGTTGGACACATAGCAAGGTATGATGTGCTGGGAAATGATCAGATATGTTACTTGAGTGGAGTATCACTTTTTTCCATCTTTGAGTTGGACAATCATTAGCGTATAGTCATATTTTGGGATTGTAGTGCAGCCCTGTAGGCATAACCATGTGAATAGGGTGACATTTGTTGATAGATTTTTTATTAAGAAAATTAAGCAGAGGACCATATTTATGATTTAGTCAGCAAGCCAGACCCTGAATCTCACAGAATAGGGATGTCAAAGTCTTACCCACAGACTTGAGCCTCCCTGTTCAGTAATGAACATGTTCGACTGTATGTTTGACTTCCTAGCAGCATGTAGCTCCACAGGTTGTGCTACGTGTATGTGGCACTTGAGTACAATGTCATAGGTGTGCATGCAGCTCATGGCCACATGTGTGCTTGCATCTATCTACTTGTTGTAAGACTTGTATTAAATGATGTTGACAATTGTCTGCATTTCCAAACATAAATGTGGATGGGATTGTTAAAGGTTTGGGTGTATCCTAGTTGGACATCCTCCTTACCTGTGGTGGACTGCCCAAACCCATGTACAGCTGTCCAAAGCTTCCTGGGTGTCCTAGATGTTGGAAAGTATTTGTTGCTTGTCTACCACCCCCAGGCACAGGCTTAGGGTTATGAAATGTGTCCCTAGGAGTGATGATCCAAGTTTAGTACAGACATGTAAATCTGTAAATCACTTGTCCAAAACTACCATACCCACTCATGATTAGCAACTGCATTCCATCCTGGCAATTCCATTTACAAATCAGAGATCTTGTGGCCCTTGATTGTCATCCAGAAGATAGTCATTAGTTGGCCTGTCACATGTGGAGGACTTGCAGCATTTTTTACGTGACAAATGGCTCAACAATGATGCATAGGTCATTTAAGTTGTTACACATCTTTTAGAGCATTGCTGTGCTGTCAGATAGGACACGTATAGACTGCGTTGGCATGTACTTCCTCAGGGACAATCTGTGATCTGTATGATGATATGGCCTGTTTCTGCTACATTAGATGTACTGTCTGATTTACTTCAGTAGCTATATCACACAATGAAGTACCTAATGTTTGGTTTTATCTTTTTTTAACTGCAGCCAACATGAATGGCATCCAGATTCGGGAGTTTCAGCGCTGGGCGATGTTTTACTGCCACATTCTGGATGTGGAGTCTGGGTTCCGCCACATGGCACTGCGTTATCACCATGAAAGAGCCTCCAGAGTGTGGAGGGCATTTGCCCAAGGAGGCCCTTCGATGTCCACCACAGCTGCCACCACCAGCACCACCACTATCACCAAGGTGGCACCAACCATTTCAGGCACTACTACAGGACCATCAACCTCCACTGTTCCAGGACCTATGACAGCGCCACCTGCACCTCCCCCTACAAGTATGACAACCGGACAAACATCTTCAACTGGCACCCAGACCACCCCTGCTGCAGTCATTTACCCTGCAGATTTCCAACGGATGCAAAGTGACATGAAACGTATGTTGAGGAAAATGAACAGGCTGCAGCAGGAGGTGGCACAAGTTAATAAGAGAGTGTATGCCATCAAGAAGACCCTGCAGAGGGCAAACTTGTGAACAATATACCCTCAGCCATGATTCCCTCCACTCCCTCCTCTTGCCTGGTTCTTTAAATTAGTGGGTTTAGGGAGCTTAGTAGTAGTGGGTTGGTGGGTGGGGGTATGATAATTTTAATATCTTTTTTTATCATGTGGGTGGGTGGGTGGGGGATGATGTTGGGGTTTTGGTGTTTTAATAAAAAATAAAATAAAAATTATAAAATATAAAAATACAAAAATATATTTATTTGTTTAGTATAAGATAGTATGTGTTTAGGTTAGTATATGTTGTCCTCCATGTGTCCCATTTTATAAGAGGGGTGGGGGGATGATGTTTAGAGTGTTTAGTTAAACGTGATAAGTAAGTTTAGCTTAGGTTAGTTAGGGCCTGTTGTGGGTAATGTGTAGTTACGATAGGTTAGGTTAGGTGAGGTGTTTCCCCAGGTTTTTATCTTCCTTTTTTACTGTTAAATAAATATTTAGGTAATCCTTTACAGTATGTGTCAAATGCTTGGGGACCAGGGCCTTGCCATGGCTAAACAGTGTCTCTTTAGTATTTGCATTTGTGTCCCATCCTGAAACCAATTCTCAATTGAGCTGTTACATTGGCAGCTACACCAGAGCTACTTTGCTAAGATTCTGCCATCCATTGCACCCACCACTCAAGGTTACTATGGATCTCAAAGTGTTGTTAATTTTGGATGTATGTTTTCAATCTCACATACTTTGGGACCAGATTTGGTATTGAGGACACTGTGTTACGTCTGCCTGCAGCCTGATGTTCAAGTGAAGCCTTATAAGGTGAGTGGTGGTATGATCTGATAGGTATACATAAAGCACACCTATCAATTGTTACATTGTTCAGCCAGGTTACTTATTTGTACGTACACTCATACACATCCATTCCTGCTGTATGGTGTGTGTTAGGAAAAGTTTGGGTCAAATGTCACATACGTAAAGATTGGCTTGAAGAAAAATTTGAAGGCAATAATTTTTGGCTTAGACATCCCTTGAGGAAGACTTATTCTGGCCAACACATCATTATACTGTTTAGTTTCTATTTCCATCAGAATTAACCCTGAGGAAGGGCAGATGATGGACCAATCCAGACCGCAGTGCATAGTTATCAGCCCACATTCTTTCAGGGCAGTTGTATTAACATTCTACAATCATTGACATGAGACAAACATCACTGATCTCCCTCACGGTTGATGTGTCACATTACACAGAGACAATGTGGTTGTGCAAGTGGTATTTATTATAAAGTGCGGTAGTGCTATATTTACATTGTCCATGATTGTGAGTCCATTAGTGTGACACCTTCCATTGTGATCCTACACAAGTGCAAAAAGACATGTAATTGGACATGCTGGGGTGAAATGTCAGACAGTGCAGAGGGACAGGATTTGCCAATGAGGTAGTGAGAGACAATCACAGGGCAGCTGTTGCAAGACTGGTATGTTACAAAGCACAGGACCTTGGTTATAAGTGGCCAGGTGGCAGGGACTAGTGCTACCGGCTACTCTTACGGGTGAAGGTGATCTGTTCCACATCTTCATCTTGTGGTGTGTGTGTTGTCTTCTCTGCCCTTGGTGGTGGTGGTTGTGAAGGGGCAACACACACCTCAGTGTTTCAAGATGTGGAGTCAGACATCCCCATAGCTGCCAACTGTGGGACTATTAAGGGCAGTACTGCAGCAAGGAGGAGCAGTTTTGCGTCAAAAAAATTAGCGCCGGCTAACGCCATTCTGAAGCGCCATGCGGCGCCGTATTTAATCAATGACGTTAGCCGGTGTTAGCTGCCGCCGCTGCCTGGTGTGCATGGAAAAAAACGACGTACACCAGGCAGCGCCAGCGTAGGGGGATATGGGGCTTGGGTGTCAAGAAATGGGGCAAGTCAGGTTGAGGCAATTTTTTCGCCTCAACCCGATTTGCGCCATTTTTTTAGACTCCCAACCCCCATAGAAATGACTCCTGTCTTAGCAAAGACAGGAGTCATGCCCCCTTGCCCAATGGCCATGCCCAGGGGACTCCTGTCCCCTGGGCATGGTCATTGGGCATAGTGGCATGTAGGGGGGCACAAATCAGGCCCCCCTATGCCACAAAAAAAAATAATAATAATACTTACCGGAACTTACCTTAATGTCCCTGGGATGGGTCCCTCCAGCCTTGGGTGTCCTCCTGGGGTGGGCAAGGGTGACAGGGGGTGTCCCTGGGGGCATGGGAGGGCACCTCTGGGCTCCTTCAGAGCCCACAGGTTCCTTAACGCCTGCCTTTTGCAGGCGCTAAAAAATGGCGCAAAAGCGGCCGTACGTCATTTTTTTTGACCCACCCACTCCCGGGCATGAATTTTGCCCGGGAGTATAAATCCGACGCACATGCCTCGGAGTCGATTTTTTAGACGTGAACGCCTACCTTGCATCTCATTAACGCAAAGTAGGTGTCCACGCTAAAAAATGACGCAAACTCCATGGACTTTGGCACTAGACGCGTCTAACGCCAAAGTATAAATATGGAGTTAGTTTTGCATCGGAATTGCGTCGAAAAAAAGTCGCAATTCCGGAGCAAACGGAGTATAAATATGCCCCAAAGTGTCTCCACCTAAATTACAATATTGTCAGCAGGAAGTGAAATATTCGGGTCACAAGATTGAGAAAGGAATAAGGAAAATATCTAGAGAAAGGGTCACATCCATTTTGCAGATGAATCCGCCAGCCACCCAGAGAGATGTCAGGATGTTCCTAGGGATGGTAGTCTACTCCTGCCAACGGATTCCCAATTTTCTGGTAATTTCCAAACCATTGCAGAAGATGACTCACAAGGAGGTCACTGATCCCCTACCATTAGACCAGGCTCGTATGAAAGCATTTTCTGAATTGAGAGAGAGTCTGTGCAAAGCTCCGACTTTAGGAATGCCTGACTACACAAAGTCATTCCCGTTGTTTTGTCATGATACTTTGGACCCCATTGCAGCAGCTTTACCAGGCTGTTTGCGTGCAATTGCAGCGGTTGAACAGAGCCTCACACAGTGTGAAGGCATTGTGATGGGACACCCCTTGACCATTATGGTCCCTCTCTCCATTGAAGTTTTACTTACAAGAACCAAAACACAGTACTTGACAGGTGCCAGATTGACTCGCTAAGAGATGAGCATCATAGGACCACCTAATGTGTCATTGAAAATTTGAAAAGATATACAGTGCTTAACCCGGCAACCTTGCTTCTGAATGAAAATGTTGAAATTGAAAGTTAGAAGACGTTGAGCATGATTGCCTTGAAGTCACTGATATTAGAGACGCACGATTGGAAGAAAATGACCAAATTATCTTTGTTAATGGTTCCTGTCTGAGGGACATTACGGGAGTACTGAGAGCAGGATATGCTGTGTGCACAATTAATGGTATACTGGAAGCGTCCTGGCTTCGAGGAGTATATTCTGCACAAGTAGTGGAACTGGTAGCCCTTACTAGAGCATGCCATGTTTCTGCTCAGCTTAAAGTTACCATCTACATGGAGAGCCACTATGGATTTGGAATAGACCAAGACGTTGGACAGTTGTGGTCACAGATAGGTTTCATGATCTCTTCTGGTCCACCAGTAAGGAATGGTGAGGGAATCCAAGAGTAGTTGCAAGCTATCCAAATGCCTGAAAAGATTGTCATGATGAAATGCAGTGCACGTCTGAAATTGCAAGATTTGATGTCAATGGGAAATGGATATGTGGATCAATTAGCAAGGTTTTGCGCATTGAACTGTGTATTGTTCAAGGATAAGTGGGAATTGTTACTTGAAGGAGATGAAACATGTCCAAGTTATGCATTGTATGTAATAGATACATTGGAAAAATTGAGAACGCTACAGAATAATGTTGACAGGGAGGAAAAACAATCAGTGAGCAAAATGTAATGTGTACAGCAACAGGAAGAATTGTGGGTTACAGAAGAGATCAATTGGTTTTGCTGAATAGTTTGTTGACTCAAATGGCTAGGTATTATCATAGTCAAGCACATGTTGGGAGGGATGCCATGATCCGGCTATTTAAACAACGTTGGTTCAATCCGAAATTTAGACAAGTTGCTGAAGCTGTTTGCCATTATTGCATCATTTATTAACAAATGAACGCGGGAAAAGGGGCAGGGGTCAATTTGAGCCACATTGGAAGGACAGGAGGTCCATTCAGCAGAATACAAATGGATTTTATTGAGATGCCTGTGTGTATAGGATTGAGATATGTGTTGGTGATTATCTACATCTTTAGTCATTAGATTGAGGCTTACTCTACACAAAGAAACTACTCACAGTAGCAAAACTACGGCTTAGAGAACTGATACCACGTTTTGGGTTTCCGATCTCTTTAGAATCAGATAGAGGAAGTCACTTCAACAATGAAGTGGTCAAATTATTATGTGCAGCCTTTAATATTGAGCAGAAGTTGCATTGTAGTTAGCGCCCTGAAGCCTCAGGACTAGTAGACCAGATGAATAGTACATCGAAATCAAGAATGGCGAAAAGGTGTGCATCCACGAAATGGGCAGAGGCACTACCGTTAGTTCTGATGACAATGATTAACACAACCGACAGGAAGACAGTATTGTCACCGCATGAGATCTTCATAGGCAGAGCCATGAGGTTAACAGCGGTTCCTGCAAATGCTCTTGTGAGCATAACAGATTATATGGTGTGGGATGAATGCAAAGGTCTGGCTGAGGTGGTTCGCTTTCTCTGTCATTAGGTGGAAGCCACCACAGTGCAATCATTCCTAGATCAAGGACACAACCTGAAAGCTGGTGAATGGGTTGTGGTCCAAAAACACATGATGAAGACATGTTTGGAACCTCAGTGGAAAGGCCCTTTCTGGGTATTTCTGATCACTACCACAGCTGTGTGCTGGAGTTCCAAACTGGATCCACACAAGCCACACAACAAAAATAGCTTGTCCTTTGGACAATGAAGAGGAGAAGTTGAGAGTACCAACAATGACCAGACCAACCTCAGAGCGGAAAGAGAACAAAGAGAAACTGAGACCGGATCTGAGCATGTTCAGAATGGGTCAGTCACTCCTGTGAGAGACAAAGGAGAAGACCTCCAGGAGAGTGACAGTGAGCCAATCTTATTTGAGGCAGCAGGGGAGTCTAGTCAGAGGAGTGCTCTTCTAGAAGTAGAAGATTTTGAGAAACAAACAGCACAAATGCCAGAACCCAAGGGGGAAGGAGTTGAGGCAGATCAAAGCCAATGTGGTCTGACTCCTTTTAAACCAGGTGCGGGTCCGTCAAGAGAAAATCTTGCAAACCAAGAAGAAGTTTCAAGTTTCACACTGAAAAGAGCGTTGACCAAAGATCCACTGAAATGAGACAAGTGGCCAGAGTCACAAGCAAAGAGAAAGGAAGCAATTGTTGTGACAACAATCGAGGAAGAAGTAGATAAGACAAGGAGAAAAGACCTGAGTGAAGTAGAATTGAATGGAGATCGAAAGTTGAAAAGAAAGAGAATAGCAAGTCAAAGGTACCTGGTCCTGAATGGGCGTTGGCAACAACAAGTGAATGGCAAAGATAATTTTTGACTTTTTGTTTTGATCAAGACATTCCAGGTCAATATTTTGGTACTTGATGAAAATCAATGGTCTGAACTGTTGAACGTATAAGCTGAGAAAGGTACAAAGAAAAAGAGATTGTTAAAAGTAACTGGAAAAGACTTTTGAAAACCTGATTTGACAAGAAAACCTGATTTGACAAGCTGCTAAAATGATATTGACAAAGGATCCTGGAAACCAGACTGAAAGTTGTAAATAACTGCTGAAAGAAGTTTGAAGATTTTGTTTTTGATTTTGCTGCATAGTTACTATTTTTCTCTTCTACTTTCTTATTGTTTACAGATCATGAGTAACATTAGTCAGCAGGGTAGGAAGAGTAGGTGTTGTAAATACATAAGTATTGGTTTGGCAATTATGTGCATGATATTGTGCTTGATATTGATTGTGAGAATGACTGTTCTTGACAAGAGTAAAGCCAACCATACTTCAGCTTTACAGATAACTACTGCAATAACAGAGATAGAGAAGTTTAGGTTAGATGAGAAGAATCTGCACATAGACAATGCACAAGGGGAAATGTCTTCTAATGTCTTCTATTGCTTATTGAGTGAGCATGTTGAGACAATGGATGCAAAGAATTGTAATGTATACATGCAGAGTCCTTCATCAGTCGAAGAAGGAGTTATCTATCATAGTTTGCCCCTCACTTATGTGATCAGTTGTAGTCTGTTACTAACACGATTCTATAACCAAGAGTACATCCAATATTTCTATTCTAACCATGATGTTGTGTTTTCGTTCGTCCCCATAATTAGGTACCTGAGTAGAGCAGAGTAGCTAAGCAGAATAATATAGAACTAGTGAGAGGATTCTTTGAGCCTACATTAACTTTTGGCATGGCATATGAGCACAAGAATAACCGGACATGCTTGCTTACACCATTAGAAAAGAGCTTCTTAGATCAGACAGATGACAGGAGAAAGGCATTAAAGGAGAAGTTAGAAGAGGGCTTAGAGAAAAGGACTTTTAGAAATGATTGTGCTTTTAGTGAAATAAAAACACTAGGGAAATTAGGTTTAGATGTGCAAGATGTAGGAAAGCTTTGCATATACAGACCTAAATCTAATACTGACACTTTGTGGGAATGTAGACATGCGTTTTTGTTTCAGAGCAAATGGGCATTTATGTTGAATGGACAGGATCCAGTGATTCCTAGTATATATTACATCTGTGGACCAAATGCTTATTACCTTCTTCCAAGTGGACGGTACTGCATATGTTACTTTTTTATTTTTATTTATTTATTTCATTTTAGATATACAACAACCACCAAGCAAAGTAAAGTCCATGCCTAAACAGCAAAAGGCCAGTGTAGACTGCAAAAGTTCTATCGAAGTAAACAACCATTTGAACAATAAAGAAAGTAACAGGATAAAACAGTTGCTTATCATAACATGAACATCCATCAATGTGCAAGGCATTGAAATGTGGAAAAAAGATGTTAAGAGAGATAAAGAGAGAAAAGCAGCAGAGGAAGAGGGAGAAGAAAAAAGCAGTGTTGTTACAGAACAGTCCTGGAGAGGGGATCTGGTTATCTCAACACCTGCAGAAGAGGCCGGGCGCCTCAGAATAAATCAAATGGGAGGCACGAGAAGCTAATCCGCTCCCCGAGTGTGAGCTGCCAGGTACATCAGCAATGGGAGCCATATATTGCACGGGTGGGATCCCTCCGGCATCAGCTCCCAATAGGTCGCCAATTGTTCCTGACAGTATGCAGCATCCTTCAGCCAGTCTGTGCAGTGGGCACCCACCCCTGACCACAGCACTTCACCACCCTACACTTTGCAAGGAGCAATAATAGACCCACTAACCTACGAAAGGCAGGGGGGGACCTCGCGCACATAACCGAGAAGCACCACCTTAGGGGTGCGCGGCAGCTCCAGGCCCTTCATCTCGTCAAGCACGCCCAGCACCTCAGACCAGTATTCACGAAACGCCCTGCAGTCCCACGCCAAATGCAAAAAGCCCACCTCCAAAGCCGAACAACGTTTGCAGTGGGCATCTGCCCGCAGCCCCATTCTTTTCAGTCTGCCAGGCGTGTAATACACCCGCTGTAGAAAATTAAAATGTATGAGGTGAAGTCTGTAGTTAGGGGAGAGCTCCTTTATCTGGGTGCAGCAATAACTCCATTGCTCCTCAGAAATAGACACAGGCAGCTCCGCCTCCCAGCGCACTCAAGCCCTAGATTCAGCAAAAGGCGCCGTACTTTGCAAACAAACATATAAACGCGTGATATGTCAGCGAGCAAATGGTGCCGTGCAGAGGAGATCCAGCGCCTGGCAGAGTGGAGGCTCCTCGGGGAAGCAGGGGTACCGCTCCTGCAGTAAAGCCTGTGTTAAAAAAAAAAGTAGTCTATGAATCGCAGACTCACCATGTTCGCCCAACACAGCCTCCAGCAAGACAAACGTCCCCGCCGGGAACCAAGCCCCAAGAGTAGTCATATCCAACTCCTGGAGTCACTCCAAAAGCTGGCTATCTTCCAATGGGGACAGGTCCGCCACATCCCGCACCAGCATTGACGGCTCAAAGACTTCACGCAACTTAGCCTGCTGAAGCAAGCAAGACCAGGCCCTTGCCGAGCACTCCACAGTGTCTACGTCACGGCTACGGGGCCGAGGTGGCCTGCCAATCACCCCGCCCAATCTTTCTGGCCACACCGAATCAGCCTCAGGAGCCAAATGCTGTAGATAATGATCAGGATGCAGCCAGAATTAAACAAAGTGGGCCTGTGCACAGTAATAATAAAGTTCCAGGTCCGGGGCCGCTAAACCACCCAGCTCAAACGGCAGCGTCAACATTTGCCAGAGAATTCTGGGCTGTTTACTGGCCCATACAAGAGTCAAAAGCTAGGATCAAAGCTGTCTCAGAAAACCGGTGATAAGAACAAGAGTCAGATTAACAAAGAGGTATAAGAACTTAGGCAGCACCACAATCTTGGCTATTGCAATCCGCCTGGTCAGAGAAAGCAGCAATGAGCGCCAAACCGCCACTCTTTCTTCTAGCCACGCAACGGCCACTCCATAATTAGCCGTCCAAAGCTCGTCCACGCTCCAGCTCAGCCAGACACCCAAATATTGCACCGGCCCGTCCGCCCAAGATACAGGGTAGCCAGAGGGACACTGCACTGTAGCATCAGTTAAGGGCAGCACCATTGACTTGGACCAATTGATCATAATCCCAGAGATCCGACCAAAATGGACCACTTCGTCCAGCAGGATATCAAGATGAAGGTGCGGGTCGCGGATATAAAGAGCAACATCATCAGCGTGAAGGAAAATCGAAACAGGACGCTGCTGAAACGCCAACCCCCTATGATTGTGATGCTGGCGTAATCTTGCCGCAAGGAGTTCAATAGCTAGTGCAAAAAGAAGCGGTGAGAGAGGGCAGCTATGTCGAGTACCACAGGCAACCATAAAAGAGTGCAATAGCAACCAGTTGACCCTCAAGCGAGCAGTCGGCTTGGAGTACAGCAAATGAATCAGCTGAAGGAATCGCGCACTAAGGCCCACCCCAGCCAACAGAGCAAACATATACACCCAGGCCAGTGAATCAAACGCCTTTGCTGCGTCCAGGAAAAGCGCCACTGCACAGTCCCCAGGCACGAGCATATGGGAAATCGCGAAAAAGGTACGGAGATTATAGGAGGTCGAGCGTCCCGACACAAAACTCAATTGGTCTGGCAATATCAGGGACGGGAGCAGGGGATGCAGTCGCGTCGCAATAAGTTTCGCCAAGTTCTTAGGGGCATATTTATACTCTGCTTGCACCGGATTTGCGTAATTCTTTTATGCAAATTCAGCGCAAAACTAACACTATATTTATACTTTGAAGCTAGACCCCGCTAACGTCAAAATATCTCAGTGTGCGTCATTTTCTGGATGCGAGAAACCACCTTGCGTTAATGACAGGCAAGGTAGGCGTTCCCGTCCAACAAATGACTTAAACACCCATGCGCCATATTTATCCAACCACGCAAAAATCCTGCACGGCTGGGAGGCGGAGTCGAAAAATTATGCGCAGCTCGATTTGCATCAAAAATTAACGCCTGGGTCAGGGCAGGCATTAAAATGGGGCAAACACACCAGTACTTAAGGAAAACCCACAGAAGCAACATCAGAGCTTCAAAAGGAAGACATGGAGGTGCTATTCATCCAGCTTCACGAAGACACAGAGCACAGGACCAACAGCAGCAGCTTCCACCACACCAGTAGGGACCCCAAAGGCAACGCAGAAGGCAGTAGAGGATATTCCAGATCAGGGCAACCCTTCAGGGCCTCAGGGAACATGACATCATCCAGAGGTACAGACTAAACTGGCAAGCCATACAGCAGCTGCCGCACCACATTGAGCCACAGTTGGCACCCAGCTTGCAGACACCCCACATCATTCCACGAGAGACCAAGCTGCTAGCTGTCCTCCACATGTTGGCAAGTGGCTCTTTTCCAACAACTGATGCCCTGGTTGCCGGGATCACACAGCCCTCATTCTCTGCCTTCCTACCCAAGGTATTGGATGCCATCATCTCCCTCACACTCCGCCACATCAGCTTCCCCAACACACAGCAGAATCAGCAGGAGACCAACCAGGGCTTCTACCAAATCAACGGCTTCCCACATGTGCTTGGTGCCATTGACTGCACACATGTACGGATTGTGCCACCTGCTGCAACCGAGCATCTATATCGCAACAGGAAGCACACACACTCCATCAATGTGCAGGCCATTGTGGATCACCGGGGATTGATCACCAACATCGTGGCAAAGTATCCTAGGAGTGTACATGATTCATTAATCTTCTGCCACTGCACCATCAATCACCACTTTCAGGATGGATGATATGGAAATGGCCTACTTGTTGGTAAGTACAGAAACCTACTTAAATACACACAGCACAGCAACCCTGTAGGACATACAACACATACACCACTACACAGACACATGGCCAGGAAGACACTGTGGTTGTGTAACTGCTTGTCATGTTTGAAATCCTGAGCCAATGAGATACACACCTATGGACAAATGACAGATGCAAATAACAACAGATGCCACTCCAGAGCCACAAGGGACCAATTTAAAAACACACAGTGACAATGACATGACCTCAACTGGCAGTACAACATGGAAGATGAATCTTACAATATCACATCAATAACACTCAATCACACACTCTTCCAAGCAATACGTACTGAGTAAAGGGTGTGTAATGTGTTTCGCTGGAGGTCAAACACATGAGACACATAGCATGATGATGCTGACTCTAATGAAGGTGACATGGAATTATTGAGGCAGTACCAACATCTCACATCACTCCTGGGGTGACATTGCCCGCTAGCAATAAGGAAGTGGACTATACTATGAACACATATTGATGTGACACTACTGCAAAGTGCACACTGCTACACATACTCATTGAGACAATTACACATATACATAACAGATGTACAGGCACATGGACCTTCTGACACTTAAACCCTCACCCCCACAACCATGTTATCCAGCCTACCCGGACCAGGTTCAGTAGTGTAGGTACACGTTTGCACATGAGCCAACTCGGTGAGGGCACAACAATAGGTTTGCATAAAAATTGTCACAAATGGGATATTTGTGCTTTGTCAATTGTGAACACCTCAGTGCTGCCAACGTTCACATGATATAATGCATGGGAGATCCACAATGATCTGCAAGTTTACAAATATACCGCTGATATCCAGGTCAATTAGCCAAACACCAGTTTAGATAAATAAACAGCCCAATGCTGAAAGAACCTCCTAGAAGCCTAGGATCCCACACAATAACACAAACACAGATGAGTCACAAGCAACACAAGATAACAACTGACATGCAAAGTGATAATCAAGGTGCAACCAACATCCAAATATTTACACTCATTTTCTCTTTCAGGTGATCAGGGTTATGGGATCCAGCCATGGATCATGACGCCATTTGCCAACCCAAGCACAGCATCAGAGCGTGCCTATAATGAGGCACATCGGAGGACACGCACCATAGTAGAGAGGACCTTTGGCATCCTGAAGTCAAGATTAAGGTGCCTCAACATCACCGGAGGCAGCCTCTTATAGTTACCTGAAATGGTCTGCAAGATCATTTTGACCTGTACCATCCTGCACAACATTTGGGTAAGAAGGAACATTCCCCTCTATGAACCAGTCCCACAAATACCTTAAGAGGAGGAAGAGGAGGATGCTGTTCGTCAACATGAGGGGGACCATCCAAACACTGCTGCAGGATTGCGTCTGAGACAACACATTGTACAAAACTTCTTCGAACTATAGTCACCATCACCACTTTCTTACCATATGTCATTAAACACCTCACTTCATCACTCAATCATGCTCTGGGTAATCTTTTTATGCATCACATGATCCCTAAGAATCATAATCAGAGTTTAGCCTCATGGAGCATTGCAGTCATAAAGATTAGGATACTGAAAAAGCCATATCCTATGAATGTACACCCAACATCACACACAGTTGAAATTACATATGCCCTGTCTATTTCACATGTGGAGGGCAAAATAAGAGGACCACAGCTATGACACACATCCATGTTGCCAACATGGTTCATTGCAGCACATGACACACTACTAAGACACCATCAATCATAAGGTAAAAAAAGTGTTTCATACATGAGGCAGTGGAGGTGCTATTGCATTGGTAGCAGGAATGTATGACCAGACCCTTGACAGCAGTATGTGTGACATCAGCTATCTTTGCAAGTAGCATGTGTGACAAGGAGTCCAACTACACTGAAAATGGATAGCACAAGTGCCCCTGGTATGACAAGCATTGCTCACAAGACATGCTCTCCGCAGTCCATCCCAGGTAATAAGTCCTGCCACTGCCATGTTTTCAGTCTCTGCCCACCCTTCCCTAGGGGGCCCTGTAAATGGACTATCTGTACCAGGATAACCTTCATCTACACACACCCAGACTCCCATTCTGACTCCTGTGTTCTTCCCTCTTCAATATGGCATGCCATAGTCATAGTTCATCAGTCTGCATGGACTTCAGGTCCGATAATGCACTGCCTGGTAGTCGGTAGGACCTGTAATCAGCTGTCCATTGCTTCCCATGTGAAAGGTCCACTTGGCCCTTTGAACATGATTCTCAACTACAGGACTTGTAAAAGACTGAAGCTGCACACACCTATGAGCACTTCGATGCAGACCAGCCATTTGTACCTGCACTGCCATTGCTGATGCCTGGAACTGCTTAGAAGCTGCCATTTTCTGAATATCCTTGTTGTGTATTGCCGTATAAATCACTTGTGTAACAGAGCCTTTGGGGGATTGTGTAACGTTGCAGCCCACAGCACAAATACAGTTTTTAGTTACCACAGTGTTGTTCCAGCTTTTCCCAGTCTGAGCCTGCTCACTGTGTATTTGCCTTGTTCATGTTTGTTCCTGACAGAGCCTGCATCCTGTTAGCCTGACTTGTTCCTGTCTTTGCGTTAACCATAGAGGTTTCCTGTGGCTACATTTGTCTTATAGTTGCTTTCCATGCCCTCTCTTTCCTCATGGGATATTGTGTCTGGTAGGTCTACGATGAATCCTCAAATGTACAGTATAGTTTAATCAGTTTATTGATAGTATTATGATCTGGGACATGTATTCAAATTGCCTAATCCAGCCCCCATCCCTTGTCTGGGATTCATGAGTGACAAAAAATGACAGTGAGCTATGGCTGTAGGCATGGATTTGGTACGGTGCCTCCAGCACAACAAACAACGTTTGCTAATGTGTATGGAAGGACAAAACATGTCTGTGCCCTGATGGTCCACACACAGATTCACATCAGCCGCAACCTATTGATGGGGCTTGCGTGCTGACTAGCTGTGAGATTAATCAGCACAGACGCACTAATGTTCCCTGTTGCGGTGGGAATTTTAGAGGCCACCTTGTGTACAAGTGTTGTGATGAAACCTGCCTGTTTCCTATTACAGATCCTAATGTTTTTGAGCACACCAAGGTTGCCATGTTGTCAGCCCTATAAAAGGTCTGCAGTGCCATAGCTGGACTATCCCCATGTGTGTTGTCAATTTATCTTTGGCTTTAGGTCAATTCTGCTTTGAAGGATACTCTGTTAATGCAGGGAATGGCTCCACAGACTACTGACTAGACCTGCACGTAACTGTGACAACATGGGGGCCAATACTGACACAGGGTACACATGGCCACACACTTGGACTGGACACCTTTGTGCAATGAACTAATGGAAATATGTGAACACATGCAGGATGGTCTGCTGGTCCTCTGCTGCCACAGGAGAAACATAGGTCGTTTATATGACTCAAACTGTGGTGTAACATAACTTTTTTGGATTGGTTTTGTGACTCTGTGTCACAAACACTGTACCTACCTAGCATGTTCAAACGCCTGACTCATGGGTAGTATTCAAACAAGTGACCAGCAAGTGGTATCCAACATTCCAGTACATGTGATGGCTTACCCTTTTAACATTGCCGTTATCAACCGTCCTCTATCTATCCTGTGCATAGTTTGTCATGGGAGATGTTTTGTCCCCAAAGTCAGGGAAGTTCACATAGCATTAGACGCTACGGGTATGACAAACAAATATTCTGACTGATGTACCACAATGAATGGCATCTGATGGTTATCAACATTTACAACACATGCATACAAGCACATTATACAAAACACGTCTTGTGACGTTCACACAGAGGCACAACAACAATTGAAATAGCCAATTCACAGACATATACACACAGGCCATGAGTGAATGTATTGAGTTGCGTAGCCTTGCTATCCTCTATTGACGCACCACCTGCTCAAACTAGGGAATACCAATTTTTATTCCAAATGTTTGGGTTGCTGTTGTGTCATTTAAGAGTGCTAATCCGGCACAACAACATGAGTATTATGGTCCGCAGTAGTGTGGTCTGCCGCATGTGTCCAAACACTGGAACACACACAGCAGGCCCTAACAGCCTATCTCTGTATAGCTACAGCTTTCATGTACGTTAAAAATGAGAAAAATGACATAAACACAGTCAAAAAGACGCATATGCGTCAAATTTAGCTGCATATGCATTGAAAAATTACGCTCACAGCCATTATACATCCATAGGTCCCTATCGGTAATTCAAAACACTGCACCCCATGAAATTGGTTATCCATGAAAAATATATTGATCTTTGAATGCGGGGGAATTTTTAAGCATTTGCGTCAAAAAAAATTGACACAAATCCCGTACGTGTCATAAAATTTTCACGCATCGTAATGTAAACACACCGCATTTGAGACAGGAAGTGATGTAATAGGATATCCTGTTTATAGAAATGGTACAGTGGGTGTACTTTCACTTTCACTTTGTAGTGTGTGATTCTTCTAGACTGTGTGGCTGTGTTGAGAGTTGTGTCTGTCCAAATTTTACTTTTGTCTCCTGTGTGCCATTCCAATAGTCATCTGTTGTTTTTGTAATAGTCTCAATAAATCAGTGTAAGTGTGTTTTTGTCATTTTTTGTGTCTAATTTTGTCTTTGTACTGTTGGGTGTGTGTAGTGGGTATTGTTAGTTGGGGTATTGTTGGGCTGTTTGTGGGTTCTTTAAGTTTCCTTTTCCTACCTTCTTTCCCTGTATTTTCCTATTTACCCTTTCCTATCCCTATTATTTTTGTCATGTTGGGAAGGCCACGTCTGGGAGGAATGGGTAAGGAGGAACGGGGGCTTTCATTTGGCTGGTGTGCCACTTCCTCCCACTGATGTTAGAGGCTGGTGGCAGGGTGATACAGGGGTATCACACGGAGGCGAGGAGGCTCAGGTGGTCCAAGGTGCTGCTCCATCTGAAGAGAGTATTCAACAGCCAGCACAACGACTACCAACTCAAGCATCGCTGGGCTGACCTTGTGGCCAGAGAGCAAGACCTGCTGGACCACCTGGGTGTGGTGATTGGAAGCACTGTTGGTGAGTACAAATCAGACTAATGTGCACATTTAAATGCTCTGTAGTGACAGTAGCAGATTTGTTGACATGCTGCATGCAATGTTTGTGGACATGTGGAATGTAAGTTAAATATACAGTGGCCCTGATGTATACAATATTTGCTAAATATTACCGTCATTGGTTGACGCAGAAGCTGCACAAACTTATAAAGCACAACTTGATCTTGTAAATTAGTGCTGCTTTGACGTCAATAAGTGATGGTAATGCGGCACAAACATGTTTTATTCATGGTCTGTGAGTGTACCGGGAATGAGATGTATTTCACATGCTAAAGCAAGGAATGAATGTAGTCCCCAATTATTTGGAATACATGTCTGAACTGTATTCATGGCCATACGTACAAAGGTCTTCCTAACCTCTGGTAATATCTTAGGCTGATACTTTGACTTGGTTTGTGCAGCATTTAAATTAGAAATGGATGCCAAAGTAATGCACACGGGATAATGTCTAAATGTTTGGTGCTACTTTCCATAGCTGCAGTGTAAAAACTTGAAGCAAATGCTACACATTAAAAATATATATATATATGGCCCTATTTCATTGTTCCTGTATGTTTTAATTTGCCTTGGGCACAATTGCTGGTACAGAGCTGATGCATTTGCCATCTGTGTCACTTTATAGCCAAGCAATTTTCATAACTTAATGGGTCATCATGGGATCCCTGAACTTGGTGAATGCATGGTCACAAATTATTCATTTGCATGATGTTGTGCAAGGGACCCATGACTGCTTCCATCATACATTTAAAGTGACAAAATAGTTTGCTAGTTTATGTTTGGTACACCCCTGCTGATCTAGTGCAGCATATGTACAATAGTTAATTTCTCAGTATGAAGGCTATCACAGACATGGGTGAATGCTAAGATCAGCAGACCAGCATTCCTGTGACTGCTGCCATTCCCAAGGTGCATACAAATTGAGACCTACCTCATCAAGATTGCCACAGTAGGACATTTGCTAAACCATGTTTCAATTAGGGGACAGTGTCAGTTTATTGTATAGCCACAGATCACCCAACTTGGCAAATGTAAGATGATGAATTTGGCTAACTGTGATTTACAATACGGACACATAGCAAGGTATGATGTGCTGGCACATGATCTGATATGTGACTTGACTGGAATTTGACATTTTGTTTCATTTTTGAGTTGGACAATCAGTGGCGGAGAGTCATATTTTGGGAATCTAGTGCTGCGCTGTAGGCATGGGCAGGTGAACAGGGTGATATTTGTTGTTACATTTATGCCAATGAACATTTTCAAGGTGGGCATTTTCATGATTTAGTCAGCAAGTCATACCCTGATTAACACAGACCAGTGATGCTGAAGTATTACCCATAGACTTGAGCCTCCCTGTTAACTAATGAACATGTAGGACTGTATGTTTGACTTCTTAACAGCATCTAGCTCCACATGTTGTGCTACGTTTATGTGGCACTTGAGTAGAATGTCATAGGTGTGCATGCAGCTCAAGCCTAGATGGGTGCTTGCATCTATGTACTTGTTTTTGAAAAGGTATTAGTGAGATTAAATGATATTGACAATTGTCCGCAATTAGGAACATAAATGGGGATGTGATTGTCCAATGTTTATGTCTATCCTTGTTGGCAGCCCTCCTTACCTGTGGTGGACTGACTAAACCCATGGACAGCTGTCCACAGCTTCCTTGCTGTCCTTGATGTGTTGCATGTCCATCACCCCCAGAGGCACAGGGTTAGGTTTATGAAATATGTTTACCTAGGTGTGAGGATCCCAGTGTAGAAGACAGACATGTAATTCCAACATTCATTTGTTCCAACCTAGGATACCCCCTCATGATTAGCAATTGCATACCGTCCTGGAAATTCCATTTTACGAATCACAGATCTTGTGGCCCTTGATTGTCATCCAGAAGATAGTCATTAGTTGGCCTGTCACATGTGGAGTACTTGCAGCATTTGTTATGAGACTAATGGCAGCACAATGATGCATTGATCATTTTAGTAGCTACACACCTTTTTGAGCATTGATGTGCTGTTAGATAGGAGATGTCGAGGCTGCATTGGCATGTAATTCCTCAATGACAATCTATGATCTGCACTGTGATTTGGACTGTTTAAGTTAATTTTGTAGAAGTGTTACAATATCATCAGTAGATGTATCACACAATGATATAACTAATGTTTGGCTTTCTCTTTCTTTACAGCTGCCAACATGGATGCCAATCAGATCAGGGAATTCCAGAGGAGGGCGATGCGTTACCACCACATTCTGCATGTGGAGTCTGGGTTCCGCAACATGGCATGGCGTTATCGCCATGAGAGAGCCACAGGGGTCTGGAGGGCATTTGCCCAAGGGGGGCCATCCTTGCCCACAACAGCCACCACCACCAGCACCACCACTCCGACCACAGTGGCACCAAGGATGACAGCCACTGTTGAAGGTCCCACTACATCATCAGCTCCAGGCCCACAGACAGCAGCTCCTGCACCTCCCCCTCCAAGCACAGCACCGGCACCAGCACAACCATCCACTAGTGGCACACAGACAACCCCTGCTGCAGTCATAGACAATGCAGAATTTATGAACATGAGACGTGACATGCAACGGATGTTGCGCAGGATGGACAGGCTGCAGCAGGAGGTGTCCGCAATAGCAGAAGACTACGTGGGATAAAGAAGATCCTGCGGATCGCAAACTTGTGACTTTGTGACCCTCAGCCATGATTCCCTCCCCTCCCTCCTCTTTCCTGGTTCTTATATGTAGTGGGTTTAGGGGGCTTAGTGTTAGGTTAGAATAAACTGTTAGTTTAGTTAGTATACGTGGGTTGGGGGTGGAGGGTGTTATATTATTACATGTGTTTTTTGTGGGTGGGGGATGATGTTGGGGTCTATGTGTATAAAAATAAAACAAAATAC
Source organism: Pleurodeles waltl (assembly GCF_031143425.1). NCBI lineage: Eukaryota > Metazoa > Chordata > Amphibia > Caudata > Salamandridae > Pleurodeles > Pleurodeles waltl. The sequence goes on along the minus strand of NC_090451.1, from coordinate 261,309,938 downwards.
AAAAAATATATATTTGTTTAGGATAAGATAGTATGCGTTTAGGTTAGTATATGTTGTCCTACATGTGTCCCGTCATATAAAGGGGGTGGGGGGCTGATGTTTAGAGTGTTTAGTTAAATGTGATAAGTAAGTTTAGATTAGGGTAGTTAGGGCCAGTTGTGAGTAATGTGTAGTTAGCATAGGTTAGGTTAGTTAAGGTATTTCCACTCGTTTTAGTTTCCTTTTTACTGTTAAATAAATATTTAGGTACTCCTTTACAGTATGTGTCATATGCTTGTGGACCAGGGCCGTGGCATGGGTGAACAGTGTCAATTTAATATTTGCATTTGTGTTCCATCCTGCATCCAAATTCCATTATTGACATGGTTATTTCCAATTCCAATTGAGCTGTCACATTGGCAGCTACACCAAAGCTACTTCTCTATGCATCTGCCATCAATTGAACCCACCACTCAAGGTTACTATGGTTCCCAATGTGTTGTAAAGTTTGGATGTGTGTTTTCAATCTATCATTGTTTGAGACCAGATTTGGAATATTGGGCACTGTGGTACGTCTGCCTGCAGCCTGATGTTCATGTGAACCCTGATAAGGTGAGTGATGGTATAATCTTGTGTAGTATTGTATACATAACTCACACCTATCATTTCTTACATTGTACTCTCAGGTTACATATTTGTCCATACACTCGTACACATCCAATCCTGCTGTATGGTGTGTGTGTGATGAAAGTTTATAGTCAGATGTCACATACATAAAGATTGTCTAGAAGAGAATTTTGAACACATTGATTTTCTGCTTAAGCATCCCTTGAAGTGGATTTTTCAGTCCAACACAGCATTATACTGTTAGTTTTCTATTTACTTCAGAAATAACCCTCATGAAGCGCAGATGATGATACAATCCAGACCCCAGTGCATAGTTATCATCCCACAATCTTTCAAGGCAGTTTTATTGACATTCTATGGCTATTGACATGTGACATACATCACTAATCTGCTACTCGGTTGATGCGTCACATCACACAGAGACAAAGTGGTTATGTAAGTGCTATTTATTTGAAAGTGTTGTAGTGCAATATTTACATAGTCCAGGATCGTGAGTCCATTAGTGTGACACCTTCTATTGTGATACTACACAGGTGCAATGGGACATGTCATTGGACGTGCTGGGGTGAAGTGTCATACAGTGCAGAGGAACATGAATTGGCAATGAGGTAGTGAGAGACAATCACAGAGCATAGTGTCAAGGTAAACAGTGGGCTGGAGAACAGTGCATGTGAGCAGCTGTTGCAAGACTGGCATGTTAACAAGCACAGGACCTAGGATATAAGTGGCCATTTGGCATGGACTTGTGCTATGGGTTACTCTTACGGGTGAAGGTGATCTGTTCCACGTCTTCATCTTCTGATGCGTGTCGTCTCCTCTGCCCTTGGTTTGAAGGGGCAACACACACTTCAGTGTTTGAAGACGTGGAGTCAGAAATCCCGGTAGCTGCCAACTGTGGGGCTATTAAGGGCAGTACTGCAGCAAGGAGGAACTGCTGGTTCTTAAGTATAGCAGCTACATCCCTGTGGTAGGCAGCCAGGTCGGCCCGAGGGGGTCATGATTGCATTCATGCACGTGGTGAAAGGTTTTGTGTGCTATGTGTTGTGGCAACTCCTTTACTGCAATGCTGATTTCCTTTACACTTTGTTGAAGTCCTTGCAGGATAGATGTTTGCGCATGCATGGCTGCTGCCTGTTCTGCAGATGACAGCATGCACGAACGTACCCCCTCAAGGCTGGCTGACATATTTTGCATCCTCACCCGCACCTCCTTGGCCCGCTCCCGCTGTACTCCAACTACAGTCCTCTCAAAGCTGGTGCCAGTGTCCTCAGAGTCCTCAGCTGGGTTGGAGCTGGCAGGTCGTACAATTGGGGTACTGAGTGGGTCCTCTGTGATGGCAGCTACTTCTGTACTCCTCCTTGTGACTGAAGGTGGGGTCTGGAGGGTTCCATGGACATCTTGGAGGGTCTGCTCGCTAATGTTTGTCAGCTTGTCATCCATGTCATCAGGGATGTCCAGGACAGGCATATCCCTAGGAGAGCCATCGTCCTCTGCAATGAGATATTGTATAATTAGTGTGTCTGTATTGTGGCATTTATAATGTGACGTGCCTGACTTCCTATTAGTTGCACATTGTGATCTTGGTTCCTGTTCATTGTTCCTGTCATTAATATAGGGATTCTCCCAGGCTTATGCCCCACCTGCATGTCACATGTAGTGTGGGCAATTAGGGGAAATGTCTGCGCCACATCCTGTAGGTGTAGGTTCTGCCCAAATTGTATGTTGTCACCTTATTGTCCTACTCAACCCTCTGTCTACTTCCATTATCATGGTGTGGCCTTGCACTGGCTGTGGGTGTTCTGATGGCACTTGCACCACACTTAACAATCTGGAATTGACCCAGTCTCTGTTATTTCGCATCCACCTATATGTTGCTGAGACCTAGCATATACTATGTATAGCATTGGCATGACACGATACAGGTGTCAGCATTGGTAGTGTGTACTGCTGATGTTTGCAATGTGTGCTACATTGGATGGCACTGATGGTCCTAGCAGTGTTCCATTTCCTCTTATGACTGTGCAGGTGTTTTTCACTAGCTGGAAACATGTCTTCCCCTCAATGCTGTTGTCTTAGCACTCTGACACTTGAGATGTTGCATGGTGGCATTGCAGCTATTGTGACACAGGCACAGGGTAGACCCTGACATGTGCAGCATGGGTATGACATTACTGCTGTGTACCTCATAATGTTACATGTAGTACCTGATGTTTGTAGCACCTATAGACATGAGCATTCAACAGGATTTGCACATTTTTATTTATTACAGGGGATTGATAACGTTGTCATCATGAACCCTCTAATTTGGGTGTGTTTGATCCATGGGTACGTAACTGCCATTAGCTACCTGACCTGCACACACAGCAGAGGTGGTAGTGGCAACTGTTGTCATTGGTAAATACCACTTGCGGATATGGCCTGACACTAGGAATTGAGCCCTAGTTCATGTAGCGACAATACCAGCTGTCCTGTGACAGAGGGACAGTTTTACGTTGTACCCTACCCTCCTGGACTGGTTTTGCTTTTCCAACATCCTTGGCATGGCAGAGTACCCCCATGCAAAGGTTGTTGGTATAGTGTTGTGCTGTGCCGCAGGTTTTCTCTGCACAGCCCATGCCCCGTGCCATGCCCCTTTGCCCTTTCCACTACCTGATTATCATGGCTGATATGCATTGTGTAGTAGGTATGTCCCCCCCGTTTGCAGTTAACAATTAGGCATTTTTGTTCCCCATGCCATTTACCCTGCATCTGTGTTGTCTCCTGGTAGTCTGCGCTGTCCTGTCCTTGAATCCCTGTGACGATCTCCTCTGGGATGACAGCTGCCACCATCTCCTCCATGTGGTCCAGGGCCTCCTGCAGTGCTGGACTCCCACCTCCAGTCTGCAGTGCTGCCTTCCTGTTGCTTGCCATTTTTTCCTTCGTCCGCCGCTTGCAGTCATGCCAGCGTTTCTTGCACTCAGTGACTGTTCTCTGTACTTCTGCCACAATGTTGATCTTATCGACAATTTGTTGCCAAGTTGCCTCTCTCCTCCCAATTGGCAATTTAGAGGTGATAAAAAGTTGATGCTGGTGTTCCGTCACCTCTTTCAGCAGTATTTCATGCTCCTCTGCACTGAACCAACACTTCCTTTTCTTCTTCTCCCTCTCCTGGGTCTTCTGTGGTTCCTCCTGGCTGGTTCCTGGTCGGTTGTCATCTTCCTGGGGTCTTTCATGGCTTCTGGGATCCATTTTGGGGCTCCTTTGCACATTTTGCTGTGTTTGCGTCGCTTTTTGACGTTATTGCGGTGAAAAATGGCGTGTATCAGCTTTGCGACGGTGGCGCATTGGTTTGAGTAAAAAAAAATGACTCTAACCAGTGGTTTGCGCTGCCGAGCGTCAAAGTATACATTTGACGCCCGGGTGGCGCAAGGAAATGGCGTTAGCCGGCGTTAGATTTTTTGACGCAAAACTGCATCGGTGCAGTTTCCAATAAAAAAGTATAAATATGGCTGTTAGTGTCTATATTTATGAGCGAGAGCGGCCGGTAAGAGTCACCTCTGATAGGGTCCTTCCCAGGTTTCAGAATCATCACTAGGAGAGCTTCCCATAGCGAAGGTGGAATGACACCGCCCTCAAGGGCCTCAGCATAAACCTCAAGGAGATGTGGCGCCAGAACATCAGCACATGCCCTATGCGTCAGCGTAGGCGTCAGCCCATCCAGACCAGGGGCCTTGTCCCCGGGGAGGCTACATATAGCCTGAATCACGTCGTCTACCGTGAAGGGGGTGTCCATACCCGTGTGCAGTGTCCCCCCAGAATCAACGAGTTCAACAAGATAGTTCCCGGCCCATGGCCCGTGGAGCATAGCCACCAACGTCCTCCCAGCCCGCTCACCCTCACCATAATACCGCGCTTTGGCCTCTTCACCTAAATAGCAAACCTCACGCTGCACCGCCTCCTCATAACAGGACAATGCCTCAGGAAATTCATCCAGAAGGCTTGACGACCAGGCAGAGGCTAATCTCCGTTCCAAATCAGCTAGGCGTGTCTCCAATCCCGCCAGTTCTCTACGGAGTGTCCTCAGCACGCCATGTTGCTTAGCAAGGCAGATTTCCCGAATAACAGCCTTGAAGGCCTCCCAAAGGGTGCCCACTGATGACACCGAGCCCTGATTTATATTGAAGTAGTCGACAATAGCAGTATGAATTTTGGCTCAGAAGACAGGATCCCACAGCGCCCCACAAGGGAGCCGGCAAGAAAAATGCACGGCCGGGGCCCGCGGGCACACGTAACTCCTGCAAGACCGACACATGGTCTGCAAGTGTACGAGGCATATTCTCAAAGGAGGTCACCCAGAGTCCCACATCTTTGGTACCCAACCAGCGATCTATTCTAGACGAGCTACCATGGGCATGGTTGATGCACGTTCCCTGCCTCTCCTCCCCATTCTTGTCTCTCCATAAGTCCACGAAGGCACCTTCCTCCACAATATGTGCTAAAGCTCTCATCGTAGCTACATGCCGAGGTCTGGCCCTACTCTCCCGGTCTTCGACAGGGTCCAGAACCACATTTAAGTCTCCACCACACAGCAGAGAGCCAGGGCCCAGTGAGTTGATCAAGTGCCAGGCCTCAACAAAAAACCCAGGGTCGTCAACATTGGGGCCATAAAGGAAGACCAGACAAAACGGCCTATCATATAGCCTGCCCTTTAACATGACATAGCGGCCACATGGATCTAACAGCACCCTTACCGTGCACCATGGCAGGCTCCTTTGGATCAGAATCGCAACAGCACACGCATACCTCGAGTATGTCGCCATATGACTCTCAACAATACAGCCAGCCCTCACCCTCGCCTTCATGCCATCAGACAGATGCGTTTCCTGCAACATGCAGACATCAATCGCATGGCGATGTACGTATGCTGATATCAGTCTCATCCTGCGGCTATCATTCAGCCCCCTGACATTCCATGTAAGGCATCTAATAGCAGGCCCATCTCTAGTCACCATCTGGACAATCTCTCAACTGTGCATCAACCTCAATCAGCCAAAAAGGAAGCAACAGCTGCTAAGAAAAGAAAAGAGGGACAAGAAACAGAAGAGATAGCAACAACTCCATCAAAGAACCCAGCAGCTTCCCCCCACCCATGCTGGCTCCCCAATCGAGCCAGCCCAGAGTACCACCCCCATTCAAACTCAAGAACTGCAGCAAAGCAACAAAAGACTGATTTGCCCAGCCAGGCCAAGAGACTCACACCAGCGCCGACAGTTCCAAATAAAGCTGGTTCAGTGCAAAAGACAGGGCCCAGCCACCATGCTGCAAGGACAGCAGTCAGCAAAAAACGGGCACCATCTCAAAGTCTCTACAGCGGGCAGCAGCGCCAGAGGATGCAAGGCGCAAGGCCCACCGCCCAGAGCTGTGAGGCCAGTCGTCCCGTCCAAGGGCCGCCGCCGCGTAAAATAAGAAATAGGGACTCAGGCCAGTAGCAGGGCCAGCGCCCACTTACCGCACCACAGCGTCCCCCTCCGTCCGAGGTCAGGGCGGCAGCGGGGCACCCCAAATGTCCAATTTATCCAGCAGGCCCAGGTGTACAATACGGAGAGGCAGCAAAGCTACGACCGTGCTGTCCTGCCACGAGCCAGTCAGCCACAGTGCCCACGGGGACCTGCAGGCCGATTTGCCCGCCGACCGGGCCCCGCGAGCCTCCCACCTGCCAGGGGTCCCACACAGCTTCGGCTGCAAATCCTCAGCCTCCCCCGGCTCCCAGGAGCGTGGTGCTGAGAGGGGCGCACACGCTGCAACCAGCCGCGGGAGCACCGAGATCCAGGCCGCTCCTAAGATGGTGCAGCATGGCGGCCGCTAGGCCCAGCGCCGCCTCGCCCCTCCTTACCACCGGTCCCGCAAGGGAATCCACGGCACTTGGGGTCTGTGCAGGTGCACCTCCGGCCCCCGCGCAAGGGGGGGCCACAGCCGATGTCCAATGGCCGATTCCAGCAAGTAAAATGGCAGGATAAAATCCCACGCTCAGCAGAGCCTCACGAAGTGGAGGCCATTAGCTGGAAGGCCAAGCCACGCCCCCCACCGCATATGTTACTTGGGGATAATCTTCCCAAAAATATTCCAACTTGATGATTTGAAAAGATTATAGAAATTTACTGAATTACATGACAGTGAACAAAAGAGAGAATCTCCTTCTGGTATAGTGGGAGATATATGTGGAGCAATGATTCCTACAGTAGGAGTTGTTTTGAATTGTATAAAGATTTAAAAGTTGTCTACTAATGAGGATAACATGTTGACAAATTTTTCAGGAACCATGATCCTAACGGATACAGAAATGGCTGCAGTAAGATCTATGACTCTTCGGAACCTCCTTGCGTTAGACATTTTTTTAGCAAGATGGCAGAGTTTGCAAAATGCTTAATTCAAAGCATTGATGCTCAATGTCCGTATATATTCCTGATAATATCAGAGAAATTTGAAGCTTACTTACTAATCTGACTAATGAAAGCATTGATTTAAAAGAGTTGAAAGAACCAGGTGTTTCGGAGAAAGTTGGCAAAGGATTTGTTTCAGTGGGAAATTGGTTCTGCAACATTGGGAAAGGGATAATATTGAAAATAATACAAGGGATATTGATTATTGTGACTGGCGTAATTGGAGCATGGGGAATATGTTAATTAAGTAGAATGTTCAAATTAAAGGAAATTAAAAATGATCAGAGGAGGGAAGAAATGAAAAGGGAAAATTTATTTAGGGGAAATTAGAAGATAGAGGAATAGAGATGACAAAATTTTAGCTGAAGCAGAAAATATGTGTGGGGAGATATAAATGCGATGACACATTTAGTCATTAGAGGAGGGATTGTTGATGCTGAATTTTACCAATGAAAATTCATGTAGTCTGAGTGCTGAATTTGCATAGAAAATGATTTAATGTAGAAAAATAATGCACCATTTGAAGTTGCACCTACAGAGTGGCCGTCAGTGCTCACGAAGTGTACTTATTAATGGCTTATTAATGTAAAATGTTGAGCTCATGTTTGGATTAATGTAGTAGTATGTTATATTAAGAGTTATGTATTCTGTATAAGCTTTATTAACTGCAGGCCTTAACTTTAGAAAGGTCTTGGGCCTTGTTGCATGGCCTCATGTCAAGCTATATTTCTTAGATGATTTATAAAATGGCTGCTTAGAAAATTAAATTGTGATTATCCACTGTACTGACCAAATGCTCATAGCTGAAATTCTTTCTCATGAGAATTGCTTGCTAGAATATGCTGTACTAGCTAGGGATACAATGTATAATGTAGTGTGTGTAAGAATGACCTTCACAGGAGAAGACAATGGATGCACTGACTGGAGTATAAGCCACTTCAATATTGACACCTGACAAGCCCAGTGGTGGGAACAAGAGAAGAGGAGCCAATCATCGACATGTGAACTGTGTACTAGTAAATTACATTTGGGATTCTAATTTCATTGGACTAAATGCAAACATGTGATTCTTTAACCAATAACAACGTGGGAAGTAGTTTTAGGAAATCTAATTTAGCCAGATTGCACCGAGAGGTGGACACCATTTTGCCATTATTTTCTTGACTGTCCCGGGAGAAGACGTGCTTAACTTTCCTTAACTTTGTTGCTTAAAAGCGACATTCTGTATGTCTATTCTTGAGACATCTATATTCTGAACTTTAATGCTGAATTCCTATGCCATGCTGACTGAACCGATGGCCAACTGACGAAGACTGTCAAAGATTGCTGAACCATACTGAGACTAGATATACAGACGATGTTACTGATTGTTATGTCTGTTTGCTTTTGTCCCTAGGTACCAACCGCTAATTTTGATAGAGCCATGGTTAGATGTTTTCCAAATTTGTATTGACTAAATTGTTTTGCATGAAGTCCACACCTGCTATTCTAATCTGAAGATAGTTAGGGTACTCACTGATGATGCTTGCTACATGTAATAACAGTTGATGTCTTTTCATTGCTGACTCTAAATGTATGTAATTTCATTTGCACAGTTATTCTTGCTATTAATTTGTACTGTAACCTTAGAATGTGTAGTGGCCCAAACTTTGATTAGATTGTGATTCTTTAGGCGTTTTGAGCAGCCAGTATTGTTTCTGTATGTTTATCATTTGATTTTGAGACTAAGTTATGTGACATTAGCATTGTTAATATAGGGAAATAAACAGGGCATGGTGTGTGGAAATTACTGACTCCTATTGATTATTGATGTCATTGATTGTTACTGCTATTGATTTGTATTGGTACAGGGTTACATGGTGGAAACTATCGACCCACAACGCGTCCCCTTATAAATCAGCTTAATAGGGTCTGACGTGCTAACACTACCTCCCTCTATTTACAGCCGCCATCACAAATAACTCCTTCGTTCCTTCCTGCCTCATACAGCTGTTATTGTGGACTCAGAGTGGAATTGTTAGTAAAGTCTTTCTTGTCATAACAGTACTTGCTCTAGTTCAGCTCTGGGGTCCCAACCAGGATACAGTGATGGTTTCGTTCTCTGCACTTTATCATATAATGGCAAAGTAAGCAGCTATGTTTTTGTTCAAATATTTTGGTGTTGTGTTTCCTTCCAGCTTAAATGTCTATGTTGATGCACGTGTATTAGTTACCACTTATATATTGAAATCATGCCTACAACACTTGTTTTTATTTACCACGTCTATCCCAGTGTTGCAGGTTTTTGGTAACACGAGTACAGTTGTTACTGCAATGGCTGCCAAGCATCCTCTCTAATGACAGATAGTCTACACCAACATGGCTTTCTTGGATATTTGAAATTTGAAAATGCACCTGAACTAACCGGCTGCAGGCTCCTGCCAAGATGCCTTGGAGTTAAAAAATTGCAGGCCCCCTCCAGCAAAAGTAAGATCTCCATCAACACAGACTTGTGTGGATCTTGCAGCCCTGCTTTCTGAATGTGGACTTGAATGTTTCCCATTTCCTCTAAGCTAGGACTAGGTCTGATGTCCTACTGCAGCTCTGTTGGCCTGCACTGAAGCTGAAACCTTTTTAAATGTTTCCTGACCCAAGCCATAGGCTCTCACACACACAAGGGATACTGTTTTAAATGGGATAAGTGAGAGAATGTCTGATGGTAGGACTTTTTCCGTTCCCCTAAAATTCCTGAACATTCCATGTCAAAAATGTAAGGAAATTGTGAATTTTGAAGCAACGTTTGGAGTTTGCAGGGCATCAGCATACAGTCATTCATTAAGTCCACTCAAGCCAAACCATCCGGCACTCGCCTAGGCTTTTCATTTTCAACAGTGTCTGGGATGGCACACTTGCTTAAGTGGCAAACAACCAAGTGAACAAGCATGGAATTTAATTTAACTTAACCAAACATGTTTTACTCCCTTAAAGAGGTTGAGTTTTGGGCCCTTGTAATCTGTTGCAGTAGGCCTACCAATATATGTGTCCATTGGTTTTCTTGGGAAGAGTGTGATAGTGAATGATGGTGTGGTATTTATTATTAACTATTGAATGTCTCTATATTTTTGACTTCACACTTTGAAAATTAGCCTCCAGAATCAACTTGCATTCAGGTTCATTCAGAATATGCAGTTGTACAAATGGGCTATATCTTTAAAATCAGACTTTTTTATACATTTTAAAAATCCATAGCCTTCCCCGAAAAACTAATTTTTATTTATCAGATTTTTCATCATTAAGGGATGGTTAGTACTCGATGAAAAGTCATTTTCATCATATCCCATGAGTCTATTAGTGGCTCCGGCTATCACAGGATTCTGGAAAACCTACAGTCACTATAAATCTCTGTGACTGGCTGGGCGCGTCTGCAGGAGGTAATGGCATATTACTCTTAGAGATGAGCCTTTAATGCAAAATGTTGTTAATGAAACCTATAAGAAAGTCATTTGTTAATTGTGAATGGATGTGAGACAACTACAAGGGGTTAGTCCACAGACTTGTCAGGTAAAACACACAGTTTCAATAATTTAAAATTCAGCTCAACCTCTGGTAGGTATGGCACAGAGCTGACAGATTTAACTTAGAAGAAGCCTTGTCGTGCATCATTATGAGTATTCCTGCAGAGCAGTGATGACAGGTGGAAAGTCACAACATTTAGCTACTGGCAAATACCTCTCCATCTTTCTGAGCTCCGGTACCATGATAGACGATAAAAGCCCATTGATTCTCCCTTCTTCTTTGTTGGTGGTGCTGCACGGTGGTTTTAACTTCGTGCTCTTTATGTATTCCACGGCAGTCTGCACAGTTTGTGCTTGCTACTGAAACATTTCATCTTGGAGCACCTCAGAGGTTTCCTGAACACATCACTGATTTTAATATCGATCCTCTGGGGTAGTGACCTCCAGCTCCGGTTGTGTGATCCAGGGGTGGTTGGTGGACTGCTGCTCCTTACAAGCACTGCACCTGTGAGCTAAAAACCTGTATTAAAAAGGCAAGCTCCAATTGGTGTTAGTAAAACCAAGTTTCCATGAAACCCAGCGATGGCTATGAATTTTACCAATGTAAACCAAATCTTTCTTGACTTTTATTTCTGCTTTTGATTAAGAAGGAACTGGTGGAGGTTTCATTACTGTAAGGACAGTCAGTCAGTCGTCCAAGCCACTCCTTGAATGAAAGGGGATGTTTGTTCACTGATTATTCGAAGTACATTTTTTATTGAGCGTGTGCCTTTGTTAGAAAGCACACGCTACTGTGAAAACAACTCACACACACTATTATGTTACAAAAGAGGCTTGTGGTATCTTGGATGAAAACCTGTGCCAGGCGGTTCCAGTTAATAAAATGTATTGAGTGGCAGGTGCCAGGAATATAAATAATCTCAACATCAATATGAGAGGTGCCGTCTCCATTTCAGAAAGAAGCTTAAACTGTGACTTTTCCAATACATTGACTCCTTGTTTCAGATCTTCCTTAGCTCCAGGACACCCTTCAGGGTATTTGTTGTGCTTTAAGAATCCAATAATAATAATAATAATAATAATAATAATAATAATAATGATAATAATAGTAGCATCTGAGTCCATCTGTCAGATACAGAATGTGGTATAAAATCAGGTCATATCACAACAGCACTTAGCACACTGCATAAGGTAGCACTGATAAGAACACACCCCACTGAGGACTATCAAACTAGACAGAAACGGCAAGGAACAAACAAGCTACTGACAGCATTTTGACTTTCTTTAATTAAAATCATTACTTAGTACCGCATGAATTGGAGTTCCAACTTTTCAGCCACTTGGCAAAGAATCTTCAATTCTGTCTCCCAGAAATTTGCATGGAAGGAAGAGCAGCAGAATTTGACAACCTTACTTCAGGTGCATTTCAGACAAGTATCATAATACCTAAGACTGTAAGTAACAAGGGGTACATATTGCAGCCATTTCTGCATGAGGGAAACTAAATGTCACATACTGGATGTTTTTCAGCCCAAGTTCCGCTAAATGTATCTTTTGATTGCAAGGAGTAAAAGCGGGGTATGCTGATCTGCAGGGAGAAAAGTGAAATATGAATACCAATCTTGAACCACATTGAATCGTTTCATAGCAAATCAAGAAGACAATGGCTCAAATTTATAAAACATTGGACAGTGCAGCAGTGTGGGAAATTCAGCAGTGCTGAACTGCACAAATGCTAAAATCTTGTGCTGCACCAAATTCAATTAGGATCCAATTTAATGTTTGGTAGAAAGTGTATCCCATCACAATATTGCCATCAGACCCTCGGTCCGGCTGATCCCACCCCCCCCCCCCCCCACCCGCCAACACCCCTCCTCCCTCCGAATATGAACCGGACGGACTGCGAGGTTTATGCTGACAGATGAAGCACATAACCCCGTCCACAGATTTAGGTTGGATGAAATTATGTATTTTAATTCCTCCTTTTCATTATGAGATAAACCTCTGCTTCATAGGAGAAAGCCCCCATGGTGTGAGGAGCATTGGTCTTTTATTTTCCAAAAACGAACTCCTGCTTTGGGGGGTTGTTGTTGAAGAATAAAAAGCTTTGGAAAATGTGACCTGCAGCCATCATTTATGACAGAGTCTTCTGTCAAACCTTTCCAACATGACAGAAACCACCATGACAGTACTTCCCGCCAATGTATAGAGAGGTCAGTGGAGCTGGTGGAAACCTCTCAACTTGGTGGATGGAGAAAAGGCAGGGTGGCAAACTAAAGCCCTCCACCACTCTGTCTGCCCTTATGCCATCCACCAAACCATTAATCAGGCCCTCAGGCAGGCACCCATAATGTCATTGGTCAAACTCACATGAAAAATTCAATGTCAGCATGTTTCTAAGTAGTGCAAGATTTGTACTTTGGAGCCCCTGATAAGTACAATTATTCTCACGATATAACTGCATTACCCTGGGGGTCTTATGTATGGTCAAGCCAATCTGTAGTGTGGTACAGACACTTTTCTTCTGTCTGAAGTCCGAAGATCTTAAACAAATACTTGTGAACACTGTTAACCAGGGCATCCTTTAAAGAAAAACCTATTATTCAGCAAGGGCGATTGGCCTATTTTATGAGGTAGAAGCGCGGGGTACATTATAATAAAAAAAAAAAGGCAATTAATAGGTGCGAACAAACATTTCAGGTGGTATCTTGTATGAAAAGTCCTTTGTTTATCCACTTACAATATTTAAAGGGTACATCGCATTTGAAAAATATGTAATCAATTTTAACAAGTATGCTTTGTGTGTTTGTTCCAAGGGCCACTGAATTTTAAACACAAATGGTTCTATGCATAATAATTTATATTTGTAAGGTAAATTCAAATTTACAAATGATACGTGTTTATTTTAAAAGGGTTATATTCAGGCAACTCTTTCTGTGGGTTTATATCATATTTACACAGGAGTGTACATATTCTATTTCCCTAGTGTTGCTGGTAGAGACGCGCATTGAGTCTGATGATGTTATTTTCTTGAATAAGAAGTTAACATTATGTATATGTGCATACGTTCTTTTAAATGCTCTTTTTTCGCAACTAAACATCAAGAGATATTTCTCTCTAATTCTCAGGGCTGTATAAAACCGGACTACGTGGACTTCCAACCAGTGACTCGCATGACAAAAATTCTCTGCAAAGGTGCAAAATGTACAGCAGCCTCCCTCCTGTGCAGTTAAACTTTATTTATGTGCATAAATCATTTTTAGAGGCTAAGGCCAAGGGAGGATTACTACAGTACAGTGTGTGATTTAATATTACACCGCATTCAGGGCTGGAATGAAATTCTAAACTACGTCCAAAGAGAAGGTGCGTTCTGGGACGACTGGACCACAATGCATGTCTGCCTCATGGACACAGGCACTTTGTTATCACATTTCCAACTGCTGGAAAGAAAACATTAAGCTTCAGATTTATGAAAAAGAGCGTACCATCTTTTGTCACTTCTCTTCAAAATGTTTGGATTAAATTTGGGATAGAGCGATCATTCTTCTCCACATAGTCACTATTTCCGTTTCACTCTATTTTATCCTGCAGTGGTTTCTAATTTTTCAACTGTTCATGTCTTAAGCATGTATGTGTGAATACATTATTTATTTGTTATGTGTTAGTTAAGAAAACAGATTCTCACTTTGTGGCCTCATTGCTGAGGTGTATAATTTGATATGGCAGGGGGGGAGCGACCCTCCTCCCCTTTTCAGCATTACTCTTTGCTTGTGTCCTGATTTCATGGTTAACAGGCAAATATGTATTTGAAGTGGTTCTTTTTGGCATTCCAGATGGAGCAGGCTGTTTATCCTTGACCTAAGGGTTGATCAACATAATTTAAGCGCCAGTGACTCTGTGTTATGAGGGATCTGATTCTACATTTTCCCCTTGTAACTTAGAGTGACAGATTTTCAGCGTTGTGCCGTATTTGTAGCTTTCTGGTCAGTTAATAGTGGGTCCTTATCCCAGTCGCTTGTTCAAGTCACTTTATGCATGCAGCTCAGATTTTTAAATGGTATCCAGCGTTTTTCATAATCTTGTCAACAATTTCATATAGGTTCGTTTTTCTGACCCCTCCTCCATCCGCCCACGGCGTTTCCGTCTTGAATTAGCACCATCCAGTGTGCCTGGCTCTTTGTCCTCTGCTGCACTGAGCAGTGCAAGAGTGTTTTTAATCCACCCACACTCTTGCCTACCCAGCAACCTAACCTTAAGCCACAAAAAGGAACCCACTTCTCCGAGGATTACTGCACTTTTTCATATCTGTGGCCAGTGGCGGCTGGTGAGGTTTGTGAGTGGTGGGGCTGGGCTTGGCGTCGAGGGGGATGGGTGCGCGCATTTTTTCGGGAGGTTGGCAGCAATTTCCTGCATGAAAATAAATGTCTTCTCAATAAAAAGTATACCACAAACAATGTATTTTTACTATTTAAGGCTATACTTTGTTAAATAAAACGAAAAGCTATTTGATTTACCAACTTGTTAATCAAAAGAGCTTCAGGAGAGGCAGAAAGAGGACCAGCAGGACTAACTGAAACCCAGAAAATATTGGAAACAATTGCATAAAAAGGACTCTTCAACACAAAAGCCCAGATATCAGCGCAATTATGAATGGTTCCCTGACTCTGCTGGTTACAATACAATATTTGGTGAAGTTAACATGGTGTTTGATGGTGAGCGCACTTCACACTGGTACGTGGTAGTTACTTTCCAAAGCTGCATCAACAGAAATAAAAGTTTGATGGTCATCTTAAAGTCCGGGAACTCATGTTGGGCTTCCCTGCATTTGAAAAGTAATCATTTAATCAACAGTTCATCTAAGTATTTCCTTCAACCCACTGTCCACGTTGTGGTAGAGTATTTCTTGGGTTTCAACAAGTCACATTTTACAAACAGTTTGGTTAACATAAATCCTTACTGGATGAGGAGGGCAGTGACCCACAGATTAATACTGGAAACCTCAAACAAGTCTAGTAAATCAACCATCGCCGTCTTCTCCACCACCACGTTTGTTGTTTCAAAAGCTAACGTAAGGGGTTTTAGTGCCAATATTAAAAATGAATTTATATTTGTTTCCTCTTTAAAATGTCCAAAATAGACATGTCGCAGTCCAAGAGAGAAAACCTGTTGCTTTGCCGTCTGTTCCAGAAAGCAGAACTAATTATGTTAAATAACTTTCCACTTCAAAGTGCACTGACGCAGCTGAAAATCCTAGGAACAATAGCATTTGCGAACATGTACAATACCTTACTTTTAGGAGTCACGGTCGCAGAAGGCCGGGGGGCAGGCAGGTGCCATCCTCATCGTCCTCTGGGGGCAAGAGCAGAAAGGCGAGGGTGGCAGCGGTGCCGGCCCGGAGCACGGCCACGAGGCACCTGGAAGCCGTGCTGCTGCTGGTGCGGGCTGCTCAGGAGCAGGAGGCGCGGGAAGCAAACACCTCGTGTTTGCCAGTGCATTAGCTGCGCAGTGCGCAGACTCGATTTTCGCTGCCTTCCTGAAGCCCCGCCCACCATTTCCCAACTTGTCACAGGGCTACACCCATACTCCGTGACAAATTGGGAAAGGGTGGGGTGACCATCCTCCACTACCCTGACTGACGTGAAGCCCCTAGCGCTACAGGGCTTCAACCTGAAGCGCCCGGGGCTAAGTTTATTTCCACGTCATTAGGGGGTGGAGACTGGTCCTCTGAGCTATGTCTGTGCCGAGCTGATGACCTCACAGGCCTCAGGCTGTGAGCTTATCCGCCCGGCAAGCATAGACTCAGTCAGGGGAGGGCCTGGCCTGATCCTGCCAGTCTAAAATGACGTGACCCAGCCCCAAGCAAGAAAGAGGTGTGTACATTTCTTTTAGGGAGGGACTGGGAGTTAGGGGAGTTTTTTTTTTTTTTGTTTGTTATGTTTACGAGGGCGGAGCCCCGACGCCCTCGTGTAGAAACCGCCACTGTCTGTGGCCATCTTTGTTTGGGACACCCCCATTAACGCAAAAGGCGATTTCGCAATCCTGTCAGACATCTCAAGTAGGGCTAATATTTTGGACCTCCTCTCTTCCCTCTTAAATACATGGCAACAGGAAAGTGTGAGATTTTAAAAATAAATTGGGGGAGTGTATTTTCTATATTGACTTCTATTGAACAAGTGGAAATTTAATTTGGGAGACAGCTAGAATTTGTTGCTTCATAAATCGTGAGTCTCCCACCTGAGTCGGGTCTATTGGCATACATGTACAGCCACACATTGTTTTTCAAATCTGCCAACACCATAGCATCGTGGTGAAAGCTGACAGCTAAAGATTTTTGCAAGTCTGGGCCTGTTACGCCCACATGGGGTGATAGGCCACTCATTATGCATCTTCCTAACCTGAAAGAATAATGAAAAACGCAGTCCAGCATTTGCAACTGGTGTGGTGAGTGTCATGCTTAATGAGGCACAGTACATCACAACTCTATGCTAGCTCTTCACCCTCTCACGCTATAACACAACCCCAAAGTGCAACGCCACAGTCCTATATAGGACGTGTTTATAGATATCCATGTCCTAACCGTATGTATATATCTTGAACTCTCCTGCTTACTCTGCATCCTAAGTCATTGCATAGGGCACTTTGAATTGTCTAGACTAATGAGTGATGCAATATTGCTTTTGTAAATGGTAAACAATGATCATGACGTTCGAGAATGCTATTTTAATAGCAAATTCCTCAGAGATTGTCATCTATGTTATATACTAATTGACTAAAAATGTATACCATAGAAATATTTCACAATAGCATTGTCATAGCACTACCAATCAGATGAGTTTTACATGCAACCAAAAACTAACAAGCCCTAGTTATCTCATCATGCTTCTAATCATAATCCCATCCCATATGGGCTGTACACTGCCTTAAAGTGTTGCCTTTTATATCCATTCTCACATTCCACTTCATCCTTTTAGCATACAATTCATCTGCATCCAACCCTATCACACTTCTCTGTAAAGCATTGCACTCAAATGTCCACCTCAGTTTACTTTATATATTCCCTCATAGATAGTGAAATATACCCCCAAACTATCACACCATAGCCCTAGTGATTTCGCAGTCCTATTCTACCTTTGGAATGCACTTTCTTTCCACAACAATGCATGATTTATCACTGATCACTTTAACTCTCATAATCCCTTGTTACACTTCATAGCATTCACAGGGACCTGGATAAACACTAAAGACTCAGTCAGTCCTTCTACCCTCCATAGAGCATATGCCACTTTTTTTACTCACTTTGCAACAATCAGAAAGAAGGAGAAGACATTATTCTCAACAAGTCAATTACAACCAAGCCACAGCCACACCAACGACTTAGGCCAATTACAACCAATCCACAGCCACACCAACTGACCTCCTGACTTCCTTCATACTCCACCTTACATCACTTCATTTTGCATTTTTATGAATTTAATTGTTAGTTTTTTTTTAATTTCAATAGTCTCCAATACATTATTTGTCCACAGACTATTTTCTCAGACTGTAAACTTGCTATATCCAAATGGCGGCAATACTCCAAGCCTCAATGTTGGGTTCCATTTGGGAGTCATTGTTTTTTTGTATTGATATGATTGAGGCTATGGACTCAACACAACCAAAAATTCACCCATAGTCCATGGTCCCAGTGCTGCAATCATGGACTATGAATTGTGAACACAGTGGGGCTTGCACCTAAATGGATTTATGAAACTCAATCATGCTCAAAACTATTTTGGAGCGAGGAAACCTTGGTGGGGCTCCCATTTAGACAGAGGAATTAGGGTCTGCTCACTCTGGGTCTTCATGTGGTAATTTGTTTTTATTTTTAGTATGTGGGGGCTGTACCCCAAACCAGCCAATAAGAGTCTTCAGGTCTGCAGAGCCAGCTTTGGGATTGCAAACCTGAAATGGATGACAGGAGCAAAAAGCTCTCTCGTCTAATGGGAGAACCCTTTCAAGCCCCTTCAACACCTCTTTATAATGCAAATTTCTTAACAGCTAGTTAAACGGATTTACACAAAACCACAAAACCATATTAATTTCAAAACAAATCTTTTTGGACCCCACACCTTTATCTTTTTGATCTACTATGAAATCTCATGAAAAGTGGTATGCTGGACCTTACTTGCATAACCTAAGTGCCACATTTTGTGCTAATCCATCCATAGTGTCCAAAGTTGCAACCAAAGTAAAACTCCTAAATTATTGTGGTCATCCTCAGCAGATTTCCCTAGCCTCCCCCCTCAATAAAAGAAAGAAAAAGAAAAGTGGCAAATGTGTCTTGCTTCTTCCCTATGGAGTTATGTTCATTTAGGAGAGAGTCTTGGAATCTCTAATCTGCAGGTGGCATGTAGAGCCCCACCCCTATTCTCCAAAATCAGCATGCACACACAGTTGTTGGTGTTTTACACTATATTATTATTTGTATAGAGAATCCATGTAAAATGATTTGCATTATAATAATACTTGTAGATAGTAAGAATAGCTCAGCAATTATACACATTGAGGCAAAGATTAGATACGTCCCAATCATATTTCCTCACACTTCCATAGTCACTTAGTCTAAAACTCTGCCTAGGTTACAACCATTAATCGAACAGTAGGATTAGTCCATCATAATAAGCCATTTAGTGCAGCCCCCACCCCCTTGTACCTTTCTGTATCATCAGGCCTGAAGTTGAGACATCATATTCCAGCATCCTTCCAGCAACAGGTGTGTATAACCCTGTCCCTGTGCCAGTATCTACATCACTTTTTTATAAATGGTATTCTATGGAGCAAAGAGGACTCCTCTAGCGCTTGGCTGCCACAATATGTTTTGTTTTAAATATAGGAAGCACAGACAAGCTTATTGTTACTTTCCCCTCCTTCCTATGAGGCAGAACTTGCAAAACTGAAAGTCACTGATGTGACTACAATTGTATATGTGAATTTTTAAGGCATCTTGAAAAATTACATGCATTTTTACTTGAAATTTGCACAGCTTTCTCACTAATATGTGCATAGTCTCCTGAGAAATCCCCACTAATCTATGATCAGCCATAACTAAAACTATTTATTGGTAACATTTGAAATCTTCCTCCAAGAGCATCACCCTAATGTACCCATGACTGGTTGATGTTTTACATGGGAATTGGCTCACCAAACGTGACCGCTTAAGCAATTAAATAACTTATCCCTTGACATTTACATCAATGCAGGGTAGAAGAAAATTCAAATCTAAAATTTCCTGTACATTTTCTGAGATGCAGATCACTGTCATATTCTTCAATCCATTGTAAAGTGCTAAACAACATGTGTCCTGGAATTCCCTTCAGATATCCTTGTTGGGAAGAGACCTTAACCTTGGCTTTCCTTCCAAATTAGAATCACTGATTCCATGGTGCTGGAAGCTTGTAGATCACTCTTCCAAAGCAAAATATATTTGCAATAATGGTAAGAGAATGATTCTGACTGAACAAGCCAATCTTGTGCCACTGGATCATATCTTCAAAAAGTTAAAAGCAAACTTTGCAAACCTATCCTTTCCCTTGAACTACAGTAATGTCTTACCAGCTCAGTCCGTGGATATCACGCTCACAACATTCCATCTCTTCCTCCTTTACGGAGCTCCACTTCTTTTCTTCATAACCTTGCCTTAACCCCCAATTTTGGTTCCTTTCTTCCTCCTGGCACACAGCAGCAAGACACACTGATACTAACTGATTGAGAGGCAGTCTCACTGTAGAAGATCCTCATCCTACCCTTCCCTGCCACCTTTTTCTGGCTCTGCCCTCTGCATGTCATTTGCAGTAGTGCTTGGTGTTTCTCCTATAGAGTCCCAAATGGCTTCAGATAGTATATCTAATTCTTTCTCATCTCATTTGCCTTCGTGTGTGGATTTTTACATACTATGATTACTACAATTGATGTATTCTTAATGTTTTTTTTTGTTTTTTTCTATGCTGCATGTTTGGAGATTATTATTATTATGTATAGATTAGACATTGATGAGCGTGTCTTCTCCAGATGAATCAATGTAGTTTTGTAATACGATTAACCCAAGTCCTTCAGATTCTTATTGGGGTTACCCTGTGTAGATTGTAATAACTTCTTTACTTAATGTCAGATACGCAGTCAGATTGCAACTAGGCAGAGATTTTGGGATGTTTATGGTTTACTACTATCCATTATCTCTCAGGGACATAACCAGCCCATCATTCAAGCAGTTTCTATCCCCCCATGCCGTCCTCTGGAGAAATGTCCCACCACTTTTCCTTCTGACCTTCTTGATTTCACTGAATACAGTTTATTCATCTGTAACCAAATCTTTATTCTTGAATATTTAAATAACTGGGCTGATTTCTCCTCCGACTCGTAAGGCCAAAAGATGATTGCAGATATGGTAAATGTCACATTAATGAGGACACAACCTTATTCGGCTGGTCACCTTTTTACATGAACTCCATCTCAATCACTTCTATCAGTATTACTGGACAAACCTCTTTTAAACCAGCTTCTACATTCAAGGGGGCCCTCCTATGGTTCCAAACATTTCCTAGATTTTGGCCACCCCCTTACACAGTGAAATATGAACAAATTAGATGTTTCTATCAAATTGCCCTTGAGGTGCCTGATCCACATCCTGAATCTTCTAATAATATTCTATTAAGCTTGCAATTGATTGTAACATCTGCCCTTCATTATTTGGTTCATCAATATTACCTTTAAGCCAAATCTACTTGAAAAACAACTGTAATAGCAAAGCCCAGCAGTAGAATGAAATTAGAATCAAACTGGAACTGCCATTTGATCGCACTGCATGCCATGTACAGACTAGAGTCTCTACACTGTCAAGTGCCAGACTAAAAGTTTAGTTCTTCCAATCCCTAAGCAATGGCACCAAGAATTAAAAAAAATAGTAGTTCAGGGTCTATAAGCAGATAGTGAGCCTCCCAACTCACCATCTAATCTTCTGGCAAACTTAAGACATCTCTGAGATAACCTAATTATATTCCTCAGCAACAAAATCCACACTGACCAGTTCAACATGGCTCCTCAGTCTGAGAAGCCTGACTTGCCATCATCTACTAACAAAACACCATTTTGTGGGTTTATCACTTTTGGTAAGAAAGGTCTTCTTTAATAAATCCTGTCTTGAGTGGACCTCTACAATAGTTATCAACTTTGAAGTTTCAACCATTGCACTAATCAGCAACAGGCTAATCAGCTCCTCTGTCACCAAAGTGTCACCAAAGTGGGTATCCTTGAAACCATTACAAATGCTAGCATTACTCTTACACCAAACACACCCTCTGCCAAGCAAGACAATCTAAGTAGTTACAGACCAATCTGGACAGGTTTTATGTTGCCAGAGCAAACTCTTGTTATGGAAATGCTGTCCTCTCAATGTAGTTTAATAGATTATTCATTGACATTCAACTAAGGTTCCGATATTTATGAGGCAGAAACACAATGCTACCAAATATTAGAGAAGAACCACTCAAACAATATAATAAAGGCATCCAATCTACTATGATTCTGCTAGTCTTCATGGCTGTATTTGAGACAATTGATCACTAGGTAGTGCTTGACAGACTAGCATACTTGTCTGTCCAAGTAATAAATACACAAAACAAAATAATAGTTGACCTTTCTGCTTACAAAGTTAATTTTAAATTAAAATGATGAAATTGAATTTGCTGTAGGTGACTTCAAAAGACACTTCTTAGGTTTTTCCAGCTAATCCTATAATTTCCCCCCAACCAACAAAGAAATGCAGACCCTGGTGGTGAGAGTGTCAAGATTTATGGCTCATTTTTTTTTTCTTGTATTATTTGTGAAGTGCTAAGGAACTCAAACAGTTTCATGGTAGAAACATTCAGTAAATAACAATAGTGCAAAGAACAAAAGAAATAAATGACAAATTAACAGAAAAGGAAGTTATTCAATTTCTTTCTGAGGTGATTTTGACAGAAACAGCAAAAAAAGATCATTAGCTCTATTTTTTACTTTCTCAAGCCTTTAGGCTAACCCTAAATATAGAAAAAAGCTATATCTATTGTGCCAGGAAGAAGGTTTTTTTGGAAGGGAGTTTTCTTACATATTGACTCATTTATTTGTATTTTGTGGAGTTCAACAACCAATAATCCATCTTATAGTATATACATATTACCAGTGGCGGCCCGTCCTTTAGGGTGGAGGGGCCACAACCCCCCGCCCCATGAAGAGTGTCTGTCAGGCTGAACAAAGGTCAGCCTGACAGACACTCTTCATGTTCAGGTCAGGCAGCCAGGAGCAGACATGCGCGATTTGCGCAGACTCCTGGCTGCCTGCGCTGAACCTTGCTGGGCTGAGGAGATCACAGCTCCTATGGGTGTGACCTCCTCTGCCCAGCAAAGGTGCCTCGAGGCCCTCCCCTGAGTGACGAGGAAAGCGTCACCAATTGACACTCTCCCTGGGCGCTTCAGTTTAAGCCCTGAAGCGCCCAGGTGAGTGTCAATCAGTGACACTTCGTCACAGAGTGGGGTGGGGTCAGCAGTCTCACTGACCCCATCCCACTCTGTGACGAGGCTGGGACTGCTGCCTTCCCTCATTGGCTGACCTCAGCAGTCCCAACCCTCCTGGGACATGGAGGCTAAAGGTAAGTGTGTGTGTGTATGTATGTGTGTTATGTTTTACATTGAATATTTGGTGCGTGCGTGCATGTTTGAATGGAATGAGTGTTGTTAATGGATGTGCATGCGTGCGTATGTGAAAGAATGAATGTGTGTGATCTTGTAAAATGAATGTTTGGTGCGTGCGTGCATGTTTGAATGCAATGAGTGTTGTTAATGGATGAGCGTGCATGGGTGCGTGTTTGTGTGTGAAAGAATGAGTCTGTGTGTGTGTTTGTGTGTGTGTGTGTATGTGCCCTCCCCGCCCCCCCTCCCAAAGCTGCCGGCCGCCACTGCATATTACACTAGCAACGTAATGTCATATCTTCTGACTCACAAAGTATATATTAATTCACATATCAAACATTGGTAAGCCAAGAGATGGAAAATCTATATAGAAAAGAGAAAGAAATGTATAATCTTCATAAAAGTAAACTACACTGTAACAGGGTTGCCATAACCCTGCCACAGAATAGTGACAGAGGCCGATATTATCGTACCCCAGGGGCCCTACAAAAGGAAAAGAGGGACGGACCTTTTTTGTGATCCTGGATATCCGGGATACCGGGGAAAGTACGGCAGAGGAAGGGGCGAGAGGGAGAGGAGAGGAGGAGGAGAACGAAACACCAGCGAGGAAGAGGAGATTGGAAAAAGGGGAAATATCGGAGACAGAACAGTCTGTGATAGGACAGGAAGAGAGGACGGGTGCATCGGGAGACGTGAAGGAAGCCGACGAAGATCAGGAGGGGGAAAGGAGAAAAGAAAACACCATGCTGAGTGAGGAGCCCGATACACGTGTCAGAGAGACCGGAGCGGGACAGAGCAAAGAACCCAGCCACGTCCCTGGAGGGACGTGGCTCCGGCAGGTACGTGCCTATATACCCAACACCCCGAGACTTTGGTGGAAGTGGGGAGGCGGGAGGAATAGTTTGTGATACAGGGAACCACAGAGGGGGGAGGAAAGAAAATCCTTTAGTCCTGGTCTTGCACAAAAGGGCACTTATATCCTTTAAAATTGATTTGCGCACACAAGACGGTGACTGTACGGGTCCCTTCCCACATTCAACCAGATCTTTCTTTCTGTTGTTTCTTTATTTATTTTTCTCACACTGTTTTGACCGCTCCTCCCCACTCTATTATTTCTATGTAAAAATAAAGAAAACAAACCAGATCCACTTACCTTTCTTTTCCCTGGTTCTCTCTTCCTGCATGATCACACCACTCTGGGAGCTGCACTCAGGACACAATATACCTGAAAGAAACAAAAAAAAGGAAGAAGAAAAAGAGGATTAACATAAGTAACCACCAGGAGAAAGCCCAAGGACCAAGAGGAGGACAGACTGAAAACAACCAGAGAGAGAGAAAGAGAGAGACAGAGTCTATGAAAAGATTAAAAAAAGAACTAAGAGTTACATGTTTTGTTTCCTTTTCCTTTATCTACATATGATATATTGTCACAAATAAATTAATCCAAGACAACAATCAGGTCGTAATAATTTCCATGTCTTCCATACCCCAAAGGACTCATCACAGTGGTGGCAGAAGTGGGATACAGGGGTAAAACAAAAAACTACAATGAAAGACAAACCCACATTAGAGGACATAATTCACCAATTGGCAGAAGGACAATGCCATCTATAATTAGTATGGGAGGAGCAACAGAGAGAGGCTCGCAATGACCGAGAAACCCTCCAAAGTGCCCTGAAAAGTCAAGCTACAATAATAGCTAACAACCGTCTGGTTCATGAAACGGCACTACAAAAACTAACCGACACCATTGCCTCCAGTCGCGTTCATCCCAACATCCCAAGTTCCGTTTTGCAGAAGTTCCAAGAGGGAGAAGATCCAGACACATTTTTTACTAACTTTGAGCGGGTTCCCGCATTGGCTACATGGCCAGTGGACAGGTGGGAACAATACATTGCCCCGCTGCTAACTGGAACCCTACAGGCCGCATATCAGGCTGTGAATCCTGGAGGCACCACACCTTATCCAGAAATAAAGAAAGGAATTCTAGAACGAGTGGGCTTCGAGACTGAGTACTCTCAGATTAAGTTTCAGAAGACAAAATGGAGCCCTATGGAGAATCCACGTGTCCTATATTACTATATTCAGGATTTAGGTCTAAAGTGGCTGAGTCCCATAGGTACAGATAGGGAGGAGGTGATACAAATCATCCTACTCAAACAATTGTTACGGGCCCTACCCCCACAAACCTGTAACTGGATTAAGCAACACCCAAACGTAAATACGACCAGGGCAATAGAATTAGCCTGCGCGTTCCACAAGCCCCTGAGTTTAAGATGGGAAAGGGAGAAACCATCTACCAAGTTCCCCATAACGTGTAAAACCCATGAAGGGTCCCGAAGAAGCTGCTATACCAAGGATACTAGAGAGGAATCCAAATCAATTGCAGCAGTGCTACCACTGTGCGGAATGAGGACACATAGCTCAGAACTGTCCCCACAAATCAGACAAAACCGAACCAATGGAAATAGGAGTCACCAGAGGTAGGGTCCTCTATACGGGTAAAGACGGTTCTCGCTATGTCAAAGAAATATTAATAACTGGACAACCCACCAGGGCTCTAATCGATTCAGGGTGTAGTCAGTCGGTGATCTGTGCGAGGTTGGTCCCTGAGACTGTAGCAACAAATAACGAATATGTCTCCATTTGTTGCATTCATGGAGATACGAAGCAATACCCTCTGGTAAAAGCATTGATCAAATGGAGAGGACAGATTGAGACTCTAATGATGGGGCACTGAGGCATTTAGTAGAAGAAGCAATTATAGGTACAGACAATGACAATTTTCCTATGATATTGGACAGTTTCCGGGACAAACAAAAATTAGAAGTGTGGTGGACTGAAACTCCATTTTCCCAAAGTTCTATCACCCCAAAGAAAGAGCATCTGAAACTAGGTAAAAAACAGAAGAAAGAAGGGAAAAGAGCATACCAAACAGGGAAGTTGTCTAATAATTAATATACCATGGATAAACCAGTGTTAGCGACACTACCGCCTTTCAGAATTAGCCAAAGGGATGACCCTACCCTACAACATGCCTGGGAAACCACTTTAGCTGAGAAAGCTGGGCAGCCGGGTCCCTACTTTCTTATCCAGAATGGTTTGTTATATAGAGTAACCCAGCATACTAACCAAGAAAAAACACAGTTAGTAGTTACCCATCCATATCGTATCCAGACCTTACACTTGGCACATAACCACATGGCAGGTGGGCATTTTGGTAGAGAAAGAACTGAAGGATACCTGTTATGTTGGTTTTATTGCCCAGGGTTCTTTTCAGAAATGTGATGGTTTTGTCAACAATGTCCTAAATGTCAGCTTAAGAATCACAGACCAAACAGAAAAGCTCCCCTCTTCCCTTTGCTTGTCGTAAACATTTCTTTTTCACAGGTGGGCATGGAGTTGGTGGGACCGTGGACCCCATCCTCAAGGGGATACATGTATATCCTCGTTTTAGTGGATTATGCTACGAGATACCCAGAAGCCATCCCTCTAAGTAGTATGACCACCAAAAGTGTAGCACAGGCTATGATAGGGTTTTTCTCTCGGGTAGGGTTCCCCAAAGAAATTCTCCCAGACCAGGGAACTAAATTCATGTCCCGATTGATGACACAAATTTGCTAAATACTTGTGGTTGACCACATTCGTACCTCGGTCAACCACCCCCAGACAGATGGGTTAGTAGAGAGGTACAATCGCACTCTGAAAACCTTATTAAAAAAGTCTAGAGCCGACTCTGGTAAAGACTGGGATAAAAAACTACACCTCTTGCTTTACGCCTTACGAACTCATATTCAATCATTCACTGGCCATAGTCCATTTGAATAGGTATTTGGACGGCAACCCCAGACTTTACTAGATATGGCTGCTGAAAAATGGGAGGAAAACAAAAGTGAAGATGAAGACATTTTGGAATACACCTAACAATTAAAAGACCAGGTTCATAATGTTTGGGAAGACATCAAGATACACCTCAAAGAGGCCTAGGTGAGACAAAAAAGATACTACAATAGGAATACAGTTCTTAGACAATTTAAAACCAGAGACAAAGTATTGGTATTGCTACACAGTTCAGAGAACAAATTATTAGCCAGATGGCAAGGTCCTTACAAGATACTAGAACCCGTGAGTCCTATCATGTACAAATTAGGACTGTCTGATAACCCTAAAAGAACACAAATATATCATGTTCATCTCTTAAAGAAATGGGAAGAAACAGACGACCCAACCGGACCTGCAAAAATGGGGTTCTTAATAAACAATATGAAACCCCTGGAAATTAATGTATGCCCACAACTGTAAAGAAATGGCTCCCTGTTGCAGTTACCCCCCACTTTTTTCCTGATACTGATGCTGACTTGACTGAGAAGTGTGCTGGGACCCTGCTAACCAGGCCCCAGCACCAGTGTTCTTTCACCTAAAATGTACCATTGTTTCCACAATTGGCACAACCCTGGCACCCAGGTAAGTCCCTTGTAACTGGTACCCCTGGTACCAAGGGCACTGATGCCAGGGAAGGTCTCTAAGGGCTGCAGCATGTCTTATGCCACCCTAGGAACCCCTCACTCAGCACAGACACTGCTTGCCAGCTTGTGTGTGCTGGTGGGGAGAAAATGACTAAGTCGACATGGCACTCCCCTCAGGGTGCCATGCCAACCTCACACTGCCTTTGGCATAGGTAAGTCACCCCTCTAGCAGGCCTTACAGCCCTAAGGCAGGGTGCACTATACCACAGGTGAGGGCATAGGTGCATGAGCACTATGCCCCTTCAGTGTCTAAGCAAAAGCTTAGACATTGTAAGTGCAGGGTAGCCATAAGAGTATATGGTTTGGGAGTCTGTCAAAAACGAACTCCACAGCTCCATAATGGCTACACTGAATACTGGGAAGTTTGGTACCAAACTTCTCAGAATAATAAACCCACACTGATGCCAGTGTTGGATTTATTAAAAAATGCACACAGAGGGCATCTTAGAGATACCCCCTGTATTTTACCCAATTGTTCAGTGCAGGACTGACTGGTCTGTGCCAGCCTGCTGCTGAGAGACGTGTTTCTGACCCCATGCGGTGAGAGCCTTTGTGCTCTCTGGGGACAGAAACAAAGCCTGCTCTGGGTACACCTCCCCCTTGCAGGAACTGTAACACCTAGCAGTGAGCTTCAAAGGCTCAAGCTTCGTGTTACAATACCCCAGGCACTCCAGCTAGTGGAGATGCCCGCCCCCTGGACACAGCCCCCATTTTGGCGGCAAGTCCAGGAGAGATAATGAGAAAAACAAGGAGGAGTCACTGGCCAGTCAGGACAGCCCCTAAGGCGTCCTGAGCTGAGGTGACTCTGACTTTTAGAAATCCTCTATCTTGCAGCTGGAGGATTCCCCCAATAGGATTAGGGATGTGTCCCCCTCCCCTCAGGGAGGAGGCACAAAGAGGGTGTACCCACCCTCAGGGCTAGTAGCCATTGGCTACTAACCCCCCAGACCTTAACACGCCCTTAAATTTAGTATTTAAGGGCTCTCCAGAACCTAGGAACTCAGATTCCGGCAACCTAAGAAGAAGAGGACTGCTGAGCTGAAAAACCCTGCAGAGAAGACGGAGACACCAACTGCTTTGGCCCCAGCTCTACCGGCCTGTCTCCCCCCTTCGGAAGAAAACTTCTCCAGTGACGCTTTCCCCAGGACCAGCGACCTCTGAATCCTCAGAGGACTGCCCTGCTCTAAAAGGACCAAGAAACTCCCGAGAACAGCGGCCCTTTTCACCCAAGACTGCAACTTTGTTTCCAAAGAACCAACTTAAAGACAACTGCATTTCCCGCCAGAAGCGTGAGACTTGCAACTCTGCACCCGACACCCCCTGCTCGACTTGTGGAGAACAAACACTTCAGGGAGGACTCCCCGGTGACTCCGAGACTGTGAGTAACCAAAGTTGTCCCCCCTGAGCCCCCACAGCGACGCCTGCAGAGGGAATCCCGAGGCTCCCCCTGACCGCGACTGCCTGACCCTCAGATCCCGACGCCTGGAAAAGACCCTGCACCCGCAGCCCCAGGACCTGAAGGATCGGAACTCCAGTGCAGGAGTGACCCCCAGGAGGCCCTCTCCCTTGCCCAGGTGGTGGCTACCCCGAGGAGCCCCCCCTTGCCTGCCTGCATCGCTGAAGAGACCCCTTGGTCTCCCATTGATTTCAATTACAAACCCGAATTGTGTTTGCACACTGCACCCGGCCGCCCCCGTGCTGCTGAGGGTGTACTTTCTGTGATAACTTGTGTCCCCCCCGGTGCCCTACAAAACCCCCCTGGTCTGCCCTCCGAAGACGCGGGTACTTACCTGCTGGCAGACTGGAACCGGGGCACCCCCTTCTCCATTGAAGCCTATGCGTTTTGGGCACCACTTTGAACTCTGCACCTGACCGGCCCTGAGCTGCTGGTGTGGTAACTTTGGGGTTGCTCTGAACCCCCAACGGTGGGCTACCTTGGACCCAAACTTGAACCCCGTAGGTTGTTTACTTACCTGCAAGAACTAACAAACTCTTACTCCCCCTAGGAACTGTGAAAATTGCACTGTCTAGTTTTAAAATAGCTATATGTGTTTTATTTGAAAAGTATATATGCTATTGTGATTATTCAAAGTTCCTAAAGTACTTACCTGCAATACCTTTCATGCAAAGTATTACATGTAGAATTTGAACCTGTGGTTCTTAAAATAAACTAAGAAAATATATTTTTCTATACAAAAACCTATTGGCCTGGAATTGTCTCTGAGTGTGTGTTCCTCATTTATTGCCTGCGTGTATGTACAACAAATGCTTAACACTACTCCTTTGATAAGCCTACTGCTCGACCACACTACCACAAAATAGAGCATTAGTATTATCTCTTTTTGCCACTATCTTACCTCTAAGGGGAACCCTTGGACTCTCTGCATACTATTCCTTACTTTGAAATAGTGCATACAGAGCCAAATTCCTACATTGGTGGATCAGCGGTGGGGTACAAGACTTTGCATTTGCTGGACTACTCAGCCAATACCTGATCACACGACAAATTCCAAAAATTGTCATTAGAAATTGATTTTTGCAATTTGAGCTATTTTTCTAAATTCTTAAAAGTCCTGCTAGGGCCTTGTGTTAGTCCCTGTTTAGCATTTCTTTTAGAGTTTAAAAAGTTTTGTGAAAGTTTGAATTAGATTCTAGAACTAGTTTTAGATTCTTAAAAAGTATTCCAACTTTTAGAAACATAATGTCTAGTGCAGATGTGAATGTGGAGGAACTCGACCTCACACCTTACCTCCATCTTAAGATGAGGGAGCTAAGGTCACTCTGCAAAATAAAGAAAATCACAATTGGCTCAAGACCCTCCAAACAACAGCTCCAGGAGCTTTTGGCAGAGTTTGAAAAAGCCAACCACTCTGAGGATAATGTTAGTTACTTGGAGGAGAATTCCCCCCTTCCAGTCCTAACTAGGGAACCCAGGGACCCTCAATCCCTGATTCCAACTGTGATAGTCAGAGATGCTGCTTCCCTCACAGGATGGGCCAGCACCTCTGAAATCACTGAGGATAGCCTCAGTGAAGAGGACCTCCTGCTAGCCAGGATGGCCAAAAGATTGGCTTTGGAAAGACAGATCCTAGCCATAGAAAGGGAAAGACAAGAGATGGGCCTAGGTCCCATCAATGGTGGCAGCAACATAAATAGGGTCAGAGATTCTCCTGACATGTTGAAAATCCCTAAGGGGAATGTAACTAAATATGAAGATGGTGATGACATCACCAAATGGTTCACAGCTTTTGAGAGGGCTTGTGTAACCAGAAAAGTAAGCAGATCTCACTGGGGTGCTCTCCTTTGGGAAATGTTCACTGGAAAGTGTAGGGATAGACTCCTCACACTCTCTGGAAAAGATGCAGAATCTTATGACCTCATGAAGGGATTCCTGATTGAGGGCTTTGGATTCTCCACTGAGGAGTATAGAATTAGGTTCAGGGGTGCACAAAAATCCTCGAGCCAGACCTGGGTTGATTTTGTAGACTACTCAGTGAAAACACTGGATGGTTGGGTAACTGGAAATGAAGTGCATGACTATGTTGGGCTTTATAATTTGTTTATGAAAGAACACATTTTAAGTAACTGATTCAATGAAAAGTTGCATCAGTATCTGGTAGACCTAGGTCCAATTTCTCCCCAAGAATTGGGAAAGAAGGCAGACCACTGGGTCAAGACTAGGGTAACCAAAACTTCCACTGGGGGTGACCAAAAGAAAGGGGTTACAAAGCCTCCCCAGGAGAAAGTGGGTGACACTAGAAATAAAGAAAAAGAGTCCTCTGTAGGCCCCCAAAAACAAGACCAGATGGGTGGGCCCAGAGACACAACCCAAAACAAAGGTGGGTACTAGGGTAAGAACTGGGATGCCACTAAGGCATGGTGCCATAACTGTAAACAGACAGGGCACCTCACCAAGGACACTTCTTGTCCCAAAAACAAACCCCCTAGCAAAATCCCAGGGGTGACCAGTGTAGCCATTGGGGATGACTCCTCAGATGAGGAGGTCTTCATAGCCTTCAACTGGAAAAAGGGCCCAACAGGTGAGTTGGAGATTCCAGAGGGAAGTAGACACTTTCACCACCTACTGGTGAATGGAATCCCAGCCACTGCCCTGAGAGACACTTGTGCCAGTCACACTATTGTGCATGACAGGCTGGTGTTCTCAAACCAGTACATCCCAGGTGAGACTGCCAGAGTAAGAGTTAGCCCAGACAGGGTCACTGATAGGCCTGTGGCTTTTGTGCCCATAGAAGTGGGTGGGACTTTTAGCTGGAGAAGGGGGGTAGTCAGTACAGACCTCCCCCTTGATTGTCTCCTTGGTAATGACTACCCAGAGGTTAGTCACAGCCCAAGAGAGGAACTGGTCCAGTGCCAGTCCTCTCCCAAGGATTCTGGAGGTGCTACCCCTGCAGTAACTGCAAGTAGGCCCCAGAAGAAAAAGAAAAGAAAACAGAGTAGGAAAGGTGGACAACCTTTAGCCAAGGTTCCAGCAAGCCAGGGAGATTCTGCTCCAGTAGGGGAGAACTTCAAAAGTGGCTCTGATAAAGTCCCACCTGACCCACAAGAAGTCCTTGCTAGTCAGGCAACAGTTAAACCTGAGTGGGTGGCTCCTCAGCTAACAGAAGAAAGTGTGGAAGAAGGGTGTTTACTACAAGATGTGGTAACCCCCCATTCTAATACAGCAGACAGGCACCCTGAACCCAAAGAAGCCTGTAACTTAGCCCCTTCCCTTGTAGGTGAAGAGCTAAAGGTGTGGTTCTGGGCACTGACAGCTGTCAGTGGCCTCTGCTGGGTGTTAGCCTTTATGGCTGCACTATCCTTGGCATGGTGGTCTGACCCCTTGCCAAATAGCAAGTTAGGCCCCCTGACCCTGTTGGTCATGGTGGGGTTACTCCAACTCTGGGTAACCTCTTTGGGTAAGCTAGGGGTGACCCTGGCTAAGATAAGATTAGCAGAGGTGGATACCTCTAACCCCAAAATAGAGAGAATGGGTGAAGACATTAAAAGCACAGACAAGAGGCAGTTCAGATTAGGTCCTATTACTGTGGAAGTGAGTCAGTTCCCCAGAGGGAATGACCTGAACAGGAGGATGTAAGGCAGAGTAGGCCCTGCAACAAACCAGCCTATTTCCTCTACTCTTCCTCGCCTGACAGACTAGTAAGACTCTCCCAGCTTTGGCTGAGTCTCCTGGCCTGTGGGCTGGGGGGGGGGCTTGTGTAAAGAAATGGCTCCCTGTTGCAGTAACCCCCCACTTTTTGCCTGATACTGATGCTGACTTGACTGAGAAGTGTGCTGGGACCCTGCTAACCAGGCCCCAGCACCAGTGTTCTTTCACCTAAAATGTACCATTGTTTCCACAATTAGCACAACCTTGGCACCCAGGTAAGTCCCTTGTAACTGGTACCCCTGGTACCAAGGGCCCTGATACCAGGGAAGGTCTCTAAGGGCTGCAGCATGTCTTATGCCACCCTAGGGACCCCTCACTCAGCACAGACACTGCTTGCCAGCTTGTGTGTGCTGGTGGGGAGAAAAGGACTAAGTCGACATGGCACTCCCCTCAGGGTGCCATGCCAACCTCACACTGCCTGTGGCATAGGTAAGTCACCCCTCTAGCAGGCCTTTCAGCCCTAAGGCATGGTGCACTATACCACAGGTGAGGGCATAGGTGTATGAGCACTATGCCCCTTCAGTGTCTAAGCAAAACCTTAGACATTGTAAGTGCAGGGTAGCCATAAGAGTATATGGTCTGGGAGTCTGTCAAAAACTCCATAATGGCTACACTGAATACTGGGAAGTTTGGTACCAAACTTCTCAGAATAATAAACCCACACTGATGCCAGTGTTGGATTTATTAAAAAATGCACACAGAGGGCATCTTAGAGATACCCCCTGTATTTTACCCAATTGTTCAGTGCAGGACTGACTGGTCTGTGCCAGCCTGCTGCTGAGAGACGTGTTTCTGACCCCATGCGGTGAGAGCCTTTGTGCTCTCTGGGGACAGAAACAAAGCCTGCTCTGGGTAGAGGTGCTTCACACCTCCTCCTGCAGGAACTGTAACACCTAGCAGTGAGCTTCAAAGGCTCAAGCTTCATGTTACAATGCCCCAGGGCACTCCAGCTAGTGGAGATGCCCGCCCCCTGGACACAGCCCCCACTTTTGGCGGCAAGTCCAGGAGAGATAATGAGAAAAACAAGGAGGAATCACTGGCCAGTCAGGACAGCCCCTAAGGCGTCCTGAGCTGAGGTGACTCTGACTTTTAGAAATCCTCCATCTTGCAGATGGAGGATTCCCCCAATAGGATTAGAGATGTGCCCCCCTCCCCTCAGGGAGGAGGCACAAAGAGGGTGTACCCACCCTCAGGGCTAGTAGCCATTGGCTACTAACCCCCCAGACCTAAACACGCCCTTAAATTTAGTATTTAAGGGCTCCCCAGAACCTAGGAACTCAGATTCCGGCAACCTAAGAAGAAGAGGACTGCTGAGCTGAAAAACCCTGCAGAGAAGACGGAGACACGAACTGCTTTGGCCCCAGCTCTACCGGCCTGTCTCCCCCCTTCGGAAGAAAACTGCTCCAGCGACGCTTTCCCCAGGACCAGCGACCTCTCAATCCTCAGAGGACTACCCTGCTCTAAAAGGACCAAGAAACTCCCGAGAACAACGGCCCTGTTCACCCAAGACTGCAACTTTGTTTCCAAAGAAGCAACTTAAAGACAACTGCATTTCCCGCCAGAAGCGTGAGACTTGCAACTCTGCACCTGACGCCCCCGGCTCGACTTGTGGAGAACAAACACTTCAGGGAGGACTCCCCGGCGACTCCGAGACTGTGAGTAACCAAAGTTGTCTCCCCTGAGCCCCCACAGCGACGCCTGCAGAGGGAATCCCGAGGCTCCCCCTGACCGCGACTGCCTGACCCTAAGATCCCGACGCCTGGAAAAGACCCTGCACCCGCAGCCCCCAGGACCTGAAGGATCGGAACTCCAGTGCAAGAGTGACCCCCAGGAGGCCCTCTCCCTTGCCCAGGTGGTGGCTACCCCGAGGAGTCCCCCCCTTGCCTGCCTGCATCGCTGAAGAGACCCCTTGGTCTCCCATTGATTTCAATTACAAACCCGACGTGTGTTTGCACACTGCACCCGGCCGCCCCCGTGCTGGTGAGGGTGTACTTTCTGTGCTAACTTGTGTCCCCCCCGGTGCCCTACAAAACCCCCATGGTCTGCCCTCCGAAGACGCGGGTACTTACCTGCTGGCAGACTTGAACCGGGGCACCCCCTTCTCCATTGAAGCCTATGCGTTTTGGGCACCACTTTGAACTCTGCACCTGACCGGCCCTGAGCTGCTGGTGTGGTAACTTTGGGGTTGCTCTGAACCCCCAACGGTGGGCTACCTTGGACCCAAACTTGAACCCCGTAGGTGGTTTACTTACCTGCAAGAACTAACAAACTCTTACTCCCCCTAGGAACTGTGAAAATTGCACTGTCTAGTTTTAAAATAGCTATATATGTTTTATTTGAAAAGTATATATGCTATTGTGATTATTCAAAGTTCCTAAAGTACTTACCTGCAATACCTTTCATGCAAAGTATTACATGTTGAATTTGAACCTGTGGTTCTTAAAATTAACTAAGAAAATATATTTTTCTATACAAAAACCTATTGGCCTGGAATTGTCTCTGAGTGTGTGTTCCTCATTTATTGCCTGCGTGAATGTACAACAAATGCTTAACACTACTCCTTTGATAAGCCTACTGCTCGACCACACTACCACAAAATAGAGCATTAGTA
The DNA here is from genome assembly GCF_031143425.1 of Pleurodeles waltl. Taxonomy (NCBI): domain Eukaryota; kingdom Metazoa; phylum Chordata; class Amphibia; order Caudata; family Salamandridae; genus Pleurodeles; species Pleurodeles waltl. The sequence goes on along the minus strand of NC_090451.1, from coordinate 261,274,414 downwards.
TTATCTCTTTTTGCCACTATCTTACCTCTAAGGGGAACCCTTGGACTCTGTGCATACTATTCCTTACTTTGAAATACTGCATACAGAGCCAACTTCCTACAACAACCCAAAGGGACCTCTAACTGTCTTCCTTCAATTACCTCCACACTCTCTCAGGAACAACAGAGTCAGTTGAAATAAGTATTAATTAGATATAAAAATGTATTTTCCTTAACTCCAGGGAAAACACTGTTAATCCACCACACCATCAAAACACCAAGAGGGGAAAACCGTTTGTCTCCGACCTTATAGAATACCAGAAGCACGTAGACAGGTACTAGAACAAAAAGTCTAGGACATGCTACAGTTAGGTATAATCGAACCTTCTATTAGTCCTTGGTGCTCGCCCATAGTCCTAGTTCCAAAACCCAATGGCTCTATTCACTTTTGTATTGACTTTCGTCAATTAAATAGTATTTCCCAGTTTGATACATACCCTATACCCCGGGTAGACAAGTTACTTGAGCAATTAGGCAGAGCACAGTACATGTCTACCTTAAACCTTACGAAAGGGTTACTGGCAGATCCCATTACACCCACCTGATAAAGAAAAAACAGCCTTCTCCACACCATCGGGATAATACCAATTTACAGTTCTCCCTTTTGGTTTATATGGGGCCCCTGCAACATTTCAAAGACTGATGGACAGACTCTTACAAAAACATGCAGGATATGCAGGCGCGTATCTTGATGATATCGTAATATATAGTAACACTTGGGATGACCATTTACAACAATTAGGTGTGGTGCTCCGAACATTACTCGAGGCAGGACTAACTGCCAACCCTGAGAAGTGTAACCTGGCCCGTAATGAGATCGCCTTCTTAGGGTATCACATAGGGAAGGGACAAATAAAACCCCAATTAGATAAAGTTGAAGCAATCCTTAATTTACCACTATTCACGACAAAAAAGGAGATAAGCTCCTTTTTAGGAATGGTGGGATATTATCATCGGTTTATACCAAATTACTCCACCATCGCTGCCCCTTTGACTGACTTACTAAAAAAAGAAAAACCATCCAAGATAAAAGAACTAAGTACCACCCAAATCTATAGCTATGAAACCCTCAAAAAATGTCTGACAACAGGACCTATGATACAATGCCCTGACTCCACCAAAAAGTTCTATCTGCAGACGGACACATCCGACGTCGGGATTGGTGCTGTCTTATTTAAGAAAAATGAACAAGACTCCATTCGCCCCATCATATATATCAGTAGGGAGTTACTCACCGAGAACAAAAGTACCCGACAATAGAAAGAGAATGTCTAGCTATTAAATGGGCAATAGAAAACCTCCACTACTACTTACTGGGGCATCCCTTTATTCTACATACCGATCATGCTCCCCTCACTTGGTTAGCTCGACATAAAGACACAAATCCAAGGATACTGAGATGGTTTATGAAGCTCCAACCATTCGTGTTCCAGGTTCACCACCTTCCTGGTAGGCAGTTATCTACTGCAGACTTTCTCCACAGACACCCCGTGGAGCAAGGTCTCAATCAGCCCTTCTTGTGGGGAAGGGTGTGTAACAGGGTTGCGGTAACTCTGCCACTGAATAGTGACAGAGGGCCGATATTATCGTATCCTGGGGGTCCCAGTGAAGGAAAAGAGGGCCGGACCTTTTTTGTGATCCTGGATATCCGGGAAACTGGGGGAAGTACGGCAGAGGAAGGCGCGAGAGCGAGAGGAGAGGAGGAGAAGAACGAAACGCCAGTGAGGAGGAGGAGATTGGAAAAAGGGGAAATATCAGAGACTGAACATTCTGTGAGAAGACAGGAAGAGAGGAGGGGTGCATCAGGAGACGTAAAGGAAGCTGAGAAGATCAGGAGGGGAAAAGGAGAAAAGAAAACGCTGTCCTGAGTGAGGAGCCCGATACACATGGCAGAGAGACTGGAGCGGGACGGAGCAAAGAACCCAGCCACGTCCCAGGCAGCTATGTGCCTATATACTGAACACCGCGAGACTTTGGTGGAAGTGGAGAGGTGGGAGAAATAGTTTGTGATACAAGGAACCGCAGAGGGGGGAGGGAAGTAAATCCTCTACTCCCGGTCTTGCACGAAAGGGCACTTATATTGTTTAAAATTGATTTGCGCACACAAGACAGTGACTGTACGGGGCCCTTCCCACATTCAACCGGATCATTCTTTCTGTTGTTTCTTTCTTTATTTTTCTCATACTGTTTTGACTGCTCCTCCCCACTCTATTATTAAAAAAACTAACCAGATCAACTTACCTTTCCTTTCCCTGGTTCTCTCTACCTGCATGATCACGCCACTCTGGGAGCTGCACTCCAGACACAATATACCTGAAACAAACAAAAAAAGGAAGAGAAGAAAAAGAGGATTAACAAAAGTAACCACTAGGAGAAAACCCAAGGACCAAGAGGAGGACAGACTAAAAACAACCAGAGAGAGAAAAAGAGAGAGACAGAGACTATGAAAAGATAAAGACAAAGAACTAAGAGTTACATGTTTTTTTTTATTTTCCTTCATCTGCGTATGATATATTGTCACAAATAAATTATTCCATGACAACGATCAGGTCGTAATCATTTCCTTGTCTTCCATGCCCCAAAGGACCTATCACATACACCTATATTCATGATGCAAGCTTCCTGTTACTTTAGCATCTATTTTAATTTTGAAAGTATAATCTTCCTGATCTGATTCAACTTCAGTCTAAAATTTCTTTGACTTTCATGCTTTCTGATTGTGCATCTGCCCACAAAAAGGTAAGTGTTCAATGAATTTAAAAATCATTATTGCCCCTCAGTCATAAACGGTAACTCATTTGGTTTTTATGCTTTAAAATTATCTCCCAGCAAATCATAACACATATCACTATTTTGTTGCACCATTGACAAAACCTAATATTGCATACCTTGTTTATTTTGTTGCAAAATTGTATACAAATTGTGTTTGAGTATATTACATACTTTCGATATAAGAAACCATATTCAGGAAGGATTATTATTATTACAATAGAATATATGTGAGTAACATCTACCATACATTGTCAACATAGCACAGCTATAAAGGTATGTGTGCAACTTTTGAAGTTGGAAAGCCCATACTTCTCTTCATTCTCAATAGTCAATCTTTAGCTTTGCAGAGGTAGGTGAAAAACACAAGTCCTTGTTGTCCCTTGTATTTAAAGGGAGTGTATGTCATTTACTGTGATTTGATTGTTGTCAAAGACATGCAAGCTATTTTAATCCACATTTCACTTGGTGAATGACAACAGTCTCATCAGCATTTTTTAGCGGTTTCTCAGGTTAATAAAATACTGACAAAATTACTTTTACTGATACATTAGTATGTCATATCTAGAAAACAGCTCTGCATGGTAATTCACTTGATATACGATCCAATTTTGTTAGAACATATTTTGTTTCATTCATACATGAGGTGAAACACACACCACATTGTTCAATAAACATATTGTTTTGTGTTAACATTTGTGCAGGAAAAACACCAATAGTTAACAAAATTGATATGACAGAAGAATAGCCCATGGAATTGCAGGTATTCAGAAGCAAAGAGTTGAGATCAAATACCATTTATTTAAATATATTTATATTCATTTGCATCTAAAATACCATATCCTAACTGATCCCTCTATTCCATTTATTGATTATCCTCAAGCTTTAACACTAGATTCCTACTTTAGTTTTAAATACCAATTGGCATCACCAAAATGTTATTGTTAATAATGAGCCAGATTTCCCTCTTTTCACCGAATTTATCAAGATTTAATAATCGTACACTAAGCTCATCAATCTTGAAAATGAACATTTTTTATGCGTGAATATTTATACCTCTCTGTACTTTTTCCCACTTAAGTTAGGTATTCAGTCTTCCAAGATCACTTTGATCAAACACCAGGATCATTGCTGGGCTAACGCTTCTCAGGCAAAATGAGAACAATTTCAGCAATGTCTTCTCTTGTTTTAGTTGCTGCAAAATATATAATGTCACCACATTGTTTGATAAAAGTGGGCTGGGCTCTATACACCCAATAGTACCACTCAGTTTGAGTTTCAGAATGGGCAAAACAAGTGTAAACGTTATAAATTGATAAACGTTGCATATAAATGTCCTTTTATGTACTCATTGAGGGTATCCTAAAAATCTTCTGACTGATTTTTTTCTAGTTGGTTGCTTGATGAGCCAGACTAAACTGAAAGGCCACTTAGGTTATTATTTAGAACTTGGTGGACAGAGTATTCCATCAAAAACAGTGCAGATGATCCGTTCACCATATTAAAAGTGCATTATAGACATTACACTCTAATAACTGAATGCAGAATATTCACTAGGTTTAGACAGATTGCCGTGTCTGTAAATAAAGTCCTAAATTTGTTATTTGTTGTCAATGTCTTTTTGACAGAATGGGTATTCATTTGGTAAAATTGTAAAATAGTAATCTTCCTGTAAATGTAAATAAATCATCCATAATTTGGGTGACACTTGTATTGAAATTTCAGTTTCCAGATCCTCATCTCTCTCTCCAGCAACATTTCTTCAGAACAATGAATAATTATTTCTTAGCATTCTATGCTGTTCTAGAGATCTTGTCAAGTCTCGATTGTTGATCTCATATCAATGTGCCTTCTCCCTCCACTTGTCATCATCTGTGTCTCTTTGTATTTTTCTCTCTGCCATTTCAAGAAACATCACATGTATTTCCTCCTAAATCACCCACCATTATTACTATCCTATTTCTAAATTTGCAGTTTATATATAAGAAATTATCATATCCATTTTATCTAGGTGAGAAAACAATTGTTTATCAGAAGCATGTTCTGGGCTGCTCGCTTACCAAACATTCAACTAATTTTCCAGTCTGGGTCAGGCGCTGTGTTTGAATGCTTGGTTTCCAGAGCAGCAATGACAAATATCTCACATTACACAAAGGTCCCCAAAGGATGTGGGTCCTTCAGTCTAACTATTCCTTTCTTTTTTCCATCTGCTCTAAAGCAATCCTCAAAAATGCAGAGGAATTCCTCCCTTAAGGATCCTATTGCCACAAAAATCTTCTAGAAAGAGTGGTATGGCCAAGTAGGTCGCACCCTTTCATGCCTGGAAACACATTGCCCATGTGCTATGAGGAGTAAACCTTTCTCAATTTCGTGATGCACAGAAAGAACAATTTCAAATGTCATTAATATGAAGGAGGGGCAATCCCAGTTGCTTGGCTGTTCTCCATCCAACAATACTTGAATGGCATGCTCCCCTGCCATTTTGTCAGAGCTGCATACGGAAAAGATACAGAGGAGCTAGATGGACAGTCTGCATCAGGACACAGAAATAGTGGGCTTAATCCCATCCAGTATGCAATCACTCAGCACCATCATGCAGGGGGTCAGGGGCTAAAAAGAGTAACTTATATTTATACGCTTTGGTTATAATAGTAGATTATATGCAAAAAGAAAATATCAGTCTCCAAACGCTTCGGGTTACCTCAATATACTGAAAAATGTTTACTCAGTGTATAAGCCTTCCAGGCGCACGGGTACATTCCAAACAAGTTTCAGAACTTTCTTTGTAAATTTGTGCCATGTGCACACAATTCTGGCATTCCCATTTCCTCCCTAACCCTATTTGCTTAGAGGGTCTTTATTCTAGACAATCAAAAAGCACAGAGGCATTTCAAAATATCATTTTCTTCATGTGCATAGTGCAAACCAAACACAGATTCAAATCTGCTGCTTTCCACACTGCCCAGCTGCTCTCAGATTACTATGATGATCTGGTCTCTGACTTTTTGGGTCTGACTATAGCAGTCTTTAGCTGTTTGAAAGGTCATATGAATTCAATGCTTTTAAAAAGTACATTAAAAAATAGAGATAGTAGGCTATGGGTCAGCTCCCTCCATCCACTGGCTATCCCATGGTTTCATGATCTTCCATTGCTTTTATGAACTGTCCAACAAAGGCCTGACATTTTATGGATGGTTCATTGCCCCATGTGTGTTCGCATCAGGTTTTGGAGGCTTAAATTGTTATTCTATTAAACGAGTGCCACTTTGTGCACTTGGACATATTTATTTTGCTGACACAATAACTTTCAAATGCTAGTTCATGCCATTTTGTTTAGGCAGCGTTTGCAGTTTTTATGCCATAGCCTGTTATAAGGTACGATGCTATTCAGTAATCGCCTTGCATGTTCATTTCTTTTCCTCTGCTGTAAGGATAACACGTTGTTTGTTTATAGATTGTTCTGATCGCAAAGCGAAGATGTGCACGTACATCGACTTTCCTAAAAATGCATTAAAAATCCTGCCTCTGTCAAAAGTATCTATTATGCAATATTTTCCACTCATGCCCTTTAAATTCGCTATTGTCACTGAAAACTTCACCTGCTGACTCATTTTCTCGACACTTTTTTCCAAGGATGAAGCTAAAGTAATTCAGTCTGTCCAGTGAACAGGAACTACGGGCACTACTCTCAGCTTGCAGTCAGTCACCCTGTCTCCCCCTCCAAGAAGGCAGACATGTTGACATTGCCAATTCTAGTTCCTCTTGCCTGAGGCTTTACTCTAAGGCAGTATCGTGTAAACAATGCCTGAAAAGTCTTCCCAGTGCATATAAAATTTGCGAACGGTTTAAGCATCCGTTCGACTAATATTACGGCATGTTTCTGCTTTCGCAGGGCAAGGTTAACAACACCTAACACCGGATGTTTTTAACATCAAGTACAACATTTTGTCGCAAACTCCTTAAGTGCCTGTTTTTATCGCTATGCCGCCCTCTAAAAAAAAGGTGGGTGTCGTGCTGCATTTTTATTCTGGAGGTGAGCGGTGTGAGAGAAACAGGAAGCTCTCCTGGTAGCTGGTGTTCTGTTCTTCCTTTATTGTTGTCAATAAGGCCCGGCATTTAAATAATAGCTAAAAAGACATATTCATTACTTATTTATGTTAAATTATACCCGGTGGGATGGTCCCACGAGATGCAACATCTATTTTTCATGGCGTTGTGAGCGGCCAGCTGGTGCCGATAAATTTGTTAAACGAAGCAATAAGCACAAACCATTAAATAGGTAAAACACGTGTATCAGACTGAAGTGCAGAATTCAAAATTGAGACTAAGGTATGAATCAGGCTAGTATGACAGAGGGAGCACAACCAGGAGTGATTGTGGGAACTATTGTTTTCCCCTTCATTTCCACTACTGAACAGAGCATCAAAACGTTCAGTGGTAGCAATCGAGCAAGATTAACTTTCATGCTTTTTCGCTTCCTGGGCATAGCACCGAATGGATAATATGCATTTTTTTCTTACATTCAGCCACTCATACTGCAAGTAAAAATATATTGAAAATGGAGCAGGTGCATCCAGAGAGATTTAAATACTTTCATGAGATATAAGGCTGAATGTATGGGGGCTTTTTACGGCCACAAAGCCTGGCATTTGCGCAATTGTAGGCTTTGCAACCATAAAAATGCAATTCTCAGTGTGCTACCTCTACACTGGGTTTTAGACCTGACTTTCCGTCTTGCAATGTGCACTTTGTAAAGTATTGTGATTCGATGGAACCTGAATTAAGCCTTCCAAAGAACAGTGAAATATATAAATGAATTGCACCCACAATTGTTGTCACAAGCCATTGACTGGATACCAACAGAAGAAAGGAGCTGTCTGTGAAGTAGACTGTTGGCTTGAGGTCCAGAAAGTTGTCTTTTCTAGGGGACCGTTTCATGCACCCTCCAAAGCTATTCGCAGAATTACAATTATAATTGTTCAATACCATTCTTTTTACTTTGGGGTCGGGGGCTGCAATGAAAGAAAAAAAAAGAAACATTAGTCATTGTGCAAATTCCAGGATTGTAGTGTACTGTCCCTTGCAGGCATCGATTCCTGCATTTTCAAACTTTTTGAAAGGATTTGCTATCAGAATCCTGCCTCATTAGTATTAATAGATGTGGTTGTTGCAACGTGACCACTGGTCATTTTGTGCTGTAACTTACTTGAAAAATTATGCAGTGCAATGTGGATGTGGGGATGCAAAGTAGTCGGTGTGCAAAAACATTGACTGCCTTGTGACCCCACATCTGGTCCAAAGGGCTCATACATGCTTAGAATCTGAGCACAGAACACAATGTGCACTTACGTTCTGCCATTTGCCTGTTTATTCTTGATACACTGACAAATAGTCTTTCACTTTACCATTTACAATACAAGTTTGAGGGACATGCACACCCGTTCTCAACAAACAGTTAACAAAAAGACAGACAGAATTAATTGTTTACCCCCTGCAACTGGACATTACTCATGCAGTGTATGCCAGCTGACGAAATAGTAATATCATGATCACAACCTTGTACTAACTGGGTATAATAAAATCACAATAGTTTGGAGCTTAGCACCTTAAATCCATAAGATATTGTCAATTGGGTGCGTCCACTCAACATTTAGCATTTTTCCTTTTTATATAAATGGGTATATTTCTGACTATTATTCTTATTATTCTTATTACAATTTATATTATCTCTAGTTCTTTATTTTTCCATTATTCCCCCCTCCAACTCCCATTTTCACCTATTTATGCAGCCTTCTTTCTAAATCAGACCATAGATTTTTGCATATAGCCCTACACAACAGCATCTTTTTTCAGGCAGCCCAATGGCCACCTATGTTACCCAAAGAGGTTCTCATATTACACCATGTAGGGCCGAGGAGGACGGCCATTTTGTAAGGGTTAGCAGTCTAGGCAAGCTGTGCCACAGCTATTCCTACTTCGGAGCACGTTGTCTGAGCGTACGGAACCCAGCTCACTTTAGGATTATAAGAACTCCGTCCCCTTGGAAACCGGTAAGAGTCAGACCCAGAGGAGGTAAAAAAGTAGGTAAAGAAGCGAGAGTGTTGCTTTGACGAAGTAAGTGAAAGCCTTGATTTCTCTTCATTGCGTTTTCGATGCTGGCTATCAGAGGAGTTTATTTTAACGCAATATTATCTTTTAATATCTTTAGGCTGTGACTATAAGCACACACTCACCCGGCGGATCCATGATACCGGAGCCTGTAAACTACAATGTATGCTGTGCATCAACCTAGTGTGTTATTCTGTGTGTGCTTTATGTGTTCTGTGTTAAGTTTGTCTTGTATTGTCCACAGACATCGTAGTATACAATTATTATACCTTATCAGTACCCTTCACTTGAACGCTGAGAATCACAAGTGTTTTACACATTTGGGGTGTCATTTGCTCAGTCTTGGCATTTCACCCACAAACCAATTAAAATAATTTAGGCCCAGCATTGCAAAGCATTGGACAGATTTATTATGTCTCCTATGTTGCCACAGGTAATACTTTGATGTCACAACATGAGAAAGGTGTAGTATTCTCTAGCCTTAGCATACAAAGTACATGCTTGTATATGTAGTCTCTCTGCAAGGAGTGGAACCAGGGAGCCATCCTTGGTCTAATGATAAGCCTAGGAGTAGGCTTTGAAACATGTAGTCCAGGAAGGCAGGTACATCAAATACCCTACTTCCACGTACTCTCCCTTTTTAATCATATCACTACTAGGGCATCCATTAAAGTATTCAAACTGATAGGAGGCAGGTATTTTTAACCTCTTTAAGAACCCCCCACTCCTATTTTCCCTTTACCTGAGTCACATTTATGAAATATTCTGTAAAAGTGCTCCCACATATTACATAGGTCGTAGCACACCCCGTTGCGCAGCCGAATGGGAGGAACCCAATGATGAAGCATGCCACCGAGGGGACCCCTGGTGGGTGATTGTTTTCTAAGCAAAATATTATTTTTTCCTTGTTTTTCCGGTCAACACTCCACTCCTGCTGGGGTTTTCTGTGATGTTCCATTAACCTTGCACAGTTCCCTCCCTAGTTACTTTTATGATAACTCCTTAGCTAGCTGCAGACAAGCTGGCCTTTCACCAATCATTAGTCCACACGATGATTCACACTTGTGTTGCCGTAGGACACATTTTGTTCTAACTCTGGTCTGGATTAGGATATGGATTATGTGACAAAAATGAATCTTTTGTGTAGGCTTGGGCACAATTTCTATTATCCAAGCATAATCTCGCTTAATTTTGGTAATTTTGCATTACGTTGTTTACTCAAAATTCCCCTTATCACCAAATGACGCCACATTGTGTCATTATGTACTGTTCAATGCAAAAAATTTAGCTGAGCCACGGGAACAATGTAAACGACCAGAACACAAGTGGCTGTTGTTTTTAGTGATTGTGTTTTATAAGCTATTTTTTAATAAAACATTTGTCCTGATTTCCAAAATGGACATGATGACTCAGTTATGCTACAACATAACGCTAAATGTAAATGCTGTTTTTGAATTCTGTGTAATTATGTATAATTTCACAAAATGTTTTTACATTTTTTGTGTAATTACGCAAAAGGAAATTACAGAAAAGTCTGAAACCCCTCTGTTTTATGATAGAATGTCACAATAAAGAAACCATTGTGAAAAAACAGTTATATCTAATGTCATTTTTAGGTCCCAATGACGAAAATAAAAATATGTTCTTTGATTATCAGTAATGTTTGAAAGGAAGCAATGTAGATTTAGCGATAGTGTATTGTTCATGATATGAGTTGGGAACAGGTTAAGGTCAGGGTTAGGTTTACAGTTAAACGTAGTGTTAGGATCAGAATTGGTGAGGCTGATTAAAATGCATTTCCTTCGTAACAGAAATTGTTACAGAAATGTCATTGTAGTTCATCAAAGGATATTTTGCAGTTTTAATGTTTGGGGATTTTTCGTAGCGGATTCTTTATGGTAGACCTTCAGCATTAAAGATTTGCCACCATCAGGTAGCTCATTAAGTAATCCTAGTGGGTATTGTCCTGTCTGGGGTTAGTGAACTAAAGCAACCCACAAGATAAAAAGTTTCTCCAGAAGTGCGTCATATAACTGCTCCCTACAAGGTACACTGAAGGTGTCCGCTGTCCCATGCAGAATATGCTAGAATCAAACACCCCAGCCAGTTCCTGCTCAACTTTCACTTAGTAACCATGCAGCCTCTCCAGTCCTGCAGTGCCTGATCCTTAGGTCTTCGGTCTACCCTTTATCTGACTGGCTGCTGAAACTACTGTAGGCATCACAGTCCAAGCTTTGCAAGTTAAGCGGTTGGTGGTGTGACATGGTGTAACACTCGTCTATCATCTCATAAGCATGTCTAGCATTTAGGGCTTTATGAAAGCTGAAAACATAAAATGGTACTCCCAGTCCACAGGATTTAAACACTGAGCACTACTGAAGGTGATGAGAGTTGAACAAAAGGAAATGCACGTGTACAGACATACAACACAACCTATACAATTTAACCAAAGATGAGTACTTCATACTGGAACACACAGCCGCTTGTACAGAAAATAACAAAATTGATTGTACTAACAAGAAGTCTATTGACACTACCACACTAACCACTGGACTGGACGATATCAGCCATGGTCTGGAAGATTTACCAGTGCGCTGCGAGGAGGAAGTGGAGCCTTCAAGGTAAGCGCAATTAGGTAGTCTTTTCAATAGGCAGTAGCCAATCTCTTACTACCGGCCAAAGCCCATCAATCAAAGATATGAAACAGTGCCATCTGCGACCTGGGACAGATGCCCTCTACTGTGTAATACGATCTACGATTTACCTTTCCAATATGGCAGGCTGCACTTCTTAAGCTAGGGTTCAAACCATGGAAGTGTGAACTTCAAAGAGAAGGACAGTGACCCTTTGTCACCCTCCGTGAGGACGCAGTGCTTGAGTTGTGTTTTTTTTTAAATAATATAATGTATTGAAAATCTTTATTCATTATAAAATATATAATCATAAAAGAACAAAAACATCATAAAATAGCATATCCGGTATACAATAAAAATAGAATGGATATTATAGAAAGAGCTATACAATCATAGAAAGAAGTTCATACATCATGTTAAAGTTCAAGCTAAAAAAATCAGTTAATGATTTAAGAATTCATAACTTTGTTCCAATATAGAGCACGTTTCATAAAGAAACAAACTACACAGGCCACCACATGATCATGTAACAAGTGCACATGAACAATGGCTGGTCTATATTGATAAAAGCCCCTGGACTTGGGAATAGGAATCAGGAACCTTCGACGTGGGGATAATAAAACCTACAAAACAAAACCAGGTGTTCCAGTTACTGAGAAGACTACTATCACAATGACAAATTTCAATAGAATTCAGATCATATTATCCAGGAGGAAAACAAAGATCGGATCAAATTATGCTTAGGTGAAACTTCACGAGGAGAGATCGCTCTCAGGGATTTCTAACCAAGGAGAGCTAGGGTTCAGGGCCAGCCGTAGTTTTCAATAACAGAAGGGCTCTAGAAGCAGGTTTCTTCAAAGCCAAATTCTCTCGGTTCTACCTTCCACATTTAAAAAAAACAGATCCTTGATCAACTTCCTATCTCCTTTATTAAACAAAAGGGGAGCAGAGAACAATTCAGGGTGACCCAAAGACTTGGCAAAACACCTAATGTGGCTGAGCCGTGGGATTTTGTGGCCTTACTCACACCCAAGACAATTGTTGATCACATCCATATTTAGGGCAGTATGCTCCCTTCTTCAATCCACAGAAGCAACAGGGCAGTTTTGGCAAGGTCTGCAACATAACCCAGATCCCACTCATCATGCAAAAAAAATCTTGATACCTAAAAGTCTCCTGCAAAAGTGATTCTGCTTGCACTGAATACTCAGACAATTGTGACACCCCAAAATAGCAGCACCATATAACAACACAGGGAGGCATTTCGTTCTATAAATGTGCAACAGCCAGATAGGTTGACTACCCACAGTAGCCCTAAAAAGAGATCAACAGGCTTGATTAAAGTGTGAACAAGAATTCACAAGACAGGGAATCCAGGAATTATGCTTGTCAAAAGTGACCCCTAAGTATGGAAATGCAGCCATCCTGGAAATCACCTTCCCCTTGATAGTAATGGGTCTTGGTTTACGCATGGCCTCCCACAGGCTATATAGTGTGTTTTAGCTATGTTTTTGTTTGTGTCCAGCTCCAAATAATCCATAAACTTAACAAATAGGTCTACCAGACCCTTAAGCCCATTCGGAACACAAGAGAGAAGAACTGCGTAGTCAGCATATAAAAGAGACAGCACAGGTTTTGATTTCACCTTGGGCATGTCCTTCCTATTAGTTGCCAGAAAATAATTCAAACCAATAAAATATTATAAAAATATGATGGACAGTAGAACACATTCTTGCCTAACCTCCCAAAGAAGGCCAAAAGAGTCCGTGCATTCCCCTCCCAAGCCATATCTATCACCACTGGCTTAGTCGCTTTGAACCTACATCAGATTGTACACAATCCCACACACATCGCTGGACACATCCTAGATGTCATTTTTGCTAAGCCTAAACTAGTTACCGTTCATAGCATCACGCCAATCACTTGGTCAGACCACTATTTGATACTTTTCCAACATAGAACTCCACAAATCAACACACCCCTCAACTACTTACATACATGCACCTATCGACCATCAAGCAAACTCAATTTTGATGACTTAGAAACACAACTAACAGCCAACACAGATCTAGATACAATTAATTCTGTGCTAAAACTTTGAGTGGCTACAGGAAGCTTTTGATATCTTAATACCACTCAGAAAAATTAAACACGACAAAAGAAATCCAACACCTTGGAGAAACACAGAACTTAAAAAGATAAAGCAACAAATCAGAAAGTTGCAGCGGACCTGTCTCAAAACAAACAACAGTCAAGACAAACTGCAGCTACACAAACTTAACAGAATACACAAATCATCAATCAAAAAAGCTAAAAAAGGTACTACTCAGACAGAATTCAAAATGGTAAATCTACAACCAAGGAATTTTATAAAATTCTCAATGAATTTCGAAAAACCTACATGCATGGAAGGAAGTCATCCCACTACTCGAGATTTCACAAACAAATTGGCAACTCACTACACAACCAAGGCAGACACATTGGGCTCCTATTTAAAACAGAAGAAAACCATCAGCACCAACCTCTTTCTTAAAATACCTTCTAAGAATAAACCCACCCAGCCTCTACAGTCCTTCCAACAAATATCCCAAAGTGAATTTATGGATTTGGTCAAAGCAAGCAGGCCTTCCAGTTGCCCTTCTGACCCTTGTCCACCACAAATCTTCAAGAACATTCTTTTGTCTACTTCTGCTGCCACACCTGTAAGAAGAATCATCAACAACTCTTTAACTACAGAAACTTTTCCTGTGGACCTGAAAAAGGCATACATACCACCGTTATTAAAGAAAACAAACCTAGACCCACCAGACCCCAACAACTACAGACCAATCACAAATGGACCTTTCCTGGGCAAATTGATAGAAAGAGCAGCATTCTCCCAGATGGCACAATTCATTGAAGACAATTCTATACTTTCAGACTTCCAAACTGGATTCCGCCCAGGAAGAGCACTGAATCGGCACTCATAGCAATCTGGGATGATCTTAAAAACACAGTCGACCGCAATGGAGTTGCTGCACTACTTGTCTTGGACCTATCGGCTGCCTTTGATACGGTTGGCCATGACACCCTAATTCAAAGACTCCACGTAGCCGACATACAAGGGACTGCTAGCGACTGGATTACTTCCTATCTTCAAAAAAGATCTGAAGTCATCTACTCACCCCACTTCTCGTCCAAACCCTACCTCACAAAAGCAGGGGTCCCCCAAGGATCAATCATCTCACCCTTGCTTTTCAACATCTACATGATATCATTACCAGAACTGATCAATGATTTTCATCTCTCATGCTACAACTATGCAGATGACACACAAATACTACTTAAATTAGAATGCCCTAAAAACATTGAAAACTCAGAAATCTTCAGTTGCCTCAGAGCCGTTGATCAGTGGATGACCTGGAGCCATCTCAAACTAAATACCTCCAAAACAGAAATAATCATATGTGGCGACTGGGAATATATGACTCTCTGTGCGTCTGGCCTGACGATCTCAGACCACCTCCTCAATTATCCAAGGAAGTTAAAAACCTTAGAATCACCATCGATTCCAAGTTAACTATGAATGCCCAAGTGAACAAATTAGCACAAACAAGCTTCATCACCTTGAAGACTCTACGACGTATCTTCTCCCACCTCGGATTTCCACACAAGGTGCAAACTACTATCTTGCTTGTACTATCCAAACTGGATCATGCCAATGGCCTCTACCACTGATCATCTCTATCTATTATGAAAAAACTACAACGTATTCAGAAATCCACAGCCAGGCTACTATTACATGTAAAGCCGCAAGCCCACATCTCCCCTGCCTTGAGAGCACTACACTGGTTACCTGTTGCCAGAAGATGCACTTTCAAGCTGCTTTGTATCACCCACAAAGCTATACATGGAACAAAATAACCAGAAACAAAATAACCAAATACATCCAAAAAAGAAACCTCCGCTCAAGATTGGCACCCCGCCTTAGAACACCACCTTACAAGAAAAAAAACTATAGGTGGTACATCCTTCTCCGTTCTAGCAGCCAAACTATGAAATTCATTACCTCCAACTATAAGAGCCACAGATAACTTTCTTGTCTTCAGAAAGCTACTCAGGAGTTGGCTCTTTCCTTCATAACCACCATATTCAAACAGCTATGGACTGCATATGCCTATGTTGATAAATATTTTTTCTGATTATGTGTACATATCTAGTTATGTATGTTTCCTTAGAAAATATGTATAGCTACTATGTCATAACAATAAAATACACACACACTCTTTAAACCTGTTTGGCTAAGTATATTTGCCCATGGTTCTAATTATGTATTGTATGTACATACATGTGTGCATATGTGTGTGTATTCAAGTGAGTATGTATGTGTGTGTGTATATATATGTATGTGTGTATGTTGTTCTGTGCTTGGCATATTCATGGGTCATTGCATGTCTCCTGGTTGGGTTGTTATACTAGATAGAATCCCTGCTCTCATCTTATCACACTTATCTACCCAACATCATATGTCATGTCTCTATCAATCTATACTCCATTCCCACTCTGACTCATCCAAAATCCATTCTACTACTTTCATCTCCTAAATAACCTTTGCCTAAGCTCTTCCCTCCACTTCCACATCTAACCCACAAAACCTCACTCTACTACCATGACCTCCCAAACAACCCTACTAAATTCGCCCTCATTTATTTCACCCTGCTACTATGATCTCCCTAACCCTCCCACAGACTCTTCCCTCCTCCATCCCCCTTTACTCATACCAAGCCTTTGGGATGAGTAATTGAGGGATATACTCCCAATTAACACTTCTGGATTTCTTTCCTCCTCCACCCCTCCATCACTCTGGTCAATCTAACTAACAAACTCTCATATCTGCGGCTCAAATTAACTCATAATAATTCTAAAACTGTACTCATATTTCCCGATACTAATCCATCACTAATTCTTGTTGGTTTCTGGAGTAGCGTGCTACTCGCCGAAAAACAATTCAACGCCTCGTCAGGGGTAGTAAGCGCAATATAAATACTATTACAATTACAATATCTGACAGATACATTCACATCGGTATGGAGGGCACAGTGGAAGTCAATCAATGGCTGGGTAAGCCCAAGATCAGCTAATATGCTCCATAATTTTGATCTGTCCAATCAAAGACCTACCTTTGTGGACTAGGGTAAAGGGTCAACTATTGACTATGTGGTTATCTCTAGTACCACTGAATGATCTGTAGTTTTGGTAAGGTCTACAAATCCTGTTAGAGTGATCACAATCCCATTGAGGTTAGGAAGACTATAGTGGGTGATAGTTGCTCTGATTCTTCACAAGGTGTAAAAGTCCTGGTCCCTATAGACCAGGGCTTCATGGTTAAATGGTGCCACATATCAATCCCTATTTTTCTGGAGACTCTAGGCATCTCAAATTTACCAGTGATTAAGGAGTCATTGTTAGTATCAGAGGTTTCTTCTACCATCCTTTTAGAAGCCTTCCAGCTGCTAAATCTTTCCATTCAATTATTATGCTTGAACTTTCTGGGCCCCACAGATCTCCCAAAAAGGGCTGATTTGATAAAGGCTGTAGGGAAGCCAATAGGCGGCTCCATAACGCCAGACCAAGAAACCAGCAGAATATCACAATGGCTAGAACAGCTTATAAGAATGTCATCAAGAATAAAAAGCTATCAATAAAGGAGGAAATGTGGGAGCATCTAGTAAATACCTGCAACCCTGGGGATGCCAAGGGTTTTTGCGAAATGGGAAGTACTCCTGCTCGACGTCTCCCAATGACATACATTCAACCATCATGCTTTAGGTGCGGTCAGGAGTCTGCCAACACTAAAGAGGCTCCACTGTTTCCATTAGGTATTGCATTTGAATTGGAGGAAGTTTATTCTGCCATCCTGGCCAGCCCCACCAACAAAGCACCTGGGCCAGATGGGGGTCCTTATCGACCTTTGTAAAGCATATATCTTACTCTGAGCCCCTTTAATAACTAACATTTTAAATTCCGCTTCCTTATCTAAAATTACTAATCCATGGAAATCTGCGGTCATTGTACCCATTTTTTAAAAACAGTAGTAATTGTGGGTCGAATAATTCTGCAACGTATTGAAGATTGGGCCCAAATCAACAATATTCTTTGCATAGCCCAATATGCATTTAGGGAAGGCTGGGGGGTACTATGGAACAATACCTGAACCTCAAATTGATATTTAGGAAATTTGCTGTAGTTAAGAAGGGGGACATCTACCTAGCAATCATGGGTCTGAGTAGAAAACACAGGCCCTCATTACAACATTGGCGGTAAATGCCGCTTACCGCCGTGCAGAAGACCGCTAACACACTGCTGCGGCGGAGAAATTTCGCTACAGCTATTACGACCCACAGGCCGGAATCCGCCAAAATCCAGACACCCACACAAGTCCGCCAAACCAAAGGTCAGTGATAAACTGGTGATAACAAAACCTCTACTGTCACACCAACAGGAATACGCCCACACTATCCCGACCCACGAATCCACGCGGCGGCCTTTCAACTGCGGTATTCCATTGGCGGTACACACCGCCGCGCTCAAAATACACACACATTTACAAAACACAACCACATTGGACAATTCGAAATACACACACCTGATACAAATACACACACCACTCCCACACATTCAATACAATATAAAACACACACCCACATCACCCACAAACCCCTACGACAAAAATTGAGAAAGAAGCACAGAGAGAGACACCACCATCAACAATACTAGTATCCACAGGCACACAACACCATCACTCACACAACATCAATGCACCTCAGACAACACACACAAACACATACCCTCACACATCACAACACACACCACCCCACACATCACCCACACCACACCATGGCACCACAAAGACACCTCAGGTTTCCTGAGGAGGAGCTCAGGGTCATGGTGGAGGAAATCGTCCGGGTAGAGCCACAGCTATTCGGATCACAGGTGCAGCACAACCCCATAGCTAGGAAGATGGCGCTATGGCACAGAATCGTAGACAGGGTCAACACAGTGGGACAGCATCAAAGAACTATGGATGACATCAGGAAGAGGTGGCATGACCTACGGGGGAAGGTGCGTTCCATGGTCTCAAGACACCAGATTGCAGTTCAGAGGACTGGCGGCAGACCCCCACCTCCTCCGCCACAACTAACAACATTGGGGGAGCAGGTCTTGGCAATACTGCATCCTGAGGGCCTCGCAGAAGTAGCGGTAGGAATGGACTCTGGTAAGTCAAATCTTAACTATTACATCCACCACCCTACCTGAATGCTATCACATACCCCACCCTCACCCTCACCCCATCACTCCAACACCTCACATATGCCCCACTATCACAGCCCACACATCCCAGTACCAAGCCCTGCATGCAACAGCAAAGCATGGACACCCATCACCAAAGCATGTCCACTGCAGATACCCACACAGACCCCAAACTAATTATCACACAAGGTCTTAGACAAGAATGCAAGCACTGGAGTACAGGGTCACCCACCTATTGCACACAATGGCACACACAGATGCAATAATCATGCCTTTACACCCCTGCAGGACCCCTACCCAATGTCACCGGACAGGAAGTTCCAGACATTTCCAGTCCTCCCACAGAAGAGGCCCACAGTGATGACAGCAGCTCTGTCCAACTGGATCAAGATGACCAGCCCAACCCATCAGGGACCTTGGGACAGTCGGTTCCCCTGACACTGGCACATGCCACCACAGAGCCTCCCCACTCAGGAAACACCAGCACAGCACCCACCCAGCGGGCCCATACCTCTGTCCCTAGGACACGTCAAGCAGCAGTGTGTCCACCAATACAGGGAACCCAGGCAAATCCACCAACCCAAGACAATCAGGGACCTGGGGGCAGTGGGCACACGGTTCAGGGGACAGAGGAATAGGAAAACAGGGGAACTGGGAGGACAGCTGTGTGACAGGGGGAGGACAGGCCCAGGGAACCCACTCCCCACGAGGCCCTCTCCAAAATCATGGGAGCGTACCATCATTCCCAGGAAACGATAGCAACGGTACTGGCCAAGTTTTAGGCGACCCAGGGGCTGCAGGAGGAACAGTATCTGGGGATCAGGGAGGAACTTAAGTCCATCAACACCACTCTGGTCACCATTGTAGGGGTGCTGAAGGACCTTTTGAACACCAGGAGGGACACTGTGGCACAACAATGGGCCCCTGACACTAGCCTGGATGATGAACAGCCCACCACCTCCGCCGGCGCTAGTGGACAGGAGACACCGCCACAGGACCATGACACCAGCAGCCCCCCCCCCCCCTGCAGATGGAGAACCACCCCGCAAACGGTCCCTGAGATCCAGGACAAAGACAGAGAACAATGCCGAGACCCCCACCAGGAAATTAGACCACCCTGAATGTCATCCTTCTGTCCCACTTCATCACCTTGTCCATGCATCAAGTGTCCTAGCTCCACTTCCTATGCCCCTTTGGACAATGCACCTGTGAAACAAATAGACTGGACTCTGCCATGGACAATCCTCCACCATCACCCCAGCCCATTTTACAACCCCCTCCACTAATTTGCACTTAAATAAACACCCTTGAATCACAAAACAATCTGGAGTCAGTCTGTACTTTCACAAATGTGTATTTGCAATAACTAAGGAAAATAGCAATGTCGTTTGTATTGCCAATATACCTATGTCACACAGCTCTAGTCCATGAGGTAACATAGCAGAGGTCACACAGTGGGACCCACATCTGTGAAATGGAAAGGCAAAGTGACAAGTCAGGGTCCACACACTGGGTGAAAGTGACAGACATATGATAGGTCTAACAATTGTATGAGATGTGTGAGCCAGTGTCATCTCCTTACCTGTGTCTCATTGGAAGTATTGCTGGATAACGTTGTTTCAGTTGTCGATATCCTCTTCTTCTGCCTCCTCTTGTTCACTGTCCACAGCTGCCACAAGACCTCCTTCTGGGCCTCCCTCCTGCATAAAAGGCACCTGTCGTCGCAAAGCCAGGTTGTGCAGCATGCAGCAGGCCACGATGATCTGGCACAACTTCTTTGGTGAGCAGTAGAGAGAACCACCATCATATGGATGCACCGGAACCTGGCCTTCAGGAGGCCGAAGGTCCTTTCTATCACTCTCCTAGTTCGCCCATGTGCCTCATTGTAGCGGTCCTCTGCCATTGTCCTGGGATTTCTCACTGGGATCAGTAGCTATGATAGGTTGGGGTAACCAGAGTCATCTGAAAATATCGAGGGACAACTGTTAGACACACACTAACCCTTAGGGACAACCCCAGACCCAGACAACTATTCACAGGGTTTAGGGTCCTTGTCCTCACCTATTAGCCACACACAGTGCCTCTCACATAAGGGATGCTGCTATTCCTCAAAATGTAAGCGTCATGCACTGAGCCTGGAAACTTGGCATTCACCTGGGAGATGTACTGGTCAGCCAAACACACCATCTGCACATTCATTGAATGGTAGCTCTTCCAGTTTCTGTACACCTGTTCACTCCTGCGGGGGGTACCAATGACACATGTGTCCCATCAATGGCACCTATGATGTTGGGGATATGTCCCAGGGCATAGAAGTCACCTTTCACTGTAGGTAAATCCTCCACCTGAGGGAAAACGATGTAGCTCTGCATGTGTTTCAGGAGGGCAGACAACACTCTGGACAACACGTTTGAGAACATAGGCTGGGACATCCCTGATGCAATGGCCACTGTAGTTTGAAAAGACCCACTTGCCAGGAAATGGAGTACTGACAGGACCTGCACTAGAGGGGGGATTCCTGTGGGATGGCGGATAGCTGACATCAGGTCTGGCTCCAACTGGGCACACAGTTCATGGATTGTTGAACAATGAAGTCTGTAGGTGACTATTACGTGTCTCTCTTCCATTGTCGACAGGTCCAACAGCGGTCTGTACACCGGAGGCCATCTCCTCACCTGCCCCAGCAGACGTGCCCTATGGACAAGAACAGCGAGCAGAGAGTCAGCCAAACACTGAGGTATTAAAAAAATTATTCTAGCACACATTTGCCAATCCGCAATGTGCCTGTCACTGTGTGTATGCAAGACCTAAATAGGTGTGACGCATTTAAAATTAATGCCATGTGGCCCCTTGAAATGGCAGCTGCCTGACCTGTAAGATGGGACAAGGGGATATGAGGTAACTGCGCTGGCGTTGTACACCGTCGCGGTAGGCGGTTGAAGACCGTGTTGCAATCCTCCATTGGTTAACATTGGACCCTATGGGTCCCAGGAGCCAATGACGATGTACGCCGGGGTGATGGTACGCACCACCGTGGACGTGACCGCCATTTTCTGTCTGTTCACTCACTTGATACCTGACCTCCGACAGGAGAGGACCTACACTGCAAGTGCTGCTGTGACCTCAGTCTGGAAGCGACGATGGCTCATGTGTCTGGGAAAAGGCCCCCTGCCTTCACTTCGGAGGAGTTGGAGAAACTAGTGGATGGGGTCCTCGCCCAGTACACGCTATTCTACGGTCCTCCAGACAAACAGGTGAGTACACTATGAGCATGCTGTATGGGCAATGCCTGTTTGGAGTGGTGTGGATGGAAGATACAGGGGGGACTAAGGCCTGCATGAGTGGATGGTGAGTGTATGTGCGTCAGGGCAAGGGTGGGAACGTGGGTCAATGACTGTGACGGTCCGGACGGTTAAAGATTTTCCTTTTCCCCTGTACTATTCCTCTAGGTCAGCACCCACCAGAAGAAGGATATTTGGCGTGCCATCGCCAAGGACGTCCGGACCCTGGGGGTCCACCACAGACGGAGCACCCACTGCCGTAAAAGATGGGAGAATATTCACCGCTGGAGCAAGAAGACGGCGGAGGACCAGCTGGGGATGGCCTCCCAACGTGGAAGGGGTGCCAGTTGCACCATGACCCCCCTGATGTTCCGGATCCTGACGGTGGCCTATCCGGAGTTGGATGGGCGCTTGAGGGCATCACAGCAGCCACAAGGGGGTGAGTACAGTCACATCCATCTGACTCTGCGCACATTACGAGGTGTCTGGGTGGGGGAGGTGGGCTGTGGGTTCCCCTAGGGCAGGGCGAGTTTTGTAGGCAAGGTCCCTTTCTGAGGCAGGCTATGTGGCACCCCAACCCCACCAGTGGTAAGAGCCAACTACACCTAATCAGGCTCCTGTGACTTCCATTTGTGCAGCAATCGGGCATAGGCCTTGTACCCTATGTCCCTGTGATTAATTAGGGAACTCTAAGTGCATGGTGTAGTGCAGGGGGCTGTTGTGTCTGTAGTGTCCGCCAACGGTAGTGGTATTGCATGCACTGAACATGTCTTTCTTTTGTCTCCCCCCCCTTTTTGTGGTCTCCCTGTTCTTGTGTGCATTAGCATCATCAGGCGAAGGAGCAGTGGCACCAGAGCAGGAGGGAGCTGCATCCCACATGGCCCTGGAGGGCGAGACAACGGAGCCTGAAGCCACCAGTGGGAGAGAGGCCGAGGGGAGCTCCACGGCAGGGACAGGAGGTGACATCAGCGAAAGCGACTCTTCCTCTGATGGGAGCTCCCTTGCGGTGGCGGGCCCCCTGAGCCCCCGCATCAACAGGTACAGCCGCCACCCCCCCTACCAGCACTGCCCTCCCAGCAGCCCCTCAGCGTGTGTCCCGTGGCCGCTCAACCAGGACGCTGGGCATCTCCTTCACCCCAGGCACCTCAGGCCCTGCCCCAGTCAGCCCTGCTGCCCTCAGTGAGGAGGCTATTGACCTCCTGAGATCCCTCACTGTTGAGCAGTCTACCATTCTGAATGCCATCCAGGGTGTTGAGAGGCAGTTGCAACAAACAAATACATACCTGGAGGGCATTCATTCTGGCCAGGCAGCCCAACAGAGAGCATTTCAGGCTCTGGCCTCAGCACTGATGGCAGCCATTGTCCCTATGTCCAGCATCCCCCCTCCAACTTCCTCCACCCAGACCCAATCCCCTGTATCTCAGCCTATCCCAAGCACACCATCAGACCAGCATGCACACACCTCAACACACAAGGATGGCTCTGGCAAACATAAGCACCACACATCCCACAGGCACTCAGACAAGCATCATACCCATGCACACATACCAACATCCACGACCTCCACAGTGTCCCCCTCCTCGACGTCTCCCTCCTCCCTCCCTGTCTCGTCTCCACTCACACCTGCATGCACTACATCTTCAGCCACTACCTCCATCACCACACACCGCTCACGTGCACTCACCAACCCACTACTATTCACACATCCCCTACCATTGTGTCTGTGAGCCCTCCTCCCAAAGTATACAAACGCAGGCACACACCAACCCAACAGCCATCCACCTCACAGCACCCTCCAGCCCATGCACCTTCACCCAAAGTCAGCAAACGTACACCTCCTACAACCACCACCTCTTCCTCCACTCCCAGACCCCCTCCATCTACCCGTCCCAGTGTGTCTAAAAAGCTTTTCCTGTCTAATATTGACCTCTTCCCTACACCTCCCCCACGTCCGTCCCCTAGGGCCCAACTTTCCAGGTCCCAACCCAGCACCTCAGCCACCACATCACCGGGCACAGGGGTGCCAGCAACTGCGGGTTTTTGGAGTGTGCCAAGCAACAGGGCTGCCAGTGTTCCACGGAGCGAGGGCAAGGACATTCCGCCACCTCCAAAAGTAAAAAAAGTTGCCCCCATCCCGGAGGGAGAAGGCGAAAACACCTGCCACCAAGGGCTCAGGCAAAACAAAAGTGGATAGGGGCAAGACAGCTGCGCCACCATCCAAGGTGAGGAAGGGCCAAAAAATCAAGGGCAGGTCCACGTCGATGCCAACCTGCACGGCGGGCAACACCGCCACCATCACCGCCACCTGCACCGCCACCAGCACCGCAGTCACTGAGTCCGCCACCAGCACCGATGCCACAGAGCCTGCCGCCAGCACCGATGCCACAGAACCCGTCACCAGCACTGATGCCACAGAGTCCGTTTCAAGCACCGATGCCATTGACACCGCCGGCTGCACTGCCAGCGGCCCCGCGATATCCTGAGCCAGTGGCACCACTGCAGACATGGCTGCCATCCCCAGTGGTCAGTCGTATGAGGCTGGTGGTCAGTTCCAGGAGCCTGGGCAGCTTGCATGTTGCACCATCGTCAGTGGAGTATCACATCCACTACCTCAATCCTTGGCAGGATGAAGCACTCTGGGCACAAAGTCCCCTCCAGAACCAGTGGAGTATCACATCCACTACCTCAGTCCTTGGCAGGATGAAGCAGTCTGGGCACAAAGCCCCCTCCAGAACCATTGGAGAAAGGCATCCACTACCTCAGTCCTTGGCAGGATGAAGCACTCTGGGCACCAGGCCCCCTCCAGAACCAGTGGAGACTGTTATCCACTTGAGAGACTGTGGCTTTGCACTCCCCAGGATACAGCAGTGGGTAACCCACCCACTTGAGAGACTTGTGAGACTGTGGCTTTGCACTCCTCAGGATACAGCAGTGGGCATGGGGCCCCCACGTGGAGCTGGCGTTGTGCACTCATCCGGCTGAGGTGCCCCCCCTTCCCTTTCCCCTGAGGTTCCTGTTTCATTTCGATCTGATGCCCCTGCAGTGTTCTCTCCATTTGGAGTCTGGTATCGAATGTGGGCCTCGCCCATGCATTTTGGGCCCAGTGGTCCACGGACTATGAATGGTGCACTATCCGGACTTGTGTAGTTGGTGTACATAATTGTTTATACTGTATTTTAAGTTTTGACTAATGGATTTTTATTGATTACAATTGTTCAACTCATTTCCTTTTGTCCTTGCGTTCTTGAAGGGAGGGTGGGGGGTGTAAATGTAATGTTGCAGCATGTATTTGTGTGTATGTTGCTGTGAGTGGGGGTCGGGGTGTTGCGTGTTGCATGTTGCGTGTGTGTGTCACTCTCTTTTCCCTCCCCCCTCCCCTGTGTTGTAGGTGCAGTACTCACCGGGGTCATCGCCGCCGTCTTTCGTGCTCCTGGTAAAGGAGCAGGAATACCATTGCAGGGAGTATTTGGAGTTCTGGCTCCATGGCGTCCTGGTTCCTCGTGGAATGTGTAGAGGTGAGTGTTTTCCTTTCCAAGTCCTGCTTCCGCCGTGTTTTTGTTCGCGCTGGTTCCGCCCCGGAAAAGGTGGCGGATTGCATAATAATGTGGGTGGTACATTGTCTTCCGCCTGTCTGTTGGCGGTGACCGCTGCAGTGTTTGTTTCTACCGCCGTGGCGGTCGGAGTGATAAAGTGGCTGTCTATGTTGGCGGTTCCCGTCATGGTCGTGATTCCATTTTTTTTACCGCCGGCCTGTTGGCGGTCTTACCGCCGCTTTAACACCGACCACCAGGGTTGTAATGAGGGCCATAATGTATTGTGCATGTTGGGGTAATTTTTAGAGCAAAGTCTACCAGGAAGTGCTTTGTCTGGTTTGCTCTTGAGGACATTAGGAAAGCTTCCCAGGGAATGCATTCCACCCATTGCCTACTATTGGCATACATGCCAACAGACCCAATTCAGGTGGGAGACTCCACATTTCTTAAACAAAAATGGTTTTATTTTGGCTATCTCCCACATGAAATTGCCTGTTTCTCAGGCCCCAACTTACCTAGACTGGTCCTTCGACCAGTCTAGGCCCTTTCAAACCCATCTGCATCCCATGTGAACTACCGTTGATCCAACTGCCTTCCTGCTGTCTTCCTGCGCTCTCTTATCTCACTCACATTTCTCTCTCCTTTTTCTGCCTTTGTTCTAGTGCATTTCCCTTCTCACTTTCTCTGCCTTTTGCAATTCTCATTCTTTCTCTTGTGCCATTTCGCATTTCTCACACTGTCTTTGGTTCTTTTTTGCATTTCTCACCCTGTTTCTTACACCATTTTGCATTTCTCACACTCTCCTTTGTTCCATTTTGCATTTCAAACTCTCTTTGGTCCCTTTTTTCATTTCACACGCTCTCTTCGTGCCTTTAGCCTTCCTCACTCTCACTTTATCTCTTTACCATTTCCCACTTTCGCTTTGTTCCCTTTACATTTCTCAAATCTTGTTTGCGTGCCTTTTTGCATTTTCACTCTATGTTCTGTGTCTCCTGGTTTTGCATCTCTGTTGTGCCTTTGTTGCACACCTTTTTTCACCCTTGCTGCCCCCACCGCCACTCTCCACTTCTCCCCTCCCCTACTCCTTACCTAATCTATTGTGTGCTTTTCCCTCCTTTTGTTCCTGCCTTCGCTAGCCCCATCTAGCACACCCCAGCGCTCCTACCTCCCCCAGGACCTGCTTGATGTGGTTGCACCCAGTGGGGGTGCCACTGGTGCACTGAAGGCATGCCAAAGGCACAACCACCAGAGAGCCTGGTGCTACACCTCCCCACAACTACACCACTGATGACCCCTGCATCTTGAACCCTAGGCCCCCCAGCCAACTCTGTTGCCGTGCCTTCCCTCAAATGATATGCCTTTTCACCTGCATCCACTGTAATTTCCCCTGCTAAATCATGCCCATAAACACAACACCCAGCATTGTGCAGATCTCCCTCCATGCTGCAACAGAGCCCTGCCACCAGTTCACATGAACCCTCCGCAACACATGCACATTGTGCAAACACACCACCAAGCTCTGGAATCTCACATCCACACCTGCACCCAATCTTGTTTCTCTCACCGAGATTTCGCTCAGTCTCTCATCCACCTCTGACAACACTACAATAGTACCTGATGGATACAAGATCACCTCCACCATGGACAACTCACACTGATCATGCAACACCTTAAATTCAGGCTCCAAACTGAAAGCAAGTCAACTATCAGAGGCACCCTTGCCTACCAGAACCCTGGACTGCTCCACAGCTTCTACAACTCGATCACTGACCTCATTGCATCCCTCGCCACTGACTTGAAAGACTTCATATTCCTCAATTTCCACCTAGACAATCCACAGTGAGTCAACCTCCTTGAATGCATGAACAACACAGGACTCACCCGTTCCTATCCAGAACCCCACTCACACTACAGGATAGATGCTGGACCCCGTTTTCACCTCCAGTCACCATGTCAAGTACAGGTACGTCACCAAAGTCACATGGACTGAAAACTACATGATCCATTTCAATGTCACCAGATCACGTACCACTGTCCAGGCGCGACAGAATGCCCCTCACTGCTGCTGGAGCAAAATATACAAGACTTAATGGACTGACGCCCTCAGTAGCTCCAACCCAGTCACCAATATGTCCCTCAACCAGAGTGTCAGGAACTTCAACACCTGGATCACGAACTGCACAGACATCACGCCCATTAAAGGCAGCAACTGCAGGATATCCCCAAAACAGGCCAGCTGGTACACCAAAGAACTTAGGGCAGCAAAGCGCGTCTGCAAACACAGGACAGAAGATGGCACACTAGCAAGGACACCTTTGACAGAATCTCCTTCAAGACCTCCCTAAACCTCTACCACTGGCTACTGAGTGAGTAGCAAAGAGTCATTCTAGCTGCTTGCATGCGCTCGAGTTTCAACCACAGCAAGGAACTCTTCAACATCATCAGGGAATTCCCTATCCCTGTAGCCACAAGGAACAGCATCACCCCTTCCCAGGAGCTCTTTGAAAACCTGGCCAATTTCTTCCACAACAAGATCCCCACCAGCTACAAAAATTCAGATTGCCATCCCAAGCCTACAGACTGCTTCAACCTACAGGCCCACACTGTAACCAGCACAGGCCACCCACTGACCACATGGTACCTGTTCACCTTCAATGCGACAGCCGCCATCATGCACTCCATCCACTCAGGGGCCCCCAAGGACCCTTGCCCACACCACACTTTGAACCTCAAAAGCGACAGAATCAGCCACAAACTCCCCTTACTGCTCAACACCTCAATAACCATGTCCACATTTCCAGAAGACTGGAAACACACTGACGTGAAACCCCTGCTCAAGAACCAGGCAGCCAACTCGAACAAACTCACAAATTACTGGCCCATCTCCTTACTCCCTTTTTTGGCCAGGATCCTGGAGAAAGCCATCAACAAACAACTCACCAAACATCTCAAGCAGAACCATCTTCTCATCTCGATCAGAACCATCTTCTCATCTCCTTCCAGTCTGGATTCCACAGCAACCACAGCACAGAGACCACCAAGGACATCCGAGCCCTCCTCAACTGAGGAGAAACTGTGGCCCTGATTACTACACTGTATCCCACCACACACTGATTGCTCAGCTACACAGCAACAGCCTACAAGGGGATGATCTCAGATGGATCATCTCATTCCTCACCGAAAGAACACAGAAAGTCTGCCTACCGCCTTTCACCTCCAAACCCGAGGAAATCATCCAATGTCCCTCAGGGCTCATCCCTCAGTTCCATCCTCTTCAACATCTACATGACAATCATGGCCAACACCGTCAGATTCCAAAGACTCAACATTATATCATACACAGACAATACTCAGTTTACTTTGTCCCTTTCCAAGGACTCCACCACCACCAGACCCAGCTTCCACAGGTGCATGATGAACACCAGCAACTGGATGAGAAACAGATGCCTGAAGCCCGACACTTATAAAACGGAAGTACTAATCTTCAGCAACAACAACACTCCCTAGAATGCTTCCTGGTGGTCTGCTGAACTAGGAACAGCACCCTCCCCTTTGGACCATCACAGAAACCTCGGCATCATCATTGACAGCAAGCTTACTTGAAATCCTAGGTCATCGTAGTCTCCTTTGCCTTCTTCGTGCTGTGCATGCTACAAAAGATCTTTAAGTGGTTCCACCTTAACACTAGACACACCATCACACAAGACCTCATCACCATCAAACTAGAGTATGGCAATGCTCTCTATTCAGGGATCATACGGAGACTAAAGACCATTCAGAATTTCTCAACCAGACTCATCCTTGACCTCTCCGGATGGACCCACCTCACCTCTCCACTCCACTGGCTCAGATTACAGAAGAGATGCCAGTTCAAGCTGCTGACCCATGCATACAAGGCCCTACACAACCTAGAACTGACCTACATCAGCCACCACCTGAACTTCTACCAACCATCCTAACAACTATGCTTTACATCCCTCTCACGTGCCCACACTCCCCACATCAACGAGGGGAGGGGAGTTCTTCTATCTCACAGCAAAGACATGGGATGGCCTCCTCTGCAGCTCTGGACCTCCCCTTCTCTACCAGTGTTCCGAAAAGTGCTCAAGACCTGGCAGTTCGACAGAGTCCCTAAGACTTTGCAAGCACCTGGATACCTTCAAAGGTGATTAGCTGCCCTATACAAATTGATTGATTGAACACAAAATTCAGAACCATGAATGAAGACACAATGCAAAAGAGAATGATCATCCCCACATACCTGCATGGGCTTGCTGTAAGTAACAAGACCTGCAATAGCCACGGTTATATCTCAGACACACAACTTAGCTTTCAGGGACAAAATGGGAGCCAAGAATTCATATGAAACCTCAACAAGAGGTGCATGAAATACAGAAGATCCGTTGAATGTAAAGTCCGAGAAGAACATATCACAACATAATTATGGGAACAGCTACACTGATATGGGTTGGAGGATGGACGTTGCACAGACTATCTCTCTATGGGAACAAACAACCTGATTTTGGGACAACTCATCACTACAAATCTATCATCCAAAAAATGGCTATGTGGTTTTAGGCAATAGCAGTAGACTCTAAAAACATAACATGAAACATAACACAAACATGAAACCACATAGCAAAACATATAATATAACATAATAATATAAGCTATCAGAAGATAATGTAGCTTCTTTTTATAGTAATTACTCTCTATGCACAGCAGGGGTAAAACGAAGGCTTGACTATTTCCTTACTGACATGCAGCTTAGATCTGGTGTCTGACCTGCAAGATCACATAAGTACGTTCTGTGTTAGCTTTTACCTGTATAGTTTTTGGAGTACCAGTAGGCAGGCTAGTACAAAGAAGTTTACTTTGACTGCCCATTCAGAGCACCATATTTGTTAGATGTTGAAGCTGGGCAGCGTGCTGACAAGAGAATGAGATTCAAGTTGTCAGAGGCTGCAATATCTAGAAACACAACACTGCAGTCTATACTTTGAAGAAAGGCAACTGGACCTCACAGACAAAAACAGAGCATTTTCTAGCTTCTGCAATGAGGGCTACTGCAACCACCTCTATCAGACTGGCAACACTTCCAAAGGCCTGTGCACTATGGCCACTGGCATGCAGTGCAACAAGCTACGGAGAGGAAATGTGATCTGTAAAAATCTCAGCAAGATTCTGATTTGCCTCCGATGCTCTTGAGAACTTCCCTTATGCTTGTGTTGTTATCATTAAGAGAGATGGAAAATATGATGTATAGCTTGGGCTTGGAAATGCCACATCATTGTGGTCTTGGACAACTTCTCTCTCTCAGCAAGGCTTGGAGCAACTAACCATTAAAATGTCTTGTGATTAGTTAGGCCAGGTTCTCAGCCTGTGAGGAAGTCAGCCTCTTTATTTTAAGTGGTGAGCAACAACAGGCCTCCTTCCTTAGTCCAATGGTTTGACCCTGACTCTCATTTGACAGAAGCTACACAATCTTGTCCCTATTACAATCCTTCATCTGGGTTGGTGCAGAGAATCCTTGCTAAAGTGGAAACTGAGCTACTAATCTGTGTCACAATGCTACTTTATATTCTACGTTAGTGGCAGTTGGTGCCAGGCTTTCCTACTCTTCGAATTGGGGCTGTCTCTGAACATTTAGAGTTAGTAAACCAATTTTAAGTCCATTTGTATTGTTGTACATTAATTTCTATGGTAATTAGGCATCACTTAATATACATATAGTACACAGGCTCTGGATGTTTTGTCCCCAATACAGAGCAACAGCTGTCGCTGGGCCTTAAAGCTATCCTCTCCTGTGGCTCATTTAGAGAAAATTGGGAACACTTACTCGTAAATGAGGGTTTAGAGAGGGGTAAGGAGGGGTTCATGGAAGGACATGCACATATAAGCACTCACACCAAAAAGAGCATTTTTAGAGCTAAGAATATTACACTTACAACACATCTTTTGATGCAACAGGGAGAAAGTAATGACTGTGTACTCAAACACCTATCTATAGGTGAGACGTATTACAGCATCAACCAATCACATGCATGCTAACCACGTATGAAATGAACTCACACAGTAAATATGTGTTTGAATTTCACTGTATCCAACAATGTCTTTGTTGCTTTGCCCCTCATTCTGTGGAACAATTATTTGAGAAGGAGAGAGGGGGTTTACAGGGGAAGGATCAGCATCTTTGGCATGTCCAGGGAGGAATAATTGCCACATACTTCTTCTCACCTGAAGTGATCCTTGACATGGTTGTATAATGGGAGCAGGAGCTTTATTCGCAGGTGGCTCGCTCATAGTCTTTCTCTGCCTTTGTCAAAATTCTGGCTTCACTCTATTTCATGGCACTGGGTCTGTCCAGCTGGTCATTTCTGACAACATAGGCAACTCACAGGCTAGCAAATATGCCCCACAGTAGGGTGGGTGTCTAAAGGATATGTTTTAGGGCCAGAGAGGCAGTTTATTTCTTGCCTGGCATAACGTTAGTGTTGTCTGGAACAGAAAGCTTATATAGCAGGTAAAGGTGCACTGTGTAGAGTACAGCTTCCTTAACGGGGTAGAATATGAACGGAATCTAGGTGTTCCTCCAGAAATAACTTTAGCCATATGAATCCTGGAGAACCTCTCTTTCACTTGTCTTCTCTCATTCTGACACTCCTTATTGATGTTGTCCAAGGTGTATGCGTCACATCCAAATGCATTGACAGTCTGTTACCTCTTGCCACAAGGCTGCCTTCTGTGTTCTACTGTGGGGAAATGCAGATAGGCTATATAGTTTTTGTTGTAGTGTTCTCCATCATAATTCACTGTAAAGGCTGTCTCCTCCTCAGTTAAACTCCTCTTCCTATTCAGACTTGTTGATTTCATTCTGGTGACAGAGTGCAGTTTGTGGTGGCTGCAGGTTAATGAAGTCCAAGAAAATAAAGTCTTAGCCTAGGGTGTGGTCTTTGGTTAAGAGATTTTAAGTGAATGAGGTTTCCATGACAGAATATTGAGCAAAAAAAATCAACCCAACAACATATCATCAAAAGAATTTTGATTACAAAATTATGGCCATTTATACATAACCTAAAAAACCACAAACATTGATCACAAAATCTTGATGTCAAAAGTACATTTAACAATATTAACACACACATTAAAACACAAAGGGCTTTATTACAAGCTTGGCGGTCTAAGGCCCATCACACTCTTGGTGATGGTTGGACTGCCGCAACGTTAGAAGTCCAGCTGCCACATTACAACCCTGGTGGTGGTACTGCCATGGGACCACCGCCCCTGCCGAGAACATGATCCCCAACAGCATGACAGCAGCTGATTACAACTTCCCTTACCACCAGCCTTTCCATGGCGGTCTGACCGCCATGAAAAGGATGGAAATACGGGTGTGCTGGGGGCCACAAGGAGGCCCCTGCACTACCATGCCCATGGCATGGCATGGGTAGTGCAGGGCCCCCACTTACTTTAAAATTGCAGACAGCATGCATTCGGAGGGTGCTGATCGGCCCCCTCTGTGCTATGGTATAGGACTCGGCTCCCTTACATCATAATACTGTTCCCGCCGGACTGACAGGTGGGAACATTGTTATCAGACAGGGGGACGCCACAGGTATGTCGCGTGGCGTCCTCCCCGCGGCATTGGCATCTGCTGGCCCGAGCAATAATGTCATAATGAGGCCCAAAATATTTTCCAATATTTAAATATACAGACATTACAAATATCAAAACACACAATATTGATTACAATATTATAATGAAAAATAGAAAATATATATTTTAAATAATAAACTACTTCTTTAATTTAAATTATTATAATAAATAACAATAAATAAAAAAACAATAAAAAATACATAATACATTAAAACAAAAAGGTAAATGATTCACATATGCAACCACACCTAGAGAACAAAACCTCACTATTTTTCACAGGAAAAATGTAGCAACTTTAAGAAAACAACACTCTGTCATACTGCACAAAGCAAACCCTGAAAAAATACTTGAACAAAATGACAAGACACCTTAAAAAGTAAGTTTAAGATATTAAAATGACTGCAATGTAACCTAACATAATTTAAAATGCTAAGTAAAAATACATTACTAAACTCTTTTATCATGTATATGACTCCTTATACATTTAAGAAATACTTCAAAAAAACAAAGCGCTGCACCCTCAAAAATGCAGCTTCACGTTTGTAAACCTGGACAAAGGCAATTTCTATGTAAGTAGAATAAAAATAGTTAAAAATATGTAGAAATGTTCATAAGTTAAACTTAATATGAACATAAAATCTCATTACCCCTAGAAACTAACCAAACCTGTATTTTTAAAACATAACTAAAACAAATATTTTCTCACCAACAGAAATGATAAATTCACCGGACCCAGAGTGCGACGACATCCTAAAGAAACAGAAGAAAATCAAGTGTAACTTAAAGCAACAGTAGATATGTAAGTATAAAATGTAAAACATTAGAAACTATGTTTAAATTAATTTAGCAAATATAATAAATGTGTTGACACAATACTTAATTAAAAAAATGTGCTACTTTCTGGCAGAATGCTAGAAAGAGCCATATATCACATTACAGAAAAGGCAAGTAACTGCTTTCACAAAAGGGATACACATACAGTCAGGAAAGTACAAGCACAGAGAATTTAAATTGTAAATGTACTAAATATTATGCAAATGCTTGTTATGGGAGGGCTGCAACAAAAATCAATATTGTGCTTACATCAGAGAACACAACCACCCCTCAAATGTAAAAGAAATATATATATATATATATATATATAAAAGATATAAAAGATGCAAACGCTACTTCCCAAGAACACACTGCAAAATTTTAGAAGACATAGGGCCTCGTTACAGGGTTGTATTGGTGATTGTACCACCAACAGGCTGGTGGTACAATTTGCCCTATTATGACTGTGGTGGTAGCGCCGCGGTTGCACCGCCGGGACCGGCGGTTTCCCGCCATCGTTGTCCCGGCAGTTATAATCCGCCAGGACAGCGCTGCTTGCAGCGCTGCCCTGGGGATTATGACTCCCCTTCCCGCCAGGCTGTCCTTAGCAGTAGAGACCGCCATGGAAAGGCTGGCGGGAAGGGGAGTCACAGGGCCCCTGGGGGCCCCTGACCTGCCCATGCACTTGGCATGGGCAGTGCAGGGGCCCCCAGGCACAGCCCCACCCTGCTTTTCACTGTCTGTCCAGCAGACAGTGAAAAGCGCGACGGGAGTAGCTCCACCCGTCGCATGGCCGCAACACCATTAGGAGCCGGCTCCAATGTTACGGCCGACATCCCCACTGGCCCGGCGGGTGGTAACTCTGTTTCCGCCTGCCGGCCCAGCGGGGATGTTGTAATGCGGCCAGCGGGATTGCGGCCCCACTTAATATACATATAGTACACAGGCTCTGGATGTTTTGTCCCCAATACAGAGAAAGTCGCTGGGCCTTAAAGCTATCCTCTCCTGTGGCTCATTTAGAGAAAATTGGGAACACTTACTCGTAAATGAGGGTTTAGAGAGGGGTAAGGAGGGGTTAATGGAAGGACATGCACATATAAGCACTCACACCAAAAAGAGCTGACCAGTGGAACCAGTTCAACAGCATTGGCCTCGGCTCTCGGAGAGAGCCGAGGCCAATGCTGTCGCAAATAGCACATGCCATGGCAGACAGTGGGCATTCCGACTGTGCTAAGGGGGGGCCCATGCTCTGCTGACAACATTATTGTGGGCTGTGCCAGGGCCCCCCTGTGGCCCCAACTCTGCCTTTCTACCAGCCTTTTCATGGTGGGGTCTGAACTCGGCAACTCTGTTGCTGTCCACGACTTTCACTGCCACCAACCTGTCAGGATCTCTGATCCTGGCAGTGGCATAGCTGCTGTGGTGGTCCAACTGCCAGCATCATAATCTGGCAGGAGGACCACCAGGAATGCGGCGGGCCGTAGGGCAGCAGTACTTGTAATCTTGTAATCTTGTACTTGTAATCAGGGAAGCAAAAGCACAGAGAATTAAAATTATAAATGTACTTGATATGATTTAACTGCTTGTTAAGGGAGGGCTGCAACAAAACTCAATATTGAAATTACATCAGAGAATACAACCACCCCTCAAATGTAACAGTAATAGAAGTAAGGCACGCAAATCAAGATATAAAAGATGCAAGCACTAGTTTCCAAGAGCCCACAACTAAATTTTAGAAGCCATAAGGTCGGCTTACAATTGTAGCGGTGAGACTGACGGATCACCAATACGATGGTGTGGAGGCAGCCACCAAGCCGGTGGCCTCCCCTTCACCATATTATGATGTTTCCACCAGGCTGACCAGTGCAAACAATGCAACAGCATTGGCCTCAGCTCTCAGAGAGAGCCAAGGCCAATGCTTCCGCACATAGCACAGTGGGAATGCGCACTGTCTGCCATGGCAGACATTGGGCATCCCGAGTGTGCTGAGAGGGGAGCCCATGCACTGCCCACAACATTGTCATGGGCAGTTCCAGGGCCCCCCTGTGGCCACCAACTCTGCCTTTCTGCCATTCTTTTCCTGGTGAGGTCAGAACTGAGCACCACCGTTGCTGGCCAAGACTTTCACAGCCCCCAAACTGTCGGGATCTTCGATCCTGGCGGTGGCGGTATTGTTGTGGTAGGCCAGCTGCCAGCATTGTAATCTGGTGGGCGGACCACCAGGGATGCAGCGGTCGGACCGCCACCATGAGTACGGTGGTCCATGGGACCATCTTACTTGTAATCAGGCTCATACTCCCTATAGCACCTGGACATATTACAGTTCAACTACCAGCAATGACAACTTTAAAACTAATAATATCAAGTCTAAAAAGCCACAAGTTAAACAGCTGTTGCTCATTGATGAACAATGAAGAGAAATATCCCATATGCCACAATTCAAAGTTAGACACTTTGCAAATAACAAATGAGTACACTACCTAGAAATGATAGCTAGATCACTATTATAAACTACCTACATATCAATATACTCACAGCTAAAATAAGGTAAAAACCAACACCACTGTAATATAGACAATTTTGAACAAATATTAAAATACCTTTTTTATAATTCAGTCCATAAGAAAAATATATTACTGAACTACAAAACAAATAACTAAAAATAATATATTTTAATAATTAATTAAAACTAAAAAGATGCAATATAAAAAATATTAATTATCTCATGCATTAAAACACACATGTATATAATAAAACATTTTGATTGCAGTAAAATGAAGATACATAACGATATCAAAACAAAATACTCCCCCCAATAATTAATGAAAATATTGTACTTACAATGGTTAACTGATTATCCTTTTTGTAAGTTTCTATATTACATTTTGAGACTAATACATATGTTGACTGTTGTTGGACCAGTAAGCCTCTGGGTTGTTTTCCTCTGAACATTTTGCCTTCCTTCTCCATTTTTGCTGATCTCCTTTTTGATGGCCTTAGGACTCTACGCACTTTACCAGTGCTAAAGTGTGTGTACTCTTGCCTTTAAACATGGTGAAATTGGCTTATACCAAATTGGTCCTTTTTATTTACTTGTAAATCACTAGTAAATTGGTACTATATGTACCTAGGACCCGTAAATTAAATGCTACTAGTTGCTATGGAGCACTGATTGTGCTGCCCACTTAAATAGCCCTTTAAACATGCCTCATGCCTCCCACTGTAGCCTGGATATGCTCCTTTAAACTGCCATTTCAACCGGGCAAATTAAACCTTTTGTCAGGCCCAAACCTTCCCTTTTCATACATATGTCACTGCTAGTGTAGGCCCTAATAAACCATAGGTCAGGGTGCAGTGCATTTAAAAAGTTGGAAACGTACTTTTAACTTTTACAGTCCTGCTAGTGAAAAACTCTTAAATTCATTTTTCAATACAGCAAGACCTACCTCACCCACAGGATAATATTGGGTTAACTTATTACATGTAATAAGTTATAACTTTCAATTGGGAGCAGGTGGGATAATTGAGTTTGGTGTCTAAAAAATATATTTTAAAACCCTCTTTAATGGTAAAAGTCAGATTTTAAGTTACAATTCCGAAAATACCACTTTTAGAAAGTTGCCATATTCCTGTTCTATTTGGCCCAAAGCCTGTTCTTGGGTCACATGACTAGCTGTAGGTGGCAGTTGGACTTTTTTTCTCCCAGAGAGTCACACAGTAGCAGGAATAGGTGTGCCTGGATGGGCCATCACCTGCAGGCTGGGTAAGCGGAGCTGAGCACAGCCCCACTTACAAATGAATAGGCTGTGCCCTGCCTTAACTCAAAGGACTTGTCAGTACTGCATTGTTTATGCAACCAGGTTGGAGCCAGGGGAGGGAAGGCAAGAATCTTCAAGAACTTCAAAGGGAATTCTATAGAAAGTTATTCTACTTCCGAGTCGGCACTAGGTATAAACATTGGACCCTCAGACCCAACTCTTCAGTACACTCCTGGACCTGTGTATGCTACAGAAAAAGGACTGGTATGCTTCTTTGCTGCAAGAAAGACTGCCACTCTACTGCCCTGCTACTCTGTGGTTCCGTTGCCTGCTTTCCTGTTTGTTGAGAAGGAAGTCTGGACCTGCACCCTTCATCCCAGGCTGAAGTGACTGCAAGGGTCAGCTGACTGGACTCCTGTTTTTGAGCTACATGGATATAACAAGCTCCAGAGGGTCCCTGCAACTACCCAGTGGACCTACATCTGGACCTGCAACTGGACCTGCTTGAGCCCTGCTGGGCTCTGCAGTAGGGGGTTCCTGACTCCCAAAAGGTGCCCTTTTCCTGGGCCCTGGATGTGGCATCAGTTGAGCTTCTCTCCAGAGACAGGGAGAAATCCTGAAGTTCTGGGCTCTTCACAAATGCAAATGAGCCCGTTCATACCAACATCTTGCTGGCTGTGCCGCCAGCCAATGTGAAGTTGCAATTAATCCAACTCTTTACAAGACAGCGACTGCTTATGACACCCAGCAGCGCAAGATATGCACTTCACGCAACAGCATTGACAGCTCTCAGTGATTGCTTATGCAAAGCTTGAGCAATGACTGTCCACGACAACCAAGAAAATGTTCACGCTACAGTGACGATCACCCGCAATACCCAGCCTGCTCGTCGTGCTACATCAACAGCCGTATGCAATGCTCTTCTTGCTCCTTGTGGCAACTTCCACCGCGAACAGAACTCTTCCCACTGGACTTTGAAGGTAATTCTTTCAGCTGGGCTAAACATGGTCCCTGCATTTGGCTCATGCTCCATTAGGGTCGGCCTAAACTTGTGATTTTCACTCAGTCTTGCATGACCAGATGACTGTGAGTGGCACTTTGTGCTTTTTGGCACTATACTTACTTGAAAGTTGCATATCTCTGGTTCTGCTGATTGGGTTTTTGTCATTTTGGTATGAAAAATGTATCAAATTGCACTCTATGTTTCTAAATTGGTGTTAGATTTTTGTTGTGTTATGTTTTCACTTAATTACTGATTGCAATGCTGCTTAAATACTTTACACATAGCCTCTAAGTTAAGCCTGGCTGTTTTTTGTGCAAAGCTACCAGATGTTAATTTGGGGTTTGCTTGTGTTCCACCCTAACAGAGATTGTGATTGTTGCTTCAGTAGGGTTTTACTCTCCTCAACCAGTAACCCAGCTTCCAACAACAGTGAACATGTTAAGTCAATAGCTATAAACATGACAGCATAACTAAAAAATCTCACGCTCGCTCAGCAAAAATAATTTAAGGAGGTGATATCTATACCCAAGTATCTTAGCTTGCATTGACTCCCTTGAGCTGTATATCTAAGGTCACAGCACATTATTTCAGTTTTCAATTTATTAATCTGATAACCTGATATAGCCCCAAAAATGTCTGTTATTTCCTGTATTTGGCTTACGGTCTTATCTGGGCCATGTGTTTTACATTATATTAGAACATTGGAAGTTGGCAGCTCCATTGAAAACAATGGAGTGCTGCAGGCTTTTACTGGCCGGTAAAAGCCTGCAGTGCCAACATTCCAATGTTCGCTTTGTTCACAGCAGAAGCTGTGAACAAAGCCTCACGGAGCCCGAGGGGATTTTAATCCCCTCAGGCTCCGTGAGCAATTTGTTTTTTTAAATAGAACATTCTGCCCTGAGTGGCAGAATGTTCTAATAGCCTTAGAACCCGCCATAGCGGGCTCTACCGGCTATTAAAGGCCCTTTTCTTTGTTAAATGCCCTCGCCTTCGGCTCGGGCATTTAACGCGGGAGCGGGCCTTTAATAGCCGGTAGAGCCCGCTACGGCGGGTTCTAAGGCTATAATATCATCTGCATAGAGAGCAATCTTCTTTTCAAAACCTTGACATACAAAAGGGATTATTTCTTTATCTTCTCTGAAGCAATGGATGGGGGTTCTAGATACAGATTGAAAAACAAGGGGGAGAGAGGGCATCCTTGGCTTGTCCTGCTGATGAATAATATCTTATTTGTTAAGGACCCATTAATCACCATTTACAGCAATAGTGCTGTATGGAGTTGTTTCACTACTTCAATAAACTTAGTGGTTAAGCCAAAAACAGCCATTAAGTCCAGTAAAAAACAGTCCAGCTCACCCTGTCAAAAGCCTCAACCGTGTCAATTTCATCAAAAGTGAATACTACCTCTCCCTATTGCTAAAGAAGCTCCTCCTGTTATTGATTTTGATTGCAAGAAGAGACGCTTGCATAACGTGGCTACAAACCAATCCCCCCCAACATCTCAAAATGGGAAAATCTATAGAGGGGTGTACAGGATGGATCTTCAGTCTCAACCAAAGAATACCAAGACAATCGAGGTTTGGTCTCCATATATGTACTGTAAAAGTAAATCTACATAATATGAGGTCCAATGATTGTGCCAGATAGGCTATAAAAGTCTGGATTATGAAAGCCCTTCCTCAAATGGGACCCATACAGCCTGTTATTAAATCAAATGCCTGGTGGCACTACCCACTAAATATAATAACAGCGGGTGGTGAATGAAGACCAAAAAAATTATTTAAGGAATTAAGGCCTCATTTGGACATTGGCAGTAAATCCCACTTACCGCCACACTGACTGCCACCAACATACCGCTGTTGCAGCGGATATCCTTTCACCATATTATGACACACACACACCAATCCGTCACTATTCAGCCACATACACAATGCCGCCAGCCCAAAGGTCAGTGATAAACTGGCGGTATCAAAACCCACACCGTTACGCCAACAGAACAACGCCCATCACATTATGATCCACAAATCACCACGGTGGACATTTAATGGCGGGAAACCTTTCGCAGTACATACCGCTGCGCATAAAATACGCACACACAAACAAAACAACACGACATTGGACAATACAAACAACACACACCAGACACACATACACACACCACACCCATACCACTATAAAACACACACCCACATTACCCACAACCCTTTACAACTACAAAACATTGGCACGAGACAGACACCACGACCACAGACAAAACCAGAGCCAAACACTACATACTACATACACCTATACACCACCCACACACCCCACATCACACACCCCAACACATCACCCTACACACCCTCACCTACACAACTCACACAACACCCATGGCACCTCAAAGACACCCCCGATCCTCAGAGGAGGAGCGAAGGGTCATGGTGGAGGAAATCATCAGGGTAGAGTCGCATGTATTTGGAGTACAGGTGCAGCAGATATCGATAGCTAGGAACATGGAGCTATGGGGGAGAATCGTGGACAGGGTCAACGCTCTGGAACAGCACCCAAGAACCAGGGATGACATCAGGAAGTGGTGGAACGACCTACGGGGGAAGGTACGTTCCATTGCAGCAAGACACCAACTCGCTGTGCAAGAGGACTGGCGGTGGACTCCCACCTCCTCCCCACAACTAACAACATGGGAGGAGCAAGTCTTGGCAATCATGTATCCTGAGGGCCTGGCCGGAGTAGGAGGAGGACTGGTTTCTAGTAAGTCAACTCGATAATACTACTACCACCCTACCTGCATGCGATCACATACCTCCAACCTCACTCTCATCACTCCACTCCATCCCACACACCCCACCATCACATCTCATCCATCCCAATGCCAAGTCCTGCATGCTGTACTAATGCATAGACACCACTCACAGCCCTGCATGGACACCTATCACTAAAGCATGCACACTAGAGGGAATCAGCTATCCCACCACATACCAACGTACACAAGTGAAAACTGCCAGGGCAAATACAACCAAAGAGGGCAAACAATGGATGCACAATATGTCAGACACAGAAACAATAACATAGTATTTACATCCCCACAGGTACCCCAGCCAATGTCACCGGACAGGAGGTGCCAGCAATATCCAGTCCCCCCACAAAAGAGGCCCACAGTGATGACAGGAACTCTGGACTTCAGGATCTCCCCATCAAGAAACACCACCACAGCACCCACCCAGCGTACCCATGCCTCTTCCCCAGGACACATCAATCAGCAGTGTGTCCACCTCTACAGGAACCCCAGGGCACCCCTCATACCCAAGGCAATCAGGGACCTGGGGTCAGTGGCAGTAGGCACACGGTTCAGGGGACAGAGGCACAGGACAACAGGGAAACTGGGAGGAGTGCTGTGTGCCGGAGGAGGACAGGCTCAGGGAACAGACTCTCCAGGAGTCACTCTCCAAGATTCTGGGAGCATATCAACATTCCCAGGGCATGATGGTCCAGATCCTGGACAATGTGCAGGAGAACAGGTGGCTGCAGGAGGGACAGTACCAGCCGATCAGGGAGGACTTACAGGCCATCAACATCACCCTGGTCTCCATAGCTGGGGTGCTGGCAGACATGGCCAATATTATGAGGAAGGCAGTCTCACACCAGCGAGCCCCTGCTGCTAGCCAGACATCTGAACTGCCTTCCACCTCCGCTGCCGCTAGTGGACAGGAGGCTCTGCCACAGTACCAACAGGCCACCAGCACCCCTCCCCCTGTAGAAGGAGAACCACCCCGCAAACGTTCCCTGCGTTCGAGACTGAAGCCAGAGACTACTGCCAAGACCCCCTCAGGAAATGAGACTCTCCTGATTGTCACCCTTGTGTCCCACTCTGTCACCCTGTCCACCTTGAACTGCCATTGCTTCCCTTCCTATGTCCCCTTGGACAATGCATCTGTGTTACAAATAGACTAGAAAAATACCCTGGAATTTCCTCCATTATCACCGCAGACCATTGCACTTGCCCCTCTTTTTCTTAGCACTTCAATAAACACCCTTGGAAAAAATAGACATATGGAGTATGTCAAATATTTCAAATATGTATTCATTTAACCAGGCTCAAACAATGCCATACAACTGTACAGTAAATGAACATATGTTAATGACCTGTAGCTGGCTGAAGTGTACAGACCAGGAACTATTTTGAGGCACCAACATCTGTAAAATGCATTGCCAAAGGGTACAGTAAGTGGGCATAGAGGTGGGAAATAACAGCATGCCAGTGCCACAGAAATTACAAATAATTATAACAAAATGTGAAGTAACACACTCTTACCTGTGTGTCATTGTAAGTATTGTCTGATGACTCCTGTTCTGTTGTCCTCATCCTCTGCCTCCTCATCCTCACTGTCCACAGGTCCACTGCTGCCACACGGGTATCTCCAGCCTCCTCCTCCTGCAGAAAAGGCACATGGCGTCTCAGAGCAAGATTGTGCAGCATGCAGCATGCCACTTTTATTTGGCAGACCTTCTTGGGTGAGTAGCACAGGGATCCACCTGTTAGATGGAGGTACTTGAACCTGGCCTTCAGGAGGCCAAAGGCCCATTCTATAATCCTTCTGGTTTACCCATGTGCCTCATTGTAACGTTCTTCTGCCCTTGTCCTGGCATTCCTCACAGGGGTCAGCAGCCAAGATTTGGTTTGGGTAACCAGAGTCACCTGCAAATATTGAGGGATTACATTTAGCCACACACTATACTATATGGCCCACACCATACCCATACACCATATACTGAGTGGGGACCATGCCTCACCTATAAGCCACACCCTGTGCCTCTGTAGTTGGCCCATCACATTTGGAATGCTGCTATTCCTCAGGACAAAGGCATCATGCACTGAACCTAGACACTTAGCATTGACATGGGAGAT
Organism: Pleurodeles waltl; assembly: GCF_031143425.1. Taxonomy (NCBI): domain Eukaryota; kingdom Metazoa; phylum Chordata; class Amphibia; order Caudata; family Salamandridae; genus Pleurodeles; species Pleurodeles waltl. The sequence continues at coordinate 261,230,629 of NC_090451.1, read as the reverse complement.
GTACTGGTCTGCCTGGCACACCATCTGTACATTCATGGAGTGGAAACTCTTATGATTTCTGTACACCTGTTCATTTTGACAGGAGTGGACAAATGCAATATGTGTTTCATCAATCGCCCCTGTTATGTTGGGGATATGTCCCATTGCGTAGAATTCGGCCTTCACTGTGGCCAAATCTTCCACCTGGCGAAATACAGTGTAGCTGCACATGTGTTTAATCAGGGCAGACAACACTCTTGTCAGCACAAGTGAGAACATTGGCTGTGACATTCCTGCTGCCAAGCCCACTGTCACTTGGAAAGAACCACTTGCCAGGAAATGGAGCACTGATAGAACTTGCACAAGAGGGGGGATCCCAGTCGGGTGACGGATAGCAGATATCAGGTCAGGCTCCAATTGGGCACACAGCTCTGTAATTGTGGCCCTGTCCAGTCTATAGGTGAGGATAATGTGCCTGTCCTCCAGTGTTGCCAAGTCCACGAGGGGTCTATACACGGGGGTATGTATCCATCTCCTATTCATCCGCAGCGATAGCAATCTATGGGGCAAAAGTGTGAGGAGCCAGTCACAAACTGAACAATTGGGCTACAACAGAACATTGCAAGCTGTTAATTTGTAATGGGTCACTGTGAATTGCCCAGTATGTCCAAATATAAATAGTGACGCAGCAATCATCCAGGGCTTGCCCCCCCACCCCTGAAATGGTATCCACCTGTCCTGTGTGAAGGGACAGGTGGAAGTGAGGTAATTCCGCTGACGTTGTGCGCCGTTGCGGGTGGTGGTCGGGAACCGCCTTGCAACTCCTCATTGGGTAACTTTGGGCCCTATGGGTTACAGTGGCCAATGGTGATCTATGCCGGCGGTGACGGTGGGCACCGCCGTGTACGTGACCTCCACTTTCTATTTGATTCTTTACTTGCTGCCTGAACTTCAACAGGAGAAGAGCTACACTGCATGTGCTGCTGTGACCTGTGTCTGGCACCTACCATGGCCCGTGTGACTGGGTAAAGGGCCCCTCCCTTCACTTCGGCGGAGTTGGAGAGACTGGTGGATGGGGTCCTACCCCAGTACGGACTGCTTTATGGGCCTACAGACCAACAGGTGATTACACTGTGGGCACAATGCATGTGGCATGAATGCATGGGGTGGTGTGTGTGAAGGCCTCATGTAAGGGGGCTGGGTGGATGTCCTGTAGGCGGCATATTGGTTGTGTGCTGGGCCATGTGTGTACAAATGGTGAGCCATAACTGTAACAGGCAGGACTGTCTGACTAATACTATTTTCCTGTCTGTATTGCCTCTGCAGGTCAGCACCTATCAAAAGAAGGGTATATGGCGTGCCATCGCCAAGGAGGTGCGGACCCTGGGGTTCTACATCAGGCGGCGCACCCATTGTCTGAAACTGTGGGAGGACCTGAAAAGCTGGGCATGGAAGACAATGGAGGCCCAGCTGGGGATGGTTTCCCATTAAGGAAGGGGTGCCTGTCGAACCCTGACCCCCCTGATGGCCCGCATACTGGCAGTGGCCTATCCAGAGTTGGATGGGCACTTAAGGGCATCACAGCAGCCACGAGGGTGTGAGAACAGTGCCCATCATTACAAGTTACACCTGGTGGGGTGGTATCCGGGTGGTGGATGTGTATGTGGGTGCCCCTAGGCCAGGCCTGACATTGCAGCGTAGGTCCCCTGGTGATTAGGGTGTAGAATGGCAAATTTAGCTACCTAGCTCGTAGGCATCCACTACTGGTCAGGGCTGTGTGGGTCCCAGGTGTGCTAGATTTGCTGGGGTGTGCCCCTCCCCATGCCTTGGTGGCTAGCAATATCACTAGTAGTGCAATGCATATTGTGTAGGCCTGTTCCCTGTGTGTGAGGGTGCTGTATATACCAACGGTGGTGTTGGTGCAGCCACTGACCAAGTGTATCCTTTGTCTCTTCCCCCCCTTCTTGTTTTGTCACCCTGTCCTTATGTGCATTAGCATCATCTGGCGGAGAAGCAAAGGCACCGGTGACAGAGGGAGCTGCATCCCACATGACCCAGGAGGCAGAGTCCACCAGTGCTGAGGGCACCAGTGTGACGAAGGGCAAGGGGAGCACCACGGCGGAGACAGGAGGTATCTGTGTCTGAACTGTCCCCTCCACTTATGGAAGCTCCCTGGTGGTGGCGGACACCTCTGTGACCACCCCAGCTACAGGTACAGCCGCCACCCCCATACCAGCACCGCCCTCCCAGCAGCCACTCATCGAGTTGCCCGTGCCTGCTCACCCAGGAAGGTGGGCATCTCCTTTGCCCAGGCACCTTAGGCCCTGCCCCAGTGAGCCCTGCTGCCCTGAATGAGGAGGCTATTGACCTCCTGAGATCCATTTCTGTAGGGCATTCAACCTTTGTGAATGCCATCCAGGGGCCGGTAGCCCAGATACAACAGACTAATGCATTCCTGGAGGGCATTCACACTGGCTTTGCAGCCCAACAGAGATCAATCCAGGCTCTGGCCTCCTCTCTGATGTCAGCCATTGTCCCTATTTCCACCCTCTCCCGTCCAACTTTCTCTTCCCAAGCCCACTCTCCTCAACCCCAACCTATCCCAAGCACACAAGCAGACGAGCCTGCACACAAGACAATACAGAAGAGAGGTTCAGGCAAACACAAGCACCACACTTCATCCCACAGGCACCCACACAAACACCATCCAGATGCAGACATACCAACATCCACAATTTCCACTGTGTCCCCCTCCTCCTCCTCCTCCTTCTCCTCCACCTCCCTCCCAGACCTGTCTACACTCACACCTGCATGCCCTACCCCATCATCCACTACCAGCATCACCACCACACCTAGCAGAACACTCACCTCATGGTAGATACCTCCAAAACAGCCATGCACATGTCCCCTGTGTCCTCTCCCACTGTCTGTCCCCCCCTTCCCAAGGTACACAAACGCAAGCAATCAGACTCCCAACAGCCATCCACCTCACAACAGCATCCAGCTCATGCAACTGCACCCAAAATCAGCAGACAGACACCTCCTACAACCACTCCCTCTTCCTCCACTCCCAAATCTTCTCCTTTTTCTAGCCCCAGTGTCCCTAAAAAATGTTTCCTATCCACCATTGACCTCTTCCCTACCGCTACCCCCGTCCTTCACGTCTGGCCAGGGTGGTAAAAACCCAGCCAAGCACCTCAGCCACCCAGTCCACAGGCCCAGTCATCACCATACCCTCTCGTGGTGGGAAAGGATCCAGGGCACATGTCCTGAGGATTAAGGAGCCTGCACCAGGCAGCCTCAAGGAAAAGGAGCCTGCCACAGCTGCTGCCAGGAAGACTAAGGAGCCTGCCCCAGCTGCTGCGAGGAAGACTAAGGAGCCTGCCCCAGCTGTTGCCAGGAAGACTAAGGAGCCTGCCCCAGCTGCTTCCAGGAAGACTAAGGAGCAAGGGGCCTGGGGCAGGAACTGTGACAGGGCCCCCACCACCAACCATGATTGTGCAGCCCTCGGAGGCTGCAGGGGATGGGCAGGAGCCTCCCCCCACCAGCAGCAACAGCACTGCCACCTCCAGTGGGCAGCCACCCGAGGCTGCAGGGGATGGGAAGGAGCCTCCACCCACCAACAGCACCAGCACTGCCACCTCCAGTGGGCAGCCGTCTGAGGCTGCAGGGGATGGGCAGGAGCCTACCCCCACCAGCAGCACCAGCACCACCATTGAGCAGCCGTCACCGCCGGTGGACGGTATGTAATCCTCCCTCCATGGGCTGCTATGCGGCCTGCCCCCTGCAGATCCAGTGGGTATGACACCCACCTGAGAGACTGTGACCTTGCACTCTGCAGGATCAAGAGCACAGGGCATGATGCCCCCTCCAGAACCAGTGGGTAAGACACCCACCTACCCCAGCCTCCCCAGGATCAAGAGCACAGGGCACGATGCCCCCTCCAGAACCAGTGGGTAAGACACCCACCTGCCCCAGCCTCCCCATGATCAAGAGCACAGGGCACAATGCCCCCTCCAGAACCAGTGGGTAAGACACCCACCTACCCCAGCCTCCCCAGGTTCAAGAGCACAGGGCTCAATGCCCTCTCCAGAACCAGTGGGTAAGACACCCACCTACCCCAGCCTCCCCAGGATCAAGACCACAGGGCACGATGCCCCCTCCAGAACCAGTTGGCAAATCACCCACTTGAGAGACTGTGGTCTTGCAATCCCCAGGACCATGCACAGGGCATGTTGCCCCCTCCAGAGCATGTGGGCAAATCACCCACTTAAGAGACTGTGGCCTTGCACTCCCCAGGACCAACCACAGGGCATGTGGCCCCCTCCAGATCATGTGGGCAAATCACCCACTTTAGAGACTGTGGCCTTGCACTCCCCAGGACCAAGCACAGGACATGTTTCCCCCTTCAGAACCAGTAGTGTTGTTCCATCTGCCGGCTGAGGGGCCCCCATCCCCCTGAGGTGCCTGCCTATTTGCAAACTGATGCCCCTGCAGTGTTCTCCTCATGTTGATGCAGGTGACAAGTGGGGCCTTGGACTTTGGACTGTGGCCATGTGGCCAGCTCTGTGAGGACTGGGCAGTGTCTTTTGTTCTGTACATTTGTAAATATCTGTTACATTGGCTAAATTATTATTTATACTGTGTTGATCTTATTACACTCACTTTAGTAAATTTGTTTTGTCCTTGCACTATTCAGCCGATTTAGGGGAATTAACTTGTTTTCTTGTGCATCTGGTTGTGTGTATGGGGTGTGTATGTCAGGTGTGTGTGGTGCATGTGTATCATTGCCATTTTTCTCCCTCCCTCCCTTGTGTGCTAGGTGGCTGTACTCACCGTCGTCGTCTTCGCCTTCGTTGGTGTTCGTTGTGGAGCAGCACGTAGAAGACCATGGAGAAGAATGCAACTCGGGCTCTATGGCGGTATGGTTGTTCCCTGTGTCTCCAATGGTGAGTCCTTTCACTTCTGTGCAGTGTTTCTGCCAGGCTTTGTATGTTGTTGGTACCGCCCCGGAAAAGATGTCGGATTGGCATGTCATTATATGGTGGCCAGAAGATTGGCTTCTGCCTGGCTGTAGGCGGTTTCCACCGTGGTGCCTGTTGTTTCCACCCTGGAGGTCAGTGTGGTAAAGTGGCTGTCTATCGGAGATCTATCCGCCATGTTCATAATTTGTAATTGTTTGTTGGCGGTATTACCACCACTTTACACCACCCGACAGGGTTGTAATGAGGGCCTAAGTGTCATGTGCATACATTGTGTGGCAGTCCAGGGAAATACTTAAGGCTCCTTGCCAGCTATGCATTATCAGTAACCCTTCCATTTTCTTACATATAAGTCATCCCTAAGGTAGGCTCTATGTATCCTAACAGGCAGGGTGCCATGTACGTAAAAGGCAGGACATGTACCTGTAAGGTTTACATGTCCTGGTGATGAAAAACTCCCAAAGTCATTTTTCATTACTGTGAGGCCTGCACTGGGAATTCCTTAATATACTTTTAAGCTGATCAGAAGGAGTAGCTGCCTCATGTTTCATATCATTGGAATGGTAATGATTACTCCTCTTTACTGGTAAAGTCATATTTATTATTACTATTTTAAAAATGCCACTTTTAGAAAGTGGGCATGTCTCTGTTCTCAATGCTCTGTATGCCTGACAGCCTGTCTCCAATACGTGTCTGGTCTGGGGTGGGTGACAGCTACATATGTGCATTCCCTCCAGTTACCCACAACACAAGACACTCAAATGCATCTGCATTTATCTGCATACTGATGAGTCTTTCTGGACTGGAAGGGTGAAGGAGAGCTCACACCTACACTTCAAGAGGGAAGTGCCTGGCCCCACACAAAGAGATGATTACCCCTATTGGTCATCTGGAGACAGAGCTGGGTTGAAAGGGGCACTGTGCACTTCAAAGAGATCCTTTGAAGTCATCCCCCCACATCAAAGGCACTTTTAGGTTTAAGTTCTGGGGCTCTTACCCCCTGAAATCAGTACACTTCTGGCCCTGAACAATACTCTGCTGGAGTAAAGGCTGCTGTGCTGAAAGGATTGCCACCTTGCTGTGCCTAACTGTTCCCAGGAACTGCTGCCCTGCTTTGCCGAGCTGCCCTGATACCTGCTGGCCCCTGCCCTGCCAAAAGGACCTGAGGTCTAAACCCGGAGTGACAACAAGTGCTTGTTGTCTTGCCCCCTGCCCTTCCCGGAGCTCTCAGGGACATCAAAGACCTTGTGAGCTTCTCAAATCAGGGTTGCCGCATCGTTTGTCAAGGGCCAGCACCCCGCTTTGTGGGAGCATTCCTGATTGTCGGCGGGAGCATGAGTGTAGTGCTTATTTGCAACTCCCGCACTGCTTTGTGAGAAGTGGACCATTCATTTTGGGTTTCCAAGTGTCATGCTCATTCCAGTCTACTAGAAGAGAGCGTTCCTTTTGGATTCTTCAGCTGTTGTGACAGCTCTGATGCGCTAGGTGTTCCTTCACCAACCTTTACGGGTGCCACTGATGGAGGTGCCCTACTTGGTAGCTGAGACAACTGCGATGCGCTGAATACCTGCCCTGTGAGTTCCGCTTGAACACAACTCTTCTCTCAGTGGTGACAACTTCAACTTGTGTTACTCAGCCCGAACAGTCCCAATACTGTTGTACACCACTCCTCTCCATTAGGAGATGCCCACTTTGTTAATAACTACAACACAGCACCCATGGGGCCCTATTTTCCTGAGAGAAGAGCATTGGCTGCTAGGGCAAGTAGATTCAACACACTCCTTAAATTACCTTAAAGGCTCTAAAACAAGTCCCATTTAAAGGACTGCAGTTGATACATTGAAAAGTGAATAACTCTTGTTCTACTGATTTGATTTTTGTGGTTTGCTTTATACTACTCAGATAAATATTCTCTATTTGTCTAAACCTGTGAAGAGTCTCTTTGTGGTGTTCTCATTGTTTTGCTATATGGGTGTTGCACAAATACTTTACACATTGATTCTTATGTTAAGCCTGATTGCTCTGTGGCAAGCTACCAGAGGGTGAGCACAGGTTAATTTATGCTGTGCATCTGACTTATCCTGACTAGGATTGTGGTATCTACTGGGACAGGGTGCATACCTCTGCCAACTAGAGACCCAATTTCTAACACTTCCCACTTAATACAGAAATTACCTTCAAAACTTCTCCCCATGTGTGCACCACCACTAGCAATTTCCACACAATGTAATAAAAGTGCACCTCCTATTTACCACATCTAGGACCTGAGAAGGCACCCCCATAAATATGTATCTGTAGTTTTGGAGTTAGATAGGCCTGATGCAAGTAATTAAACTGCATGAACCTAAATCTAAAGTTCCGGGTCACCTTCTTGGTGAATTACTTGACTGCCATCCATTATCTGTCAATTCCATATTCATGCTGTTAGTTAGCTGTGATTGCTGGGCGCTACACATAATTGTGATGGCCTTTCTTCCACTCTCATGCAGCAGTAGCCACTGCAATGTTACTCCACCCTATGAGTTCCTTTGCACCCAACAAGGTAGGCACCCTCTGCTTCAGTTTATGTTGGGGACAGTGGGAGTGTGCACCAGTAGGACACAATTGTCATGGTGAAGGCAGCTTACTTTACATTAAAAATACCATAGAAATTCACTGAGAAAACCAAAGGTTATAGGGACCTTATAGTTAGGTTGACATTTTACCCACACAAAAGCATAGAAATTCAGCAGTTATAGTTATACCTATAGTAATACTTATGTTAATGAATTATAACTCATGGCCTAAAGTTAATTAATGGTGGTTGGATTAACATATAGTAAGGAAAATTACTATACCTTAACAAAAACATAGAAATTCACTGGAAAAAAACAAAGGTGACAGGGATGTTATAGTTAGGAAATAGAATTTTTTTTAAACATAGAAATTCATTGAACAAAATGGAGGTTACAGGGGTCGCACACCTGCCATGCACAGTTGTTTCGTCATACGTTTTACTGCAAATATTACATTGATATTATCAGTGATGCAATCAAAGATGTCATAAGTGCCATAATTTGCGGGTAATTACCAGTGCATTGCGAGGGCACAAGTTATAGTTACCTTAGGACACAAGTTATGCTTAGTTGAGATAGCTGTAACTATAACTGGCGAATTTCTAAAGTTTTGTACATTTAAAAGATGAGCCTAACTATAACGTTCTTCTTGTAACCTTAAAAGATGAGCCTAACTATAACGTTCTTCTTGTAACCTTTGTTTTTTTCAATATATATATATATATATATATATATATATATATATATATATATACATAGAACATAGAACATCGCTTTTCTTCCAGCAAGACACATTTCGGCCATCACATGTACAAGCGCAGCGAATCACTGTGTTTTAAATCTGCTAACCTGATAGAAATTAATACTGGACTACACAAACGAAAAACTAAAGATGGAAAACATACTGAGGTTCGCTTTGTGATACAATACATAACACATTTGTCATCGCTTCCTACCAACCGTCAACTGTATACTGCAAGACACTGACCCAAAATGGTATGAAACAGTAAAGCATGATTGTGATCATGTGCAAAGGTATGTACGCTCTAGAAAGTACAATCTTTACATCGAGATGTCTAATGCTCTATATTCCACAGTGCCTAATGGTTCAATAGGGCACAGTGTTACACAGCGCAACAATGGGTTACCCATGGTTGCCTGTGGAAAAACAAACTGATCAAGATGTGGGATTGCAATGAAAACATGGAAAAATGAACACATCCATGCACAGCAAAGTAAAAGAAACCTAGCCTCCACTAGTCTGCAAGGCACGTGATACAGCCCTCTGAAAACCTCGAAGTTGCTGAAAAACAACCCAGTCACAAATGCCAAACAGGTACCAGCGAAATAGACCGCATGTTGTGGTGGCACAGTGCTACAAGTGTCCTGCAACTGGACCTGGACAGTTATCCCAACTCGATCTACCTGATGCCTGTCATAGGGGAGGGCTGTGAATATTGCTCATGGATTGGGTGACTATGAGCGAGCCGTGTCTGACAGTGATGGCATACCATGCTCAACGCAGTTATGTTTCAACAAAACAAAACATGCTCATCTGTGATGAAATAATAAAACCAAAGCGAAAAAACACGTGCAAACACATGTTATCCAATGCATGAATGAACACCATGACAATGGTCAAAGAAAAGTGTAGAAGAACCATTAGGTAAATTTGAGTGTCAGGTCCTTGAATGCCCCTTCCTTTCATCCTATAGAGAAACACACAAAAGGCTGTGATCAGTACACAGAGAAACAACAGACTGGCCATTCAAATCATGAGAATCCAAAAGGCTAAATAGTCATGGTATGAACGGGTTGTACAGGCAAGCGGAAAGAAAATTAAAGTAAATCTTGAAAAGACAATAAAAGGACATTAAAAGAACATTAAAAGGCAATACACAAGTACCCGATGTAAGATGACCTATCCACAAAAAGATATTTTACTTGTTATGCAAATGAACATTCAATTCCTCATCCTGATTCAGATCTTCCGAATCTAGGGCCAGATGTAGCAAAAATAAAAATTGCGACTCGCATTTTACGAGTGCGAGTCGCAAAGTGGAATGCCAGAAAAAAAAGCGATCTGATTTTGCGACTCGCAGCCGGACTCGCAACGCTGTGTGCGAGTCCGCAGTTTGCGAGGTCGCTGTTTACGAGTGTGCAAAAACGAACTCGCAATTAGCGAGTGGGTGTCGCAAATTGCAAATACCTTCAAAATTGCTTGCAGATGCAGCAGAACACTCCAGAAAGCATACCAGAACACCCTGGAAACACTTCCTGGCACATGATGATGACATCACAGCCAGGAAGTTAACAAATACACCTGGGAGGAGGGCTCAACAGTGAGCAGTGTCTCTGCCACTCACAGTAGCGTGCTGAGGAGTGGTAGGCACAGCACCATGGACGCAGCAGGGACCAGCCAGGCTGGCAGGAGGGGCAGGAGATCATAGATAACAGCCAGGACAGATTCATGTGGCACATGGCGTTAATGTGCCACATGACTGGTTGGCATTTTCCTGCCCATGGACAATTTCAACTTGTATATAGTTTCTTCATGACATTAATAAAACAGTTATTTTTGTTCCACTTAACAAATGGTTAATAGGTGAGTATGGTGGGAGTTGACATGTACCGTCCAGAATATTGTATTGCAATGTGGTCCCGTCTCAGTCTGCCTTGATTAGCTAGACTCCTATCCCCATGATGGCGATGTGGTTGTTCTTGCTCTTCATCATCAGGATCTGGGTCTGCAGGGGTGAGAGGTAGCCCACGTCGGGTGGCTATGTTGTGGAGGATGGCGCATGTGACCACAATTTTGAAAGCGGTAATGGGGGTGTATTGGAGGGCGCCTCCGCTGCGGTGGAGGCATCGGAATCTTGCCTTCAGGAGTCCGAAGGTGCGCTCTATGAGGTTCCTGGTCCTCTTATGCGCACTGTTGTATTGCCTCTCTGAATCATTGCTGGGTGTTAAAAATGGAGTCATGATCCATGGCCTTAGAGCATATGCACTGTCACCTGTTGGGCACAAAAGTACACTGTTAGGAAGTCCAGATAGTCGTGCACAGTGACCTGTGTGTATGTCTGCAAGGTGTATGCAGCTCTACCTAGGAGGTATCCGTCTCCAAACTCCCCACGTTCCAGGCGTTGATGTATCCCACTATGTCTAAAAATGTATGAGTCATGGGTACTGCCTGGAAACTTAGCTACGATGTCCGTGATGACGTAATGGGCATCACAAACAACCTGTATGTTGAGTGAGTGGGTACACTTTCTGTTGCGAAAAATATGTTCCAGATTAGCGGGGGGCATATTTGAATGTGTGTCCCATCTACACATCCAATTACATGGGGGAAGTGGGCAATGCGGTAAAAGTCCAGCTTCGTGCTGTTAATTTCTGCCTCATTCCTTGGTAAGTATATGAACTGAGACCTGTGCGCTACTAAGGCATCTAGGAATGCCCTGAGGAACCTTGACACTGCACTTTGGGATACCCCACCTGCCACGGCAATGACCCCCTGATAGCTCCCTGAGGCCAAGAGGTGCAGTGCGCATAGTACTTGCACATGCGTAGGGATGGCGCAGCCACGCAGAGTCTTGTGTTCTAGCTGTGGTTTTAGTAAATCTATGAATTCTAGAATGGCAGCGCTGCTAAGGCGGTATTTATCATAGATCTCCTCTTCAGTTTGCTGGAAAAGGGTCTGCCTTGTTCTATATATCTTCTCCTGTCTGTGGCCCCTCCTCCTCCTCTGCTGGGCTGCGTAGACTCTCCTCCTCACTGCTATCAGGTATATGTCCGCCATCTTGAGTGACCCAGATGCCTTCTGGGTCTCCTTTTATACTTTGGTAATGGTTACCACCTGCTCTGAGTTAGTGGTAAATGCGACTTGCAAACTGGGCTTTTTGCGACTAGTCGCAATTTGCAAATTGCAATTGCATAAGGTTTGCGACTCGCAAATTGCGACTTGCAATTTGCGGGTCGCAAAATAGGGTCGCAACGGATGCGACTCGCAAACGGGTCCCATCGCTTTTTGCGAGTCGGAAATGGGCTTTTTGCATCCCATTTCCGATTTTGCACTGTCGCAAATTGCGAATCGGCCCGTTTGCGAGTCGCAAACGTTTGCTACATCTGGCCCCTAGTGTCTTAAGGTCAATAATCAATTGTGTGTGTAGATACATACCCACACACACATGTATATTTCACACTCTCCTCTCCTCGCAACCGAAGAGGGACAGCACTTAGGAATCGCGGTATCGTCCAAGTTTATTTGTAGCAGAAACAAAACAAATGCCTTTGACAAATACCGCGGCTCCATATTGCCTCAACCTTTAACCTCTCAACGCGATTAAACCAACCAATCATCTACGTGCAACACAGACATTTCTTTTCAATTTTTGTCACTTTTTCCACATAAATCGTAAAATTAACCAAATCATCACAAGCAAAAATACTCAGACAGGAGAAGCAATGAAAAAATGACCGTATTTCATAATCACAGAGCATCTCAATTTGGTATGTTGTCAGAGCGTCAAATAAAGAAAACATACAATGAAAAAAGCATCAAAAGGCACTGAACAATAATGATGGGCTACTACAATGCTGGTACCTAATAATGCACACAAGCCTGAATCGGCAAGACAGCAACTCAACAATTAAGCAGAATAATAAAACATAATTTTACAAAATTATCACATGCGATAAATGCTTGCATCTTAAAAATGCAATCCTAAAATATAGCCCAAGTTGGCAAACCTGCAAATATTTCCTTAAATTGCAGCCCTAAAAAAACGTATCAACATAGAAAAATAAATAAAATAAGAAAAGGATATGTTAGCTCTTTTGCATTTTCAAAGTATTTATACTGCTCCATTCTATAAAAAAATACAAAAAGTAAAAAATAACTATTAAATTAATTAGCATTATCACTCAAACACCACAAAACCCCAAATTAAATACTCATACAAAAAAACAAATTACCACTATCTACTAAATGTAAAGAATTGAAATAAAGAGAATGGGAAGAAAAATGGAAGAAAACGGGCCAGATTATGGAGCGTACTGAAATTTCGCAATACTAGAATTACAAGCATAAAAATTTGTCACAAAAATAATTCTAGAAATAACATTTCTAGAATAAAAATTCTAGAATAAAAGTCCTAAAGTCACAAGAAGGGGAAATACTTGAAGACCCAAACTACAAAGAATTTGACATGTATATACAATTCTTCCCCTGAGTTCATCCCTAATGGTTCTTTACTATAAAATGCCACAATATATATAGATTCCATAATTCTTAGGGCTCTCTCTCTCTTCCTGGCCTTAATATCTTTTCTCACACAATCTATTACAGAATATTTTTAAGCTCCTCCAGTCTCCCTTCATGAACTATGTTAATATGCTGGATAGGTCACACCCTTATTCTTTTCAGCCCTAGGGTGTTGCAAAATTATTTGATGCATCTATAGTGTAGTACTCCCTACATAGATTTTCGGACAGGTGAAGGTTAAGATATATACTACATGATTACTCTTGCGATCAAATGGGATTCTTATTCGGTGCACTATCTTACCATTTAGGAAGACATTCATGGCAGTGACACCATTCCTACATTCTGTGCATTTGGTGCACTTAGTAAATCCTTTAATATTAGATAACCAAGGGCCAGATGTAGCAAAGGGTTTGCGCCTCGCAAACGGCGAAAATCGCCGTTTGCGAGGCGCAATAGCCTCCTTGCTATTCAGAGTCATACCGACTCTCAATATGCATTTCAGAATCGCAAATAGGAAGGGGTGTTCCCTTCCTATTTGCGATTCGGAGTGGAATGCAAATGGAGTCGCAGTTACCATCCACTTGAAGTGGATGGTAACCCACTCGCAAATTGGAAGGGGTCCCCATGGGACCCCTTCCACTTTGTGAATGGACCCACAAATATTTGTTCAGGGCAGGGAGTGGTCCAAGGGACCACTCCCTGCCCTGAAAAAATACCGAAACTAAAGGTTTCGTTTTTTTTTTTAAGTGCAGCTCGTTTTCCTTTAAGGAAAACGGGCTACACTTAAAAAAAAAAACTGCTTTATTTAAAGCAGTCACGAACATGGAGGTCTGCTGACGACAGCAGGCCTCCATGTTTGCGAGTGCCTAGACTTGCTATGGGGTCACAATTAGCGACCCACCTCATGAATATTAATGAGGTGGGTCATTGCGACCCCATAGCGAGTCGCAGTCGGTGTCTGAGACACCGTACTGCATACCAATTTGCGAGTTGCAAATTGCGAGTCGCAGGGACTCGCAATTTGCAAGTCGCAAATTGGCGTTTTGCTACATCTGGCCCCAAGTTCCTTCTCTCTTTTGTCTCACATCACTTCTCACTATATAATATCTAGTGGATTTTCCTCTACGGAAAGTCAACAATGGTTTTCTGGGAGATCAGGACCTATAAATGGATCACTTTTGAGAAGCTTTCAATGCTTGTTAAGTATAGCCTGTAAGTGTCTGAGTGGGTGTGTCAGTGGGAGAAATTGATTGAAAGGGAGATAGAAAGAGAGAAAGAAAATGAGAGGGAAATAGAGGTTTTTTAGGCTTTAATAGCTTGTATACTTAAAATGAGATTTTTGTTTTTGATTTAACTTAAAAAAATCTATTTGTTATTTTTTTTTAAACTACGACCTTCACACTGAGCTGTTTTTTTAAGCTCTTTAGGGGCTATCTTGGACCGTGAGATAGCCCTCAAAGCCTCCCCCTCGGTCCCTATGTATTTTATTATTATTTTTATTATGAAAAAGTCCATACGGGCTACCTGGCACAGTGGGGGAAGCCTTAAAACGTCCCTCACAGTGCCATTGCTTCAGCAAGTAGGGAGCTGCTTTGACAGCAGCTCCGTGCTTGCTGAAGCATTTCATCTCTGTCCCCTTCCTGCATGCATGGGTCAGGGATGAAAGCTTCGAATTTTGACAGCAAAACCTGCTTTACAGGTCCTGCTGTCAAAACCCAAAGTGTTTGCTGTGGCTTGGCTGCAGCTCTGCCACAGCAAACAGCTATGTCCTAGGACTGGGCACCCCGGGACATAGCAAGAGCCGACCCTGGGGGGTAGCGGTCTCCAGGGCCATCAGTGGCTCCATGAGGTGGGCCATGCAGCCCCCCTCCAATGAGAATTTAGCCATGGGGTAGTGGTCCCCAGAGTTTGGGGGGGTCCCAAAATGACCTCCTTCTATTTTTTTAAATATTTGGCTCAGGGGGTGGTGGTCCCTGGGGCGCGGGGAGCCACGTGACCCCACCACTGAAAATTTCATGTAACTCTCCCCCACAATAAAAACATTTATTGTCCCAGGGAGGTGGTAATCCCGGGAGCAGGGGGGACGCACCCCACTGCATTTTTCAGATTTGCCCTACGGGGGTGGTGGTCCCCGGGGCAGCAGGTGGGGCAATGAGGCCCCCTCTGATTTTTTACACTAAAGCCCCCGGGACTTGGCCCACCCCAGTGCATTATAGTAACGAAAAACGGGAGGCTGTGCTTTGGTTTTTTAAAATTACACAGCAGATCCACAGATCCACCACTACTCAATCCGCAAATTTGCAAAAAATTGCTTTTTAGCCCTGGGGGTCCCTTTGGGACCCCACCACCAGAGTTAAGGGGTCAGGGTGCCAGTACCCTGGCCCCTTGTCTTTTCTTTAATGTTTGTTTTGGAACTTGGTTTCAGCCGAGTCCCAAGATGGAGGACAACACTTCAACAACTTTTGTTGTTGAAGTGTTATCAACCAATCCGATCTCTGAACGAGATCGGGAGGGGTTGCAAATCCTTTGCATCCCTAGACATACAAATTTGGATTTTCTTTAATTTCTCTAAAACTACTGAACGGAATTATACCAAAACAAAAAAAGCACTCTTTCTGAACCAGGACCTACCTCCCTGCCAAATGTTTTTTCAGCCCCCCCAAGACGGATCACCCCAAAATTTTCCAGGCGGCAGCTGATGGAACTAGCAATGTTTTTGGGAATGTTTCATGAAGATTTGTCAAGCGACCCCAAAGAAATAGGCAAGCAAATAAACACTTTTTATATAGAAACTAGTCCAGAACTATAAGTACCTAGTGGTGACTGCCACTACGTTATACAATATAATATAATTTAATATTTATAGCACTGACTATTCGGTCAAAATGCAAATGTAACGAAACGCAACACAAAGTTGGATCAGTGAATCAGTGTAACGCTCTGTGCCACTGCAGATCCTCACCCAAGAGGCTCTCTATCTCTCTGTTCAAGCATCAAAATGTACAAACGTTCGGCGTATAAACTAGACAAATAAATTAGCATAACATAAATTATGGGAAAGAGAGTCAGTTAAAAATCAACCATTTTTAAGTGGCACAGCTTTTGTTTGAGTGGAATTTCTATATGCCTGTAAAAATACCGCACTAAAGCAATAACATACCGTACAGTGAAACAAAAATACTGTCCGCAATCATACAAAACCAAAACGATGTCTATAAGTAGTCTCTGCAGCCCATATAAATAATTCCTTTAACAACTCAAATGCCTTATCTGCTGGGATTCACCCTTACATTGTTAGCTTCAAAATCTGCTTGTCGCCTTCGATTTCTAAATTAACAATTCACTGTCCTCTTTTGCTGCCTCCTGCACATTTAAAAGGCAATAAAGGCTGCACTTAAAATAGTTGGCACAAGCACAGTGAGGAACTTTCAGGTTGAGATGGCAGAAGGCCTGGCAGGTAAGTGTGCCCAGAGGAAAGATGATCAATGGCCAGGAACGCAACACTGGCTCACAGTAGCTGAAGACGGTGATTAGCTTGCATACCTCGCCAAGTAGTTCATTGTTGACAGCCACGGTGCTGCCAAGTGACCCATGTCATGTGTGTCCCCTTCAGCAAGTCCTGGCCGGCAGTATTCCATCATCCTACGGCTTGAAGTTTTGTGTTTCTCTTTTCATGTGGGGCCTACAAATCCCAGAGTTCAAAGCGTTATTGACAGTAACATATAACATATTGCTCATTACAGGATTAAAGACTGCAGACCTTCAATCCCCTAACATATGCAAAGAGATGGCGCTCTTAATATCAATATTTGATTTAGAAATTATTCCAGGCCTATACACGTTTTAGATACTGGTGCATTATAACATTCTCGGGTAATCATTTTTTGGAAAACTATCCTAGGCATGATGACACAATACATACCTGAAGGATACAATCCGATTAGATTTTTTTAAATTTTAATTAATTAAGGAGAGGAAGTGGTTCACGTCGTTTTCTGTTAGAAGTTAAGCAGTAATGAACACTGTATTTAGAACATATAAGGTGGAACCCATTAACACAGTTCAGTACAGTTTCATATAGATTACTGTTTACTTAGAAGAATGCTCTATCGGCAGAACTTTTTGCTCTGCTCATGCTCCTGGTCTTCCATGAACAACTGCCAGAGTTCATACACAGTGACCTCACAACTGTCTATGACATCACACACATTCTATGCTGAGGAGAAGGGAAAGAGACGGGTATTAAATTACAAGATCTCTCTCTCCTTTAACATAACACAAAAACTAGGATATAATAGAACAGAATACACAATGAGGACTTCGGCCCTCATTACGAGTTTGGTGGGTGGTGGAAGCCGCCCATCAAACTCTTCCCGCCTTCATACCGCCTGTGCCGCCTGAACCCCACCGGCCCTATTAGGAGTTTGCCGCAGGGCCGGCAGGCGGAAGCAGTGTTTCCACCCACCAGCCCTGCGGTGAACAGGGCCTTAACATTGACACCGGCTTCTAATGGAGCCGGCGGCAATGTGGCGGTGCGGCGGGGGCGGTGGATGCGGCGAGTTCAATAGCACCCGTCGCGCATTCCACTGCCCATAATTCGGGCAGTGGAATGCGCGATGGGGCAGTGCATGGGGGACCCTGCAATGCCCATGCCAAGTGTATGGGCAGTGCCGTGGCCCCCATGGGCACCCCACACTCCTATTCCATCAGCCTTTCCATGGCAGTGTAACCCGCTATTGGAAGGCTGGTGATATGGGGACTCATAATCCCTGCAAGCAGCGCTGCCCTGGAGGATGAAAACCACCGGGTCCGCCAGGCTGCCAGCTTGTGGCAGCCTGGCGGTGTCGGTGGTCCGACCATCATGATGTGGTGGTCCCACCGCCAACCTGTTAGCGGTGGGACCGCCACAGCGAGTCTGGCAGTCATTCAACCACCAGACTCGTAGTGGGAACCTATATATACCACAAAAACATGCCTCAAAGGGACACTGCAACCAACAGGCCTTTGGCAAATTGGACTTATCCAACACATAAAAAAATATCAACACCTAGACAGATCGGACATCAACCCCAGGAGAATGAAACTGAATACCAGGCAACTGGCTAGACCAGGGCCACGGCCCAATGACAAACCAGAAACACACACTGCCCACCTGGAGCGCAGGTCGTCAGGACAACAGGGAAAATACTGGATCACTACAACATAGGGCAATGGGAATCCTGCTCCCCACAACATAAGGATATAGGAAACACTTCTCTTCCCCTGCCTGTCATGATCCGTAGCTTGTGCGTTTATATACTAAACAGGCACGGAGTTGCGCTCCTCCACACTTCTTTGATGCTCGAATCTTCCAGAGCAGAAAGAGGTAAGTGGTACATACAAAGTGTGGGTGCACCATGGTTTGAGGCTTCAAGTCTGTGATGCTGGCACCACACAAACGCACAAGTGGAGGTAAGATGGACTACTTGTCCACAGCACCATAGAACGCTCGCAAGATGCGCTGTGGAAGTGGACATCTTGGGCCCAAGGAGTATAAGCTCCTCGTGTTTCAGAGTCTTCCTTGCTAGGCAGCTGGGATTCTTATTTGTTGCAACGAGATCCTTGTTGTCAGAAATTAGAGAAATTAGAACTCACCTCGCTATCAAATGGCATTATCAAAGACAGATTAGATACAAAGCAAATTCTGTGATAAAACTAAAGATTGAGGATTTTGACATTTGTTTTCACACTGTTACTGAGGTCATCCTTACAGCCATTACCCACTCCAACTTTGCACGTATTGTTTCATGAAAACAGCAAGAGGCTATTCAGTTTATATTTCTTTAGACTCACATGAGTTATTAAGGTATTGACTGTGCCTGGGAACTGATTACTTATTGCCAGGAGGAAAAGTAAGATACAAACGTGTATTTCTTATGGGACGCTAATGAACTTGGTACATTGAGAATCATTCATATCACAGCATCACAAATCATTGAAAGTAGGAGTCGATATAGGAAGTATGGTGCATGTTATTTATTTACTATGGCTTTCATTACAACCCTGGTGGTCGGTGATAAAGCGGCGGTAATAACGCCAACAAGCCGGCGAAAAAATAAATGGAATTATGACCATATCGAAAACCGCCAACACAGACAGCCACTTCAACACACCGACTGCCACGGCGGTAGCAACAAGCACCGCAGTGGTAACCTCCAACAGCCAGGCGGAAGACAATGTACCACCCACTGTATTAAAAGAGGCCTATCTGCCACGTTTTCAGGGGTGGTACCAACGACAACAAAAACACTGTGGAAACAGAGCTCAGAAGTCAAAGGACTCACCTCTGGAGACTCAGGGAACAACCACAACGCCATGGAGCCCGAACTCCAGGTGTTCCCCATGCTGGTCTACCTCCTCATACACCAGGAATACCAATGGCGGCGACGATGACCACAGTGAGAACTGCCGTCTAGCACACAGGGGACGGGCGAGGAAAAAGAGAGTGACAAACACACGCAACACCCCCACCCACAACAATAAACACACAAACAGATGCACCAACATTACAAATCCATCCCGTACCCCTCAGGAATAATGCAAGGACAAAAGGAAGCGATTGAAGTGAGTGTAATAAGATAGAAATCTGGAAATACGTCCTCAAAATTCAAAAAAGTGTTTACATATATACAAAAGGAGGGACACTGACCAGTCCATAATGTCCGCGGGACACAGGGCCACATCACATAGGCCAAGGCGCCACCTTACTTCTGCATCAACATGGAGAGAACACTGCTGGGGCATCAGGTTGAAAATACACAGGCACCTCAGGGGGACGGGGAATGGGGGTCACCTCAGCCTGAAGATGGTACAACGCCACTTGTCCTGGAGGGGGCAACATGCACTGTGCATTGTCCTGGAAAGTGGAAAGCAGCAGCCTCTCAAGTGGGTGGTTTGCCCACTGCTTGGTCCTGGGAGGTGCAAAGCCACAGTCTCTCAAGTGGGTGGTTTGCCCACTGCTTAGTCCTGGGGAGTGCAAAGCCACAGTCTCTCAAGTGCGTGGTTTGCCCACTGCTTGGTCCTGGGGAGTGCAAGGCCACAGACTCTCAAGTTGGTGGTTTGCCCACTGCTTGGCCCTGGGGAGTGCAAAGCCACAGTCTCTCTAGTGGATGCCTTCTTCCACTGGTTCTGGAGGGGGCTTTGTGCCCAGTGTGCTTCATCCTGGCAAGGAGGGGGTGAGTGGCTGCCTTCTTCCACCGGTTTTGGAGGGGGCTTTGTGCCCGTGGGCTTCATCCTGGCAAGGAGGGGGTTAGTGGATGCCTTCTTCCACTGGTTCTGGACGGGGTTTTGTGCCCAGTGTGCTTCATCCTGGCAAGGAGGGGGTGAGTGGATGCCTTCTTCCACTGGTTCTGGAGGAAGCTTTGAGCCCTGTGATGCAGATCTTGGGGAGTGCAAGGTCACAGTCACTCACCTGGGTGTCAGACCCACATGATTTGCAGTGGGCAGGATGCATTACACTCCATGGAGGCAGGACTACACACTGCCCACCGGCAGTGACAGCTGGTCAGTGGTGGCAGTGCTGGTGCTTGTGTCGGTGCTTCCAGTGGTGGGGGGAGGCTCCATCCCTTCCCCTGCAGCCTCAGACGGCTGCCCACTGGCGCTGCTGCTGCTGGCAGTGGTGCTGGTGGTGGTGCAGGTGGCGGTGCTGATGGCGGTGCTGATGGCGGTGCTGGTGGCGGTGCTGGTGGCGGTGCTGCCAGTGGTGGGGAGAGGCTCCAGCCCTTCTCCTGCAGCCTCAGGCGGCTGCCCACTGGGGCTGCTGCTGCTGGCAGTGGTGCTGGTGGCAGTGATGGTGGCAGTGCAGGTGGCGGTGCTGATGGTGGTGCAGGTGGTGGTGCAGGTGGCAGTGCTGATGGCGGTGCTGGCAGTGGTGGGGGAGGTTCAAGCCCTTCCCCTGCAGCCTCGGATGTCTGAAGAGCCACAGTTGGTGTTGGGGGCACATATTCAGTCACAGCACCAGGCCTCCTGTCTGCAGGGGCAGGCCCTTTGCCCTTGATGTCTGGTAGTGCCTCCTTGCCCTTGCCTTGGCTGTCTGGTGGTGCCTCCTTGCCCTTCCCCTTGCTGTCTGGTGGTGCCTCCATGCCCTTCCCCTTGTAAGCTAATGGTGCCACCTTGCCCTACCCCTTGTAAGCTGGAGGTGCCTCCTTGCCCTTGACAGCTGTTGGTACATCCTTGCCCTTCCCCTTGGCAGCTGGTGCAGGCACACTGCCAGTGCTGATGGGTGTCTCCTTGGAGCCTCTCACACCTGCAGTAGCTGCCAAAACTACAGTGGCCGTGGACTTGGTGGCTCAGGTGCTAGCCTGGGTTCTGCCCACCCTGGCCCAACGTGAAGGACGGGGGGAGGGGTAGGGAAGAGGTCAACGGTGGAGAGGAAAAGCTTTTTAGGGACACTGGGACAGGAAGAGGGTGAAGGTTTGGGAGTGGAGGAAGACGGAGTGGTTGTAGGATGTTTCTCTTAGCTGTGTTTGGGTGCAGGTGCATGGGTTGGATGCTGTTGTGAGGTGGATGGCTGTTGGGTGCCTGAATGCTTGCGTTTGTGTACTTTGGGAGGAGGGGGCACACACACAGTGGGAGAGGACACAGGGGATGTGTGCATGGATGTGGGGGTGGTGACTGCCAGTGAGGGGCATGCAGTGATAGGCGTGATGGTGATGGAGGCAGTGGTTGTGGATGTAGTGCATGCAGGTTTGCCTGAGTCACTCCTGTGTGTTGTATTAGGTGCATGCTGGTCTCAATGTGTGCTTGGGATAGGTTGGGGTTCAGGGGAATGGGACTGGGCAGAGGAATCTGGAGGGGGGAGGCTAGAGACAGGAACAATGGCACGCCACACCAGAGTGAATGCCCTCCAGGAATGCATTTGTGTGTTGCAAATGCCCTGCCAGGCCCTTGATGGCATTCACTATGGTTGACTGCCCAACAGAGATGGATAGCAGGAGGTCAATAGCCTCGTCACTCAGGGCAGCAGGGCTACCTGGGGCAGGGCCTGAGGTGCCTGGGACGAAGGAGATGCCCACCCTCCTGGGTGAGCGGGCACAGGAAACTCACTGAGGGGCTGCTGGGAGGGCGGTGCTGGTAAGGGGGTGGTGGCTGTACCTGTAGTTGGGGTGACCACAGAGCTGTCTGCCACCACTAGGGAGCTTCCATTGGAGGAGGTATCACTTTCATAACTGTCCCCTCCTGTCTCCGCCATGGTGCTCCCCTCACCCTCCATCCCACTGGTGCTCTCACCGTCGGTGGATTCAGCCTCATGGGCCCTGTCGGATGCAGCTCCCTCCGTCGCCGGTGCCTCTGACCTCTGAGATGTTAATGCTCAGAGGGACAGGATGACAAAACAAAAAGAGGGGAAGAGAAAGAGGATAAACTTGGTCAATGGCAGCAACAACACCACCGTTGGCATACACAAAACACAGGGAACAGCCCTACGCACTAGGCAATGCACTACCAGTCACAATGCTAGTCACCAGGCCATGGACAGTAATACCTAACGCCAGTTGCAGCATACCTAAGACCCACAGAGCCCTGCCCAGTAGTGGATGCCCAATAGCTTGGTTGGAGATGGAGTTCATCAGTCCCCGCCCAACATGGAACCTACTCTGCAATGTCCGGCCTGGCCTAGGGGCATCAACAGGCCCACATCCCCCACCCAGAGACCACCCCACCACGCGCATGTAGTATATTGGGAAATGTACTTACCCCCTTGTGGCTGCTGTGATGCCCTCAAGTGCCCATCCAGCTCCGGATAGGCCACCGCCAGTATGTCGAACATCAGGGGGGTCAGGGTTCGACGGGCACCCCTTCCTCGTTGGGAGGGCATCCCCATCTGGCCTCCACCGTCTTTCGTGCCCAGCGTCTCAGGTCCTCCCACTGTTTGTGACAGTGGGTGCTCCGCCTGCCATAGACCCCCAGGGTCCCACATCCTTGGCGAAGTAACGCCATATACCCTTTTTCTGATGGCCGCTGACCTGCAGAGGCAATACCCATAGAAAAAGGGAATCAGTCATACCGTCCGGCCTGTTACACTAATGGCCCACCATATCCCTCTCATCCCCTTACACACATACACTGCCCACCATACATGCAGCACGCAGCCCAGCACCCCTCAAACACCCCCCCCTTACACAGAGGCCTTCACATACAGCACTCCATGCATTCATGCCCCATGCATTGTGCTCACAGTGTACTCACCTGTTGGTCTGGAGGCCCATACAGCATTCAGTTCTGGGGTAGGACCCCATCCAACAGTCTCTCCAACTCTGCTGCTGTGAAGGCAGTGGCCCTTTCCCCAGTGACACGAGCCATGGTGGGTTCCAGACACAGGTCACGGCAGCACGTGCAATGTAGGTCCTCTCCTGTTGGAGGTCTGGTAGCAAGTGAGTGAACAGATAGAAAATGGCGGTCACATCCGCGCGGTATGTACCGTCACCGCCAGCGTACATCACCATTGGCTACTATAACCCAAAGGGCCCAATGTTAACCAATGAGGAGTTGCACGGAGGTAGTCGACCGCGTTACCTCATTTCCACCTGTCCATCCACACAGGACAGGCGGCCACCATTTCGGGGGGGCAGGCCATGGCACCTAACTGCGTCACAGCACACATAGGCACAAATAGGGCCTATACATCAACATACTGGTTCTGTCACAACATGCAATGCACTGTACATTTAGGAAATTTTGAAAACTGACCAGATGCTCATCGTTTTGCCCCCTAGATTACAACTGCCGAGGATAAATATGAGATGGAGACATCCCCCCATGTACAGGCCCCTGGTGGACTTGGCAACAATGGTGGACAGGCATATTATCCTCACCTACAGACTTGACAGGGCCACAATCAAAGAGCTGTGTGCCCAATTAGAGCCAGACCTGATATCTGCTATCCGTCACCCCACTGGGATCCCCCCTCTTGTGCAAGTCCTATCTGTGCTCCATTTCTTGGCAAGTGGCTCCTTCCAAGTGACAGTGGGCTTGGCAGCAGGAATGTCTCAGCCAATGTTCTCAATAGTGCTGACCAGAGTGTTTTCTGCCTGCTGAAACACATGCGCAGCTACATTGTTTTCCCCCAGGTGGAGTATTTGGCCACAGTGAAAGCTGACTTCTATGCAATGGGACCTATCTCCAACATTATTGGGGCAATAGATGGTACACATATTGCCTTTGTCCCCCCCCTGGAGAAATGAACAGGTGTTCAGAAATCGAAAGAGCTTTTACTCTATGAATGTGCAGATAGTGTGCCTGGTGGACCAATACATTTCCCATGTGAATGCAAAGTATCCTGGGTCTGTGCATGATGCCTTTATGGTGATGAATAGCAGCATCCCACACGTGATGGCTCAACTACAGAGGCACAGGGTGTGGCTAATAGGTGAGCCCATGGACTCCACCTATTATATGTTGGTGTATGGGCTTGGCCCTAAGGGTTAGTGTCTGGCTAACAGGTATCCCTCGGTATTTGCAGGTGACTCTGGTTACCCCAACCTCTCATGGCTACTGTCCCTAGTGAGGGATCCCAGGACAAGGGCAGAGGAACGTTACAATGAGACACATGGGTGAACAAGAAGAATTATAGAGCAAACCTTTGTCCTCCTGAAGGCCAGGTTTCGGTGCCTCCATCTAACAGGTGGTTCCCTGTGCTACTCACCAAAGAAGGTGTGCCAGATCATCGTGGCATGTTGCATGTTGCACAACCTTGCCTTACGTCGCCAGGTGCCTTTTCTGCAGGAGGATGAGGCTGGAGATGGGCGTGTGGCAACGGTGGACTCTGTGGACAGTGACAAAGATGAGGCAGAGGATGAGGATGTGGACAACAGAACAGCAAGCATTCCACAGTACTTCCAGTGGCACACAGGTAAGACACTGTAACTTCCTCTTCCATTGCTGTTTTGTATTGTAAATATTCTGACTACTATGGCCACTTACTGTACCCATTTACAGATATCTCTGCCCCACTCTGGCTCCTGGTGTATTGACTGCAGCAAACTACTGGTCATACCTAAGTATACATTACTGTACAGTTGATTTGCAATGTCTTCTGATTGTGAAAGGAATACATAGTTCAATCACCTGACAGACTCAATACTTGTATTTTGTACAAGGATGTTTATTCTTGTGCTAATAAATGGATGGGGTACTGCTATAGGCTGGGGTGGTGGTGCAGGAGAGTCCATGATAGCTTCCAGTCTATTTGAATCACAGGTGCATTGTCCAAGGGGGCATGGGAAGTGGAGCAATGGCAGTTCAAGGTGGACAGGGTGACAGAGTGGGATACAAGGGTGTCAATCAGGAGAGTCTTAATTCCTGGTGGGGGTCTTGGCAATGTTCTCTTGCTTCTGCCTGGATCACAGGAACTGTTTGCGGGGTGGTTCTCCTTCTGCAGGGGGTGGGGTGCTGGTGGCTTGTTGTTCCTTTGGCAGGGCCTCCTGTCCACTAGCGTCAGCAGAGGTGGAGGGCTGTTCATCGGTGTGGCTAGTGTTAGGGGCCCGTTGGGGCCTGTCCTCCCCCTGTCACACAGCAGTCCTCCCAGCTTCCCTGCTGTCCTTTGTCTCTGTTCCCTGAACTGTGTGCCCACTGCCACTGACCCCAGGTCCCAGATCGTCCTGTGTTTGTGGTGTGCCCTGGGGTCCCTGTAGTGGTGGACACACTTCTGATTGACGTGTCCTGGAGACAGAGGTACTGTCCTGCTGGGTGGGTGCTGTGCTGGTGTTTCCGGAGGGGGGAGGCTCTGTGGTGGTATAGGACTGTGCCTAGGTAACCAACTGTCAGGAGGTCCCTGATGGGCCAGATTGGTCATCCTGATCCAGGCATGCAGAGCTGCTGTCATCAATGTGGGCCTCTTCTGGGGGGGGTGGGGGCTGGATGTTGCTTGCACCTCCTCTCCAGTGACGTTGTGTGGGGGACCTGTGGGGATGTAAATGCAGTGTTATTGTTTCTGCATGTGACATCTTGTGCATGGGTGTGTTGGCCTCTATGGTTGTGAGTGCCCTGTCAGCGTTGCCTTGTGTGAGTAGTTATTTTGTGGGCTAGGTGATTCTCTCTAGTGTGTATGCTGTGGTGAAGGGTGTCCATGCAGGGCTGGGAGTGGTGTCCATCCATTGGTGGTGCATGCAGTGCTGGGTACTGGGATGGGTGGGTTGTGATGGTGGGGTGTATGTGAGGTGGTGGGGTGATGGGGGTGAGGGTAGGAGTGGGGGGTATGTGATGGCATTCAGGTAGGGGGCTGAAAGTAGTAAAGATTTGACTTACCAGAGTCCAGTTCTCCTGCTATTCCTGCCAGGACCTCAGGATGCAGTATTGCCAAGATTTGCTCCTTCCATGTTGTTAGTTGGAGGAAGGAGGTGGGGGACACCGCCAATCCTCTGTACTGCTATCTGGTGTCTTGCTACCACAGAATGCACCTTCCCCCGTAGGTCATTCCACCTCTTCCTGATGTCATCCCTTGTTCTTGGGTGCTGTCCCACAGCGTTGACCCTGTCCACGATTCTCCGCCATAGCTCCATCTTCCTAGCAATGGATGTCTGCTGCACCTGTGATCTGAATAGCTGTGGCTCTAGCCGGATGATTTCCTCCACCATGACCCTTAGCTCCTCTTCTGAGAACCTGGGGTGTCTATGTGGTGCCATGGGTGTAGTGTGCGTGGTGTGTGTGAGGGTGTGTGGGGTGATGTGTTGGGGTGTTTGCTGTGAGGTACGTGGATAGTGTATGGGTGATGGTGTTCTGTGGCTCTGGTTCTGTGGGTGCTCTTGCTGTGTCTCTCACTAGTGGCAAGTTAGTCGTAAAGGGTTGTGGGTAATGTGGGTGTGTTTTATAGTGGTGTGAGTGTGGTGTGTGTATGTGTGTCAGGTGTGTGTAGTTTGAATTGTCCAATGTGGTGTTGTTTTTTATGTGTGTGTGTATTTTGAGCGAGGTGGTATGTACCGCCAATGGTTTACTGCGGTTGAATGTCCTCCTTGGTGATTCGTGGGTCATAATATTGTGGGTGTAGTTCTGTTGGCATTAACGGTGTGGTTTTGGTACCGCCAGTTTATCACTGACCTTTGGGCTGGCAGACTTGTGTGTGTGTCTGTATAGTGACGGATTGCTATGTGTGTGTCATATTATGGGTAGCAGTAAACTGCTGCGGGCCGGAATGTTGGCGGTAGTCAGCATGGCGGTAAGAGGGACTAACCGCCAATGTCATAATGAGGACCTATGTCTGTTATTAGTGGCTTCAATTGTATTTCTATTCTAGAAATTCACAAGGGTTCAAACAACACAGATTGTCACAAGATACATTGTATGCTATAATAAGTATTCTGGCTTGGGTTTCAGTTCATAAAATATTAAAAGGGGAATTATTTGCTTTAGATACTGACACTTCTGCATTGCAGGCTACGTCCAGCTGAAAGAACACGGAGAGTGAATATATCCATTTTATCTATTTCTCCATCATGTCCCATTCCCTTTTCCCTGTACTGGGTTCACTGACTGCATAGCAACATTTTTATAGTTTTCAGTGGGTTCAGGAAGGTGAGGAGATTAGTTAGCATTGCTACTGTTCAATCTGAATTGCTAGGTTAGTGCTAACATCATAGTAACATCAGGAAATAGGACAATAGCATATGATAATTATTCATCTACAGAAAGCACTGGGGATACACAGCAATAATACACAATAGAGAAAACATCCAAAGGTGTCAGTACAGATTGTATAGACACTGCCACACCACAAAGGTAGCAGAGGCATGCAAAGGTGCATTACAACACAACAAAACTGAGATAATATTTTGTGGCCACATAACCCTACCACAAGACACGACAACCACATAAGGAAACTTTCAACACAAAAACAGACGTTTCAACAGACAATACTGTCATCTTCATTTTAGATGGGTGTACACTTCCTCACCAAAAAGGCATGCAAGATGTGTGAAAGGTGTTCTACAATAAAACAACACAAATGTGTCATCTCCATTTGACAATATTACCCCACAACAAAGTTAAGAGCATTAGAACATAAAGACACTCTGAAACATTTTTTCTCAAACAATACCAAATCATTGAAAGTTTAACTATGGTGCTGCATGATAAAGGGTGGGACTGGAACAGCACAGCTCTTGATGGAGTTGTAAGGTTTAAGTGTGAAACTTTGACCTATATTTATACTTTTTTGTGCAGCATTTACATCATTTTGTGACGCAAAAGTGGCACAAACTTACAAAACAATTATATATTTTGTAAGTTTGTGCTGCTTTTCCATCAAAAAATGACACAAATGCGGCGCTAAAAAAAGTATAAATATGGGCCTTTGTGCTGTCATACCTAGGCAGGCCTGGGATGGTTCTGGGTGTGGTTAGAGGCAGTGGTTTAATTATGGGGAGACATGCTGTTGGTTGTTTTGTTTGTATGTTGACTTAGAGCAATATGAAAAATACATATCCCTATCTTTTGAGTGGAACCTGGGTAAATACTAAAAATGACAAAATGTTTCCTCCAGGTAATTTGTTCATGTAGGAAAAAATGAATTTGTGATATATGTGCATTGTGGAAAAATAGGTAAAAAAAGCATTACTGTCATGTCAGACCCACAACTATGTGGAAATAATAACAACTTGTTCCACTATCAGTGATACGATGTAAATGTAGTCAGCACAATGCTTTGTGACTAGTGCAGCACATAGTGATTAGTAGAAAATAAACATCAGAAGGTTGATTTTAGTCCACATTCCACACAACTGATGAAATATATCCAGGGCCACTTGAATTATGTGATTGTGCCACTGTGGCATTTTTCACATAAAGACAGATTTTCAGAAGGTTCATTTTAGTCCACATTCCACACAACTGATGAAATATATTCAGGGCCACTTGAATTATGTGATTGTGCCACTGTGGCATTTTTCACATAAAGATAGATTTTCAGAATTTGCCACATAATCCATGTCTGCTGTATAACCTGCAGATTTTAACAAACAAAAAGTTTCCAGCTCAAACAGTTCAAAAGTTAATAAAAGCCAGCAACACGTGTTGCAGGGTAGTACAAAGCATTTTAAAAACTGTCACAGGTCACCTCTCTGTTCCTTATTGCTATATTAGAGTGTTAAACTTGTATTACTGAGGTTCAACCAATGCCTAGACAGAGTTAGTAAGTATAAAAATAACAAAATAATGAAGTAATGTTATGACAAAATGCCCTACATTACTCTGCATTATTTGCCTTTCCTTGCCACATAATATATTTAACTATGCTGCATAATTTCATCATATCAACCCAGGTGTATATATCAAAGAGCTATCATGAGGACAAAAAGGCAATGATGATGGCAATGGCAGCAGTTGATGGAATGATGGTGGAAAAACACATAACTGTTGAAATGGACACCAATGTTTTAGACAGCGTGATAACTGTGGAGGTTGGTTGGTGCAAATGACCCATAAAATGTAATGTTTTTACATACCTAATGTAGACATCTTTGGATGTTTTTCACATCCAGAATTACAGTATACTTGAAGTCAGGATATTGTTCCTTGCTAAAAATGTAAAATAAAGAAATTAGTCTGGTCTACTTTTAGAATACATACTTCATAATAGTTGGGTGACATTGTGTGTGTTGCATATAACTGTCACTTAAAGAAAAGCCCATAGTGAAGTAAGTGAAGTAACATCTTGGGCAGTATGCAGCCATGCTTTGGAAACAATCTGCCTAGTAGGATGCAAACAAAGTAGGTGCAATTCCCTTTATTCCCATGACAGACATTTTCATTAGTGGGATTTAGAATGTTGCAAGAAGGATGAGTACAGAGAAAAGATGGTTGAAGTGGGTTTTGGTGACAAAGGGTTGAACTTAGAGTTTGGAAGATGGGCTACTCTGTCACAAATGTGGTGGAATTCTCATCAACTATATTACAAGTGCATTATAGTTTATGGCACTTGTAATATGGTAGGTGGGGTACCTGCTTCGTTTAGACAGAGTATCCTGTCTGCCCCACTTTAAATAGGGCCCAAAGTTTATGGTGTGAGTAAAAGCTCTCTCAATTAAGTTGTTAGACCTGACAGCCTTAGGGTGGTCACCCCTAACTTTTTGCCTGCCTCCCTGCATATTTTAGATACTGTTTTTGCTGGTTTAAAGACTATGCACACTTTACCACTGCTAACCAGTGCTAAAGTGCCTATGCTCTCTCCCTTTAAACATGGTAACATTGGATCATACCCAATTGGATTATTTAATTTACTTTTATATCCCTAGTAAAGTGCACTATATGTGCCCTGGGCCTGTAGATTAAATGCTACTAGTGGGCCTGAAGCATTGGTTGTGCCACACACTTAAGTAGCCCCTTAACCTTGTCTCAGGCCTGCCAGTGCAAGACCTGGGTGTGCA
This sequence comes from Pleurodeles waltl, assembly GCF_031143425.1. NCBI lineage: Eukaryota > Metazoa > Chordata > Amphibia > Caudata > Salamandridae > Pleurodeles > Pleurodeles waltl. The sequence goes on along the minus strand of NC_090451.1, from coordinate 261,200,454 downwards.
GTTTCACTGCCAAATCGACTTGACATTTAAAAGTACTTGCCAAGCCTAAAACTCCCCCTTTTCTACATATAAGTCATCCCTAAGGTATGCCCTAGGTAACCCATAGAGCAGGGTGCTGTGTAGGCAAAAGGCAGGACATGTACCTTTGTAGATTACATGTCCTGGTAGTGTAAAACTCCTACATTCGTTTTTAAACTGCTGTGAGGCCTGCTCCCTTCGTAGGCTAACATTGGGGCTACCCTCATATATTTGTTTGAGCTGTAGCTGCTGATCTGAAAGGTGTAGGAAGGTCACATTTAGTATGGCCAGAATGATGATACAAAATCCTGCTGACTGGTGAAGTTAGATTTAATATTATTATTTTAGAAATGCCACTTTTAGAAAGTGAGCATTTCTCTACACTTAAATCCTTTTGTGCCTTACAATCCACATCTTGCTAGGTTTAGTTGACAGTTCCCTTGTGCATTCACTGAGACACACCCCAAACACAGGATACTCAACCTCACTTGCATATATCTGCATTTTGAATGGGTCTTCCTGGGCTAGGAAGGTAAAGGGCCTGACACTTGCATGTGAAAGGACAGTAGCCTGCCCTCACACAAAGGACTGCCACACCCCCTACTGGGATTCTGGCAGACAGGATTGAACTGGAAGGGGACCTTGTGCACTTCTAAGCCACTCTTTGAAGTCTCCCCCACTTCAAAGGCACATTTGGGTATTTAAACAGGGCCTCTGCCCCTACCAACTAAGACACTTCTGAACAAGACACTTCCTGGAGAAGAGAACCTGGACCAGAACCTGCATCCTGCCAAGAAGACCTGCCTGGCTGCCCACAGGACTCACCTGTCTGCTTTCTGTGAATGACTGCTGCCTTGCTGTTGCCCTGCTGCCTTGCTGCTCTCTGGCTGTGGTGAGAAGTGCTCTCCAAGGGCTTGGCTAGAGCTTGCATCCTGTTCCCTGAAGTCTCAGGCCCAAAAAGATTTCATTTCTACAAGAAGGACTCCTTGTGCGATGAAAATCGATGCACAGCCTGCCAGAAATGCCAGCCTGCACCACAGTGAGAAATTCACTGCACGCTGAACTGGAACGATGCAGCCCAACTTTGCAAGGAGAAGATCGATGCAGCGCCAGCGCAGCGACTGGAATGACGCAGCCTGACTTCCAGTGAGGAATCGATGCAGCGCCTGCCGTGCAGTAGAAATTTTAATGCAAAGCCCACCAGATCGAAGCAGCCCCTGTGACTTTGTCCTGTCAGCACCGGAAATCCACACTTCATCCCCAGGGCATCCGAAAACCCCGCAACCCGAAGAGGCTCCACGACCGAGTGCCGGAAATCAACGCACAGCCATCCCTGTGTGAAAACTAAACAACGCAACCCGACTTCGCAACGAGTAGATCGATGCAGCCCCAGCGTAGCGAACGGAAATTCGACAAACGGCCCACTGGATCGACACACAGCCAAGCCGGAACAACACAGCCCGACTTCCAGAGAGGAATCGACGAATCACCTGCCGTGCGGTAGAAATTTCCACGCAACACCCACCGGATCGACGCAGCCTGTCAGCGCCAGAAATCCACACATCGTCCCCTGGGCACCTGAAAACCCCACAACCCGAAGAGGATCCATGACTGAGTGCTGGAAATCGACACATAGCCGTCCCTGCGTGAAAACTAAATGACGCATTGCAGTGTGCGGCCCGAGAAATCTATGCACACCTCCTCGTTTTCCACGCATCTCCTCTTCTGTCGTTCTTTGCGGAGATTTTGCACGCGAAGCAGGTACTTTGTGCTTGAAAGATACATTTATTGCTTGTAAAAGACTAAAGAACTTTGTATCACTTTTACAGTGATACCTCAAAATATACTTATTGCATTTTAATAATTTTGACCTGCTTCTCATCAGTTAAATATTATATATTTTTCTAAACATTGTGTGATGTATTTTTGTGGTGCTATACTGTGTTACTGCATGATTTATTGCAAAAAATACTTTACACATTGCCTTCTAAGTTAAGTCTGACTGCTCAGTGCCAAGCTACCAGAGGGTGGCCACAGGATCAGTTTGATTGTGTGTGACTTACCCTGACTAGAGTGAGGGTCCTTGCTTGGACAGGGGGTAACCTGACTACCAACCAAAGACCCCATTTCTATCAGTAGTCATTTTACAAAAGTCTGAATAATGTGAGTCTGAAGTTTTCTGGTTGAGTGCATGTGGTTTAATCGTCCAAATATTAGTAATTAAAGTATTGTTGATATTATAGAGAAGGAGGAAAAAAAAAAAATAACGATCAAGAACTTTTAAAGCAGAGAACTAATTAATAACCAATGGGTATGATCAACGGTTCAAGGGGTACACACAAGAGTGTCACTAAGATTACTGGGGTGAGCTCAATTTGAGACGCAAGAAGTATTGAAGAGAAGAGAAAATGCAGTTGAGGAAGAGAAGAGTATAAAGACAGGAAAAGGGAGATAGGCAGTATAGTACTGAGTCACAATATATCTGAAAGAATGTGCTTTTAAATTCACAACTTTCAAACATTTCTTGTGTGGCAGGGAGGTGGGGTAATCCCCTTCTCCTGTGAAAATGATTGGGCAGTTTAGTGACTCAGCTTGTTTTTAACCTATTTGCTTGTAACAAGATAACTCCGGTGTGTCCAAATTTTGTAAGCAGAGCTGAATCTCCATCCTGGTTGTCCACCAATTAATATTCAAGTGTTTTGAAACCAATGCTGAAAATGAAGGGGGGTCCCATCTCGATCCTGGATCGTCCAGGTATTACTCAGCTGAATCCTTGATCTGGACTGGACCAGGTGAAATTTGCTGCCACTGGGACACATCCAGCGGCACTCACACTTTGTCTACTTTGAGATCAGAGAAGAAAACCACAGGGAGTGAGAGAGGTTTTTTATTTTCATGTTCAGCTGGGCCGGTATAAATAGTTCACTTAAAGGGCCAGCCACACCCCTTTTGTTTGGAAGCTAGAAGGAATTTAACACATTGATACCTTTGCATGCAGGAAACAACGAAACTCAGCTTGTTGTCACTTCACAAGTACTTAGAAGGTAAACTAAAACGTGGATTCAGGTTGTTTATTTTACCACCATCTTTTCCACCCCCTGTATGTAAGAGTGGTGATGGAACAATTTTTAAAGTGAGTGCTGGTCACCTCACTAAAGGCAAAAGTGATATGTGGCAGGCTATTTATGAAAAAACAATAAAGCCAGCCAGAAGAAAAAAGGCGCCTTTATAGTTCATTTTGATTAACCCTCTTTCAAGTTGTATGGGTGGTGCAGCAGCACCTCCCACACCCTTAGATTCAGCGACACTGTGTAACACAAACGCATGTACAGAAGAAAAGTCTAATCTATCTTTCTATTTAAGTATTTACACTATTGACCATCTATCATCCATACTGGTAGGCATTTAATGTTAAGTGAGGCTGGTCTGGAGAAACACAAAGACAGGATTTAAGTCGTGTCTGATGTCTTCACAATGCATTGGTTGGGACTGTCAATATTAATAAGTCTTTACTATTACCCAAAGTAACCATTTTTGCAACATTAGACTAATGAAAGACTGAGGAAAAGCCCAATAAGATACTGTAGTTATGCCTGGCGATATCCATGCAGCTCCTTGATGCCAGTTCATAAATCACTATGCCGTATTACAAGTATTGTAAGTTTTAACCTGCAGGTAACACAAGGATCTCTGTGACAAATGCAGTACCCAACTAAGCTATCTAACTAAATTACAAATCACTGACCTCGATGTTAAATGTTCTTTGCAGCAGGCTCGTTAACTGCTTGTATTATTTTATGATGTCAGATCTGTGATTAGTCTGCAAACAGACCACTACCCCACAATGGAAATTACTGGATACACAAAGATTCTCAGTAGCTGGTGCCTTAAGCCCATTAGTAATCCAGAACATATCTACAGGTATGTATCCTTGTTGTCAATATTGTGGGGAAATAGTTTTAAAAAAATAAATGTATATGTTAACTGTTGGACTCCACTCCTCGTCACTGCCCCCAATGAACGGCATTCCATTTTCAATAAGCCATTAAGGAAAACTCATAATTGCTATTTCGATGATGATGCCATATTTCTTTATGACATAACCTATTGCCCCATGATAACTCATATCCAAGCTAGGTGTACTGTTGTTAAGAGATTAGTGACCCATTTAGTCTGCACCGATAATCTCATCTCCTAAATTTTGCCCACAATACAACCATTATTTAGTCATCAGCCCCCAGTGGGCAGTTTACAATGTTCTAAACAGGGTCCCAACATGTTCATGGCCATAATGCCTAGAGGTATATCAATGGTTCTCACATTTATAATACTCCAGGTCGCCTTGTAGTGCCAAAAGTAATGCACCATTCTAATACATTGATAGGAAGCAAGAAGATTGATGCTTCTTGTGACTGTCCCCTTCGTGACTCCATCACTTTCTGCTACCATGCCATGACCCCAGATTAATGGGCTTCTCAACAATTGTTTTGATTTCCTCAATAGTTTGGAACAGTGTTCTCCATTGAACCCCGCCAACATGGAATGCATTTTCACTGAAATTTAGGGAGTGTAAGGCAATCATGCAGGATGCACAAACATTGGTGAGTTTATCCAAGGGCCAGGTGTACTAAAAACTGGTCGCAAAATACTGGTCGCAATTTGTAACCATTATTTTTGTGACCAGTGTTGTAATTTGTGAACTGGCCTATGTGCTAATAGGTCAGTTTGCAAACTCCTGAATCCATAGTGGGTCGCAATTTGGCATACCTCATGAATATTGATGACGTAGGATACAAATTGCAACCCACTCGGAACTACAGCCCTCACAGAGAAGTTGGCCTGCTGAAGTCAGCATACCGCCATGCCTGCGATCGTTTTTAAATTAAGCATTTTTTTAAATGTAAGTAGTGGATCAAGGAGGTTCATGGACCACTGCCTACTATTTAAAATGTGTTTGTCCACATTCACAAAGGGGAAGGAGTACATTGGGGGCCCCACCCAGTTTGCAAATGGCTTAACACCTCCTTTGAGAAAGAGGCAAAAGATTAAGATTTTGTGACCAGAATTCCATTGTATACATTAATACATACCAAACCAATTTGAGATTTGGAAGAGATGCCCTAAACACTCCCCTTTCACATGTTGATTTGGGATTGAGTAGCAAACCCAAATGATGATTTGGTAACTTGTCACCAAATCAAAATTTATGGTTTGTGCATACGAAATCAGAGTAATTTCGATAATTCCGAGTTCCTCTTGAATGCTGAATTGCCCACATTTAAAGAATTACTCCTCCTTGCATGATTGAAAAATAATTTTGGGGAAAAAGAGCAAGAGCACATTTAGCAAGCATGAGTGGCTGCTCACACCCACTATTTGTGTTCTGCTGCATTTAGCACGGTTTCTTCAGGCAAAATGCATCGTCGCACGGATTTTGGATGCAAGGGTGTATTTTGCACTAAGAAAATAGAGCTAGGTGCCAGTAGAAGTTGGGGTAAAATTCTACCGCAAGAACACATTTACTGAGTGCAATCGCCTGGTTACGCTCACTATTTGTACCCTGTTACATTTTGTGCCATTTGTTAGACCAAAATGCATCCATGTGTCCATTTTGGTTGTGAGGGGGTGAATTTTTTGCAATAAGAAATAGCGTTAAACACAGAATGTCTCTACATGCATAATTTTACGGAATTCCTAGTCAATTCCAGGTGATTACTGCTACACTGATTTACGCGAGTTATGCCCACCTCCAAGAAGAAAAAGCATTTCTACACCGCAAAAGGCCTCATTCTGAGAATCGAGCCCTACATGTGGCCCAAAATCTATTTGAGGTTTTTTATGGAATCCAGATTTGAATGTTATTTGGGCTTCATGTGTGAGCGTTGTGAGAAGCAGTTGTAAAACTATCACATTTTCACAGAAAGGTCCTTGCACTGAAACAAAGTTGAAACACTGACTTGTCTTTTCTCCTTTTTGATGGCTGAAACCCGGAGGGCCAAACTGTTGCTGCTGCCAGTGGGGGAGGAGTGGGGCCTGACGACAAGTGCGAGGGAAGTGTCTGGTGAATCATTAATGCTCGGTAGGCCTCCTCAGTGCCTGGAGCTGTGATGGAGGTCTATCGATTGGAGGAAGGAATTCGTAAAGCTGTTTATACAACGCAGCTAGCACAGCTTTATGTTTTCAATGTAGGATACTGTCACGCAACCAGCTGAGACGCACCTACCTGCACGCTTTGTGCTGTAGTTTCGTTTTTGATGTTTTATTTTCCAAAGGAATACTTTCACGGATTGCCATTTGTTCAAATCGATAACCCGGGCATGTTTTAGAAATGCTAAGGAGTTAAACTTGTTTGGTAAAATGCATTTCTCTTTTGCTAATGAAGGAAATGGGGCTGTGAGAAAGGACTTTTTCATATGACTTATGCTTGCCACAATAAAAGTCAACAGCCTATTTTACAATTAAATCAGTACAGGTTTTTGAGAAAAAATCTCTTACCCCTTCAGACTCATCTTTCCCTCAAGAAGTGTGAGACAGAGAATGGCATGATAAGGATTACTGCCAGAAGAGAAAGCACATTTTAATTCTGGTGTGTCACTTGAAGAATACTTTGCCCAAGAGGCATTGCAGGTGCAGCTGGAAAAGTGTCATTATTGCTTCTTTCCATGTTGAGAGGCACTACAAAGGAAATATGTAGGTATGCAGCATCATCTCACCCACCATGCACCCTCATTGGGAACAACTTTATATATTGACCATATATTATTTTTTATTAAATATCATTCTCACTTTGCTAGCCTCTCCTCTGCCACTGGCAGGACCAATCAAGGTCTGGTCAGGTCTGGAGCTTAGCACACAAGGAAAGTAGAGATTTATAAAGGCACACAACTTTCAGACCACATATTGGAAGAAGATAGGTAGTCAATAACCTACAACTCATTTGTAGGTGGCAAGCACTCTAAATGAAGCTTGGGAATTGTGATTTTCAAGTATGCCCACTTCTCATACAATTTGGCCAGGGATATTGGTTTTGCCATAATGAAAATCTTTTATGGAAGCTGCTGCTAGTAAAGCTGACTTTGTATGGTGTCCACCTGTTCGTCATTATTAATCTTGTTTGGGTTCATCTCATAAATCATGGACTGGAACAACGAACAATTGAATCCCCACGTGCTAGGGAAAAAATCCCAGTGCATCAGGGCCATTAGGTTTGTTTTCCAAATGAAGATATTGACAAGTCACCCGAAGCCACAATGACATGCAAGATGTGCTATCACTACTGTTTTCTCCAAAGTTCCTTCCACTATGGGGGTGGGAGATTTTTTGGAAGAAAAAAGTTACTGACACAGGGAGAATCTTTACATTTGATGTGCTGGCTGTGGCTGGGCAGACAGAGGTGGGACATCACTGTCCCAAGCTTATGTCGGCAAACCTACTACAATTTACAAAGCACACTGTGATGCTTAATGCAAGTTATGGCATTTTCCCCAAAGTGATAACTCTGGAACTCTGGATAAAATTACACATCTCACCTAATTCTCTCCAGGCTTGAAATTATTGGGTTTGCAAACTTCGGGTCTTATAATTCCAGGCCTGGAGACACAGGGCCTGTTGGTACTGCTGAAGGGCCGTTGGCAGCATCACAGCCCGACCCTTGCTTGACCTCTGCAGTCATTGCTCCTGCTACACAGGCATGAGTCTGCCCTTCATTCCTCTTCCCTCACCCCAGCCACCTTCCATTGATGGTTCAATGCTGAAGAATGGTAATTCCCTAAGTTCATGGTGATCTTCACACGGATCATCTGTTTGGATAAGGATAATACTGCAATTGAGCATGAGGGCTTTAGCAATGCCTTATTAGGCTTTTATTTTGATTGTAATCAGACCAGAAGTCTAGGAGTTTCCACTGTCTGAATGCAAACCAGGGATCGACCAGGATTAGTTCACAATTATTAGAACATTGTAATGTCGCAAGCTCAATTTGAGAAAATGGAGTGCTCATGGCTTTTACTGGCTGATTAAAACCCAGAGCGTCAACATGCCAATGTTCTTTGTTCACAGCAACAGCTGTCCCAACAAAGGCCCTATGGAGCCAGAGGGGATATTAATCCCCTCGGGCTCCCTGAGGACTTTTTTTCATTTATTATAACATTCTGCCCTCTAGTGGCAAAATGTTCTAATAGCCTTATAGCCCTTCGTAGCTGGGCTATACGTCAATCAAAGTCCCGCTCCCTTGTTAAAGGCCCGAGTGGTATAGCCCGCTATGGCGGGATCTAAAGCTATATTAGCATGGCTTTAGATATCCAGTAGTCTGAAAACATCAATTCACATCAATTCAATTCACACCATTCTTTTATTGCATAGGATCACCATTGCACCACAAAAAGACTAAAAAGGCAAATATTTACCATATATAGTTGAGGTCAAAATAAGCCCTCAACGTCATACAAAGAGGTAGCTACAATGCCACCTAAACACGTTTGTGAACTAATTTGTCTTCGTAAGAAAAGGTGGAAACATATAATTTACAATTAAACATATAGGCCCTCATTATGACAGTGGTGGTAAAAACCGCCTACCACCGCGGCGACAGGCACCAAAAGACCGTCGCCTCGGCTACCAGCCATCCGCCATATTATGACCGTAGATGGAATTCCACCAGAAGGATGGCGGAATTCCAGCTGCTGTAATGGTGGCGGATGGCAGTAAGGTGGCGCTGCTGCCAGCAGCAGCGCCACACCAGTAGGCTGCCGCAGATGTATCATAACCCATGATATGGCCTGGCAGTGTTCTGCTGGCAGACACTGCTGCTGCCAGCAGCGTCCCGTCCCATCTCCTGCCGGAGAACCCCCTGAAATCATGTAAGTTGGGTGCTCTGACAAGGGAGAGGGGTGTTGTGTGTGGGTGTGTGTGTCTATGTTTGTGTGTGCGTGAATGCGGGTGTGTGTTGCGTGTGGTATGTGTGTGTATTTGTGGATGTGTAAGTGCGTGTATTGTGTGTTGTGTGAATGTGTGTGTGCTTGTATGTATGTCAGTGTGTTTGGATGTGTGTGTGAATGGATGTATGCATGCGTGGGTGCATGTGGGTATGAGTGTGTGTATGAGTGTGTGATATGGTGTGTGAAGGTGCGTGTATGTTGGGGGGTGGGTCTGGTGAGGAAGGGAGGGTGGGGGGAAAATCTGGGGAGGGGGATCTTGTCCCTGTCACTGACAGTGTCTACCACCATGGTTATCGTGGCAGTAAGGAAGCCACGAAAACAATGGCGGTAGGTGATGTCATAATCCCGCAGATGGGCTAGTGACGGCCACCTGGCTGGAGACTGAGGTCTCCAGCCCGGCGGCTGTTACAGCCGTGGCGGACGGAGTGGTACATTGGCTGTTTGGCTTGAGCCAAACCGCCAATGTCATATTGTGGGGAAAGTACTGCCAGCCTGTTGGCAGTACTTTTCTCCATAATACCGCCGTCCGCCAGGGTCGTAATGAGGGCCATAAAAATATATTGAGCTTAATCGAATGACCTCTGCAGGCTCTGTGCATCTGTGGATGCAATACATGTAAGGCACTAACAATACACACTAGACACAAGTCCTCAAACAATCATACTCAAAGCACAACTGCACGGCTTTCAAGACTGTATCAGTGATTTTTGAATGCAGTGTTACTAGGGCATTATAAGTCATGCCTTTTAAACCCCTATGGAATGGGGAATAAAAAGTTGTAAAATCTTATTCCACAATTATTTTGTTTGTGAGGGCAAATTCCACCATCATTTACCAATATGGTTGTGCCCCAACACTCACCCACAGTATTAGTATATGGGGTAATAGGGTATGCATTAGCACTATGTGTCAAGTACTGTCACTCTGGGCGGAAACTAAAGTTTCCCCTCAAATTGGTATAAAAAGTCCAGTCACAATGAGTGCTATAGTTAGTTTGGCACCTCTACAGCATAACAATAACCTATCAGAAATCTGGATATCAACCATCCTGAAGAATGTAACTTACATTGCCACACCTGCATATATATAGCATTCCATCGGAACCAAATTATGGGCATAGATGTTGCAAAACATGACATCCACTTGAAGGGGAACAATGGAGATCCATACTTCCCAGTAGAACTAAACAAACGCCAATGTCTTCCAAAACTACATAAATGTACATAATGTTACACACACATCTATAACAAAATCTGGGCAGCTGCTAGCAGTTCTAATACATAACTAATCAATCAAGCAGTCTGTTCTAATTTAGCTAGTCACTGAATCAAAGTTGTTCATACGATTCACTTCTAACCACACAAAACACAATCAAATACAAGTCAACTGACCATTCTGATGCTGGTAAATGGCTTCACCAGAATATTAAAGGGTACACAGATTTCAAAACTGATAAAGTACCAGACAAATGGTAGTAAAGAACTGCAAGTGCAGCATGGCACAACACATAAAAACAAATAGGTCTAAGCTAATGTGATTCATACTTGTTCATATCACTAATCAGAAGTGCAAAAATAAGTATTCTAGAGAAATATAAAATAATTTGAAAGTAGGGAGTAAACTACATCATTGTTCTAATATCATTTCTGTCACAAGTAGGACATTGTAACCACCATAGTGATGTCAATTGGAAGCTATAAAAGGCAAAACGGTGTAGCAGGATTTATAGAAATCAGAAAAGTTTTGGCCAACAGGCTGTGTGTATGGGGCACCTTTTCCGTGCTCTCCAGAACATTTCCATCACAGCAAATCCAACCAATAGCTCATCAGAATCAATGCACAAGCATAATATTTAGTTGAATTGTGATGGAAAATCCTTAGTTACTGGAGTATATCTTAACTTTTTAGAATCAATAAATGTTTTTGCTGTCTCTAAACCTTTTTACCTATAGATACTTCTGAGTGTTCCAGCTGTGCTTAAGTTTTAGACAGATTTCAAGTCATGCTAGTAGGAGCTAATTTTGCCCATGTTCTCAGGTACTGTTGACATAAAGCAGTGGTGGCAGTGTAAAAAAATATTTTAAGAATATTCCTGAGCACACCTTTTCTGAGAGAGTGTGTGATGTATAGGTCACATTCAATTAAAATTTCTGCTGTATTGTAATACTCAAGCGCTTGTGTTGGTGTTCTGTGTGCATTTTGAGCACTTATGTATATAGTGTATGTCTGACTGATACACAACAGTGAGACTGAGTGCTTTGTGAGTATGTTTGCTATAGCCACTGAGATCTATTTTGGATGCCCTGTGGATCAGCATTGGCACAAGATGGAGAGTAGATCCAGCATCCCCAGGGAAACCGGACAATTAAGTAAGGGAGCATAGAGCATGGCTGTCCTTAGTTTAGACATTATATGGTAGCAATGTATTTGCTGAACAGATTTATCTAAGCACTGCCATTTTGTGGGTGGTAGAGGAGAGTGTTGAATCAACAGAATCTGTTGTTAAAGGTGATGAGGTTTCTAGGAAGGCCCTGTGTTTTGTCTTTCCCAGATTGCTACTTTAGGAAAATTGATAACAACCAGATGCTGTCTTCACACTTCATGCTGTCCCTGTTTTAAATACTCCTACTTGGAGCCAGTAACATCACTATTTGCTGTGAGAGCTATCACCTTGTGCATAGGTTGTGTCTGCACTAAAGCCTGAAAATGACACCTGATAGTGAACTATCTCAAACTGGTTAGACATGAGACATCATTTTGAATATGTCATCCAAATATCTCCAGTGATATTAGTTTATATTGATTTAGAGAAATCCTACTATCAATTGCATATTGCTTCAAAAAGACTTACAGATTATTTGAATTAACCATGTTTGTAAGATAATCACAGGCTAAGCTTGACTTCTCAGTTTTATGTCTAAGAAGTGCCATATATTTATTCTGATAGCTGCCAACCAGTCCTAAATGCCATGCACATTTTTCTTTTTCATCTCATGGATTTGTGTTTCTGAAATGATCCATGTGCATGGTGATGCCTGGCAATCATTGGTAAGCTTTGTGGAGAATTTCTTACCTAAACAATCACACTTCAAAGAGAACAGTTGGGGTTGAGGTCACTTCAGTTGTCTCCAAAGGTATTGTATCAGCAACAATCAAACAGTTTAAAAATGTTAATAGCAACTAAATCAATTCTACCATTCGATTGGGCTATGTTGAAATGTATGTTTAGCTAATCCTTTGGTATGGGTAGAACCATTCAACTCTCACCAGTCCTTCAACCAGACAAGAGTTTCCATTTCACTTCATACTTTATAAACTTTGCATTTGGGGTTTATCATGACTGAAATGCCTCATGTTTCAATAAAGTATTCTGAGCCAGCTATGATGTGCTAGGTTAGGTGTTAAACGCAGGACAGTTAAATACTTAGTGGTCAATGTGTCTACATCTTTCTGCTTCCAACTACATCAGGTAATCATCCAGGCTGAGGACTATAAAGAGGCTTTCTGGAACAATAAAATAATGTATAGATTCGCTTGAAGAAAATTTGCATTACGTGAAATAAAGTCCTCAAAATATTACTTTAAAAAGGAAACATTCATTTAAAAAAAATCACTGTAAATTATCCTTGCTTATGTGCCACTAATGGAAGTGAGTATACACATTGAAATGAATACTTGACCAGCCTGATGTTTGGCTCCAGATTCAGTGCTTCAGATGGTGTGTGGGCATTAAAGCAAATCCCAAAAGTGCAGTGGCTACTATGGGAGGGTATCCCTTAGTGTTTTTAACAACTCCCTGAGACTACATTTGCTTAGGGATGAGAATCAACAGAGACCACTTCTTTTGGAAGAGGAATTCTCACACACATTATGTGTAATACTTCATCATAGAAGACCTCTCGCTATCCTAGTAGGATAATACGAATAGGGCGGACTCAACCTCCTAAGGTAGACAGAGACCCTCGTTACGGGTATAGCGGTGAGTGTACTGCCGCAATGGAATTGGTGGACGCACCACCGCTGGCCCAGTGGTGAAGACCGCCATATCACAAGTACAGGGAAGGCACTTGCAGAACACAGCCAAGTTACTGTTCATACTGCCACAGTGGATGGGCTGGCACGGCAGGCGGCAGCCATCTTCAGGCTGGCGGTCAGCCAGTATTCCACGACCACATTACGAGGTCACTCACAGCCAGAATTTCTGGGGCGGACCCACCGCCACCAAAAGCCTGGCAGAAATGAACAATATAAAAGGGAACACCTACCTTCAGGAATACAGTCACATCTGTAGGTGCCATGACACGCGAATTGCAACTCCTCCCAATACTCTGCGTGGTCATGCAACTCCCAGACCAGCGACGGAGACCCAGATACCAACCATAAGTACACCAGCCAAGCACACACTGGATGGAATGACGTTAGTACACACACACAACACGCACACGACCCGGCAAGCCGCACACACACCCATACACAAACACCTGTACCAACACACACACACATATATACACATGCATGCACGCCATATCACAAGTACAGGGAAGGCACTTGCAGAACACAGCCAAGTTACTGTTCATACTGCCACAGTGGATGGGCTGGCACGGCAGGCGGCAGCCATCTTCAGGCTGGCGGTCAGCCAGTATTCCACGACCACATTACGAGGTCGCTCACAGCCAGAATTTCTGGGGCGGACCCACCGCCACCAAAAGCCTGGCAGAAATGAACAATATAAAAGGGAACACCTACCTTCAGGAATACAGGCACATCTGTAGGTGCCATTACACGCGAATTGCAACTCCTCCCAATACTCTGCGTGGCCATGCAACTCCCAGACCAGCGACGGAGACCAAGATACCAACCATAAGTACACCAGCCAAGCACACACTGGATGGAATGACGTTAGTACACACACACAACACGCACACGACCCGGCAAGCCGCACACACACCCATACACAAACACCTGTACCAACACACACACACATATACACACATGCATGCACGCACCCACAACCACCACACATACATGTGGAAGAAAAGCCAGGTCAAGGTAGGTACCATCAACACCAACGGTGTTGTGCCACCTATATATTATAAAAGTTAAAATACTGAATAAAGCAATGAACACACAGGCCCAAGGTCCAGTCCGTAACTCCCACAGTTCCCCGAGACACTTCCGCAAGAAATGTCTGCATGCGTCTGTTGTGTGTGTGCATGGCTGTGGTGGCGTTTGTGTATCATGTCTGTTGATGTGGATGCATGCGGGTCAGTAGGAGTTCCTTCGATGTGTGAGGGGAAAGAGATGTGGGTATGGGTAAAGGTAGCTGGAAGGGGTATGGAAGTAGAAGGGACACTGGCTGCCGTCAATGAGATGGCCTGAGCCTGAAACGATCTCTGTAGGCCTAACAAGGCACGTGAATGCCTTCCAGGAATGCATTACACTGTTGCATCTGGGAAGTCAGTCCCTGGATGCATTCACAGTAGTTGTCTGCCCCACAGAGATGGACCACAGGAAGTCAATAGCCTCATTATTGAGGGCAGCAGGGCTGACTGGGGCACGGGCAGAGGTACCTGCGGCGAAGGAGATGCCCATCCTCTTGCGTGAGCAGGCACGGGCAACTGGGTGGGGAGCTACAGGGAGGGTGTTACTGGTAAGCGCGTGGCGGACAAGGATGGTGCTGGGATGGTCCCAGATGGGTCCGCCACCATCACCACCAGGGAGCATCCATCGGAGGAGGAACCAGAAGATGTAGTGGTCAATCTGGTTTCCCCCGTGGCACTCCTCTTGCCCTCAGTCTCACTGGTCCCTCCGCTCACTGGTGTCAGACTCCTGGGTCCCGTGGGCTGCAGCTTCCCCACTCGCCACTGCCCCTTCTCCTTTGCCAGATGATGCATACAAAGACAGAGGAGGACAGGGAGGGAGGGAGAAAGACAGGGTGCAAATGGTCAATGCCAGTACAACAGTGACAGAGAGTAGAACATCAGAATTTGATGCCATGCCACCATACGCTATGCCCACCCCTGCACATCCTACAACTAGGAAACACCATGTGGTAAACTACACAAATGCACATGTCAACCGCTGATTGTCTGACTGATGCGAACATGACTAGTGGCATACTCTCCGCACCTGTCCCGTACCTGCCCACTACCCATGGCCATTGAGACAGGCATGTAAAGGACTACACACCCAACAGAATCCTGCACAGCTAGTTGGCAGGCCTACTTGGCTATTGTCAAGCAGCACTGTGACCACTTGGTGCACCCACCCCTCTAAACATGCACTGCCTGCCATCTGATTGAGGTCCCTGGATCCACCCCTGACACAGTGATTAGCAAGGACTAATCACAATGTCCTGACACCCCAGGTCCAATCATCCTGTTGCATGAGCTGGCAAGCACATCTAGCTAGTAGGTGCCCACACAGTTCCAACATTGGATGAGTCTGCCCTGCTACCACTGACTGCATGGCATTACCCACACCTGTGATGCCAATCCTGCCCAGATGGACACCACCCATAGTAGACATTATTGTACCAAGCACTAACGCAACAGCTACCCAATGGTGCCCACCCAGAGCCACCATGGCAACACATGTTGCAAGTGAGAGTGAGTGCTTTCCCCCATGTGGCTGCTGTGCTGCCCTCAAGCACCAGTCCACCTAAGGGTAGGCCACTGCCAATATGCGGGCCACTAGGGAGGTCAGGGTCTGAAAGGCACCCCTCCCTCGTTGGGAGGACTTCCCCAGCTGGGACTCTGCAATCCTCTGGGCCCAGAGTCTCAGGTCCTCCCACCGCTTTCTGCAGTGGGTGCTCCTCTGGGCATGGACCCCCAGGGTCTACACTTGCTTGACGATGGCAAATCCCCTTCTCCTGATGGGCGCTGACCTGCACGGCTGACAAAGACAGAAGGACACAGTCATGTAGAGTGGCATTCCTGGGACAGCAGTGGACAGCACACATCACACTTCCACACCCACATGTCATCACCCAACATAGATTTAGGCCCCTCACCTATGTCCATGCTCCAGAAACACTGCCACCTACCAAGGTCCCCATCCCTATACACCCAGCTCACATACAGGACAATGACATTGGGCTCACCTGCTTCTCTGGTGCCCCATACAACTGTCCGTACAGAGGCAGGACCCAGTCCATGAGCCGGTAAAGGCTGTGCCCTATCTCCTGCAGGATGTGGCATCTTGGCCACCAGAGTCAGAACACAGCAGTACACACAGTGGAGGTGTTCAGTGCACGAGGTTCAGGAGTCAAGTGAGTGTGTGCACATGAAATGGAGGTCACGGCTGCTGCGGACATCACCGTTACCACAGGCGGTGATCACCATTGGCTCTTGCCTTCCATAGGCAACAGTGTTAACCAATGGTGAGTTGCACGGCGGTTGTGACATCCTGTCGCCATGACGTGTTATGCCAGAAGGATGACCTCACTTCCTCTTGTCACATGTATGCAGACAGACAGCTGCCATTTTACATGTTCAATGTGTAATGTGTGTCTAAGTTTGTGCGTCATAGGTGATATTTGCTGAACTGTGGCCACATCAACACCGTTGACACAGTCTATGGTGCACAACATAATTCCAACTCTCTCCTGTCCCCAGGTACGATGGAAGGTTGAGGATGAGGAATGCACCAGTGTACAGGCCGCTAGTCGAACTTGCCACCCTGGAGGTGCGTCACGTCATCCAGACCTATCGCCTGAACCGTGTGACCTTCATGGAACTGGTGGCCCAGTTGGAGCTAGATCTGTTGCCTGCCATTTATCATCCTAATGCCATCCCTCCCACAGTGCAGGTGTTGTCAGTCCTCCACCACCTTGTATCTGGCTCCTTCCAGATCACAGTGGGCCTGGCAGCTGGGATGTTGCAGCCCATGTTTAGCAACATCCTGAGGAATGTGCTATGTGCCGTGCTCAAACATATGGGCATCTACATCCGGTTACCCCAACATGCAGAATTGCCCACTGTCAAGGCTGCATTCTACAGTGTGGCACAGGTCCCTCATGTCATTGGGGCTGTGGATGGCACCCACATTGCCCTGGTGCTCCCCAGGAAGAGTGAACAGGTCTATAGGAATTGCAAAAACTTTCATTTGGTAAATGTGAAGGTGGTGTGTCTCGCTGACCAGTACAACTCCCAGGTGACGGCCAGGTACTCAGGCTCTGTGCATGATACCTTCATCCTGCAGAACAGCAGTGTCCCACACATGATGGCACCACTCCAGAGGGACCGGGCATGGCTCATCGGTATGTACCCCTGCATATGTGTGCCCCTCAGCTCTCTGTCGTCTTGTGTCCCTGCCGTATCACCCTCCCAGTCTTGACATGCCTTTTCCCTCTGTGCACACAGGTGACTCTGGCTACCCAACCTGCCCTGGCTCCTGACACTCGTGAGGCATCCAACTTCAGCTGCAGAGGACCGTTACAATGAGGCTCACAGTCGTACCAGACGGGTAATGGAGAGGTGCTTAGGCCTGCTGAAGGCCAGGTTCCAGTGTCTGCATGTCTCCGTGTCACGGTTTCGGGCGGGTCTAATCAGGACTCTGGTAGGGACACACCTTGAGGTCACCGAATATCCTAAAGAGGTAGTGTACTGGGGCAGAAGAACAGCTAAAGGCATACACGGAAAGGACAGCTAGGGACAGGCACAAGAAACAGGAAAGTAAAAGCAGAACAACACTTGTGTGAACAAATAGGAAACGAATTACTAATGGACAAACAAGCTGGGGTTGTACACAGAATAGGGCGCAGAACCTCCCACAGAGAATGTCAATGTCTCTTTGCAGTTTGCTCTTACAGATAGTCACCTGCCAGCCCCATAGAAAGGAGGCAGCAGAAGTGATTCTGTCTCTGGACCCTAAAGCACAAACAAGGATAGTACTTACATACACAAGACACGCTCTTGTGGGTCCAGCTGGAAACACAGTGGCGATTCCTGAGAAAACAGCAATATTACACTGTCACTGTTACGCACGAAAGACAACGTATGACACTAGACAAGGAGGGGGGCTGGAATTGCCTCCTGGAAACCAGGAGCCAACCCCAGTACAAAGGAGGACACTTATACACTGGTGAAGATTGATAGAACACTTACCAGACACAAATACCGAGAGGAAACAGAAACAGAAGGGAACAAACTAAGAGGCAGAGGCAAGAACTGGGAACAGGCTCAGGCTAAAGCAAAAGCAGGACTAGGACTTGAAAACAGGGCGCAGACTTCTGGCTGGAACAAACAGAGATAGGACTGGGAAACTGAGAGCAGGCTCTGGCTGGAACAGGCAAGGACAGGGCTGGAATACAGGGTGTAGGAATAAGCAGAAAACAAGACTGGGAAACAGAGAGCAGGTTCAGGCTGAAACAAGGCAGGAGCAGGACAGAGAAACAGGCAGCAGGCTCTGGAAGAAACAAACAGGTACAAGGCTAAAAGTTAGGGAGCAGACTCCGGCTGGAACAATCAGGAGCAGGGCAGAGAAACAGGAAACAGGATCAAGCTGGCACAGAACAGGAACAAAACTGGAACACCATCCGATAAGGGGTCTGTAACACAAAGGAATAAAACTCCAATGCACGACGGGGATCCTGAGGAAATGGCTGCTTATAAGCAGTTCCAAACTGGGCTGCACAGAAGAGGTCTCAGGTGTGTGTAATTTCAGACACTTCCAAGTCATGGAGGAGAGGATCCGGTGAAAAGGAGCAACTGTACTTCTCCCATAGAAAACAATGGGAAACAGCATCCAGGCTTTCCTGACTACCAGGCTGTGCATTATGGGATTTGCAGTCCGAGGAAGCAAATGTAGTACTACACAAGTATATCATGGCGAAAAGAGAACCAAACAGGAGTCAGCAAAGGACTCTAGATAAGTGTTCAAGGTGATTCCCAGGCTTCTGACAGTCCCCTTACAGCGCCCCCTAGAAATGGGACGACAGAGTCATAACACTCCAGGGGTGCTAAACCACAGAAGGTGTGCCAGATCATTGTGCCCTGCTGCATGCTGCACAGTCTGGCCCTGAGGCATCAGATCCCATTGCTGGATGCAGAGGAAGGGGTAGCTGTACCAGTGGCTTATAAAGGGAACATGGGGGGTGATGAGGAGGAGGATGATGAGGATACAGCTGACTCCAGGGCAGAGCTGATTCGACATTACTTCGGCTGAGATGCAGGTATGTGACAACTGTCTAGTATGTGTCCTCTACAACTGTCTGCCTTGTCCCTGCAACCACCTGTTGTCTGTGACTACTGATGGTATTAGTTGCAGCTTTTCCTCTTGTGACATGTGCCCGTGACTCAGGTAGTTACAGTGTACAGGTCAGGCCTGTAGTCAGGCAGCTGTTGTACTGGTGCACTAGTGCCATCAATGTGTATGAACAATGTACCCTCAGCTGCCAATTCATGTGCTATGTGTGTGCCACACAGGGCTGTTGCATCAGTGCAGCATCTATTCTGGGAGTCGACATTGGGTGGCAGTGCTACATTGTTGTTGGCAATGGGTATGGGGTCAGGCCTAGTGCTGGGTGCTGTGTGGGTGGTGATTGGTATGTGTTGTTTTTGTGTGTTAGGACTGGACATATGGTCGTGGACTGAACTGGCAAATCTGCCTTGAATACCTGTTCCTATAGTGAATTTGTGTTGAGTTGGCATCTGTGACTCCTACAGTGACTATTGTATCCGTCTTGTTCTACTTTCAGGAGATTGTAGTGGTGAACTCTGATGCCTGCCTGCCTTGTTGCCTCCCTTGACACATATCTCCAGCCACTGGCTGCTCCACGATCGACCTCCCTGCATTTTGCTCGCACCTTTGTTACCCTCCCATGCATGTGCTGGACGAAGGGTTGCCATTTGCACATCTCTTGTCAGTTCCATTCGTAATCATGACAATAAAAGTCATAGGCAGTAACTGCGCTCAATTGGTGTTTATCTGGGATTGGCAAGTGAAAGGGATGATGAGTAGGGCCATGGCAGCTGAAATCATCAGAGTGGTGAGGACAGCTTTGGGTAGTCCAGGTCCAGACTGCTGGCCATGGGAAAACTGAGATATGAGAGTGGATAGTCAACAGGGTGTCTCAGTCACACACAAGGGAGAATTTTCAGGAGAGGGTCACTTCCTGGCAGTGGTCGTGGTCTGGGCATAATGTCCGGCTGGATGTCTAGTTCGACATCCTCACTTGTGTCGGGGTTCCTTAGCTACAGGGGTAGGGTTGCTGGTGAACCCTGTGGTAGGGCCTCCATGCCACTGGCTGCCGTTGACGTGGAGAGCTCTGATGGGATGTGGCCAGTGGAAGGGGTCTGCTGGTAGGTGGTGGACTCACGCATGACGGTGGTCAGGCCCTTGAGTACCCCTGCTATGGAGGCCATGGTGGCATTGTGGTCCTGCCACTGTTGCATGGCCTCCTGATGGTATTCCCCCTGCAGCCTCTGTGTCTCCTGCATGGTAGCAAGAATCTGGGCCACTGTGGCCTGAGTCTGCTGGTATACACCCAGGATTTGGTTGACGGCCTCCTAGGCAGTCAGTTGGGATGGCTGGGTGTGAGCCTCTGACCACAGTTCCCCTCCCACTACCCCAGACCTCCTGTGTCTGTGCCCCTGGCACAGTGTGCCCACTCCCAGTAGCAGCTGGGCCTTCATTGTCTGGGGTATGTGCCCTTGACTCTGGCCCCTGTACTATGGGGCACATCTGTGATTGTGATGTCCCTGGGGCACAGGTTTGGGGTTCAGGGACTGGCTGTGGTGTTGTTGCCACATGGGTAGTGGAGTCCAGTGTGGCCAGGGTGGGTCTGCCGTTGGTGGACTGTCCAGTGGCCCCAGATGGCCCAGGCAAGTCGTCCCCATCCAGACATCCAATGAGGCCTTCATCCTGGGGAGGGCTGTCTGTGCCTGGCATTCTCTGCAGGGTGGCAGTGGCAGGGGTACCTGTGGATGGAAATGGTAGATATTAGTAGCATAACTGTAGTTGTTAGGTCCCTGTTGTGATGCATGCAGTGGCTCAACTTGCTTCCCAGTGATGGCAATGACAGCTGCTGCACTGCAGACATTGATTTGGTGTAGGGGTTTGTGGCATGGTTTTCATGTGGCATGGGGGGTTATGGATGGTGGTTGGCATTGCTGTCATTGCCAGGTGTTGGGAAGAAGTCATGGCAGCCAGTAGGTGTGGGCTGTGGTATGGTTGTCCATGCAGTAGTTTCACTGTGCAGTGGGTGTGTGGTGTGTTGCTTTGTGGTTTGTGCTGGATTGTGGGAGTTGTGGTTCTTCACATTGTGGTTGTCATCCATTCATTAGGAGTGTGTCAGTAGGGATGGTGGGAGTGGGGTGGTGTGGCCTGCAGAGGAGGGGGGTGGGGTGTTTGTGACGGGTGCAATGGGTGGGTTGTGGTGGGTTGGAGAGTGGTAGGTGGTGGGGAGGCATGCTGGGCAGGGGTGGATGGTGCTTGGGGGGTATTGATGACTAACCAGCGTCAAGCCCTCCGCTGATGCCAGTCAAGCCATCAGGTTGCATGATATCCAGTACCTTCTCCTCCCAGGATGTCACCTGAAGGGGAGGGGCCCACCACCCCGGTCTTGTTCTTGGTGATCTGGTGCCTCAACACCATGGTATGGACCTTCTCCCTGAGGTCGTTCCACCTCTTCCTGATGTCCTCCCTTGTGCATAGGTAGGTGCCGACTGCCTAGTCACTGTTGACGATCCTCTGCCATAACTCCGTCTTCTTGGCTATCGATGTGTGCTATACCTGAACTCCCATGAACTGTGGCTCTACTCTGATGATCTCGTCCACCATGACCCGCAACTCATTGTCAGTGAACCGTGGGACCAACTGATGTGAAATGTTGTGGGGTGGGTATGTGGTGTGCGTGTCGGGTGCAGCGTGGGTGTGTGGTGATGCGGGGGTGTTTGGCTGTGGGTGCTGATGTGCTGTGGTGTTGATTTGTGTAATGTGTGCTGTGTGATATATTTCTGGTGTGTTTGGAGTGTGCTTTGCGTCAAGTGTGTCTGTGGCTGCTCGTAGTTGTCGCAAGAGATTGTGTGTGTGTGTGTGGGGAGGTATAATATGGTGGCGTGGTGTTTGTATGAGTTTCAGCTGTGGAATATTCAAACTGGCCAATGTGGTGTTGGCTTCTTTTGGCGGTACCTTGTTTTTCTGCTGCAGTGCAGAATGCCAATGGTTTCCGCTGTGGATGTTCCACTGTGCTGGAGGTTGCCTCTAAATATGGCGATCGGAATGGTCTCTGTGTGGCAGGATTGCTCAGTCACTCTTTCGCCATGGGTTAGCCTGGCAGTGTTGATTTTGTGTCTGTTTTTGGGCAGTTTGTGCTTTCTGACTTGTAATGCCGCAGTCGCTATACCGCCACCATCAGTGGTATAGTGTTGCCATTTCGCACAGCAGTCTTGCCCGAAAACCGCTGAACTTGTAATGAGGGCCAGAGTTCTTAAATAACATACTGCTGGACAAGGAGGGATCCAGAGTGCCCAGGCTATCGCCTTTATTCATGGAAGCCTCTGGTATGCTTTTAAACAAAGTTTTTGAGCTCAATGGCTCGATCCATCTCTATTCTGCCAACATGATTCTGCCCTTAATTTTTGCCTGTAGTGGTCACAGGAATTTGTCAAGTTTGAGGATCCCTAATAGACTGGCCTAATTACCATTATAACCAGTGAATAGCAACTCAAGGAGAATCCTACCTTGTTGTCTTGTGATAATTTAAATCTAAAACATATAAAGTAATAATCAAATACCTCATGGTCAACTGAACATTCTCTCACGTGGAGACAAAGTGGCCCATGTGTGCACTCATTAAAAAGCACAGCACACTACACAGCAAGCACATGTGTTACATGAGGTCACATACATGCAATAAAAATGTCAAACTTCCTTACCCTAATTTATGGGATATCAAACAACCCGGTCTAGGCGGGGACGATGTCTTCTGTAGTCACACACTAATCAGAACGAAATAAGCTCCTTGTCATCATAGTGGATTCCATGTAGGGAGATCCTGCTTCTTTTTCCATTTCTTGTTTTGCAGGCTTACTAAGGTTGTATTATACAAATCCCCCAGGAGGCCATGTATAACATATACTAAGGGTATCTCAGGATTGTATCCTAATAACAATGGACCACACCCTAAGGCCCATATTTATACTTTTTTAGCGCTGCATTTGTGCCGATTTTTGATGCAAAAGCGGCGCAAACGTAGAAAATACAATTGTATTTTGTAAGTTTACGCCGCTTTAGCGTCCAAAAATGACACAAATGCGGCGCTAAAAAAGCATAAATATGGGCCTAAGTGTTTAAAAATCCAATGCCCTACATAAACTCTTCTGGGAACACTGTCATGACTAAAGTACCCAAACAGACATGCCACATTAGAAGTTTCAATATGCAATGGGGACTATGGACTTCATAAAACAGGCATCATTTACATTCCAGTGCATGCAGACCCTTACATTGTGCCTTGTAAGGGAGAATGTTGCTACAGGGTTGTCTAAAGAATAGTACTCTTACCCATATATAGTCCGTTCTTCTTAACAGGTTCGGACACTAATATGCCCTAATTCATGTAGTTTCAAAATCAATGTACGTCATGGGTAGCAGTGGATGCCCAAAAAATCTTCACATTCGGACATATATATAAAGAGACATACTCTTCGAGTGTACCTCGTTCATTTTGATGAACATAAATATACAGATTGTCCCTATTTCATTGTAACTACCCAGTTAAAATGTTTTGTTGGTGGCAGTGGCATTCTCGCACCTCGCTGTCAAACGTGGATCACTCTTCCCACCCACCTGCGCCAGACCAAAGACCTCCTTACCTTCAGGAAACTTCTCAAGACCTGGCTGTTCGAGCAGTAGCAGCACCTCCTCCCCAACCTTCTCCTCCCTCCCCTCCTCAGCACCTTGAGACCCTCAAGGGTGAGTAGTGCGCTTTACAAATCCCTGATTGATTGAGTGGGAGCCCAAAGTAACCTCCAAGTACATTGGCAGAGATAGTATGTCCCCTTCAAAAAAACACACAACTTACTTCGTTAAGTAGCCCATCATGCAGCTGCACATAAAGCAAGGCTTTCTCCAGCTGCTGGTACAGTGTTGCGTGACTAGGTACTACATTATATTGTCAGGCCAACAGACACAGCTCTCAGGAGATGCACAAGCGTTACGACATCTGTGGATGTGTGATAACAACCGAGTGCTCGGGATCATGGGTGTTGTAGTGCCCATTGTGCCACAATACATAGTTCCATTCTAAAAGGACATACCGCAATGTTTTTCGTATTAAAAAAAATATAACACAACAGTGCAGAAGACCCGCCTGGGAATGCAAACCTCCTCTAAGGGCTCCCTCAGTTTACGGAGAAATCCCTACACATAATGACACTGACCACAGCGGGGGCCCAGTCAGTCTCGGACCCAAACGTTCATGTCACTCCAGAGACAATAAGATGTAAACAACTAGTAATGGCTATATAAAATAATGTGTCCGGCGGTAGATCCAAACAAAATACATTTCTAGTCAAGATTCACAGAAAAGGGGAGGGGGCAGAGGAAACCCCAACAACGCACTCCTTGAAATTATACCTCACATCCTTTGGCAGAATACTCCTCCTTCATTGTCACATACGAGTGTGTGGTAGATATGTTCCATGTGTATTCAGCAACAGTCAAAGACCCCGAGGAAAATAGTCTGAGGTCCTAATTCACAGAAGAGGGTGGTGGAAGGTAATCCAACAACTCACATCCCGAAAAAATGTCTCCATCCTTTGGCAAAAGAACCCTCCTTCAGTAGTCACATATGAGTGTGTGGTATATGTGTTTCATCTTATTCCACGGTTGCCCAAGTCTGACCCCCTTGAAACACAGGGGCACGAACTGCCCACTCATCTGATGTATCATTAATGACCCTGTGAGTTGGTGAAACCCAGGGAGTCTCATCATTTAAAACATGGGTATCAATGTGATATCTGGATACCCACCTTTGCTCGAAACACTGAAAGTGGTTTCGTCATGAATTCCGCGGGGTCTCAGTTTCTCAATTACAACCAATTCCATGTCCTTCTCATTGTGCCCAGTCTCAGTGCAATGTCTGGTTAGTCTGGTAGAGTCCTATTTGCACCTACTGGTACTACGGTGTGAAGTAATCCTAACACGAACACTCCTAGTTGTACCCCTGCATACATCAAATTACATCAACATTTATTAAAGTAAACCACATTTCTTGAATTGTAATTGGCTAGGTGTATTAGTTTACATGGAGTCTCCAGTCTCAAATCAACTTCTTCAACCTTTTTCGTAAAAGGACACACGCTGCAGTTTCCACAAGGAGCATACCCCACTGGGGAGGAAGATTCCGAAACGTGAACTGATTGTTACCCCTTACTGCCTGCCTTGGGCGAGTGTGTACCAAAACATCTTTTATGTTCCTTAAAGGAAGCACAGACTCGTATGTGTCCGATGGAGAGCTGTGTTTGCCTGTGCCAGCCAATCTCAGCACTGCTTTTATGCTGTTTAGCATTGCAGGCAGCAAGTGCGAAGTACTTGGATTGGCTCGATGTTTTTCTCCAGCAAGCAGCGCGAGGTCAGAGCAAGTCCTTGGTGTTTGCAGCCACACGTATGCTGCAGAAGATCTTCAAGGGAGATTAGTTTGTTTTTAGGGGGTTGAAAGTAATTTATATGCCCTACCAATATCTAAAGGAAGCATCTCCCACTGTCCCTAAGGGGAAGGGGTCCCAAAGGGGACAGCTTCTCCTTTGTGGATCAGATTCCACTTCAACCTGGGGTCATCAATTTATCAATGGTTTGCAACCACAAATGGAGTCACAATCCAGTGATGCTTCACTTCCGTAAGCAGGAGGGGGGGGGGGGGGACCTTTTACACGCTCCTTTCTATTTGAAATTTGGGAAAGATCCCAAATGCCCTTGAGTGAGAAAGAATTTTCTGACTAATAAAAGGCACTTCCATATTTGTGAAAAACTTTTTCGCAGTCACAAACTCTCTTATTTTGCAAACTTCAGGGTTTGAGATGTCAAAAGGACTTTTTACCTCTGGCCCTTTGTTTCGTGGCCTTTTGATTGCAGCCCTTTTCGGCAAGCGTAGTGCAGAACTAGTACAGGATGTCAAACGTCTAGGCTGCCAAACAGTATTGCTACACTGGGATTAACACATCAACTAGATATATGTTTCTCGGATATAGTTAAGAGAATACACACGTTTGCTTGGTTTTATTGTGCTTCAAAGAACTATGCACATTTTTCAATCTGGAAAGCCGGCTGACAGAAAGAAGCTGCTCGCGGGCACTGTATCTAATTATGCTGCAGAAAGAAACGTGAATGAATAAGATAGCATTTCTAGAGCAAGGTATGCAAATTATGACTATATCATGTGCATGTGGTCAATGGACATTAGGTATACTACATGCAAAGGACACGTTTCCAGCGTGAAAAAGAGCTATTGCCAATGTTGTCTTTTCATGCTTTAAAATAAGGAACCTAAAACCCGGAAAACTGCGAACCAATGTAATTGAAGTGGAGTATCAAATATTAGTATATCGTGGCATTATATTTTTTAGGAAAATGGCTATTCCAATTTGAGCCTGCACAGATTTTCAGAACGTGATCTCAGATATTCGGTGGAGGCTCTGCTGCTGCCTTTGCACCAGTGAATCCCTTGTTTCTCATTGTTGCTCGCCTTTAAAGGACAAGGGACGGATATCTCGCCATGCGCTCTCTTTTTTGTTGGACTGGCTGGGCCTTTGCTTGCTGCAGTTTACAGTACATATCTGAATGCCCCCTACCTAGGCACCAAATCAAAATACTCTGTGAATACTGTTTCCATGGTTGCATACTCCTGCTTTAATCTTTGATCGCAGTGGGCCTACAGTTGCCTGGCATGATGTTTGTGGCTCCCATGAGGTCCTCCATTCTGCTTTTTAGAAAGAGAAAGGTTTCTGCTCTACAATCACATGATGTTGTGTGGCTAATCACAATACTTGCCTTCCCCTTGCTGTCTTTTAAAACATTGAACGTGTAGCTAGATTTGTGCTCTGACGTTTTAAGGTGGCTTGCTGATAAAACTTCCCGTTTTATCTCTAAAGCTTGATCTTTGTTGCTCTTGCTGTGGTTTGTGGTTTTAATGCACTGTCCAGTTTTCGCTGTACACCCTGTAATTCAGAGAACTGTGTTCACTGCTTTCAGACTATATCAGATTCTTATCCAGCAGTACGCCAACACCATATGGCATGCCTCTGGGCTCAGTCTCCCTTTTCTTAATCTCTGCAGATTTTAGTATTCATGAAAGGCACCAGGTTGACAGCGCTGAAAACGCAGGTTCTCCACGTATCCATGAAAAAATGCCATGTGGTGACATGTTACACTTTACAAAATAGGTAAACATCTCCACGTAAACATGGGTAGTGGCAACACAAGCTTTCCAACGTTGCTCTGCCAATGTGCTCCAAATTGGCTTTTGTGAACTTCATTTGGTAAAGGACAATTTATGTCTTATTCTCACGGACTCATTAAAACCCCTATGTGCCCCTAGATCCACCATCAACCTACCCCGTATTCTTCCTCCCTGTCTCTCACATAATGCTTCAGCTCACTCCAGTGATATAAGGTAAAATGGTGCACACCCTGCAGAACATGAGGAAGGTCACACGAGGCTCTCACATCTCACAAATATTCATAGGCCTTGAGTGGAATCGGGCCCATCTGAGAGGTTTGGGGGGCCTTCCTACACCACAGGGATTGCATGGGGCCTGTGTTACGCCCGTGGCTCACCCTAACTCACAAGTCCAGCACGTACAGTCGATCTGCACTGAGCAGGGACATCACTGTGACCCCATGACATCACAATGATTTTCGGTGTGAGATGCCCCGGTGTCAGTTGTGCTTCTAGGGTCAGGACTCTTAGACCTCATAGTATATCCAGCCATGGTACTCTTTTCTACCCTACGTACTGCAAACATTTATTTGAGTGTAACTTTTCTCCAATTGAAATTATAGTTTATGAAAATACCCATTAAAAAGTAGGTTGAAATCACGATTTCACTTGCTCAGGGCACCTGTCTCACGTTTATAATGACGTTTGCTTAAAACAAGGCACATCTGGTTTCAAAATCAGGAACGTACTGCTAAAAGGCTCTCTGACGATTGACTGTTCCCTGGCTCTTCCAGGTGTCTTTAAAATTGACTATCTTGCTTCAGATTAAATATGGTTGTCAACAAGCAGTGTATGCGGAAAGACAAAAGCGATATTGACTTGGAGGCTACTGCTTTTGCGTATACCTCACCTGAGGAGGCTCTTCTCGGACCGTTCTGTTAACCTGCACTGGAGTGGCCTGTTGAGGCCTGGTGGAGTGTGGGAGAGACACCTTGCTGATAGAAGCATGGCTGAGTTGTGCAAAACAATATGGACTCCTGGATGCAAGTTTCCGGACATTGGTGAGGAGATGTAAGGTCAAGGGCAGAGCTCATTGGTGGGCACTTCGAGGGATAATCGTCCTTGAAGAGGGATCACACACTGCACCGGCATGATATCCTTGGTCAGCAGTTAAGGTCTGCTGCAGGGGAAGGGGTTGACACACTGGAAGTGATGGAGCCCTGCAGAGGACTGCAGCCATCACTGGTGAGCCCAGAGGGTAGCTGGGGCTCTGCTGAACCTACCTTGCGAACAGGTGGCAGAATGAACTCTGGGATGCCTGGAAGAGTCTGAAACCTTATGGTGGATGAATGCTAATTTGGTTGGAGACACTGAATGGTGCTAATGGGGAAAATGGGTTGGGGATGGACTAAGCCTAAGACCTTAGATAGGACAATACTAACCTAAAACTGATTAATTGCAGTGAATATTCATTAGACTTTGTGCCTGGTGCCAGGGGGCAATTATTTCTGCTTGATGATTGTGCAAAGGTGCCACCTTCTGAACTCTTCAAGCTTCTCCTCTCCCATCTTCCGTCCCCTGGTTGGGGAGAATGACCCACATTCTGAAAGCCCCTCCACAGTAGAGGCTGTCTGGGACTTGCAGGTATCATCTCCTGACCATAGATAGGCGCTCTCTAGAGGTGCTTATAAAATGTGCCATTATAGACATTAAATTTAAATGAAGCCCATGATCTTTTTGATATGTGGTTTGGGAGGTAATATAAGCCTGCACTTACCATAGGTTATGCTGATTGTACCCTGTTTATTGAAAGTCATGAAGCACATGTCCCTGGTACCAAAATACAACCAAAGTCACATCCTGCCTGACTCTGTGTTCCCACATTTAGTACCTCCTTGTAATTCAACTCATATTTGTGTGTGCTCTTGTACTGGGACTAGCTTGCTGTGGAACAGAAGTTGCACAGTCGATTTGATATCCTCTGAGGCAGCTAAACCCCATATGTGAACCAAATCTACTGATTCCTGCTGGAGTGGTGGCAACATGGTCAACAAGAAAGCTGTGAAACTACAACACATCAATAGTAAGGATAATGATACCAGAACCTCAGCGCCCAGGAAGCTTGCCCCCCTTGTGCTGGAGGGGAAAATACATCCCTGTGACTCCCTCTTGTGCTGATGCCATCAGGTTGTAAGGTGCTGGTGGTGATTAAGGACACTAGAACCCCATTTGAGACCCACATCAATCCTGCAGCAGTTGACTTTAACCTAGGTAGAGTAGATCTCTGAAAGGTGTCTGCAGGGGGTTCACTCGTGGAGGCTCCCATCACACATATTACAGAAGAGATGGCTTGTTTAAAACAAGAATTGGCCGAGGTGTACAGGTTCTAGAAAATTAGATCAGGCAGAAGAAGAGCCCCAAAGGCTTCTCAGTTATATTTGCACAAATCCACTAATCATTCACCTTCACTTGGGGCACACTGAAGACATTTTGGGCCCTTAGGTTTTAAGGCAGGCATGTCGTCCTATAAACTGCCTGAAGGATAGAGACTGTCAAATGTGAGAGCATTATTATATACTTGTTTGCTGACTATATGCAAAAGGTGAAAACGCAGAGGATATGTTTTAATGTAGTCAAAACGATCCTCAGAACCTTGGAATAGAAGTATATGCTACTGTTCCTTGCTGAACCCACAGTGGTGGATAGGACTAGTTCAAATTTATTTTTTGACTTCACCAGAACAAGCATGGGCTATAAGGAGACACAAAATACAGCAGTAAGAGACGGAATTTGTCCTGCCTTCTGCCCTAGAAGTTTCTTGTTTCTTCATCTTTAGACTCAGATATTCAAGGATCAGTGCTTAATTTGTGGCACTATTTACCAGAGCTCAGTACTAGCACTTAATTGTTAACCCTAACATTTACTTATGAGAATTCATCACATGGTGTCTATTTTCTATTGAAGCACATACGTTTAACAATTAAATACACTTAAAAAAAATTCTAAAACGTCCAGGCCATTCTTACTGCTTTGAGTGGCTTGATAATGTCCACATTGATACTTATTTATTTACAAATTAGAAACTAACAAGGATCTGTGAGTATAGAACTCTGAAGCAGGAGTCTGGGATGTGGCAGTTACAGACCCCATACTGGGCGGATAACCAGACTCATTAAAATGTAATTGTTTTGTGAGCATACTCTGTTTTTCTATATTTATGATATGTTATGAATGTAAATGGGGAGGATTCACACTAGGGCACATTAAGTAGGCCACTCACGACTTCATTTGTATCACACAGAAAAAAACAGTTGTTAGTACAATGGTCCAATTTAGGTATATGTGTTTTACCAGGTTTGTGGGTTTAGTAGTGCCCAGGAATTATATGTTGAATAGTTGGCGGAAGTGCCAGGGGAATATCTGTGGTAGCCCTGAGAGCATAATTCCTTATACAGAAGAAGGCGTTGCACTGCTCCCAAATAGCTTTCCACAGGTACTGAATAGTTTTTTTCATTGAATAAAAGGGTTTGAATGATTCTCAGAAAAAACGAACATCCAGCCCCTTCCTCAAATGCAGAAAAATGCAGATTGCAGTCCTCTAAGAAGCACACTTCTTAGTGCTACTTTAAACAAAAAACTGAATGAGGCTTTTTTACAAATCTTCCTACACTGCACAGTCTAAGGCCCGATTCACAAAGGTAAACTTAGACCAAAAGTCTAAGTTTGGGCCTAAAGTCTAACTTTACTCATAATAATGTTAGACATTTGGTCTAAACTTAGACCAAAAATTCTAACTTTACTATGAGTAAAGTTAGACTTTAGGTCTGAACTTAGACTTTTGGTCTAAATTTATCTTTGTGAATCTGTCCGTAAGGATGCAGGCATTTAGTTGACATTGCAGTTCTGCTTTTGGTGTTGTATGGATAGATTGACCCCAAGGGTAGATATGTAGTGCTGATGAGTAAATTGGATGATACTGGCACTAAAATCCTGAAATAGATGAATTCTTATTATACTCTGTCTTAGATAAAATCTGTGCCTTATGTGTTGGCTCATTTTTGCACTGAGCTGGGGACTTTAATTGCATGTTGGTCACTGAACACACCCTTCCATTAAGACAGTTTTGAAATGGTATAGTAGATGTGTGAATGGAAAAATAAGACCCAGAGTGCATGTATTCATTATATTCTCTTGTGTACAGAGTGTTTTAATGGATGGATTTGTTACTTCTCTCATCAATAGTTAAGCAAATAGGTTTGGCTTAGTAGATGATCTGCGTAGGGTTCTTTCAAATCATTCCACCCTATCAGCATTTTATGGAAGGCAGGGATGAGAGCTATAAAACATACAGCATCTTTTTCCCTGGAAGGTTAATGGGTGATGCTTTCTGAGAAGAGGTCCACATAGAAATGGCATGACACTTTGTAGTTAATGTAGGTTTCAGTTCCTCTGCTGGAGCTAAATTGGAGGTTATGAATTTGATAAAGTGATCTCAGCGTTTTTGATGTGCAAACGATAGGGGGTCAGGAAGACCAATTAGAGATATGGAACAGAGTAAAATTTCTATAGAAGTCTTGGAAAGAACACTTCTTGATGAGGATCCTAGGAGAGCAGAGATGCAAATTGCAAGACTTATGAAACTGCTGTAAAATCTCCAACTGATATCCTTAAGATAGTGGATTTACAGGAAGGGTTGAAGGACCTGTAGTTTGGGAGTTTGGCTCCTGAGCAGGGAAGACACACAAGCACAAATTTGGAACTTAAGATTGACCATGATGTCACACCCACAAGGGAATCAATCATGTTATTTCAGGATTATCTTAGGCGGTTTTATTCATATGCACTCCCCTTTCAGAATCCAACGTTGACAACTTGCTACTGCAAGAACAATGAGATGTTACAGAAACCATTATTGTCTATTGAGATTGAGTTATACCATCAGAATTCCTTCTGGCCTAAGAAGTTATATTGGTGAATAG
The DNA here is from genome assembly GCF_031143425.1 of Pleurodeles waltl. Classification (NCBI taxonomy): domain Eukaryota; kingdom Metazoa; phylum Chordata; class Amphibia; order Caudata; family Salamandridae; genus Pleurodeles; species Pleurodeles waltl. The sequence continues at coordinate 261,168,139 of NC_090451.1, read as the reverse complement.
ACCATTGGCTCAGTTCAAGGAAGTCACAAAAGCTGGAATGCTGCCTAAAACAATGACAAAGGGGAGGCTCATTAGGAACCAAAAACCACGTATAGATAACACAGGGTACAGAGTCCACCATCTTTTTGCTAATAACCTGAAGCAGAACATTATGAGACATTTACTCCTGGACCAAAATGGCATCATGACACTGAAGAATATGGGTCAGAACCTATATAGGCAGTCACACTTGATGATTGAGGGAAGGAACAGTGAAGGCAAAATGGTGCAAGCTTTGCAGAAAAAGAGTTTGCTATCATGAGCTGCATGTACCTCTTCAAGGTCCTACATGGGATGCGATTTGGATTCATAAGGGTAGTATGATTAGTGCATCATGATTCCCTTGTAGAGGTGAAACAGGAATTCCATTGGGATTGATCAGGGACGTCTACAAAGGCCAAAGAAAAAGGTTTTCCACTGTTGTAAATGACATAATCCCTGGCAATATTACTCAATGCTGACAATGTATCATAGTCTTAAGTCACTCTTCTCACACTCTGGAACAATTGCTGAAAAATGTAAATCAATTTGGGGAAATGTTGCCCACAGATAAAACTAGGACAAGCCTAACAGCTTTTAAGCTGTGGTATCCTGCTTAGCAACAGTTCCAGAAGAGAGTGAGTCCATTAACAGGTTGATAGATATGTTTACCCACCAATGGGTTACCATTCACCAACACACAGAAATGAATATCCATGCCATTGCTGCTAGGCAGTTATTATTCCAGGCACAGCATTATATCCACGTGAGGAAGGGTGGACCATCTCTACACGCCTGGGAACCATGCCTGTCCCAAGGACATTTTTGCACTGATGACTCAGTGGCCGAGGCATGTGGGCTGTCTCAAAGTATGCAGGGAATGTTTTAAATGAATAGGCAGACTGGGTATAAAAGCAGGTGAGGATTGTCACTAACAAACCCTAATGGTTTGGTGTTTTCAAATTATTCTCTCTGTTTTTGTTAGTCTGTAATAATATTTGCATTGTAATCATGCCAATGCTGAACTATTCTTCTTTTACAAAAGGTTAGGGTAAACTAAACTTCCATTAATACAATCTGTTATTCACGTGTTCTGATTTGAGTGGAGGCTGAGATCAAGGGTAAAGCTGCCATAAACCCTTCAAGCTCTTGGGAAGGTCTGCTGTACTCCCAGCAACTCTCCTACAAATGTGTATAGTCCACAGAGAGTGGTAGGTCTATTTCCTCATTCTCTACTGATGGATGAGTATGTACACAACTTCCAGAATACACCAGGATAAGGAAATCTATCCTGTCCTACCCTTTGAGAAGAGATGGGGGCAATTCAACAGGACATACTTTTATCCTTGTCATTAATAGGCAATATTTCCCTGTCTAATATTTTTACATTATGAAGATGCTTAAACATTTTTCAAGACTGAATAAGAATGCATCTCCAGGTGACTTAATGGACAATATGCAGCTTATTGAGACTTCCTATGGGTCAAGAGAAGAAATAGGTTTCAACTAGACACACTGTACCTAAACAGTAAAGAAGGGGTAGTTTAATTATGACTAAGGGACACACAGCTACAATAACGTGCATGGTGGTTCATTTTTTAACCACAGACACAGGTCCAACAGAGGGCACACTTGAAGGACTCAGATTTGTCCCCTCCCTTTGCCCTCTCATACTCAGATGAGACATCACTTATCGTAATGCGGTTTGGGATAGATTAGTGGAGTCAACTGTTCAGACAATTAGCTATGCAAAACCTCTATGCACTAAGTTTAACTAAGTTGGTGGCTAAACGTATTCAATTTGTTCAATGACACAGGTGAAACCTCGAGTTGTTGGGAGATTTGTTTTAAAGACTAAGGGGCATATTTATACTCTGTTTGCGCCGAATGTGCGCCAAAAATTTTGACGCACAATCGGCGCAAACCCTGCCCCATATTTATACTTTCACGTCCGACCCCGCGGGCGTCAAAATTCCACCATGTGCGTCATTTTTTGGAAGGGGTAACCAGCCTTGCGTTAATTATATGCAAGGTAGGCGTTCCCTTCCAAAAAATCACTTTAAGGCCTGTGCCCAATATTTATACTCTGACGTCATTTTGGTGCACAGGAGGGGGTGGGCCTTAAAAAACAGCACACAGCCTGATGGGCGCCGTGTTTTAACGCCTGGGTCAGGGCAGGCGTTAAGGGACCTGTGGGCTCTGAAGGAGCCCAGAGGTGCCCTCCCCTGCCCCCAGGGACACCCCTGCCACCCTTGCCCACCCCAGGAGGACACCCAAGGATGGAGGGACCCATCCCAGGGAAGTTGAGGTAAGTTGGGGTAAGTATTTTTTTTCGTTTTTTTTAAGTGTCATAGGGGGGGCCAGATTTGGGCCCCCCTACATGCCACTATGCCCAATGACCATGCCCAGGGGACGTGAGTCCCCTGGGCATGGCCATTGGGCAAGGGGGCATGACTCCTGTCTTTGCTAAGACAGGAATCATGTCAATGGAGGTTGGGCGTAAAAAAAAATGACGCAAATCCGGTTTGAGGCCTGAATTTTGCCTCAGACCTAACTTGCCCCATTTTTTGACGCACAACCCCCATTTTCCCATACGCCGGCGCTGCCTGGTGTGAGTCATTTTTTTTTACGCACACCAGTTCGCAGCGCCGGCTAACGTAATTCCATAAATAAGGCGCCCGCATGGTGCGTTGGAATGGCGTTAGCCGGCTGTAAAATATTTGACACACAACTGCGTTGGCGCAGTTGTGCGTCAAAAAGTATAAATATGGGCCTAAGGGTCTGATTACGATCTTGGCGAATGGGGTTACTTCATCACAAATGTGACAGATATCCTGTCCACCATATTGTAATCCCATTATATCCTATAGAGATGGTAATACAGCAGACAGAATATCCGTCATGTTTTTGATAAAGTATTCTATCTGCCAAGAATGTAATCAGGCCCTAATGTATTTATTTTCAGGAGCCACTGGAAATTTTGAATTGGCAAGTAAGCAAAACCTGAAATGTAGCAGATTGGGACTCTTTTCCTTTATTCCCTGATATGACAACAGTCTCCACCACACTTTCTGCATTAAGTTGCACTTAGATGACCACTAAAGAGATCTCTTTCCTGAATCATGCAGTGGCCTTGGCACCTCTTTTTTGAAGAGGAAATGGAGGCTGACTGCGGCATTGAAGTATTACAAAAGAAGTGGTCCACATCATATAAAGTGGAGGTAGAGATTTCCAGCACCGCCAGGTTTAACATTTTCAGTTCCATGTACTCAACCACACATGAATCACTCCAGACTTTGTACATAAAATGTACAGCAATAAAAGTATTAAGTGTCTCAATGATTGTGTGCCACATGAAACCTTCTTTCATTTGATAGAAGGATGTCCAAAATACCAAAATATTGTGAATCAATAATAGATAGTTTACGAATGCCTATCTGTATATTGAAAGGTCTCCAAAGTCCTGCTTCCTTGGCATTTCTTCTTTCAACGCTGTGCTGTCATTGGGTGCAGGCTTCTGAACGATTGTGATTAAATAACAAATATCAGAGCCCCCTTTACTGAAAGACTGGCTGACTGATGTTGGAGAATGGTCTGTGGAGGAGGAAGTACACTTTGCTTGAGTCAGTAACAAAAAGTGCCTGCTGCATGACCTAACTAACTGGAGCAAATTAATACTGGTGCTACTACAATCAAATGATGGCATGCCAACCATAGTTACTGATCATTCTGGTATTCTAAGCCATTATGTATCAACACATTTTCCTATTGACCAACAATAGGTGAAAACCGTTTGATGCTGTTAGAAATGGGGTCCCTGGTTGACAGTCAGTTTGCACTCTGTCAAAGCAGGGACCCTCACTTTAGTCAGGGTAAGGGAGATACACACCTAGGATAACCCCTGCTCACCCCCTTGGTAGTTTGGCACAAGCAGTCAGGCTCATCTCAGAGGCAATGTGTCAAGTATTTGTACCAAAACACACAGTAACACAGTGAAAACACCACAAAAGCACTCACCAAAAGTTTAGAAAAAATAGCCAATATTTATCTGAATAAAACAAGATAAAAATCCAACATAAACAAGCAAAGTTATGATTAGACTTCAATACAGAGCTTAGAAACACAAAGGCTTTGTGTCTGAGTAATTCCCAACAATCCAATGCCAATGGCACGGTCATGGAGTCGCACAGACCCCAAGGTACAGTACGTTTTGAAAATGAGGAAACAAGCCGCTACACAGAGTCGGGGATCGAGGCGTTGCTGGATCCGGTGCGGCATCAGTTTCCGTGCTGCGGAGCAAAGGAGTGGAGGCATCAGTGCGAGGCATCGGGTCCTTGCTGCGGAGCATGTCCGGATGTCAAGAGATGGTGGGGTGACCTTACGGGGTCGCAATCACACCAAGAGACTGCAGGAGCGTGGCAGAGTTGGGTGTTATGGACGTCGGTGACAGGGCACTTTAGGACTCACGGAGTCGTGGACTTCAGTGAGGCGGCGGCAGGCCTGCGGGGTTGTTGCACTCCAGCGGGGACCCCAGTTTCAGTTGCAGGCGACGTCATGGGATCCAGCAGCTGCGTCAGTTCGGGCATCGTCCAAAGTTGATGCACTTGGTTTTTCTTGGTTTTTCTCCAGCTTCTCCTTTCAAGATCCCAGAGACTGGATTAGGCACCACTTGGCAGGGTAAGAGTCTCAGCAAGAGAGTCCAGGTGCTGATAGTGAAAGTCTTTGATGGCCCTGGGACTTCAGAACAGAGGTAAGGTCATCCAAGCCCCTGGAGAAACTTCATAAGCAGGATTACACAGCAAAGTCCAGTCTTTGCCATCTCTAAGGCAGAAGCAGTAACTGCAGGCCAACCCAGCAAAGCACACACAGCAAAGGGGCCGTATTTCTGCTCCAGCTCTTCAGCTCTTCTCCTTGGCAGAGGTTCCTCTTGATCCAGAAATGTTCTAAAAGTCTGGGGTTTTGGGTTCCGTACTTATACTCCTTTCTGCCTTTGAAGTAGGCAAACTTCAAAGGAAAGTCTTTGTTATTCACAAGATCCTGCCTTGTACAGGCCTGACCCAGACACACACACCAGAGGGCTGGAGACTGCAATGTGTGAGGACAGGCACAGCCCTTTCAGGTATAAGTGTTGGCTCCTCCCTCCCCACTCTAGCCCAGGAGACTCATTAGGATTTGCAGACACTCCAGCTCCCTTTGTGTCACTGTTTAGAGGGAATTCACAACAGCCCAACTGTCAGTTTGATCCAGATGTGGAGTACACAAGCAGACAGAGGCACAGAATGGTTAAGCAAAAAAATGCTCACTTTTAAAAAGTGGCATTTTCAAACTGACAATTTAACAACCAACTTTACCAAAAGATGTATTTTTAAATTGTGAGTTCAGAGACCCCAAACTCCATATCTCTATCTGCTCTGAATGGGGCAGTCCCCATGTTAACCTATGAGAGAGAGAGGCCTTGCAACAGTGAAAACCGAATTTGGCAGTATTTCACTGTGAGGACATGCAAGACACATCAGTACATATCCGACCTTTATCATACACTGCACCCTACCCATGGGGCTTTCTAGGGCCTACTTTAATGGTGCCTTACATGTACAAAAAGGGAAGGCTTGGGCCTGGCATGTGGGTACACTTGCCAGGTCGAATTGGCGGTTTAAAACTGCACACACAGACACTGCAGTGGCAGATCTGAGACATGTTTATAGGGCTACTCACGTGGGTGGCACAATCAGTGCTGCAGGCCCACTAGTGGGATTTGATTTAGAGCGCTGGGCACCTCTAGTGCACTTTACTAGGGACTTACTAGTAAATCAAATATCCCAATCATGGAAAAGCCAATTACACACACAGTTTACACAGAGAGCACTTGCACTGGTCAGCAGGTGTAAAGTGCCCAGAGTACCAAAAAAACTGCAAAAACAAAGTCCAGCACGCAGTCACAACATAGGCAGCAGAGGCAAAGAGACAGGGGAAACCACACTAAGGATGCCAGGAAGAACAGATGCATCCAGTCATTTGAATGTTTCTGTTAGGCACCTCGATTTGTACTGATTTGCCCAATCATGAAGAGCCACTCTCTTTGTCTGACTTGCAATTAAAAACAAAATAAAAAGAACTGATGATTTTTTTTGTCCAATACTGGTATTCACAATGTGACATATGTCTTAAATGTGGTGCAAGGGTTAATTCTTCCAGTGGTAAAACAGCATAATTTAGTAAAAGCATAGCTGGTAGACAATGTAGAGAGGTGCAAGTTTGCTTCAAAACCACTCAACAAATAGGCACAGTTCCAAGAGCCACGTTACCATGTCAGCAAGGAACATTGCACTCCTCACCACACAACCAAACATACATCATCATACTGCATTTAGATTGACATATTATTTATGTAATACCTCTCTCTCAGTGGGCGTATTCAGATAACAGAAAATGAGAGCCCCCTAGAGAAATACAGAGGAGTAATGGCCCAGGACATGTGTCCAACACTTATACAGACTTATGTACTAATAATGTACATACTGGTGGACATTCAGGCTCCTAGTGACCATCCTTTATTTCCTTTACTATAGCAACACTACCATTAAAAGAGTTGCTGCCAGTTCAGTATTTATATCACTGGGTTCTTTCAGGGCATCATCACCATAGCACATGCTCCTAATTACCATGCTGCTGCCATATACTACCATGGTGAGTGTAGGAGGCTGGCCTGGTTTGTAGTGGGTACCAAGGGGTACTTACACTCTGTACCAGGACCAGTTATCCCTTATTAGTGGAGAAGAGGTGTTTCTAGCAGCTTAGGCTGATAGAAGATAGCTATGGAGAGCAGCTATGGCTGAACTAGGAGACATGCAAAGCTCCTACTATACCACTGGTGTCATATGCACAATATCATAAGAAAACACAATACACAGATATACTAAAAATAAAGTTACTTTATTTTTATGACAATATGCCAAAAGTATCTCAGTGAGTACCCTGAGTATGAGGATAGCAAATATACACAAGATATATGTACACAATACCAAAAATATGCAGTAATAGCAAAAGGAAGTAATGCAAGCAATGTACAGTCACAATAGATTGCAATGAGAGCACATAAGTATAGGGGCAACACAAACCATATACTCCAAAAGTGGAATGCGAACCACGAATGGACCCCAAACCTATGTGAGCTTGTAGAGGGTTGCTGGGACTGTAAGAAAACAGTGAGGGTTAGAAAAATAGCCCACCCAAAGACCCTGAAAAGTAGGTGTAAAGTGCACCTATGTTACCCAGAGAGCACAGAATTCGTGATAGGGGAATTCTGCAAGGAAGTCCAACACCAGCAATGCAACAAAGGTGGATTTCCAGACAAGAGTACCTGTGGAACAAGGGGACCAAGTCCAAGAGTCGCGACAAAGTCGAAATTGGGCAGATGCCCAGGAAATGCCAGCTGAGGATGCAAAGAAGCTGCCACCAGATGGTAGAAGCTGTGGATTCTGCAAGAACGAAGAGGACTAGGAACTTCCCATTTGGAAGATGAATGTCCCACGTCGTGAAGAAGCTTGCAGAGGTGTTCCCACGCAGAAAGACTGCAAACAAGCCTTGCTAGCTGCAAGGGTAGTGGTTAGGGTTTTTGGATGCTGCTGTGGCCCAGGAGGGACCAGGATGTCGCCAATTGCGTGAGGAGACAGAGGGGGTGCCCAGCAAGATAGGGAGCCCTCACCGAAGCAGGCAGCACCCGCAGAAGTGCCGGAACAGGCACTACGAAGAGGAGTGAACCGGAGCTCACCCGAAGTCACAAAAGGAGATCCCACGACTCCGGAGGACAACTCAGGAGGTTGTGCACTGCAGGTTAGAGTGTCGGGGACCCAGGCTTGGCTCTGCACAAAGGAAATCCTGGAAGAGTGCACAGGAGCCGGAGCAGCTGCAAATCATGCGGTACCCAGCAATGCAGTCTAGTGTGGGGAGGCAAGGACTTACCTCCACCAAACTTGGACTGAAGAGTCAATGGACTGTGGAAGTAACTTGGACAGAGTTGCTGAGTTCCAGGGACCACGCTCGTCGTGCTGAGAGGGGACCCAGAGGACCGGTGATGCAGTTCTTTTGGTGCCTGCGGTTGCAGGGGGAGGATTCCGTCATCCCACGGGAGATTTCTTCGGAGCTTCTAGTGCAGAGAGGAGGCAGACTACCCCCACAGCATGCACCACCAGGAAAACAGTCGAAAAGGCGGCAGGATCAGCGATACAAGGTTGCAGTAGTCGTCTTTGCTACTTTGTTGCGGTTTTGCAGGCTTCCTGAGCAGTCAGCGGTCGATTCCGTAGCAGAAGGTGAAGAGAGAGATGCAGAGGAACTCTGATGAGCTCTTGCATTCGTTATCGAAAGAATTCCCCAAAGCAGAGACCCTAAATAGCCAGAAAAGGAGGTTTGGCTACCTAGGAAGAAGGATAGGCTAGCAACACAGGTAAGAGCCTATCAGGAGGGGTCTCTGACATCACCTGCTGGCACTGGCCACTCAGAGCAGTCCAGTGTGCCAGCAGCAACTCTGTTTCCAAGATGGCAGAAGTCTGGAGCACACTGGAGGAGCTCTGGGCACCTCCCCTTGGAGGTGCAGGTCAGGGGAGTGGTCCCTCCCCTTTCCTTTGTCCAGTTTCGCGCCAGAGCAGGGCTGGGGGATCCCTGAACCGGTGTAGACTGGCTTATGCAGAGATGGGCACCATCTGTGCCCATCAAAGCATTTCCAGAGGCTGGGGGAGGCTACTCCTCCCCAGCCCTGACACCTTTTTCCAAAGGAAGAGGGTGTAACACCCTCTCTCTGAGGAAGTCCTTTGTTCTGCCTTCCTGGGCCAAGCCTGGCTGGACCCCAGGAGGGCAGAAACCTGTCTGAGGGGTTGGCAGCAGCTGCAGTGAAACCCCGGGAAAGGTAGTTTGGTAGTACCCGGGTCTGTGCTAGAGACTCGGGGGATCATGGAATTGTCTCCCAAATGCCAGAATGGCATTGGGGTGACAATTCCATGATCTTAGACATGTTACATGGCCATGTTCGGAGTTACCATTGTGACGCTATACATAGGTAGTGACCTGTGTATAGTGCACGCGTGTAATGGTGTCCCGTACTCACAAAGTCCGGGGAATTTGCCCTGAACAATGTGGGGGCTCCTTGGCTAGTGCCAGGGTGCCCACACACTAAGTAACTTAGCACCAGGTAAAGGTTAGACATATAGGTGACTTATAAGTTACTTAAGTGCAGTGGTAAATGGCTGTGAAATAACGTGGACGTTATTTCACTCAGGCTGCAGTAGCAGGCCTGTGTAAGAATTGTCAGAGCTCCCTATGGATGGCAAAAGAAATGCTGCAGCCCATAGGGATCTCCTGGAACCCCAATACTGGGTACCTCAGTACCATATACTATGGAATTATAAGGGTGTTCCAGTATGCCAATGTGAATTGGTGAAATTGGTCACTAGCCTGTTAGTGACAATTTAGAAAGCAAAGAGAGAGCATAACCACTGAGGTTCTGGTTAGCAGAGCCTCAGTGAGACAGTTAGTCATCACACAGGGAACACATACAGGGCACACTTATGAGCACTGGGGCCCTGGCTAGCAGGGTTCCAGTGACACATACAACTAAAACAACATATATACAGTGAAATATGGGGGTAACATGCCAGGCAAGATGGTACTTTCCTACACAACCCCCCCCCCCAAACGAAGGACAATACGACTAGCCATGACCTGATGAGTCTTCATTGTCTAAGTGGAAATATCTGGAGGGTCTATCTGCATTGGAGTGGGTACTCCCAGGTCTATGTTCCACTGTATAGTCCATTCCCTGTAGAGATATGGACCACCTCAACAATTTAGGGTTTTCACCTTTCATTTGTTTTAGCCAAAGTAGAGGTTTGTGGTCTGTCTGAACAATGAAGTGAGTGCCAAACAGGTATGGCCTCAACTTGTTCAGTGCCCAGACCACAGCAAAGGCCTCCCTCTCTATGGCAGACCAACGCTTTTCTCTAGGGGTCAACCTCCTGCTGATAAAAGCAACAGGTTGATCCTGGCCCTCAGAATTGAGTTGTGATAATACTGCCCCTACCCCTAATTCAGATGCATCAGTTTGAACAATTAATTTCTTGGAGTAACATGGGCTTTTTAGGACAGGTGCAGAGCACATGGCCTGTTTCAGCTCCTCAAAAGCTTTCTGACAGCTAGCTGTCCACAATACCTTTTTAGGCATTTTCTTTGAAGTGAGGTCATTAAGAGGGGCTGCTATGGAGCCATAGTTCTTTATGAACCTCCTGTAGTACCCAGTGAGGCCTAAGAAGGCTCTCACCTGGGTCTGAGTTGTAGGGGGAACCCAATCTATGATAGTTTGGATTTTCCCCTGAAGTGGTGCAATCTGTTCTCCACCTACAAGGTGTCCCAGATAAATCACTTTCCCCTGCCCTATCTGGCACTTTGAAGCCTTGATAGTGAGGCCTGCCTTTTGCAGGGCCTCCAAAACTTTCCATAGGTGGAGCAGGCGATCATCCCAGGTGGAGCTAAAGACAGCTATATCTTCTAGATATGCTGCACTAAAAGCCTCCAACCCTTGCAGGACTGTATTCACCAACCTCTGAAAAGTGGCAGGTGCATTTTTCAAACCAAAGGGCATTACTGTGAATTGGTAGTGCCCTCCAATAGTCGAAAATGCAGTTTTTGCTTTAGCATCCTCTGATAACTTGATCTGCCAATACCCTGCAGTCAAATCAAAGGTGCTTAGATACTTGGCAGATGCCAGTGTATCTATGAGCTCATCTGCCCTGGGTATAGGGTGAGCATCAGTTTTAGTTACCTGGTTGAGACCTCTGTAATCTACACAAAATCTCATTTCCCTTTTCCCATCTTTGGAATGAGGTTTTGGTACAAGTACCACAGGAGAGGCCCATGGACTTTCAGAGTGCTCAACCACTCCCAGTTCAAGCATTTTCTGAACTTCTTGTTTTATGCAGTCCCTGACATGGTCAGGCTGCCTATAGATCTTACTTTTGACAGGCATGCTGTCTCCAGTATCTATAGTGTGCTCACACCAAGAAGTGGTGCTGGCACAGTAGAAAAGAGTTCAGAAAACTGACCCAGGAGATTTATGCAGTGGCCTTTCTGCTCAGCAGTAAGACAATCTGCTAAAACTACACCTTCCACTAGAGCATCTTGTTCTGTGGAAGAGAAGAGATCAGGGAGAGGGTCACTCTCTTCTTCCTGTCCTTCATCTGTTGCCATGAGCTGGGTGAGATCAGCCCTCTCATAGTAGGGTTTCAGGCGATTAAGATGGAGCACCCTAAGGGGACTCCTGGCAGTGCCTAAGTCAACAAAGTAGGTGAATTCTCCCTTCTTTTCAACAATAATGTGTGGTCCACTCCATTTGTCTTGGAGTGCTCTTGGGGCCACAGGCTCCAAGACCCACACTTTCTGCCCTGGTTGGTACTGAATCAGAACAGCCTTCTGGTCATGCCATTGCTTTTGGAGCTCTTGGCTGGCCTGAAAGGTTTTTGCTGGCCTTTTTCATATACTCAGCCATTCTGGATCTTAGGCCAAGTACATAGTCCACTATGTCTTGCTTAGGAGCTTTTAAAGGTTGTTCCCAACCCTCCTTTACAAGTGTTAGCGGACCTGTTACAGGGTACCCAAATAGGAGTTCAAAGGGGCTGAAGCCCACTCCTTTTTGGGGTACCTCCCTGTAAGCAAAAAGGAGGCAAGGTAACAGGACATCCCATCTCCTCCTGAGTTTTTCAGGGAGTCCCATTATCATTCATTTGAGAGTTTTGTTAAACCTCTCAACCAGTCCATTTGTTTGTGGATGATAAGGCGTGGTGAATTTGTATGTTATACCACATTCCTTCCACATGGCCTTCAAGTATGCAGACATAAAGTTGCTACCCCTGTCTGATACCACCTCTTTTGGGAAACCCATCCTGGAAAAGATTCCCAGGATGACTTTTGCCACAGCAGGAGCTGTAGTGGTCCTTAGAGGAATTGCTTCAGGATATCTTGTGGCATGGTCCACTACCACCAAGATAAACCTATTGCCTGAAGCAGTAGGAGGGTCAAGGGGGCCAACTATGTCAACCCCTACCCTTTCAAAGGGAACCCCAACCACAGGCAGTGGAATAAGGGGAGCCTTTGGGGTGCCACCTGTTTTGCCACTGGCTTGACAGGTGACACAGGACTTACAAAATTATTTTGTGTCCTCTGACATTCTAGGCCAATGAAACAGGGGGACAAGCCTATCCCATGTTTTCATCTGCCCCAAATGTCCAGCCAAGGGAATGTCGTGGGCTAGAGTTAGGAGGAACTCTCTGTATTGCAGGGGAATAACCAATCTCCTGGCAGCTCCAGGTTTTGGGTCCCTTGCCTCAGTATACAAGAGGTTGTCCTCCCAGTAAACTCTGTGAGAGTCACTGACATCCCCATTTTGCTCTTTGACAGCTTGCTGTCTTAGATCCTCTAGTGTGGGACAGGTCTGCTGTGCCACACTCAGCTCCTCCCTGGCAGGCCCCCCTCCACCCAAAAGCTCAGCAGTGCCTGCTTCCAGCTCCTCTGGTGAAGGTTCTGCACAGGGGGGAAATTCTTCTTCCTCAGAAGTAGAATCATCTGTAGAGGGAGGGATAGTAGTTAGTGATTTACCTTTACTAACCCTAGCTTTAGGGAGCACTTGGTCCATTGTTCCAGGATCCAAGTCACCCTGTCCTTTTTGCTTTTTGGCCTGAGCCCTTGTCAAAGCAAAAATATGCCCAGGAATGCCCAGCATTGCTGCATGAGCCTCCAACTCCACTTCTGCCCAAGCTGATGTCTCTAAATCGTTCCCTAGTAGACAGTCTAAAGGTAAATCTAAGGCAACCACAACTTTCTTTGGACCAGTAACCCCCCCCCAGATGAGATTCACAACAGTCATGGAGTGGCTAAGAGTGTTGTTATGAGCATCAGTCACTTGGTACTGGTGACCAAGTAGGTGTTGTTCAGGGTGTAACAGTTTCTCTATTACCATGGTGTGACCGGGCCGCCCCGGGCAACAGCGGGGAACCGGCAGAAACGGAACCGCTACGGCCGCGTTCCCAGGTTCCCCTGGAAACGCGTCCGCAACGAGGCCAGCGTCCTGAGGTTGCCTCGGCAACCTCCGGTGACGAGGAGGCTCCGGATTGGCCACCAGGCAGCCAAAAGACGGAAGCTCCGGTCGAGAGGGGGAGAGCCGGGAAGGAAGAGAGGAAGGAGAACGACGGCGGCGACGGCGAACCGAAGGAGGAAGAGAGAGACGGCGACAAGGACATCGGAGGAGGACCCCAGTGGCCTGGAAGCGGCGGAACCCGAACCCAGAGGAACAGCGCCCGACCGGAAGCAGGGGAGACCAGCCCAGACCGACGAGAGGACCTCCACAGAGCCAGCCACGACCCTGGAGGGTCGTGGCTCTACAAGGTACGGTCCTTCTGGACAAACCGAGGGGCACAATAAAAGGGGAGAAACGCTGGGGAAGGGAGGGAGGCAGGGTGAGGGGAGGGAGGAGAGAAGGGCACTTTAGAGAGCACCGGGAGAGCACAAAAGGGTAAAGTACGGAATATACACAAGCCCTGAAGTCCTCACTGGCACCTATATCACACATAAACCCCCCCCCCTCCTTAAACCTTTTCCCCAGTAAAACATATAAGTAGAAGACGTGGTATAAGGCGTCCGTTCCACTCACCAGCGGTATGTGTTCCCTTTTTCTTGTATGTCACATCCGGGACCTGATGAGGACGATCCGGTACGCCACCTAGAGAAAAGGAAGAAAAGGGACACAGATTAGAAGGAAGATATTCACCACTCCAGAGAAGAAACTGGCGCTAAACGTCGTACTGACTTTTCATCAGTTCTTATTTCAAATTACTAATAAATACTTACCTCAAAAACCCAAATTTACCTCTCCTGAGTGTCTATACTGTGGGGACTGTCTACAGTGGTGTCAGAAGTGGGATCTTGTTTCTAATCCCTCTCCATAAAACAGTCCAGACAGTATACACAATGAGTGAGAGTCCATCGTTAGAGACCGTGATTAAGCAACTAGCGGAAGGGCAAAGACACTTACAACTAGTATGGGAGGCCCAACAGAGAGAGGCCAAAGAAGACCGAGAAACCTTACAATCTGCTCTGAAGAGCCAGGCGACCATACTGGCGAACAACCAGTTAGTCCATGAAAGTGCGATGAAAAAACTAACGGAGACTATCGCCGCTAGTAAGGTACATCCGAATGTACCTAGTTCCGCATTACAGAAGTATCAGGAGGGAGAGGATCCGGAATCCTTTTTCACCAACTTTGAACGGGTAGCCTCCTCCGCCCTATGGCCAGAAGATAAATGGGGACAATATGTGGCCCCCCTGCTCACCGGTCTCTTACAATCAGCATATCAAGCCGCTAACCCAGGTGGTGTCAACCCCTATCAAGACATAAAAACAAGTATACTAGAAAGGGTGGGTCACGACACAGAATATTACAGGATGAGATTTCGTAAAGTCAAATGGGGCACCAACGAAGATCCTAGAACCTTTTATTTTCGTGTGAAGGATCTAGCATTAAAATGGTTAGGCCATATTGGAGATAGTCGGGAGGAAGTCATCAAAACCATTATACTGGAACAATATCTAGATGGTCTACCTCCATCCACAAAACACTGGATAAGACAACACCCAAAAGTGGATACTGAGACGGCCATCGATCTGGCCTGTGCTTTTCATCGATCCACCGATGTCAGAAACTGTCCCACGCGAAGTATCATTAAACCAGTTCTACCGACCCCAAAGACATTTGTAAAAAGTCCACCCGACTATCTAGTACCACGTAGGATTCCTGAAGGCCCGCCTACCATGGGACCCCAATGTTATAGTTGTGGCGAATGGGGACACATCGCACGTATGTGTCCCCAGAAACAAGAAATGGGAGAACCCATGGAGATAGGGATGACAAGGCGAAGGGTGTTATGTACTGGGAAGGGCGCCCTAAAATTTAAAATGATGATACAAGTGGACGGGAAAAGTGTATATGCCCTGGTTGACTCCGGCTGCAGCCAATCAGTAATTAGGAAAGACTTGATAAATAATGATATAGAAGAGAAACAATGGGTATCTATATGTTGCATACACGGGGACAAGGCCCAGTATCCTATACAGGTACTCCAGATCAGGTGGGGACCCTATCAGGACTTCCTCCCAGTGGGGATAATGCCCCGGTTAATCGAGGAATGTATCATTGGGACAGACTACATCCACTTCCAAGAACTATTAGACTACGTCAGAGATAGCAAACAAACTAAGGATTGGTGGGGAGAGGCACCTTTTTCAGAGAGTGATATTGAGTGTCCGCTATATCGTAGAAAGTTGTCACGAAGAGAGAAACGACAGGGAAAAGGGGACTATCGGAAGACGAAAGGTGACAACACCTATGGAGAGATAGTGGCAGAAATTCATGAAGTTCCTAGTACTTTTGTCCAACAACAGAGAGAGGACCCCTCCCTTAACAATGCCTGGAGGTCGGCAGTAACAGAGGAGACAGAAGAGGTGGGTCCCTACTTTATAGTGCAAAAAAACTTATTATATCGGGTTACTACCACACGACGGGGAGAACGTAAACGCCAACTTCTGGTACCTACCCACTATCGGGAACATGTTCTTACACTAGCTCATAATCACCCAGGGGGAGGACACTTTGGGAGAGAAAACACCGAGGAATATTTGCTCAGAAGGTTTTATTGGCCTGGAGTGTACGCCCACATACGTAGGTATTGCGCCCAATGTCCCCGTTGTCAGTTAACCGAACCTAGTCGGCCTAGGAAGGCGCCTCTCCTACCCCTTCCCATCATCGATATCCCGTTCAAAAGAATAGGGATGGATCTAGTGGGACCTTTGATTCCTTCGTCAAAAGGACACACCTACATCTTAGTCATTGTAGATTATGCTACACGATACCCAGAGGCCATTCCCCTGACTAGTATGACAACCAAGACAGTGGCCCAAGCTATGATTAACGTATTTTCTCGTCTTGGGTTTCCACATGAAATCCTCACGGACCAGGGGACCCCTTTTATGTCCACCTTAATGAAACAAGTGTGTAAAACATTGGGGATAGCTCAGATCAGAACCTCCGTTTACCATCCTCAAACGGACGGATTAGTCGAAAGATATAATCGAACCATTAAAACCCTGCTGAGAAAGACTATCAATGAGACAGGGAAGGATTGGGATCAAAAGTTACCCCTAGTGTTGTACGCCATACGGACACATGAGCAAGCATCCACGGGGCATAGCCCCTTTGAGTTGGTCTTCGGACGCCAACCTCGGTCCCTTTTAGACATGGCGGTAGAATCCTGGGAGGCCGAGGCTGAGGAAGCAGGGACTCCTTTGTTAGAATATGCGGAAAAATTGAGGAACCACCTACACAGCTTATGGACCGACGTACACGCAAACCTGGAACAGGCCCAACAAACACAAAAGTCCTATTATGACAAAGGAAGTAAACTACGGGTTTTCCAACCCGAGGACCAGGTCCTAATAATGAGACCCACCTCCGACCATAAACTCCTGGCCAAATGGCAGGGCCCATATCGAGTAATCAAAGCAGTTTCCCCTGTCACCTACCTTATCGAAATATCCTCCCGTCCAATAAAAACACAAATATATCATGTAAACCTGCTAAAAAAATGGGAGACCCCCGCACAACCTGAACGTTCCGTAGAAATGGGTCAGTTTGTGTGTCCCGACAAGACCCTAGATATCGAGTTCTACCCTACCAACCCCGATACTGAAAGTACCCTACCCATAGTAGACGATATTTTACCTGAAGGGCAAAAGCAACAAGCCCTTAAGGTTTTAAAACAATGGCAACCACTCTTTTCAGAGAAACCAGGAAAGACGTTTTTAATTCACCATAATATACGCACAAGCTCCGGGCAGATCACCAGAGAACGCCCGTATCGTATTCCAGAAGCTAGAAAACACATAATCGAAGAAGAAATCAAAACAATGTTATCCCTAGGGGTCATCGAACCGTCCACTAGTCCCTGGTGTTCACCGGTTGTCCTAGTACCGAAGCCTGATGGTAGCGTCAGGTTTTGCATAGATTTCCGCAAACTTAACTCAAACTCCCTATTCGACACCTATCCCATCCCTAGGGTGGACGATGTTCTCGAAAAACTAGGGAAAGCAAAATACATGTCTACTATCGACCTAACTAAAGGGTATTGGCAGATTCCCTTAGCTCCTCCAGATAGAGAAAAAACAGCTTTTTCTACCCAGTCCGGGTTATATCAATTCACAGTACTGCCTTTTGGGCTTCATGGAGCCCCTGCAACCTTTCAGAGGTTGATGGATAGGATTCTAAAACCCTATCCTGCATTCTCCGCTGCGTATCTAGATGATGTAGTCGTATTTAGTGAAACATGGGAGGACCACTTAATACACCTACAGAGAATATTCCAAGCCCTTCAAACTGCTGGTTTGACGGCCAATCCCAAGAAATGTGTGATAGGTAAAACCGACATCTCCTATTTGGGATATCGGATTAATCAGGGTACACTACAACCTCAAAATGGGAAGGTGGATGCCATTTTACATGCCCCTCTTCCACACACGAAAAAGGAATTACGCTCCTTTTTAGGATTAGTGGGCTATTATCGGCGCTTCATTCCACATTACTCCACCTTAGCAGCACCTCTTACGGACCTACTCACTAAACGATATCCCAATCGACTTTTGCCTTTTTCGGAGACGCAAAACGCGAGTTTTGAACAGTTGAGAGTTTCCTTAACCTCTGATCCCATCCTGCACTGCCCAGATTTTACGAAGCCGTTTCACCTCTACACTGACGCATCGGATGTTGGGCTTGGAGGGGTTCTGACTCAGCCAGATAGCGAGGGGCTTGACCATCCGGTGGTCTACATCAGTAGAAAACTGTTTTCCCGGGAACGTAACTATCCAATTATAGAGAGAGAGTGCTTGGCTATCAAGTGGGCCATTGACTGTTTGCAGTACTATCTCCTAGGGCGGCCGTTTATACTATTCACGGATCACGCTCCTCTTACGTGGCTGGCTGCGCATAAAGATTCTAACTCCAGGATACTGCGATGGTTCCTTGAACTGCAACCATTCTCCTTTCAGGTTCGGCACGTCCCTGGATCTCACCAGGCCCCCGCTGATTATCTGTCCCGATTTCCTCTGTCTTCGCCTGTCCTGGAGCAGGACAGTTCTTGGGGAAGGGTGTGTGACCGGGCCGCCCCGGGCAACAGCGGGGAACCGGCAGAAACGGAACCGCTACGGCCGCGTTCCCAGGTTCCCCTGGAAACGCGTCCGCAACGAGGCCAGCGTCCTGAGGTTGCCTCGGCAACCTCCGGTGACGAGGAGGCTCCGGATTGGCCACCAGGCGGCCAAAAGACGGAAGCTCCGGTCGAGAGGGGGAGAGCCGGGAAGGAAGAGAGGAAGGAGAACGACGGCGGCGACGGCGAACCGAAGGAGGAAGAGAGAGACGGCGACAAGGACATCGGAGGAGGACCCCAGTGGCCTGGAAGTGGCGGAACCCGAACCCAGAGGAACAGCGCCCGACCGGAAGCAGGGGAGACCAGCCCAGACCGACGAGAGGACCTCCACAGAGCCAGCCACGACCCTGGAGGGTCGTGGCTCTACAAGGTACGGTCCTTCTGGACAAACCGAGGGGCACAATAAAAGGGGAGAAACGCTGGGGAAGGGAGGGAGGCAGGGTGAGGGGAGGGAGGAGAGAAGGGCACTTTAGAGAGCACCGGGAGAGCACAAAAGGGTAAAGTACGGAATATACACAAGCCCTGAAGTCCTCACTGGCACCTATATCACACATAAACCCCCCCCCCCTCCTTAAACCTTTTCCCCAGTAAAACATATAAGTAGAAGACGTGGTATAAGGCGTCCGTTCCACTCACCAGCGGTATGTGTTCCCTTTTTCTTGTATGTCACATCCGGGACCTGATGAGGACGATCCGGTACGCCACCTAGAGAAAAGGAAGAAAAGGGACACAGATTAGAAGGAAGATATTCACCACTCCAGAGAAGAAACTGGCGCTAAACGTCGTACTGACTTTTCATCAGTTCTTATTTCAAATTACTAATAAATACTTACCTCAAAAACCCAAATTTACCTCTCCTGAGTGTCTATACTGTGGGGACTGTCTACACATGGTAACACTGGCACCTGTGTCCCTGTAGGCCTGAACCTCAACACCATTTATTAGGGGAAGTTGCTTGTACTTATCCATATTAAGGGGACCAAGAAACCAGGGTGGCCAAATCAATGGCACCTTCAGAGACTAACACAGCCTCTGTGGTCTCCCTAACAAGACCAACCCCAACTAAATTACCAAAAGTGAGCCCAGCTACTCCCTTGGTTTGGCTATTAATAGGTTTGCTCCCACCACCACTGCTATTACTAGGGGCACTTGGTATAGCAGTAGGGGTTGTGGTAGTGAGAGGCTTGGTGCTTTTCTTTGGACAACTGGCATCAGTTGTCCAGTGGCCTTTTACTTTACATAAATAGCACCATGGTTTCTTTACTTGATTAGAAGAGGATTTGGACCCACCACCTCCACCAGAGTGTTTTTGTGGGCCTGATGAAGACTCATTTTTAGATTTGTCCCCACCCTTGTCTGAAGACTTACCATCCTTCTTCTTGCCATCCTTGTCACCCCCTGTATGAACTTTTCTGTTCACTCTTGTTCTGACCCATTTGTCTGCCTTCTTTCCCAATTCTTGGGGAGATGTCAGATCTGAGTCCACTAGATATTGGTGTAACAAATCAGACACAGTTATTCAGAATATGCTCTCTCAGGATCAAGTTATACAGGCTTTCATAGTCAGAAACTTTACTGCCATGTAACCACCCATCCAAGGCCTTCACTGAATGGTCAACAAGGTCTACCCAGTCTTGTGAAGACTCCTTTTTGGTTTCTCTGAACTTAATCCTGTACTGTTCAGTGGTTAAGCCATAACCATCCAGGAGTGCATTCTTTAAAACTGTAAAATTATTGGCATCACTTTCCTTCACAGTAAGGAGCCTATCCCTACCCTTTCCACTGAAAGATAGCCATAGGATAGCAGCCCACTGCCTTTGAGGGACCCTCTGTTCAACACAGGCCCTCTCAAGTGCAGCAAACCACTTTTTAATGTCATCCCCCTCCTTATAAGGAGGCACTATCTTATGCAGATTCCTAGAATCATGCTCTTTTACAGGATTACTATCTGTAATACTGCTGCTGCCACCATGGGGTCCAAACCCCAACCTCTGCCTTTCTTTTTCTAAGTCTAAAGTTTCCCTGTCTAGAGCCAGCTGTTGCTGTTTAAGCTTCAGCCTGGTCTCTTCCACTCTCAATCTACTGAGCTCCCTTTCTAACATTCTGTCATCAGGGTGAGTGGGTTGGGCATGCTTAGACACAGAAGAATGGTGTGAATGGACAGAGGGAGAAATGTTCCTAACAGTTGGCACTCTAACAACGTGACCTGCAGGAATGATATTCCTACTGTGATGAGAACTCACATTAGTACCAGTTATGCTAGGTGGTCTGCTAAGGGGCAAGTTGGCAAGAATACCATCTAACATTCTTACTGGGGCTACCCCAGAATCAGAGTGTGAACCATCTGCTAACTTCTCAACTGATGTGCCAGCTAAGGCCTTATCATTTTCAATGAGCATGTTAATCAACAATTCTCTAGAGGGATTCTTCCCTACCCCTAAACCTCTATCAATTCAGAGACCCCTTACACCTTTACAGCTAAGGTGGTCATAAGCAGAGCTGACCAGATCAAGAGTAGGACCTGTACCAGACATGATAGAAAAAGGTTTAAGGGACAGAAAAAGAAAGAAAAACTTTCAGAACTTTTTAAGGAAACAGAAAAAAACTTTTTCAACTTTTTAGAAACTTTTTGAAAGTTTAGAGGTACTTTTCAGCACTTAGCAATAGAGTAAGAGAAGAAAAGCAAAACTTTTTGGTTAGGTGTACATACACTGAACTTGTTTTGTATATTTTTCTCTTATGAAAAGTACAAAATGACAAAGTGGTAAACAGTTCCAAGTACTTATCCCACCGCTGCACAACCAATGTAGGAGGCTGGCCTGGTTTGTAGTGGGTACCAAGGGGTACTTACACTCTGTGCCAGGACCAGTTATCCCTTATTAGTGGAGAAGAGGTGTTTCTAGCAGCTTAGGCTGATAGAAGGTAGCTATGGAGAGCAGCTTAGGCTGAACTAGGAGACATTCAAAGCTCCTACTATACCACTGGTGTCATATGCACAATATCATAAGAAAACACAATACACAGATATACTAAAAATAAAGGTACTTTATTTTTATGACAATATGCCAAAAGTATCTCAGTGAGTACCCTCAGTAGGAGGATAGCAAATATACACAAGATATATGTACACAATACCAAAAATATGCAGTAATAGCAGAAGGAAGTAATGCAAGCAATGTACAGTCACAATAGATTGCAATGAGAGCACATAGGTATAGGGGCAACACAAACCATATACTCCAAAAGTGGAATGCGAACCACGAATGGACCCCAAACCTATGTGAGCTTGTAGAGGGTCGCTGAGACTGTAAGAAAACAGTGAGGGTTAGAAAAATAGCCCACTCCAAGACCCTGAAAAGTAGGTGTAAAGTGCAGCTATGTTCCCCAGAGAGCACAGAAGTCGTGATAGGGGAATTCTGCAAGGAAGACCAACACCAGCAAAGCAACAAAGGTGGATTTCTGGATGAGAGTACCTGTGGAACAAGGGGACCAAGTCCAAGAGTCGCGACAAAGTCGCGATTGGTGCTGATGCCCAGGAAATGCCAGCTGATGATGCAAAGAAGCTGCCACCGGATGGTAGAAGCTGTGGATTCTGCAAGAACGAAGAGGACTAGGAACTTCCCCTTTGGAGGATGGATGTCCCACATTGTGAAGAAGCTTGCAGAGGTGTTCCCACGCAGAAAGACCGCAAACAAGCCTTGCTAGCTGCAAGGGTAGTGGTTAGGGTTTTTGGATGCTGCTGTGGCCCAGGAGGGACCAGGATGTCGCCAATTGCGTGAGGAGACAGAGGGGGTGCCAAGCAAGATAGGGAGCCCTCACAGAAGCAGGCAGCACCCGCAGAAGTGCCGGAACAGGCACTACGAAGAGGAGTGAACTGGAGCTCACCCGAAGTCACAAAAGGAGATCCCACGACTCCGGAGGACAACTCAGGAGGTTGTGCACTGCAGGTTAGAGTGTTGGGGACCCAGGCTTGGCTGTGCACAAAGTAAATCCTGGAAGAGTGCACAGGAGCTGGAGCAGCTGCAAATCACGCGGTACCCAGCACTGCAGTCTAGCGTGGGGAGGTAAGGACTTACCTCCACCAAACTTGGACTGAAGAGTCACTGGACTGTGGAAGTCACTTGGACAGAGTTGCTGAGTCCCAGGGACCACACTCGTCGTGCTGAGAGGGGACCCAGAGGACCAGTGATGCAGTTCTTTTGGTGCCTGCGGTTGCAGGGGGAGGATTCCATCGTCCCACGGGAGATTTCTTCGGAGCTTCTAGTGCAGAGAGGAGGCAGACTACCTCAACAGTATGCACCACCAGGAAAACAGTCAAAAAGGCGGCAGGATCAGCGATACAAGATCGCAGTAGTCGTCTTTGCTACTTTGTTGCGGTTTTGCAGGCTTCCTGAGCAGTCAGCGGTCGATTCCGTGGCAGAAGGTGAAGAGAGAGATGCAGAGGAACTCTGATGAGCTCTTGCATTCGTTATCTAAAGAATTCCCCAAAGCAGAGACCCTAAATAGCCAGAAAAGGAGGTTTGGCTACCTAGGAAGAAGGATAGGCTAGCAACACCGGTAAGAGCCTATCAGGAGGGGTCTCTGACGTCACCTGCTGGCACTGGCCACTCAGAGCAGTCCAGTGTGCCAGCAGCAGCTCTGTTTCCAAGATGGCAGAGGTCTGGAGCACACTGGAGGAGCTCTGGGCACCTCCCCTGGGAGGTGCAGGTCAGGGGAGTGGTCACTCCCCTTTCCTTTGTCCAGTTTCGCGCCAGAGCAGGGCTGGGGGATCCCTGAACCGGTGTAGACTGGCTTATGCAGAGATGGGCACCATCTGTGCCCATCAAAGCATTTCCAGAGGCTGGGGGAGGCTACTCCTGCCCAGCCCTGACACCTTTTTCCAAAGGAAGAGGGTGTAACACCCTCTCTCTGAGGAAGTCCTTTGTTCTGCCTTCCTGGGCCAAGCCTGGCTGGACCCCAGGAGGGCAGAAACCTGTCTGAGGGCTTGGCAGCAGCAGCAGCTGCAGTGAAACCCCGGGAAAGGTAGTTTGGCAGTACCCGGGTCTGTGCTAGAGACTCGGGGGATCATGGAATTGTCTCCCCAATGCCAGAATGGCATTGGGGTGACAATTCCATGATCTTAGACATGTTACATGGCCATGTTCGGAGTTACCATTGTGACGCTATACATAGGTAGTGACCTATGTATAGTGCACGCGTGTAATGGTGTCCCTGCACTCATAAAGTCCGGGGAATTTGCCCTGAACGATGTGGGGGCACCTTGGCTAGTGCCATGGTGCCCACACACTAAGTAACTTAGCACCCAA
This sequence comes from Pleurodeles waltl, assembly GCF_031143425.1. NCBI lineage: Eukaryota > Metazoa > Chordata > Amphibia > Caudata > Salamandridae > Pleurodeles > Pleurodeles waltl. The sequence goes on along the minus strand of NC_090451.1, from coordinate 261,144,528 downwards.
CCTTTACCAGGTAAAAGATAGACATATAGGTGACTTATAAGTTACTTAAGTGCAGTGGTAAATGGCTGTGAAATAACGTGGACGTTATTTCACTCAGGCTGCAGTAGCAGGCCTGTGTAAGAATTGTCAGAGCTCCCTATGGGTGGCACAAGAAATGCTGCAGCCCATAGGGATCTCCTGGAACCCCAATACCCTGGGTACCTCAGTACCATATACTAGGGAATTATCAGGGTGTTCCAGTATGCCAGTGTGAATTGGTGAAATTGGTCACTAGCCTGTTAGTGACAATTTAGAAAGCAAAGAGAGAGCATAACCACTGAGGTTCTGGTTAGCAGAGCCTCAGTGAGACAGTTAGTCATCACACAGGTAACACATACAGGGCAACTTATGAGCACTGGGGCCCTGTCTGGCAGGGTCCCAGAGACACATACAACTAAAACAACATATATACAGTGAAATATGGGGGTAACATGCCAGGCAAGATGGTACTTTCCTACAGTGAGGCACTACAACACTGATACCTTCCATCTGATGCCGTCAGGTGTAATAGTTGTGACCCCTAGCTTGCCTCTTGTGAGCACTGGCATTGCTTTTTTATCACTGGTATTAGAGGTGGCAACCGCCGTCTCAGTAGCAGAAGTTAAACAGTGTCTTGATGAGCATTGTTTTCTTTCTGCAACTTCCACTGGAACCAAATAAATACATTTAACAGAGCAATGGGCACTTCTGTAATTAAATACACATTTAAACAAGTTGCTGCCATGTTTCATCATTATATTCATTGCATGGAAAATGATGTATTTCAACAACATCTTCACCTCGGTGCCTCGTATGAGTGATGGTGCCTTACAAACATAAATCAAAATTAATTAACAATAGGGAATAATTTAAGCCAAAAGCATAGTTCATAATCAATGTGTGGGGCAATTTACAAAAAAGGAGTAAAACTACACATGGATTTTTAAATCTACGTTCAAGTGTAGTTTTACTACTTTTTATAATACATGGATCCTGATTGGAATCCAAATGCAAGCTGTGATTGGGGCAGTTTTATATATGGTTTTATTGTGAGTTCCATGATAGGAATCAATTCGGATTGAATGGGGTTCTACAGGGTAGAGCACTCCACACTGGGGTTATATATTCTGCAAATGCACATTTTTTTGTTTCTTTTTTTACTGCTGGGCTGTGGAGAAGCCTCTTGCCCCACACTGCCACCAAGTTTGGTGGTGATCCATTCACATTCCTGATGTAATCCAGCACTTTGCTGGAGTAAGATCATGAGCCTTTCCAAATTGGAAAGGGGCATGATGGAAGTTTGTCAATGCCCACAAATGTACTAGTTTGTGGGCATTCACAAGCTTCCATGGCAAGTTTTGGAACAATGACAAATTCCCCCAAACACACCCCTTGAATCTTGGATTTATGGGTGTGAAGAGCTCTGGACTCATGGTAGAGATCTCAGCATTTTGTAACAGGCCTTACGCTTCGGGGGAATCCCTGTGTGAATTCCTGGCAGACGTATGTGAAGTGAATTTGGTCATAAACTCATGTTTATGGCCATATTTACCTTTGTGAATGAGCCTAATGGTTCATTTGAATTATAGGTGAACATAACTGCTATTTTTGTTAATCTTTTACTGCCAGGCCTTATGATTTATGAACAAAATTCTAGTAGAGCTGTACACCAGGAGAATCATTAAATGTTCACAGTTTGTGGAGGAAATAATTTAGGCTCCCAGCGTTGTTCTATTTTTTGTGGCACTATATTCTTCTTTAAACACATCATATTTGATATAGAACAACAGAAATGAGTAATGGTCCCCTGTACATCATTTAAGCACCCTACGTAAAAAATAAGTTGTATCTACAATAAGCATGTATATGTGTTGAGTTGTTATTATGGCACTTCGAGGATGGCAATTATTGTGCTATCCTCTAGGTTAAGATTATGTGGCATTACTTCCTTGGAATATTTAGGGTCAAAGGTCATGTGATATCACTTCCAGTGATGTTGTTGAGGTCAAAGGATGTGTGTTGTCACTTCCATCACCCCTGGAATTTTGCTGAATTGATGTCCATGGTACAGCCAGCGCAATTAAAGCAATCTTTTATGCCAGGAAGAGTTTCTGGTATGGAAATGGCTCCACCGATTTCACACACAACCAACACGTGCCACCCAAATCAAGGGAAGGCATGTTGCCTAACTGGTAGATTCCATAAAGCATAACTATGCAGGTCATGTATTTTTGTGTTGTGTGTAATTATCTGCCAATGGATTGTAAGCTGATTATCATATTTGTGCATTCATAGTTATTAAACTGAAGTCGGCAAAAAATAAATATTTAATGTTTTCACGAAATAGCGACCACATTTCACAGAGGCAGCGCCATACCTCCCAGTGTCTGTCTTTTTATAGCGAATGGCTATCAGGAAGTATCTAGAACTAGAAACGAACTTGTAGTAGCAGAGGAGATAAGCCTGACAATCAATGGAGGGAGTCAGCTTATAGAATGCTTTATGATCAATACATAAAGTCTTCAAAAAGGATTGTCTAATTTACTGAAAACTAGTGTTTATCATGGCAAGCACTGGGGGCAAAAATAAGCCTTTGGAATCCCTCTACCGGTTACGATGCAGCATTTTGGATCACCAATACTTGGAAATGTCTTGCGGGTTTATTGACGGAAATCTAAACCTGAAATTCCACATTTCTTTGTTTCTGAAATTATTCCCTTCCATCATTCCAAGTTATGAAGAATCCTCTATGCTTTCCATTCGTATTACATTCCTGAATGGTAGGCACTGTATTCAGACCATGATTAGACAATGCAAACTCACTGCATTTAGGGAGAGCTCTAATCCAAAAAGTGCAGGTCATTCTAAATGCTGGAGGCAGACTGATCTTGAAACTTTGGCGACATGGACATTTATCATTATCTTGGTGAGAATTGCACTGGCATAAAGTTGAGGATTCTATTTAAAAGCAAATGCCTTCTTTTTAAATGCACACATGATCTTGCACCCTCATAACTATCTAGTATATTTCTCCATCAACTAAATGCCACAATGCAGCAGTCATTCCATACAAATCTGCTATACCAACCTCACTATAGGGCTCAAAGGATTCTGCCTTGAAAGTGTCTTGTTGTCCCTGTTAGTTTTTCTACAAACTTTGCAAATTCCAATTTTCCCCCACAAGTCACCCCATCTTGGATTCCCCTAGGTGTCTAGTTTTCAAAAACGCACAGGTTTGGTAGGTTTCCCTAGGTGCCGGCTGAGCTAGATGCCAAAATCCACAGCTAGGCACTTTGTAAAAAACAGGTCTATTTTCTTTGGGAAAATGTGATGTGTCTATGTTGTGTTTTGGGGCATTGCCTGTCACGGGCACTAGGCCTACTCACAAGTGAGGTATCATTTTTGTCAGGAGACTTGGGGGAACGCTGGGTTGAGGGAAATGTGTGGCTCCTCTCAGATTCCAGAACTTTCTGTCACTGAAATGTGAGGAAAAAGTGTGTTTTTAGCCGCATTTTGAGGTTTGCAAAGGATTCTGGGTAACAGAACCTGGTGAGAGCCCCCCAAGTCACCCCATCTTGGATTCCCCTTGGTATCTAGTTTTCAAAAATGCACAGGTTTGGTAGGTTTTCCTAGGTTCCGGCTGAGCTAGAGATCCAAATCCACAGCTAGGCACTTTCCAAAGAACACATCAGTTTTCAATGTAAAAATTTGATGTGTCCATGTTGCATTTCCTGTTGCATGCATTAGGCCTACCCATGCAAGTGAGGTACCATTGTTATCAGGAGGCTTAGGGGAACACATAATAGCAAAACAAGTGTTATTGCCCCTTGTCTTTCTCTACATTTGTTCTTTCCAAATGTAAGACAGTGTGTAAAAAAGACGTCTATTTGAGAAATGCCCTGTAAGTTACATGCTAGTATGGGGACCCCAGAATTCAGACATGTGCAAATAACCACTGCTTATTAATACCTTATCTTATGCCCATTTGGGAAATACAAAGGTTTTCTTGATACCTATTTTTCACTCTTCACATTTCACCAAATGAATTGCTGTATATCCGGTATAGAATGAAACCCATTGCAAGATGCAGCTCATTTATTGGCTCTGGGTGCCTAGGGTTCTTGATGAACCTACAAGCCCTATATATCCCTGCAACCAGAAGAGTCCAGCAGACGTAACGGTATATTGCTTTCGAAAATCTGACATTGCTAGAAAAAGTTACAGAGTAAAACGTGGTAAAAAATAGCTGTTTTTTTTCACCTCGATTTCAATATTTTTTTATTTCAGCTGTTATTTTCCATAGGAAAACATTGTAAGATCTACACAAATTACCCCTTGCTGAATTCAGAATTTTGTCTACTTTTCAGAATTGTTTAGCTTAATAGAATCCAGCATTGGTTTCGCACCCATTTCTGTCACTAACTGGAAGGAGGCTGAAAGCACAAAAAATAGTAAAAATGGGGTATGTCCTAGTAAAATGCCAAAATTGTGTTGAAAAATGGGGTTTTGTGGGGGCGTGGCCTGGCCAACCAGCAAGATGGCTGCCACACCGTGAGGCTCTGCCCAGCGAGGGACCCAAATGCTGCATTTCTCCTATTTTTGCAGCATCTTGCCCATACCCACCATCTGTGCCGGCGCTGGGGGACCCGGGGAGTCTGCTGGCTGAAAATCGACTCTGGGCGAGCGCTGCACATAGCGCCGGCCGGTCCGGCCTTGAGGTGAGGCCCGGGCAGGCGCGTGAGGTGCGCGGTCCTTGGCCACTTCTGCCAGCATCATGGCTTGGGGCCACCGAGGTAGGCGCCACAGAGAGCGACTTTTACAATCTGCGCTCGCTCCTTCCTGTCCCGCAATCACCGTCCTGAGGCCGGGGCGGCTCTCACATCCTGCGGGGCAACTGCTACACCACCTACGCCCGTGGGGCCCTCTCAGTGGCTGCATCAGACCGCGGGCTACCATTGGTTATCGTTGGAGCTGAGGGTGGGAGACCCCCTCTGCTGCTGGCAGCCCCACACACCTCAGACTAGCTTACTCCCAGCTCCTGGGAGCCCGGGACCTTGGTGGGGGCCACCGGCCTGCTGGTCAGACGTGCCACCCATAGAATCCTGTGGGGAACAGTTGACAGCTAAATCAGGGTGCGGGCCCCCACGGAGGCGCAAGACTGCCCCGGCTCTGCGACTGGGAGCCCTATTCTGCACTCTACGGAAGTGCTGATGGCCTGATCGGGCTGCTGGCGCCCTACGGTTGTGGAGGCCCCTGTGGGACTCAAGAAAGTGCGGATCGCCTTGTGCACACACTCCTTATCTTGGTTCTACCTTTTACATTTCTCCTGGTACCCCACTATTGCTGAGCTACGTGGACTACCGGTGGCAACACTCCCAACATGAGGCCCAAGCTTGGTAGACCTGCTGTGTTCGGGCCACTCTGGCTGGTCTCTGACATTGTGACTGGCTGTGTGACGCTCCCTGTGGGCCTGGCCTTATTACCTGATCCCCTCACCCCCCTCCTGCCTTGTTACGAGGTGGGCGGCCGGCCGGGGTGGGTTCTCACCCAGGGCTTCTGTCTTCGGGTGGCCCTGCCGCTATCCGGACGGCTGCTGGTGAGACACGGGGACGTGCACGTGTCGCCTGCCAAGCCGGCTGTGGACAGAATGGGGAAAGCTGACCAGAAGCAGACTAAGCTAACTTTTGACAGTGGTAAAAAGAAGAGTGGCTCGGCCAGCAGGATGGCGGACGACTTGCCGCCTGTGGAGGAGGCACCTGCGTCATCAGTGAAGGGAAGGCCATGTTTTGGACCTTAAGCACAGCTGAGCTAGCATCGACGCCAAGCTTGACCATTTAACGGAGCCAATTGATCGTTTAAAGGAAAGGGTGGATGGTCATGACTCACGCTTTGAGCAGCTGGAATCCCCCAGATCAGATTTGGAAGATGATAGCCGTGGAGATAGGCAGAAGTTGCTGCACATGGAGCACATGCTGGAGATAATCAGGAATAAAAATGAGGCCCTTGAGGCCCGGTCTCGACCTAATAACATTTGCATTATGGGCCTCCCGGAGTCGACACCAATGGGGCGCATGGAGTACTTCGTCGAGACTATGCTCGCTGAGCAATTCCCTGGTGAGCTCTCCCGGATGCTGGTGGTGGAGAGGGCCAACAGATCCCTGGGGCCACGATCTCTGCCGGTGGCCCCCGCGCGCCCCGTTATTGTATGATTATTCAACTACAGAGACACTATACTTCTACTGGCCAGGGAGTGCAGGCCTGTGGTATACAACATCGCAAAACTGAACTTGGGGTGCAGGCTGCCCGCATGGCCTTCCTGACGGTTAAACGCGTTCTAAGCCAGACCGATGTGAAATATTCCCTCATTTACCTGCCAAAGCTGCGAGTACAACATAAGGGCAAGTTGCATTTTTTTAAGGATCCGAAACTGGCTGCGAAATATGCTAATTCTGTCCCCAAGAGGGTGCTGAAGGATGGCCCGCGTTCCGCTGATGATGACGGAGGCCCTTTCAGTGATAATGACTAAATATATTCTTCTATTTTAGCCTCATGGTACCCTGCTAGGAGCTGTGTGGCCTACAACTTTGCAGGTGTTTTGCCTAATGGGGCGGGCTGTTTTGCAATAATCTCCTTCATCGTTGGTCTCCCTGCCCTTCCATCCTGTCTGGGATGGATTTCGGACAGCCTTGCTGACGCCCCGCCGGATGAGTCCATTTAAAATGATTGCTATCATGTTGTGAGAACTCCATTTGGGGATGGGTGGGCCTATAGCACTGACCGTTTTGGGGGGTCAGCGTGGGTGGGGGTTGGGAATGCTCTGTGTTAGGTTTACTTCCTCGTTTTCCTTCCTTCTACACCTGTCCCTTTCCCTGCATGCTGTGAACGCTACTTCTGTAATGCTGTGGGGAGAAGTATTGTTGGATATGAAGACGCTATGGCGCAAGAGAATGTGACGCCTGTGCACTGCCTCACCTGGAATGTCCGTGGGCTGAATGATGGGCGCAAGATGTGGTTGATATCAGCGTATGTTCAGCAATATGCAGTAGATATTTGCATGCTGCAGGAGACCCATCTGGTGGATGCCACCAAACATCGGCTGAAGGCTGGTTGGATTGGCGAATGGCACGCTGTGAAATTCTTGCGTTATTCGCGAGGCGTGGCGATTTTGATTCGGAAGAGGCTGCAGTGGCGCACTGAGACTGTACTTGTAGATCCAAATGCTCGCTATATTATACTGTGGGGAACACTGCTTGATCGACCGTCGTGCAGATTGGTATTGCTGTACGGCCCAAATACTGATGACCCTGAATTTTTTTGGAGAAGTGGGGAGATTAATTGACTCGCTGAGTCCTGGGTCCTTACTGTGGGGGGGGCGATTTCATCGTGGTGCTGGACTTTGAGGTGGATCGCGAAAGCCAGGCCAGACCACAGCATGTGGCGGCTGCCAGGGCCCTGTCCTGGGTGATGGCGGATGGGGCCGTGGTTGACGTATGGAGAGAAAAACATGGCACTGATAGGGAAGGAACTTTTGTCAATTATGTGCACGTTAGTTGGTCCCGTATATGCCGTTGGCTTGGCACCAGAGATGTGGAGCTCTGGGTGCGGTCCATTGAGCATAAGGCCCGCACTCTGTCGGATCATTCACTGGTCATGCTGGATTTGGCTGGCCCTGGTCGCGCCTTTACGTGGAGGCTTCCTCCTGGTGCGCTTAAGGACCAGGTATTCAGAGATGAGGTCTGTAATGCTATTGTCCACTATTTTGTGGAGAACCAGCGGTCAGTGGTCTTTGCCAGTACCGTGTGAGAGGCCTTCAAGGTAGTGATCTGCGAGATTTGCCTCTCCAAACAGCATGGCGTGCTGAAGGTACTGAGGTGGGAGTTGGCGGAGTTGGAGCCCCAGATTGCTGATCTCGAAAGACGCTTGGTTTCGAACTGGTCGGCTGACCTGCTGGCGGCCTTAATGGGGAAGATGACACAGTTTGAGGAGGCTGCCCTCCATGAGGTTTGCTTTCTAGGGAAAAATGCTATAAAGAGGAAATTTGGCGAAGGCGATAGAGCTGGCCGCACACTAGCCACAATGCTTCGCAAGTCGTGGGCAAGCAACTATACTGTAGAGCTGACTGACTTGTCCAGTGTGCGACGCACTGGCACTGGTGAGATCAAGAGTATCCTCACTGACTTCTATTCGAATCTATATGCTGAACCCTCGGAGGTGAGCTCGGCAACAGCCGCTAACTATTTTGCAGATATTAGCCTTTTGTGGTTTGAGAGTGCACACAGACAATAACTAGATACCCCCTTTTAGGTGGACGATGTAGTCCAGGCAATACATGCTCTACCCATGGATAAAGTCCCTGGATGGTCTGATGCTGGTCTTTTATAAGGAATATGCTGACGTACTAGCTCCTCACCTCCTGGAGATGTATGCTGAGGCTCTTGAGACTGGGATCCTTCTATCCTTGCTGCGTGAGGTTCTCATTGTGACCATTTTAAAACCTGGGAAGAATCCGTGCTCTTGCGTTTCCTATAGGCCTCTCTCGTTAATAAAAATTTACAACAAGATCCTGGCGAAACTCATTGTGGCATGTTTGCAGCCCCTGCTTACTACTCTGGTGCTGTCGGACCAGTCGGGTTTTGTGCCGGGCCGCTCCACCCTATATAACCTTCAGACATATTTTGATATATCTCAAATAATTGATCCTGAAGACTGTGCGGCGGCAGTGTTCCTAGATGCCTCTAAGGCCTTCGACTCTCTGGCATGACAATAAATGTTTGCTTTGCTAGCTCGGGTGGGGCTGAGCTCAAGATTCATTCAGCTGATTTGCCTGCTGTACACGCAGCCATGTGCACCGCTAACAGTTAATGGTACCATTTCTGACCCATTCCCAATTGCTAGAAGCACTCGCCAAGGATGCCCACTCTCTCCCCTACTTTTTGCTGTTGCTATGCAGCCGCTTGCTTCCCGCTTGCATCAGCATCATAATCACAGGGGTTTGGCCTTCCAGCAGCGCCCAGTATTGATATCCATGTACGTGGACGATGTCGCTCTATATGTTCAAGATCCAGGACTGCACCTTGATGTCCTGCTGGATGAGATAGTTGGATTTGGACAGATGTCTGGGATCACCATTAGCTGGTCTAAATCAGTGGTGATGCCCCTCTCTGAGGCTACGGTACAGTTCCCCTCTAGATACCCCCTCTGTTGGACTGAGGGACCAGTACGATATCTGGACATATGGCTAAGCAGAGATTTTGACACGCTCTGGTCAGCTAACTACGGCAAGGCCATTGCATGGTTGGAAGAAAAGGTAGAAATGTAGCGCTCTCTGCTGCTTTCGCTGACAGGTCGCATTGCGAGAGCGAAAATGATTATATTGACTACGTTTTTGTATCTCTTTATCAACATACCTCTTGTTCTCACTGCTAGTTTTCTGAAATGGCTTCAATCCGCTCTTGTAACTTTGGCCCTGGCTGGTCAATGACCCAGAATATGCTGGGAAAAATTGACACTACCGTTTGAGCGGGGAGGGATGGCGACCCCAGACCTAGCACTATACTACCATTGTGCTCAGGCCCACTTTGCGCATTTTTGGCTACACCCTATTCGATACTTACCTCACTTGGCACCTGAAAGTGATGCTGTGTGGCCAGATAGCCTACCGAGGGTGCTGGCTGGGCCGCCCAGGCCCAGACCACGAGGGATCGACACAGTGGTGTGCACAGCGAGAGCTTGGGTGGTGCTGGCGTGTCGCACGGCTGGGGGGGGGACCTTTGCCCCCTCGATACCGGTTCTGGACTCAGACGACATGCGGCTGTCAGAAGATGTATGGATCTGTGAGTTTATCCGCGAGACTGGCTTGACCACTCTGGGATCTTGCTTTCCAGATGAGATTTATCTCCTCAGGGGCCACACTTGGTGGTGTACTCAATACTGCGCTGCACCGACTATTCTTCAAGCTATGCTTCGTGCGCACTACCCTTGCTTTCCTGTAATGCTTGTGGCATGTGGGGTGCTGGAACTTCTGTATCAAATGCAATCCCCGCGCAGGCTCATTACTAGGTTATATGTTTGCATGCAGCGTGAGGCATAGGGGACAGAGACTAAAGCCAAAGCCCAATGGGAGGTGGACATGGAGGAAACCATTTCCGATGAAGAGTGGAGACGATGCTGCATGCATATGCATGAGTTGTCCCCAATTACAGATTGCGCCTCATACATTTTAACTTCCTACATCGCTTATATTACACACCTCTTAGGATGAAGGAAATGGGCCTTCGGGCCGAAGCCCACTGTGAGATGTATGACCCCTGATGCAGATTTTTTGCATCTGGCGTGGAGCTGCCTGGCACTGTGTGTGTATTGGACGGAGGTGCTGTGGGCGATAGAGGAGATGACTTTGACTTTAATCCAGCTGCCGCACACCCCTAAGCTTGCTCTTTTGGGATACGTCGAGGAACTCCCGGCTGCTCACAGGAGATTGATAGGACTGCTGCTGCTGTTGGCCAAGCATAGAATTGCGATGTGCTGGTGGAGGCACTGAATTCCCTGCCGCGCTGAATGGTTGAGTGATGCTTCGCATTGTCAGGAACAGCTGATAATATACTGGGACCTTATGCCAGAGGGATCCCGACCGAAGGATATATGGGCCCCCCTGCGCTCCTTCTTGGAGAACTGCTCACTGACCAACACACAGTAGTTTAGCACCCCAAGAGATTGCACAATAAACATACTCCCCTGATATATTATTGTATTATTGTTGGTATTCATGTCGGCGTCCTGACGGCTGCAATGTCCTTATTTCATCCCCTCCATCACATACTATTCTCTTCTCTCTCCCGTTGGTTGCTTCCTTCCCTGCTCCCTGTCTCTTTTATGCAAAGGTCTCTTTTGGCTCGCTTGTATTACACACTTGGAGGTCTCATTGATGCGAATTGGACACCATTGTGATTAATGGAGACTATTTGCCTTTGTGTTGAGCTCTATGTCTGCTAAATACAAGACCTTCATGCTCCTTATTTTATACTGCACCTATAGAGAGCATTGATGACCTAACTGATCTGTATGTTTGTTTCTGTTCTTAATAAATACAAATAAAGAAAAAAATTGGGTTTTCTGATTCAAGTCTGCCTGTTCCTGAAAGCTGGGAAGATGGTGATTTTCGCACCGCAAGCCCTTTGTTGATTCCATTTTCAGGGGAAAAAACACAAGCCTCCTTCTGTAGCCCTTTTTCCCATTTTTTTTTCCAAAAACTAATATTTTGCTGAATTTTGGCTAATTTCTTGGTCTCATTCAGGGGAACCCACAAACTCTGGGTACCTCTAGAGTCCCTAGGATGCTGGAAAAAAAGGATGCAAATTTGGCATGGGTAGCTTATGTGGAGAAAATGTTATGAGGGCCTAAGCGCAAACTGCCCCAAATAGACAAAAAAAGGCCTGGCACCTGAGGGGGAAAAGGCCTGGCAGCAAAGGAGTTGAAGCGTTTTGTAATAAAATGGCTAAGGGGTTAATTTAAGGCCTGGCTGGCCATCAATAAGGCTGCTGGAAATGCTAAAGCATAATTTCCATTGGCCAACTGAGGTCACCCTACCATATTTTAAGATCTCTGGTGTGTCAACTGAGACTTTTCACTGAAAGTTCTCCTGCAGGCGCACCAGCAGAACTTTTGGCTAAAATGCATTTCTGTCAATTTTTTTGCTTTACAATGTTTGAGATGTCCCCATTCTAATCCCAAGAGAAGTACTCCTGCCCTTCCCGGGGGTAAATCTTCAAGCACTTCGAGCATGGGAATGTGCTCAGATGATGTTTGTGACCATCCACAAAAATGCTCACGTTTGTGGGGGGGTGTGAACTTGTACAAAATTCACACATTTGTGGGGTGCACATGTTTTCTAAAGCATGGTCGCCCTGGAACAACCACGTAATACTTACCATATGTGGGTAATGTTGTGTGTGAATAAATATATTTTTGAGCTTAATGTTGTGTGACAACAGAACATAAATTTGCAATTATAAATAATGGCTGTTTGTGGCCCAAATTGTTTAATAAATTTGGAAATCTGTGAACAAAGAATTACAACATCGCATGGATGTAGAGTTTTCAACCTTGGAAATTATATGACGTCTCAAAAGTTTCCAAGACCATTCCTTTGACAGCCCCACCTTTACAGGATAACTAATGGAAAGAATTTTGCGAATCTCTTCTTGTGAGCAACTGCGTACAGAGGATTTAACATGCACTGTGGAAATCAATTCACAGTAGTGCAGGTGCACTTGTTTTTTTTTTTGTCCAGGCGGAAAATGTTTTATGCCACGGTGAAATCCCCTGGCTATATCCCGCCCACTATTGTGGATGCTCCTTACCAAGGAAAGGGATTTGCTTTTGCAAATGACCACCGTAAATCTGCCAACATTTTTAGTGTGAGCATGTGTAAGCAAAACGTTTTACATGGAGAAACCCATCTTATGAGAATGTCAAAAGTGATTTTATGTTTGTAAAAAAAAAGCTATTTGCACATATAAGCGAAATTTACACATGGAAATAGTTTGGTGAATCGGACCTTCAGACTTGTCTCACCTTCTTAGATGATATGCTGTCAGCACAAGGAATGGGAAAAGATTTGGCAGCATTTTTAATATCGAGTTATTATATACATATTTATGTCAATGGTACATTATGTTTAGCTCCACAAACTGTGCAGAGCATTTAACCTAAAAAAATTCCTGAAATGACAGCTCGCAGAACGCAGAAAGAAGGAGCCCAGAAATTGTTCTAAGTGCACGTGCGCATAATTCCAATTATCATTATTTTTACACATCAATTTTCTCATTACGCTTGAATTAATACAACATTTCTAAAAATGATTAGAGCGGGTAAAGCGTGACTACCTAACCTAATCAAGCGACAAGCGCAAGTGCTGAAAACACTACAAAATATTATGGAATCCGCTGCACGTCAAACTTAAATTAATAAATACTATTGAGCGAGTAAAGTGCGAAATGTACTCTGCACTCTAGAGGATAGAAAGCATAGAGGGAAAAGTAGAACAAAACGGAATGAAAAATGAGTACGGCAAGGGGTGATGTTAAACGAGCCAAGTAACGGTGCAGACCGGGAGGGACGGGGTGGATGGGGGTGGAATTAAATAATGAGCCGGTCTTCAATGGAGAAGTGGTAATTCCTGTGGGCCAGATCTAGAAGAAAGTGGTGCATCGGTCCCAATGTGCTACTTATCTTGCTCAGCCCCTGCCCCACCTAACAACACCATGGTTGAGCCGTATTTATAATACAGCGCACCAAGACTCATGTTTCCACAATAAGGTCCTAATTTATGATGCTATTGTGGTGCTTTGCTGGATTAGTGCCATAAATGATGGCGCTAGTGCAGCAAAGCACTAGGAAGGCCCATAGGTTTCTATGGGCCCATCACTTTTATGCCTGCCCCTAGCATGCGTTAAAAATGACGGAAAAAATGTTGCAGTAAAATCTTGTAGATTTCACTGTGCCCTTTTTTTTTTGTGGCCTCCCTACGTGGGAACGTCCCCTTTCATACATTATAGCTGGCACAGGTATAATGTGGAGCAAGGGGTTACAAAGTGACTGAATACTAGCATTGTGCCACTTTGTACACGAAAATGGCCTCCTTACGGCCACATTAGTGTCAAACAATGATGCACAAGGCAGAATACAAGACCAACTTATGAGTAGGCCCTAGCTGTGTGTGTAGTTTATCAAATAATGATCATTTCTGATCATCCTGTTCGAAACCCCTAAATTCTTTATATTTTAAGTTTAAAATGGTTGGCAAGGTTACATGACAAACCTCAGCAGAATATATGTAAAACTCACCCAAATAGCCTTTTTAATGCGACCAAGCTTGAGAAGATGATTCCATTTTAGGGATCATCTTTCCCGATATAATGAGTACCTCCTCCTTTAAAGTACTGTAAAGGTATATAAAATAGCTTATTCTTATTACTGCTGTGAGGTACAATTAAATGTTTGTGGGTTTATACTTGATGTACATCTAATATATAAGTGGGTTTATTCAAGTTTTTGTGAGGTGTACTACATCATTTTTTACAAGATGCCGGGTGTGTAGCTCTCAGTGTGGCAGTGTGCATCACTCAGGTCTCAGCTCAGGAACCTGCTGGGTACCATTCGTTTTTTAACTCCGAAAGCCATGAATTGAGTACCCTTGAGATGGGTGACAGTAAAACGATATGGCATAATTAAGATTTTGAGCACCACATGAAAAGAAAATTAATTTGACTTTTATGCTGTGGTTCAAATGAATGCAGTATTTGTTACCTGTAACTTGTTGTGCTAGGGGTGTATGGAATTTTTAGGGGAATTTCATCTAAATGTCAATTAATGGTTGCCTGTATTTCAGGTAATTTTTGTTTTTTTCTGTTTTTCCTGCACTTACACCGATTGTGTGATTTTTTTCTCAAGAGAGACTTGGTTCGACTATGGAATGCCTTACTAAATTTTTTAAACTGGACATGTGCCACAGCTTCATTTACTGGGGTAATAAGCATTAACAACGAGATAAGAAACTGCATTGACAATATATTAAGCTGTCTACATCACCTGTCTTTTGAATATGAGACCTTACTTCACATACAAAGCTACCTCGCACAGTGCCATTAAGAAGAAACCTACAAGGAGAAATTAACATATAGTTGATATAGCATACACACCATGTTTATTCCAAATGGAACTGTACGCATCTGCGTTCATGAAATAATTGTTCCCATTCCCAAGTCTGACACTCCAACCATGATTAATGCAAGTGGTACAGTCCATGGCATCCAGAAATACACAGTCACCACCCTCTTTTTACAGAACATAGGACAGATCCAGCAGTGCTTTCTGAATGGTTCCGTGATGGTAGCCCACTTATAGGAGGGGCTGGCTCAGAGTAACTAGGCTCCCCTCTCACTTTATCACAAGATGTTAGAAACCTGAGGATCATCTTTGACTCACCCTTCAACTTCACCCCTAAAGTCGAGGTAGGGCTTGGTGGCAAACATGATGGACCTCCACATGCAAAATTCCATGCTGTCTGCACCTCCTCCTAACATTATTTCTGCTCCGGTAGTGACAGGGAGCAATTCTGCATCACAAATCTGACTGTGGTGCTCCTCCAGAAAGCAATGTGGTCTCCAGACCTGCTCAGCAAATCAAAGATGTTTGCCCAGTGCACCCCTTGAACATTCGCTCCCCATATTACTTATGACACTGCTTTCTGTAAGGCTTTAGATAGGGTCCACTCTTCCCCTTATGCGTTGGCCTACTGAACATTGACTCAGGCACCACTGGAAACCACTTTCCACTCTCTGTGCTGCCCCGGCTACACTTGTGCTGAACCTGATTGTCAGATTTGAGTACTCTGCCACCGCCAGTCATCTTACTTTATGCCCTTAATGACCTCCAGTAGCTACTGTCCCATTGGAGAGGAAAATGGGCTGTCATTGTCAGTATGTAAAGATCTGGGTAGACACTGCTAGTCTCCATTGTAAAGGTTATCTCACAAGGCACAGCGTTTGATCAAAATAAGCTCCAAACCATACTAAATACAACTTTCACACAGACTTTTCTAGGGTCATGGAAACAGGCAGAACAAGAACTGTAATCTGGGGACTGAAACACAACTCTTTATGTGATTATTGGCAAGTCTAGAAAGCCTTTCCTACCGGGAAACTTGGTCAGGCAAATCCTCAAAGACCAACCACAAGATCTTCCATGATACAATGCCGGCCCTTAACCAAGTATCAATACATCAATGGTTTATATCTACAAAGTATACATACTGATATCAAACCATGTGATAAGGGTGGGAGTATTGCTGTATTTGATACAACTGATTATATTGAGAAGATGTCTAAAATGCTTCAGTGTACAGACTTTTACAGAATCAGACCTGGCAATCCCGAGACACGTATTAAGAGGTTAATAAAAGAGAATAACAATACTGCATTACAACAAGGTTTGATTTGTCAAAAAGAATTTGAATTTCTTACTCCAGAGCACACAAGATTACCAATTATATATGGGCTTCCGAAAATACATAAAAACTCTGTTGATCTACCCTACGCCCTATTGTTTCTACTATAGGGACGGCAATTGAAAGATTATCACAATATGTAGAAACTTTCTTGAAGCCATTAGTGACACAGCTTCCCTCTTGTGTAAGGGTTACAGGGCATTTTATTTCTAAAGTAGAAGGTCTTGATTTTGACCCGGAACAAGAAATTTTTGTCACTATGGACTCTGAAGCCCTGTATTCTAACATTCCGCAACAACAGGCCCTCAATTGTGTCAAATCAATATTCACAGACTTGGGTCTGGATCCTCTACATGAAATTGTCATCGAATGTATGAATACAGTTCTATAAAATAACTATTTTGAATTAAATGGAACAGTATATCAACAGATTGAGGGAGTCAGAATGGGAGCGGCCTGCGCACCGAGTGTAGCAAATTTGTATGTGGGGGCATTTGAAAAGAAGTATATATACAATGAGATTGCCCCATTCTTTGAAAACATTAAACTGTGGTTTAGATACATAGATTATGTTTTCTTTATTTGGAGAGGAGAAGAACAGAAATTGGAAGAGTTCTTTCTGTGGCTTAACCTATGTGACAACAAATTGAAATTCACCATAAAGAGTGATTGCAATCAAGTGGAGTTTCTAGATGTCTATATCAAGCATAGTAATAGACGCCTAATAGTGTCCTTATTCACTAAGCCTACAGATAGAAACACTCTTTTACACTTCGATAGTTTTCACCCAAGAAGTCAAAGACAGGCTATTCCTTTCAGCCAGTTTTTGCATCTTAGAAGAAACTGTACAGAGTTGAAGGACTTTATGAAACATGAGGAAGTTCTAGCAGTTAAATTGAGTCAGAGAGGATATCCCCAGAGAGTGATCAAAGATTCTTTGAAGAGAGCAAAGTTTTATGACCGCCAGATATTATTTCAAGAAAAGGAAAGAAAAGGGAATGAGAGGTTGGTATGTGCCATTCATCATTCCAACTAAGATGATAGAATTAGACAGATTATAAACTCTCAGTGGCACATCTTGAATACTAGTAATGACTGTATCTCTGGATAAACCTATTTTTGCTTTCAAGAGGAATAAGAACTTGCGCAGTATTTTGATTTGATCAGCTATTAGCAGTACCAAGGAATTTGTACAAAGATCCATTGTAGGGTTTGATCCCATTAGAAGCAATTATAAATGTGGCAATTGTCATGCATGCGATGGAGCTATGGTTACAGATAGTCTTACACACAATGGAAGGTCAACTGCTTTGACAACCATGACTAACTGCAGATCAAAAAATGTGATCTATTTGATTTTATGTCCTTGTGACTTAGGTTATGTGGGCGAGACATTCAGAGAATTCAGGATCAGACACTGTGAACATAAGTGTGCTATAATAGCACGCAAATTCAATGCTCCGCTAGTTACACATTGGATGACACACAATCCTAATGAAGGTGACATGAGATGGATTATCTTAGAATTTTTTTTCTGAAAAGTGGCGTGGGGTTGGAATTGGTCAGAAAGAAGAGAGAGGTATTTTGGATTTTCTATTTAGGGACATTTGACAAAGGTTTAAATGAGGAAATACCTTGGTACAACACTCTCTAAAAAAACATACCCCTTTATTTAGAGTCTGCTTAGCAAGTATTGGATATTTATATAGATGACATCTTTGAATGGTGTTTGATGGCCTTAGTTTGGGTGTGACAGCAGCTCAATTTTTGGTGTTTGATTTTAGTTTAGTTTTATATTTGATTTTTTTTTTTCCCAAAATTACAGCCTTATCAAATGTAGGTTTTGTTAACCACAGGCAGATTAGAGTTCTGGAGTCCTTTGTCATTACTCCAAAATGACAGCCAGGTTTGCGGGTGTTTTCATTATTCCTTTGGTGGTCTGTAGTCCTTTCTCTATGTCCGGTAAATCTCAGCGTGTTACATCTAGTATATAATCGGTGTATTCCTTGGCCGTGTACGCTATGTATAGCAGCCAGGATCACGTAGGAGGCAAGTCAAGGATCAGTTAAGCGATCGAAGTTAAAGGTAAGCCTTTTTTTTTTACTTTTGCTGCGTAGAATGTAGAAACTGTTTGGCTTTTACCTTAAGATATCTGCCTTCGCATTGTCTCGGCAATGCCTTTTTCGGGGCCCTATAGAAAGTGATGTAGTCAAGCTTGGAGCACTTAGAGTGTTTACGAAGACCAATGTATTAACCGCTTAGGTGCGGGCGTCGGCCACTGGCCGACGCCCACACACCCTCCCTGGTGCGGGTCACTACCAGTGGCCGACACCAGGAAGGGCATTAATAAATCCTCGGGTGCGTCGCACCCGAGGATTATTATAATTTTTTTTTTACTCCCCCGGGAGACACGGAAGCTACTGTGTCTCCCCCCGCCCCCCACCGCCCCTTTGTGATGTCAGCGCGCCGCGAGGCACGCTGACGTTGCAAAGGTGTTTTCCACATCAAAGCAGGAAGCAGCCTTGCGGCCGCTTCCTGCTTTGATGGGGAAAACGGCCTTTTACACGTTCGGGAAGGCCTCGTAAGAAAGGGGAGAGTCTCCCCTTTCTTACGAGGCCTTCCTGAAAGTGTTTCCTGGCCCCCGATCGCAGCACAGGGGGCCAGGAAACCCCACTAGACACCAGGGATTTCACTTTTGGGGGACGGCACCCCCGGAAAACGGGCCGCCCCCCCCCCCCCCCCCGGCATAATTTTTTTTTTTTTTAAAAAAGGACGTGCCCCCCCCAGGGGATTTTTTTTTTTTTTTTTAATAAAAAAAAAAAAAAAAATGAAATGACAGGGGGTCGCCCGTGGGCAGGGTGACCCCCTGTGGGGGCAATTTTTTTTTAGATGTTGTAGGGTTTTCCTGGGGGCCATTTTGGCCCCCAAGGAAACCATACAACAACTAAAAAAAAATATATGTATATATCTATATATATATCTATGTAGATAGATATATCTAGGTACATGGATATATCTATAGATATATCTATGTAGATATATATATATATATATATATATATATTTATATATATATATATAGAGTTAGATCTGTATCAAAGAGATTTATAAAGCGCGCTACTCACCTGTGAGGGTCTCAAGGCGCTGGGGGACGGGGGGATGGGGGGAGGGAAAGGGGCTAGGAGGTTCACTGTTCAAAAAGCCAGGTTTTGAGGCCCTTCCTGAAAAGAAGTAGGTTTTGGGTCTTGCGAAGGTGGGTTGTGAGTGCGTTCCAGGTTTTGGGTGCAATGTAGGAGAAGGATCTGCCCCCGGTGGTGGTGTGTTTGATGCGGGGGACAGAGGCGAGAGAGAGGTCAGCTGAGCGGACGTTTCGTGTGGGGGTGTGGAAGGTGACTCTTGTTGAGGTAGGCAGGGCCTGTGTTGTGGAGTGATTTGTGTGCGAGGATGAGGATCTTGAAGGTGATCCTTTTGTCAATGGGGAGCCAGTGGAGGGATTTGAGGTGTGGAGAGATGTGTTCGTGTCGGCGGAGGTCGAGGATGAGTCGTGCTGCTGAGTTCTGGATGCGTGTAGTTTGCGCTTGAGTTTTAGAGTGGTGCCGGCGTAGAGGGCGTTTCCGTAATCAAGCCTGCTGCTGATGAGTGCGTGAGTGACAGTTTTTCTGGTCTCTGTGGGGATCCATTTGAATGTTTTTCAGTATACAGAGTTTGTTGAAGCATGAGGAGGTAAGAGCGTTGATTTGTTGGGTCATCGAGAGGGAGGAGTCTAGGATGATGCTGAGGTTGCGTGCGTGGTTGGCGGGGGTGAGTGCAGGGCCTAGCGTGGTGGGCCACCATGGGGGGTCCCAGGTGTTTTTGTGTGGGCCAAAGAGGATTATTTCGGTTTTGCTTGAGTTGAGTTTCAGGTGGTTGGCTGTCATATATATATCACTTTTGTCAATATGTGTGTGGTTTCCCTGGGGGGAAAAGGGTCCGACTTGTCTAGTGGCAGTTTTAGTGCCATAAAGAAGCGCAGAAGGTTTATATGCCTACTGCAAAGAGCACATCTGTATTTTATGTAAATAGCTGAGTACATTAGTAAAGTCTATGGGGAGATGAAGGGCACTTTTGCTGGGTGGTAATGAGGGAATCCGAGGAGGAGGGAGTGGGAGCACCAATAATGATTGTTGGACTGGGCGCAGGAGGTGCTAAAGACTGTGACGAATGGTATGTGACAAGGTGTTTTTTGAGTGTCTTGAAAGTACGTGCTGATTGAGGGAAGAAGCGCAGGTAAGGTGGCCTCTACTGTTGCACGTATCTCACACACACCATCGATTTTGTGACTGTCTACGTAGGCTAGTGTTTTAGAGCAACAGTTTAGCCAATAGCAGAGATGGCATCTTGATGGATGACTGCTGCCTGCACTCGGGTTATAGAGGACCGCTCTGACATAGGATCAGAGACAGAGACATCACATACTGAGACAGCATCTGAGGGATAGGACAATGGCGCAGACTCTGGGAGTGATTTTTCAGTCAGAGGAGTCCCATTCGAAAACTACTCTTCCAGTACATTATGAGGGAGGTGATGAAGACAGTCCTGCTGTCCCTTCGCAAGCTGTTCGTGCAACTGGGTAATAGTGGGTTAGGCCAACCCAGAGAGCAGGTGAATGCAGTGGCAAGCAGAGAGAGAGTGCTCTCTTGGGAGCTCACCAATTTAGTTTAGCCCCAAATTCCACCACCCAAATCATATTGTGGAGACATCAAAATTGTCTATGGCAAAACAAACTGGTTTTGTAAGGCAGGCACCTGTGTTTTTGGTCCTGGATTCGGCGGCCATATAGAGAAACACACTAAACCCAAACATTTCTGGAAACTAGACATTCGGGGGAGTCCACAGAGGTGTGACTTGTGTGGATTCCCCAAAGTTTTCTTACCCAGAATACCCTGCAAAGCTGAACTGTTGAAAAAAAAATCTATTTTTCTCGCATTTCTGTCACACAAACTACAGGAATATGCTGGGATCCACAACATTCCTACCACCCAGTGACTCCTCACCTGTCCAGATAAAAACACTACCCCACTTGAGTGCCTACACCTAGTGCCTGTGTCAGGAATGGATCACCCCAGGGTCAACAGCTGCCTCACGTAAGGACCAACATTGACCGTTGTGTGATCTATTCCTGTCGCAGGCACCAGGCCTAACCACACAAGTGAGGTATCATATTTATCGGGAGACTTGGGGGAATGCTGGGTGGAAGGAAATTTGTGGCTCCTCTCAGATTCCAGAACTTTCTGTCACCGAAATGTGAGGAAAACGTGTTATTTTAGCCACATTTTGAGGTTTGCAAAGGATTCTGGGTAACAGAACCTGGTCCGAGCCCCACAAGTCACCTCATCTTGGATTCCCCTGGGTTTCTAGTTTTCAAAAATGTGCTGGTTTGCTAGGTTTCCCCAGGTGCCGGCTGAGCTAGAGGCCAAAATCCACAGGTAGGCACTGTTTTCTATGAAAAAATGTGATGTGTCCACGTTCTGTTTTGGGGCATTTCCTGTCGCGGGCGCTAGGCCTACCCACACAAGTGAGGTATCATTTTGATCGGGAGACTTGGGGGAACGCCGGGTGGAAGGAAATTTGTGAATCTTGTCAGATTCCAGAACTTTCTGTCACCGAAATGTGAGGAAAACTTGTTTTTTTAGCCACTTTTTGAGGTTTGCAAAGGATTCTGGGTAACAGAACCTGGTCCGAGCCCCGCAAGTCACCCCTCCTTGGATTCCCCTAGGTCTCTAGTTTTCAGAAATGCACAGGTTTGGTAGGTTTTCCTAGGTGCCGGCTGAGCTAGAGGCCAAAATCTACAGGTAGGCACTTCTCAAAAAACACCTCTGTTTTCTTCCAAAAATTTGGATGTGTCCACGTTGCGCTTTGGGGCGTTTCCTGTCGCGGGCGCTAGGCCAACCCACACAAGTGAGGTATCATTTTTATCGGGAGACTTGGGGGAACGCCGGGTGGAAGGAAATTTGTGGCTCCTCTCAGATTCCAGAACTTTCTGTCACCGAAATGTGAGGAAAACTTGTTTTTTTAGCCACTTTTTGAGGTTTGCAAAGGATTCTGGGTAACAGAACCTGGTCTGAGCCCCGCAAGTCACCCCTCCTTGGATTCCCCTAGGTCTCTAGTTTTCAGAAATGCACAGGTTTGGTAGGTTTTCCTAGGTGCCGGCTGAGCTAGAGCCCAAAATCTACAGGTAGGCACTTCTCAAAAAACACCTCTGTTTTCTTCCAAAAATTTGGATGTGTCCACGTTGCGCTTTGGGGTGTTTCCTGTCGCGGGCGCTAGGCCTACCCACACAAGTGAGGTATCATTTTTATCGGGAGACTTGGGGGAACGCCGGGTGGAAGGAAATTTGTGGCTCCTCTCAGATTCCAGAACTTTCTGTCACCGAAATGTGAGGAAAACTTGTTTTTTTAGCCACTTTTTGAGGTTTGCAAAGGATTCTGGGTAACAGAACCTGGTCCGAGCCCCGCAAGTCACCCCTCCTTGGATTCCCCTAGGTCTCTAGTTTTCAGAAATGCACAGGTTTGGTAGTTTTCCCTAGGTGCCGGCTGAGCTAGAGGCCAAAATCTACAGGTAGGCACTTCTCAAAAAACACCTCTGTTTTCTTCCAAAAATCTGGATGTGTCCACGTTGCGCTTTGGGGCGCTTCCTGTCGCGGGCGCTAGGCCTACCCACACAAGTGAGGTATCATTTTTATCGGGAGACTTGGGGGAACGCCGGGTGGAAGGGAATTTGTGTCTCCTCTCAGATTCCAGAACTTTCTGTCACCGAAATGTGAGGAAAACTTGTTTTTTTAGCTACTTTTTGAGGTTTGCAAAGGATTCTGGGTAACAGAACCTGGTCCGAGCCCCGCAAGTCACCCCTCCTTGGATTTCCCTAGGTCTCTAGTTTTCAGAAATGCACAGGTTTGGTAGGTTTCCCTAGGTGCCGGCTGAGCTAGAGGCCAAAATCTACAGGTAGGCACTTCTCAAAAAACACCTCTGTTTTCTTCCAAAAATTTGGATGTGTCCACGTTGCGCTTTGGGGCGTTTCCTGTCGCGGGCGCTAGGCCTACCCACACAAGTGAGGTATCATTTTTATCGGGAGACTTGGGGGAACGCCGGGTGGAAGGAAATTTGTGGCTCCTCTCAGATTCCAGAACTTTCTGTCACCGAAATGTGAGGAAAACTTGTTTTTTTAGCCACTTTTTGAGGTTTGCAAAGGATTCTGGGTAACAGAACCTGGTCCGAGCCCCGCAAGTCACCCCTCCTTGGATTTCCCTAGGTCTCTAGTTTTCAGAAATGCACAGGTTTGGTAGGTTTCCCTAGGTGCCGGCTGAGCTAGAGGCCAAAATCTACAGGTAGGCACTTCTCAAAAAACACCTCTGTTTTCTTCCAAAAATTTGGATGTGTCCACATTGCGCTTTGGGGCGTTTCCTGTCGCGGGCGCTAGGCCTACCCACACAAGTGAGGTATCATTTTTATCGGGAGACTTGGGGGAACGCCGGGTGGAAGGAAATTTGTGGCTCCTCTCAGATTCCAGAACTTTCTGTCACCGAAATGTGAGGAAAACTTGTTTTTTTAGCCACTTTTTGAGGTTTGCAAAGGATTCTGGGTAACAGAACCTGGTCCGAGCCCCGCAAGTCACCCCTCCTTGGATTCCCCTAGGTCTCTAGTTTTCAGAAATGCACAGGTTTGGTAGTTTTCCCTGGGTGCCGGCTAAGCTAGAGGCCAAAATCTACAGGTAGGCACTTCTCAAAAAACACCTCTGTTTTCTTCCAAAAATCTGGATGTGTCCACGTTGCGCTTTGGGGCGCTTCCTGTCGCGGGCGCTAGGCCTACCCACACAAGTGAGGTATCATTTTTATCGGGAGACTTGGGGGAACGCTGGGTGGAAGGAAATTTGTGGCTCCTCTCAGATTCCAGAACTTTCTGTCACCGAAA
The DNA here is from genome assembly GCF_031143425.1 of Pleurodeles waltl. NCBI lineage: Eukaryota > Metazoa > Chordata > Amphibia > Caudata > Salamandridae > Pleurodeles > Pleurodeles waltl. Next base: position 261,120,558 of record NC_090451.1, on the reverse strand, counting down.
TGTGAGGAAAACTTGTTTTTTAGCCACTTTTTGAGGTTTGCAAAGGATTCTGGGTAACAGAACCTGGTCCGAGCCCCGCAAGTCACCCCTCCTTGGATTCCCCTAGGTCTTTAGTTTTTAGAAATGCACAGGTTTGGTAGGTTTCCCTAGGTGCCGGCTGAGCTAGAGGCCAAAATCTACAGGTAGGCACTTCTCAAAAAACACCTCTGTTTTCTTCCAAAAATTTGGATGTGTCCACATTGCGCTTTGGGGCGTTTCCTGTCGCGGGCGCTAGGCCTACCCACACAAGTGAGGTATCATTTTTATCGGGAGACTTGGGGGAACGCCGGGTGGAAGGAAATTTGTGGCTCCTCTCAGATTCCAGAACTTTCTGTCACCGAAATGTGAGGAAAACTTGTTTTTTTAGCCACTTTTTGAGGTTTGCAAAGGATTCTGGGTAACAGAACCTGGTCCGAGCCCCGCAAGTCACCCCTCCTTGGATTCCCCTAGGTCTCTAGTTTTTAGAAATGCACAGGTTTGGTAGGTTTCCCTAGGTGCCGGCTGAGCTAGAGGCCAAAATCTACAGGTAGGCACTTCTTAAAAAACACCTCTGTTTTCTTCCAAAAATTTGGATGTGTCCATGTTGCGCTTTGGGGCGTTTCCTGTCGTGGGCACTAGGCCTACCCACACAAGTGAGGTATCATTTTTATCGGGAGACTTGGGGGAACACAGAATCGCAAAACAAGTGTTATTGCCCCTTATCTTTCTCTACATTTTTTCCTTCAAATATAAGAGAGTGTGTAAAAAAGACGTCTATTTAAGAAATGCCCTGCAATTCACATGCCAGTATGGGCACCTCGGAATTCAGCAATGTGCAAATAACCACTGCTCCTCAAAACCTTATCTTGATCCTATTTTGGAAATGCAAAGGTTTTCTTGATACCTCTTTTTCATTCTTCATATTTCAGCAAATGAATTGCTGTATACCCAGTATTGAATGAAAACCAACTGCAGGGTGCAGCTCATTTATTGGCTCTGGGTACCTAGGGTTCTTGATGAACCTACAAGCCCTTTATATCCCCGCAACCAGAAGAGTCCAGCAGACAAAACGGTATATTGCTTTCAGAGATCTGACATCGCAGGAAAAAGTTACAGAGTAAACCATAAAGAAAAAGGGCTGTTGTTTTCAGCTCAATTTCAATATTGTTTTATTTCAGCTGTTATTTTCTGTAGGAAAACCTTGTAGGATCTACACAAATGACCCCTTGCTGAATTCAGAATTGTGTCTACTTTTCAGAAATGTTTAGCATTCCGGGATCCAGCATTGGTTTCACACCCATTCCTGTCACTAACTGGAAGGAGGCTGAAAGCACCAAATATAGTAGAAATGGGGTATGTCCCAGTAAAATGCCAAATTTGTGTTGAAAAATTTGGTTTTCTGATTCAAGTCTGCCCGTTCCTGAAAGGAGGGAAGATAGTGATTTCAGCACCAGAAACCCTTTGTTGATGGCATTTTCAGGGAAAAAACCACAAGCCTTCTTCGGCAGCCCTTTTTTCCCATTTGTTTGGAAAAAACAAAATTTTCACTGTATTTTGGCTATTTTCTTGGTCTCCTCCAGGGAAAACCACCAACTCTGGGTACCATTAGAATCCCTAGGATGTTGGAAAAAAAGGACGCAAATTTGGCGTGGTTAGCTTATGTGGACAAAAAGTTATGAAGCCCTAAGCGTGAACTACCCCAAATAGCCAAAAAAGGGCTCAGCACTGGGGGGGGGGAAAGGCCCAGCAGCTTAGGGGTTAAAGAGGAGGACTCGGCAGCAGTCTAATTTGTGTTTTTGTTTAGTTTTGCAGCCCCTCTTCCGATTAATTTGTATAGAGTTGCTCCATAAGGTAGACATCATCAGGTACGAAAGTTAGGTGATTGTTTGCTTAACTGGTGAAGAGCATGTGTTTGGATGTGTTTGTAGATCACCTTGCATGAGGACATGATAAGTGGTTTTGGGATATCACCCACATGGTGATGGATTATACAATATGAACATTCACACCCACATTTATTTGTTTTGAGCACGGGGACAGGCATAACAATTCTCTGCATGAAGTTGACATGATCAATACTATATTTATGTTTGAATTTATGTTTAGATCTAAAAAATTACTTAGTGCCCACTTTTGATACATTGCCCTTACGAAGGTGGTATACACTATTCTGACTGAATTGGGTGGTGTAAATCCACCGAAACGCGCGTCAGCAACGGCAACAAGCATTTCGCACAATGATGGGCATCGGCAGCGGTAACAACCATTAGCCAGATCAGTCATGGTACTATGATTCCAATACCAGGAAGAGGCCGGATTTGATATACATATACTGTTCTTTACTACTTTCAGAGCATTTTGCACAATGATATGGACAAGCATTATGGACATCCATCGCTGAATGAATTGGTATTGAATCTTTAGAATAATTTGGTGATTGGTGATGATATTGATTATGGGTCAGTTTTGAATAACGAGTTATATAGAATTCATGTATGGCTTTTTGATTAATACTTTTTGATGCTTGAAGTGTATATTAGTCATTATATAATATGTTTTATGTGAATGAATTATGTGTTTGTTTATGTGTATGTGATTATTTGTTTGTTCTCGTTTTGCTGTTGTTTTGGTCGTATTCCTTGGTGTCAGTATGTTGATTTATATGATTTTGTCTTATATGTTGTCTTTGAGTATTATATGTTTGAGATCTGCAATATAGGGGGGAACTGTTGTATATCAGTTTCTTTTTCTTAAATTTTGTGATATCAATATGTATATTTTGTAGAACCAAACCTATGATGTATTGATATTTTGTTTAGTTATAACAATGAATATATACATGGAATAAATAGGAGAGATTTATGTTTTTACTTTTTGTATATTTCCCTGGATGTCTCTCCCTATCTGGTCAGGGACCCTTTCCTTTTGAAACAATGGTGGCCCTTTCCAGAATACACTAATGTATATAATTCACTGTTTTTGCTCACCTCAAACCCTTGACTTGCAGATATTGTGCCTGTACATTTTGGAAAGGTAGCTTCTCAGACCAATTTCCTGTTGTGCTCTTCCTCAGACTAGGTCTTATGTTTCTGACTTTGGATGAGCACCTTCTGGTATAACCCCTTGTATAAGAAAGTATGAGTTAATGAAGGTTGGTTACCTCTAATTAAATTCTGTGGGTTGCTAATAAATAAGCTTAGGAAGTCTCTGGCACCACATGTAAGTCAAAGAAAGCCAGAGAAAGCCCAACCTTCCTTCTGATATATTTGAAAAAATAAAAATATAGCATTTTCAATTCCAAGCCTGACTACACCTTATCAAGTTGTGAGGCTGTGAGCACTAGGAAAAATCAGGAGGTATGGGTGCTGCTGTCTACACAGCTATAAAAGAATGAATCATTATAAACCATCCTGGCTATCAGAGACAAAGGGGGCACAGTCTTACTTCCTGATACAACGTATAGATGTCACAAAGGAATTTGCAGCTTTTCCAACCATCTTTATAAAACTAATCATTTGAATATCTCTTTAGGTCAGAACCATTTTCTGACCTCATCTGACTCCTGAGGCTTGTTACACCTCCTTGGACCATATTATTACTGTTGGACAGGAATGAAGGTAAAAAGTGAAAGACCTCCTGGAGAAACATTTTTTTATTGTCTTTCACAAGTTGCTAGTTTTCCTCGCTACATTGCAGAATATATATAATTATGCAGAAAATGCTGGTCCTCTGTACTCGGACTTCAACAGACCAACCACTTCTCACATCCCTATGCTGGGAATTCCCCACTGCTCTGCTGCAGGTGCAGCCTGATTTCCCTGTTCAGTTTGGATGAAAATATTAAGGAATGTACTTATGAACAGGTTTCATTATGTGAACTTATTTTCCATTCTTACCTCATAGGTTGGTTTTGTCCAGTTACACTCACCTTAGAGCAACATGAACATTTTTCTGCACCTTCAAAGGCAAGTTACACAAACCCAGCGCTCAAATCATCTGGAGCAGTTTTCTCTCAGATCCCTTTCAAGTCAAGAGAGATTTCACTAGGGCTGCCTACTCTTGATATGAAATCTGATGGGTCCCCAGAGCCATATGGGTGTGATTGCTACTGTTGTGATGCATGGACTAAGTTCAATGCGTCAACACTTAAAAAGAAAGCCGGTTGAACCACAGCCCTAGCATGACACCAGCGTGCAATCTTGCACAGTGTTTTCAGGTTACTATCAGTCCTTCTACATGAGTTCAGGAATACAGTGGCAGTCCAAACAAACTTTTGTTTATGAAGAACACACTCAAACATAACACTTAGACATGGGGGTGCATAGTTTAAAATGTTTATTTTAAAATCATCTGTATAGTGCATAAAACATGAAAGGTAATCACACAGAAAGCAAAAATAAAAGCAGTTACAAATGTAACAGTCAAACAAGTTTGTTTCACACATAATAACTTTGAATAGGTGGCTTCAGCTATTCCTTCTCAGAGCTTGATCGAAGAAGCAACATATGTGCTCTAGGTGAAGAACACCTTCTGCACAGCTTCTGGAATTAATTCTTCAATAGAAATGTGTTGGCTAGGCAATCTGCTGCCAACTCTGGAGAGAATTCTAGTGTGAAGACCACTCCTAATCAATGGTTAATTCTTCGGGTTTATACAGCAATTGGCCACTGATTTTATCTCATATTTACCAAACAAAACAGGTTTGGAGGTAGTAAAGTTTATCCAAGACTGGATGAACAATGGGCAAAATATGTTGACTCTATCCACATGTTGACATTAAGCCTCCCTCTTTGTAAACAACAAGCTTACACTGTAAGAGCCTCCTTGTAATGACTGTAACAGTCAGTATAAACAACAACATGTCTACAGGGCTGTCGGCTATGATGACAATCTTTTTTTGTGTGCTTTAGTAACTTTACACTTTGTAATAGAGATAAAGGAGAAGCTAACCACAGTCATGGAATGAAAGCAGACTGCCTAAATGAGAACTGTCACAGTGGTTACAACACTGTTTCTACTTGCACCTGAACTTCTGGCCACTGTTGTTAAATGCTCACATAACACTGCAGAGATCTACACCAATGTTGCAGTTGAGTTCAGTGTTCCTCTTAGATTTTTGGCTCAAGATCAACTTGGAGAAGAGAGAGGTCCTGCCCGTGGCAATATTCACCGTTAGGCACTCGTTAGCAGGGCACCAGTTCACCTAGGTCCCAGAAATGCTAATATAATAGTATGAGAGTCATGCAGTGCTTGGAAAAGACTTTGGAAATATTTTGAAAATCTTTGCTAGAGGCAGAATGGAATATCATTTGTGTTAAATAATCAACAGTCATAATTTACTTGTGTGTGTGGTGTGGCACTGGACTGCAGTGGAAAAGAGTGTGCAATTTGATGATTGCTAATACAATAAGACATGGTGAATCATTGGCACAGAGGACTAGAATTGTGAATTTTATGAAAAGCGTATTTAGAATTCAGAGATTGAAATGTATTGGCTCATTGTGCGCCTTGATGAAACAGGAGGATCCTAGAAACATCTCTGCTGTGAATTGAATGTTTTTATAAGTATCAGTAAAATGACGAAGGGCCTTATTTAGAATTAGGGAGGTGGAATGCTTTATCACATACGTGGTGGATATTCTGTTCACAGCATTACTGGTGCATTGCATCCAATGGCACTTGTAATACAGCAGGGGGATAGCCTCTTCATTTAGCAGAGTATCCCATCTCGTTAACTCTAAATAAGGCACAAAATGTCATAATAAAAAAGGCTGCCTGCTTTTATGCATTAATTTAAAATCTTTCTTCAAATTTAATTTGTACAAACTAGATTTGTATATACTACAATACTATTTTTAGTACAGTATACTGTAACTGCAGTTGTATAAACTATTATTAATGTCTACACAACGTGATGTAAAGTGATATCCATCCTCTGTTGGATGTTGCTGTAGCTGAATTTATTTGCTGTGGGTTAGGACCCAGGTGATAAAAAGTGATAATTGCTCCGATACTCAACTACATATTTGGCATGCTGCCCCTGGAGATCTGTAGGCCTCTTCTATTTCAAATAAATGGATTCCTTAAGTGTTTTCTCTAGGATGGTGTCAAATGTAGACTCAAAGCCTCTAAGCTACATGCTGCAAAAAATGTGGAGGCCTTTTCGTTCCTAAACATGGAATCGTACTACAAGGTTCACTAACTCTTGATACTGCAGAGACTGTTTCAAAAAGTGACAGTAAACCAACTTAGCAATTATTAGGGAAAAGCTTGCTGGACGGTCATTACAACTAGGGACAACTGTATGAAAACAAACAGTTGCCTTTTTAGTCTGCCAATGCTACGATCCACCTGCTGTGTTCGGCATGCTATTCTATCCATAAGTGACTGATGGTCTGTCTGCTCCTGCATAGGAATGCTCCTACCTGGCTTAATACTGGCATTTTACTGGGCCTTCGGACGTACAAGAGCCATTCTTTTTGCCAGTGTGAACATAGGTACTTACGTAGAGCAACATTAGTTCATCACAGACTCAGTAACTAATAAGTGCTTATGATCAGTCACTACATTCACTGAACGCAATACATTTAAAGAGAAGAATGTTTTAGTCTAGCCTAGATCATTCAGTGACAACAGATGTATTGTTCATAAGCAATGAAAGCAAATAAATGTTTTTAAAAAATCCTGCTGGGAGAAAGATAATGAGAGAGGGTTGATCTATAAAATGGATAACCATCTACCTGTTTCTGAGAAAATCTGGGGAATGTTTTTTGTAAAATAACTGTCAATCGATTATTTGTTCATTTATAGTATTGTCAACAGTCTGTTCTTTTTATTGCCATACACTGCATATCCTGATCCTTTAATTGCTTTTTCTATGTGAAAATCCTTGGTCAATTCAATTACATGTCAGTCCTCTCTCCTTTATCTATTATCTCCTTCCAGTGGTTTTATTCTATACCTCCGTCACCACCCACTGCAAACACTCCTTTCTTCCCCGTCTATGTTCACTTCCCTAACCTGTGGCAACTCTTCTTATATTTTGATATTTTGCCGCTCTTCTATGCCAGTGTTTACCATCAATGTTGACTATTCAGACTTCTTGATGACTTCTTCTCTCTTGCAACACTGTTGCGGCTGTTTCTTCTCTCTTTTGTTTGTCATTATTATCCTGTCCTCTTTACTTATTGCCATGTGTTATAACTTGCAGCTGACAGCAGAAATGCCTTCATCTTCAACCTTTCTGCTGATTATATGGTACACACTGTTGTTAAAGGCTTGTTCCAATCAGACCCTTAGTCTCACATGGACCTTAAAGTTCTACCAGAACAAAATGGTTGTAGCTAAAAAGTCAAAATTGGCCAAAAGTGAACATTTGAAGTAGCACTTTGCCACTATGGACTGCAAGTCGGTAGCCGTAACAAACTTAACACTAGATTTTGTAGCAGACAGATAACTGTGGATCTGGAGCTCTCACAGAGGGAGTGAGGACTAGTGCAGTAGGTTATACATTAGACTCAAGGGGTTGGGTTCATCCTATAAGGGTTCTGTTAAGTTTGTATCTTTCAAAACCCACATCTGTTCAAGTCCCCATTAACGTGAGCATTGCAATTGTAAGTTTTCATAATTTCCTCTTTAGTTACTGTGAAATCACAAACAGAAGACATTCAGAAACTAAAAACAATAATTGCATTGTAAATATACCAGTGGAAAGTTAAAACTAATGATAACTTTACCTGTTGTAGTGATTAATGCTAGTTCTGATGAAAAATTGAATGTTTGAGGGTATGGCTGTAATAGCGAATTTGGAGTGTAGGGCTACTGGGTTTTAAGTTTTGATACTAATTGTATTATAGTTGAAAGAGGCTTCATATATATATCCATTATTTTTGCTCTATGCAATAAAGTTTTTGTGATGAAAAACAATTCTGTTTGAGCCATAACATTATAGAAGGTCATACGTTATCTTAGCTGCCAAAGGTTTTTTGCTTTTTGCTTTAATAGTCAATGTTATCCTGCTTAGGAGCCGCTATCCATTACAGGGGTCCCTATACTAGACACACTCTGTCTCTGTCATGTAGGGATCTGTCTGGTGTAGGTTTCTAGCCCTCTGTGATAGCACGGGGAGCACCTCCTGGTTCGATGTGGCCTCACCAGAGTCAGTCTTGGTGTGCTCTTTACTCAGAGCTAACAACCCCTGATCCACTGGTCCTTCATAATGAACCGTTTGCATCATCATTTTCAGTCTGCTTCAAAATGTATTTCTTAGGTTATGAAGACACATTAGAAAAATGTATTTTAAGTGGCATTCTGGTGCTCTGTTATATGTATACATGGATTAATGGAAAGCGGGTTTTGCAATACTGCAGAAAGTAAATAAAAAACGTGTGTAATATCTTTAAAAGCAGGACAATTAGAATTAAAAAAACAATTACATCATATACACCAAACCTCTGTCTTCTGCTCCGGCCAGCATCACCTTGTTTTCCTTGCTTCACATCTCTGATGATTCCTGGCACCATATAACCCTTTGCTACCCTAATGCGCATTACTTTGTGGCCTTTGCAACACATCTTTGTTTTCTCCACTGATGTGCATTATGCTGCCTAAATGACAGCTCCCTTGTGTGCTTGGTTGTCTACATCCCGGTCTGCATCGGTGGTGTGACTGTATATCTGTTTGTCTGTGTGCATGGCCTCCTGTGTATTGTCTGGTCTGTGCTTATAGGTGTCTGTAGTCTGTTTGTCTGCGTGCTCGAGTTCCTACATATCTATTTCTCATTCTGAATTTGCATTGGTCATTGTGCATATTTGCATCTTTTATGAATGCTGGTTTGCAAGTAAGCTGTATTTCTGTTTGCACGTTCTTTTGAAAGGCTAAGTCTATGTGTCAACACTCGTTTATATATGCAGGCAATACTAAAATTATCGTCAATGTGACTCATTATCCCACCCTCACCAAAATGACTTCTGAGCCTGGACTCTATGTGTCACAGGAAGATGGTGGATGTCTGTATATTCTTTATAAAATTGAACCCAAAGAACAGTGAATGTTCTGCTGACAAAATTTGATTCAGCCTCTTGAACGACAATTCCCATCTATGGCTTTATTCTACAGGCTCACACCTTCAGATAGCTCGGTGAATGGGAAATTGGAGAACAATGATTGATGCCTGAAATTGGTGAGCAGTGCCCCAAAAACCTCTTTAGAAGGTCAAAGATATTCAAACACGTGTCCTTGTTATCAATGCAACCAATCTCATCAGTTAACACTTTTGTTGAATCTAAGGTATGTCGTGGAAAGAGCACCTAACTAGTATTACCTTAAAAGCCAATCTAGACTTCATCTAATTCAAAATCCAATAACATGACTGCTAATTGCTAGCTGTTTAAATGTGGTCAGCTGTCTCTTGTACGATGTATTGACACAGGCAGTTGTGCTAGACATGATGATTCTTTTAGGGCCTTTGTATAGTAGAGGCATGCATTGAGCCCAAGATGTTTTGGGGACTCAGTTAATTGGAATCCAGTTGGTGATCTCTTCATCTACAAGTATTTTCAAATTTCTATTGCTGTTACTGATTTGATAATTGTATTTCCTACTGCAAAGTTTTGTGACACACATGGCTATTGGCTGCTTCAAAGCAAACTGTTGAGATAGACCTTTAGTTGTATTTACTGCACAGTGTAACAACACAGCAGACATCTCCATCAGCACTGTTGACTGAACTGCAAGAGTACCTACACTTGGAACAAAGATGGTGGCTGTGTGTGACTGGTCCCAAACAGAGAGCGTGAATCAAAATGTGCTTCACATGTAAATATTAAATGAATCATTCATTGTATAGCAGCTATTCAGGGAATTTGAAGTTGGTTGTATTAAGCTGTGAATGTTTGTCATTGGACATTGGAAAATGCTGGCTAGTGCATTATGCTCTTATGGAATTGTCAGTATTTTCGGAAAGTGCATCAGTTATATTAAAGTGCATCAGTTATATTGGTGTAACCAATTTAAAAAATAATTCAAGCTTTATGGACAGAAATGGATTGTATGATGGAAGCAAAACACCTAAAGCATCCATGCCAGAACAACGCGGTCTTAAGAACAACCACTGACCCCACTTACCTCACTGCATCCTCTCCTGGTCCTTCCTCCTCTTCTCTCCTTCCTCCTCCCGCCTTTCCTTGAACCTTCCCCACCCCTAAAAAATAAACTACCCATCCCCACTCTAAGCCCTAAAAAAAATACCCAACCCCTCGACTCCACCTCTAAAAAAAAAGCCCGACCCACCCTAAGTCCTAGCCCTAAAAAAAATGCCCAAACCCCCTACCACGCCCCTAAAAAAAATTGCTTAAAGAAGCCCTTAATCCACTCCCACCCCCTAAAACCTACCCTCCAACCCTGCCTCCAGCCCCACACACCTCACCGTGTCCTCTCCCGATCCACTCAGCCTATTTCTGTGCCTTAAGCATGCGTATGCGTAGTTCAGCACATCCGTGGTTAGGGCACAGAAAAAGGCAGTTGTTGTTCCGGCAAGGGTGGTTACACTTGCGTGTGAAAAGTCTGCATTGTTCACAACACGTTGTTTGGGACGTTTTCCACAGAAATGATTAATATGGTGGGTGGTTTGAAGTGAGGACCTTAAAAATATGAAAACCTTTTAGACAGAGGCAAAATATTTTGATGGCAGAAAAAGTCTATCTTTTTGTCACTGAGGGACGTGGCAAAAGAGTTTTTTGAACTAAAAATTGCATGATAAAACATGGTAAATCATATTTCCAAAACATTTCAGAATATTACATAAAAGATAGTAAAGAGAACCATGTCAGTGTCAGACAGTTCAGTAACAAAAAGGTTACATTAACCAATTGTATAGTACAATGAATAAATGTTCTTTCATAACATGAAACTAGAAATCTCTATGCTTAAATCTTCTACATAGTATACGTTATGCATGCATCGAAAAAAAAAATCCATTTGATTACTTCATTAAGGGCATACTTTTGAATGTGGTGGGCTGTCTGGTTCTCCACCAGAGGGAACGAATAAAGTACTCCATTGCACTGAGGAAGATGCTTCCCACCACATTTATAAATGACGCCATGCTGACATTGGCTGTCATGTCAATGCATTTCGCTGTTTGGTGCAGAGCTCTGTCAACATGACAGAGCCTTGCACCAAACACTTTTATTTTTTTATTTTCAAAAAAACTGTTTTAGGGTTTTCTTTCTGAAAATAAAAAAGGTATTGCTCTCCTCGCCATGGGAGGGAGTATTTTTTTTTTTTACTGTGAATCAACACCAGGGTTTGCCTGGCAGTGACAGACAGTAAATAATGCCTGTATGTACATCCATTCTAATTGGGTGGATGGACATATAGTCAACTGTCCAACTGTCCTTATTTCGTCGGGCTGTCAGAGAAGTTTGGCGATGGCAGCGATTGAGTAGTCACTGCCGTAGCCAAACTTAAGGCACGCCTGCATGAAAATTGTATAGACTTACCACTGTGGTGGCGGGGAAGAAAGTTTGTCATTGTTGCACAGTGCACCCTTTCTGCCATTCAGCCTTTTTTCATACAGAATCCAGTCTTTGTATCTATGTGAACTCTGTACGTGACTCAGGCAGGTTATAACTCTTTGAGCATTGATGATGACATCCTCTATTATTTGCCAGTTCATTAAATTTCCAATATAGTTTTCTTGTCCACAATTTTCAACCAAAGTGGCATTCTTTGTTTTGCACCAGATTCTGTTGTGGTGTTAATTCTTTGTTTTATCTTTTTCACTGCATGGAGCTGAGCCTGCATTGCTCAAGACTTTTCTTCAATCCAAGATTGGACAATTAACCATTGCAAGGACATCAGCCCAAGCACCAACTACATCAACAAAAACATTTATTTATTACAACGTATAGTGAAATTCTACAAAATCAGAAATATCTATTCTACGTATACATCCATCCCCTTCTTGGAAGCCATTGTGCTTAGTCTTTTGACACTATGCAAGGTTAAGATTTTAGCTTCATATAAAGGAGCCTCAAGATATTTTTTTCACAGTTTTGGTTACATTCAGCACATGACGCTTTCATCTGTTTAAAGACATTACATTATGTTATTAACATTATAAACCGCCTGATTAAAAAACAACAATTGTTAATACACAATAATGTGGCATATTGGAGAAAGTAAGCTAATTTGAAAGGATGTTTGTTTTATTTTTAGTATGGCACTTGGGGAAATCGATCACTGCTTTTGTATTTTTCTCAGAGTGAACCCTAACCTCTCTCTTGAGCCGGAATATGAAACTGAGCATTTCGACGTAGGGACACCATTCTCTGCAGACGTCTCTGTTTTTTGGCAAATGCAACTCCCTGGATAGATAAACCAGCTTATGCTGCAGGAGTCAAAGCCATCTCTGGAAGGCATTTTATTGAAAATACAAAGCTGTTCGACAACATAGAAAAAAACAGCAGAAGAAGGAACATCATGGAAGCAAAGATTTATGGAGGAGACAGAAATATTTAACAGCGTCTGTCTGTGGATGACATTTTCTGACGCCTCTTAAAACGTGCAACATACGCATCAAATTTGACAACGAGTATTTGCAAGTAAACACAACGGCGAGCGTGTTAGTCTTGTGTGGAGAAGGGTTGCCTACTGCTCGTCGGGGTTTGGCATTTTCCTTCACATACCTAAATACGTGCAAATGTTTTTATGTAGGATGTGTTAAACGGTGATGATAGCTCAAAATGACCTCCTTGAATGTATTTATCAGGCAGCACAATTCAATTTTTCCTCTTCGTTGTACGCAGGTAATATCACTTCAACGTGTGCTGGATTAGCTTCCGCGTTTACACTGTTTTTTTTTATTTCCAGTTGCTGGAATTATTACAGCCGATCTTGCCTCGGGCCTGGTTCACTGGGGAGCTGATACCTGGGGTTTCGTTGATATCCCTGTCATTGGCAAGGCAAGGAGTAGTTGACTTGCATTCAGTATGAGCACAAGAGGAGAGATAAGTCATTTTAATAAGCCACGTTCGGGGGGCGCCATGACAAAAAAGGAAGAAAAAAAATCACAAGATGTCGCCCTGGTTATGCACAAAGGCAAAAGGTAGGGAAACCTCGCTCGTAGTATTCCTCTTTCGTTAAAAAATACATATATGATAACATAAATACTGCTCTGAGAGCTGGCTGAATAAAATATGAGTGGTTAATCGGGTGAATTATTCAAAATACATTCATCGACAACATTGCCAGATTTAGCACACTCACGTTGCAAAAAATGAGAAGTTCTTCGGGAAGGTAATTATTTTTTTCAGTCTCGCGTCAGAGTTTAGTAAATCAGCATGCTGCACCTGCAGTGTTAACCAAACTAATCTAAAATCCGGGCGTCCCCGTGGAGATGGAGAAATGTCAGAGTCCGTGGAGACCTGCACTGCGTTTATGCCTTTTTGCCTGTGCTGTCATGGATTCGACAGACCTTTCCGGAGAAGAGCCACTCTACATTAAACAACACTAATGTGGGTTCTGCAGAAATTAATGAACAGCAGACCTGCTTTAAAGAAACCACAACTCCTAACCAGCATAAACAGTCTACAGGCCTACGAAAACACACAGAGATCACTTTCATGCTCATCAAAAAATACTCCTTTGAGTAAGGAAACAGTGCCTTCCTTTTTATCGTGATTACGTTTGGAAATCAGTCATGAGACTGAAATGTAAGAAGGTCGATTAAAATAGGAACACGATAATCCCAAACGGTGAAATTCCACAAATGTGCATTTATCTATTCAGTATGCTCAACATCTCACGCTGATTCTGGTCGCATGGTTCACGAATTGTATGTAGAATAATCAGGATTCATACTAGACGCTTTAACAGATCAAGGGCCGGATTTAGAGTTTGGAGCATGTGTTAGTCCATCACGAATGTAACCAATGTCATGTCCATCTTATTGCAAGTGCCATAAGATATAATGGCCATGGACGGGTTATCCATCACCTTCGTCACAGAGTAACCATCTTATAAACTCTAAATCAGGCCCCAAGAAAGTTCATACTTGCATGCACCACCCATATAACGCCCCTTTGGTGCTAAGCACCGCAAAGCAGTGCTTCATGCTGCTTTGCATACCTTTAGAGTACTTTTGGAAAGTAAATAGGTAAAAAAACATTTTGTGTTGATTTGCATCACTTTTGTGATGCAAACACGGCGTAAAATCTTAGTAAACATAACCCCCAGTTTCAAATTTTTCATGACACTGTGAAAGAGGAGCAAAATAGTCAACTTCAGTGTGAGTTCAGCCAACTAATATACTGAAAAAGAAGTGTCAGATAACCTATTCCAATGATCTAATGTCAAGCTGTCATTATAGTGTTGAAGCAATTTTGACTGAACTGAGAAAGGCATACTTTCCTGTGTGGTACATCGAGTTTGGGAAAGGTAACACTTGCTTATGTGATCTTAACAAACTATAGGCCTTCTATGACATGAGAGAAGGAGATTCTTTATTCTCTTTAATGAGTAGGACACCTATTATGCTATTCCAAAAAGAATCAGGAACTCTTTTCTTGATGCTTTAATTGGTTTATGTCAAGAGCAACAAAAGTGATTTCATATGATCAATCAACTGCTTTGAGGATATTCTCTGATGTACAATTCATATGAAAACCCTACAATCCATGGAACTTCTTAGGAATCGTAGTCAAAAGTAGAGATGTAATTCTTAGCTTCTGTTGTTCTCCACTTTTCCACCAAATGGCAAATAAATGAAGAAGGAACAGACAAGAAAAACACTCTAAATTATATAGAAGCTGGAATAACAAACATGAGTGTTGTTCTTTGCATGTCAACCTAAGAATACAGTACCAAATTATATTGCAAAGGTTGTGGATCTTCACACATGATTAGCTGTATGATGGTTAAATATAACAAACTCCAGAAAATATTAGAAATGCATTCAATGCATATTACAGTTGTTGCTATTAAACAAAAAACCTGGTAGATGAGCAGGAGATAAACGTTTCTTTAAGAAGTCTAAATGTCCCTAAAGTGGTTCTCTAAAATGATGGACAATTGGAGTGGTGGATGGAAACACATATCATAGATCTTGAAATCAGGGAAGACTGGACATTTTTGGACTGAAGTTATAATAGTAATTCCTCCTCATCTTCCTCCTGTACACACTTTTACCAATGCTTTTTAGACTTGCTTTATAATAGTAAATCTGACCTTAAGTCCCGTTCCACCAGTGTATGGTCTTACACCAGCATTTGTTAGACTGGTTTTGGAATTGTAAATCAGACTTTGTTTCCTCTCCTCTCAATGTATGCATTTTCTATGACATATGTTGCACTGGAGTTTGAATAGTAAAGTTGCCCTCCCCCACCCACCATATGTATTTTTCCTCAATGTTTCTAGAATTTTATTTAGAGTAATTATTTGAATTGTTTTACAGTTGTTTATTTTTCAAAGTTTTTAGATTGCTGTTAGGTTACTATATTTTCCCTTTTTTCTGGAGTTATTTTATTTATTTTGAGAGTATTGCATTTAAAAGTATATTTTTCTAAAATTATTTAATTTTTGTATTGTGTTTTAAACGATTTCCTATTTCTGTTACTTAATTTAGAATTTAAAAAATGCTACCTTTGTTGGGCTACATGTGTACAAAATTAAATGTTTTGTAGTTTAAGAAATATAAAATATATTTTAGGCCTTTAGATTGATTGTTCATAGTTATGAGAGTTATCACGTGTTTTATTATTCACTATATATTAATATTATTCTATTAATTTTTGAAATTTACTTTGTGTAATAATACATTTATTTTAATTTACAATTTAATATTAGACATTTTTATACTATTTGTTTTTTTAGTTACATATATTTATAAGAATTCAAATTTGAGAATGCTAATAAATAATTGTTTTTATGTTATTTATGATACACATTTAAAAAAATCTATGATCAAATACTTTTTAAAATTTCTTAAATGATAATTATATTTTAGTTACAATGTTACCAATGCCAATGTTTATGTCCACAACTTTATTTGATGATATTCCTGTATGTTATCTTATATGTGTGTAAAGTCAACATTTTGGTTGTCAATATTATGATGTTATTTTTGTACCACATCATTTTTGTGGTTGATACTTCATCAAATAACCTAAATCAGTGGACCTATAAGCATGTAATATCTTGAGCTGTGGCTATGTGTTTTACACTGGGGTAATTGTAGTAAATTTGACCTCCTGCTCCCATGTGTACCTTTTTCCGAATGTTCCTTAGACTGCAATTAGAGTGGTAAACTTTCCCCAGTATTTGTTGAATAGTCTAGAGTTGAAATAGTAAATCACATTCTTCTTTGCACCAATGTATGCATGTTCCCATTATTTCTGAGAGTGAGATTTGAATAGTATATCTAACTTTCCCCCATAAAATGTATGTATTTTCTCCCATGTTTGTAAGGTTGTAGTTAGAGTATTGTTTTTGAATTTTGTTTTATTTGGTTATTTTTTTATGTTTTATTGTGGTCAGGATACTTGATTCTATATTTTTATAAATATATTTTGGGAGTATTTCAATTAAATTTATCATTTTAAAAAATATTCAATTTCTTTTAATTATTTTGTGTTTTGTTTTTATAAATGAGTTCCTATTTTATCTTATGTGATTTAGTATTCAGAAAATATTTGTTTTGGTACATATTTATAAAATGTATTTTAGTGATTTTTAAAAATGTAAATATATTTTAAGTGGTTTTTTTTTAAGAATGATTAATAATTATAAAATGTATATTTGGTTTTTCTATTCAATATAAATTAATTATATAGTTTTCATTTACTTAGTATATTTATGTGTATAATAATGTATTTTAATTTATAATTTAATATTAGAATTGTTATGGAAAATGTTCCGTTTATTTTAGTTCCCTACATTTTTAAGAATTACTGCCCATTTGTCCAAAGGATTTTAGCAAAACATTTGATTAGGTAATCATATAGTTTGCAAACTATGAGACCCTTTTTCAAATGAACTAATCCTGCTTAGCTATTCAGAAAAGTTTTTTTGAATCTTTAAGTAGGGTTAAGAAGCCATAGCAAATCAGTATTTTGTAGCAGCGTGTTTAGGGAATCCCTTCTATATACCTATTCCTAATGGTATGTATTAATGTTTTGTGGCTAAAATCTGGTCTCAAAACAATATTTTAACAACTACACAAAGGTAGTTGTAACCTGCAAGAAAATGCTTCTTTTTGGCGTAATCACTACCCATTTTTTGGAATGATGCTGCTGCTTTTTTGACTATGCACTGGGACTGTTCTAACCAGCTATTCGTGCATGTGCTCTTACCCCTAAAGCATATTAAAATTAGCTATCCTCCTGAATGGCACATTTAACTACCTCTAAGTCTCTAGTATATGGTGCAAAATGTACCCAGGGCCTGTAATTGTAATGTCACTTGCAGACTGTAACACCTTTTGTGCCACAGCTAAAGTGGCAGTGTAAAACACAACTGTGGGCCTGCTATCAGTAACTTTATTGCACAGGTTTAAACCAAAAATTTGGCCTGTCACAATTAGCCCTTCTGAAAGGCCTCAACCCTGTTTTTGAATTTTAAGTCACTCTTAAGTAGTCCTTAAATGCCCATAAGGCACGAAGCAGGATATTTAAAGATAGGGCATGTAAACGTTTAAAGTAAAACATGTCCTCACAGTGAAAAGGCCTGAACGCTTTTTTCAGTGTAGCAGAGTTATTTGTTCCATTAGAATAATGGTACAGTTAAATAACGCTATCTCCATCTAGGAACAGATAAGAAGTTACTTCTTGGACTTTTTAAATTATTTATTATGAAGCAAATTCATTGGTAAATTTGTGACAAATATTTTACAAAAGGTACTTTTAAAGAGTTACCTTTTGCCTGCATAAAGGCGGTCATTCTGACCCTGGCGGTCAAAGACCGCCAGGGCGGAGGACCGCGGGAGCACCGCCGACAGGCCGGCGGTGCTCCAATGGGGATTCCGACCGCGCGGTAAAGCCGCGGTCGGACCGGCAACACTGGCGGTCTCCCGCCAGTGTCCCGCCGCCCCATTGAATCCTCCAAGGCGGCGCAGCTTGCTGCGCCGCCGAGGGGATTCCGACCCCCCCTACCGCCATCCAGATCCCGGCGGTCCGACCGCCGGGAACCGGATGGCGGTAGGGGGGGTCGCGGGGCCCCTGGGGGCCCCTGCAGTGCCCATGCCACTGGCATGGGCACTGCAGGGGCCCCCGTAAGAGGGCCCCTACAAGTATTTCACTGTCTGCTGCGCAGACAGTGAAATACGCGACGGGTGCAACTGCACCCGTCGCACAGCTTTCACTCCGCCGGCTCGATTCCGAGCCGGCTTCATCGTGGAAGCCTCTTTCCCGCTGGGCTGGCGGGCGGCCTGAAGGCGGTCGCCCGCCAGCCCAGCGGGAATGTCAGAATTACCGCCGCGGTCTTTCGACCGCGGAACGGTAACCTGACGGCGGGACTTTTGCGGGCGGCCTCCGCCGCCCGCCAAGGTCAGAATGAGGGCCAAAGTCTCTTGAAGCCCATTTGCCTGAGCTTCTGTCACCCAGGTGCTGAATGGCTCCTTAATTTGGTGTGAAGTGGCTCCCAGAGCTGAGACAAAGGGAGAGAAATTAACCTTCACCTGACAGGAATGCCATTTGGACAGTCCACATGGATTTTACAATCTTGAAAGAGACCTCCCCTTTCACAAACAGACATAGCTTATAAAAGTGGGTAGGGTTACCCCTGTGAAAAATGTCCCTTATAGTCAGGGACAGGCCTGGAGTCACTCCTACCCACAGGCTAGTACCAGGCACAAAAATTGCAACCTTGGACATCCCCTTCAGAGAAATACTGGACCTGTGGAAGACAGAAGGATTGCACCTACTGCTGTGAGCTGTGAAAAGGACCTTAAAGGCTGAATCTGCTCCCATTTATATCAGAGTTAAGAATTGGACTTCAAGGGTCAGTTGGCTGACTTCCTGTTAAGCTACAGGGACACAAAAGCTGCAATAAGGCCACTTTCCTGAGAGACACCAGGTGACCAATTACAACTGGACATGCTTTGGATCCTCCTGGTGGCTTCTGGTGAAGTGCGTCCTGACCCCAAGTGTTGTTGCAGAGGTCCTGGAATTCTTGACTTACGTCAAAGCGTACTCCACCTGGCAAACTCCAAAACCTGGGACTTTTTTCAAAGACTTTTGCCTGAAGAACCGACAAAAGACTGAGATCAACCTGCCATGCCAAGGGTGCATTGCCAGTGGTCCTAAATACACCACAGCTTCTGCTACATTCTTCTAAGCACACTCAAATCTGATTCAGTGACCTAACACCGATCAGCATCCAAAAACATCGAACCCTTTCTGGCTACAGTCTGCAGCCCTGCCAATGCAATCCAACTTCCAAAAACCACAAAGGCCCTCATTACAAATGTGGTGGTTTGATGATTAGACCACCACAGTGCAGCAGCAAAAAGACCACCATGTTGGGGGTAACGCAAACTCTGTATTAAGAGACACACTGAGAAGTCTTCCAAAAAACAGCCAAATTCATAAAACACCAGGACATCGGAGGACAGAAAAGAGGCATTCCAACCACCAGCCCCACCAGCCTGACAGAAATCCACCCATCAGATTACGATCCACAAATCATGACAGTGGTACTCCCATGGCGGGAACCATTGGCGGTGCAAACCACAGCAGTCTCAACTCACTGCACAATGAATACAGCACCACATTGGATAGTTTGAATACCCCACACCTGACACACATCCACACATGACACATCTACATACTGCACTATATAACCCACCCCTACACAACCTACAATCTTTTGCAAACTGAAGGGCCACACATAGCCACAGACAAGTGAAATCGTACACAGAAATAGGAAAACCAATATTAGGCATCCACATACATTTCACTACGCACACATCACACACCTGCACAGCATACACAACACACATTTTATTACCACACATAATCCACAACAACTGTCACCCACCCACATCACAGCACCTACACCTCACCACTTATCTTTTAATCCAGCCTTTAATCTTTGAACACAATCACACTGTCTTCACCACCACTTTCATGTCCCCACAAAAACACCCATGTTTCACTGAGGAGAAGCTGATGGTCATTGTGGTTGAAATTGTCAGGGTAGAGCCACACCTGTTTGTAGCACAGGTCCAACAAACATATATTGCCAGGAAAATGGAGTTGTGGCAATGAATAGTCAACCGCGTCAATTCTGTAGGCAGATATACACGCACAAGGTAGGACATCTGGAACAGGTGGAACGACCTCTGGGGGAAGGTACATTCCATAGCATCCAGGCACCGGCTGGCGGTACTCAAGACTGGTGGTGGGCCCCTCCTCCTCCACATACTTTCACATCTTGGGAGGAGAAGGCCTTGGACATACTGCATCGTGAGGGCCTGACAGGAATACCTGGGGGAGTAGAGTCTGGTAAGTCCCCACAAAACACATGTCACCCATTTGTCACGTCCTGCATGCTCCCTCACCACCTTAACCCACCCCAGTTCAAATACCACCCACCACACCTATGTCCAAATGTTCTAATACCCCTCTCTGGTATGCCACATGTCCACTAAACTCACCTGGCTCCACAGCCCCTGGAAATGGCACATGAAGTACTGGCAACTCATAGCACGACAGTTCCCAGAACACAATAATCCACCATCCTGAAAACCAGAAGAGTGCAGAAAATGTGAGATTTCATGCCTGTGAAACTAACTAACAATATAAGCCATTTTGATTGTGGAAGTGTGTAACAGTGAATGGCAATAACAGCAATGCAATGGCTCACTCCCACTATCATCACCGAGAAAACACAGCTATAGCTGAGTTCCCAATCACAATACCAATAGAATAAAGATACCTAAGATTAAAATGTACTCACCTGGGATGGAAATATTGATGTAAAAGTGGATGCACATGCAGTACAACTAGTTACAGGTCAATGTCTATTGCATACTCCCATACTGTAATGCTACTCTGACTCTATTGTGCATTGTACACCTCTTTACTGTGCCATTTATCTAGTCAGACACTTCAGAAGGCAACAAAGATAAATACCAATGGCAATAATCTGACAACATAAGATGGTATCAGCATTCCAATCACTACCAACATTGTTTAACAGCCACAAGCCTGGTGTATGGTAAGCAAGGTACTGACTGCATCTCAGACAACATCAACCAAACCCTAAATGTAACAGCAACTTGTGTTCCACTTCTCCCACAGGTAACCTTGCCAATGTCACCATGGACAGGATACCAGAGACTGCCAGAACCTCTCTGGATTAAGGCCCTAGTGAGGACAACACACTTGAATGTGTTGACACTGAAGAGGAAACTGGTCAATCAGGGGCACCTGGTCAGCCAACAACTGTCAGCCTCACCCTGCCCACACTGACTTCTCCCAGCCCTGTTGCATCTACATCACAGACAACCCCCAAACCAGTGTCCCAAGGATTGTATCATCCATTGTGTGCTCCACAGCACAGGTGCCTGAGTCTCCTCTTCTTACCCCTGACAGTGCTGACAATGATGGTCAAGCCACCACTGGGAGTGAGCATACTGTCCCAGGGGCACAGGCATATGGGGGTAGGGTGGGTGGGAGGGATGCTGTGGGCCAGTGGATGGGGGCTCCAGGAAACCATCTCCCAAGTCTTGGGAGCACACCAAAATTCCCAAGGCATGATGGGCTAGGTAATCACCAACATGGGGAAAACCCAACAGCTGCAGAGGGGCCATCACCAGGAAGTCATGCAGCAGTGGCAGGCACAAAATGCCTGCCTGACTTCCATTGCTGGGGTGCTGAGGGACAGCACTACCCTGAGTAGGACAGCAGCACAATAGCAGGCCTCTTCTACTAGCAATGAGTCTACATGCCCTTCTACAACTGCAGCTCCCAGTGGAATGGAGGTCCTGCCAGGGGAAGGACATGCCTGAGACACCCCTCCCTCTGTAGCAGAGGAACCCCCCCGCAAATGTGGACGTCCACCTAGACATCCAGGAGGAGCAGATACCACGACAAAACCCACTGCCAGGAAGTGAACCTCTCCAGACCTATTCCCCTTGTGTGCCAGACATACACCCTGTTGATTGTTATTAAAGCACAAAATCAAAAAGGGGGGGAAGGACTGGGAGGTTAAAGGTCCAGTGTACGGTCTCCCATATTAATCATAAACACAAAAAGAGTACACTGTTCCTGAAAGACAAAAAAGTTCTAGGGAACCTGGATATTCAGGAGCAAAAGCCCTCAAGCATCACATTGGATGACAGGCATCATCATCGGGAATTGCTCCACGTCAGGCCGGCACTGCAATGCCTGACGTGCTCCAAAGAAAGAGCTGTCAGCCATAATAGCTAAAGGGATGACTAGTGGAAGGAGACTAACCACCAGTCCAAAGACAGGAGAGCAAAAAGGAATAGTTTAAAAATGGTTAATCATTTCCAGCCTCCATCATAATTTTAATCAGAAAAGGGAAATGAAGACCAAGGTTAAAAACAGAAAAGGAAAGTCAAAGTTGAGTGTAATGCTCAACAACTTTCAAAATAGCCATAGAGGGTCCCAAAAAGTGTGGTGCCTCTACCAAAAGGTCGACATGTTTTGCGTCTAAAGGTCCAGATGGATCCGTTGATGCTTCTTCAGGACCAGAAAGTAGCTTCTCCAATGAACTTTAGAAAAGAATAAAGCAATCACTTACATTTAGTCATTTGTTAAATGTCATCTAAAACGGTCGTCCAACCCCTATTAGGAGATGTGGCTCCATAGGAAGCGCGAGCCCAAGGACTGCACAGATATAATTTTTCTGAAGTCCTCAACGAAGTACCCTCCGGTGCGCATTCCCGTATTAAAGCAAACTTCATTTTTCCATGGTACAAGGACACTGGACTTGTGTATCCAAATGGTGTAGCAGCTACCCTCACAATTCCAGCCACCATGCCTGAACCCTTCACTGTTTAGATTGTGTCAATAGAGTTCTTGTCACACATATAGTTTAACTGTTCACAATAAATCACACTTTAACACAGATCCTGTGTATGTGTCATCTATCTACCATGTACAACTGTGATGCATGGCAACTCTTCTATCAATATGTCTCTCTGTGTTGTACAACCTATGTCATGGACATCACACGTGAACACTTTCAGCATAAGACTCGTAACATTAGGATTCAAACATGGATAGATTCCAAAACGTTAGTATGCTACATCTGCACACATTTATTGGTAGACATGCAAACAGCACATTGAGCATTAGTAACATCAAGATGCCTACTAAGGTGGCAGACACTGCTAATCCACAGGAATCAGAAGTTAGGGACATATCAGTCTTCCCACAAACCAGAAGGCATACAGAATGTTAATTTGTATGACCCGGTAAAGCCTTATCACATGACCATACCTTCTCTCCCTAATGTACATACCCCATGGAACAGACGGATATCAGTGCTGATGTCCCCAGTCCAGGGATCTTTCACAAACATTGGTCACATACATGTAGAGTTGCCACTCACCTATGTCAGTCCACAGAGACATGCACATTGTTCTGCAAAGTAGGAACACACTGACAGCTAATTCCAGGGTAGGTTACATAGAACAATAAACATTGTGATGGTAGAGGCTATGGTTCCACATTTTCACATGCGCGAGACACATATAAACACACCGATTGCACAATTTTACCATCTCCATTACCCTACAGGTAAACTTGATGGGTAGACACAATACCAGCCTGGTGTCCTGACAGTCTGGCCATGTAACTTTCACTCCAAAGACTCATTGCATTCAGAATCTGGTTTCAGCCATGTTCACTTTCTCATGTGTGCCTGCATTTCCCATCTGCCTTTGACAATGACTGTGACTGGCCAACGATGATGAGCCAAACTGGAATTTGCGAAACCTCTGATTGACATAGATGACAGATAGGACATACCAGAAAACATTCCTCAGTGCAGACAAGTCAAGTTCATTGCAAGTGAATTAAGAATACATGACACTGTATACCAGTCTGTTCTTTCCACAATACCACTTTACAATCTGCATGCCGAATTCACCCATAGGGATTTCAGCCACCTAATACCCCATAGCTGATGGTAAAGAGGAGGTGGCATGTTACACATCAACACTAGCTTAATATCTTTAACCACTGCATCTCAAATATATCACATACCTTGAGTCAGTTGAACTACTGATTGAAGCAATCTGCCCTGGGACCTCCTGCTTCATCCTCATCTGGCTCATCATCACTTGGCAAATCAGCATTTCCACCCACAGGTACTGCAGGATCCCCCTCATCTGGTAAACATAGTATCTGACATCTCAGGGCAAGATTGTGGAGCATGCAGCAGGCAATAAATATTTGACATACCTTGTTGGGTGAGTAGAGGAGGTCACCTCATAAAATTTACAAGCACCTACATCTTGCCTTCATGAGCCCGCAAGTATGCCCCACAATACACCTTGTCCTCCAGTGGGCCACATTGCAGCAGGCTTCCCCTGGCGTGGTTGGGTGCCTCACTGGTGTCAACAACCAAAGATGGTTAGGATAGCCAGAGTCACCTGTAAGCAATTAGGTTGAATGACACAAATATATATGTGGGACATGCAACATTGTGATGGCAGGAGACATACTTTGCAAACACACATTTCATTTGTAACTTACCAACCAGCCGGGCCCTCTTTGTGTTGAGACATTTCTGTTATGTATGATGAAGGAATCATGGACTGATCCTGGATGCTTAGCACTGACTTGTGAAATGTACTGGTCTGCCAGACACACCACTTGGACGTTGATGGAGTGGTAGTTTTTCCTGTTCCTATACACCTGTTCATTGGCACTGGGGGAAACCAGGCTACATGGCTGCCATCAGTGACTCCAACCACATGTGGAATGTGTCCCATAGCATAAAACTCTGCCTTCACATAGGCCAAATCTGTACGTTGAGGAAACCTGATGTAGCTGTCTAGGTGTTTCAACAATGCACACAGTGCATCCTTCAAAACCAGACTGAACATGGGCTGAGACATCCCTGCAGTTAGGGCCACTGCATTCTGAAAGGACCCAGTGGCCAGAAAGTGTAGCACTGACATGACTTGTACGAAGGGTGGTATGCTATAAGGATTGCATATGGCAGGCATCAGATCTGGCTCCAACCGATCACAAAGATCCATGATAGTATGCCGATTTAGCTGGATAGTATGTCTTTCCTCCAGGGTGTACAGGTCTACAAGTAGACGGTACACTGGTGGTTGTCTTCCTTTCCTCATGGCAGGGTATGTGGAAATATGTAAAATATTATGTGACATGAAGCATGCACACATCCGGTAAATGTCCATATACAAGTCACATATATCTGCTGTTGAGGTCAGTCACAACCTTTGACATCTACAGTACAGCACATAGCTATGCATCCGATGACATTCTCCTTGGTGCACATTCCCTCAATTACCTAATGTACTACACATGCATAATCATCGGTGACTATTTTGTTTGATGGTCCAACAGACTTGACATGCTGTACACATATTGTTTCACAGTATCTACATAAACAACGCACATAAGATCCTCAGAATAGGTGTGCATTGCTATCACCTTTAGGTACACAGCTTTTACTGCTCACATGCACAAATAGACAACTAAACATGATGGCAGTACTTATAGATATATAGCACAATATAGGGCTTAGCTTATGATACAGATTACATAACTCTTCCACACATGAAATGTGCTCAAAATGGCAGCCGCCTGACCTATTGTATTGGACATGTGGA
This sequence comes from Pleurodeles waltl, assembly GCF_031143425.1. Taxonomy (NCBI): domain Eukaryota; kingdom Metazoa; phylum Chordata; class Amphibia; order Caudata; family Salamandridae; genus Pleurodeles; species Pleurodeles waltl. Next base: position 261,094,703 of record NC_090451.1, on the reverse strand, counting down.
AGTGAAGGGATCTAAGTCCACTGGTGGAAGTCGCCATGGCGGTAGGCAGTCACAACCACGGTGCAAATTGGGATTGGCACACATTGCTGCCTTTGGCAGACTCGGGCCAATGGTGATGTCCGCCGGTGGTGACGGTCCTGTATGTGAGGGACGTGACCACCATCTTCTGCAGTATTGCTCACTTGACTCCTAACACTGCTGCTAGCAAGACCTCCACTACCTGAGCTGCTGTGTACTGCCTCTAGGAGCCATAATGCCATGTCCTGTAGGTGATAGGGCCCCAGTCTTCATCCCTGAAGAGCCGGAGAAGCTCTTGGAGGAGGTCTTACCCCTGTTTGAACAGCTATATGGTGCACCAGAGGAGCAGGTGAGTACCATGTTTTACCAATGCATGAAAGGTGTGCTGTATGATGGTGTACCTGAAATATAAATTTGTGAAGTTGTTGATGCATTTAGATGCTAATGACTACATGAGTGTCAACTGAGAGGATGGGAATGTTTGGTATGGTGCGTATGGACATAAATATTTATTTTTGTCTGTGTCATCCATGCAGATCAACACCCATCAAGAAAAGAGAATCTGGTGTATCATTGCTAAGCAAGTGCGGACCCTGGGGGTCCACAGCCAGCAGAGCACCCACAGTAGGAGGAAGTGGGAGGACCTGAGATGCTGGGCAAAGGCCCAGCTGGGGATGTCCTCCCAACAAGGGTGGGGTGCCCGTGGGACCTTGACCCCTTCTAAGGGCCCGCATTTTGGCGGTGGCCTACCCTGAGGTGGATGAGCATTTGAGGGCAGCACAGCAGCCACAAGGGGCTAAGTACTGACAGAACACATGTACATGGCTCTGCCAGTTAAGTTTATGATGTATAAGTATTGCAGGTGTGACAATGTGGTAAGTGCTATAAGTAAAGTGCTTCCTAGGAAGGCATAGTACTACAGTTGCCACAATGAAACACAGATGTGGCCATTGTATTGTGTCTAGGGACATGTGAAGCATCTATGTCAACTAAACAGTATGACTGCATGTGGAGATGCACATGTGAGTGTGTCATATGTGTAACTCTACTCAGCCATGCATATGTGTAACCTGCAGTGTCATCCTTCCCACTTAGTGTTCTGAAGTCCATTTACCCAAATGGTAAGTCGCATTGCTCTTTGGATCTTGCTCTGTGTGCAACATTGGGTCTGACAGATGAGAAACAGGGCCAAGTAATCCTGTGTCATGAATTAGATGGTAACATCATGTGAGGCTGTCACCCCAATCAGGACTTTGATATTGCAAACTTATTACACTCTATATGAGGTTTGAGGAAGTGTCCCCATTGCCATGCCAGATTCATACATTGGGAAATGTGAAGTTTGATCAGGGTGAACATCCTACATAGTGAAAACCATAGTGGTAACAATACATTGACATTAGAAGACATAGGCCCTCATTCTGACCCTGGCGGTCGGTGATAAAGCGGCGGCCAAGCCGCCAACAGGCCGGCGGTCTAAAATATGCAATTCTGACCCTGGCGGGAACCGCCAACACAGCCCGCCAACTTAACACTCCGACCGCCACAGCGGTACAAACAAACAGCGCGGCGGTTCCCGCCAACAGCCCGGCGGCAGACAAAGTACCGCCCACCCTATTACGACCCACCAATCTGCCACCTTTTCCGGGGCGGGAGCACCGCCGATAAGAACACGGCGGAAACAGACTACGAACGGGAAAACGCTCACCTCTACGCACTCCACGCGAGATTCCGGCCATATGGAGCCAGAGTTGCAGGTCATCCCCGCACTCCTATTCCTGCTCATATACCAGGAGCACGCCCGGCGGCGCGGAAGACATCGGTGAGTACGGCACCTACGACACAGGGGAGGGAAAAGATTACCGGCACACACCCACCCACCCACACCCACTACAACACACACATCAATGCATTCCCACAGATCACTGTCACAACCCACAAACCACCCCCCTCCGAAATAATGCAAAGACCAAAAGAAGAGATCATAAACGGGCAGATATATTGAAATATGTACACCATTAATCCCAATAAATAAATAAACTATGTACAAAATATATACAGCTACTAAATGTAGTCCAACCACTGTCCGTGGATCACAGGGGTCCTGTGCAAAGGGGCAAGGCCCAGTCCCACGACAAGAACTCCACGGAGAGAACACTGCAGGGGCATCAGAAAGAAAATAGGACAGGCACCTCAGGGGGAAGGGAAGGGGGGGCACCTCAGCCACTTGAGTACACGACGCCAGATCCACGAGGGGACTCCATGACCACTGGCCCATCCTGGGGAGAGCAAAGCCACAGTCCAAACAGTCCATACAGTGGGTGGCCTGCCCACTGGGCCATCCTGGGGAGAGCAAAGCCACAGTCCATACAGTCCATACAGTGGGTGGCCTGCCCACTGGGCCATCCTGGGGAGAGCAAAGCCACAGTCCATACAGTCCATACAGTGGGTGGCCTGCCCACTGGGCCATCCTGGGGAGAGCAAAGCCACAGTCCATACAGTCCATACAGTGGGTGGCCTGCCCACTGGGCCATCCTGGGGAGAGCAAAGCCACAGTCCATACAGTCCATACAGTGGGTGGCCTGCCCACTGGGCCATCCTGGGGAGAGCAAAGCCACAGTCCATACAGTGGGTGGCCTGCCCACTGGGCCATCCTGGGGAGAGCAAAGCCACAGTCCATACAGTCCATACAGTGGGTGGCCTGCCCACTGGGCCATCCTGGGGAGAGCAAAGCCACAGTCCATACAGTCCATAACAGACCCCACTGCCACTGGAGGAGGCAAGTTGGCCAGAGGACATCCTGCAGCCCTGCCCGAGATAGATCCTGCCCTGCCACGTCTGCCAAAGGGCCAGCGGTTCTTGCCCTGAAGGGCCCAGTTCAGCGGTTCTTGAGACGGCGGGGCCCAGTTCAGCGGTTCTTGAGACGGCGGGGCCCAGTTCAGCGGTTCTTGAGACGGCGGGGCCCAGTTCAGCGGTTCTTGCCTTGAAGGGCCCAGTTCAGCGGTTCTTGAGACGGCGGGGCCCAGTTCAGCGGTTCTTGAGACGGCGGGGCCCAGTTCAGCGCTTCTTGCCTTGAAGGGCCCAGTTCAGCGGTTCTTGAGACGGCGGGGCCCAGTTCAGCGCTCCTTGCCTTGAAGGGCCCAGTTCAGCGGTTCTTCAGACGGCGGGGCCCAGTTCAGCGGTTCTTGAGACGGCGGGGCCCAGTTCAGCGCTTCTTGCCTTGAAGGGCCCAGTTCAGCGGTTCTTGAGACGGCGGGGCCCAGTTCAGCGGTTCTTGAGACGGCGGGGCCCAGTTCAGCGCTCCTTGCCTTGAAGGGCCCAGTTCAGCGGTTCTTGAGACGGCGGGGCCCAGTTCAGCGGTTCTTGAGACAGCGGGGCCCATTTCAGCACTCCTTGCCCTGAAGGGCCCAGTTCAGCGGTTCTTGAGACGGCGGGGCCCAGTTCAGCGGTTCTTGAGACGGCGGGGCCCAGTTCAGCGGTTCTGGAGACGGCGGGGCCCAGTTCAGCGGTTCTGGAGACGGCGGCCGGTCTATGGCCAACTGCTAATTGCCTGGTGGTGCCCTCCTGGGCAGCGGGGATGGTGCTCCTTCACTGCCCACCTGGGCTGTGGGTGGTGGGGCCCTCCTGGCCAGCTGGGCTGGGTCCTCCCTGGGCAGCGGCTATGGGGGTGGTGGGCTCTCCCGGGGCAGCTGTGCCGGTTCCTCCCGGGGCAGCGGCTATGGGGGTTGTGGGCTCCTCCTGGGCAGCAGGCCTGCCTCCTGACCTCTCCGACTTGCTGCCCTTGCCCTCCTTAGTCGTGGGCCTGTGGCCCTTTCCTCCCTTTGGAGCTGTGGCTGGTGACTGTCTCTGGGTGGTGTCCGGGGGGGATGTAGAAGGCGGGCTCCTGCGGCGCCCCTTCCGCCTTCTGCTCCTCTTCCCAGGGGGTGGGCTGGCTGTCCCCTTGCTGCTGGGCGAAGATCCAGACATGCGGGCTGGCGGGCTCCAATACCCCTGCACCCTTGTCAAGGGGGCTGCAGGGCTGGTGGTGGCTGAGGTGCTCTTCTTACCCCGACGAGAAGGAGGGGGGGGCTCAGGGTCAGGAAAGAAGTTAGTAGTGGCGAGGAAGAGTTTCTTGGGACAATGGAGAGTGGTAGGTACAGTGGGAATGGGAGTGGAGGGAGAGGATGTGGTTGTAGGTGAGTCACGTTTGCTGTCTTTGGGTGCAGGTGCAGGAGGGATAGGCTGTCGTGAGGTGGATGGCTGTTGGGTGGGTGGGTGGCTGCGTTTGTGTGGTGTGGAAGAGGGGGTGACAGACACAGTGGGAGAGGACACAGGGGACGTGTAAATGGCAGTGGGGGTGGTGACTGCACGTGTGCGGACTGGAGTGGAGGGTGTGCTGGTGATGGAAACACTGGCTGATGGTGAGGTGAATGGAGGTGTGAGTGTAGACGTCACAGGGAGGGAGGAGGGAGACGAGGAGGTGGGGGTCACAGAGGTGGTAGTGACTGTTGGCATGTCTGCATCGGAATGTTGCGTGTGTGAATGTCTGCGTGATCTGTGGTGCTTATGTTTGGATGAGCTTCTCTTGGGTGTTGAGGTGTGTGCAGGCTGGTCTGATGGTGTGGGTGGGACAGGCAGAGGAACAGGAGACTGGGAGGAGGGAGTTAGTAGAGGGAGGCAGGAGACAGGGACAATGGCTGCCGTCAGTGCTGAGGCCAGAGCCTGGAACGATCGCTGATGGGCAGCCTGACCCGAATGAATGCCCTCCAGGTACGCATTGCTGCGATGAACCTCCCTCTCCACCCCCTGGATGGCATTCAAAAGGGTAGTCTGCCCAACAATGAGCGTTCGGAGGAGGTCAATGACCTCCTCACTGAGGGCAGCGGGGGTAACAGGGGCAGGGCCTGAGGTGCCTGGGGCGAAGGAGATGCCCGGCTTCCTGGCAGAGCGGGCACGGGGCGAACGCTGAGGGGCTGCTGGGAGGGCGGAGATGGTGCGCTGGGTGGCGGCTGTACCTGTAATGGCGGGGGGCACGGATGGTGCCACCCCCGCAAGGGAGCCCCCTTCCGAGGACGTGTCCGTGTCGCTGCAGGGTCCAGTCGTCCCCGTCGTGGAGCTCCCCTCGCCCTCCGTCTCACTGGTCCAGTCTGACTCTGTGGCATGGCCCTCCTGGGCCATGTGAGATGCAGCTCCCTCCTGCCCCGATGCCACTTCTCCTCCGCCTGATGATGCTGATGCACACAAGCACAGAAAGACAAACAAAAAGGGGGGGGGAGAGAGAAATAAAGGGATATTGAGTACATGGATCTCCGGTACAGTTAGCGGACATGACAGACACAGATGCCCCCTGCACTAACTTGCGCACTTGGGGTACGCTACGCATTCCGTGGAACATGCCCTAAACGCCTAGAGTTGACAACTGCACCCATGGATGACACGGCCCAGGGATGGCTGTACTGACAAACTACTGAGGGTGGTGGCTGGGGACACAGGGGCTTACGGGGGTGCCCAGCCTACAGATATCGCCCTGGCCTAGGGGGACCCCCAGCCCTCCTCCCCCACCCAGACACCTCCACTGCGCGACAACAGAGTAGATAATGCTTGTACTCACCCCCTTGTGTCTGCTGTGCTGCCCTCACGCGCCCATCCAATTCAGGGTAGGCCACCGCCAGGATCCGGAACATCAGGGGGCTCAGTTGACGGCAGGCACCCCGCCTACGTTGGGAGGCCATCCCCAGCAGAGACTCGGCGGTCTTCTTGGTCCCGCGGCGGATGTCCTCCCACCTCTTGCGGCAGTGGGTGCCCCGTCGATGGTGGACCCCCAGGGCCCGGACTTCCTTGGCGATGGCACGCCAAATCCCGATCTTCTCATGGGCCCGGACCTATGTGACACGTACAGGGAGGGAGAAATACCACGTTCAAGTTTCTCAGCATTTTCCTTTCCAGTGGCCCAACGCCCCCCATCCCCGCCAGGCCCCCCGCCATGCCCCCCGCCAGGCCCAACATGCCCCCCATCCCCGCCAGGCCCCCCGCCATGACCAACATGCCCCCCATCCCCGCCAGGCCCCCCGCCATGCCCCCCGCCAGCCCCAACATGCCCCCCATCCCCGCCAGGCCCCCCGCCATGCCCCCCCGCCATGCCCAACATGCCCCCCATCCCCGCCAGGCCCCCCGCCATGCCCAACATGCCCCCCATCCCCGCCAGGCCCCCCGCCAGCCCCAACATGCCCCCCATCCCCGCCAGGCCCCCCGCCATGCCCCCCGCCATGCCCAACATGCCCCCCATCCCCGCCAGGCCCCCCGCCATGCCCAACATGCCCCCCATCCCCGCCAGGCCCCCCGCCAGGCCCCCCGCCAGCCCCAACATGCCCCCCATCCCCGCCAGGCCCCCAAGCCAGCCAGTGGCCCCAAATCCATATTGAATTAAACTCACTTGTTGGTCTGGAGGACCGTAGAGTAGCGCATACTGGGGGAGGACCCCATCCACAAGTTTCTCCAACTCCTCTCCAGTGAAGGCAGGGGCCCTTTCCCCAGTCGCAGCAGCCATTGTCCCTTCCAGACCGAGGTCACAGCAACACTTGCAGTATAGGTCCTCTCCTGTGAAAGTTCAAGTCGCAAGTGGATAAGTAGATAGAAAATGGCGGTCACGTCCGCGGCGGTGCGTACCGCGGCGGTGCGTCCCGCCACCGCCGGCGCCCTTCGCCATTGGCTCCTGAAACCCATAGGCTTCAATGTTAACCAATGCGGCTTCGCGCCGCGGTCTTCGCCCGCCGCCCGCCGCGGTGTGCCACGCCAGCGCATTGACCTCACATCCCATTGTCACACTTCACAGGTCAGGCAGCCGCCATTTCCAGGGCCCACATGGCTCAATTTCAACTGCGTCACACAGGCCTAGGCCTTGCATAGCCACTCAGACACGCCATTCACTGCATAGAGAATCGTATACTGTGCTAGCTGTGAGTACGTACCTGTGAGTTGCTTGACTGTGTGCTCCATGTTGTCCTTCCTAGGCACCGTCCGCTGGGTTGGGCGAGGAGACGGATGAATCCTCCCGTGTACCGACCGCTGGTGGACCTGTCGACAATGGAAGAACGCCACATTATCCTGACCTACCGTCTTAACCGTGCCACTATCCATGAACTGTGTGCCCAGCTGGAGCCCGACCTGATGTCCCCCATCCGCCAACCCACAGGGATTCCCCCTCTGGTGCAGGTCATGTCAGTACTACATTTCTTGGCAAGTGGGTCATTTCAGACAACCGTGGGAATTGCTTCCGGGATGTCTCAGCCCATGTTTTCGAAGGTGTTATCCAGAGTGTTGTCTGCCCTGATGAAATCCGTGAGGAACTACATCATTTTCCCTGAGGTGGGCGAATTGGCTACAGTGAAGGGTGATTTCTACGCCCTTGGACATATTCCCAACGTAATTGGTGCCATTGATGGGACCCATGTGGCTTTGGTTCCCCCAAGAGACAGGGAGCAGGTGTACAGGAACAGAAAAAATTACCATTCAATGAACATCCAGGTGGTGTGTTTGGCTGACCAGTACATCTCGCATGTAAATGCCAAATTCCCAGGGTCAGTGCATGACGCCTACATCCTCAGGAATAGCAGCATCCCTTACGTGATGGAACAGCTACAGAGACACCGTGTATGGCTAGTGGGGGACTCTGGGTACCCCAACCTGTCGTGGCTACTGACCCCAGTAAGGAATCCCCGGACCAGGGCAGAGGAACGGTACAATGAGGCCCATGGGCGTACTAGGAGGGTGATCGAACGCACCTTTGGCCTCCTAAAGGCCAGGTTTCGCTGCCTGCATATGACAGGTGGATCCCTAATGTACTCACCTAAGAAGGTGTGTCACATCATCGTGGCCTGCTGCATGCTTCACAACCTGGCTTTGCGCCGCCAGGTGCCTTTCCTGCAGGAGGATGGTCGAGACGGTGGTGTTGTGGCAGCGGTGGAACCTGAGGAGAGTGACGAGGAGGAAGACGACGGGGCTGAAACAGACAACAGGGACAGAATCATTGAACAGTACTTCCAATAGGACACAGGTAACATTTCAAAGATAATTTAGTAAATGTTAACTACTCTCCAGCATCTCTGCTGCCTGTCTATTTGCCCCAGTGTATGATGACTGAGTTTTGGCTTTTCCCTCCCTATTTCAGATCTGGGGTCCCCACTACGAGTCCTGTGCTTCGTTTCCCCATGGACTACAGCTTTGTGGCAGCTGTTTGTTGACTTCACCATGTACAAGGACATATTTGCACTGTCATGTCAATTACAATCTATTGAAATCACAGCCAGACTCCTGATATTTTGGTGCAAAATAGGTGTTTATTGAAGTGCTCAAAATGGGATGGGTGGTTTCAAGTGGGTGGGGGCTATGGTGAAGGAATGTCCATGGCAGAGTCCAGAGTAACAGTCACACAGGTGCATTGTCCAGAGGCCTGTGGAGAGATGGAGCATGGGCAGTTCAAGGATGGACAGGGTGACAATGTGGGACAGTGGGATGACATCAGGTGGTATCCTTTGCTGGCGGGGGTCTTGACATCCTACTCTGTCTTCTTGCGAGATCTCAGGGCCCTCTTGCGGGGTGGTTCTTCTCCTGCAGGAGGTGGGGGTCTGGTGGGCTGCTGCTGTGCGGGGGCCTCCTGTCCACTAGCGCCGGCGGAGGTGGATGGCTGTTCTTGGTCCAGGCTAGTGGCAGGGGCCCTTGGGTGTTGTTCAGTGTCCGCCCTGCTGTTTACGAGGTCCTGCAGCAGCCCTACCATGGTAACCAGGGTGGTGTTGATGGCTCTGATGTCCTCCCTGTACCCCCGATAGTGTTCCTCCTGCAGCACCTGGATCTCCTGGAACCGGGCCAGTACCGTCGCCATCGTCTCCTGGGAGCGGTTGTATGCTCCCATGATGGTGGTGAGGACCTCGTGGAGAGTGGGTTCCCTGGGCCTCTCCTCCCCCCCCTGTCGCACAGCTGCCCGCCGAGTTGCCCTGTTTCCCTGGGCCTCTGCCCCCTGGCCGGTGTGCCCACTACCACTGCCCCCAGGTCCCTGTTGTTGTTGGGGTGGTGGGTTATCCTGGGTGCCCTGTAGTGGTAGACACACCGCAGATTGACGCGCCCTGGAGACAGAGGCATGGGCCCGCTGGGTGGGAGCTGTGCTGGTGTTCCCAGAGGGGTTTGGGTCTGTAGTGGCCTGTGCCTGTGTGAGGGGAACCGACTGTCCAGAGGTCCCCGATGGTCCGGGCTGGTCATCGGTGTCCAGGTCGACAGAGCTGCTGTCATGGCTGACGGCCTCTTGGGTGGGGGGTGTGGAGAATTCTGGCCCCTCCGCCGCGGTGTGTTGACGGTCGGGTCCTGCAGGGGTATAGAGGTATGGTTATAGTTTAAATGTGTCGCATATGGGTGTATCTGTGGGTTCTCGTGTCCCCAAGTGCTGGCATTCGTGTGTGGGGGCTTTGGTGAGGGTGGCTTGTGGGGGGGATGTGTATATGCATTGGGCATGCTTTGGTGATGGGTGTCCATGCTTAGTGGACGCATGCAGGCCTAGGTTTTGGGATGTGTGGGTTGTGATGGTGAGACATTGGCGGGGAATAGGTGTGCTGGGGGTGGGGGTGAGGATGGTGGTGGGGGTGAGGATGGTGGTGGGGGTGAGGATGGTGGTGGGGGTGAGGGTGGGGGTGAGGATGGGGGTGGGGGTGAGGGTGGGGTTCGAGGATGGGGGTGAGGGTTGGGGTCTGATTTGGCATGCAGGTGGGGGGGAAGCAGTATTGAAGCTTCAACTTACCAGTATCCATTCCTCCGCCGACTCCTGCGAGGCCGTCAGGATGCAGGATGTTCAAGACTTCCTCCTCCCATGATGTGAATTGTGGGGGTTGAGGTGGGGGTCCTCCGCCAGTCTTCTGCACGGCGATGTTGTGCCTGGATACCATGGAACGCACCTTCCCCCGTAGGTCGTTCCATCGCTTCCTGATGTCTTCCCGATTTCTGGGGTGCTGTCCCACTGCGTTCACCCTGTCGACAATCCTCTGCCATAGCTCCGTCCTCCGGGCAATGCTGGTGTATTGTATCTGTGTGCCGAACAGCTGGGGCTCTACCCGAACGATTTCCTCCACCATGACCCTGAGTTCTTCGTCTGTGAAGCGGGGTTGTCTTTGGGGTGCCATGGGGTGGTGTGTATGATGTGTGGGGTGGAGTATGTGTATTTAAGTGAGTTGAGTGTGGTGGTGTGTGTTGTTTTGTGTGTGGATAGTGTGTGGGTGATGGTGTTGAGTGGCTGTGGCTGTTATTTTTTGGATGCTGGTGTCTCGCTCTTGCCTTCTTTACGAATTTTTTAGCGTAGGGGTTTGTGGGTGATGTGGGTGGGTGTTTTATATTGTATTGTGTGTGTGGGAGTGGTGTGTGTATGTGTATCAGGTGTGTGGGATTCAAATCGTCCAATGTGGCTGAGTTTTGTTCGTTTGTGTGTATTCTGACCGCGGCGGTGTGTCCCGCCAATGGAATACCGCGTTTGAATGACCGCCGCGTGGATTCGTGGGTCGTAATGGGATGGGCGTATTTCTGTTGGTGTGGCGGTGGAGGTTTGGTCACCTCCACCTTTCCGCCGACCGCTGGTCTGGCGGTCTGTTGTGGCGGTCGGATTTTCGGAGGTTTGCCTTCTGTGGGTCAGAATGACCGTGGCGGGTTTCCGCGACCGCGGCGGGATTATGGAGGATTTCTGACCGGCGGTAGGCGCCTTTTACCGCCGAGGTCAGAATGACCACCATAGTGCCTCGTAATACGGCTGGTGGTATATCCGTCACTTTACCGTCACTTTTGGGACGGATTAAAACCTCCTCCAAAGTTGTAATCAGGCCCATAATATTGATGTGTTCAAATACCTTTTATTCTAATGTATTTGGTGTTGAGCGGGTAAGTGGCTAGGCTGCTGATCCATTTACCTTGTATATTGTCCATGCTACATAGGGCAGTACCATACCTATATGGGTGTAACATAAACTATTTTGTGCCAGCATCATGTGCCAATTGATACTTCATGTATATTTTTATGTTGAAACCTCATCTTTGCCAGACTAATCGTTGCTAATCTGAGGCTGTTTAGACAGTTCTAGTAATGGATCTGCCCATTTCTTTCTGACTTAATAGTGTATCAGGGATTTAATTTGACATACACATCTTAGTCTTATGGTATTATGCTGTCATTCAATTTGATTAGGTTTCTAATCCACATGTATAGTGGAATGGTATGTGGCCTTCATGCACATTGTGTAGGAGTCCATTGTATTGGAGGTGTTGCTATGCTCCTTGTGGTCGTCTGTGGTTGTATCCTGTGTGCTAAGTAGGACCCTATTGCAGGACATTGAAATGTTGTCTATGTGTCAATGAGTTAGTTAAGTGGGTCCAAATACTCTTTAGAAATGTTATTATAGTATTTAGATAGATGTTTCAATGACATCCTATGTCATTTTGTGAGACACACTAATTGGGTATGCCCTACGTAGTGGCTTCATCTGAGGTATTTAACATTGTGAAACATATGGACAGATTCACAAGTTAGGTATGTGATTGCAAAGCAACATGCTGTGTTGCATTTGAAGTGTGATGAGTTTACTTTCATGGAACATGACTACTAGTGATGGACTGTGCACGTGTGGAGTAGGGGGAGGCATGATATTGTGTTGTTAGTAAACAGCATTTCCTAAGAAAGATTTGTTGATACACAGTGATGATCTGTATGGGGAGAGACTTTAGATGTAGCCAATTAATCTTGTGCATGGTCTTTTTGAGTTACTGCTGAATTGATGGGATGGTGATGTAGTGGTCAGATGGTTGACTTATATAGTGGGTGAGCGTGGTCATAGGGGAATGTTGGAAGTATGTAATTGTGACCAGTCACAGCTTGCAGGGATTCCTGGGGGCGGGGCAGCACGTGAGGGGGGGAGCGACAGGGGGGTGGAGAATTAATAACATTAAGCTCCTCTGCTCCTCTGCTGCACGCAGGCACAGGCTCCCAGCCTGCCCTGCGGCCAATCCTGACACTGATCAAAGCAGCGTCAGGAATGGCTGGGAGCACCCAGCCAGGACACTCCCAGATTGGCTGGGAGCGCCCAGCCAGGGCACTTCCAGGCAGACTGGGTGCCTGTGCAGGCTCTCTCCAGCCCAGCAACTGTGTTCCTGGGCTGGAGAGAGACCTGTGTGCATGTGTGTTTGGCCGGCACGAGACAGCCGGCCAAACACACATGCACTCTGAGGGGAGTTTACAGTGCACTCTCCTCTGCTCGTCATCCCCAATGCCCACCCTTTTTCACAAGGAAGGAATAATAAACACAGTTTATTATCCTTTCCTTGTGAAAGGATTTGCAGCAGTTGCTGCTGGTGGGGGAGGGGGTGATACTTCTCCACCCTTACGGCGGAGCCGCCCCTGATTGTGACATGATGTAGGCTCTAAATGGTTCCTATGTGGGGCTTTATGTGACATAGATGTGCTGTTATTGCTGTGTATTTTGTTCTAAATGGTTCCTATCTGGGGCTTTATGTGACATAGATGTGTTGTTACTGTTGTGTATGTTGTAATGCATGTCTATGTTAAGAATGTGATGACCCTCTCTCTCTTACTGTGCATCAGCATCGGCAGGTGAAGGAGACGGGGCACAGCCAAGTGGGGAAGCTGCTGGCCATGGGAAACGGAGTGCTGATACCACCAACATTGAGGGACTCAGTGGCCTGGAGGGCAATTAAAATTACCACAGGGGAGACAGGATCCTGTTCTTCATCATTAGAATCCTCCTCCAGTGGACACTCTCTGGCAGGGTTGGACCCATCTGGGACCACCCAAGCACCATCTCAGACTGCCACCCCCCTTACTACCACGCCATCCCTGTAGCACCCCACCCAGTTGGCCGTGCTCACTCGCCCAAAAGGGTGGGCATCTCCTTTGCTGCAGGCACCTCTTCCCCTGTCAGCGCTGCTTCCCTCAGTGAGGAGGCTATTGACCTCCTGAGGTCCATCTCTGTGGGTCAGTCAACCATCGTAAATGCCATCCAGGGACTAACAACTCATGTCCAACAGAGTAATCCATTCCTGGAGGGTATTCACGGTGCACTGGCTGGGCTACAGAGATCCTTTCAGGCTCTGGTTTCCACTCTGACAACAGCCAGTCACCTTTTGTCTTACATCCCCCATCCACCTTCCCAATCCCAAACCCCTCTTCCCCAACCCACCCACAGCACACAGAGAGACAAGCATGCATCCACCTCAACATCGAAGGGTAGCTTGGACAAACACAAACACAAGCACCACAAGACACACCATCGGCAAGCACACAAGCAACATACACCTACACACACAGGAACAGTCACGACCTGCCTGAACACCCCACAATGCCAGCATCAAAGACACAACATCAACATTCACAGATCCAGCCACTACACCTATCTTACCCACAGACAGCATCACAGCAGACCCACAGACATCCACCCCAGTCACCAAATCCACAGACAACACAATCACAGACATGCCTACATGCAGTACATCTACCATACCTGCAGTCACCACCCCAACAGTCACTCACCCACCCACATTGGCATCTCCCAGCACCTCTACCCACTCCTTCCCAGACACATAAACGCCCATACACACCCACCACCCACAAGCATACCTCACATACACATGCACCCAAAACATCCACACAAACACCTCAGATAACCACTTCCTCTCCCTTCACAACCAAATTCTTTTGCTATGACCGTCCCCATGTGTTTAAAAAAAGCTTTCCTCCTGGAGTTTGCCCTTTTCCCTACTTCTCACCCACCCTGTGATACCCCTAAACGTGCTGAGCCCCTCCCCAAGTCCAGCCCTTCCATCTCCAAGACCCCCAGCCCTCCCTGCAAGTTCCCATGCCCCTCCCTCTGCTAAGAAGTCTACTCCTCCATCTAAAAGCCAACCCTCCCCTAAACCTAAGTCTAAGCCCAAACTCCCCCTGCCAACCCAAATCCCAAAGGCCCCTCCAAAACCCAAACCCAAATCCACCTCTCTGCCCCAACAGATAACCCCTGAGGTGCTTGCCTGCCCCATTGATGCCCCTTCCTGTGGAGGTTACATGGCAGTCAGTAGTCACTTTCGGGGCACACGTAGCATTGTGTTCTTTTACAAAAGGACTGGCCTATGGCCTTTGTTTTTCAAATGTAATGCTACAAATAATAATTTAAGCCAACCAGTTGTTGGCATTCTGGTTACATCTTTGTCAAGCATTTTTTTCTGTAGCATGTAGGTGTCCCTGGCTGACATTAGTTGTGTGTATGTATGTGTGTGTGTCTGCTTAGGCTACATGTCTTGTTTAGGCAGCATGTGAGGTTGTGTCCAGTGATTTTGTCCGAAAGTGGTAGGGTATGTGTTGTGTGATGTACATGTTTGTGTTCAAGGTGTTTAGTTGTGTTAGTATTGTGTGTTGTTGGTGTTGTGATGTGTTTGTTGGTTTGATGTGTGGCTTTGTGTGCATTGACCGTGTGAGCATTATGAGCATAAAATATTGGATAGAAAATTCTTTGTAGGTCGATCGGTAAGTAGTATGATTTTGTATTTGTGTGTGTGTTTTGCCTGTTGGTGCTATGTTGCGAAGTCTGTGTGATGTGTCCCTGGTTAGTGTCCCCTGTGGTTCCCTGCCAAGTGATTGGAAATAGTGAGGTTGTGTTGTTTTTGTGACGTGTTGTGGTGTTGTGTGGTACTGTGTGAGTGAGGGCCTGTGCAAAGTTACCGCACGTACCTGTATGTGTTTGTGACGTTTGTTGTGTGTGGCTATCTGTGAGTGTGCCTGTTAGTGTGCTGTTAAGTGTGAGTGTCGCCCTCTCACCTCCTTCCAGAATATATGTTGTGTGTGTTAAAAAAAATTGACAATGTACAACAATAACAGGTAAGTGTATATACGTACGGTTGCAGTCATCCTCACAGAGTCTGAAGTCTTTGTGCGAGCAGGAGCAGCGGGAAGCTGTGTAGTTCTGGTTCTATGGCAGCTCTGCATGAGTATGGCTTCCTGAAGGGTGGTGTCTCCTTATCTGCAGTTGGCTTCTGCCTGGGTTTCCATGGTGAACACTGTGGAGGAAACTTTGGTGGTGTGCAACCTCGTAATTTGTCTGGCGGAAACGTGGTCCCCACCAGCCTGCAGGTGGCTACCATCGTCCATTGCGGCCCGACCATAGTGGTGGTGCCGGTGGTGCTTTGTCTGTATTCTGTTGTGAATACCGCCATTGTCGTAACATGGCAGTGTTTTCCAACAGCCTTTTGGCGGTACGACAGCCATCACCAATATGGCGGACCTAAGAACCGCCAAATTTTAATGACCCCCAAAGTCCGAAGAATGAAATTTCACTGGACCCAACACCAGGCAGTATCTGATCTTTGCAGATGGCTTCCTTGGTGAAAACTCAGGACTTTTCCCATTCAGAGCATTTCATTCCTTTGTGAACAGCTTCACTGAGACATTGTCATTTGGTACTTAATCATTGATGACCCCATCTTCGGATCCAGCCTACTGCCTTCCCCCATGAAGACTCTACCATCTCAGAAATTCATATCTCCAGTTCCTACTACTGGATGTTTGTCATTTTGGTGTTTTTTTGCTTATCAAAAAGTTCTCTATTTTGCATGGATTGGGGTGGGACTTTTATTGTGTTGTGCTTTTGACTTAACTGCTTTGTTTCTTCTAAATGCCTAAAACAAGTAATGACATTATTACTTGTGGTCGTCTACCATTCACCTGAACTAATAATACACTTTCTCATATAACCCATCTGCAAATGTGAAGGGGTCCCCATGGAACTCCTTTCTTCTTTCTGAATGCCGGAACACCATTCTATAGGAGCAGACAGTCATCTCTCAGACCACTGTTCACTCCTAAAAAAGATTGGAAAACCTTTCATTTTTTTTAAATGCAAAAAGTGATCACAGACATGATGGTGTGCTGACTCCAGCAGTTCACCATCCCTATGACGGCAGACAGCCACAGTGGATCACAATTTATGAACTATCTCATTAATATTCATGAGTTTGATGAAATTGTGAACCACTAAGATTTAGTGCTTTGCGAACCAACCTAGGGAAAGCGTGTGAGCCACGCAGGAAAAAATAAAATGACAATGAAAAGATTTAATTGCCATTTTATTTTTACTGGTGCAGTGTGAACTGCAGCAGTGTCAGCCCTGACCCCAGAGACATACTGGGCGTGTCCTCTGCTGCTGTTAGCAGCACAGAAAGAGAGCTGACTGGACACTCCAAAGTGCGCATGTCACTTTGGCCGGCTGTTTACACCAGCAAGAGACATGCACTCTTTGAAGCTCTCCACCCATCTGTCTCAAGACAGCAGGGTGGAGACCAAGCACAGGCCTCCAGGGCTTCAAGAAGCATCCAGCCAACCCACTCCATTCAATCCAGGTGCTTCTCTTATGCTGGTTAACAACATGAGAGCAGTGTCTGGATTGCTTGGGGGAGCTCTTCATGCATCTGAGAAGGAGAGGAACACCGAGGAGGACGCGCGACCCCTGGGTAAGTGCCATTTTATTTGATTTGATATGTGTAATGCATGTAAGTGTAGTGGTTGAGTTTTATTGTGTAGTCAGTATTATGTTTTTATTTGGTCTTTTGGAAGGGGGTATTCTTATTTGGACTTTTGGAGGGAGCAGTGGTTCACTTTGGGGTTGTGGACAGAGGGGGTGTTTTATTTTGTTTTTTTGGGAAGTGGTGGGGCACTTCACTCATCCCACCACTTTCACAGAGTACCATCCGCATCTGCTAATATGTAGGTTTTTTCATAAAATGCAAATACACTTTGTTAAAGTTACTGCACAAATTGCAACCACTTTTATTGAATGCATTTTTTATACATGTGACCCCTCATATTTCGAAAAAATGAACACGTTATTAATTATTGATTATTTTTTATGATATGCACTTTATTAAATCTATTACTTAAAAAAAGAATATTTAACTTTTTGTTCTAAAATAATGGAAAAAATTCATACTTACGACTGTATTTTAGTCCACAAATGTGTTGTAGTTGGCATTCTTGTACTTGATATATTATGTATGTAATGTCAGTATGTTGGTTATCAAAACTTTGACAACAATAATTTTGTACCCCAATATCAGAAGATCATTATGCGAGTAATATAGTGAACTTTGGATGTGTAGATACTATGGTTCTGTGTTTCCAGCAGACATGACTGTGCAAAGTTCATTCCCAGATAAATGGTTTCCTGTAGATTTCTCAGAGAGCTTTAAGAAAAATCTAAGAACGTTCTACTAGTGACATCCAAACTCATATCAATGAAGGTATGGGGAATTATCACACAGAGTAAATGGATATTACCTTGTGGTATACAATCGTGCAATCTGAAGAAAACTCACAAGGGTATAATTGTGATTAATATTTATGCACAAGTTGAAGGATTTGCTGATCACATTCCTCAAATGGAGACTTTCAGGGATGACCTGACTGAAATCTCCTTGAGGTATTTAAGGTATTTGATTTTTTTTTGGAAGATTTCAATCATAGATTAGTTCCCTGCAGGACTGACTTATTAGTCGAGGAAATTGTGTCAACCTAGAACATCTGTTCCTCTATCGTCCCAGTAATTATGTCTCTTCAAGGGACCCTTTATTAACTAATTTCCTCTTGACTGCACCAGCACCCTCGCAATGTTCACTGTCTGCAAGGCGGACAGTGAACATTGCAACGGTGCTGGACAGGGGGGCCCCTGCATTGCCCATGCCAAGTGCTGTGAAACCAGCATGAAAAGGCTGGCAGAGAATGAGGTTGTAATCCGCAGGGCAGCTCTCCATGCAGCGCTGCCCTGGTGGATTATTATTTCCACAATCGCCAGTCCTTCGGGATCATGGATCCTGGCAGAGCGGGCGGAACTATGGTGGTCAGACTGCCAGGTTCTTTATGTGGCGGTTGGACCGACACAGCAGCGGCGTTCCTGACTGCCACCACGAGGCTGGTGGTCTGAAGACCGCCAACCTCATAATGAGGCCCTCAGTGTAAATGGTCGTTTGTCCATAGACAACCCTGCCAAAAACAATTGTATATATGGGAACCATAACTCCGCTATCGATTTAGCCCTATTGAACATTTGGGACCATAAGAACCTAGAGTAATTTGAGGTCTTTCAAATGGGAGACAGTGATCACCTTCCCTTACATAAAGGGCTAAATCTGGGTTTGCCACAACTACTATCGCAATGGATGTTTGTACCCTAGCTGCTAAATGTGAATGGATCCTAATTACCAAGCTGAAACTTCTCGGTTTCTGCACAATTGAAATCTATTATCTTGAATAATGTGTGTGTTTCTTATGGGAAATGTGACATAATGATACTCATAATACTCAGGCAGCTAAACTGAAGGAAGATTTATGTAACTTATTGACACATGCCTCACAGAACTTGATTATACTCACTGGTGATTTAAATACCAAATTACGCAAAGCATGTGGAAGGAGTGGCCACAGACTATGGCATACTGCATGCTATATTTAATCATACGACACGTTCAAGCTTTGGCAGGAAATGTAGTGAGATTTTACTTAATCTAGGGCTGATATGCCTGAAAGCGAGAGTTTAAGAGGGTATTCTGGCAAAAATAACCTTTTGATTAGAGAAGCAGAATTGGCCCATAGACTCCACATATATTCCCTTATGGCAACTTTGGCCTAGCATTAGATTTTAGGGTATTATACAAGACTGGGAGCGACCGCTTTCCCACCGAAGCATGCATTTGAGACCTGAAACTGGTAAGGGTACCAGATCCCCTCTTCCACTTTTGGTGGAATGCTCCAGAAGAGGCGTAGTCTGACTTGAGGAAAAGCAAATTGAGCTACTTGCCCAATAAAAAATTGGTATAGAAATTGATGATATAAAATTATCAAAAGGTAATTTTTGTGATTGGTATAAGGAATTTATTTTGAGTAATTCATTGCCTGAAGGATTAATATAGGAAGGAACATGCTGTACACATTAAAAGATCCCATCAGATAAAGAAAGGATTAACATGATTTGACTCTCATTGCCAATCATTAAAAAGGAAATTGAGAAAAATTAGATCTGGGAAAGATGGCCATTTGGCCAGTCATCGAAAGTGTGAGTACAATAGGGTTAAAATGGAATATAGGTCAGTAATTTACCAGAAAAAAGTACTTTTTTTGAAGGAAAGCGGCAAGAGATGATAAAAATGATTCAAACTACACATGTTAAAAAGTTCTTGATGCTAATTCAAGATTGCAGAGACTTGGCTATTACAAAAACAAATTGTGCAATGCCCAAAGTCAAGTGGTTAGACTTCCTTGAACAGAGATATTGTAATGGAAACACTGACCATTTCATAATTAAGTATACACGTGATGAGGATTTCCTTAACCCCTTAGCTGCTGGGCCTTTTCCCCCCCAGTGCTGAGCCCTTTTTTGGCTATTTGGGGTAGTTCGCGCTTAGGGCTTCATAACTTTTTGTCCACATAAGCTAACCACGCCAAATTTGCGTCCTTTTTTTCCAACATCCTAGGGATTCTAATGGTACCCAGAGTTGGTGGTTTCCCCTGGAGGAGACCAAGAAAATAGCCAAAATACAGTGAAAATTTTGTTTTTTCCAAAAAAATGGGAAAAAAGGGCTGCCGAAGAAGGCTTGTGGTTTTTTCCCTGAAAATGCCATCAACAAAGGGTTTCTGGTGCTGAAATCACTATCTTCCCACCTTTCAGGAACAGGCAGACTTGAATCAGAAAACCAAATTTTTCAACACAAATTTGGCATTTTACTGGGACATACCCCATTTCTACTATATTTGGTGCTTTCAGCCTCCTTCCAGTTAGTGACAGGAATGGGTGTTAAACCAATGCTGGATCCCGGAATGCTAAACATTTCTGAAAACTAGACAAAATTCTGAATTCAGCAAGGGGTCATTTGTGTAGATCCTACAAGGTTTTCCTACAGAAAATAACAGCTGAAATAAAATAAATATTGAAATTGAGCTGAAAACAACAGCCATTTTTCTTTATGTTTTACTCTGTAACCTTTTCCTGCGATGTCAGATTTCTGAAAGCAATATACCGTTTTGTCTGCTGGACTCCTCTGGTTGCGGGGATATAAAGGGCTTGTAGGTTCATCAAGAACCCTAGGTACCCAGAGCCAATAAAGGAGCTGCACCCTGCAGTTGTTTTTCATTCTATACTGGGTATACAGCAATTCATTTGCTGAAATATGAAGAGTGAAAAAGAGGTATCAAGAAAACCTTTGCATTTCCAAAATGGGATCAAGATAAGGTTTTGAGGAGCAGTGGTTATTTGCACATCGATGAATTCCGAGGTGCCCATACTAGCATGTGAATTGCAGGGCATTTCTCAAATAGACGTCTTTTTTACACACTCTCTTATATTTGGAAGGAAAAAATTTAGAGAAAGATAAGGGGCAATAACACTTGTTTTGCTATTCTATGTTCCCCCAAGTCTCCCGATAAAAATGATACCTCACTTGTGTGGGTAGGCCTAGTGCCCGCGACAGGAAATGCCCCAAAACACAACATGGACACATCCTATTTTTTTTATAGAAAACACAGCTGTTTTTTCCAAAGTGCCTACCTGTAGATTTTGGCCTCTAGCTCAGCCGGCACATAGGGAAATCTACCAAACCTGTGCATTTCTGTAAACTAGAGACCTAGGGGAATCCAAGGAGGGGTGACTTGTGGGGCTCGGACCAGGTTCTGATACCCAGAATCCTTTGCAAACCTCAAAAAGTGGCAAAAAAAACAGGTTTTCCTAACATTTCGGTGACAGAAAGTTCTGGAATCTGAGAGGAGCCTCAAATTTCCTTCCACCCAGCGTTCCCCCAAGTCTCCTGATAAAAATGATACCTCACTTGTGTGGGTAGGCCTAGCGCCTGCGACAGGAAACGCCCCAAAGCGCAACGTGGACACATCCAAATTTTTGGAAGAAAACAGAGGTGTTTTTTGAGAAGTGCCTACCTGTAGATTTTGGCCTCTAGCTCAACCGACACCTAGGGAAACTTACCAAACCTGTGCATTTCTGAAAACTAGAGACCTAGGGGAATCCAAGGAGGGGTGACTTGCGGGGCTCAGACCAGGTTCTGTTACCCAGAATCCTTTGCAAACCACAAAAAGTGGCAAAAAAAAAAAGTTTTCCTAAAATTTTGGTGACAGAAAGTTCTGGAATCTGAGAGGAGCCTCAAATTTCCTTCCACCCAGCGTTCCCCCAAGTCTCCCGATAAAAATGATACCTCACTTGTGTGGGTAGGCCTAGCGCCCGCGACAGGAAACGCCCCAAAGCGCAACGTGGACACATCCAAATTTTTTGAAGAAAACAGAGGTGTTTTTTGCGAAGTGCCTACCTGTAGATTTTGGCCTCTAGCTCAGCCGGCACCTAGGGAAACCTACCAAACCTGTGCATTTCTGAAAACTAGAGACCTGGGGGAATCCAAGGAGGGGTGACTTACGGGGCTCGGACCAGGTTCTGTTACCCAGAATCCTTTGCAAACCTCAAAAAGTGGCTAAAAAAACAAGTTTTCCTCACATTTCGGTGACAGAAAGATCTGGAATCTGAGAGGAGCCACAAATTTCCTTCCACCCGGCGTTCCCCCAAGTCTCCCGATAAAAATGATACCTCACTTGTGTGGGTAGGCCTAGCGCCTGCGACAGGAAACGCCCCAAAGCGCAACGTGGACACATCCAAATTTTTGGAAGAAAACAGAGGTGTTTTTTGCGAAGTACCTACCTGTAGATTTTGGCCTCTAGCTCAGCCGGCACCTAGGGAAACCTACCAAACCTGTGCATTTCTGAAAACTAGAGACCTAGGGGAATCCAAGGAGGGGTGACTTGCGGGGCTCAGACCAGGTTCTGTTACCCAGAATCCTTTGCAAACCTCAAAAAGTGGCTAAAAAAACAAGTTTTCCTCACATTTCGGTGACAGAAAGTTCTGGAATCTGAGAGGAGCCACAAATTTCCTTCCACCCAGCGTTCCCCCAAGTCTCCCGATAAAAATGATACCTCACTTGTGTGGGTAGGTCTAGCGCCCGCGACAGGAAATGCCCCAAAACACAACGTGGACACATCACATTTTTTCATAGAAAACAGTGCCTACCTGTGGATTTTGGCCTCTAGCTCAGCCGGCACCTGCGGAAACCTAGCAAACCAGCACATTTTTGAAAACTAGAAACCCAGGGGAATCCAAGATGATGTGACTTGTGGGGCTCGGACCAGGTTCTGTTACCCAGAATCCTTTGCAAACCTCAAAATGTGGCTAAAATAACACGTTTTCCTCACATTTCGGTGACAGAAAGTTCTGGAATCTGAGAGGAGCCACAAATTTCCTTCCACCCAGCGTTCCCCCAAGTCTCCCGATAAATATGATACCTCACTTGTGTGGTTAGGCCTGGTGCCTGCGACAGGAATAGATCACACAACGGTCAATGTTGGTCCTTACGTGAGGCAGCTGTTGACCCTGGGGTGATCCATTCCTGACACAGGCACTAGGTGTAGGCACTCAAGTGGGGTAGTGTTTTTATCAGGACAGGTGAGGAGTCACTGGGTGGTAGGAATGTTGTGGATCCCAGCATATTCCTGTAGTTTGTGTGACAGAAATGCGAGAAAAATTGAGGTTTTTTTCAACATTTCAGCTTTGCAGGGTATTCTGGGTAAGAAAACTTTGGGGAATCCACAGAAGTCACACCTCTGTGGACTCCCCCGAATGTCTAGTTTCCAGAAATGTTTGGGTTTAGTGTGTTTCTCTATATGGCCGCCGAATCCAGGACCAAAAACACAGGTGCCTGCCTTACAAAACCAGTTTGTTTCGCCATAGACAATTTTGATGTCTCCACAATATGATTTGGGTGGTGGAATTTGGGGCTGAACTAAATTGGGGAGCTCCCAAGAGAGCACTCTCTCTCTGCTTGCCGCCGCATTCACATGCTCTCTGGGTTGGCCTAACCCACTATTACCCAGTTGCACGAACAGCTTGCGAAGGGACAGCAGGACTGTCCTCATCACCTCCCTCATAATGTACTGGAAGAGGAGTTTTCGAATGGGACTCCTCTGACTGAAAAATCACTCCCAGAGTCTGCGCCATTGTCCTATCCCTCAGATGCTGTCTCAGTATGTGATGTCTCAGTCTCTGATCCTATGTCAGAGCGGTCCTCTATAACCCGAGTGCAGGCAGCAGTCATCCATCAAGATGCCATCTCTGCTATTGGCTAAACTGTAGGTCTAAAACACTAGCCTACGTAGACAGTCATAAAATCGATTGTGTGTGTGAGATACATGCAACATTAGAGGCCACCTTACCTGCGCTTCTTCCCTCAATCAGCACGTACTTTCAAGACACTCAAAAAACACCTTGTCACATACCATTTGTCACAGTCTTTAGCTCCTCCTGCGCCCAGTCCAACAATCATTATTGGTGCTCCCACTCCCTCCTCCTCGGATTCCCTCATTACCACCCAGCAAAAGTGCCCTTCATCTCTCCATAGACTTTACTAATGTACTCAGCTATTTACATAAAATACAGATGTGCTCTTTGCAGTAGGCATATAAACCTTCTGCGCTTCTTTATGGCACTAAAACTGCCACTAGACAAGTCGGACCCTTTTCCCCCCAGGGAAACCACACACATATTGACAAAAGTGATATATATATGACAGCCAACCACCTGAAACTCAACTCAAGCAAAACCGAAATAATCCTCTTTGGCCCACACAAAAACACCTGGGACCCCCCATGGTGGCCCACAACGCGAGGCCCTGCACCCACCCCCGCCAACCACGCATGCAACCTCAGCATCATCCTAGACTCCTCCCTCTCGATGACCCAACAAATCAACGCTCTTACCTCCTCATGCTTCAACAAACTCCGTATACTGAAAAACATTCAAATGGATCCCCACAGAGACCAGAAAAACTGTCACTCACGCACTCATCAGCAGCAGGCTTGATTACGAAAACGCCCTCTACGCCGGCACCACTCTAAAACTCAAGCGCAAACTACACGCATCCAGAACTCAGCAGCACGACTCATCCTCGACCTCCGCCGACACAAACACATCTCTCCACACCTCAAATCCCTCCACTGGCTCCCCATTGACAAAAGGATCACCTTCAAGATCCTCATCCTCGCACACAAATCACTCCACAACACAGGCCCTGCCTACCTCAACGAGAGTCACCTTCCACACCCCCACACGAAACGTCCGCTCAGCTGACCTCTCTCTCGCCTCTGTCCCCCGCATCAAACACACCACCACCGGGGGCAGATCCTTCTCCTACCTTGCACCCAAAACCTGGAACGCCCTCACAACCCACCTTCGCAAGACCCAAAACCTACTTCTTTTCAGGAAGGGCCTCAAAACCTGGCTTTTCGAACAGTGAACCTCCCAGCCCCTTTCCCTCCCCCCGTCCACCCCCCCAGCGCCTTGAGACCCTCACAGGTGAGTAGCGCGCTTTATAAATCTCTTTGATATAGATCTACCTCTCTCTCTCTCTCTCTCTATATATATATATATATATATATATATATATATATATATATCTACATAGATATATCTATAGATATATCCATGTACCTAGATATATCTATCTACATAGATATATTTAGATCTATATATACATATTTTTTTTTTTGTTGTTGTATGGTTTCCTTGGGGGCCAAAATGGACCCCAGGGAAACCCTACAACATCTAAAAAAAATATATTGCCCCCACAGGGGGTCGGGGGCCAGGAAACACTTTCAGGAAGACCTCGTAAGAAAGGGGAGACTCTCCCCTTTCTTACGAGGCCTTCCCGAACGTGGAAAAGCCGTTTTCCCCATCAAAGCAGGAAGCGGCCGCAAGGCTGCTTCCTGCTTTGATGGGGAAAACACCTTTGAAACGTCAGCGCGCCTCGCGGCGCGCTGACGTCACAAAGGGGCGGGTGGGGGGCGGGGGGAGACACGGAAGCTCCTGTGTCTCCCGGCGGAAGTTTTAAAAAAAATAAAAAATCCTCGGGTGCGACGCACCCGAGGATTTATTAATGCCCTTCCTGGTGTCGGCCACTGGTCGTGACCCGCACCAGGGAAGGTGTGTGGGCGTTGGCCAGTGGCCGACGCCCGCACCAAAGAGGTTAATAGCATATCAATAGAAAAGATTACTGAAATGATTGTTGCATTGAGGTTGACCAGGGCCGCTGGACAAGGCTACTTACTCTCTGTGACTATTAAGGTAAATAGTGATTGGTGGCCCCCACTATTCCATCAAATATTTAGGTTGGTGTTATCCTCAAAACCATGCCCAAAAGCTGGATGGGGGAAGCTATAAAACCTACATTTAAAAAGGGATATTCTCCAGATCCTTTTTGCTGTAGGCTTATTTGCCTTTTTGATGCGAGTCTGAAAGGGTTCTCCAATCTATGGCTTAAGTATGTAGAAGAACAGCTAGACATTCTGGGTCTCATGCTGCTAGATCAAGGTGGTTTTAAAAAAGGCCATTCAACCATTGACCACTGTTTCAGTTATTGAGCAATAGCACAGAAATCGATGGTAACTTTTATTGCTGCTTTGTTAATCTCAAGGCTACATTTTATTTGGTAAATCGTGATATATTGTGGGAACATTTGAAGAACTTGAGAATCAATGTAAGAATAATACATATTTTGAAGGAATTGCATAGGGGCAATTGGGCAAGGGAAGAATGAAAACATGAAGCTTGTTGTCTCAAAAAATACTGGTAAATAATTGCTTACGTCAGGGATGTATTATGCCACCCACTCAGTTTCCCCTAAATGTATCAGAGTTACCTCATATTTTGGCAGCTGTCCATGCATTCTCACCCAAAATGGGAAGTTGCCACATCCCTTGCTTGCTATAAGCTGATGACTTGGTAATTATGGCTGTTATTCCATTCGGGTTACAAAGGAAGCTAGCGGACATTACTAAATACTGCAATAAGAAAATGTTGGCAATTAACATGGATAAAATCAAGACATTGGTGTTCGACCATCAAAAGATTAAACATCATTAGTTTTTTGTTAACAGAGCTAGAGTAGAGAAAGTCACCTCTTATTGGTATCTTGGCCTCCTTTTTTGTTCTAACTCCCATCTGAATGGTGTGAAAACAACGGCACTTCCTTGTGTTCTGGGGTTACAAAAGTGTAACAGGGTCTACGGTGGCTAAGATATGAGAGCAGTGTTAAGTCTTTAAGGCAATGGTGCAAACAAAACTACTCTAGGCCACAGAGATCATTGTATGACTGGATTTTATGATTACAATATGTTGGAACACCAATGCCTCAAACACTTGCTATATCTCCCTCATCATTCATGCTTCAAGCAATTAGAATAGAACTGAAGCCTGTTTCTTGGTATTATATAGGGTTCGGTGAAATATTCTGATCTGCACATGGCTCAAAAACTGTAAGTTGGTGAGCATAAGTGAGATTTTGCACCCCTCTTGAGTGATTTTCAGTCACGAGGAGGTCATCTGGCAAGATTTTTCTAACATGGGCATTCACAGGTGGCGCAACCATTTGTGGTCAGAAGGCTGCCTCTTGAGTAGAAAATCTACTCAAGCAGTAGCAAACTCAACCCAAGTACCCACAACCTCTGATCCACCATGTGGTGCCATTCACGCTGATTTTTCAGAGTGGAATGAGATCCTGGCACTAAATCACAGTGCGAGCAGCGTGGCATACTTATTTCCACCTGTTGGCAGAACTCCAAGGAATCTTGCAGAGTCAATTCTGCAAGTTTCACCCATCCCTAGTGTTATATTTCTTTTAAACTTTGTTTAGGATTTTGGAGTAGACACTTAATGGAAGATGAATACATAATGTCCCACTTTTGTAAAAAGGGGCTTTTAAATAGTGACCTGTTGTGGGCTCGGTTGTTAAATGTTAAAAAGCCATTAAAGAATTTCTATACTTTGCTCTCTTTAGACTGTTCCAGTAAAGAATTGCCCCAAAAAATGTCACAGATGGATGTAAATATGAGATTTGAGATTTTATCCAGAGAAGAATACTAGAGGTATCAGTTACCCACTTATTGGAATCATTATTTGATGAGAATGTGCATCCGCACTGGATCATGGCTTGCAAAATACAATATTTTATGGTATTAAATGAATCAATGTGACTTTTAGAGTTTGTGGATTTTGCAACTGTAACTGTAGTTTGCAATATGAAATGTACAAGTGTGCACATTTTTTTGGATTTTAGGTTTTATATTGGAGGAAGGCATGGATATTTCAAGACAATTTTCATGAAACATGATATTAACATGCCTAATGTAGCTTTAAGGTTTGTGTGTGCTATGCGTACATTGGATATAATAATTGTGGTTAGAAAATTCCTAAAAGATAATAGGAAGAAAATTAGGGAGAATTATCATTCTTGAGGATTTTAGTAATAGATGTTAACTGATGTTTTGGTATTGATGTTTTAACTTGAGTTGTATTTAAACTGATTCGTTCTACCTTTCTAATTCTATAACATAAGCCTTTGGCTATTTCTATGATAATGGTCTATGCCCCTCATTTACGAGTCCCACCACAGGACCACTAAACTCGAGGGGAGTCACCGACATGGTGGTGGTATCCCTCCCAAGCATATTACAATGTTCCTGCTGGGCTGACCGGCAGGAACATTAGAAATACACATTCCTGCCAGTCAGAACAGCAGGGACCACGCTAGGATATAGCACTTGGTTCCCCTAAGGGAGTGCTATATCATAGCACAGAGGAGGCTGTCCAGCATCCCCGGAATATGCACTGTCTACAGACAGTCATCATTCTGATGGTGCTGGGCAGAGGGGCCCCCTGCACTTGTTTTCTGCCATCCTTTTCATGGTGGTGAAACTGCCATGAAAAGGCTCATGGAGAACAAAGTTGTAATCAGCAAGGCGTTGCTGAGTTCAGCACTGCCCTGGATGACTATAACCAAAACTGCTGTCAGCCCATCATGAACAATGCTCCTGGTGGCAACGGAGGTCCCCTGGCGGGTCTGCCCACCATGGTCGTAATTCTGTGATCGGACCACCCGGAGTGCGGTTGTCCAACCTTCAACTCGAGTGCCACACTTGTAATGAGGCCCTATGCTCCTAGTAAACTTTTGGCTGGAACCCAGCAGAAAGGAGAGCAAGTGCCCCCACTAAACAAGAATAGCCGAGAAGCATCTAACTCTGCTAAAAGATTTTCAGCAAAATTGTAGGGTAATATCTGAGGATTAGGGTTCCTGAAAATTGTGTTCATTGATAATAATAATAAACCAAGTAATACCTTGCTTAAAGGGT
Organism: Pleurodeles waltl; assembly: GCF_031143425.1. Lineage (NCBI taxonomy): Eukaryota > Metazoa > Chordata > Amphibia > Caudata > Salamandridae > Pleurodeles > Pleurodeles waltl. Next base: position 261,066,409 of record NC_090451.1, on the reverse strand, counting down.
AATCTAATCAGATCAAAGAGTCCAAAGCCCAGGTTATTGACCCCAGAAGAGAGTTTAAAGGGTTGAGCGTTTCAAGGTTTCTTTAATAAGAAAAAGACAAATGTTGGAAAATCATGCTTTAAGTAATTGCAGAGAAAAATCATGAAGAGATTTTGGGACCTGGTTCAAAATGGACTTAGCAGGAAAGATACAATTTCTGGAGCAATTTTATAACACACAGTCAAAGAATATTAATTGCCCATTCAGATTTAATAGAGAAGAAGATATAAGGGGGCAAATACAGTTTGATTGGTTATAGATTGGTGGTCCAGCTTTTTTTATCTGTTGTTTCGCAGAATCTTGAGTAGAGGAATTTTCCCAACTAGCTGGAATAGAGCAGTGTTAAACCCCATCTACAAAAAGGGAGATACCTCAGCCTCTAAAAACTACAGGCTAATAAACCTCTTAGATGTGGTGGGAGGGAAATATTATTGAAGGTTCTCTTAGGGATATTGAAAGAATGGGCAGAGACAAAACACATAGGCGGTCATTCTGACCGCGGCGGGCGGCGGTTGCCGCCGCCATACGGTTACCACCGAATGACCGCACCGCGGTCAAAAGACCGCGGCGGTCATTCCAACTTTCCCGCTGGGCCGGCGGGTGACCGCCAAAAGGCCGCCCGCCGGCCCAGCGGGAAAGCCCCTGCAACGAGGAAGCCGGCTTGGAATCGAGCCGGCGGAGTTGCACGGGTGCGACGGGTGCAGTGGCACCCGTCGCGATTTTCACTGTCTGCAAAGCAGACAGTGAAAATCTTTGTGGGGCCCCTGCACTGCCCATGCCAGTGGCATGGGCAGTGCAGGGGCCCCAAGGGGCCCCACGGCACCCGTTCCCGCCATCCTGGTTCTGGCGGTGGACACCGCCAGAAACAGGCTGGCGGGAAGGGGGTCGGAATCCCCATGGCGGTGCTGCAAGCAGTGCCACCATGGCGGATTCCCTGGGCCAGGGGAAAACCGGCGGGAAACCGCCGGTTCCCCTTTTCTGACCGCGGCTTTACCGCTGCGGTCAGAATAGTCCAGGAAGCACCGCCAGCCTGTTGGCGGTGCTTCCGCCGCCCTCCGCCATGGCGGTCATGGACCGCCAGGGTCAGAATGACCCCCATAATCCTCATGGAGCAAGGCGGGTTTAGGGAGGGGCACTTGACTGCAGACCACTGCTTCGGCTTATGGGCTCCACTATGTGAAAATCCATGGAACAAAGAAGAGGCTTATGCTGTTGCTTTGTAGATTTCCCTCTGCTTTGGATATGGTTGATCAGGAATTATTGTGGGAATCTCTGAGAGGAATTCTTGGGGGTTTACTTCTAATACTACAAAACAACTGGGAACAAGGAGAATTTGACATTCAGGGCTCACTGGCATGGAAAATATACATTAAGAATGACCGAAACAAGGTTGTGTGTTCGCACCTTTGTTCTTCTCACCATTCTTAGCTGATTTACCACAAACTCTAGAACTAATAGATAGTTTCAGCCCAAAGATGAATGATACCCATGTAAGCTGTCTTTTGTATGCAGACAATCTGCTCATTATGGACCTGATGGAAACTGGTCAGCAGAAGAAACTAGATGTTTTCTCAACCTACTGTAAAAAGAAAAAATAATTATAATAAATCTGGACAAAACCAGAGTGCACTCATTTTGGAAAAACAATGCGTAGTACAATGGTTCCTCGATGATACAGCATTAGAGACAGTTAAATATCTGGGAATGTGGTTTGCTAATAAATTGACATAGAAAGACAACCTTGAACTATTGCAAGAAAGAGTCCTTTCAACTGTAAGTGGCCTTAAGAAATTTGGTAAAACATATGGAGGGTCTTTTTTAAGACCTGTATTAGAAGCAGTCCCCAGTGCTTGTCTGAGTGTGAAAAGTAATTGGGATCTAGAGGAAGGTAGGTGTTTAAAAAACAAATTGGCTCTGCCATTTTCCTAGATGATCCAGGCTATTGGGAAGGAGTCTGGCCTAACAGCTTGGAATCACTTTGCTTATGCAAGCATAATCAGATTCTGGAATAGAACAGATCAGGGTGACTCTATGAAAATTACAACATTATGCCTACTGGACATCAAAAAGAGTGAATTAAAATGGGCAACAACCATTCGAAGATTTATGCAAAAGACTGGAAATAAAATATAATCCACAACAAATAATAGAAAGTAGTAAAGGCGAGCTGAGAAAGTTGATAAAATTCATGGCAAGGAAAGATGATTTGAAATGTCAAGAAGAAAAAAAGTTTTGTATGTCATATGAGAACATCCTGGATGAAAGAAGCAATATTTTCATATTTAGAAAGCTAACGAATACCTATGGTTGGAGTTGTTAAGACTTAGATATGGTGTGAGTCTAATTTTAATCTCACCCGCAAAGAGGTATTTATTTGGAGGATAAAAACGTTTGTAAGTGTGACCTAAAAACAAAGTGTTATCCCCCTCACATTATTTCAGTTTGCTTCTGGTTTTTGCCCCAGATGAAGTCTTTATTGAGACCCAGTTTAGTGAAATATGAGATATGGAAAAGAGTCAACCACTAAGACTCCTAAAAGAACTGGGGTATTTAAATATAGCATGTGTACTGGGGAGGTATATAACATCTGTAAAGGAAGTGTTAGCTGTTTTACCTGGTATTTTAGTATTTTAAAATGTATTAAGTATTTATTGTGAATTGTTTTTATAATGCAATTGTTTAACCTCTTAGCTGCTGGGCCTTTCCCCCCCCAGTGCTGAGCCCTTTTTTGGCTATTTGGGGTAGTTCGCGCTTAGGGCTTCATAACCTTTTGTCCACATAAGCTAACCACGCCAAATTTGCGTCCTTTTTTTCCAACATCCTAGGGATTCTAATGGTACCCAGAGTTTGTGGTTTCCCCTGGAGGAGACCAAGAAAATAGCCAAAATACAGTGAAAATTTCGTTTTTTCCAAATAAATGGGAAAAAAGGGCAGCCGAAGAAGGCTTGTGGTTTTTTCCCTGAAAATGCCATCAACAAAGGGTTTCTGGTGCTGAAATCACTATCTTCCCACCTTTCAGGAACTTGAATCGGAAAACCACATTTTTCAACACAAATTTGGCATTTTACTGGGACATACCCCATTTTTACTATTTTTGGTGCTTTCAACCTCCTTCCAGTTAGTGACAGGAATGGGTATGAAACCAATGCTGGATCCCGGAAAGCTAAACATTTCTGAAAACTAGACAAAATTCTGAATTCAGCAAGGGGTCATTTGTGTAGATCCTACAAGGTTTTCCTACAGAAAATAACAGCTGAAATAAAAAAATATTGAAATTGAGCTGAAAACAACAGCCATTTTTCTTTATGTTTTACTCTGTAACTTTTTCCTGCGATGTCAGATTTCTGAAAGCAATATACCGTTTTGTCTGCTGGACTCTTCTGGTTGCGGGGATATAAAGGGCTTATAGGTTCATCAAGAACCCTAGGTACCCAGAGCCAATAAATGAGGTGCACCCTGCAGTTGGTTTTCATTCTATACTGGGTATACAGCAATTCATTTGCTGAAATATCAAGAGTGAAAAAGAGGTATCAAGAAAACCTTTGCATTTCCAAAATGGGATCAAGATAAGGTTTTGAGGAGCAGTGGTTATTTGCACATCTCTGAATTCCGAGGTGCCCATACTAGCATGTGAATTGCAGGGCATTTCTCAAATAGATGTCTTTTTTACACACTCTCTTATATTTGGAAGGAAAAAATGTAGAGAAAGATAAGGGGCAATAACACTTGTTTTGCTATTCTATGTTCCCCCAAGTCTCCCGATAAAAATGATACCTCACTTGTGTGGGTAGGCCTAGCGCCCGCGACAGGAAATGCCCCAAAACACAACGTGGACACATCCCATTTTTTGACAAAATACAGAGCTGTTTTTTGCAAAGTGCCTAACTGTAGATTATGGCCTCTAGCTCAGCCAGCACATAGGGAAACCTACCAAACCTGTACATTTTTGAAAACTAGAGACCTAGGGGAATCCAAGATGGGGTGACTCGCGGGGCTCTGACCAGGTTCTGTTACCCAGAATCCTTTGCAAACCTCAAAAAGTGGCTAAAAAAACATGTTTTCCTCACATTTCGGTGACAGAAAGTTCTGGAATCTGAGAGGAGCCTCAAATTTCCTTCCACCCAGCGTCCCCCCAAGTCTCCCGATAAAAATGATACCTCACTTGTGTGGGTAGGCCTAGCGCCCGCGACAGGAAATGCCCCAAAACACAACGTGGACACATCACAGAAAACAGAGGTGTTTTTTGCAAAGTGCCTACCTGTAGATTTTGGCCTCTAGCTCAGCCGGCACCTAGGGAAAACTACCAAACCTGTACATTTTTGAAAACTAGAGACCTAGGGGAATCCAAGATGGGGTGACTCGCGGGGCTCTGACCAGGTTCTGTTACCCAGAATCCTTTGCAAACCTCAAAAAGTGGCTAAAAAAACAAGTTTTCCTTACATTTCGATGACAGAAAGTTCTGGAATCTGAGAGGAGCCTCAAATTTCCTTCCACCCAGCGTCCCCCCAAGTCTCCCGATAAAAATGATACCTCACTTGTGTGGGTAGGCCTAGCGCCCGCGACAGGAAATGCCCCAAAACACAACGTGGACACATCACAGAAAACAGAGCTGTTTTTTGCAAAGTGCCTACATGTAGATTTTGGCCTCTAGCTCAGCCGGCACCTAGGGAAACCTACCAAACCTGTACATTTTTGAAAACTAGAGACCTAGGGGAATCCAATATGGGGTGACTCGCGGGGCTCTGACCAGGTTCTGTTACCCAGAATCCTTTGCAAACCTCAAAAAGTGGCTAAAAAAACAAGTTTTCCTCACATTTCGATGACAGAAAGTTCTGGAATCTGAGAGGAGCCTCAAATTTCCTTCCACCCAGCGTCCCCCCAAGTCTCCCGATAAAAATGATACCTCACTTGTGTGGGTAGGCCTAGCGCCCGCAACAGGAAATGCCCCAAAACACAACGTGGACACATCACAGAAAACAGAGCTGTTTTTTGCAAAGTGCCTACCTGTAGATTTTGGCCTCTAGCTCAGCCGGCACCTAGGGAAACCTACCAAACCTGTACATTATTGAAAACTAGAGACCTAGGGGAATCCAAGATGGGGTGACTCGCGGGGCTCTGACCAGGTTCTGTTACCCAGAATCCTTTGCAAACCTCAAAAAGTGGCTAAAAAAACAAGTTTTCCTCACATTTCGGTGACAGAAAGTTCTGGAATCTGAGAGGAGCCTCAAATTTCCTTCCACCCAGCGTCCCCCCAAGTCTCCCGATAAAAATGATACCTCACTTGTGTGGGTAGGCCTAGCGCCCGCGACAGGAAATGCCCCAAAACACAACGTGGACACATCACAGAAAACAGAGCTGTTTTTTGCAAAGTGCCTACCTGTAGATTTTGGCCTCTAGCTCAGCCGGCACCTAGGGAAACCTACCAAACCTGTACATTTTTGAAAACTAGAGACCTAGGGGAATCCAAGATGGGGTGACTCGCGGGGCTCTGACCAGGTTCTGTTACCCAGAATCCTTTGCAAACCTCAAAAAGTGGCTAAAAAAACAAGTTTTCCTCACATTTCGGTGACAGAAAGTTCTGGAATCTGAGAGGAGCCTCAAATTTCCTTCCACCCAGCGTCCCCCCAAGTCTCCCGATAAAAATGATACCTCACTTGTGTGGGTAGGCCTAGCGCCCGCGACAGGAAATGGCCCAAAACACAACGTGGACACATCACAGAAAACAGAGCTGTTTTTTGCAAAGTGCCTACCTGTAGATTTTGGCCTCTAGCTCAGCCGGCACCTAGGGAAACCTACCAAACCTGTAAATTTTTGAAAACTAGAGACCTAGGGGAATCCAAGATGGGGTGACTCGCGGGGCTCTGACCAGGTTCTGTTACCCAGAATCCTTTGCAAACCTCAAAAAGTGGCTAAAAAAACAAGTTTTCCTCACATTTCGATGACAGAAAGTTCTGGAATCTGAGAGGAGCCTCAAATTTCCTTCCACCCAGCGTCCCCCCAAGTCTCCCGATAAAAATGATACCTCACTTGTGTGGGTAGGCCTAGCGCCCGCGACAGGAAATGCCCCAAAACACAACGTGGACACATCACAGAAAACAGAGCTGTTTTTTGCAAAGTGCCTACCTGTAGATTTTGGCCTCTAGCTCAGCCGGCACCTAGGGAAACCTACCAAACCTGTACATTTTTGAAAACTAGAGACCTAGGGGAATCCAAGATGGGGTGACTCGCGGGGCTCTGACCAGGTTCTGTTACCCAGAATCCTTTGCAAACCTCAAAAAGTTGCTAAAAAAACAAGTTTTCCTCACATTTCGGTGACAGAAAGTTCTGGCATCTGAGAGGAGCCTCAAATTTCCTTCCACCCAGCGTCCCCCCAAGTCTCCCGATAAAAATGATACCTCACTTGTGTGGGTAGGCCTAGCGCCCGCGACAGGAAATGGCCCAAAACACAACGTGGACACATCACAGAAAACAGAGCTGTTTTTTGCAAAGTGCCTACCTGTAGATTTTGGCCTCTAGCTCAGCCGGCACCTAGGGAAACCTACCAAACCTGTAAATTTTTGAAAACTAGAGACCTAGGGGAATCCAAGATGGGGTGACTCGCGGGGCTCTGACCAGGTTCTGTTACCCAGAATCCTTTGCAAACCTCAAAAAGTGGCTAAAAAAACAAGTTTTCCTCACATTTCGATGACAGAAAGTTCTGGAATCTGAGAGGAGCCTCAAATTTCCTTCCACCCAGCGTCCCCCCAAGTCTCCCGATAAAAATGATACCTCACTTGTGTGGGTAGGCCTAGCGCCCGCGACAGGAAATGCCCCAAAACACAACGTGGACACATCACAGAAAACAGAGCTGTTTTTTGCAAAGTGCCTACCTGTAGATTTTGGCCTCTGGCTCAGCCGGCACCTAGGGAAACCTACCAAACCTGTACATTTTTGAAAACTAGAGACCTAGGGGAATCCAAGATGGGGTGACTCGCGGGGCTCTGACCAGGTTCTGTTACCCAGAATCCTTTGCAAACCTCAAAAAGTGGCTAAAAAAACAAGTTTTCCTCACATTTCGGTGACAGAAAGTTCTGGAATCTGAGAGGAGCCTCAAATTTCCTTCCACCCAGCGTCCCCCCAAGTCTCCCGATAAAAATGATACCTCACTTGTGTGGGTAGGCCTAGCGCCCGCGACAGGAAATGGCCCAAAACACAACGTGGACACATCACAGAAAACAGAGCTGTTTTTTGCAAAGTGCCTACCTGTAGATTTTGGCCTCTAGCTCAGCCGGCACCTAGGGAAACCTACCAAACCTGTAAATTTTTGAAAACTAGAGACCTAGGGGAATCCAAGATGGGGTGACTCGCGGGGCTCTGACCAGGTTCTGTTACCCAGAATCCTTTGCAAACCTCAAAAAGTGGCTAAAAAAACAAGTTTTCCTCACATTTCGATGACAGAAAGTTCTGGAATCTGAGAGGAGCCTCAAATTTCCTTCCACCCAGCGTCCCCCCAAGTCTCCCGATAAAAATGATACCTCACTTGTGTGGGTAGGCCTAGCGCCCGCAACAGGAAATGCCCCAAAACACAACGTGGACACATCACAGAAAACAGAGCTGTTTTTTGCAAAGTGCCTACCTGTAGATTTTGGCCTCTAGCTCAGCCGGCACCTAGGGAAACCTACCAAACCTGTACATTTTTGAAAACTAGGGACCTAGGGGAATCCAAGATGGGGTGACTCGCGGGGCTCTCATCAGGTTCTGTTACCCAGAATCCTTTGCAAACCTCAAAAAGTGGCTAAAAAAACAAGTTTTCCTCACATTTCGGTGACAGAAAGTTCTGGAATCTGAGAGGAGCCTCAAATTTCCTTCCACCCAGCGTCCCCCCAAGTCTCCTGATAAAAATGATACCTCACTTGTGTGGGTAGGCCTAGCGCCCGCGACAGGAAATGCCCCAAAACACAACGTGGACACATCACAGAAAACAGAGCTGTTTTTTGCAAAGTGCCTACCTGTAGATTATGGCCTCTAGCTCAGCCGGCACATAGGGAAACCTACCAAACCTGTACATTTTTGAAAACTAGAGACCTAGGGGAATCCAAGATGGGGTGACTCGCGGGGCTCTGACCAGGTTCTGTTACCCAGAATCCTTTGCAAACCTCAAAAAGTGGCTAAAAAAACAAGTTTTCCTCACATTTCGATGACAGAAAGTTCTGGAATCTGAGAGGAGCCTCAAATTTCCTTCCACCCAGCGTCCCCCCAAGTCTCCCGATAAAAATGATACCTCACTTGTGTGGGTAGGCCTAGCGCCCGCGACAGGAAATGGCCCAAAACACAACGTGGACACATCACAGAAAACAGAGCTGTTTTTTGCAAAGTGCCTACCTGTAGATTTTGGCCTCTAGCTCAGCCGGCACCTAGGGAAACCTACCAAACCTGTAAATTTTTGAAAACTAGAGACCTAGGGGAATCCAAGATGGGGTGACTCGCGGGGCTCTGACCAGGTTCTGTTACCCAGAATCCTTTGCAAACCTCAAAAAGTGGCTAAAAAAACAAGTTTTCCTCACATTTCGATGACAGAAAGTTCTGGAATCTGAGAGGAGCCTCAAATTTCCTTCCACCCAGCGTCCCCCCAAGTCTCCCGATAAAAATGATACCTCACTTGTGTGGGTAGGCCTAGCGCCCGCAACAGGAAATGCCCCAAAACACAACGTGGACACATCACAGAAAACAGAGCTGTTTTTTGCAAAGTGCCTACCTGTAGATTTTGGCCTCTAGCTCAGCCGGCACCTAGGGAAACCTACCAAACCTGTACATTTTTGAAAACTAGGGACCTAGGGGAATCCAAGATGGGGTGACTCGCGGGGCTCTCATCAGGTTCTGTTACCCAGAATCCTTTGCAAACCTCAAAAAGTGGCTAAAAAAACAAGTTTTCCTCACATTTCGGTGACAGAAAGTTCTGGAATCTGAGAGGAGCCTCAAATTTCCTTCCACCCAGCGTCCCCCAAGTCTCCTGATAAAAATGATACCTCACTTGTGTGGGTAGGCCTAGCGCCCGCGACAGGAAATGCCCCAAAACACAACGTGGACACATCACAGAAAACAGAGCTGTTTTTTGCAAAGTGCCTACCTGTAGATTATGGCCTCTAGCTCAGCCGGCACATAGGGAAACCTACCAAACCTGTACATTTTTGAAAACTAGAGACCTAGGGGAATCCAAGATGGGGTGACTCGCGGGGCTCTGACCAGGTTCTGTTACCCAGAATCCTTTGCAAACCTCAAAAAGTGGCTAAAAAAACAAGTTTTCCTCACATTTCGATGACAGAAAGTTCTGGAATCTGAGAGGAGCCTCAAATTTCCTTCCACCCAGCGTCCCCCCAAGTCTCCCGATAAAAATGATACCTCACTTGTGTGGGTAGGCCTAGCGCCCGCGACAGGAATGGATCACACAAGGGTCAATGGTAGTCCTTGCTTGAGGTCTACTGTTAACCCTGGAGTGATTCATTCCTGAAGCAGGCACTAGGCGCAGGCACACAAGCGGGGTTGTGTTTTTATCAGGACAAGTGGGGAAACACTGGGTGGTAGGAATTTTGAGGATCCCTGCAGATCCCTGGACTTCTGCTCATTGGAATGCAAGGAAAATGTGTTTTTTAAGCACATAATGTAATTTCAAGGGGATTCTGGGTGAAGGAAAACTGGTGAGAGCCATGCAAGTCCTGCACCCTTGGTCTCCCCTGGTACTAGTTTGTTAAAGTTAACCCACCACTCACACTGGTTGGTTTTAGCACCTCCAGAAATGATGGTTTTAAAGCATGATTACTTATCAAAGTATCTGAATGTTGAAACCAAGCCTTCTGAAGGTGGGCCATAAAGCCGCGTCCAGGCACCAACCTCTTTATGGTCCATTCACACGCCATTCACGCACAACAAACAACCCTTTCATATCGCCAGCCACGGGCCCAATCCAATCAATCACTCCACTCACATTAACTTACCGCTGCCAGACAAGGGCCCATCACATTCACACGCCACAGAACGGAATAAGTTTGACTACATTTTACCACCTGTCAAGTAACTGCCTCCTTCTTCCTTAACATTACCAAATGCATGCGTAACAAACCTTTACTAATGACTCCTGTGACAGCCACCTGAGGCTCAGGAAGACATGTTTTTCATGCGCCTTTAGCGCACTCTCTGTGCTAAATCCAACTCCTTCCAGTTTGTGGATGCAAGTTGGGGGTGTCCGAGTATGCCGTACAAAGCGATTCCTCGAACTGAGTGAGCATATCTACCTTTGAAACTAAGGGAGACATGCTGGAGATTTCTCATGCTGTTACCTAAAGAGAAGGTCATAGGCTACCTGCCTCCTTCTTCCTTAACATTACCAAATGCATGCGTAACAAACCTTTACTAATGACTCCTGTGACAGCCACCTGAGGCTCAGGAAGACATGTTTTTCATGCGCCTTTAGCGCAATCTCTGTGCTAAATCCAACTCCTTCCAGTTTGTGGATGCAAGTTGGGGGTGTCCGAGTATGCCGTACAAAGCGATTCCTCGAACTGAGTGAGCATATCTACCTTTGAAACTAAGGGAGACATGCTGGGGATTTCTCATGATGTTCCCTAAAGAGAAGGTCATAGGCTATGGAAAAGGGTAGTGTTTGGTACATAGGGGAGTCCATGAGAACGTAGCATATGTCCCAGCCAACATTATGTGCAGTGATGTGACTATAATGCACTTATACAGCAAACTGAACATCTACTAAGTTCTGATGGAGGATGAACATGAAAAGCAGGTCAAACACTGACCTATACAAGTCATTCTCCTTTAGTGCTGGGATGGCACCAATGGGTTTGAATCCATAGGTGTAGATGATGTACATCTGGACTACCTTTACTATCTGCCTTCTACCTGTGCAATAACCCTGTGAAGGCACTCCTACCATAAGCTTTCCTTACCCATCCATGTCTCTGTTCTCATCAGAGTCCTGGCTAATCCTGTATAATAGCCAAGTGAACCTATACTAGTTTGTGGAAGCAAGTTGGGGGCTTCCAAGTATGCCCTACAAAGTGATTTCTCGAACTGAGAGAGCATATCTACCGTTGAAAGTAAGGAAGACATGCAGGTGAAGAAAGGGTACTCCGTGGCAATGTGGCATATGTTCTGTCTACTAGTATATGCAGTAGGGGGAAGAAAATGCATGTTAATTGAACAGAACACCGACCACGCCAAAAGGAAGTCCATGATGAAGTAAAATTCTGTGGCTCCTTGCCTAACGAAGCAGTGGCCCATGGACGTTCGGTATCCATGCACTGCCACTGAAAGGATTACCCAACAGCAGCTCAACCTCAGTCGATTTCCCAGAACTTTGCTTTAGTATGATACAGCGTAAAGCAAGTAGGGATACAGAGGCCTGGTTGTGATGGACACTGGGGACAGTAATACCGACTCTCCTGCCGCTTTCCATGCTTTGAGCACACTTTACAGCGACGACATGGGCGATCCTTTTTGGGTGTTTTAGGTATGCGATCAGCAAAGTGTCGTTCCTGCAGCCTTGCCACATCCTCCAGAACATATGAGGTGGAGGCTGCTGCTTCTTCAGTAACAGCAGTGAGGCTTTCAATTACAGACAACTGGAAGTCAAGGAAAGTCATGAGTCTTCCTGTTGTTGTCTGACGGTAAACAACATACGCATTATATGTTGCCATCTGAATCAGGTGGGTAAACAGTTTCTTGTACCAAGTGCGAGTTTTACGACACGCATTGTATGGTTGAAGAACCTGGTCGTTCTTGTCCACTCCACCCATGTACTTATTGTAATCGAGTATACAGATGGGCTTGTGGACTTCGGCCATCTGACCCCAAACCGTGATGGGAGAAGTGCTCTCATCATGAATTGTAGTGAGCACGTATACATCACGTCTATCTAGGAACTTGACTGCGAGCAGTTCGTTAGAACGCAATGCAGTACTCTGTGATTTCTGGAGCTTCTTGCAAACAAGCTCCCGCGGGAATCCTTTGCGGTTACAACGAACTGTACCGCAGGCCACAGTGCCAGCTTTGTAGAGCTCACTGAACAGCTCTACTCCTGTATAGAAATTGTCCACATAAAGGTTATAACCTTTGTGAAGAAGTGGCTGGACAAGTTCCCATACAATCTTACCTGTGACCCCTAACGCGGGAGGGCAACCTACAGGGTTTAGGGTAGAATCCTTCCCTGTATACACTCTCAGGCTGTACACATAGCCAGTATAGCTCTCACACAGCATGTACAGCTTTATGCCATAGCGAGCTCTTTTGCTCGCAATGTACTGTCTGAAAAGCAGCCGTCCTTTGTACAGGATCAAGGACTCATCGACTGCTATATTCTTTCCAGGAGTATAGATCTCTGGAAACCTGGCAGACAAATGTTCCACGACAGGCCGAATTTTGAACAACCTGTCATGATCTGGATGGTCCCGGGGCAATGCAGCAGAATTGTCATTGAAATGCAGCATGCGCTGCAGTAGCAAAAAACGATCTCTGCTCATGTATGGTGCGAAGATGGGAGTTACCCAAACCGTGCGAGTCGTCCAGTAGGACTGCAAGGTGGGTTTCTGTACTGACCCCATTTTGAGGGTAAGGCCCAAAAATATCTTCAACTCCGCCAGCGAAGTGGGAGTCCACTGGCGTGCCCTAGAACGGGGCCCTAGAGTGCCTCCGCGCTCCCTCAGAAATTGGTCTGCACGCAAATTTGTTTGCTGCACAACTTTCTGAAGAAAGTCAACATCCAAAAACAGATAGATGTAGTCGACTGGCAAAAAGTTAGCTGTATCGACTTTACATCCAGCGTCACCAGTAAAAGGTGGAATTTGGGGCTGAACCAAACAGGGGGGCTGCCAAGAGAGCACTCGTTCTGTGCTTGCGGCAGCAAGCACGTGCTCTCTGGGTTCGGCTAACCCAATGTGGTCCCGCTGCCCAGAATGTGCTTGCGAAGGGACAGCACGGATGTCGTCATTGTCTCCTTCAGACTCACTGGAAGAGGTGTCGTCAGATGGGACTCCGCCGACTGAAAAATCACTCCCAGAATCTGCCCCATTGTCCTCTCCCTCAGATGCTGTCTCAGTGTCTGCTGTCTCAGTCTCTGAGCCTACATCAGAACTGTCCTCCATAACCCGAGCTAGGGCTTGATCAGCAGTCATCCAACGAGACGCCATCTCTGCAACTGGCTAAACTGTCCCTCTAAATTACTATCCTACGTAGAAGGCAGATAGTCACAAAATTGCTTGTTGGTATGTTTGTTGTGTACAACAGGAAATGTCGTCACCTTACCTTCGCTTCTTCTCCAATTCTGCAGATTCTCTGAAAACACTGAAAAAAACAAAAAAAGAATGTATTACTTCACCTTACCACACACCCTGTGCAACAGTCATTTTTGGTGCTCTGCCTCCCATTACCTCCTCTTCTAATTCCCTCAGTACTATCCAGCAAAACTGCCACTACAGAAAAGACATGCATGCATGCATATTGTGTATATATATATATATATATATATATATATAATAATATATATATATTTATATGTTTAGAAACAAAGTGGTTGAAGGGTTGCTGGGCGGCACACTCCACTGCCGGTGCCCAGTGACAGGGAAGACCAATCTAGAAATTATCTAATGCCGAAAAATTTCACCGCACTCCATGAAGTACAAATAAACGTGTATTTTATTGCAGTCAATAACCACCAACGTGTTTCAACTCACCAAGGAGTCTTGATCACGGTCCTCGTGGAGTGCGGTGAAATTGTTCACCATTAAAAAACAACACACACAAGAATAACAAGCATTTACAATGCAATGGGTCTCGCATCTGCTCGAGTTAGAGCTATTAGCGTTATAAACTCCTAACCCAACTTTTCTTAACACATAAATTGATAATTTAAAGTTAAACTCTTTCACATAAGAGAGCCGATTCACAGCGCCATGGCCACCATGAGCATCATGTGAAGAGTTACACAAAAGGAAAAGAAGTTCGCTCGCAGTTAAACGTAACAGCAAAAGTGCAATTAGCCATGTACCAGGGGCGATGGCCAAGGCGGTAGCAAAACCTCCCCAAGGAGGGACAAAGGTAAATCATTTTCCAATGCCATCAAAGGAGTGGTAGTGATGGGCGTGAGGTGGGCGTTGTTAGAAGCCCAGATACACACCAACAAGTCAGAAAAGCAGCACATGGACGCTGTAATGCTTGTCCTGAAAAAAATATATATATCTATCTATATATATATATATATATATCTATATAGATATATATATATATATATATCTATATAGATATATATATCTATATAGATATATATATGTGTATACATATATACACATATATATGAGACTTATGTCATAAATCTTTTTCTTTTTATACATGTGTGCTTGCCCTCGGCAAAGCACACATGTATAAAAAAAAAAATGGCCCCATTGATGGTCACCCTAAGGGCTGACCACCAACAATTTGTTTTTTTTTGTTTTTTTTTTACCCTGGGGGGGCGATCGGCCTCCCCAGGCAAAACGACGTTTTTTTTTTTCCCCTGGGGTCGGCCCGTGTTCCTAGGGCCGACCCCGCCATTTTATTATTATTTTTTTTTATTTTGTGGGGGGCGCGATCGCCCCCCAAAACAGTGTCAATAATTTAAATATTGCCGGGGGGGGGGTGGCCCTTTTACGAGGGGGCCGACCCCCCCAAAGAAGATCCCTGGTGCCTAGGGGCGTTTCCTGGCCGTGGATCGCAGCCGCGCTGCGATCCACGGCCAGGAAACGGTGCCAGGGAGGCATCGATGGAAAGGGGAGAGCCTCCCCTTTCCATCGATGCCTCCCTGGCATCTGGGGAGGCCGTTTTGGCCTTTTTTTCCTCACCGGAGAAGGAAAGAACGCTTACCTCCGTCTCTCCTTCTCCAGTGGGGAAAAAATGTGACGTCAGCGTGCCTCGCGGCGCGCTGACGTCATAAGGGGGCGGGAGGGGGGTGGGATGGAGACGCGGAAGCTCTTCCGCGTCTCCTACGGTGAAAAAAAAAAATATATATATCCTCCGGTGCATTGCACCGGAGGATTTTTAACCCCCTCCCTGGTGTCGGCCACTGGTCGTGACCCGCACCAGGGAGGGAGTGTGGGCGTCGGCCAGTGGCCGACGCCCGCATTCAATGGGTTAAAGAACGAAGTCCAAATAAACATATTTTGCAAGGTAAGTGTTAGAAATTGGGTTTCTGGTTGACAGAAGTATGCACTATGATCAAGCAGGAACCGGAATCCTAGTCAGAGTATGTCACAAAAACCCTATATTACCCTGTGCTCACGGTAGAGCAGGCATGCATAACTCAAGAGGCAATTTGTGAAGTATTTGTGCAACATTTCAAACAGTAAAACAGTGACAAAACCACACAAAAAATACCACACTTGGTTAGAAAAATAAAACTTAATTTAATAAATAAAACAAGACCAAAACAACAAAGCTCCAACAAGTAGAACTTGAGTTACACATTTTTAAAGAAAAAGCTGTGGAAAACAGCTTAGATGCAAAAAGCACCAACCGGGGCTATCTGGTCATGCCGGACCGAGACAAAGTCAAAAGTTCAAGCTAACCACAATGGAGTGCAGGCCAACTACAGGGACCAAGTGAGGCCCGCTGAACAAAAGTTCCTTAATCCTTTGTGCCTCACCATCAAGATGCGGGGAGCAGGCTGAAGTGATGTGTCGGTGTTGATCCCCACAGTGGAGGTGATGCATCGATCTTTCCCATGCACTAGCAAAGATGTGTTGATTTTCTCCACACAATTGTGGCGATATGTTGGGTTTGAGATGTGGTGGTTCCAAAGGTGTTGCACCAAGGTCAATACATTCTGCATAGGGGATGCATTTTCTCCTATCCACGCAATGGGGCAGATGCACCAGTTTTGATCTATACACAATTAGCGATATACCAGTTCTGATCCACACAGTGGTGATGGTGCATAGTTTCAGCTGCAGAAAACTAGAGTGGTACCACTTGGCAGGGCAGACTCAAAGACAGCAGAGTCCAGGTGTAGATGTATGTGAGTTTGAAAGTCTTTTATGCCCCTGAGACTTCAATCAGGAGACCAGTTAGCTGGCCCTTGGAGTCGCTCTGGGTTCTGCGATGTAGAGCTGCAGGTCCAATCCTCACTCCCAGGCAAGAGGGCTGCAAGCAGGAGGTCAGCACAACATGAAATCAATTTTTCCAGAGGAGCAATCTAGCAGAGTGGCAGGCCTTTTGCAGCACAACAGTCATTCTTCCAGACAGAGTATCCACAGGTCCAGAAGTGTACTGAAGAGGTAGAGCCTGAGGCCCAGTCCTTCTACTCAGTTGTGCCTTTGAAGTGGAGAAAACTTCAAATGAGTCTTTGAAGTGCACTAATGTCCTCCCTTCCTGCCCTGGTTCTGGATTCACTACAAGAGTATGCAGCCCTTTGCAGGGGAACAGGACACAGCATATTTAGGTGTAAGTGTGAGGCTGTGGTCAGCTCTTCCCTCCCATCCTGTTCTGATGGTGATCAGAGACAGGCTGCAGACACACAGGGCTAAGAGCAGGAAAATGCCAACCTTCTAAAAGTGGTATTTTCAAAATTGTAACAATAAATCTGACTTTACCATTAAAGAGGATTCATCATTACAATTCCAAACATACTAAACATGACAGATCTACCTCCTCTCAATCAGGAATTACACCTTTTTAATTGTAATGGGGAATCCCCAATGTTATCTTGTGAGAGGGATATGCCTCACAGTAGTAAAAAAACAAATTTGAGAGTTTTTCACTACCGGACATGTAAAACTTAAAAGGACATGTCCTGCCTTTCAATTACACAGCACCCTGCCCTACGGACTACTGAGGGCTTATATGTAATAAAAAGGGAGTTTAAGGCTTCACAATGCGTTTTAAATGTCAAGTCAACATGGCAGTGTGACACTGCATTCAGGTGGCAATGGAAGGCCTGGGGCATGTTTAAAGGTTTACGTAAGTGGGTGGCACAATCAGTGCTGCAGACCCACTAGTAGCATTTAATTTGCAGGCCCTGGGCACATGTAGTGAACTTGAAGAGGAACTTATTAGTAAATTAAATGTGCCAATTAGGTCTATACCAATCAAACCCTGTTTAGGGGAGTGAGCACAAGCACGTTAGCACTGGTTAACAGTGGTAAAGTGCACAGAGTCCCAAGGCCAGCAAAATTGAATAAAGCTAAATTGGAGGCAAGCAGGCAAAATGTTTGAAGGAAGACCACACTAAAGCTTATGGGTCTAACAGCAAGGCATTCTGGTTACACGCTTTCAGTGTTAAATTATCTAAAGTTGTTATGGGAAGCTAGTTTGGATCTTATGACCCATGCACAGAAAGAACCTAGGAAGAGTTTCCATAAGATCAATGCACATAATTGGCTACCATTGAAAAGTTGGCTTAAAGCATATTTTAATTAAGGTACATAATAATTAGAATCTCTCACATATTAGTCATTTATGACTTTTTAAGGTATCTTTCACCTCCTATGTCAATGTTTAGGATGAAGTAAGAAAAATGTACGTATCTGTACTTGTGTTGACATGCCATCCGTAACATATTTTACTGTTTTATCTGTTTTATAAAGAACCTAGAAGGAAGTATATATGAGTGGAAAAGCTAAGCTAAATTTACCAAAAAGGTGTTAAAATGTAACAAATCAGGGCCCAAAGCTTATTATATACATTTAAAACTAAATGTAGGGAGCTGCACAAGAGAAATGTGGTACAGTATATGTTGGCATAAAATAAAGCAGGACTTAAATAAAGGGAATTAGAGACCTTTTTAAAGTGCTTAACAAAGATAACTGGATTTATGATTTATTTCACTACACTCCCCTGATGAGGGAATCTGTGTGTGACTTTGGCTTGGGTATTGTATAAAGTTATTTCAAGAATTCAAGGAGTATTCTGAGTGGGGCATCTAGCAGAAGGTGAGGAAGTGGCCTGGGTGGTTGTCTGATTTATTATGCCTTGCAGTTGAATGGATGATATAGACAGCAAATCCCATGTGGCCCACATGCATGCTTATCTCCGCTAATATGAATTGACCAATGAAATTAGCTGTAGTGCTAGCACCAATATTTATGTTCCTTATGAAATTAGGGGCAGTACAGGCTCCTGCAATGGGGATGTAATACTCCTCTTTACCATCAGGTTACAGGATGGTTGTTCTACTGGACTTTGAATATTGATAACACTAAGGAATACTGGGCAGTTGCTTAATTTTTCAGCATACACAAGAAATGTGAACTACAACATGGGTCAAGTGCCTTTGTGTACTTTTATGGGCTTTACCTCTGCTTAATACAAGCCACCCTGCTACTCTTGGGTCATTCTAAGTTTTCAACAAGGGGAGAATTCTGCAAACAGTATAAAGATATTGTGGAATGACGCCTCATTTTACAATTTACAGTTCAGTACTATAGTTAATAAGACAACTACAATTTGTCAAATAGCCTGGTCATTAAAATGATGATTAAATTAATTTTCACATCTTCATGAGCATGTGCAATGATAATGTTAAGGTGTTCACAACCCACAGCTAACACATGTTTCACCTCACTACTGCGACTTTCCGAACTCTGAAAATCATAAATATATAGTATTAGTGTAATATTAATAGCTGAAAATAAATATATGTCCACATTGTCTTGAAGAGTATATTCTCCACAAAAACATGTGGTTAATTTTTCATTTGTAAAGCAATAAATGCGATGTCAGCTCTACAACTTTACTGATGACGTTGTCAAAATTAGTCGGTGGGGCCTTTTTAAGGTCGAGCCTGCGTTGCATGCGTTTGCGCATGCGTATCGCAGCGAGACTCTTTAGTGTTTAGAAAAGGGCTCGGAGCCCTGCCAACATCACGTCAGTGTTTTTTATTGGTTTGTGGGCTTACCTAATAAAATCTGCTTGGTTTCATTAGTCAAAGGCACACATACGGCATGCCTTTTCCAGTGGCTAGCCCTCCTAGAGCGCAGCGACCAAGTACAGAAAACATGCGAGGCTCGCTGTTTTCCATCTGGCTCGTGGACTTCTTTTTCTCTAATTTACGAGCGCGGTCTCGCTTGGCAGGAGTCGAGCGCTTTACATAGTTAATTGCACTTTTTCGGTTACGTATATAAATGCACTTTTGCCCGATAGGTGAAAAGTCGGGTTAGGAGTTTCAACGCTATCAGCTCTAAAATGAGCAAACGCGAGACCTGTTGCATTGCAAATGCTTGTTTCTGTAAGTCACTACTTCTTACATTGAGGTTATCAACGACTTACTACTCGTGGTGTACCTGCAGTTAATAACAATAGAGTATTCATTAACTCTGCTGACTGGGATCCCTTTCTGGCATTGTAGAATGGCTGAAACACAGCAAAGATGAGGTTGTCATATGAAGGGAGGCAATTTTTGATGACCGGAGGAAATGAATAATGAAAAATTAAAATACATAGGGAGGAATAGATAATTGCTATTTCAGTCTACTATACCATGAACTGAAGCGATGGATACCAGCCAAAGCACTTAGAGACTGTCTGATGATTATGGTTTCACTTGAAATTCAACATAAATCTCAAGAATGCCCCCTCTCCAAAAAAATGTAATTCTGTCTGTCAAAACCCTTTGGACCATGGACAGTCTTTAGGTACTATTTGAATATATTACGAAGCAAGTACAAATTCTAGAATGGCACCCTAACAGATTGATCCTGGCAGGAACAGAGCACAGCTCACTTGTTCTGTATATAAAGAGAATAAACCCTCTAATGAAGACGTAGTCGCATATGACAGCACCATTATTCTGGAAGCTTGAGGTTTCTCATCTTAGCCACAGGCACGACCTGTGGGTTATAAGGCTGGAAAATAATATTACTCATTACATTAAAAAGTGGAAGGTGGGATTCCTTAAATATTGGCTAGAGAAAGGAACATGCTGTGACCAACACCACACCTAAATGGAGGCATCGAGGAATACGCCACAAGCACCAGACACAGCAAAAAAACAAATGAATGACCAGTGACATTCATTTCCTAAAGAATGTATGATGATTCAGTAAGAGAACACCTACAAGGCACTGCCTCATAGTTGAATAACAAACTGGTGCTGTCCCAGTAATAAGCAACAGGGTCTTGACTAGTTTGTTGTTAACTGTTTGCCATCACCATCCCATTGCTTCGCTCTGAAATCTCTGACCTGGAGTGTGCAGCTTTTGGGAGTTCATGATGTTAAGGTTCCTAATTATAGAAGTTAGCATCACACGGTTGTAGAAAACCTATTCAGAAATGATGATTGACTTCTTTCTACAGACTCTGAATATGGCTGCTGCCAAAACTGCAGAGAAGATAATTTGAGCAGGATAAAATCATCTGAACAACTAACTTTGTGAGAGCCCTTGAAGAAATAGAATATGCATGAAACCCATGTAAATTATCAATCTGAACCTTTTAAATACATACCTTATTTGCATCTTTACTATCTATGCCCATTATCCGGCTACTTCTAACATTGTCGTCTATTTGAGGAAAATGGAGACTTAACTACTTCTCTCAAAAACATCAACATAAGAAAGAGAACCAACTATTTGCAACCCACTGGATATATGACCCCTACTGTGTGATGCAGAGATTAGATTCTGTGTACAAAGTGATTATTTGCCCCTCTTGGTAAAAAAGAAAGTAGTTCCAGATGGTCGCTTCAAAGCCCATTCATACCCTACTGCCTCAGTGCTGACTTACAAATGCCTTTTTCTACAATTAGAGCGAAAGGACACTGAACATTTTAATGAGTGGCTAGTTGGGAAGGAAATAGCACACTAAAGATACAGTTGTGTATGCTTTGCAAAACATACAGTAAAAACAGCAAGATTATGCAGAAAAGCTGATTTTGCTGCATTTTAATGTTATAAACTGTCAGTTACAGAATAGTCATCATATGCAAACAGTACAATTGGTCATGCGTAGAGGAAGTCACATAAGAAATTTGCAATAGAAAGCGAGTATCATAGCACACCTTACGTCTCAAAGGCATATAGCTACGTAACTTGGAGTTGAAGCAGAAGGTGGTCAGAAGCCGACCACAGTGACCTCACTTGGATACAAAAGAAAGGGCACAGGGCTGTAAAGGCACCGAGTGTCGGATAATGGGATTAAATATAAATCTACAGACATCAATAGGCAACACAGTCATACAACCTTGGTCACAGGGCTATCAGGCACAGTGCGGAGTAAGATTGAATAGGGCTCCATACATCTTGAGGTCTGGAGGTAGGGGTTTGTGCCAGGGTGCATGTTTTCCACTCCGCCATTGCATGTCGACTTAAATTGGAGCCAATCAGTGCAGGTGGGCACCCTAGACTATCCTCAGACCATTGACACTCTGTGCTTGGCCAGGAAAGGGCCATAGCAGTCAGCCAATGATCCTCCTGCAGGACATCCTTCACATAGCCCCGCAATATGACCCGCAGATTAGGATCTAGTAAGTTTGGCATCAAATTCTATATAACTAGGAGTATCTCTCGGAGGTGTTAAGAGATGAGGGGACATTGGGGACATTTCCACACGAGATGGAGAAACCCAGAATTGTCCTGATCAAAATATAGGCAGTTATGGTAGATATTAGGGTCGATATTGTGCTGACACTTAGACGTACTGTAAGTCCCATGCAGGCATTTATAATGCAACAATTTGTGTTAATAGTTCATGGAGATTGTGTAAAAGTCTGTACTGGAACAACCGGGCCAACTAGTCCGTGGCTGGAATAAATGACAGACATAGGGAACATCCCTGTCACATTCCCCGTGCCACTGGGAAGAACACAGATGGGAGGCGGTTAGCAAAAACATGCACCAGTGGATGTACATG
Organism: Pleurodeles waltl; assembly: GCF_031143425.1. Taxonomy (NCBI): domain Eukaryota; kingdom Metazoa; phylum Chordata; class Amphibia; order Caudata; family Salamandridae; genus Pleurodeles; species Pleurodeles waltl. Next base: position 261,044,512 of record NC_090451.1, on the reverse strand, counting down.
CAGCAACCAGATAAGAGCAAGGTATGCCAAAACGTTGGAGGGCCTCAAACAGGAATGGTCACCCAAGAAGTCAAACACCTGGTCTGCATCTAGCAGTGGATGGCCACCTTAACCTCCTCGTTAATTTGACTGAGAAAACAGTACGAAGGTTCAATGCCGTGGATCTATGTGAGACAAACCTCTATTTTTTAGGGGCGACTATGCACTCCAACAGATGAGCACGTTTGGTGGCAATGATGTTATCAAGGATCTTATTGTCACAATTTGTTAACGAAAGGGGCTGATAGGAGCCGCATTTGACGGGTCTGTACCAGGTTTAGGGAGAAGAGAGATAACATCTTCTCACATCGAGGATTGCAGTTCTCCATCTTGGAGTGCCTTGGAGTAGACCTCAATAGGGCGGAGAGCAAGAATACTTTTGTATGCTTTACACAAAATCACTGGTGAGCCCGTCAGTGCCAGGGGCCTTAAAGCTAGCAAGGGAGTTAATGGCAGCAATGACTTCTTCCAGAGAGCTTGGGTGACTAAGAAATTGCCAGTGGCAATCATCAAGCCACACCAATGCAAAGTCATCAAGTTAGTTGACAAAATGATTCAGGGGTCTCATGCCTCCGGTTGCAGAGAGCCAAGAGAAATCATGTACGAATGTTGCTAGGATGTCCTTATTGTCAATGAGCACTAGTCCGTCATCATACTGTATAACAACAATATGAGATCTGGTCCTTTCCCTCTTAAACAACCAAGCCAACGGTCTTTCACCTTCACCTTACTGCCTAACCAGGGCATTTCCCCAAGTGATGTTTTCACCTCCTTTGAAATATGGGCTGCAAAACTTTACTACATAACGTTAAGGAATCAGTATTCGAAAGGAACGCTCTGAAAACTCCCACTCAAAATAGTGATTCATTAACGTTTCCTAAACAATTTTAATAACTTGGAAAACCTTTTCCAAATTGTTCAATGTGTTTAGAATATTCAAAAAAGTGTTCTAGTGGTAGGAAACCCTCAGATTTACTGAGTGTAAGGGTTTGGAACTGTTAAAACACTGAATACATGCGGCCAAAACCTTTATCCTTATGGTGTAATCCCGAGTGATTCTGACACAATTTAGTGATCTCTGCTAGTAATATTACATTATCACTTATGAGGACTACATTTCATAGGCAAACACACACACATTGGTTATTGCAAGACTATAGACATTCAGGGCAATGCTTTTTTGGTTAGTATTCTGCGATTTATGTTTGTCGGTTTGAGAAATACAACAAAATATTATGCTATTCGTTCAAAAGGAAAATATCTCCACTTTTAAAGTCTAGGATAAGTACAACTTTAGCTGTATCTCTGTAGCACATGTAAATTAGACATAATAAATTATGTACACCCATGAAAAGCTGTGGGTCAGCCCCCTTCAACCAGTGTTTACTGCTACTGTCATTCAAGCATAACACAAAACAGCATACTTCCAGCCAGTCGCCATCCACTCGTGGTTTCCTTAACTCTCAATCAAATTTTGTGTCAATCCGCAAGCCTGTCATAAGATGTTTCCAGCATCAGGCAGTGCAACTGATGGTATCTGTCATATTACATATATATCCACATTGGAATGGAGTACATCTTTTACTTTGGTTAGTCCCTCACTTGCAGTGGCTGACTGATCTCAGCACCCATGCGCCATTCTCCCAAACCTCTTTTACACCTTAATTGGAAGGAAACATAGCAGGTACAGAGTACTGTGTAGGAGACATAAACACATCTTCTTTGAGCCAATGACTCTTTAAAACAGCATTGTGCAGTGCACACAGGGCAGGCCGGTGCACAAGATGCCTGAAACTGCAGCTTTCTTTCACTGCCTAAAGCCCTGAATTCAGGCCAGGACAGTAGGCAGCGAAAGCTACTATTTCAGTCCTTGTTTGTGCACCAGTGTGCACAAACAACGACAAAACAAAGAGAAAAACATGAGGACTTACCTGGGTCTTCTCAGGGGACCTCCTCTTCTTGTCATCTGATGGTGATGACGAGTCATCTCCAGCAGCTGCCTCCTGTGCCCTGATGAGTGCTGAAGCCCAGTTATGGGCTGCACAGCACAAGTGTAGACTGCACTTGCGCTGTGCAGCACATCCTGGGCAGCAGCGTGAACCTGGTTAGCTCCACTCCGCTGGCAGGGCTAGCGGAGTTTTGTTTTATAACTTTGTGCTCCAAGCGGAGAGCAGAGTTCCAAAAACTCTGTTAGCTCCATCAGCAGAGCAGAGCCCCCCACTTACCACTACTCAGAACTAAATTGACCTCAGTTATGCCTGTCAGGATTTCAGAAAGGGATTTCTGGCAGGTGCAACTTGTGTATACACCATGTGCCGCAAGTGTGAATATCTTTGCACCCATAAATCCCACTCAAGATGTGGGCATGAGTGCAATCCAAAATGTAGCTAGCACAGGAATTTTGTGAAAGCCTGCAGTGTATTTTGACAAACTCCTCACATTTCCCTTTTCCAGCCTAGAAAGGGTTGGGGATGTTAGGCCAATTGCTGGCATAAATTCCTTTCCCAGTTGAGAAGGGAAATGGATCACTCTCAGATTTTGAGGAAAGTGTTCGCTCTATGCGGAGTTCTCCACCAAGAACAACACCGTGCAGAGTGAATTGATTCTGATTCATGATTTTCCTTGGTGCAGCTTTCATGTGGATTTCAATCTAAGTTCATGAATTCTAGAAAGAAGTATATCGAATTGCACTTCGATATAGATTTACAAATTAAAGTGTGGTCTTACTACTTTCTTCATGAATAGGGCACACTCTAACTCAAAACTCAAGCAGACATCTTCAAACAAAGGGACACTTTAAAAAGATGGTTGTTAGAGATGCAGGACTGAGTAAAGAAGACTGTGTTCTTGTGCTCTTGGGTGGAGTACCACACCCTAAGTGGTGATCGTTGCTGAATGTGAATCATAGCTGAAGGTGAAATGGTCAACCAGGTTAGTGCAGCCTACTCTTTTTTCTTTTTTTTTTATTAACAAACGCACAAAGGGCAGGTTCATTGCTGAAAAGCAAAATGAAAATGTAATTGACATTCACATGTATTATCTAACAATCGCCATAACGTTAATACCCATGATGGTACATCGATTATTTACTTACTGACAGAATTAGAATATGTACTTCTGTGTTTTGTATGTCTGCACCAAACAGTTAAGGGGCAGATGAAAGCTATTTTGGTCTTGTAGCATGCACCGTCCCTTTTTTGTGAGTCAGTAACCTGTTACCGACTTGCAAAATAGGGATTGCGACTCGCTTTTAGGAAAGGGGGTTACAGGCCTATGTATGATTGTTTTGGGGCCGTACATACAGTCGCAAAACAATCACAGTTACTATCAATTTCAAATTGGTGGCAACCCATTTGCAAACGGGAGGGGGTCCCCCATTTGCAACCTGCCTCATGAATATTAATGAGGTAGATCCCTTGCCACCCATTTGGAAATCGCTAACAGTGCGCATTTTGGGCCAGATGTAGCAATATTGCAAATTGCGACTTGCAATTTGCGAGTCCATCCGACTCGCAAATTGCAAGTCGCAATTTGCAATGCAGTACGGTGTCTCAGACACCGACTGCGACTCGCTATGGGGTCGCAATGACCCACCTCATCAATATTCATGAGGTGGGTCGCAAATTGCGGCCCCATAGCGAGTATAGGCACTCGCAAACATGGAGGCCTGCTGTCGTCAGCAGGCCTCCATGTTAGCGACCTGCTTTTCAATAAAGCAGTTTTTTTTTTTTTGAAGTGTAGCCCGTTTTCCCTAAGGGAAAACGAGCTGCACTACAAAAAAAAAACGAAACCTTTAGTTTCGGATTTTTCAGGGCAGGGAGTGGTCCCTTGGACCACTCCCTGCCCTGAAAAAATAATATGGGGTCCAGTCACAAAGGGGAAGGGGTCCCATGGGGACCCCTTCCCGTTTGCGAGTGGGTTACCATCCACTTCAAGTGGATGGTAACTGCGACTCCATTTGCGACCGCGTACGCGGTCGCAAATGGAGTTGCATACCAGTCTGACTCGCAAATAGGAAGGGAACACCCCTTCCTATTTGTGACTCTGAAATGCATTTTGCGAGTCGGTCCCGACTCGCAAAATGCATTTCTGCATAGCAAACTCAGGTTTGCGAGTCGCAAACGGCGATTTTCGCCGTTTGCGAGTCGGAAACCGTTTGCTACATCTGGCCCTTTGTTTTGTCACTCGCAATTTGCGATTCACAAATAATCCCAAATTGCGAGTCACAAAAAAATGGTCGTACATCTAGCCCTCGGTTCATGATGCGTGTAAGTACAGCGCTCCTGCGCGCAACATACACATTTCTCTATTAGTGAATTGACGGGGGCACACAGGAAAAACTGATGGGGCTACCTAAAAGAAATCTGTCTCGTGTCCTGCTGCATTTAACAGATGGAGAAGAGAGGGGTCAGGACAAATAGAGCTGGGACACAGGCCCCTACTGCCCCCTATTCGGACAGACCTCCATCTTGAGTCACCCAAGAGAGAGCTTACTAAAATATTCCAAATGCATTAAAGACATGAAATAAATACAAAAAAAATCCAACTCGATTTCCTATTAGGAAATCACGCAAACCTTTTAGGGCTTATTGCATTTATGTAAATTTGTTCAGAACACTTGGCAAAAGGAAAAGAAGTGTGGAAAAGGAACAAATCAATAGCAAAAGACAATTCTGTATTCTAACACCTTCAATTTCATCTGAAAAACACGCCATTGATCTTGCAAAGAATCAACACTGCTTTAAAGCTTTTTTACCGAGCTTAAATCAAGTACTTTCTGAAAACATATGACTTTATGGGGCAGTTTAGTAACAAATATTGATTTTTATTGCAAGCGTAAGAAGATTTATAATGAAGAGGACCAACTACATCTGAAAATTAACGAGGTATTACGTGGTGTGGATTGGTTTTCTTTCTGAAACTAGCAACTCAAACGTTGTTATTGGGCCCCATCTAGGGGTAGATTAGGTGAACTTTTTTTAACCTAAACCGTGCCTCACTGGATGCATGTTAGTAGCGCAGTCAGCTTTAAAGGCAATGATTTTCAGATGTAGATGCTCGCTTGAAATATAGTGGTCAGACATTAGCCAGTGGTCTCTACACAATAGATAGATCCACCGCCTAATTAATTTCAGAGCTGATTCTGATATGACGTTTTGTTTATTACCATGTTTATTTCTAGGCTTTAATGAAACGTCAACGAGACACCCTTAGGCCACCTAGTCGTGCATACAAATAAAGAGTGGGATAGAGTTGATGGACGTCTTTAGGTTAGTTTAGGTCATGTTTGTAGCATTTGTAATATGCAAACGCGCCATATGCATTGTATGGTATATGGACTCTGTGGGGCATATTTGTACTCCGTTTGCGCCGGAATTGCGTCGTTTTTTTGACGCAATTCCGACGCATAACTAACTCCATATTTATACTTTGGCGTTAGACGCGTCTAGCGCCAAAGTCCATGGAGTTTGCGTAATTTTTTAGCGTGGACACCTACTTTGCGTTAATGATATGCAAGGTAGGCGTTCACGTCTAAAAAATTGACTCCGAGGCATGTGCGCCGTATTTACACTCCCGGGCAAAAATCACGCCCGGGAGTGGGCGGGTCAAAATAAATGACGTACGGCCGCTTTTGCGCCGTTTTTTAGTGCCTGGAAAAGGCAGGCGTTAAGGGACCTGTGGGCTCTGAAGGAGCCCAGAGGTGCCCTCCCATGCCCCCAGGGACACCCCCTGTCACCCTTGCCCACCCCAGGAGGACACCCAAGGCTGGAGGGACCCATCCCAGGGACATTAAGGTAAGTTCAGGTAAGTCATTTTTTTTTTTTTTTTTTTGTGGCATGGGGGGCCTGATTTGTGCCCCCCTACATGACACTATGCCCAATGACCATGCCCAGGGGACAGAAGTCCCCTGGGCATGGCCATTGGGCAAGGGGGCATGACTCCTGTCTTTGCTAAGACAGGAGTCATTTCTGTGGGGGTTGGGAGTCGAAAAAAATGGCACAAATCGGGTTGAGGTGAAAAATTTGCCTCAACCTGACTTGCCCCATTTTTTGACGCCCAAGGCCCATATCCCCCTACGCCGGCGCTGCCTGGTGTACGTTGTTTTTTTCCACGCACACCAGGCTGCGCCGGCGGCTAACGCCGGCTAACGTCATTGATTAAATACGGTGCCCGCATGGCGCTTCAGAATGGCGTTAGCCGGCGCTAATTTTTTTGACGCAAAACTGCGTTAGCGCAGTTTTGCGTCAAAAAGTATAAATATGGCCCTGTGTGTCCTTTCCGTACGTTTCTTGGATTTCTCATCAATTAGAGTCATAATCGTGTGGTGTTATTATGTTTGGTCAGAGCAGAGCTGTCTGTCACATGTATTCATAATAATGATTAGTACTGGTTCAAGATAAGAATACGATGAGTCGGATCCGGACTTCTGTGGGTCTATGTGGGATAATCATTTTTAGTTAATTTTTTTAGGGAGAGCGTGCAAGCACTCTGGCCTGTTGCAATCTATCTATGGGCTTTAACCACGCCTACCGCACGCCCATCACTATCACTGATTCGTGGGCTCGCCTTTCAAAAATCCTTTGTTATTATTGATAACTGCTTTACGTTTAGTTACAGTCTTCGGCATCGACCCTGTTACATGGATAATTGCACGTTCATCAATATGTTTGACTTCGAGTAAACTTCTTTTTCCTTTTGTGTCTCTCCTTCTCGCTCAGGCTCATGGCAGCCATGGCACTTTGAATCAGCTTCAGTATAACAACTTTTTTACTTTTCATTTTCAATTTATGTGGCAAGAAAAGTCCAGTTAGAAATTTACAATGCTAATAGCTCAAATTCGAGCAAACGTGAGACCCATTGCATTTAAAATGCTTCTTTCTACTGAGATGAGCAGAGGTTCAGGAACAAGCTTCTGAGTGGTGTTGTTACATCACCAAAGTCACATGGACTGTGAAAAATCCAAGAGGCGTGCAAAGAACAAGTATTTTAAATGAGCTACGGCAATTCAGCAGGAGAGTTGTGTGGGTGTGGTATGTAGATTGTGGTGCAATTAATTACCAAAGCATAGAGTGGAACAGCACCATCAATAACAGGCAGCCCAGTTTCCATTGAAATGGATAGAAAATTCTCACTGAAATGCAGTTTTACTGATAAAGCTATATAGTGCACAAACAATAATGTGTGTTAATGCAGTTTCAGTGAATATTTATCATGTGCACATCACTTAGGCCCTCATCATGACATTTGCGGTAAGTGATAAAGTGGAGGAAATACCGCCAACAGGCTGGCGGGAATTACCGCCAAATTATGACCATGGTGGTGAGAACTCCCATAGACAGCCAATATACCACACCATCCGCCAGGGCTTTAACACCACGCACCACAGGGGTTGCCAGGCGAAAGGCAAAGTACCGCCTATCATATTATGAAACAGGTAACCCATTTCCGGGGTGGTGCCAGTGCCATCAAAAGCCTGGCAGAAACAGAATACAGAGAAAGAAAGACTCACCAACAAGTACACAGAAGTCTCTGCCGCTGCCATGGAACCGGATCTTCAAGTCTTCCCGATGCTCTTCTATGCCATGCTCCACCTGGAACACCAATGCCGACGAAGATGACGACGGTGAGTACAGCTGCCTAGCACACAAGGGAGGGAGGGAGGAAAATTAGAGTGACACACACACGCACAACACACACCAGGCACACACGCACCATACACACAACCAGCTGCAGACATAAATCAATCGCACACAACACAGAGCACAATAAAACAAGGACCAGCTTTCGGAAGTACTGAAAATGTATTAGCAAGGGAAAAACCAACACATGAACCTGATATGTACAATTGTCCACAAAGGGCCAGCGCCCAGTCCAAAGTACAAAGGGCCCACATGGCCACAGGGCACAGTCCAAGGCCCAACTTGTTTCCTGACAGCAACTGCACTGAACTCTGCAGGGGCATCATTTTGCAAGTGGGCAGGCACCTCAGGGGGATGTGTGGTGGTGGGCACTTCAGCCGAAATCGGGAACGGTCCCACTGTTCTGGAGGGGGCTCCATGCCCATTTCTCTGTGCTGGGGAGTGCAAGGCCACAGTCTCTCAGGTGAGTGACTTGCCCACTGGCTCTGGAGGGGGCTCCATGCCCATTTCTCTGTGCTGGGGAGTGCAAGGCCACAGTCTCTCAGATGGGTAACTTGCCAGAGGGTTCTGGAGGGGGCTTCTTGTACAGCAGTCCCAGGAGGGTAGCCTACATACCCTCTGCTGGAGGTGAGGGTTGCACTGTCTCATCTGGAGGTGAGGGATGCACTATGTCAGCAGGTGCCTACTGGGCAGCCTCTGCTGGAGGTGAGGGCTGCACTGTTTCAGCGGGTAAAGGTGCAGTGTCTGCAGGAGGAGTGAGCTGCACTGCCTCAGCTGGAGGTGAGGGCTCCGTGACCGCTGGTGATGGTGATGTCATTCTGCCAGCCTCTGCTGGAGGTGAGGGCTTCTTCCCCTTCATGGCAGGAGTCGAGGTCTTCTTTCCCTTCATGGCAGTAGTCAAGGGCTTCTTTCCCTTCATGGCAGGAGTCAAGGGCTTCTCCCCCTAGATGGCAGTGGCTGTGGGATCCCTACCCTTCCGGGCTGGTGGAGTGGGAACCATCACTGTCTTGCCTCCATAACTAGGAGGTACCTCACTGTCCACCTGGACATTTTGGCTGAGGTGCTGGCTGGGTCATTGGGACCCTGCTCTTACGGGCAGGATGGGGGGAGGGGGAGGGAAGAGGTCAATTTGGGCAAGGAAAAGCTTTTTAGGGATGATGGGGTGGGAAAGGGGAGGAAGGATGGGAGTGGAGGTTTAGGGAATGGTTGCTGGAGGAATATGTCTGCTGGACTTGGGTGCAGGTGCATGGTGAGTGTGCTGATGTGAGGTGGATGGCTGTTGGGTGTCTGAGTGCTTGCGTTTGTGTGCTTGAGGAGGAGGGGGTAAAGACAGAGTTGGAGAGGACACAGGGGTTGCGTGCATGGATGTTGTGGAGGTGTCTGCTAGTGAGGTGTGTGTGCTGCTTGGTGTGGCGATGCTGGTAGTGGATGTTGAAGCAGTGCATGCAGGTGTGAGTGTGGACATGACCGTGAGGGAGGTGTAGGAGGTGGAGGAGGGGGAGATAGTGGAGGCACTGGACGTGGTTGTGTCTGTAAGTGACTGGTGCTTGCATAAGTGTTTGTGTGTTGAAGTGTGGTGTCTGTGTTTGACTGTGCTACTCTTGTGTGTTGTCTTGAGTGCATTCTCGTCTGTATGTGTGCATAGGATGGGTTGGGGTTGAGAGACTGGGACTGGGAAGTTGTAGTTGGAGGGGGGACGGTAGGGACAGGGACAATGGTTGCCATCAGAGAGGAGGCCAGAGCCTGAATTGATCTCTGTTGCGCCACCAATCCACAGTGGATGCCCTCCAGGAATGTGTTTCATCCTGCATCTGGGATGCCAGGCCCTGGATGTCATTCACAATGGTTGACTGCCCTACAGAGATGGATCTCAGGAAGTCAAAAGCCTCCTTACTCAGGGCAGCAGGGCTCACTGGGGCAGGGCCTGAGGTGCTGGGGTGGAGGAGATGCCCACCCTCCTGGGTGAGTGGGCACGGGCAACTCACTGAGGGGCTACCAGGAGGGTGGTGCTGGTAAGGGGGTAGCGGTTGTCCCTGCAGCTGGAGTGGTCACAGAGGTGTCTGCCACCACAAGGGAGCTTCCATCGGAGGAGGTCTGTGTTATCACCTACTGTCTCTGCAGTGGTGCTCCCCTTGCCTTCCATGCCACTGGTTCCCGTCGGTGGACTCTGCCTCCTGGGTCCTGTGGGATGCAGCTCCCTCTGTTGCCAGGGCCCCTGCTCCTTCCGCCAGATGTTGCTAATGCACACATGGACAGTATGACAGAAGATGAAGGGGAGAGAAAGAAAGGGAACACTGGGTCAATTACTGCACCAACACCACAGTTGGCATACTCAGCACCGTCACACACAGGGATAAGGATTGAGCACTATGCATTGCACTGCCATTGCCACAGCAAGATGAGGGCCGAACACCACCAACTGCACACCTCCTTGGTCCCACTAAGCCCTGCCTGACATGGAATGCAACCTAGCTAGGTTACCTTGTTTTACCTTTTAAACATTACCCTGAAGCTGGATCATGCTGCAATGTCTGGACTGGCATTAAGGGGCACCCACTAACTGACACCCACCAACCGGATCCCATGCCACCTAGAAATTATTGTTGTAACGGCCACTGTACTCACCCCCTTGTGGCTGCTGTGATGTCCTCAAGCACCCATCCCATGGGTAGGCCACCACCAGTATGCGGCCCGGCGTCTCAGGTCCTCCCACCGTTTCCGACAGTGGGTGCTCCGCCTGCCATAGACCCCTAGGGTCGACACGTCCTTGGCGATGACACGCCATAATCCCTTCTTTCAATGGTCGCTGACCTGCAGAGGCGACACAGACAGGAGAACACCATTAAATGTAGAATCCAGCCTGTTACACATATGGCCCATCAATCCCATTTCCTTCACCATTGGCATAGACATCAGCCGGCACACACCATGTACACCACCACATGACATCAACCCCCCCAATGACACAATGCTTGCACACACATCTCCATGCATCCTTCCAACATGCATCGTGCCCAAGGTGTACTCACCTGTTGGTCTGGAGGCCCATACAGCAGTCCGTACTGGGGAGGACCCCATCCACCAATCGTTCCAAAGTGAAAGCAGGGGCCCTTTCCCTGGTCACACGGGCCATGGTAGGTTCCAGACACAGGTCACAGCAACACACGCAGTGTAGGTGTTCTCCTGTTGAAAGTCAGGAAACAAGTGAGGAATCAGAAAGAAAATGGTGGTCACGTCTGCGGCGGTGCACACCGTCTCAGCGCAGGCACATGTCCCCATTGGCCACTGTACTCCATAGAGCCCCATATTATCCAATGAGGAATTGCACGGCGGTTCAAAACTGCCTACCACCACGACACACAACGATGGAGGAGTTACCTCACTTCCACCTGTCCCTACATACAGGACAGGCGGTCGCCATGTCATGGTGATGGACAACCATCAGATAAAGATTTACTGCACCACTGCTTAGATTTGCACATACCTAGTCATTCCTATTGTCCCATCACATAAATGCAGCATGTACACTGAGGTTTTGGTTTCATTGTTCAAAATGTGACAGCCTACTCACTCTTGTGTCCCTTAGATACCTACCGCTGCAGATGAATGGGAGGAGAAGATGAACCCCATGTACAGATCCCTTGTGGACTTGGCTACACTGGAGGACAGGCACATTATACTGACTTATAGACTGGACAGGGCCACAATCACAGAGCTGTGTGCCCAATTGGAGCTTGATCTGATATCAGCTATCTGTCATCCCACTGGGATCCCCCCTCTTGTGCAAGTGCTATCAGCGCTGGTTCTTTCCAAGTGACAGTAGGCTTGGTAGCTGGAATGTCACAGCCAATGTTTTCTATTGTGCTGGCAAAGGTCTTGTCTGGCCTGGTGAAACACATGTGCAGCTACATTGCTTTCCCCCAGGTGGAAGATTTGGCCACTGTAAATGCAGCATTCTATGCAATGTACCATATCCCCAATATAATTAGTGCGATTGACGGTACACATATTGCATTAGTCCCTCCCCGCCAGAATGAACAGGTGTTCAGGAATCATAAGAGTTTCTATTCACTGAATGTCCAAATGGTGTGCCTGGCGGACCAGTACATCTCCCATGTCACTGCCAAGTCGGTGCATGACGCCTTCATCCTGAGGAATAGCAGCATCCCAAATGTGATGGCCCAACTACAGAGGCACAGGGTGTGGCTAATAGGTGAGCCAGAACCCCGACCCACAGTATGTCAGTGTATGCCTTCAATTGTTATCCCATAGCATTGTGTAAGGCTAAATGTTGACCCTCAAAACCTGGAGGTGACTCTGGCTACCCAAACCTATCATGGCTGCTGACCCCTGTAAAGGAATGACATGACAGGGGCTGAGGACCGTTATAATGAGTCACATGGGCAAACCAGAAGAATAATCGAGCGGACCTTCGGCCTCCTGAAGGCCAGGTTCAGGTGCCTCCGTCTGATAGGTGGATCCCTGTGCTACTCAGCCGAAAAGGTCTGCCAGATAGTAGTGGCATGCTGCATGTTGCACTACATGGCATTCAGGTGACATGTGCCTTTTCTGCAGGAAGAGGGGACTGAGAAGACCCTGTGGCAGCAGTGGACCCTGAGGACAGTGAGGATGAGGAGGCAGAGGATGAGGACGAGGACAACAGAACATCAGTTATCCATCAATACTTCCAATGACAAACAGGTGAGACAGTGGAAATGACCATTACTCTGACTATTGATTTACCTGTGTGCCTGTGGCATGATGGCATTCATTTCCTTTGCATCTCAACATACTGTCACCTATGGCTTCTCATTTTCCAGATGTTGGTGATATGACAACATTGTCCTGATGTGATCGCTACAGACAGTTCCAGGTCATTATTTATTAGCTATCACAGTGTTCAGATCATTTGCACTCAATGTGACTGTTCCCACAAATGCACATTTAAGACACATAAAACAATGTTACTCAAATTTTGTTCAAGGGTGTTTATTGTAGTGCTAACAAATCGAGGGTAAAGTGCAATGGAATGGGGTGATGGTGGAGGAAAGTCCCCGGTATTGGTCCAGTCTGTTTGCAGCACTGGTCCAGTGTCCAAGGGGCCATAGGAAGGGGAGCAAAGGCAGTTCAAAGTGGACAAGGTGACAGGGTGGGACACAAGGGGGACAATCAGGAGAGTGTCATTTCCTAGTGGTGGTCTTGGTCTTGGCAAGTGTGTCTGGCTTCTGTCTGGCTCACAGGGAATCGTTGTGGGTGGTTTACCTTCTGCAGGGGGAGGGGTGCTGGTGGCCTGTGGGTCCTGTGGCAGAGCCTCCTGTCCACTAACTGCAGCGGATGTTGTGGGCTGGTCAATAGACTGGCTAGTGGTAGGGGCCTGCTGCTGTGCAGTCTATTCCCTCATGATGTTGGCCATGTCTGCCAGCACCCCTGCTATGGTGATCATGGTGGTTTTGAGGGCCTGCAAGTCCTCCCTGATCTCCTGATGGTGTTTCTCCTGCAGCCTCATGTTCTCCTGCATGTTGTTCAGGATCTGGCCCATCGCGTCCTGGGATTGTTGATAGGCACCCACGACATTAGTGAGTGCCTCCTGGAGAGTCGGTTCCCTGGGCCTGTCCTGCCCCTGGCACACAGCGGTTCTCCAGGTGTCCTTGTTGCCCTGTGCCCCGTCCCCTGAACGGTGTGCCCAATGCCACTGACCCCAGGTCCCTGATTGTCTTGGGTGTGAGGTGTGGACTGGGGTCCCTGTACAGGTGGGACACTGCTGATGATTGTGTCCTGGGGATAGAGGTGTGGGTACGCTGGGTGGGTGCTGTGGTGTTGGTAACTGATGGGGGAGGCTCTGTGGTGGACTGTGAGTGGACTGTGAGTGGGCTGTGGTGACCGACTGTCCTGTGGTCCCTGATGGGCCAGGTTGTTGATCCAGATCCTGGAGTCCAGGCTTACTGTCAGCACTGGGGGCGTCTTCTGTTGGGGGACTGTATAGTCGTGGCACCTCCTCTCCACTGAGATTGGCTGGGGCACCCGTGGGAATGTAAGTGATGTATTATGCATCATACCTGTGACATGTTACAGACTTACCACTGAGGTAGGGATAAAGAACAGCAGCAAAAGGGTTAACCATGCAATTCTTAGTATGCACAGCATTTAAACATTAAAAACCCTAGCTGTTGTGTGTCAAGTTTAGGACAGCCCTATTAGATATTGTCTGGAGTATCCAAACCTTGGTACATGGTCTGTAGACTGCACAAGGGGAGTTGGCATCAAAAACACAAAAGGTCTCATTTTGAAATCTTTCCTCACTCTTCTATAACTAACGTTTTTTTTTCACTCACTCACAAAACATTAGTCTCAAGACTCTTCCTAGTCCAAAAGTAAGGGGTACTAGGGTGAGAACTGGGATCCTACAAAGGCAGCTGGGGTATGCTATGACTGTCAGCAGTCTAGGTATTCAAAAGGGGATTTGGCATGTCCCCAAAATGTCCCTCAGTGGTGGCCAGTCCAAGAGATTGGCTAGCATAGGAGTGGGGTGGAACTGTACTCTGCAGAGGCTAGAGGTTACATAGAGGCTACTTTAGTTTCACTGGGTGAGGTGAATATTGAAGCCCTAGCAGTTTTACCTCCAAGCATGGAGAAGTACAGACAAAGGACTAAAACCAATAGGACTGAAGTAGAAGCTCTGAGGGATACAGGTGTCAATGTCACCATGGTGGCAACTAGACTGGCTTCCCCAGACCAAATGATAGCTGGTGTAAGTCACCAGGTGACCAATGTTGATAATGAAAGTAAGCTCCATCCAATGGCCTTTGTAAGCTTAGAGTGAGGAAGAGTTACTGGCCCAAAGAAGGTGGCTGTGTCTCCTGCCATCCCAGTGGAGTGTTTGTTGAGAAATGATCTGGAAACTTGTGCTTGGGCAGAAGTAGAAAGGAAGGCTCATGCAGAAATGCTGAGTGGGTGTGTGTGACAACAAGAGCACAGGCAGCATGACAGGGAAGTCAAGGGAACTTGGAGCCTGATGTAGTGGCCCAAGATTCCCTGCACAAGAGAAAGGGCAAGATGTCTGATAAGTAGCTTCAAAGAGGTCACATGACCAGGGGTAGAGTTCTCCTGCCCGAGTGAGATTCCCTAGTATCTGAGGAGGGAACTGCAGTTCAGAGAGGTTTGCCTGACCTGGCTGAGCTCCTACGTGCAGGGGGTCCTCCAGAGAGGACCTATGCCAAGGGCAAAAGACATGACTTACTTTTGAAGGCCTTAGGCATCAAGCTGCAAGGCAAGAAGAGGGAGATGTTAGTGGTACCCACAGGGTATACTGTGAAGATGAGCTTCTGTACATAGAGGCCAGGGACCTCAAACCAGGGGTAGGCAGGAGAGTGGTGGTCCCCCAAAAGTACAGAATTCATTCTGACCTAAACATGGGACAGGTTGGTTGCCCATTTTTATTGGCCTCAGATGTCTGAAAAAGTAAAGGAGTTTTGTCTCTCCTGTGTCACCTGTTAGGCCAGCTGCAAGGCATGGAGACAGACAAAGGCTCCCTTAATGCCACCTCCAGTGGTTGGGCCTTTTTTGAGAGGGACTGATCGACATTGTTGATGCCCTTGACCCTCAACCTGCATCTGGGGGCAGTTTATTCTAGTAGTAATGGACCATGCCACTAGGCACCCAGAGGCAATTCCCTTCAAGACTGCTACACCCCCTGCAAAGCCCTCCTTGGTATCTTCACCAAAGTGGGGTTTCCTAAAGAGGTGGTCTCTGATAGAGAGACAAATTTAATATTTGCATACCTAAAAGCTATGTGGGATGAATATGGTGTGAGGTACAAGTTCACCACCTTATATTACCCACAGACAAATGGTTTCATTGAAAGGCTAATGGGATCCCTGAAAAGCTCAGAAGGGGATGGGATGTCCTGCTACCTTGCCTCCTGTTTGCATACAGAGAGGCGCCTCAGAAATAGGTTGGTTGTAGCCTTTTTGAACTTCTATTTGGCCATTCTGAAAGGGTTGCCATAAGTTTGGTAAGGGAAGGCTGGAAGACTTCTCTCAAAGATCTCAAGCTGGACCTAGTGGACTATCTACTGGGCCTACGATCACATATGACTGAGTAAATGAAAAAAGTAAATAAGAACC
The DNA here is from genome assembly GCF_031143425.1 of Pleurodeles waltl. Classification (NCBI taxonomy): domain Eukaryota; kingdom Metazoa; phylum Chordata; class Amphibia; order Caudata; family Salamandridae; genus Pleurodeles; species Pleurodeles waltl. The sequence goes on along the minus strand of NC_090451.1, from coordinate 261,028,710 downwards.
TTGGGGCCAGCCAGGAGCTTGTCAAGCACTAGTATGACCAGACACTGGTATGATTAGACATCAGCATTGGTTAAGAACCAACCAGGTCAGTTGGTGTGGATGTTATAGCCTGTGGCTCCATGTGACCTCCAGGATAAGTGGACTGGTCTTTGGAAAAGAAGGGAGATATCACCTACGTGGTTGAGTTAGGTACCCCCTAGGAGCCTTTGCAGAGTCCTCCATGAAAATCACCTAAAACCTCACCATGAGAGGGCTGACATGACCATGCACATGGCCATTGATGGAGGCCAGGAGGAAAAGATCAAACCCTTTCCTGACCTACTATCAACCAACCCACAATATGGTTCAGTGGAGTTTGTTGTTTTGTCAGATACCCTAACTGCACAACAGCAGGCTGACTATAGGAAAGTCCTCAGCTAGTTTGGGGAGCTCTTTTCTTTGACCCCTGGTCAGATAATCTGGTGTTTCCATGATGTGGATTCAGGTGACATCCCTCTTGTCAAACATCTGACCAAGTCAGACCATGCATCAAAGCTGAAGTGAGCAAGATGCTAGAGGTGATTAAACCTTCTGGTAGTCCCTTGGCCAGCTGTAGGAAAGTACCCTCTTTTTGGCATGGTTACCCCCATTTTCTGCCTGAGGTCAGTGTGTTTGACTGTGTTCACTGGGATACTGCTAACCAGGACCCCAGTGATTCTGCTCTCCCTCCTCTAAATTTTGTCACTGCATACTGGTAACCCAGTATTTCACCCAAAATTGACAGACTGGTGCCCTCTTATAGGTTCCTAGTATATGGTACCTAGGAACCCAGGGCATTGGGGTTCCAGGGGATCCCTATGGGCTGCAGCATTTTTTTTGCCACTCATATGGAGCCCATGCAAAGGCTTCTACAGGACTGCCATTGCAGCCTGTGTGAAAAGGTGCAAGCCCCCTTTCACTGCCATTTACACTGCACCAGGTCACTTACAGGTCACCCCTGTAGCAGGCCCTTCAGCCCTGAGGGCAGGGTGCAGATTACTTGCATGTGAGGGCACCCGTGCACTAGCAGAGGTGCCCCCACGGCCTCCAGGACCATTTTCCTGGACTTCGTGAGTGCGGAGACGCCATTTTACGTGTGTACTGGAGATAGGTCACTACCTATGTCCAGCTCCATAACGGTAACTCCGAACGTAGGCAAGTTTGGTATCAAACATGTTGGAATCACACCCCAATGCTTTTGCAAGCTTTGGTTGTATGATTCCATGCACTCTCGGGGCTCCATAGAGGACGCCCAGTACTGCATTACATCCTTCTGAGGTTTTTCAGGCAGTCCCAGCTGCTGCCACCTCTCAGACATGTTTCTGCCCTCCTGTTGCTTTAGCAGCTCAAACTCAGGAAGGCCGAACAAAGGATTTCCTTTGGGAGAGGCTTGTTACACCCTTTCCCTTTGGAAATAGGTGTTACATGCTTGGGAGGGGTAGCCTCCCCAAGCCTCTGGCAATGCTTTGAAGGGCACAGATGGTTCCCTCCTTGCATAATCCAGTCTATACTGGGTGGTGCTCAGAGCTCCTCCAGAGAGTCCCTGCGTTTTGCCATCTAGGAATCCAAGTTGGCAGGGCACTTTGGGAGCAACTGAGTGGCCAGTGCCAGCAGGTGACGTCAGAGCCCTCCCCTAATAGGTGCTTACCTGTGTAACTGACCAATCCCCCTTTCAGGGCTATTTAGGGTTTCTCTCTAGGGTGGTTCTTCAGATTTGGATTGGAAGACTCCAGCAGGAATCCTCTGCATCCTTTACTTCACATTCTTACCGAAGAAACTGCATCTGGACCCACCAGGAACTCTACAACTGCACCAAAGAAGCAAAGATAACTTCTGAAGCATTGTATCTTCAGCTCCTTACAGCAACTGTAACTGTTTCCCGGTTGTGCATCCTCAGAGGACAGCCTGTCTTCAGCCTGCACCAGAAGTCCCCCTGCTTCAGCAGGCATCTTTCTGCAATGATGACTAGTTGTGTGGGACCACTCTCCTGATGAGCTGCATGGATTCTGCATCACGGGTGGTGGACTGAAGTGGTCCAAATGGTCCTGACATCCAACTGTCCAACTTTGGTGAAGAGCTTGCCTCCCCACGCAAGACAGTACCCCTGTGCACCATGTGTTTTGAAGTTGCCGAGGCTTGTAGGCATCCTTCCACAAACCACCGTGCAACAATGGCCCCCAGCACTCTACCCTGCAACGCACAGCTTCCTGCGTGGTTCTTCAGCGACGTGGGACCCTTTGTTGTAGTGCTGCGTGGGCCTCATTTTGCACATTCTTTTTCCCATGCTGTGGGAATCTTGTGCACGCTGCCTGGTCTTCTGAGGGCTCTCTGAGTTGCTGAAATTCTCCTCTGACTCCCCCTCCTGGGTAGCGTCCACCAGGTCCCTCCTGGTTCCGGGCAGCACTATTTTCCACTAACCGGAAGCTTTGCATGTGCCAAAACTTGTTGGTGGAATGCAGCAATGCAAAGCAGACTGCAATCATCCATCCGGCATTGGACATCTTTTGCACCAACAAGGAACCCGAATTTGTTTTCTTGGGTGCAGTAGTGACTATTGTTCTTCACCAGTGGTTCTTCTTTTGCTCCTTTTTCTGGGTTAGCAGGGGCTCCTGTTCTCTCTGGACTCTTCAGTGCTTCTTGGACTTGGTCCCCTTCTTCCACAGGTCTTCAGGCCCAGGAATCCATTGTTAGTGTCTTGCAGCCTCTTCTGGTTCTTGCAATATCTTCTTTCTCGTGTTCTTGTGTGTTTTAGAAAAATTACTGTGATTTACTCCTGCTTTCCTGGGCTATGGGGTAGGTTCCATTACTTAACTTTGGTGTTTTCTAATACTCCCAGCACCCCTCTACACACTACACTTGTCTAGGTGGGAAACCGACTTTCGCATTCTACTTTCTTAGTATATGGTTTGTGTTCCCCCAGGCCCATTTCTAACTATTGTGATTTTCACTATTTGCACTGCTTTGTAACTGTTTGTATAGCTATTTCTGTATACTAGTGAATATAATTTGTGTATTACTTTCCTCCTAAGGGAGTATAGTCTCTATGGTATTTTTGACATTTGTGTCACCAAAATAAAGTACCTTTATTTTTGTAACATGTAGTATTTTCTTTCATGTGTGTGAGTACTGTGTGACTACAGTGGTATTGCATGAGCTTTGCATGTCTTTGGCTGCTCATCCACACTACCCCTAGAGAGCCTGGCTTCTAGACACTGTCTACATTTCACTAATAAGGGATAACTGGACCTGGCATAAGGTGTAAGTATCTTTGGTACCCACTACAAACCAGGCCAGCCTCCTACAAATCCCTAATCAAATTTCAAAAGAAGCCTTTTCTCATTTGCCCACACTTCACTGTCTCTGTCTCCTCCCTCCCAAAGCTGATCTAGGAAACATGCAAAGCTCTTGCACTACCATTGTAGTCACACAGTACTCACACACATGAAAGACAATACTCAGTGACACAATACCAAACATACCTTGGAGACAATACTCCCTTAGGAGGTAAGTAATATACACAGTATATACACTAAAATGCAGTGATAGGTGTAAAAACAGTGAGACAACAGTGCAAATAGTGAAAATCACAATAGGTTGCAATGGGCCTAGGGGGAACACAAACCATATACTAAAATAGTGGAATGTGAAAGCCGGTTTCCCACCTAGGCAAGTGTAGTGTGTAGAGGAGCGCTGGGAGTGTAAGAAAACGCCAAAGGTAAGTAATAGAACCCACCCCAGAGGCCAGGAAAACAGAAGTAAATCACAGGAGGTTTCCTGAAACACACAAGAAGTTATGATAGGAGATTATGCAAGAACCAGAAGAGACTGCAAGACACCAACAATGGATTCCTGAACCTGAAGACCTGTGGACCTGGATAAAGGTGCAAAAGAAGACCCACCGGTGAGAAGACAAAGTCAGTTATGCACCCAAGAAGACAGATGCGGGTTTCTGGTTGGTACAGAAAGTGTCCCACGCTAGATGGATGATTGCAGTCTGGTTGGCGTCACTGGATTCCGCCAACAATCCTTGTCAAACGCAAATCTTGCGGTCAGCATAAATATGGCACTACCTGGGCCCAGGAGGGACCTGGTAGGCTCTACCCAGGAGGGGGAGACAGAAGGGCTCTCAACAACTCATAGAACCCTCAGAAGACCAGGCAGCACGCACAGGAGTCCCCAAACAGAGGGACAAAGAAGGTGGAAATGGAGGCCCAGGCAGCATAACACAAAGGGATCCCACGCTGCCGGAGAACCACTCAGGAAGCTGTTCATCACAGGATGGAGTGCTGGAGTCCTAAGCTATGGTGTGCACAAGAACTTCTTGGAAGGTCGCACACAAGCCTTGGCAACTGCAAGTCACATGGTGCATGGATGTACTGTCTTGCGTGGGGAGGCGAACTTTTACCTCCACCAAAGTTAGACAGCTGGACCTTGAGTCTGTCAGGGTCACTTTAGTCTACCACCTGTGTTGCTGGATCCACGCTTGTTGTCTGGAGAGTGGACCACGCCACTGGTTGTTGCTGCAGAGACGTGCCTGCTGAAGAAGGGAACTGACTCCGTCACTCCACGGGAGATTCCTTTGGTTCTTCTGGTGCAGGCTGAAGACAGACAGTCCTCAGAGGATGCACGACCTGGAAATAGTTGCAGTTGTTGGCAGGAGCAGAAGGTACAATCTTGCAGAAGTCGTCCTTGCTTCTTTGTTGCAGTTTGTAGAGTTTCTGGAGGGTTCAGCTGCGGTTCCGTCGGTAGAAGAGGAAGTAAAGGATGCAGAGGATTCTTGCTGGAGTCTTGCAATCAGAATCTGAAGAACACCCAGGAGAGAGGCCCTAAATAGCCCTGAAAGGGGGATTGGCTAGCTACACAGGTAGTCACCTATCAGGGGAGGGCTCTGACGTCTCCCGCTGGCACTGGCCACTCAGATGTTCCCAGAGTGCCCCACCACCTTGGAATCCAAAATGACAAAACCCAGGGACACTCTGGAGGATCGCTGGGCAACACCCCTGGGGTGGTGATGGACAGGGGAGTGGTCACTTCCCTTTCCTTTGTCCATTTTCGCGCCAGAGCAGGATTTGGGGGTCCTTGAACAGTGTAGACTGGATTATGCAAGGAGGGCACCATCTGTGCCCTTCAAAGCATTTCCAGAGGCTCTGGGAGGCTAACCCTCCCATGCCTGTAGCACCTATTTCCAAAGGGAGAGGGTGTAACATCCCTCTCCCAAAAGAAATCCTTTGTTTTGGATTCCTGAGCTTGAACTGTTCAAGCAAGAGTAGGGCAGAAACTTCTCTGAGCGGGGACTGCAGCTGGGGCTGCCTGGAAAACCTCAGAAGTCTGTAATGGCTGTACTGGGGGTCCTCCAAGAAGCCTCCAGAGTGCTTGGAATTATAAAACCATGGCCATATTCGGAGTTATCATTGTGAAGCTGGATATAGGTATTGACCTATGTCCAGTGCATGAGTAAAATGGCGTCCTGGCACTCACAAAGTCCAGGAAAATGGTCTTGGATGTCGTGGGGGCACCTCTGCTAGTGCAGGGGTGCCGTCACACACAGGTACTTTGCACCCAGCCTTCAGGGTTCGAAGGCCTGACATATAGGTGACCTGGTGCAGTCAAATGGCTGTGAAATGGTGCATGCACCATTTCACACAGGCTGCAATGGCAGTCATGTAGAAGCCTTTGCATGGGCTCCCTATGGGTGGTAAAAGTAATGCTGCAGCCCATAGGGATCCCCATGGAACCCCAATGCCCTAGATACCTAAGAACCATATACTATGGACTTATAAGAGGGCACCAGTATGTCAATTTGGGATCAATTACTGGGTTACCAGTATGTAGTGACACATTTGGAAAAAGAGAGAGCATAAGCACTGGGGTCCTGGATATCAGGATCCCAGTGACACAGTCAAGCATACTGAAAAACAGGCCAAAAACTATAAGTACTGGGGTCCTGGCTAGCAGGATCCCAGTGATACAGTCAAAACACTGACAGACAGGCTAAAAATGGGGGTAACCATACTAGAAAGAGGCTACTTTCTATCAAAATTTGATTAGGTCTTTGATTCTAAGAGTGGCTTCTGACTAGTCTTCCTTTAATACTGCTACTTGGTAGATTGTGGCGGTGTAGTGGGCTGTTTTTTAGAATGAGAAGTGTCTTTTAGATAAAACCACCCTTTTATGTTCTGTGGTGTTTTCTCCCTTCCATTTGGAGGACGGGTGAATGCGAAGGCAAATGTATTACATGCCTAGAGGCTTAAGAAACATTTGGCCTTGGGACGAGACAATTCAAGCTATTTGCAAAAAGTGCACAAACTGCCAGAGAGAATCTGCACACATTTTGACCGCATTGGTAGGTCTGGCACACTGTCTAAGAACACATCTGGCCCATTTTCTAGTTTCACTTTCCAAATTACCTTTTTAGGAGTTCTGAAATGTAAGTAAAAATCAATTACAATGTTAAGTCAGTTAGCAGTGCAACCCATTTAGTCACACATTAAATTTCAGAGGTGGAAGTTTATTTTCAAAGATTTATTACAAATTTAATGCTAAACTTATGCAAATGAGTCTCAGAAACATACTATACAAGTACAGAATCACCAAAGGTGAAAAAAAGCATCACATCAGATTAAATCGCCCTAGCATAAGTCATACAAGGATTTCCATTGCAGCAATAGAAAAAAAGGAACAGCACTTGGTGAACAGAATCCAAATGGTGATTTTCCTCTTCAGTCATTGAAAACTAATTAAATCTAAATATTATAATTAACTACAGGAAACCTTAAGATTTCTCTGGAAATGTAGGAAATGGAAATTAGTCAAAGTGTTGGCACAACAGAAACCTCAGTAGACGCTCTGCAAAGGAGATGTGTAGCTTTATACCTCAACGTCTGAAGGGAATCTGTATTAGTCATAGGATAGTCAGGGTTTGGCCACCCTAACCAACTGAACCTCATTATAGGCCTTGCAAAATGTTCAATAATCCACGTCATCACCACCAGTTGTTTTCCATTTTCTGTGCACAGTTTCAAATTTACAACTACCATTAGACCTCCATCCAATGAACCAAACATCAGGATGACCATGATTACCTCCTGTCCAGGAGCTCACAAGGGAGTCTTTCTTTCTCATCATTTGGTTAGCACTTCTTGTTCTTGCCAACATATCCTCCTGTACCCTTTTATCTCAAATACAGAACATGCCTTTCGTTAACTGTAGACTTGTGCAGACACACCTGCAAATAAAGAATAACGCAATACCAGAAAAACTCCACATTGAAGATTAAGTGTAGAAAAATGATTCAGGACTTTACTTGAGTCAACTCAACACGTAGTCAAATGCACATTCGAAATACAGGATTGTGCACGCATTTCTCCTCACAAGTGAAATAAATGGCAAATAACTGTGATCATAAAACCATAAATTGTAATATCATAATCCAAATACATCGAATATAAATGGATACATGTACCATGTTTCAATTGAATAATGTCATTATCAAAACATGCATATAACTTTCCTTAATTTCAACTCTTGAGTGCACCCTGATTAATATGATTTTGATGCACCACTTTATATAAATTACATTTTAATGTTCCTTCTGTAGTTCATAATGGACCAGCCAAGTTATGCTCTCTTAACCCCCCTCTGATGACATACCATGTCATCACAATCTTACCAATTTCCTTGAATGAGACCGGCTAAAACCTTGTTGTTTTCTTCAGCTTTTATCTATACTCTTCGAGATGCTCCATATTAACATAATATTTACACAGACTGTCTTCCAGCTCAACTTCCACTCTCCTTCTCTCTCTTCTTTGTCTTTTCTACCTGCGTTCTCTGATAAAATTTTAATCCTACCACCAGAACTATTGCACATATAGCAATAACCAACAACGGTTTCAAAACAACACTTAAAGTTCCACTCCCTAAGTTTCCAAACCATCTGCTTCCCAATCACCTGTTGCATCCAATTCCTTAAAATCCTTTGTCAACCCAGAAATATTCTTAATATACTTCTCCAGGTCCTTACTTTGTTTGGATGTAAGTACAGCATTGCTGAACTTCAAGCATCGACAGACTCCACTCTCTTTTGCAAGCAAAAGGTCTAACACAAGATTGTTCTGCAAAAACCATAGATCTCATCTCTGTGTTTACAACCAACAAGGAATTTGCTGTATTAGTAACTAGTTTATCCACTATTGTAGACAGCTTTCTCATTTTCTGGTCATTCAAAATCACCCCTACAGATGGAATCAGTGCACCAAATATGTCTCCTACCACTTCTCCATCACTAATGCCTCTTCTAGTTCTAGGTTTCATCGAAATGCTCCATATGATACAGCTTTGGGAAAACTATGCCAAGATAACATGTGCTATGCCAACCTTTGAGCAATCTGAAATAAGCATACTGTCCACAAATAACATACACTCCGGGAATCACATGATTCTATCCACCTAGAAATAAATCACTCTTTCCCCTGACATCAACAACATGTTCACAATCACTCTGTCCTATGAACAATGGGTATACATAACTCTGGTCAATGTGTATGCACAGCGTCCCCTTGTGTTGCCAATCTAAAGTTGAAGCTGGTAAATTTCCCGCTACTTGATATTCAATCGCCTTTCTATTCTGCCAATGTTGTGTCTTAAGATTTTTATCTGTTTTAGATTTAGACTCTAAGGGCCAGATGTAGTAAAGAAGCATTTTGCGAGTTGCAAATAGCGAGTCTTAGCGACTCGCTATTTGCAACTCGCAAAATATCATGCAGAACGGTGTCTCAGACACCGTCTGCGAGTCGGTATGGGGTCGCAATGACCCACCTCATTAATATTAATGAGGTGGGTCGCAAATTGCGGCCCCATACCGACTATGGGCACTCGCAAACATTGAGGCCTGCTTTAGTCAGCAGAGCTCCGTGTTCGTGACTGCTTTAAATAAAGCAGTTTTTTTTTTTTTTAAGTGTAGCCCGTTTTCCTTAAAGGAAAACGAGCTGCACTTAAAAAAAAAAACGAAACCTTTAGTTTCGGTATTTTTTCAGGGCAGGGAGTGGTCCCTTGGACCACTCCCTGCCCTGAAAAATTGTTTTGGGGTCCAGTCACAAACTGGAAGGGGTCCCATTGGGACCCCTTCCAATTTGCGAGTGGGTTACCATCCACTTGAAGTGGATGGTAACTGCAACACCATTTGCGACCGCATATGCGGTCGCAAATGGTATTGCATACCACTAGGAATCGCAAATAGGAAGGGAACACCCCTTCCTATTTGCGATTCTGAAATGCATTTTGCGAGTCGGTCCGACTCGCAGAATGCATTTCTGCATAGGAAAATGCGATTTGCAACTCGCAAACGGCAGTTTTTGCCGTTTGCGAGTTGCAAATCCTTTCCTACATCTGGCCCTAAATCCCTTCTCCTATCTTCCACTAAATGTAGGAGGTTTTTTTCTACATCTGTCATGTTATATTCTGTCTGTGTACTTATGCAGTGTCTAAAGGCTTCAGTGACACAAAATATTTCCCTGCTATTTTTGCACCCTTAAAATAAGGATTCTTGGTCAAATGTCTAAACAAAAGAACTTCTGGAAGAACTAATTCATAGCTCAAAAATAATATTGAGAACTTCCTTCTCTATAAAATATGCTCAATGAAAGACTTAAAAAAACTCCATGTACCAAAGGAATGTGATAATAAGTGATGCCCTCTAAAAATGGATGAAGGTAATTGCATACACACTTAGCAATCCCTTGTGTCCATAATGCCAATATACTCATAAAGCAGCCTAAAATGTAGATTTGCAGAATACTCTCCTCTACAATCCTCTATGTCTAAAGCCTTTTCTTCTAGCCTATAAAGATTACTATCTCCAGGACTCAGTTGCGGGGAAACATTAGGTGACAACTCTTTCTCTACAGGAGGAGTGGGGGAAAATGCTCCTATTAACAATACAATTAATACTGTAAGGGAATTCATCAATACTGTACCCAATATGTATCTATGCCTATTTTTCTGATTTGCTTCCATGATTTCACTAAAATCTGATCTTTTAAGGTGGAATGCAGCCATCACAGAGTATTCTCCATCCGTTCCACCTGTGCAAAGTGTCAAAACAAAGTCCAAATGATGAACACCAGATATATTTACAAATCTTTGTGCAACTTCCTTAACCCTGCTCCATGTTCTCCTAAAGGATCATCTTATGCTTCTTCACCTATGGCTCACCCTCAGTTCTCTTCTTAGTTCTCTAACAAATTAATGGAAAGTCTCTAAAATATGCACAGTTGCAAGTCACTGATAATTGCATCCAGAATGAAATGTCTCAGTGTATCCAACAGCACAGGAATCTCAAAATATGATTCAAACACAAAGTTCAGTTCAAGGAGGATCCATTGAATCTGCAGTGTTATTGCAAAAGTCCCAAAATGTTCTCTCTCTGTCATCTGCAGCAAAGTATGTCCACTCAGGTGAAGAGTACATCTGACAGGGCACTCTTGTTCTTTTCGATCTGCTCAGTGCCAATCCCTCATTCTCGCTTTTGCTTTGATGAGAGTTCTCAGCATCCTCAATTTCTCTCTCTCTCGTCTTCTGGGCCATTGACCTCCAGCTTCCACTTGCTTTCTCTCAGCACTAGGTTGTTTGTTAGGGTCTCAATCTGAGTTTGACTCATTCACCACCACAGGATGGGATTCTGTTGTTTCAGCTTCAACTGTAACCTGCTCTAGACCCCCTTCAGACCATTTATGTGCTATTTCAGGCTCTGTTTGACTCTTGACAGCTTGACTAACCTGCTCCTGTCGTCTCTCTGCCACCACCAGCACTTCTGGAACAGCTGCTATCACATCAAGGGGACATTCATCTCTGCAAGTATGCGAAGCATGAATCCAGTTAAGGAGACCTCCATACTTCAAAGCAGTCCTTGTGACCAAGACGACTTGTTATGGTCCACACCAATGAGGCTCCACAAACATCTTTCTGACGTGCTTCTTCACCAAGACCAAGTCGCTAGGCCTGAGGTCATGGCACTGCTCTTGATACAGAAGGGCTGTGATGAGGCACAGAAAACACAACGTCATCTAGCCCTTTACAATAGTCAAGGACCATACCATCTTTAATGTTCACAAGTGCTTTTGCAGGAATTGCTGGCAACCTCATAGCTGTCCCCATGATGATCTTGTGGGGAGACATTCCCATCTTCCAATCAGCTACACTGTGAAGAGTCACAAACACAAGAGGCAACCCATCAGACCATTTCAGAGATGCTGAAGCAGCCTCCTTTGCCTGTCTGGATTTCAGCGTCCCATTCACCTGTTCAACAAGACCCGAAGCATCAGGTCCATAGATGTAGTGTGATCTCTGTTCCTTTTGCAATGGTGCGCACAGCAATCTGACGACCTCATTATTAAAATGAGTCCCGCGATCTGATTCTAGAAAAATTGGGAAGCTGAACCTAAGTATAAGCTTCCTCAACAATAGTTTTACTACAGTGAGACTGTAATTTCTTCAGGTGGGGTAATCTTTAACCCAACACAAGAAAACTCACACAATCACTAGGACATATCCCAGCCCATTGCATACAGACATTTTAATATAGTCCAACTACAATCTGTTAAAGGGTCCTCTTGATCTCTCTATATGATTCAGTGCTACTACGATTCTCTTTCTAACATTGTTCTGTTGACATACAACACATCTGTGACACAACGTTTCAGCCATTAACCTGAACCTGGAATTAAACCACGTTTGCCTGAAGAACCTCACCATGGCATCTCTACCAACATGGGCTGGAACGTGGTAATGCCTAGCCATTAGGGTAACAAACTGCTTGCAACACTGGTCTTCCATCTATTGAAACTCCAATGTCATCATCTCTGGTGACACAACCTGCTCTGATCCATTTCTGCTGTTCTAGCTCTGAAACTTCTTCCTAAGCCTCTTTACCTCTTCCCAAGTATTTGCTGTTGTCAACAAAAGGTTAAAATTGGTCTCATCCATTCTCTTATGTGTATATGCTCCATTAAAGGTACAAACATTGTGAGCCCAGTATTTTGCAACCTCATCTGCATAATTATTAACTAATGTCACATGGTGAGTCCCATAATTGTGTACATGGCACTTTTCAGGCGGTTTTGTACTTGTTTTCAGTTCTGGATTGGGGATCCGGAAGATGTCATAACCCCCTTTGGGATGACAATTGTGCAAAGTCTTGAACAACACCAAAGTCGTACTATCGATAAAAATTGTTACTTTCAGCTTGTCTGAAATACAGCATGCACTAGTAAGAGCAATCAATTTGGCCGCCTGTGCAGAAAATATTCTTTGAAACAAAGAAGCTTCAACAACTACTGAAATTATGCAGACAGCATAAGCATAGGAGTAGGCAGAACTCGTGGAGTTTTCCTCCATGGAATTTCACTGAGTTACATAAAAACTCTCAGAGATTCTGCAGAGTTCCAGCCACCCTATTATAGCGCTTTCCATAGGTCTTGCAAGACCAAAAGCTCGTACATCCTCTACATGAAATACGTAGGTGGCCCTTGTACTAAATCTCCATAGTAATCACAGTTATTTCTGTTCCAATCCATGAGCCGGTGTATGTTCTGCCGATTAATGATGGGAAGGTCACGGTTTTCTCAGGGGTGCGAGGCCATCGACTGGAATGCACAGTATAAAAGAGATTGTGTCCCTCCCTTGACGATGTTCACCACACTCTAGTAAGCATGAGCTGGCGCATCATGAGAGCAAGCCCATCTATCGATAGACCCAGCTGTGCCATAAGCGCTGTATCTGCAGAGAGGGGCACGCGGGAATAATACTCATTAATGTAAAGCATTACCTGCCCTCCATGTATATGCTCCAGCAGTTCTCAGAACAGCCCCACACCTTCTGAAGACAATGCAAACAGCCCGGTGTGAGGCAGGAAGCCTCATGCATACTCACAGGAATATGTTCTCCATAGGAAAGGGCCTGATGCACTGCCTTCTCGCTCCCACAAGGTCCTCCCGGCTGCCTCCCGGCGCATGCAGCTTCAGATATTTGACTTGCCTCCCTAAGTGGGTGATGGTAGTCCTGGCAGAGTACACTTTGTAGAGTGCATTCACATCCTTCCAAACTTGTCTGCCACCCAGGCATTTACAAGACACCATCAAGGTGCCTGGCGTGTTTTCCTGTGCCTGCTCAGCTGTGTCTTGCTGCACAGAAACCAAGGCTGACCATCTATATGGAAACAGGGGCATCTAGCAGCATCCAGCCAGCACCCTGGCAGTATGGTAACTCGACATTTTCTGAAGTAATTGTTTCTTGATGTCTCTACTGCAAGCCTGATTGATTTGCGCCTATCCTCGTCTCTGTCTGCTGTGCTCATCAGGCATGGCTTTTGTGCAAAATTCTACCAGACCAGAGTACTTTCTACTGGCTAATTAGTAAGTATTACCTTGTTGGGGAAACATATATTGCATATTCTACACTACAGCAGCATGAAGGACCCCAAGGGTAATGTCTCCAGTGACCTTGTTTGTCTGTACTTTTGGCAATGTAATTGTTACTTGACTGTCTTTATAGAGAATCTGCAATAACATGAATCTGTTTCTCGAATGAGAACTTACCTTAAGAAACAAAAGACAAGAGGAGTCTGGCAAAACAGGAATGGTTTGTTTAATTAAATATTTTGGCTGGGAGAGCAGTTACAGCACCGAGGTCTGAGGACTGTCTCTGGTTGTACATCGGATTGAAGCAGGTTTTTATACATTTCTCTGAGTGTCATAAAGCCATAAAAGACATTCTTTTCTTAGTAAAAAAATGCAAACAGTTGTAGTGGAGTCATAAATACACTTCCACATAGTGAACACAGGTGGACCTTGACCTGGCGTGGACACAATGTTCAGAAGTCCGGCATGAGAGGCACGTGCTCGCTTTGTGCACAGGTTAGGTTGTTCAGCTACCTCCAAGAATCTCTTCTCGTGAAAGTTTCAGGGCGAAAAGTGCTCTCCCCTATAGCTCCCTTCCTGTGCATCCTGTCTAGCTCAATTTAATTATCGCTATGCTTGGTGAGAAGGTGTAGTACTGTAGGATTGGTCTCATAATGGGCTAGATTTTCTAATACCCTATGGAGCTCTACTCTATTAGGTTGTATTTTGGCCCTAATTTTACATAGTTACAGATGGAGAAGGCATTTTGCTTTTTCGGGGGCTACCTCTAGGGTTAAGTGAAGCCTATCTGTACCTGCTGCATGTGGTATCAGACAACAGACATAACATGACCTGGCTGATGTCTTGAGCCCACTGTGGTCATGTGCTGATACCACGTGTTGGGTAAAAGACCACTTTGTAGTTCAGGTGGGATGCTAGCGTTGGGTGCAGTGTAATTAAAAGTGATGTGAGAAAGATCCCTGCATAATCGCTCTTACATTTTTTGAAGCGACTCCTACAGACTTGACTGTTGTTTGGAAATGCATGGATGCGGCAGTATCCCTAGTAGACAGAGGATGTATAAATGCAAACACATACCTTAGGGAACATTGCAGGTCTTGAGATAATTCTGGCAGAGATGTATGCCACCTTCTGGATGGGAGTTCCTTGATTCGAAAACAGTTGGAAAAAGTCTTTGGGACAAGGTGTAGTTTGGGATTCCGTTGTCGGTGTGGATGTGAAAGTCCTTGGGGTGTATTGTGACTCTTGATCCTGTTGGATGCAAATAGTTTCTTGGGGCAGTTTGTGGCTCTCGATCCGGCTGGGGGTACTGGTGCAGCTGCAGAGAACACAATGGTCCATTGTACAGGTGGTGCACCTAGCGGCTGCACTGCAGACCTGTTGGGCAGGAGCTATGTTTGGTTGTTATAAAAGAAAAGAACATCACATCTTTGCATGTTGCCAATTTCTGCATTTTTTGTGATTTTGGTGTGGCGCCTAAAAGTAGCCTCACTCAGAATGCCTGGTTTGGTAAAAATGGGTTATATGTTATGAGCATTTTTATTTTTAAGTGTCATTAGGTCGTCCCCTTGTCCATGTTTGACCAAGTGTACGTCTAAATGGTATGCTTTACGGGTTGACTCTTGTGCCTGAGGGTAATTTAAACTTTTAGCTGATGCTCTGTTGGCGTTGCTAGCCCTCAAGTGCTCTAGTGTACACATGGGGGTGTTATCAGTATGGACGGTGTTTCTGACTTATACATGAACAGGGATGTAAAAAAGAAGGTTGTGTCACATTGAACGTGGGTCGGTGATCACAATGTTTTGAGGTCACGTGTGTACTTCTCTGGTCCCGGCATGTGGCATGCAACATGAGACTCCCAAGTGGCACCAGGGGCATATTTATACTATGTTTGCGCCGGGTTTGCATAATTTGTTTTTACGCAAATCCAGTGCAAACTTCATATTTATAGTTTCACGCTAGACCTGTCTAGAGTCAAAAATATGGTTTTAACATCATTTTAAGGATGTGTGAAACTGCCTTGCATCAATGAGATGCAAGGTAGGCGTTCCCGTCCAAAAAATGACTCCAACAACCTAGCGCCATATTTATCCAACAGGGAAAAAATGATGAACGGGTGGGAGGCGGACCCAAAAAATGACACTGACACCGATTTGCGTCAAATTGTAATGCCTGGGTCACGGCAGGCATTAAAATGAGGCAAACACACCACTACTTAAGTAAAACACACACAAGCAACATTACAGACCAACAGGACAACATGGAGGTGCTCCTGATGCAGTTTACAAGACAATGCTGAGCACAGGACTAACGGCAGCAGCCACCACCACCTCAATACAACCCACAAAGGCAACGCAGAAGGCAGGAGAGACTTTTCAGAAACAGGACACCTTCCATGGCCTCAGGGTACAGGACATCCTTCGGAGCTATCGACTCAAATGAGAAACCATATAGCAGCTGCTGCGCCATATTGAGCCACAACTAACAGCTAGCCTGCAGACACCACACAATATACCACCTGTGACAAAGCTGCGAGCTGTCCTGTACATGTTGGCAATTGGCTCCTTCCAGGCAATGGGTGTCCTGGTCACTGGGGTACCACAGCCCTCATTCTCGGCTTTCCTGTCCAAGGTGTTAGATGCCATAATCTCCCTCACACCCCACCACATCAGCTTCCCAAACACCCAGCAGAAGGAGATAAAGCAGGGGTTTTATCAAATCCATGGATTCTCGCATGTGCTCTGTGCAACTGACTGCACTCATGTCTGGATCGTCCCAACAGAGCACCTATACAGGAACAGAAAGCACAATCAATCTATCAATGTGCAGGACATAGCTGACCACCAGGGATTGTTCATAAACATCTTGGCCAAGTATCCTGGGAATGTCCATGACTCCTTCATATTCCAGCACAGCAGGGTCAATGAGCACTTCCAGGAAGGACGATATGGCAATGGCCTTCTTGTCGATAAGTCAACAAACCTCACAATATACACACAGAACAACACCCCATAGGACACACAAGACATAGACCACTGTATTGACACATGGGCAGGGTGACACTAGTTATGTTGTACACCCTGACACAATGGGAGACACACTTCTGGACAACTGACAGCTGCCACAAATATTAGCTGCCACTCTAGAGCACAAAGGGACCAATGTTAAAGCCCACATTGACAATAACATGGCCTGCACTGTATGTACAACTTGGAAGATTAACTATTTACAAATACATTAGGCCACATAATCAATCGGCCACCCTCCCAAGCAGTATGTAGCATGGAAAGCGTGTGCAATGTGCATTGCAGCAGGTCTAACACCATGAGACATATAGCATGATGATGCTGACCCAGTTGTAGGTGACATGGAAATACTGAGGCAGTGCCAATATCAAACACCACTCCTGGGGTGCCACTTGCAGGTTACAATAAGGAAGTGGACTGTGCTATGAACACATTTTGATGTGCCACCAATGCAAACTGCACACTGCTGCACACACTGAAAGATCCAATTGTCCATCACAACAGTATATGGACAGGCCCGTCCTGCACTGATACAGATACCTCCACAAAGCAGTTTGCCAGGTTCCCTGGAGCAAGGTCTGTAGTGTAGGTGCACAGTTGCACATGAGCAAATGGCAGAGGGAACAACAAAGGCTTGCCTAGAAACAAGTCACACATGGGACAGTCGGCATTGTCAATACTGAACAGCTCAGTGCCACCAACTTATGGAGATGTGTTGTGCATTGTCACCTACCCAATTCAAAGGGCCTCAGTGTCACATTTCATCTGCAGTGACACATATCTAAATGGATGGAATGTCCAGGCCATGTAGTACAACCATGTTACTACCACATCTGAACCCATTGTGTGTGTGGATGTATCTTGTCCCCTCCAGTGAAAGCACACTGATACATATGGTACATACATACTGACCGACAGTTAGGAAACCAAATCATAGATCCCAGGTCTATGAGCCAAACAAAGTTGTCATGTCCAACAACCCAGTGCTGAGAAGACCTCACAGAAGCCTAGGAACTCACACCATACCACAAAAACATATGATTCACAGACAACAAAAGATATCAGCTGCCATGCTACATGACATTCTTGTTGCAAGCACTAACAAAATACTCACTCCTATAATCTTTTGCAGCAGATCAGGGTTATGGGATCCAGCCATGGATCATGACCCAATTCCCCAACCCAAGCACAGCATCAGAGCGTGCCTGTAATGAGGCACATCGGAGGACACGCACTATTGTGGAAAGGACGTTTGGCATTCGGAAGTCCAGATTCAGGTGCCTGGACATCACAGGAGGCAGCCTCCTATATGCCCCATACATTGTGTGTAACATTATACTGACCTGTTCTATCTTGCACAACATTTGTGTGAGGATGAACATCACTTTATATGAGCCGGACCAAGAACTGCCTGAGGAGGAGGAGTAGGAGGATGGTGGCAGGGAAAATGAGGGGGAAAAGCAGAGCACAGCTGCAGGGATGTGCAGCAGACAGCAAATCGTACACAACCTTTTCACTTTATAGTCACAATACACACCTTGTTAAGATATGTAAATAAACACCTTACTTGATCATACAAACCTGCTTTGGTGTCTTCATTCTCCATCACATGTACCTTAGGAATGTGAATATTACCTCAGGGAGCATGTCACAAATAGAAACTTACGATGCAACATCACATGTGATGCATATGATTGTACAGCAACCATCACACATAACAAAAAGGCTCATCTCTTGAATGTCACAAATGAAGGACACAATCAATGGACCACAACATATGAGTCACATCCACGTTGCCAACATGTTCAACTGTAGCACTTAACACACAACTATGATATCTCCAATCAAAAGGCAAATAAGGGCCCCATACATGAGGCAATGGATGTGAAATATCAGAAGTACAGGAATGTATGAACAGACCCCTGACATTACTAAGTGTGACACTTGCTATGTCTGCAAGGAGCATGTGTGACAAGGAGGGGCCATCATTTGTGACAATGGATAGCATGGTTGTCCCAGATATGACAAGCAATGTTCACAACACTTGCCCTGCGCAGTCCATCCCTGGAAATCAGTCCTGCCACTGCCATGGAGCCCAATCCTGACACGGGGTACACATGCCCACACACTTGGACTGAACGTTTCTGTGTAATGCATCTGAAATTATGTGAACACATTCAGCTAGGGCAGCAGGTCCACCACAGCAACACAAGTAACATAGCTAATTGGCCACAAAGAGTGGACTGAGTACAACACCTACACAGGGGGCCACCATGTCACATCTGCCAAACCTGCAGCACCCTCAACATCGGCACCACAGCCCACCATGCCTGCTGCAATGGACATGTTGGCAAAAAAGGACCTACAGAGGGACATGAAACAGATCCTCAAGAAGCTGGACAGCAGAAAGAAGGAGGTGGACCGCAACACAAAGAGACTGAAGGCCATCAAGAGGACCCTCAAGAGGGCCAACCTCTGAACTGATGTCCCCTTCAACCCTAGTTCAGTCCCCTCCCTCCTCATTCCTTATCATGTTTTGTAGTGGGGTTAAAGGGGATAGTGATAGGTTAGATTAGGTTAGTTGTTTAGATAGGATAAGTAGGTTTGGGGGTGGGTTTTCATATTATTACATGTTAGTTTGTGGGTGGGTGGGGGTGATGTTGGGGCATATGTGTTTTAATAAAAAAAAATATATATGATAAAAATACAAAAAATATATATTTGTTTAGGATTAGACAGTATATGTTTAGGTTAGTATATGTTGTCCTCCATGTGTCTCATGATATAAGGGTGGTTGGGGGCAATGTTTACAGTGTGTTGTTAAATGTGGCAAGTAAGCTTAGCATAGGGTAGTTAGGGCCAGTTGTGGGTAATGTATAGATAGGCTAGATTAGGTTAGGATGGGTGTTTAACATAGTTTTCAGTTCATTTTTCTACATATATAATAAAAGTTTGGGTACTCCCTTACTGCATGTGACATTTAATTGGGTCTAACGGTCTTCGCATGAGTGTACAGTGCCAATTGTCTGTTGGCCTGGGGATTCCGTCCTGCATCCAGATCCCTCTTTTGACATGTGCATTTGCACTTCCAAAAGAGCTGTCACATTGGCAGCTACAACACATCTAATTCTCAATGCATCTGCCATTCAATGTACCTACTACTCAAGGTGACTATTGTTCCCATGTATTGGACAGGTAGGTGTGGTTTTTAAGCTGTCATTGTTTGGGTCCTGTGTCGGAATGTTGGGCATTGTGGGACGTCTGCCTGCAGTCTGAAGTTCATGTCAACACTGCTAAACTGAGCAGTGCCAATTTCAGATGAGGTAAAGTATAACTATTTCACACCAATGTGTTTCACTGTTACTCCCAGCTGACATTATTGCCCAAGCACTCTTACACAGCCATTCCTATTTTATGTGGTGAGTGAGGCATACATGTGTTAAACGAATGTCACATACACAGTGGCTTGCTCGTAGGGGATGTGGCCAGCATTGACATTCATCATGTAGGTACCTTGAGCGTAGATATGTGCCCACAATATTTCTGAACTCTTGTACTGTCACTCTGGGACTATAGACATGTCACACACATCACAAATCAACCACAAAGTAGATGTGTCACATTATGCAGAGACAAAGTGGTTGTGTAGGTGCTGTTTATTTTAAAGTGCTGTATTGCAGTATTTACTTTGTCCAGGTTTTTGACCCCCATTAGTGAAAAACATTCTATTGTGACACAGCACAAGTCCAGGGTTGAGGGACATGTAATTGGACATGCTGGGGTTAAGTGCCGTGTCAACAAACAACTGACCCGTTTCCTCGAGGAGAACAGCACTCTGGATCCTTCCCAATCCGGATTCTGCAGCAACCACAGCACCAAAACTGCTCTCATCGCCATCAACGACAAAATCAGAACCATGCTGGACAACGGCAAAACCGCGACCCTCATCCTCCTGGATCTCTCAGCTGCGTTCGATACCGTATGCCACCACACCCTACGCACACGCCTCAGCAATGCAGGAATCCGCACCAGAGCCCTGAAATGGATCACCTGCTTTCTCACCAGCAAAACTCAGAGAGTCTGCCTCCCTCCATTCCACTCTGAAGCCACCAAAATCATCTGCGACGTACCACAGGGTTCTTCCCTCAGCCTGACCCTCTTCAACATCTACATGGCTCCGTTCGCTAACATCGCCCAATCTCCCAACCTCAACATCATCTCATACGCAGCTGATCCTCTCCCTCACCAAAGGCACCGCCAAGACCAACCTCCATGAAGGAATGAAGGCCATCGCCGAATGGATGAAGAAAAGCTGCCTTAAACTGAATTCCAACAAGACAGATCCTCATCTTCGGCTCCACCCCTCCGCATGGGATGACTCCTGGTGGCCTGCCACACTGGGAACCTCTCCGACTCCAATGCACGCAACCTGCGATTCATCCTGGACTCCTCACTATCTATGACCCAGCAGGTCAACGCCATCTCCTCCTCCTGCTTCAACATCCTCCACATGCTCTGAAAGATCTAAAAATGGATCCCCACGGAAACCAGAAGAACAGTCACCCAAGCTCTTGTAAGCAGCAAACTGGACTACGGCAATGCCCTCTATGCAGGAACCATGGGCAAACTTCAGAAAAGGCTGCAATGCATCCAGAACGCCTCCGCACACATCATCCTGGACATCCCCCATCACTGCTATATTGCAGGCCACCTGAGAGACCTGCATTGGCTCCCCATCGACAAGAGAATCACCTTCAAACTCCTCACCCAAGGTCACAAGGCACTGCACAACACCGGACCAGAATACCCCAACAGACGGCTCTCCTTCTACACCCCCACCCGACACCTCCACTCCGCCAACCTTGCCCTCGCCACCATCCCACACATCCGCAGAACAACCACCGATGGCAGATCATTTTCACACCTCGCCCCCAAGACATGGAACACTCTTCCCACCCACCTGCGTCACACCAAGGACCTCCTTACCGTCAGGAGACTTCTCAAGACTTGGCTGTTCGAGCCGTAGTAGCCCCCCACCTCAGCGCCTTGAGACCCTCACGGGTGAGTAGTGCGCTTTACAAATTCCCTGATTGATAGAGTCCAGTGGAACATGAATTGCCAATGGAGTAGTGAGAGATAATTGCAGTCCATAGTGGAAAGGTTAACAGTGTGTCTGTGAAGAGTGATGTCACCAACTGTAGCAACACTGGCATGATGTCAAGCACAGGAAAAAGGGAAATCACTGCCTGTGTGGCAGGGGCTGCTGCTACCGGGTACTCCTACGGATGAAAATGATCTGTTCCATATCTTCATCCTCTGATGTGTGCGTGGTCGCCTTTGCCCTTGATGGTGGTGGTGGTGGAGTAGGGGGGGCCACACGGCCCGCCAAGTTGTGACCGCCGTTCGGCCACCAATGCAGCCGCACTTCCGCAGTGGCCATTTCAACATCTCTCCTGGGCCGGCGGGCAGAAACCTAGTTTTCCGCCCGCCGGCCCAGCTGGGATGTCGGCCGCAACACGGGAGCCGGCGGTGTTGCAGCGGTGCGACAGGTGCAGTTGCACCTGTCGCGCTTTTCACTGTCTGCTATGCAGACAGTGAAAAACTCCATGGGGCCCCGCGACTCCCCTTTCTGCCAGCCTTTTCATGGCAGTTCCTACCCAGGCTGGCAGGAGGGGGACTCGTAGCGCTGATTACAACCGCCGGGACCAACGTGGCAACAGCGGTGCTTCCGCTGCAGTTGTAATACCATGGATTGCACCGCCAGCCTGTTGGCAGTGCATCCGTCCTAACAGCCCTGTCGGTCTTTGACCGCCAGAGTTGTAATGAGGCCTTAGTCTCGCACACCACGGGCGATTCTGCCGCTCAAAATCCAGTAGTCTAGTTAAAATAATGAGAGCCTACGCAATATGGCACCGCAAATGTTTGGTCAGGCTCTAACTTTCGGGTCCTCTGGAGTATCTCTGTCTTCATATATACAATGATACCACAGTACCGCATACGGAGACGTCCATGGTACTGAGGATTTCCACTTCAGCTACGTAGGCTATCCTATCCGAGGTTGTCCAAGCTTGAACTTTAAAAGGAAAAACCCTATTTGGTGTTTCTTCTCTGAACATATCTTCTATCTAACATGGCTAATTCGCAGCAGGTAGCAATAGCAGTCAATATGAGACAACCTCTGACTGCTCACTTAATAGCAAATGGCCTAACGGCCTAGGGGGGTCCAGTCACATTTGGGGTGGACACCCATCCAGCTTATAGAACAGAACTCTTCTATTCTTGGGTCACATTTCCAGCAGTTGATGGGAACACAAACACATTTCATCATTATACACTTGCAAGCATACCTGGACAATACAGGGCATATGCATATTAAGAAATACCATTATCTTATCAAGAACATACCCCACACAATATTACCAGTAAGGTTAGGTCCTCTAAGTAATGATGGTCCTACCTGGCCTTTATTGGCCACCTATACACCACATCCTGCAGTAGCGAATTTAGCAGTAGCTGAGGTTCATCGCTTATATACTGAATTAACAGCCACATATAGACGATTAGTACAGTTTGTGATGCAAACATTAAATACAAACCCAGCACATGCTGTACCAGCACAACCACATGCAGTGACACCAGGCATAAACCCTGCGACTGTACATTTGATCATGGGTAAAGTACCCGCCAAACGAGAGGAAACTCTGTTTTGGTTAGCACAAAAATAAATGCGCTGGAAGCAGTATTTCCCCATATGGGACCTCAGAAGAAACATAGAATTCCAACGATGTGCTTGCCATTTGGGATGGTCCCTACAGTAGATAACTGTAATACTTGGGGCACGGTATTTGCCGCACTCTATACAACACTTGCCAATTTGCCGGAAGAGTTCAAACAAATTCAGGATGAATACAGGGCTGCCCCTAGACTTGGGGATGCAACTAATGGGCAATTTTGCCACAGTATCCTCAATTATTTTAAATAATCTTAAAGATGAAGCGGTCTCACTAGCAATGTGCATGCAGCCCCGTGACGTTCCTCAACGGGATCAGGAACGCAAGTTGCCTAAGATTATTGCAGAGACCTATTCTAGCATTGGTCGAGATAGCTTAGGGGCCAGACCAACTAAACCACAATTCAAGGGCAAATCTAACAAAAACATTTCCAAGCAAGCGCCTGAGGGTAATAAGAGACGCTGGGATAAAAAACAACAAACTCCTAAAAAAGAGAGGGGAGAATCTCCACGTATGGAGACCCCACAAAATAGATATAATCTCAGAAATAGAGATAATATGAAAACGCCTGATAGATATCAATATACTGATAAACGCCAATCTCGTTCCTTTCAGGACTCATCGAAAAAACGAAATGAGAGAGGTGGGCAATCAGAGCGGAGATCAGAGTACGTGAAACCGAGACAGGAATCACAATGCTCATCTGAAGTTTCTGTTGAAAAGGAAGAGAAACCTGCCCAACAAAAACCCCAATTCAAAAAGAAAAAAGTGGCAGCAGTCGCAGATCGACATGCCACTCAGGAAGAGATTCCTCTTGAAGAACAGGAAGTGGGCATTAGCACTGCTAGACAGCGCGGCAGAGGTCACAATAGTTCGCCGGAGTCTTCTAGAGCATTTGGAGGTGAAAGCAACTGATGGCTTTATACAAGTAGAAACTGCGGACATGTGTGTCTCCACGCCTGATAGGGTGTATAAAGTAACGCTAAAGCTAGAAGGAGACATTGAGCGCAAAATAGACGCAATCTTTTGTGATCGCGTAGTAAACATTTGTGATGTTTTGTTGGCCGAACAAGATTGGCCACCTGAATTTGTCCGTACCTGCCCATATGGAGAAGATGTTATTAAACCTTCTTTCTCGCCCCTTATTCCAGAGGAACTCACTGAATCCTATGCCATTGATTGGTCTTTGGCACGAGCACCTGCGTTATGTCGTAATCATGTAGGATGGGATAAAGAATACCCGTACCATGTAATTCCTATTGAAAATCAACCACAACCTCAGTATCCAATAAAACATGATGCAAAACTTGGGAAGGGGTTCCGAACAGCTCGCCTGGTTGGGCGGGTCATCCTCAACCCAATGGCAACAGGGATTGGAAGTGGGGACATGGTGGGCGTCTAAGGAGCCGGTCGCGGAGGGCATCGCTCCTGAAAGACTATGCGGAGATAATTCAAGCCTTACTGGGGGATTGGGAAGGCTCGATGAGTTGGTGGAAGGGGTCCGTCTTGCCTGTTTTTTGATTTGGTGGCGGTGTGGCAGACGAGGGAGCTGGCGGGAATACAGCACTCTTTGGAGCATGGGGTTGCTCCGTTGCTGAGTGCTTCCCCGAAACTCATTTGGGTCACGTAGGCGGCAGCTCGTGTTTCCCTCTGGGGAAATCAAAGCAGAGTCAGTACAGGAGCGGAATCCTGTGGAAGGAAGAGCAGGAGTTTCAGGATTTTTCAGCATGCCGAAGACCTGGGTACTTTTGAGACTGGTAGGAAAGAACTAAGACTTGAAGGTTTTTGGCTCCAGGGTTATGTTATCTTTGGTATAGATGTTGTAGAAACCTATTTAGACCTTATGGTGGACAGGTTAAAGGGGCAGGTGGGGTTCGGGAAAGAAGGGGGGAAGTTGGCATTTAAAAATAGTTTTGGTCAAGTAGCGTATTCCCTCTGTAGCGCTAAGAAAAGTAAGAAAAGAGTGGAAATTGAAAGTCTGATCCCCCCCCCAGAAACCTACTACAGTGGGAAGTAAGGTGGAACAAGATAATAGTTCTATTATAAAGAAACTGGATGAGAAGAGTTTTGGTGGACTGAATTACAGGAAAGCCTGTGTTACCCGTTCAGTTAGGACTTATTTTTGAGTACTGCCAGGTTCTATCAAAATATTAGCCAGGGGTATGAATTTGCAAGAGCTGGACAAATTGGACAGATTAGAGTCTGCTGCTAGTTCAGAGGGTAGCCGCCTAGACCTCCGGGTGGATGGGGGAAGTGTGTTACAGCACTCTCTTTCTGTGAGGTCCATAGAGAGGCAAGTAGAAGTGAATGCAGTGCAGGTTTCCGAACCTGTCGGATAGGATCATGTGCAATCAATTGCGGACATGTTGAAAACATTATCCGTGGTACTGAAGAGTTGCTTTGAGGCTTCTTATGCCAATCAGGTGGAGATTAGGGGTCTCTGTGAAGATTTAGGGAAGAAAATTGAGGATTTGGCAGGTCGTACAGCCACTTTGGAGGAGGAGGTGGGAGAGTTAAGAGTGGCGGTGGAAGAAAATCAGATATTTAAAGGAAGAGGAAACAGGGGTGATGGCTAAAATGGAATCCCTGGAAAATAATCTGAGGAGGAATAATTTGAGATTTCTCAGGGTCCCGGAAGGGCTGGAAGAAGGTGACTTAAAAGGTTTTATGGCTCGACCGATAAAGCAAGAGGTGAATGTGGAAATATCAGAGGAAGACATTGTTAAAGATATTCAAAGGGTGCACCGGGTCCCGGCAAAAATGCCTTCCAAGAGGGACAGACCAAGGAAAATCCTAGTTTATTTTCAGACATACTCTCTGAAGGAACAGATTCTAGCCCTGGCGCTAAAAAAGAAATCATTGATGGTATACGGATACCCTTTTGAAATTAGGTCGGCCCTTACGTCTGTGACTTTGAATAAACAGTGGGAGATTGGTAAAAGAACAGATATTTTGGAAAAACTTGAGGCAACAGCTCAATTGAGATTTCCTGTTTCTCTAAAAGTTATGGCAAATAACAAGATGTATAATTTTATGGACTGGAAGGAGGTGGATGAGTTGATTATGAAAATTGAGGAAGAGGGCAGGAAGGAGGCAGGTCTAACCTATGATTGGATTGTTCCCCCGGTGAGGAGGTTTTGTGGGCAATGCCCTAACTTAGGAGTGGTGATCCTCCTCTGACCTTGGTCAGGTTAATGTTTGGGTGGGTTTCCAGGGGAGAAGGGGGACTGGGTGAGGTGCAGGATGATGGTGGAGGGGAGCACTGGGTGGGGAGTATAATAGGGAAAAAAAGATTATCCTTGTTGTTAGTAGATTGGGGGAGGGGGAGTGAGGGGTGGAGATGGCGATCACTGGGTGGGGAGCATATTAGAGAAAAAAAGATCCTCATGGTGGTAGGTGGACCTGTGGGCGGGGGAGGGATGGGTGGAGGGTGTGGAAGAAGGTAGGTGGTTTGGATGTCGGAAAATGGCAATAAAGAACTTGAGACTCCTGTCTTGGAATGTAAATGGTCTCAGGATAAAGAGTAGGCAGAAATGGTTGGTGCAATATTTGAGTGATGCCCTGGTTGATGTTTTGATCTTACAAGAGACTCATCTTTCTAGGGAGGAATGTTTTGAAGTTTTTAAGTCATGCAGGTGGGTTCAGCAGATAGCTAGCTCAAATTGTTTGAGTGGTAGGAAAGGGGTGTCTGTTCTAATTAAGAAACATGCCAGTACTACTTTCTGGAAGGCCCCATAGATAACTCAGGGAGGTGGGTGGTGGGGAAGCTGTCTGCTTTTGAATATGTTTTTTACCTTGGTAGGATACTATGGTCCTAATAGGGATGATGTAGGCCAATTAACGGAACACTCAGATTGTCTTTGACAATATTTAGATCCTATAATATGGGCAGGTGATTTTAATGTTGTATTGAACTATGAATTAGATAGATCAGCGGGTAGTAGGTCCAAAATAAACGAGAAAATGCAGGGTCAGATCCGGGTAATGATGTCCCAATGGGGGCTATATAATGTTTGGAGGGATAAGAGGGGGTCAGAGAGAGGTTACTCTTATAATAAGTAGAAGTATCAGCATCAATCCAGAATTGACTATTTCCTTTTGGATACAGTTTTGAGGGACTTTGTTGAGTCAGTAGTACATATTGGGGCCCATTTATCAGATCACTCTGTGGTTAGTTTAGTTCTTAGGTTGCCAACGAAAAGGACGGAAAAAAGGTGGACTTTAGACAGAACTTTGCTTCTGGAAGATGAGGTGATTACGGAATTGCGGGCGGATTCAGAGGAATGTTTTAGGATAAATTTGGGTTAAGCTCCCTTAGCGATAGTTTGGGATACATTTAATGCCTTTTTGAGGGGATGTGTGATGAGGATAGCTGAACATAGGAGGAAATTATATAATGAAGAAATAAGTAGGTTGGAGAGTCAAATACGACAGTGTGAGCAGGGAATGTTAAGTAAGGAGCAGGGTGAAGAATTTTATGACTTATATAAGCAACGTCAAACAGCCAGTTTGGAGTAGCAGCTCTTTTGGATCACAGGGTTAGATTGAGATGTGAACCTAATAGGGTGATGCATTTCGAGTATAGTGAGAACAGCAGTAAATTGTTGGCTTGGAAGATAAAATCAGATAGGGTCAGGAATCGGGTGACAGAAATTTGAGATAAGGACTCGGGCAAGATTAGTAAAGGTGGCGAGCAGGTGGAAGAAGGCTTTTTCAATTTCTTTAAGGACTTACATACCGAAGATTTGAAGCTGCCTTTGAAGGTATTGAAGGAGTGGCTTAGGGAATTAGATTTACCGACTCTGAATGAAGAGGAGAGAAGTGTGGTTAATGATCCGTTGCAGCTGAGTGAGGTAGAAAGGGTCATTTCAGCAGGTAAATTGGGAAAGGCATCAGGACCAGATGGGTTACCTATGGAGGTTTATCGAGCTTTGGGTAGTAGTAGTTTAAAAGTTCTGAAGCAATTATGTGACAATATCATGGGGGGGGGATGAGAATCTTCCTCCTTCTTGGAAAGAGGTGATTATTACGTTAATTCTAAAACCCGGTAAAGACCCTAGGAAGTGTGATTCATACCACCCAATATCACTGTTAAATTGTGATTATAAAATCTTTGCCAAACTCCTGGCTGATAGACTAGGGATGGTAATGGGGAAACTCTTTCACACAGACCAGAAAGGGTTTCTGAAAGGTAGGCATATGCATGAATTGACACAGGGATTGGTAGGGTCGATTGATTTAGCCACTTCAATACATATGCCTCTGGTGGTGGTAATGGTGGACGCACCAAGAGCATTCAACAGGGTTAATTGGAGTTATTTGAAGACGGTATGTGAATCAAATAAAATTGGAGGCCAATTTATTAGAACATTGCAATAAAATCTACCAGGACCCAACTGCAATAATTTTGGTTAATGGTATGCTCACTCCTCCGGTAAAAATAGAAAGAGGGACGAGACAGGGGTGCCCATTAACCCCATTATTATTTGACCTTTATATTGAACCATTAGCTTGCAGAATTAGGAGAGATAAGAGAATACCGCCTTTCCGGTGTGGAGACCTGGTTAGGAAGGTCTCTTTATATGCAGATGATTTAATGATTTATACAGTGAATTTAAGTCAGGCTAAACCACTTCTACAAGAGTTAACAGAGGATTTGGGGGGAATTTCTAGTTATGCGGTTAACAATCAAAAGACCGAAATTATGGCTTGGAATATGGAACTAAATGATGTAGTGAATGTAAAGAAAGATGTTATATATTTGGGGATCACTATGACACATGATATATGTAAAATGACGGAAACAAATCTTGCTCGGGTTATGAGGGAGGTGGACCTTTTCATGAGAAAATGGCTTAATCTTCCACTAATTAGATTAGGTCAGATTAACGTGGTAAAAATGGTGATTGTTCCTAAATTTACTTTTATTTTCAATGCATTGCCATTAATGTTTAACAAGGCTGCTTTAAAGAAATTGCAGGGGAAAATTAGCAGTTTTATTTGGGCATCGAAAGGTGTTCGTATATCATGGAAAAAGCTGAGGAGAAAGAAAGAAAAATGTGCTCTGGTGGCTCCTGACATGAAGTACTACGCATGGGCATATCTGTTAAAAAATAGACAGAGTTTTTATGCATTACATCGTTCTGAGCTGGGGCAGGTGTTAATTGCTATGTTGGAAGGCCAGGAGGTCCAGAAAAGTTTTTTGTATATTTTCTGCACAGCCAACGCTGATTGTTTGTGATTCGTACTATTGCGTCCAGTCCTTCAATGAATATCTGAATTACTGGCACCAGAATGGGTTCAGAGATTCTAAGTGCAACACCATTAAACACAGACTCCTGTGGGGGAAAGTAGCAGATCTAAAAGAAAAGCTACCAAATGTCCATGTTGTACACACACTTGGACACCAGCATGTTGGAATACACGTTGCTCGAATACATTGGCTGATGAAGCCACAAAGTCAGCAGTGGCTGTGGCTGCTGTTGCTACAGTAACTCGTTTGAGTTCAAAACCGGATGCAGACATATGGGCTGAAGTGACAGCTATGGTGGATGGTACGCCCTATCCAAAAGGATTTCCTGACAAATATTCCTACCGAATGGGAGATATGTTGAATGCTGAAGTTAAGATACCAGGCATAGGGGTACGAGATATTCCCAACAGAGATATAAGATCACAATTGATTAAAGCATTGCATGAAGGGGTGGCATCTGCCCATGCTGGTGTGGCAGCTACAATCTCAATTTTACAAGCTTATTATTGGTGGCCAGGCAGTATGTCCTTTGTTGTGACATCTGCCAACAAATTGAAGTTTCAACAGCAAAACGCCCGCCGCAGACACCCCTCTTGATTTCAAACAAACCCTTACAATGTGTGTACTTGGACCATTGCGGTCCCCTAACACCGTATAGTGCATACAAGTATATATTAGTCGCTGTTGATTCTTGCTCCAGATGTTTATGGGTGTGGCCACAATGCTCAGCTGACGCTCGGACTGTTATTAAAGATTTGCGAGTCTTTATCAGTACATATGCGGTTGCGGCTTTCCACTCGGACCCGGGCCCTGCTTTCGCCTCAAGGGCATTCAGGGATACCATGGCTTCGTTTGGGGTCCAACTCCAGTACTCGTCTCCATTTCATCCCAAGGGAAATAGTGTTGTGGAGCAATTAAACCATGATTTGAAGCAATCCTTAACAGCCAGGGTCTTAGGTACAGGTCGTAGTTGGCTTAATCACCTGTATGGAGTTCAGAGAGCACTTAACAATCTGCCTAGAAGGTCCCTGGGGGGGCCGTACTTCATATGAGTGCTTGTTCAGAACTCAAATGTATGTTCCAGCTCTTGATGGTCCTGGCATGGAGGCGGCAGAAACACCTTTTGACATAAATGAATGTGTCACTGTCTTACAGGAATTGCAACAGTTCCAAGATGACAATTCTTCTATCAGTGCTGCCTCCACAGGAATCAAGGATGTACCTGTAACACCTACCAGCTGGATTCCTAGAACTGGGGATCTAGTACGTGAATAGGTTGCTGTGAAAAAGGAATTTGGTCCTTCTTATCGAGCACCAGTCCCAGTCTTGGGGATACATGGTACCAGAACTGTAATTCTACTGTCGTTGGCTGGTGCCAAAGAAAATCGTTTTGTCTCCATCGACAATGTCAAACTACACCATGTGGCCGATCCTGCACAGAAGACCAAGAGGAACAGACAGTATTTCCCGAATCTCTCTCACTACTGGTCAAGAAGTCCCTCTACAAGTTGTAAGCAGCAACACCGACACATCTCCGAGCTTGGGGAGGGTGGAAGATGATCTTGCATTGGTTCCAATAACATCAAATAATACAGAGATAATTGATCGATTTGATGTAGCTTCAACACAAATGGATGGTGCTATTTATTCTGTGCCACCACGAGAAACACCAACTGCACCAATGAACACAGTTCCAGCTTTTGCATGAACTGCTTCTGGTTATTTTGCTGACATCAATGACGACGTCTCAGACTCATTCGCCTCTTTAACACTTGAACTGTCAAAAACACAGAAGCTAATGAACTGGCTTAAAATAACATATTTTATTTTTCCATGGAACTATCTATGGCTTTCCATGACTGTACTAGCTTTCCTACTTTGGATTGGTTTTGTTATCACTTTCTTTTTATTAATACATGGTCATTTTCTTCCTGAGAAATCAACAGTTGAATTGGTGGATGAGGTCCTAAAACCACATTTTTCTGCACACAAGGTCCGAAGAGACGTATCTTTTGTGAACATTTCCGCAATACCAATTCCTGATGGGATTGTTTGGGATAAAGTAATATTTGATATATACGGTCCCACGGAGGTTATTCAAATACCATATGTGTTCAAACTATCAATGAATGATATAATAATACCAGGCATTGTTTCTGATGATTGGGATGTGAAAACAGTTGATTCTATGATGACTGAATTGCAGTATTATACTGTATTTTAAAACGAAGATATTTATCAATCTAAAGAAAATTATGGTGATATGTTTTGCTATAATTATTATGGGCACCATTTCCTACACAGAGCAAGCAGCCCCAAAACTATTTTTAATTATAAACAATGGGAACGTTGTCCGACTCCACCACAAGGGAGTTCAAAAACATATTCTGAAAAGTTTACATATTTTTCTGGGCATGATGTAAAAAATGCTGAGTCGTATTATTTTAAATTGCCACCTACTAAAGATATACATATATTATTGAAGAGCACAAAATGTATATATTTGGAATCCTTTGTTTCCCGTTTGACTATAGCAGGCTATGAATATTGGCTAAGGTCGATTGACTTAAAAAGTGTATGGTCGATTGACTAGACATTGGCAAAGAAGGGGAAAGGAAGCTTTATTCAGAGCATGCCTGATACCTATACAAATGATATTCCTAAATGAAACAGTACAACAAACAAGTTGTCTAGGCTTAGCAAAGATTAAAGAATTAAACACGCCCAGAATACCAGCCCCTGCAAAATTTGACAAATGGCAAAAATATACAAATGCAACTGAAGATCAGCTCAATGAATGTGTCCAGAATGGTACATTCAATGTTTCACTGACAAGTCCTGGCGGGTGGTTATTGTGGGCAATAGATACCAATGGGTGTCACCAACATTTCATTAACTCCTCGGGGGTTTCAGAACTAATAGGCCGGACCCTCGCTATATATCATCCGGGTATAGTTACAACATACAGTGAAGGGAAACTATGCCAGCAATGGTTATGAACTGCCTCACTAGATGCGGTTAGAGAATACCTCAGTCTCCTGTCTAATTATACTGATTTACAGGATTTCCTGTTAGGCCCCAGAAAACATTGCAGAAAGCGTTTCTTATATGAAGTATATAATGAAATTTTGAAGCTTTCCCAACAAGAAGCAGCTGCCCGGTTAAGGCAAATAGACCAGGAAAATCTAAAAAAGGCATTAGCTGTTGTGGATAATGGGATTAATACCCTGTCCGACTGAATATACACCTTACATAACATTGTCTCTTCTTCTATAGACATTATACAAACAGATATGTCTTCTTTACACCATGGACAGAGTCAGCTAAGGTCCATTATGCAGTTGGGCTGGACACTTCAAACACTGAAGGCGGGTCGTGTTCCCTGGCAGCATGTCAGCGCAAGGGAAATATTTTCTTTTTTTGATTTCATGTGACAACAACTAACGGCTAAGAAAGAAGCGACTTATGTCATGCTAAACATCGAGAAATCAGAAAAGTTGCCTTTTACTGTGGCTGAAATACCATCTGCTGAGTGACTAATACAAGGGATCATCAATCTGCCTATTTCTACACTTCAATTCACCTCTGTTTAAAAAACATTCCGGTAGGCAGATATGAAAGGCTGGGAGATAGTTATATCCATGAGGTGTGGGAGCTTCCCTTCTCATACAAATGTCTCAGTGGTATGAAAGAAGTCTTTCTTAGCAGTAGTGAATGTGAGACTTCAGTCAGCCATTCGATGGTTTGTAAACAGCTGTCCTTGCATGGGACGTGTAACGCATCTGCATCAAACTTGGCTTGTTATCTGAAGGGAGTTCCATTAGACCTAAATTCCAGGTGCTTTCAAATGGCAGCCATGTCCTACTCAACGGTGAAGACTGTTGTGGGATGTGAGCCAGAATAGTTTATGTTGTTTCGGTCTCTAAGATAGTTACATGCTGCCGGGAATGTACTTTTTCTTCCCACTAAGATAAAAGAGGTAGCTGACATTTAGCCTCATATTGCTACTTCAAATGTGAATTTTGACAAGTTGAGCAGACTCAAGGCTTTATTGTTTCAAATGCATGTGGCCCTTACATCTGCACGCAAGACCTATGCACTTCAGGTGGCAAGGTAGTCAGCAGAAATACAGTCCCTATTAAGTACAAACTTTCCGAGACACTTTGGTGAACTCGTGGGATGGATATTTAATGCGTCCATTACAACTGGAATTGCACATTCCTTTAAGGCTGTTGGTTCTGGTTTCATTCACACTTTCTCCTCCATATTCGGTTTAATACCATCAGTCATCCACTCAATTTTTTCTAGTATTTTGGGGGGATTTCCAATAACTTTGGCTTTATCAGCTGGCATTTTGCTGTTGCTATTTTTTATGCGCAATGGCTGTCCTGCCGCAACAAGGAGCAATGAAAGCGCTCCCATCAATGCAGCTGTGTCGTGAACGCATGATGCAGTATTTTGAAGCATCTTTCCTGGAGCAATTGGAGTGTGGCTGGTCTCTGTCATTTACACTGGTTTTATATTGTGTGCAGCCCGTGTTTCGGTGCCTCTGGTGCTCTTTCGAACACGCACTGGAAGACTGTCTTTCTACGCAGCACTTGCTTTCATTGGACGCTGATCTGTTGATGTGCTCGCTGAGGGCTCATTACTGGACATGGGCATTGAGGTTGCGTTTGCTACGGGAAGCTACTTATGAGTTGCCCTTCCTGGAGGATGTGGCTCTCGACTCATCTTTGGGTACACCACGGAATGTCACCTTGGCTGAAGCTGAGGATATGGAACACTACTGCTCCTTAATCCTTCCTGGTGATGCCTTTCCAACTTTAACATCTGCCGAAGTGGAAGATTTCCTGTCCTCTATTGTCCCGGAATCGATTGGAACTTTAAAAAAATAACTTTGCCTTTTGAAATTCGGTCTTTTATGCCCATGTTCACGTTTTAAATTGTCCTTTTACATGCTCACGTGTTCCTTCGACTTGTCATAATTGACATTGATTTTTACATATATATCTTAAGTTGAGCAGGATATAGGGTGTTGTGTTACTATTTTAGCTATAGCTTCATGCACTTTATTTTAACACACTAGGCCAAGCTGCTGTGCACTCTAACCTAGATATATTTTATTCACCTTTACTTTATTATTGTTACAATAGTCACTTTTACATTCTTGCTTTATTTTCTGTTTATCTAACTGTTTCGCCTAGGCCAGCACTCTGTTCTCAGACAAGACATTCTTGCTCACTCTGTGCTTCTTCCAAGGCCACAGCATGGTACATTGCTGGTGAACGTGGTAGATGTTTAGTCTCCAACATTCGTAGAAAACACACATCCTTATGTAGGGACCTTTTCTCAGAACATCAGCTGTGTTGTTATAAAAACACTTCCTTGTCACTTACGTATTAGAGGGAGATTCCAGCCAGAGAACCACGACTGTATGCTGATTGCCGAATGCTTTGCTACCGATACTAAAGCAGACAGCAGGCCTTTGCTCAGGTATGGGGGATGATGTCTTCCCGTGGGAACCTGAAGGGCAGAATTAGAGCTTAACATGCTGTGCTCTATTATAGCCTATGTAGGAGTTAGTCAATTGATCATAGTGACAATATGTAGCGTTATTTCTATGCTTCACTCTCTTCGTCACAATTTTAATACTGTCATGCTGTGTCGTCCTGGTTATTGCAGCTCACGCTTTGGTATCTAAGATGCAGTCATTTTATTAAAGTCATTATTGAAACATATACTGCCTGTTTGTCATTTATATATGAGACTAAGGTAATTGAGAGAAACGGATGAGACCTGAGTGACCACAGCTTCCCTGAGAAACCAATTATGTCATGTGCTCAGCTGCCCAGTCATCCCTGCCCTCGGGTAGAGATGAGGCACTGCTAGTTAGCCAGAGCAAAACCCGGATTGGAGCGTCAGGTTTCACCTGCAGTGAGTCAGACTTAGGCCCTCATTCTGACCCTGGCGGTCGGTGATAAAGCGGCGGCCAAGCCGCCAACAGGCCGGCGGTGTAAAATATGCAATTCTGACCCTGGCGGGAACCGCCAACACAGCCCGCCAACTTAACACTCCGCCCGCCACGGCGGTACAAACAAACAGCGCGGCGGTTCCCGCCAACAGCCAGGCGGCAGACAATGTACCGCCCACCCTATTACGACCCACCAATCTGCCACCTTTTCCGGGGCGGGAGCACCGCCGATAAGAACACGGCGGAAACAGACTACGAACGGGAAAACGCTCACCTCTACGCACTCCACGCGAGATTCCGGCAGTATGGAACCAGAGTTGCAGGTCATCCCCGCACTCCTATTCCTGCTCATATACCAGGAGCACGCCCGGCGGCGCGGAAGACATCGGTGAGTACTGCACCTACGACACAGGGGAGGGAAAAGATTACCGGCACACACCCACCCACCCACACCCACTACAACACACACATCAATGCATTCCCACAGATCACTGTCACAACCCACAAACCACCCCCCTCCGAAATAATGCAAAGACCAAAAGAAGAGATCATAAACGGGCAGATATATTGAAATATGTACACCAGTAATCCCAATAAATAAATAAACTATGTACAAAATATATACAGCTACTAAATGTAGTCCAACCACTGTCCGTGGATCACAGGGGTCCTGTGCAAAGGGGCAAGGCCCAGTCCCACGACAAGAACTCCACGGAGAGAACACTGCAGGGGCATCAGAAAGAAAATAGGACAGGCACCTCAGGGGGAAGGGAAGGGGGGGCACCTCAGCCACTTGAGTACACGACGCCAGATCCACGAGGGGACTCCATGACCACTGGCCCATCCTGGGGAGAGCAAAGCCACAGTCCATACAGTGGGTGGCCTGCCCACTGGGCCATCCTGGGGAGAGCAAAGCCACAGTCCAAACAGTCCATACAGTGGGTGGCCTGCCCACTGGGCCATCCTGGGGAGAGCAAAGCCACAGTCCAAACAGTCCATACAGTGGGTGGCCTGCCCACTGGGCCATCCTGGGGAGAGCAAAGCCACAGTCCAAACAGTCCATACAGTGGGTGGCCTGCCCACTGGGCCATCCTGGGGAGAGCAAAGCCACAGTCCATACAGTCCATAACAGACCCCACTGCCACTGGAGGAGGCAAGTTGGCCAGAGGACATCCTGCAGCCCTGCCCGAGATAGATCCTGCCCTGCCACGTCTGCCAAAGGGCCAGCGGTTCTTGCCTTGAAGGGCCCAGTTCAGGGGTTCCTGAGACGGCGGGGCCCAGTTCAGCGGTTCTTGAGACGGCGGGGCCCAGCGGAGCGGTGCGTGAGAC
Organism: Pleurodeles waltl; assembly: GCF_031143425.1. Lineage (NCBI taxonomy): Eukaryota > Metazoa > Chordata > Amphibia > Caudata > Salamandridae > Pleurodeles > Pleurodeles waltl. The sequence continues at coordinate 260,991,967 of NC_090451.1, read as the reverse complement.
GGCGGGGCCCAGCGGAGCGGTTCTTGAGACGGCGGGCCCAGCGGAGCGGTGCTTGAGACTGCGGGGCCCAGTTCAGCGGTCCTTGCCCTGAAGGGCCCAGTTCAGCGGTTCTTGAGACGGCGGCCGGTCTATGGCCAACTGCTAATTGCCCAACATGCCCCCCATCCCCGCCAGGCCCCCCGCCATGCCCCCCGCCAGGCCCAACATGCCCCCCATCCCCGCCAGGCCCCCCGCCAGGCCCCCCGCCAGGCCCAACATGCCCCCCATCCCCGCCAGGCCCCCCGCCAGGCCCAACATGCCCCCCATCCCCGCCAGGCCCCCCGCCAGGCCCCCCGCCAGGCCCAACATGCCCCCCATCCCCTCCAGGCCCCCGCCAGGCCCCCAAGCCAGCCAGTGGCCCCAAATCCATATTGAATTAAACTCACTTGTTGGTCTGGAGGACCGTAGAGTAGCGCATACTGGGGGAGGACCCCATCCACAAGTTTCTCCAACTCCTCTCCAGTGAAGGCAGGGGCCCTTTCCCCAGGCGCAGCAGCCATTGTCCCTTCCAGACCGAGGTCACAGCAACACTTGCAGTATAGGTCCTCTCCTGTGAAAGTTCAAGTCGCAAGTGGATAAGTAGATAGAAAATGGCGGTCACGTCCGCGGCGGTGCGTACCGCGGCGGTGCGTCCCGCCACCGCCGGCGCCCTTCGCCATTGGCTCCTGAAACCCATAGGCTTCAATGTTAACCAATGCGGCTTTGCGCCGTGGTCTTCGCCCGCCGCCCGCCGCGGTGTGCCACGCCTGCGCATTGACCTCACATCCCATTGTCACACTTCACAGGTCAGGCAGCCGCCATTTCCAGGGCCCACATGGCTCAATTTCAACTGCGTCACACAGGCCTAGGCCTTGCATAGCCACTCAGACACGCCATTCACTGCATAGAGAATCGTATACTGTGCTAGCTGTGAGTACGTACCTGTGGGTTGCTTGACTGTGTGCTCCATGTTGTCCTTCCTAGGCACCGTCCGCTGGGTTGGGCGAGGAGACGGATGAATCCTCCCGTGTACCGACCGCTGGTGGACCTGTCGACAATGGAAGAACGCCACATTATCCTGACCTACCGTCTTAACCGTGCCACTATCCATGAACTGTGTGCCCAGCTGGAGCCCGACCTGATGTCCCCCATCCGCCAACCCACAGGGATTCCCCCTCTGGTGCAGGTCATGTCAGTACTCCATTTCTTGGCAAGTGGGTCATTTCAGACAACCGTGGGAATTGCTTCTGGGATGTCTCAGCCCATGTTTTCGAAGGTGTTATCCAGAGTGTTGTCTGCCCTGATGAAATCCGTGAGGAGCTACATCATTTTCCCTGAGGTGGGCGAATTGGCTACAGTGAAGGGTGATTTCTACGCCCTTGGACATATTCCCAACGTAATTGGTGCCATTGATGGGACCCATGTGGCTTTGGTTCCCCCAAGAGACAGGGAGCAGGTGTACAGGAACAGAAAAAATTACCATTCAATGAACATCCAGGTGGTGTGTTTGGCTGACCAGTACATCTCGCATGTAAATGCCAAATTCCCAGGGTCAGTGCATGACGCCTACATCCTGAGGAATAGCAGCATCCCTTACGTGATGGAACAGCTACAGAGACACCGTGTATGGCTAGTGGGGGACTCTGGGTACCCCAACCTGTCGTGGCTACTGACCCCAGTAAGGAATCCCCGGACCAGGGCAGAGGAACGGTACAATGAGGCCCATGGGCGTACTAGGAGGGTGATCGAACGCACCTTTGGCCTCCTAAAGGCCAGGTTTCGGTGCCTGCATATGACAGGTGGATCCCTAATGTACTCACCTAAGAAGGTGTGTCACATCATCGTGGCCTGCTGCATGCTTCACAACCTGGCTTTGCGCCGCCAGGTGCCTTTCCTGCAGGAGGATGGTCGAGACGGTGGTGTTGTGGCAGCGGTGGAACCTGAGGAGAGTGACGAGGAGGAAGACGACGGGGCTGAAACAGACAACAGGGACAGAATCATTGAACAGTACTTCCAATAGGACACAGGTAACATTTCAAAGATAATTTAGTAAATGTTAACTACTCTCCAGCATCTCTGCTGCCTGTCTATTTGCCCCAGTGTATGATGACTGAGTTTTGGCTTTTCCCTCCCTATTTCAGATCTGGGGTCCCCACTACGAGTCCTGTGCTTCGTTTCCCCATGGACTACAGCTTTGTGGCAGCTGTTTGTTGACTTCACCATGTACAAGGACATATTTGCACTGTCATGTCAATTACAATCTATTGAAATCACAGCCAGACTCCAGATATTTTGGTGCAAAATAGGTGTTTATTTAAGTGCTCAAAATGGGATGGGTGGTTTCAAGTGGGTGGGGGCTATGGTGAAGGAATGTCCATGGCAGAGTCCAGAGTAACAGTCACACAGGTGCATTGTCCAGAGGCCTGTGGAGAGATGGAGCATGGGCAGTTCAAGGATGGACAGGGTGACAATGTGGGACAGTGGGATGACATCAGGTGGTATCCATTGCTGGCGGGGGTCTTGACATCCTACTCTGTCTTCTTGCGAGATCTCAGGGCCCTCTTGCGGGGTGGTTCTTCTCCTGCAGGAGGTGGGGGTCTGGTGGGCTGCTGCTGTGCGGGGGCCTCCTGTCCACTAGCGCCGGCGGAGGTGGTTGGCTGTTCTTGGTCCAGGCTAGTGGCAGGGGCCCTTGGGTGTTGTTGAGTGTTCGCCCTGTTGTTGACGAGGTCCTGCAGCAGCCCTACCATGGTAACCAGGGTGGTGTTGATGGCTCTGATGTCCTCCCTGTACCCCCGATAGTGTTCCTCTTGCAGTACCTGGATCTCCTGGAACCGGGCCAGTACCGTCGCCATCGTCTCCTGGGAGCGGTTGTATGCTCCCATGATGGTGGTGAGGACCTCGTGGAGAGTGGGTTCCCTGGGCCTCTCCTCCCCCCCCTGTCGCACAGCTGCCCTCCGAGTTGCCCTGTTTCCCTGGGCCTCTGCCCCCTGGCCGGTGTGCCCACTACCACTGCCCCCAGGTCCCTGTTGTTGTTGGGGTGGTGGGTTATCCTGGGTGCCCTGTAGTGGTAGACACACCGCAGATTGACGCGCCCTGGAGACAGAGGCATGGGCCCGCTGGGTGGGAGCTGTGCTGGTGTTCCCAGAGGGGTTTGGGTCTGTAGTGGCCTGGGCCTGTGTGAGGGGAACCGACTGTCCAGAGGTCCCCGATGGTCCGGGCTGGTCATCGGTGTCCAGGTCGACAGAGCTGCTGTCATCGCTGACGGCCTCTTGGGTGGGGGGTGTGGAGAATTCTGGCCCCTCCGCCGCGGTGTGTTGACGGTCGGGTCCTGCAGGGGTATAGAGGTATGGTTATAGTTTCAATGTGTGGCATATGGGTGTATCTGTGGGTTCTCGTGTCCCCAAGTGCTGGCATTCGTGTGTGGGGGCTTTGGTGAGGGTGGCTTGTGGGGGGGATGTGTATATGCATTGGGCATGCTTTGGTGATGGGTGTCCATGCTTAGTGGACGCATGCAGGCCTAGGTTTTGGGATGTGTGGGTTGTGATGGTGAGACATTGGCGGGGAATAGGTGTGCTGGGGGTGGGGGTGAGGATGGTGGTGGGGGTGAGGATGGTGGTGGGGGTGGGGGTGAGGGTGGGGTTCGAGGATGGGGGTGAGGGTGGGGTTCGAGGATGGGGGTGAGGTTTGGGGTATGATTTGGCATGCAGGTGGGGGGGAAGCAGTATTGAAGCTTCAACTTACCAGTATCCATTCCTCCGCCGACTCCTGCGAGGCCGTCAGGATGCAGGATGTTCAAGACTTCCTCCTCCCATGATGTGAATTGTGGGGGTTGAGGTGGGGGTCCTCCGCCAGTCTTCTGCACGGCAATGTTGTGCCTGGATACCATGGAACGCACCTTCCCCCGTAGGTCGTTCCATCACTTCCTGATGTCTTCCCGATTTCTGGGGTGCTGTCCCACTGCGTTGACCCTGTCGACAATCCTCTGCCATAGCTCCGTCCTCCGGGCAATGCTGGTGTATTGTATCTGTGTGCCGAACAGCTGGGGCTCTACCCGAACGATTTCCTCCACCATGACCCTGAGTTCTTCGTCTGTGAAGCGGGGTTGTCTTTGGGGTGCCATGGGGTGGTGTGTATGATGTGTGGGGTGGAGTATGTGTATTTAAGTGAGTTGAGTGTGGTGGTGTGTGTTGTTTTGTGTGTGGATAGTGTGTGGGTGATGGTGTTGAGTGGCTGTGGCTGTTATTTTTTGGATGCTGGTGTCTCGCTCTTGCCTTCTTTACGAATTTTTTAGCGTAGGGGTTTGTGGGTGATGTGGGTGGGTGTTTTATATTGTATTGTGTGTGTGGGAGTGGTGTGTGTATGTGTATCAGGTGTGTGGGATTCAAATCGTCCAATGTGGCTGAGTTTTGTTCGTTTGTCTGTATTCTGACCGCGGCGGTGTGTCCCGCCAATGGAATACCGCGTTTGAATGACCGCCGCGTGGATTCGTGGGTCGTAATGGGATGGGCGTATTTCTGTTGGCGTGGCGGTGGAGGTTTGGTCACCTCCACCGTTCCGCCGACCGCTGGTCTGGCGGTCTGTTGTGGCGGTCGGATTTTCGGAGGTTTGCCTTCTGCGGGTCAGAATGACCGTGGCGGGTTTCCGCGACCGCGGCGGGATTATGGAGGATTTCTGACCGGCGGTAGGCGCCTTTTACCGCCGAGGTCAGAATGACCACCTTAGTCTCCCACGCTGCGGGCGATTCTGCCGCTCAGAATCCAGTAGTCTCATTAGAATAATGAGAGCCTACGTGACAAGGAATGGTTTGCTGAATTAAATATTATGGACGGGACTGCAGTTCCAGCACTGGGGTCTGAGGACTGTCTCTCACTGTGCATTGGAATGAAGCAGATTTTTATACATCTCTCTGAGTGCCATAAAGTCATACATGACATTCTTTACTTGGTAAAAAAATTCAAATATTTGTCAAGGAGTCAGCATATGGGCCCTCATTACAACCCTGGCGGTCGGTGTTAAAGCAGCGGTAAGACCGTCAAAAGGCCGGCGGTAAAAAAAAGTGGAATCACTACCATGGCGGAAACCGCCAACATAGACAGCCACTTTAACACTCCGACCGCCACAGCGGTACAAACAAACAGCATGGCGGTCACCGCCAACAGACAGGCGGAAGACAATGTACCGCCCACACTATTTATTTTTTTAAAATATTTTTATTGATTTTATGTTTCAGATATGCAATACAAACTGTTAAATTTTCAACAACAGGATCGCCCAGAGCATTATCTAATATCAAAACCATTTAACAATCGCAAACCCCCCCAATAAACACAACACAGAACACTTCCAGTTCTACAGTATCATTTCTAGCTGCACTTGCCATTGGATTATCATTCGTTATCTATCTTTTAAGGTGTTCGCTCGTGACCAGTGTGGACCCTATCTTGCTGGGTATAAGTTCCCTGTACGCCTAATGGGGGCTCCATTCAGATTGGTGATGCTGCGCCCCGTGCGTCGTTGGTAATCTTGTGTTGGAGAGCCGGTGGGTTGTTACTACAGGAGGGGGTAGGGGGTGAGGTGTATGTGCTGTAGTGCCTGGGCGCCCTGTGGGTTATGTCTCTGTGGTGGGGGAAGCTGAGAGATTTATATCGCAGTTATTACAGGTATGTGTTCCCTGGTTCATGGGGGCATCTCGTCATTTTTGGCCTCCAATTTGGTTACCAGATTTTCCCAGGTGGTGCACCCTGTATGTTGTCACCCCTCGCCGACCATTCTTTTTAGTACCTTATATTCAATGCGGGCCCAACGTAGTATCAGAGAATGCCAAGATTTACGATCAGGAGCTTTGGGGGCTTTCCAGTGTATCGCTATTATTCTTTTGTACATTAAATAGGCTAGGTCTACAAACTTGTGTAGGTATCTTTGTTTTTTTGGTCTCTTTCTCAGTCCCAATAGGCAGGATCCGGGGTCTGCTGTCAACGCGAGCCCCGTTAACTCGGATATCTCCCCTACCACCTCCACCCAGGCAGTTTGTATATTAGGGCAGTCCCATACCATGTGATAGAAGGGTACTGACGGTGCTTTGCATCTAGGGCATACTGGCTCAGAATTGGGGAACATTCGCTTTATCCTGGCTGGGGAAAGATATGTTTGATGCGTGAAATTGAATTGGGTGTACCTAAATCTGGGATTCCTTGACACGCCGCGGGCGTGGGACAAGGCTTTTGGCCAGTCCACTTGTGGGATCGGGGTGGGGAGTACAGCGTTCCATCTCTCCCAGGCTTTCTCCGCCTGTGGCTCGGGAGTTTTGTTGAGGGTTCTGTATAGGCTGGATATTATTTTTATTTGGTCATTATGTTGAAAAAGATGGTGGACCACAGGGGAGATCGCCGGTTCTGAGATACTTGCCCCCCATATTTTTCTAATTTCGTGGCATATAGCGTGGTATGTCAGGAACTGGCCGGGGCTTATCTCTGTGAGGTCCTGGATAGCCTCGAATGACATTAACTTGCCATCTTCAAAACAATCTCCCACTGTCTGTACTCCTGCTTCACTCCACGCCCGCGCAGCTCGCATTCCGGCTGCGGTCCCGGCCAATAGATAGTTCAGTGGTATGTGTGGGGAGTAAGGAAGCTTATCCGCTCCTTTTTGCACAAATTTAGCCCAGCACGCGTGCGCAACTGCAAGCAGTGGGTTGACCTGTTCCGTCTTGGGGAACTTAGATGTCAGCCATCTTATCAGGGGGGTCCCATTCCGCCGGGGCTCCAGGCTCGTGGATTCTGCCTGCTCTGGTCAGTGGATCCAATTCTGGGCCCACTGAAGTTGTGCAGCTGCGTAGTATCATTCAAAGTTGGGGGCTCCCAGGCCGCCATTGTCCACCGGGCGCTGCAGCGTGGTTAGAGCCACCCGTGCTCTGCCACCGCCCCAGATGAGCTGCAGCAAAGCTGTGTTTAAATTGCTAAAGAAGCTTTTGGGAATGGTTATCGGCAAGGCCGCAAAATAATATAGCAGCCTAGGTAGGATCAACATGTTAGCGATCGCCACCTTACCGGGCGGCGAGAGCGGGAGCTTGTTCCAGAACTGCAATGAGCCTTTTATGGAGGTTAGCACCCTCCCTAGGTTCCCATCTCTTAGATCTTCTGTGTCGTGGTATATGTTTATCCCAAGGTATTTGAATGTTGTCGGGCACCACTTTAGGTGCCCTATCTGAGGAGCATCCTGATTGTTGGGTGCCCTCTTTACCAGGGGAAACGCACAGGACTTTTCCCAGTTTACCACAAGGCCTGACAGATTTCCAAACTCAGCCAATAAGAATATTACAGAGGGAATAACTGCGCGGCCGTTCCTGATGTATATTAAGGCATCATCTGCGTATAGTGAGACCGTGTGATGTAGCCCGTTCCTTGTTATTCCCCATTCATGTTCCATGAGACGTATTCTTGCCGCTAGCGGTTCCATTGCTATGGCAAACAATAGCGGGGATAGGGGGCAGCCCTGCCGTGTGCCCCGGGAGATCGAAAAGCTGTCGGAGATCACCCCTCCCGTCTTCACCCTCGCGCTTGGATTGTAATACAGTGTCCGGACCCAGCGAATATAATTGGGGCCTATTCCCATGCGAGCCATCGTGGCCAGTAGGAAATCCCACTCAAGCGTATCAAAGGCCTTTTCAATATCTAGTGAGAGCACCATTTCCTCTTGTGTGTCACGGGGAGTGTCCCCCATTATGCTCAGTAGTCTGCAAATATTTAGGAAGGTGTTGCGCCTTGGGATGAAGCCATTTTGGTCTGAATGCACCAATAAGTGCATGCGGGGAGATAGTCTGTTAGCTAGTATTTTGCCTAATATTTTGCAGTCTGTGCTAAGAAGCGATAGTGGTCTACAGGATTTGACATCCGTGGGGTCCTGGCCCTGTTTAGGGAGTACCGCTATCATAGCTTCCCTTTGGGATATGGGCAAGCTTTCTTTAGTCCACGCTTCTGTGAACACTCCTAGTAGGTGGGGTTTCAGGCAGGATAAGTAGGCTTTATAATATTCCGAAGGGAGGCTGTCTGCCCCAGGTGCTTTATTCCTGGGCAGCTGTGCAAGGGCTAGTTCTATTTCATCTATTGTCATGGGGGTTTCGATTATATCTCTATCTGTTTGTGATAGTTGGGGCAGGAGGGAATCGGCGAGAAAAGCCTCGAGTTGTGTAGCAGTGCATGAGGTGCGTTTAGTGTATAAGTTTGAGTAGTATTTCCTGAACGTCTCGTTTATTTCTACTTGTGTGGTAGCCATATCCTGCGCGCCCACTCGGATGGCGCCTATCGGAGCTTGCTGTCTATCTTCGCGGAGTAGCCATGCTAGCATTCTGCTTGATCCATCCCCTTCCGTTTGTAACCTGGTTAAGTAATAGTTGTAGTCATGGCAGCGGAGTCTTCTATCTGTGTCATTATATTTTGAGTGCTTTACTTTTAGGACAGTATTGGGGGTTTCCCCTAGTGCTACCGCTATTTCCGCTGCACTGAGTTCCTTCTCTAGTTTGCCTATTTCTGCCTGTAAAGGGCATCTCACTCCCCACGTGGTGGATATACATAGTCCGCGTGCTACTACTTTGTGGGCGTCCCACTCTGTCGCCCGTGTTGTTGCGGACATAGCATTTATATCCCAATACTGGCTTATAGATTTTTCCAATGATTCCAGAAATGCTTGGTCCTGTAATGCCTCCGCCTGGAACCTCCAAGTGGGGACTGCCTGACGTGTCCTTCCCCAATTCAGTGTTACTCTCAATGGCGCATGATCCGACAGTGTCTTTGCTAAGTATTCCGATTCAGTAACCAATGCCCCTATTTCGCAAGTGCCCCATATTATGTCTATTCTAGTGTGGGTGTTGTGTGGTGCTGAGTAAAATGAATATTCTCTTTGTTCTGGGTGACCTAGTCGCCATATGTCGTGGAGTCTCATAACGCTTGCCCAATCTTGCAGGGGACCTGTGGGCTTCCTATTAGTTAGTGAGCTCGGATAGGCACTAGTTCTATCCAATACTGCAGATGGGGTGCTATTGAAGTCGCCCAGAGGGCTAGGGCCATGGGGGGGACAGTAATGTTGGAGTGAGGGTGGTGAGAAAACCCGTGATGCCACTGTTTGGGGCGTATATGCCGACCACTGCTATTTGTCTGCCGTCTAGTCTGCCCTCCACTACCACATATCTCCCTCCTTGATCTATCTTGTGTGTCGACAAGAGAAATGGGACTCCTGCCGCTATCCAGATCAGCACCCCACTCGCGAAGGCCGTGTACGTTGTGCCTATCAGCAGGCCTCCCCATTTCGTGCGCAAGTCGCGTAAGTCCCCCTCTAGCATGTGTGTCTCTTGTAGAATGGTAATATGCACTCCTAGTCATTTGAGTCGAGCGTGCACTCTAGCCCGTTTACTCAGCGCCCCCAGGCCCCTAATATTCCATGTTACTATGATGTACTGGTTTTTGGCATTGTTGCTGGAAGGCATCATATGGGGCTTTGGGGGTTTGTTTCTGTGTTGAGGATCTGGGCTCTAGAGTTGGCCCACCTGGTCACTACCTTTCTGTAGCTGGTATTTAAATATAGCGGGTGCAGCTGTTCATTTTGTGCTTTGAGTAATTCCGGTACATGTGTTTCTGCTAAACTATTAACCCCAACTCCCCTTATTGAATCCCCGTTACTACTTACAACTATTGTGAAACTACTAAACTTAAAAACACGTGTAATAACCCATATCAGGTTGGATTTGCATAGTGGGATTCTCATATCGTCCAGATGTGGCTCTTATAGGGGGCTCACATCTTTCCGCAGACTTAGGGGGTCATTCCTACATTGGCGAGCGGCAGTCGCCGCCCGCCAAGCGGTAACCGCCGAATGACCGCACCGCAGTCAAAAGACCGCGGCGGCCATTCTGGCTTTCCCGCGGGGCCGGTGGGCGACTGCCAGAATGCCGCCCGCCAGCCCAGCGGGAAACCCCCTTCTACGAGGATGCCGGCTCCGAATGGAGCCGGCGGAGTCGAAGGGGTGCGACGGGTGCAGTGGCACCCGTCGCGATTTTCAGTGTCTGCTTTGCAGACACTGAAAATCTTAGTGGGGCCCTGTTAGGGGGCCCCTGCAGTGCCCATGCCAGTGGCATGGGCACTGCAGGGGCCCCCAGGGGCCCCACAACACCCGTTACCGCCATCCTGTTCCTGCCGGTGAAAACCGCCAGGAACAGGATGGCGGTAAGGGGGTCGGAATCCCCATGGCGGCGCTGCAAGCAGCGCTGCCATGGAGGATTCCCTGGGCCAGGGGTAAACCGGCGGGAAACCGGGAAAATGGCCAAGGAAGCACCGCCAGCCTGTTGGCGGTGCTTAATCTGCTAATACCATTGGGCGCCCCTCGAGACGTAAGATTATTCCCTCCAGCACCGCTCCGCCAACCGCGATCCGCCCCCAGGTGTCCCCAATAACTTAGCTTAGTATTTATATCAAAGATACACATTGTTGGAGGCGCATTGTCCCCTCGCCTCGCCAGCACCACAGAGTCTCTGGAAGTTTTCAGGTTTCGAGCATCGTCGCTGGCGGTCCCTCAGGGTGGATGTGTGTAGCTCAAAGTTCGTCAGCGGATCTGGGGGTGACCTTTGGCCCACCTAGTTCTCCTATTATTGTAGATGTGGAACTGGCCGTGTCTGAGTCCGATCCCAGCTCTGGGGGTTTCCTAGCAATTGCACAATTGCTTTGCATGTGTAAAGGCGTCTCTTTCAGCACTTTTGCTCTTTCTTCTGCTGCCTGCCAGTCGTTAGGCTGGCCCCTGGTTCGTCTTTTGGATCGCTTCCTTGCAGCAGGAGTTTGCCATTTCTCATCCCCTTCCGTATCTTCCCGAGGATGAGCTAGGCCCTTGGCATGTAGCCATGTCTAGGCATCTTCGGGGTTTGTGAATATGTGGGTGCGGTCCTCCGCTACTACCCTTAGTTTCGCCGGGAAGAGCAAGGCATATTTTATGTTGTGTTCTCGTAGGCGTTGTTTAATTTTGACGAAAGAATTGCGTTGGTTCTGCACCTCCTGTGTGAAGTCTGGGTATGCGTTAATAGTCGAATCTTCATACTTAAATGGGCCTTTGCTGCGGAATTGTTGCAATATTGCATCCCGATCTCTGTAGTTCAGAAATCTAGCAATCAGTGGTCTAGGGGGATGGCCAGGGGCCGGGGGTCTACCCGGGATTCTGTAAGCCCTTTCAACTGAGAAAAACTTGGATGGAGCCCCATTTAACACCTCCTTGATTAGCCATTGTTCCAGGGGGATTTCCGATTCCGGTTGTCGCGTACTTTCTGGAAAGCCCAGAAACCTCACGTTGTTGCGACGCGCCCTGCTCTCCATTTCCTCTGATCTCCTCCAGAGTACCTTCAACTCCGCGTCCATGCGCTGGATCTGTTTTTGGTTTCCTTGCGCCATTGGAGTTAAGTCGGTTATTTCAGCTTCAGCTGTTTTCACTCTTTCAGCTAGACTTCGATGGTCCACTCGTAGGAGGTTCAAGTCTTTTGCAACTGTGTCAATTCTGTTTTCTAGAGATGACTTAGGCCCTCATTCTGACCTTGGCGGTCTTTTCGCAAGACCGCCGAGTTACCGCCGCGGTGAAGACCGCCGACCGCGGCGGTATGCCGCTGTGCGCATTCTGACCGCTGGGAGCGTTCCGCCGGAAAACCGCCAGCAGCCACACTGGCGGTCGGCGGGAAAGTGGAGACTGGTCAACCTCCACCGCCACGCCAGCAGAACACCGCCCACAGAATTACGACCCACATTTCTGTGTGGCGGTCTTCTGTTGGCGGTCTTCTGTTGGCGGTCACCTCCCCATGGCTCCCGTCGCCTCCCGGAGGACCAACGCACAAGGTAAGTTGACCGTCCGTGAGGGGAGGGGGTGGGGGGGTGTTGTGTGATGTGGGCGTGCATGGGGGTGTGCGTGTGAGTGTGTAGAGGGGGTGTGTGAGTGCGTGTATGCGGGCGGGGGGTGCTGCTGTGTCTATGGGTAATGTGTGCTGTTCGGCAGGTGCGCATGTCTGCATGTATGTGTGCGGGTATGTGTCCCCGTTGTGTATGTGTGTGTAGGGGGTGTGTATATGTGCATGTTGGGGGTGTGTGCATGTCGGGGTGCATGTATGTGCATGTCGGGGTGGGGGTGGGGAGGGGGTTCGTACCACCTCTGGGGGGTGGCAGGGGGGTGGAGGGTGTGGGGGGAGGACTCGGGTGGGTAGTGGGGGGTGGGGGAGACCCCTATCAGTGCCAGGGAAGGAATTCCCTGGCCCGATAGTGCTTACCGCCATGGTTCGCACGGCGGTTCCCGCCCGCAAGAAACCGCGGCGGTAGGCAGGGTCATAATACCCTTGGCGGTCTTGGGACGACCGCCGGGCCGGAGTGCGCAAACTCCAGCCCCGCGGTCATGACCGCCGTGGCGGTCGGAGTGGAGAAGTGGCGGTCGGTCGCGGCGGGGACCGCCGCGGTCAGAATGCCATTTTTAATACCGCCGGTCTGTTCGCGGTCCGACCGCCGTCTCTCCGCCGACCGCCAGGGTCAGAATGAGGGCCTTAGGCCCTCATTCTGACCCTGGCGGTCTTTTCACAAGACCGCCGAGTTACCGCCGCGGTGAAGACCGCCGACCGCGGCGGTATGCCGCTGTGCGCATTCTGACCGCTGGGAGCGTTCCGCCGGAAAACCGCCAGCAGCCACACTGGCGGTCGGCGGGAAAGTGGAGACTGGTCAACCTCCACCGCCACGCCAGCAGAACACCGCCCACAGAATTACGACCCACATTTCTGTGTGGCGGTCTTCTGTTGGCGGTCTTCTGTTGGCGGTCACCTCCCCATGGCTCCCGTCGCCTCCCGGAGGACCAACGCACAAGGTAAGTTGATCGTCCGTGAGAGGAGGGGGTGGGGGGGTGTTGTGTGATGTGGGCGTGCATGGGGGTGTGCGTGTGAGTGTGTAGAGGGGGTGTGTGAGTGCGTGTATGCGGGTGGGGGGTGCTGCTGTGTCTATGGGTAATGTGTGCTGTTCGGCAGGTGCGCATGTCTGCACGTATGTGTGCGGGTATGTGTCCCCGTTGTGTATGTGTGTGTAGGGGGTGTGTATATGTGCATGTTGGGGGTGTGTGCATGTCGGGGTGCATGTATGTGCATGTCGGGCTGGGGGTGGGGAGGGGGTTCGTACCACCTCTGGGGGGTGGCAGGGGGGTGGAGGGTGTGGGGGGAGGACTCGGGTGGGTAGTGGGGGGTGGGGGAGACCCCTATCAGTGCCAGGGAAGGAATTCCCTGGCCCCGATAGTGCTTACCGCCATGGTTCGCACGGCGGTTCCCGCCCGCAAGAAACCGCGGCGGTAGGCAGGGTCATAATACCCTTGGCGGTCTTGGGACGACCGCCGGGCCGGAGTGCGCAAACTCCAGCCCGGCGGTCATGACCGCCGTGGCGGTCGGAGTGGAGAAGTGGCGGTCGGTCGCGGCGGGGACCGCCGCGGTCAGAATGCCATTTTTAATACCGCCGGTCTGTTCGCGGTCCGACCGCCGTCTCTCCGCCGACCGCCAGGGTCAGAATGAGGGCCTTAGTGTCCATGATCGCCTGCAATACTTTCTCGAACTGAGCAGAATGTGTCATGAGCGTGTTTTCTAGTGACTGTAGGGATGGGTTAGATTGTTGGTCGGCAGGTGTTGGTCCTTGAGTATTTCGGTCCATATTCTTGGCTGATTTGGCTCTGCCGGCCATTTTGGCTGTCCCAAGGTCTCCTCCTAGTCTGCAGTAATTTCGCACTTTTGGCACTTTTAGTTCGGTGAGTTAAACTTTTCCTGAGTGTCCTGGATATGGTGTGCACGTACGGCGTTGAGAGCGTGGGGTTGGCCAGCAGTGCCAAGGGAGGGCGTAGTCTTGTTTATGCGTGCTTATTGCCTGTGGCCATGCGTTCATTGACAGGTGCTGCGGCCGCCGGACTTCACGACGGTCCGACGTTGAGTCCCCATGGGGCTGTCTGCGGGGCCCACCGGTGTGTGTGGGGAGCGTAACAGCTGGAGGAGAGCACTCTCACCCTCGTAGGTGGCGGCGGAGCCTGGTGCCAGAGGTTTCCCCAGAAGGAGGGGGAACGTAGTTGAGGGCCGAGGCAGGCGGCGTAGCCCGGGAGAGACCGAGGAGTGGGGTGAACATCAGAAGCCGCGGGTAGCTTCCGTGCAGCGCAGGGCAATCGAAGCAAGTGCCGACCGTGGGGCACCGGCGCGGCCCGAGCGCCCACAGCATGCACCAGCCGTCTGTGCTATGCAAGCTGTCAGGGCAAAGCCTATGGAGGCATGCGGCGCTTATTAGTCTTGCGCCCTTTTTCTTTTAGGGTTCAAGCGCTGCCTGTCTCCGTCCCAGGGGGCACGGGTGGGTTGCGTTGATGATGGGGCAGTGGGGGGGGGGTGGCTGGGAGTCCAGGAGTGTCCCCTCTGCGTGGGTTTTAGTTAATCCCCCCGGGTTCCCCCCTCACCGCAATATGCTGGCTCCTGTCCATAGTCCTCTGCTCCCTCCTAGGCTGTTGGCTGCAATGTGCTTTGGTTCTGGGCAGAAGTGCCCTTTCTTTGTTTTGAAATGTGTCCTCGCGGCTCCGCTGTTGCGATTTCCAATATGGCGCCTCGGCCCCCCCGGGCCAGCTCCAGCCACGCGCGCCCCGGGGGTGCAGTGCGAGATCCCTATTTGGCCCACGCGGTGGCGGCGCCTCGGCTCTCTCGGCAGCAAATGGAGAGGGCGGAGGCCGGCCGCGTGAGGCAAGAGCGCGCCCTGAGCCGCAGAAGCAGCTCCTCCTGGCGGTCGCCGCGTCCGGCGCAAGCCCCCGGGGCTCGGCCCCGGCCCACTCGTATCTCGTGGGCCGCTCTCGGTCCGCGGCAAATGCGAGGGGCGCCCTTCAGGATATCTTGGTCGAGCCGGGGACGGAGCGCTCGTATCAAGCGACCGTCCCGCCCGCCATTTTGGCTCCTCCACCGCCCACACTATTATGAGAGGCCAATCCACCACCTTTTCCGGGGCGGATTCAAAACGAACAAAAACACGGCGGAAACAGGATTGGAAGGGGAAACACTCACCTCTATGCAACCCACGAGGAACCAGGAGGCCATGGAGCCAGAACTCCAAATCCCCCCTGCAATAGTATTCCTGCTCCTCTACCAGGAGCACGAAAGACGGCAGCGATGACCACGGTGAGTACTGCACCTACAACACAGGGGAGGGAAAAGAGAGTGACACGCAACACGCAACACCCCCACCCCCACCCACAACAACACACACACCAATACATGCTGCAACAATAGATTTACCCCCCCCCTCAACCCCCCCTGGAAGAACACAATGACAAAAGGAAATGATTGTAACGATTGTAATCAATAAAAATCCATTAGTCAAACTTTAAATACAGTATAAAGAATTATGTACACAAACTATACAAGTCCGGATAGTGCACCATTCAAAGTCTGTGGACCACTGGGCCCAAAATGCATGGGCGAGGCCCACACTCGATACCAGACTGCAAATGGAGAGAACACTTCTGGGGCATCAGATCGAAATGAAACAGGCACCTCAGGGGGAAGGGAAGGGGGGCACCTCAGCCGGATGCGTGCACGGCGCCAGCTCCACGAGGGGGCCCCATGCCCATTGATGTATCCTGGGGAGTGCAAAGCCACGGTCTCTCAAGTATCTCCATTGGGTGGGTTGCCCACTGCTTTATCCTGGGGAGTGCAAAGCCACGGTCTCTCAAGTACCTCCAGTGGGTGGGTTGCCCACTGCTTTATCCTGGGGAGTGCAAAGCCACGGTCCCTCAAGTCTCTCCAGTGGGTGGGTTGCCCACTGCTTTATCCTGGGGAGTGCAAAGCCACAGTCTCTCAAGTCTCTCCAGTGGGTGGTTTGCCCACTGCTTTATCCTGGGGAGTGCAAACCCACAGTCTCTCAAGTCTCTGCAGTGGGTGGTTTGCCCACTGCTTTATCCGGGGGAGTGCAAAGCCACGGTCTCTCAAGTCTCTTCAGTGGGTGGTTTGCCCACTGCTGTATCCTGGGGAGTGCAATGCCACAGTCTCTCAAGTATTGGGTGTGTGGGAGTGGTGTGTGTATGTCTATCAGGTGTGTGTATTTCGATTTGTCCAATGTGGTTGTGTTTTGTAAATGTGTGTGTATTTTGAGCGCGGCGTTGTGTACCGTCAATGAAATACCGCGGTTGAAAGACCGCTGCGTGGATTCGTGGGTCGTGATAGTGTGGGCGTATTCTTGTTGGCGTGACGGTGGAGGTTTTGTTTTGTTATCACTAGTTTATCACTGACCTTTGGTGTGGCGGACTTGTGTGGGTGTCCAGATTTTGACGGATTCCGGCCTGTGGGTCGTAATAGCTGTAGCAGATAGCCACAGCTGCAGCGGTGTGTTGGCGGTCTTCTGTACGGTGGTAAGCGGCATTTACCGCCAATGTTGTAATGATGGCCATAGTCACTTCCAGATAGTTGGGCATCAATCTGGCGTGGACACACTGTGGTCCAGCGAGTACGGGTCCAGATATCTGGCCTGAGCAGCGCATGGTCCTTGTGTGTGCTGTGTGTGTGCTGTGTTCTGATTGGTTATGTGTTCCTAACTAAATGTGGCACAATTGTGGTGATCCTGCCTATCTGTGGGATCTGATCTAAATTTTCCTGTTTGTGCTTTTGGCTGCTGGCTAAGTGTTACCCTACCAATGACCTGTCAGTCATTAACTTCAGGCCTAGGTCTGAGAGCCTGCTTGACCACATACCTATGTACCGGGTTGATGGGGAGTTCATTAAGGGGGAATCTAATAATGGTGATGTGACTTTGTTTGTGTATATAAATGTATTGCTGTGCATATCGACATCGATCAATACAATGTTAATTTGTAGAGAAGACAATGAGACTATGAAGAATTGATTCTCCACCAAACAAGGGTACTTCTCCTAACTCTATGTAGTATGCTCTTCTTTGTTTGGTGGAGATATTCTCATATTCCTCTGCACCAAGAACGGACCTCCAAAATCAGTGGGGAACATGCTGAGGGGGACTTTTGATAAACTGTCCATTATCCTGAAAAAAGGCAGAAAGACATTGCACACCACTAACAAATATGGGGCGGGCCAAATTTATGGGACTTCTAAGTAATGTTGCATACTCACAGTGGTTAAAAGGGAGAATATCAAGCCCTGATCTCAACAGGAGATGACAAGAAAGAACCCACTCGTCAAGTTCCTACATAAGATATTGCCCTCGAAAGAGCAATGATGCAAACACCTCCATCAAGGATTTCAGATAATTTTTCAAGGTAGAACCGCAGAGAAAACACACTTGCTTTGCCTTGGCCAAGCACAAGAAGTTATGATAATTTACACTTTACAATAGTGGAGATTCAACTGGGGCACCTGGTTTGTTTATATTTGTAAGTGCTTGCTGTTCAGGTTTAATTTCTCTGAAATGAACATCGGTGCCAGAATGGATCCTGACCTGCTTTTTTTATCTAAGAAGAGGACACAGTTTTGCAACAAATGTCTACCCAATGGGAGTACATTCTACTGGCTCATATGCAGGACTCAGACTTCCTCCATTGTCTTGTAAACATGAGCCATGAACATATAGTACATAATCAGATTCAGGTAGTGGCTCATTTTGTATATCTGGTCTCAGTTTGGTGCATAGTTCAGTAACATCAAGACAATCATGGTCCACTTCACATTCATCATTGTCATGATAAGGTATAAGTAAGAAGGTGAAAGGATTTAGAACACCACAGCACTTGACAGTCACATTTTCTGCGCAAGAATGATCTGTTCATACTTTGTCAGGCGGCTACTTGTCAGGTGCTGGGTTCTAGTCCTTGTCAACAGTAACTCCTCAGAATGGGGAACATACAAGGTTAACTAGTGACCCATAACTATATTCTCACACCTCTCTATGCTGACATTCACAGCTGCAACTTCTTAAAGGCAACCAGGCAGCGCAGAAGCTACAGGATCAAGTTTAGCAGACAAGTAGGCCACAGGCTTTCTGGTGCAATCCTCCCTCCCACTACAGTAAAGTACAAATTACTTATTGTAAATCAGGCATTCCCAGTGCTGGGGCAGAACAGAGACTTTCTCTCAGCTCTAGGAAAGCAATTAAGCAATCGTTATCCCATGTGTCAGCCTCCGTGAAGGCTTAGCCACCAGGGAAAAGTTAGGTATCCACTGGTGTCAGTAGCCCAACATTTCCAAGAACACCCTCAATTATCTCTATGTAGGTGGTGGATTCATTTTCATAATGGCTTAAATCATCTCTTGTGACACTTTCCTCGCTCCTTTCTCAGTGTGATGTCCAACATATCAAACCCCTTTCTGGCAATACTCAAACTTTCCTGGAGATACTTTATGTTCATTCTCAGCAAGGAGTTTAACTGTGAATTAGTGCCTTGTTTGCAAGCTTCTTGAGTGTTCGACACCACCACTAGGTCTTCAAAGTATAGTATTAGGACTGAATTGTAAGGTATAACCATAAAAATACAGATTCTTCCTAAGGATCTGTTTCAAAATGAAGGGACTCTCAGTGTACCCCTGTGGGACTCTGTAGAATGCCATAACACAATTCCCAGACCACAATTCAAAGAGGAACTGACTGTCCTCAAGCAGCGGTATTGAAAAAAAGGCTTGGCACAAATCAATGACAGTGAACCACTCAAACTCACAAGGATTCTGAAACATCACAGCTGGATTCAGTACCATGGGACAACAAGGAACAACAATTCTGTTCACCCTTTGCAGGTCCTGTACAATTCTGTACTTCCCTTTCATAAGCCCACAATGGGTAAATTGCAAGGACTTCCCATAATTTCTTTAGGAATTCCCTGTTGAATTATGGCCTCAATCACCAGCAATTATTTTGGGTGTCAAATTGTATTGGGGTGTTCTTGAGTAAACTGTGATTCAGACAGGTTCAACACTTTTAATCAATCTGATATCCTTTCCTGAAAAATCCCACACTTCAGGCATAACTGTATCTTTAAGATCTGGTGGAAAATCATCAACCGTTGATAGAGTGAACAATGTGTTGTAAGATCCATTATTTGCCAATTTAAGGGCAACATCTTCATCTTGAGTCTGCACCTCTATGCCTGTAATCATACAATAGATGACACAGTTCAACTTACAGAAAAGATCTCTTCCCAGGATACTCACTGGTCTGGAACCACACACTGCAAACTGGTGATTCTCTTCAAATGATCACATTTGGACAGGTATCTCTGTGGTTTCTAGAATTGCCATTCCTTTATTCCCCACTTCCGTAACTTGGACCATTTTTCTCAAGACGGATGGCTATGGGACTTCTACTGTTCTTAAAGTAGAACAGGTACCACCAGTGTCAACCAAAAATGAAACAGGGTGGCCAATCACTTTACCATCTACAAATGGACCACTCTAGTCAACCTCCAAGACTGCACCAAGTACACAAAATTCCTCCATTCTCAGTAACCATCAGGCTGACTGATCGTAGCCATAGTTCTCAACTGTCTCAAACATGGGAAAGTGTTGAAAAGGTTTATTGTCTTGAAATACATTCATAATCATGTTTGGAACTTGGTTTAAATTCAATCTAGGACCATTAGCGTTCTGCTATGGCATCGGTGGTGTGAAACATGCATCACTTGAGCTTGCTATTGTTTTCATTGTAATTCTCTCCACTCTGCCCCTGAACATTTTGCATTTGTACTGGGTGGTTATTCTGAGATGGTACAAACCATTGTATTTCTGAAGCTGATTAGCTGGGCTAAGATGCAATTCACTCTTACAATGCCCCAGCTTGTTGCAAAAATCACAAGGGGTTGTCCTTATCAGGCTATTTACAACCATACCTGTACCAGGATCAATTGGGACCCCTCAACCTCTCTCCTGCATTGGATTTGTTCTCTGATCCTTTCATTGCACCAACATTCTATCTACTTCTTTGAGAAGCATTTATCTGAGCAACCATTAACTTTTCCTTCAATGTTTTCTGCTTCATCTCAAGTTTGTCACTGCAATACTTTGTGTACCTTAAGAACTCATTATCTGATTTATTCTGTTAACAAATCAAGTGTTGCTGAATCATCATACCAAGCTCGGGCCTCAGCACTGTCACAAACCTTGACACAAAATGTCCAATATGCTTGGTTTCAAGCATCTTCATTCCACTATACTTCTTGAATGCCTGCAACAATCTCTTATAGTAAGCATGAATCAATTATTTGGGTTCCTGAGTCTATCAATTTTAATCCAATCTATACCTTGGGGTGGTACCTCCCACTTCAAAAAAGTTATCACCTGCAGATACTTTTTCATCACCAATGGCCAAGGACCCTTTTAGTGAAGCTATTTTAGATGTTTTCAGGCATGTTATTTTAGCAATATGCCTGCTGCTGGTGCCCTTTAGCCTAGTTACATTTCATTTATTATTTTAGAAATGTCCACATTTGTGGTGATGTTCATTTTCCTCTATATTGCTGTTCTTTCAACTAGGAATGCATTTACATCTCTTAGCGCATCATTCTTTCTCTCTCTGCTTTGTTCAAGGCTGCGACAAGATAGGGTTGCCGGCACAAAGTGGTACATCACGTCTCTAACATTTCACAGAAACATACGTTTTTTTTATCATGGGGACACTTTTATCAGAACAGTAGAGGTTTTATTATAAAACAACTCTCTGCCCCCTATATGTTAGAGGGAGGTTCCAGCCAGATGAGTGCCACTGCATGCTGTTTGGCTTCGCTACAGCTACTTGCTGAGACTTCTAGTTCCCTGGTCTATATGGGAACGGTGTCTCAATAGACAACCAGCTTCTTCACTACTGCCATACTCAGGTATGGGGGATGATGTTTTCCCAGGGGGCCCTGAAGGGTGGATTAGGGCTTATCCTGGTATACTCTAACATAGAACATTAGTGCATAGGTAGGAATCCTACATCTTCCATAGTGACAGTATGGTAGGACTTTTCTTGTTTTTCACCTTTCTTGTCATCTTTCTGTTTTTAGTATGTTTTAATTATTGCAGTCCATGTCTTTTTACCTAGAACGCAGCTGATTCATATAACATTTATTAAACCATTTTCTGCTTTTTTGTCATTGCATGTGTGAGATAAATGTAACTGGGAAAAAAGGATAACATCTGATCCACCAGGATTTCCCTGAGAGGGCACAATGTCATGCGCCCGGCTGCCACAAATCACCCCTGCTCTTGGGCACAGGTGAGATGCTGCTAGCTGGCCGGATACAGATTAGGATGACAGTTGTCACATGCTGTGGGATCGAACTCAGTTCCCCATGATTCAGGTGATGCTGCAGCCCAAATCCAGCAGCCTCATTGGTACAATGAAAGTCAACGTGACACCATTTGTCACCAAACTTCTTGGCAGCTCTGATTCAGGCCACTGAACACACACTTTACATTCTGCCCACAAGTCACTTGGAACCACAATGTCAAGCAAAGTGTTCAGGTCGACTCAAAACACCTGTGAAATCTTCACAAACCTCTCAACTTCGTTGGACCACACCACCTTCTTTTCTCTCAGTTTTAGGAAATCATTAGTGCATGATGCAAGATCACTTCTACTCCAAGGCATATAACCTCCAAGCACGTCTCTCAATGGAAAGTTTGTTGTACCCGCCTCTCCCACTACAGGAGCAGGTTCACTCGTGGGTTTATTTGGATCTTTCTTTCTCGCCCATCAAGCTTCCCATTTGTCTACCTCATTCCATTTCCAAATACATTGAATCACATACATGTTTATTCCTCTGTAAAGCTTTGGTCTTGCTCAAGTTTACCTCATATCTCTGAGCTAACTTCGCTAGTTTATCCTAAATTTGTCCCACACATCTAATAAAATTCTTTCACGCTAATCATCTCATCTAACTCTAACTTTAATTTGGCCATATCTACCAAACTCTCTTACCGGTGACTGAATTCTTCCCTGACTCAACTCTCTACTAACACTTTCCTTTGAAGGGGTAGCAGCATTAAAAGCTTTTCCCCACTCATCAATTTCATTGGCACTAAGGCCCAGATTTATACTCGGTTTGAGCTAAATTAGCGTCATACTTAACTCCTAATTTATATTTTGAAGCTAGACTAGTCTAGCACCAAAATATTGGAGTTAAAGTCATTTTTTCATAGCGTGAACCTACCTCGCATCAATGAGATGCAAGGTAGGAGTTTCTGGGCCAAAAATAACTCTATGGCCCAGGTGCTTTATTTATCCTACTGTGCACAAATGGTGCACTG
Organism: Pleurodeles waltl; assembly: GCF_031143425.1. NCBI lineage: Eukaryota > Metazoa > Chordata > Amphibia > Caudata > Salamandridae > Pleurodeles > Pleurodeles waltl. The sequence goes on along the minus strand of NC_090451.1, from coordinate 260,969,709 downwards.
GAGGGAGGCGCGCCTAAATAATGGCACTAAGCTTGCTTGTTGCCATTATTTAACACCGGCATCAGGGCAGGCATTGCGGGACCTGTGGGCCTATTTCTATGGTGAAACACCATGGAATAAGTCCACAGGTGGCCCGCCCCAGAGACACCCCCACCCAAACCAGAGGGACACCAGGGGATGGGGGACCCCATCCCAGGTAAGTATAGGTAAATAGAGGTAGGTATTTTTTATTTTTTTAAAAGTACCATTGGGGGCCCTGAAATGGCCCCCATACATGGCACTGGGTGCAATGGCCATACCCAGGGACCCTTGTCCTCTGTGCTGGCCATTGGGGTGATGGGCATGACTCCTGTCTTTTATAAGACAGGAGTCATGCGGTATGGTAGGTTTAGCATAAAGACATTACGCTAGGCTGGTTAAAGTCATCTTTTTTTCCTATAACCAGCCTAACTTCATTTTTTGGTACAAAGCCTCCTTCTCCCATACCGCTACCCACACCTGGGTAACGTAATTTTCCATTATGTTAGCCCACCCTTTGCGCCGGATTGCGCCATTCCATAAGTAAGATGCCTGGTCGGCGTCTTGGAATGGCGCTAGCCGGCTGTAAACTTTTTCATGCAAAACTGCATTAGCAAATAAATATGGGCCTAAGAGTCTGTGTTTTTTTTTCTACAGGAATATTAGGCATATTTCCATCTCCTTGGGCACTGCTACTAGGGTTCAAAGGTGGTTCCCCTATGGTGTTCCCGTAGTTGGCATTCTCTGATATGTACTTATAGAGTTACACCTTGAAAGGTTTAAATTTGAATCTGCACTTGCCGCACATGGAGAACTTGTGTGCATTGGAACTAATTAACATGCATGGAGTCTTGATGGCTTTAATGCAAACAAACCTCCCACATTCTAAAAATACGCATTTTACCTCACAAAGAGCATATATGACTATCATCACATCACAGCACGTACACTGTGGCATTGTGTTTCGGTGAGCCTCCAAGTGTTGAAATATCCCATCCAAAAATAAACAAGTGTACATTTTCACTAGTAGCAGGGAGGCTATGCAACATAATTTTGAAATGCAAAAGGCTTCTATGCATGTGAAGCATCAGGTCTCAGTGTCTCAAGGACATATCCAATACCATAAAAGATCAGAGTTCACCATAGCCTTCGAAAGACAGTGGTGCACAAAGGTGTTAATTAAGCCTGGTGAAGACCTGATGGCTCTCTTGAAGAGAAGCTTTTCACATTAAAAAAAAACAGTGCTTCACAGAAATACTTTAACAAGTGAAAAAGTTTCCATTTTTTTATTTTTTAAAGGGATATTTGGAGACTTTGAGAAGCACAGGATGCAATGTCACTATGTTTGCTGCAGTTAATTTTATGTTAAACCTGCTATTTAACATAAAATCAAAAAAAGTCCGACCATATACAGACGTATAAACACATTTTTGCAGCATGTGTATTATTCAGGAAAACGATTTGACTCCATTTCTAGACATTTACATGTGAGTTACACATAGGTCATTATAGCAAAAACTCAACCCCCTCAGCAATTGCTTGAGAAGCATGTAACCAGCAATTGAGTTTCTGTGAGATGTTTTCAACTGCACAGACATATTTATCAAGCTTATTTCTTTTAAAGAAATCATACCTTAAGGCATGGATAGATACTACTGGCTCGAAGAATGTTGTTGAACTTTCTAAATGCCATCTTCCTTCCCACTGGTACAAACCTCTACAAAACCCTTTAACTCTTTCTCACACCACCACTGAGAAATAAAAATTGCTTGTTATTTTCAATATTTTCCGCTTCATATAAATAAATGCAGATGGAAACAGACTAGATTCTGTCTGTATATATCCGTATAAGTTCATAAAAACGGGAAAACTGGAGCCTTATTCATAATGGACATTTCCCGGATCGACCCCCCAGGAGCACTTTAAAGTGAAAAAGGAGATTAGGGGCCAGATGTATGAAAGCAATTTGCATTCGCAAACGGTGCGAATGCCCTTTTGCGAATGCAAAATGCCATTTCAGAATGTATGAAAGACATTGCTGAACGCAATTTTAAGGAATCGCTAAAATAGCGATTCCTTAATATTGCAACCCTGTTTAGAGAGTCACAAATTGCGACTCTCTAAATAAGAAATCACAAATAAGGAATCCTTATTTGCGATTCCTTAGCACATGTATGAAGCAATTCCTAAATGCGATTTGGGCATTTAGGAATCGCTATTTACCACCAAGTTGAACTTGGTGGTAACCATATGCAAATTTTAAAAATGCATTTAAAATGCATTAAAAAAATGTACATGTAAAGCACACATGCCCTTTTGGCATGTGTGCACCTTATATGGTGAAAATATTTTTTTGGGGTGCAGCAGAGGGGCCCTTAGTCTCCCAGCACCCTGGGGTTTTGCATTTCCAAAATTGCGATTTCTAGTTAAGAAATCGCAATTTTGGAAATGCAAAAAAATCGCAGATATGGGCCAACAGGCCCATAGGTGCGAATGGGGCCGGTATCGCAATTTGCGATTCAGTAATAGCATTTGCGATTTTTAAGAAACCGCTATTACCGATTCGCAAATGTGATACATGGCATTTTGCGAGTCGAAAATAGCGATTTCTTAAAAATCGCTATTTCTGAATTGCAAAAGGCCTACATGATACACCTGGCCCATAGTTGACAAGGACCTCAAAATGCCTCACTCTAATGTATAAATAGGTGAACACAATAAAACTAAAGAGGAAATCAAGTAGAGATACAGAGCATACTGTAAATAAGACATAAGTACATATGGGATGGAGAGGACCAAGTTAGTACGGTTGTTATTATAGAAATATAAGTTATACTTAAAACATAATTGAATAGTTCTGTAAACTATGCGAAAGATTAGAAAGTGTGATCATAATGAGTTTGATACATTACAGTAATTCAACAAGGAAGATTTAAAAAAATGGACTTTATGAGAATGAGATAATAGACAAATGATTCTCCTTAAAGTGTGTAGCTGAACAATAACACTCACTCAACACTGATTTAATTTGCTAAGACATGGTTAGTGGGGCGTCAGTTTGATTCTGAGGTTTTTGACACATTTTAGGGGTGTAGGTTTTGCACGCCGACTGGAAGATCAGAAGGACAATTTTGAAAAGAGGCAAGATTTCAGTCTTCTTCCCATTTAGTTTCAGTTGTTTTTTTCTCATCCAGAATCCGACACCTTGTAAGCAGTTAAACAAAATGTTGGCTCTATTAATTGGATTTTCCCAATTAAAGAGCCAATATTAATTATCACCATCTGCAAGAAGTAGAAGGCATAGAATCCCGAGTCATCTATGCACACCAGCCTAATTGTCACAAACCTGAAATTCTCTCTAAAATCATCCTATAGGCTCTCCGTGACTGGATCAGTGACAAGAAAGTCATCTCCGTCTGCTTGGGGTGCTTTGGCCCAAACTTGACCAATGTCGACTGGCCTTATGTTAGAACCCCTTTCAGAATGTCATGGGGCACAACAGGGCTTCTGGACCCAACCGTGGTGGTTGGGCCCTTTCATTCCTGATGTCCTAGGGCCAGACCTATTATGAGTCCGAAGTAACTCGGCCAAGTACCTCTTAAGCACTTGACCCTCAAGGGGAAGCTGTGGTTGATCAGTCAAGGCTTCCTCAAGGGGAGGGGTGAATGTAGATACAGGTCAGTGAACATGACTCATAGCTCGAAGTGTAAACACTACGAGCAATAAATTGACGGCTCGTCCAATACTTGCTTTTATATAAACAAAATAAGTATATTTAACTCTAACTTTAAACATGCAAACGTATACGACATTCAGAAGCAATAACACAATCCCCTTTGAGGTTGAGGCTCCGAGAGTTATGAGGCAAATCAATATCCCACCCTCCTTCGTATAACGTGTTCAGGGTTATTTCCCATTCACTGGTGCCCGTATCCTGGGAATGTAAAATGTTGTGCTGTACTCAAGAGTTCTCCTTTTGACACTTTAGGAATTAAAGAGTCTATGGTGCTCCAGCACAGTCAGCAGAAACTTTCCCGGGCCCCAAATGACCAGTTCCAGTCTTACCCACTCCAGCAGTATGCAAGTGTTCAGTGATGCAGTCAGTGCACTCTACTCTGGCGCTCTTGAGTTTGGATCTAGGATGACAAAGTTGGGCTGCTCACGATGGATGCTGCAGTACCCGGTGGCAGTACCTGGTAGTGGCATACGAGGGCTGCAGAGCTGATACTCCGCATGGGCAATGGCCTGTCCTGTGCACAACCTCACACCCGGCTAGGGGGATCCTTGTGCAGGACTCCCCACTGTACCATTCTCCCTCTTACCCTCTCCTCTCTCTCACAGGTCACACTGATCTTGGCAAACAGGCCCTCTATGGTGCTCCAGGGCAGGTGATCTTGGTTAATGTCCTCCCTATCAGCAAGGGAACTAGCAGGCTTTGGCCACCAGTCTGGGTCACAGACAGAAGTCTTGCAGAGCTTCACCTGCTCACACAGCCTATTTGGCTGCTTGGCAGATGACGTATTTGTGGGAACCCGCCCCCACCTTGTAGTCTTTTTTGAGACTCCAATTGTAATTTAGCATCTGATTCAGATATTGGAGGACATGTTACTCCATAACACTGATGATATATATCCTGTCCGCTGAAATCTAAAACTAATTATATCCTAGGGGATTTAGATTTCAGGGGACGGGATATCCGTCACTGTGGTGATGGAGCAACCTGTCTGCCCATATGTAAATGAGACCCTTGGTCTTTAAAGTTTTATGTTCAGGTTTTGCTTCCTTTGAAGTATAAACCTCTCCCTTTCTTCTTTTTCTCAGGAAAGATGTCTGTTACAGCAGGGAAGGCTCTGAAGCTGATTCTTCCACAACAGAGTCCATTGGAGTGAATAGAGTTCACATCTAGATGTTAGCCACGGTGTTATGTGAATGAAATTGTTTATCCCAGACCTCCAGCCTACCTCTGTCTGATTCCCTTGTCAGCTCCATCTCCCATCCTGAGATATGCCCAGGCCCCTGCTTTGTGATCTATCACCCAATCAAGAGCAGTCTTTTAAAGTTTAAAGGATGTCTCTTTCTTTTCCCTCCAGTGTGAGTCCCACCCAGCTCAAAGGAATGCAGCAATGCACAACTCTGTCTGGGGAGATTTTTCTTCTCTTGTCTTCAGCGGGCAGGCTTGGGCTTCCCAAAAAGGAGCCTAAGATCCTCCTTATAATGGACCATTGCAGGCACACTCGCTCAGTGCACATTCACAGCACATGCTTGGTCCTGCACAGTTACCACTATGCATTGTACCCTTACACGTATGCATGCATTTAGTACACACACTCAATCTGGGTGCATTGTTCAGCATTGAAGCTTTCTGTATTTAACTAGGGTGTGTTATTTACAAACACACACACTGCTCGCACACACACTCATCATGTTCATGCTGCACAACACTTCACCCTTGATGCATTGTACTTTACGCCAGCACATACAAACTCAGCACATGCTTTCACTGCGCACATACTGTACAGCACTATATCTATCATGTAATTTATTTATTGTAGGTGTACATACACTCCGTTAATGCACTAGTCTCACTTGTACTACACATAACTGCTCTACTCCTGTACTGTAACCTTTCCAGGCACACATACAGCCACACAGTCACTACATGTGTGCTATGCAGCAATCTGCATATACCTGATGTAAGCTAATGGTGAGTTAAGCACACAGCAGCAGAACATTTAAAAGGTGCGTGAGCCTGTAGGCCTCACTCTAGTAACACATAATGAAAAGTTCCTGTTCACTACTGCTGATCACTAAAACATATGCTACCACCACCATGCTCATGCTACTAAGCTTCTGGTGAAAGTGGTAGCCTTCCACCACTATGACAGTAGCCCTTTGTACTCCTCTCCCAGTTTAATAAGGCCACAATCTAGAAGTCAGTTCTATGTTATGGGGTCACACGCATGATCCGTGTTCGTTCTTGACAAAAAAATCAGCATTAGGGATCCAGAGAACATTACAGTTGGTAACTCAGGGCAGGGGTACACGTCTTTACCTTGCAGAGGGCTTTTCCATCCTAACACCTTAGTCTCAAAACAGGCAATCTGAGAAAAACTCCCTGTTGGATTGCTGAACTTTTCCCGGCATTCATTCTAATCAACATAGAAATATATATACCATATAAGAGCAAAGGGAATTAACATTCATCAAGGCAACCTCCTCAAAGAACTGTATGCAAACACTACAGTACAGGGGGTAGTATTTGGGCAATGTTACTCAGAATTCTGGTATATTTGTACAGTAATATATGTTAACACACATATCAGAATTGAATGAACCGCTCATAATCATAGCCGTAGGGCCCTTTTATGAATCTGACGGTCTGAAGACCACCAGACTCACTGTGGAGGTTGGACCGACATGACTGTGCAGTCCAACTGCCACATTATGACTCAGGCAGTCCGACCGTCAAAAGATCACCATCTCCGCCAGGATCTTTGACACAGAAGTCCAAATAATCAATTGACACAAACAGCCAATTAATCAATTGAGACAAACCAGTATGGCCACTGGATACACCCCTTTTAAAGGGATCTCTCAACATTTCTCCAACCAGTGCGTTTGCAGTGTGTTTGAGCCCAAAACCAGGAGACCAGACACACGATTTACATACAGACAACTCAAGACTACTTGTAAGTAATTGTTGGCTGTATTGCGACTCTACTACAACATCAACCACATAGTCATCAGCTACAACAAATCAAACATCATGGCACAGGCAACACCAAACAAAGTCAAACACACAAAATTCAGCATCGAAGTAAACACACCAAAACGTGGGACAGAATTCTACTACCTTGGCATATGGTGCTCCTCCAGCTAAGCAAATCCAAAGAAAGAGTAGAGATTGAAGAAAAAGGTTAAACAAATGAACATCCTGTTTTGCGGTCAGGTCTCTGCCCTATAATTTAAGCACTGGCCAAGCAAAGATTGAGTCAAAAACAGTCTATAGGATAGATATCTAGCATGTCCATGTCACAACAGACATATTTCAAATAACTCACATTTAAGCATAACTACATGCCCCCTGGCTTTTCAGTCAGAGCTCATTAAGGCTGACTGCACCATAATGGATGTGTGCTATGTGCAAACACAGCTCAGCAGGAACAAACTACTTGGTGTTGGATGTTGGGAGTAAGTCCTTTGTACACATCATATGGTCCGAAGACCACCAGACTTGCAGTGGAGGTTGGACCGCCGTGGCTGTGCACTCCGACTGCCACATTAGGACTCAGGCTGTCCGAACGCCAAAAGACCACCATCTCAGCCAAGATCTTTTATCCTGTTGGGATGATGGCGGTTGTGGTTGTAATCAGCCATAGCGTCGCTGAAGTCAGCACCGCCATGCTGAATACAACCATGTTCTCCACCAGTCTTTTCATGGCAGTTCAACTGACATGAAAAGGATGGTGGAGAACAAGTGCTGGGGGCCACACGGGGGCCCCTTCACTGCCCAAGTAATTGTCCCCCATCCCAGCACTGTCAGAATGCGCACTGTCAGCTTAGCAGACAGTCCACATTCCGAGGGTGCTGGGGGGCTCCCTTTGCGAAGGCCTTGGACTTGGCTCCTTGTGGAGCTGAGTCCAATTCTGCTGCACATTTTCCACTGGGCTGACCGGCTGCTGTATTGGGGCCAGAAGGGAGCCCTCCAGCACAGTTAGGGTCTCATCAGGAATTTGGTGGTTGGGTTTTTCTAACCGATAAACTTGTAATCAGCACCTAAGTCTTGTCTTGTCTTCCCTGGCATTTCTGTGAAATGCACAGAAAAATGTGGACTGACTATCAGGAATAAAAGGCAATACTTGGTGCATGGATTGTTCAGGACCTCTGAGTTTCTCAAGTCCTGGAGAACTTGGAAAACAATGATTCATTTAAATACACAGATTACAATACTGCTACTTTCCTGTTATATTTTTGCAAAAAGTATACCCACAATGGATCTTTTATTATCCTTTACTGTGCATTTTATTGAATTAACGCTTCCAAGTTTTAACTAGTGAAGGAATAGGAATTCAGGTTCAAAAGGGAGATTACAGTGAAACAGAATTGCTTGTAGATGACATGACAGCTTTTAAATCAATGTCAGACTCCTTCATATGTGGGTGGAGGTCAACATTAAGTCCTGAGTCCTTACAGAGCTTTAGCAATGTGTTGATGTTGTTTTGTGACAAACGGAGATACCTGCAACCAAGAAAACATAAAGAAAGTGAAATCTGAAATGATACATTGTATGGGATTTATTACTAGATATTTACAACAGAAATAGCTAAATAGTTCAGGCACAAGAGAAAGTGCAAACTGTATAACATAGCAATTTATTTTCAATTTTTGACATAGAACGTTCACGTCGTCTGGTAGGAAATGCTCATAATGAGATGAGGACATAGCCACCCTGAGCATTGTGATTTTTTTATTTAATGAAAGACATGCAGGAGTGGAAGATATATTTAATTCATCAACCCCATTGTGAGTGGTTTGATATGCCTCTCTGTCATTTCAACTTCCTTGATACAGACAATCAATCAACTATATACATGTTACGGTTTACACTATTTTTGTTTAGACTTGCAATGCAGTAAAACAAAATACTACTCACTAGTAATGTGTGTCTGAAAACCTGAAAGATGCATACTTCAAAAAATAATTAGCAGGACTTACAAAGTTTAAAATAACAACTTGCTGTTAGAATTAAATCGTTAGAGTAATAATTATTTTCTAGCTGTTAAGGGCTTGCAAGTAACATCTTCTCGACCTTCCACATATTCACTCATATATTGCTTTCCCTAATTAGAGTGCTTTGGGCCATATAATATTATTTTATCCTAAACTCAACAGTTTTTGCTTTGGCTGGATCTCCTTGTATTGTGCGAGTGAGACATGTTCTCCTGTTATTGTTGCTGGACTGGCGACATGAGGGTCAATTCTGGTTACTTGGTTACTTTAGACGTTCCTTTCTTGAATTGAAGACAATTTGGACTACTTTAGAAGCTTCATCTGGTGTTAGGAGTTTGCAAGTTCAAACACTCCGAGCATTGTTCATTCACTGTTTTGCCTTAGGCTGTAATTGGAAGCAGAAAGGGATTTCTGTCCAACTTCTGTTTATAGTCGCCCTTCTTGTACTCCCTCCTTCAGAGAGGAAGAAAAGGCCACTGGAGCTGCCACTATTATTGTTCACTTGAACACTAGATTGAGCTGCATCCAGATCAAAACCTCAGAGTACACCAGACGCACCAGCACCCAGGGCAATACCATGGCCTGCGCCACCCTTACACAAATTGTAATTCAGCTTTTTCACCACTCTTCCATAATTAAATAAATAGCGTGTTTAATCTTTCAATTAGGAAAAACATAAGAAGGCACTAGACCCAGCCCCCTGGCACAGTACATGCTGGGGTGGAAGGTGAGTCTTGTTGGGCTCCTCTGAGGTACATTATATGGTGACATTGACAGGGAATAGCTATCTTTGGCGGGGATTGTGGCTACAAGGGAGCCATGCTCTGGTGTAATAGGTGCCTATTCACAACCTGGCGCAATATGAAAGAATGAATCCTTTTCCGGGTCAGCTTCAGTGGTGTCTACCATTGTGCTATGTGAGTCACTGATGTCTTTGTGTGTTGTCCTAAATTACTATCTGGTGACATTGAGGCAGCACACTCATGGTGTAGAGAGCATTAAAATTAAAAGTGCCTCCTCCTCTTCGATTTGTTGAGGCTGGAGAAAGTTATGTGCACCACAAATGCCCAGTGAAAAGCTCTGGAAATACTTGAGCAACTAATGTGAGAAAAGCCAGGAATTTCGAGTTATGTAGGTTGTCCACCAGCTTGCCTGACGAGGTGATGGTCTTGGCTGTGCACTAATACCCATCCATCTGCTGCCTCGCAAACAATCATTGATCAGATGCTTCAATATCACACGCTTTACACACAGCCATCACAACATGGTTAATAACGAAACACAAATGTATGAAGACGTCTCTGATGCACAGGAGAACCAAAAGTGCTTTGTTGTGTAGCATCAGACTGTACCAGCCTGGGCAATCCGTGCACATAAGGTTCTCCCTGATGGCTGTGCCGTGAGTATGTACCCCTAAGGCAGTGCTCCATAGTCGGTGCCTCCAGTCTTTGCTTTTACTAGTCCATGCTACCCAACCTATGCCCCACGCCTGTGGCTCCCACTAGGGTTGTTCCTCTTCATTCCTCCAAACTCTGCATTCGGGGGTCGTTTGCCTAACCTGTGCTCTGCAGCATGCTTTTACCCAGTGCCTGTGCTACATCACATCCATCGCAGGTTCTTCTGCACTTCTGGTCATGTTTGATCTCATACTGCCAATACATAGTCTATGAGCATTACTTCAGCTGGGGGCAGGTGTGGCGCTATTCACCGTGCCCCCCGTGTGAGTCCTCCAAGTCCGGTGTTAACCAGTCTCTTGTTCGAGTTCCCTTCAGCACAGGTAAATTATTCCTGCATCACCTTTACCTACTGATGGAGGTACTTTAGTTGAATTCAGGAAGTATATTTTTATTTTGCCTCTTTTATATGTAAAAAAGAGGAAGAATGGCTTGGGGAGGGGCAAACTTTAATTCCTGCGAGGGAACGAGGGGTAGACACCACTCTATCTCACCTTATTGTGGTGGTCCTGTGAGTGAGCAGCCAGGTAACCTTAATAACGTCTGCTGTACTCTTTGTTCCTAGGATAACAGGGAGCAGGAAGGTTTCTCTAAGGGAGAGGAAGAGGACGGAAGGGGTAGGAGGCAGTTACCTAAAGAGAGAAACAGATGCAACTACACATATGCGATCTGACAGCTTAAAAGCACAGAGAGGGACCTGGATGCAAAGTGTGAGAATCATCTACAAAAAGTGAGTCACAGCAAGTGAACAAACCCTCTTCCCAAAACAAATTACATATTTTAAGCAAGTGCACACCTGCTCTATGCCAAACACAACTCAGACTCATAGTACATTACTCCTTTCTTTCAGTTTTTAGTATTCACAGTTTTTTTCTTGGGGGAGAAGGGGTGCACGTCTTTGGCTGCTAATAGTGTTCATGGATGTTGTGCACAATTCAGGCCTCATCAAGGGAGTGAGATTGTGTCAGATGCCTATGATTACGGAAACAAAATAAAACAGTACTTACCTTCCGCTGATGGCCACCACCTCGTTGCTCTTTTTGCTCCTGGGCTGGTGCGTACTGCACAGGCTCCCAGGCTCCCCTACTCCAATCCAGATGCTGTTCTCATGCTAGTAATACTATTACCCAGTATGAGAAAAGCATCTGGATTGGTCTGAGTGGGCTGGTTTGGTGCTTGCCCAGGGGCAGGAAGCCTGTGCCTCTTCTCCGCCTGGCTGCGCAACACAGCTCGGGTTGGAGAAATGTAAGTGCACATGTCGGTTTGGCTGTCCTAAGGCTGCCAGCCAAACTGACATGCACACTTGGCACTTGAAGTGCCCATCACTCCTTCTTCCTGATGATGTACATCAGGGTGCCCAGCGCCCAAGACTCAGCTCTGTGAAGAAAAATAAAATTATAATAATATTGCTTTATTATCATTTTATTTTTCATGTTTGCATCTGCTGGCAGGGGTGCAACGCTACTCCACCCTAATGGCTGAGCCAAACCTGTTCCTTTTGGGATCTACGCCTTCATTCTAGCATCGGTGCCATAAGAGACTTAATCAGTGCTGGCGATGCCAGTATCAGTGCCAGAGACTTTGGCACCTGAGCCACCAAACCCACAGGAACTGAAATCGAATGATGCAATGCCTTCTGATGTAGGTGATGGTGCAGTTGGTGCCGGTGACTCCTGCCGAGTTTCTACTTCCCTCAGCACCAGCCAAGGCCAGGATACGTGGGCCATCGACATGAATAGCAGGAAAGATCCTTGCTGATACTGCACAGGGAAGCCTCCCAGCGAAAAGACATCGAACCCATAAGGCCCGCAGGCACACCAAATGGAGTCACGGCCCTGCTAAAAATGCTATACATTGCATTTACGAAGCTGGACGGATCTGTTCCAGGAGCAGAGAAAGCTGAATACTCTTGCCCCTATTGAGGAGGTAGAGGACAAATTGGTGGTGGAGGGACCATCTCTAACTCTGGATCAGGTTGCCCAGGTGAAGTCAGAGCTCTTACTAGACTTGAAGGTGATGCCAGGACTACAGGAAATGGAGCCAGAGTGCCTTCAGTTGATCTTGGATGCAGAGACACCATCGTCTGAGATACATCTCGCAAAGATCAACATCAGGAACTGTGATGCCGCTTCTTTTTGTGCTTCCTTTTGGATGACTTTCAAAAGTGAGGGAATGCGACTCCTAAGTAGGTCGGGGATTCTGACAACTTCTTTTCTTTATCCTTGCCTTGGCCATGAAGAGCTTTGCCTCTCTTTCTTTCAAAGTCTTCAGGTTCATCTTTTGACATGAAGCACAGGTGTCAATGTCATGGTCGCAACAGAACCCTAAGGGTGAGAAGAAAAAAGCGTTGCACGTCGAAGGTGTGGAAAAAAGTGAACTGATATCAGCACGCAGACGAGGACTTCTTATGACTCTGATGACATCACATGGATTTGCGTGTGGTGCCATGGCATTGTGATGTCATCAACGGCATGGAAAGCTATGAAGAAAAGTTTCATTGGAATGCTGGTGCATTGGGATATTCAAAAGGTGAGGAATCCACACATAGACGTACCCATCAAAATGGATTGTTTCATGAATAAGAATTCAAGGTTGTTATTCACAAAAACTGAGTTTGTGTTTGTAACATTTCTCCAAGACAGTGTAATATTATGCATGCATACGTTCTTCTCCATTGGTAGGGAATGGATGTTCCTGAGGCATCCTGCCAAAAGTCAGCACTCGGCGGTGGGCAGGAAGCGTATTCTTGCAGCAGCAAGAGAGACTGCAGGAAAGACCCCGCCAGTTCTCTATTGGACTGCGGTTGTCTCCTTGGGAACATGTTCGGAGACAGCTTTGACGTCTCCATGTTTCTTCTCCTTCTTCCCAGAATCCTTTGGAGAGGATTTCTGGAATGAGAAATGCTGCCTTTTCCAAGATGGTGTACTGTCTATTCCTTCCAATATGACATTCCCAATCCAATAGGGTGGTCTAACTTCCTGTGATGTATTTCCTGTTTAGGGCCTACATAAGGAAGGGTTTTCCATTCTCTCCTTGTGTCGCAATGCTCCAGGTCTCCTATGGCGTGTGCCAGCCCTCCAGTTCTCCCTTGGCTTCTTCAGGAATCTTCAGTCTTCTCCTGTTAGAAAATAGTTTGTCTCCAGCCATTCCAGCACTCCAATCTTTCCTTGGCTCCTTCTGGAATCTCCAGTCATCTCCTGTTGGTTGGGTCCTCAGCCATGTCTTACCTCAAGCTTCAGCTGTGCCCAGAAGTCATCTTGGAGGTCTTTTCACTTCGGGATGGGCGGAGCTCGTGTAGTTCTTCTAAGCAGGCTACTGCAAAGTGGTTGAAAAACACTGCAAGGTCTGTGCAATTTTGGGAGTGGGTGGGATTGCTCAGCATGCCCATTTGAGCTACATTTTTCACAATCAGGAGCGGGAAGCACGTTCTCATGTTGAAAAACCACACAAATTTCACCACGTGGTTCACATGGGCAAAGCCATTTTGTTTTCTCTCTCTCTGTGCATGGTGCTGGGCTTAAATTAATCCTCCCAAAATCTAAGCAATGCCACCCTTTTCGTGTAGGAAGCTGGCCTGGTGTGTGGTGGGTACCTAAGGTACTTACACCTTATACCAGGTCCAGGTATCTCCTATTAATGTTGTGTGGGAAGTGTCTAGAAGCCAGGCTCTGTAGAGGAAGCTGTGGATGAAAAGCCAAGACTTACCTCAGAGACATGCATATCTCATGCAATTCCACTGTAGTCACAGAGCACTTACACACATGAAAGAAAACACCCAGTGTTACAAAAATGAAGGTATTTTATTATGGTAACACAGAAGGAAAAATACTATAGAGGCATTACTCCCTTAGGAGGTAAGTAACACACAAGATATATATACTAGTAGTCAGAAATAGGGATAAGACCAGTTAGAAAATAGTGCAAAACAGTGTAAACACAACAGAGAATAATGACCATAAGGGGGAGCACAAAGCATATACTAAAAAAATAGAATGCAAGAGTTGAACCCCCACCTAGGTAAGTGGAGTGTGTAGAGGGGCGCTGGGGGTACCAGGAAAGCACAAAGATAACTACCACAACACCTTCAGTGACCAGGAAAGCAGGAGTAAATCACTAGAATTCCCACAAAGCACTTGCTAAGAAGAAAGGAAGAGAACTGCAAAACCCAGAGATGACAGCAAGAAACCAACTGTGGATTCCCGAAGAGGAAGATCTGTGGAAAGAGGGGACCAAGTCCAGAAGACACATCAGAGTCCAGTGGGGGCAGGAGCCCATACCCATCAAGCGGAGGATGTAGGAGTTGGTCCTCGACGGTGAGGAAGAAAAGTCAGCACTGCAGCCCTGCAGTCAGAGTCGAGTTCCTGGTGGATGCAATGTGATGCCCCAAGCCAGAAGGAAGATTGCAGTCAGGTTTGCGTGCTCAGATTCCACCAACAAGCCTTGGCACAGGCAAAACTCACAGTTGATGGAAAGTGGTGCAGCAATACCCAGGAGAACTCAACCCAGGAGGGGAAGTCAGAGGATGCCCTCCGTGTCACAGAGAGCCCATAGAAGCTCAGGCAGCACTCACAGGAGTCCCACAGGACAGGGACACAGAAGTTGCAAATGGAGCTCACACAGCACTACAAAAAGGAGTTCCATGCTGCAGGAGAGTCACTCAGGGAGCCGTGCATCACAGGAAGGAGTGCTGGGGATTGAGCTACACGATGCCTGAGGACCCCTTGGAAGAAGTGCCAACAAGCCTTGGCAGCTGAAAAAGACGCAGTGCACGGTACTGTCCTGTGTGGGAAGGCAAAGGCTTAACTCTACCCAAGTGGGATACCTGGTAGAGAGAACCAACGGGACCACTTATGACCACCACCAGTGATGCAGGATCCAGGCAGCTCAGCAGAAGAGGGGATCGACGCAGCCGGTCATCATTGCTTTTCGTTCCTGCAGATGCAGGGGAATGACACCTTCACTCCAAGGGAGATTACTTCTTCTTTCCTTTGCACACTGAAGACAGGCTGTCGTCAGAGTATGCATGACCGGGGAAATGTTGCAGAAACTGGAAGGAGCCGTAGAAACACTGTTGCAGGCAACGTCTTTGTTACAGCTTGTCGGGTCCTGGAAAGTCCATATGCAGTTTCTTCGGTCAGAAGTTGAAGTGGAGGTTGCAGAGGAATCCTGCTGGAATCTTGCAAGCCAAATCTGAGTAACCACCCAAAAGAGAGACCCTAAATAGCCCTGCAAAAGAGGTTGGTCACCTAGCTGGCTGACCACCTATCAGGGGGGAGCTCTTACGTCACCTGCCTGACCTAGCCACTCAACTGCTCCCAGAGTTCCCTGCCAACCTTGGATTCAAGATGGCAAAACCAAGGGACCCTCTGGAGGAGCTCTGGGCACCACCCTAGGGGTGGAGATGGACAGGGGAGTGGTCACTTCCATTTCCATTGTCCAGTTTCGCACCAGAACAGGGACTGGAGGTCCCAGAACTAGTGTAGACTGGTTTATGCACAGAGGGCACCAAATGTGCCCTTCAAAGCATACCAGTGGCTTGGGGAGGCTACCTCGCCCAAGCCATGTAACACCTATTTCCAAAGGGAGAGGGTGTAACACCCCTTTCCCAAAGGAAATCCTTTGGTCTGCCTTCCTGGGCTTGAGCTTCTCAAGCAACAGGAGGGCAGAAACCTGTCTGTGAGGTGGCAGCAGCTTGGGCTGCCTAGAAAATCTCAGAAGGCTGTAGGAGCAATGCTGGGGGTCCGCTAAGGAATCATAAAACCAATACTTGCAAAAGTATTGGGGTATGATTCCAACATGTTTGATACCAAACATGCCTAGGTTCGGAGTTAACATTATGTAGCTGGACATAGGTAGTGACTTATGTCCAGTACATGCGTAAAATGGTGTCCTCACACTCACAAATTTCAGGAAAATGGATCTGGAGTTTGTGGTGACACCTCTGCTAGTGTAGGAGTGCCCTCACACACAGGTACCTGCACCCTGCTCTCTGGGATGAGGTGACTAACAGTGACCTGGTGCAGTTACTTGTAGTGAAAATGGGTGCATGCACAAGATTCATGCAGACTGCAGTGGCAGGCCTGCAGAACCTTTTGCATGGGCTCCCTATGAGTTGCAGAATAACTGCTGCAGCCCATAGGGACCCCCTGGGACCCCAATGCCCTGGGTACCATATACTAGGTGCTTACATGGGTGCACCGTTATGCCAATCGTGGGATGAAGTACGGAGTTTTGGGAGAGAGAGCATACTCACTGGGGTCCTGGTTAGCAGGATCCCATTAAACACAGCCAAACACACTGACATCAGGAAGAAAAAGGGGGTAACCATGCCAAGAAAGAGGGTATTCATTGATAAAAAAATGGAGGCTGAGTTGCCCCACCAAAGGTAGTTGAGAAGCAAAGATCATTAATTGCAATATGAATATATTGGTAGTAGTGCAAAGATGTAAATGTAGTTTAGGAAATTTAAAGTAATGCTTAGGTGTAGAAATTAGGAAATTAACAGATCAATTTGAGTCGAGTTGATACCAGTTGATCAGATTTAGAAAAGTGCAATGCTATTGTGTTTTCCTCTGTCTGTCAAAATATTTTTGGGGAGATTAATTGTAACACTGATCTATTTCATTTATCTTCTTTATTTCTTAGCTCACCACCCAAGGGAAAGAAGAGAGCAATGTCTGAGACAGGTCCAGGAGATGAGGGTGCCAGTGCCACCACTAGTGCAGAAGCTGGCAGATCTGCTGGCCCCAGTAAGTCGTCCTTTTATATTGTTATTATTTCCCTAACTTTAACGTCTCCTTATTTTGAATACTTTTTCTATTTTTTCAACAGTGTCTGTGTACCTTTTTTGCAATTATTTTGGTTCTATCTAAGCTTTGTAAAATTCTTGTTATCCCTGCATTCATCTATTTTTCATGTTTCAGTACCTGACTTCCTCCTGCCTGAACTAGTATGCAGCTTTCTTCTGCTTTGTTACTAAGCTTAGCTTTCTCTTCTCCCCTTACATATCTTGAAGACTGGTACTTTAATACGAAGAGGGCAGATTTTTAAGACAGGTGCTATATTGACAAGATTGCAGTCCTAAGTCAGCTTTTGTTCACATGTTTGTGAAGGTTTTCTTTGACTTTCTCATGCCCATTGCATTTGTCAACCAAGAACTCATCATAGGTCCTCCTGGATTGACCAAAATATTCCACCCCTTTACTGAGCTTCAGTGACTTAGCTGTACCCCTCCATTACAAAATGTTTGTGGTTGATTTAACTACCTGGCTTTTCAAACATAATGAAGAAGATAGAACTGTAGTGATCTATTGTGATTGAAATTTGTTGAACTCTAAAATGTGTAATTTGTTTTCAGCCGCACCGACCACAAGTGCAGGGGCCAGCGGCAGCACCAATAGTGCACTGGATGCAGCAGCGGTCAGAGGAAGAGAACAAGTGGCAGCGGGGACAGGTGTTGGTAAGTCATATTGATCTTACTCATTGATAATTACTAGCACACTCACTTGAAAAGCATTGCTTGTGAACCCCCTGCAGAAGTAAAACAGGGGTTGAGTTCTCAATAGCCTCTTATCTTGACAAATCAGCATACAAAAGCTCATAATGAACGGACGCTACAAACGATGGCTTGATGGAAAAGCAAACTAAGGATGGATGGCTAAAAGAAAGAATAGGTCAAATGGTGTGAGTGAAAGGCTGTGGGTAAGTGAAAATAAAATATGCTTAGGTGAGTGATAGGAGATGCGTGGGTGAAAAGATGGATGAAAGGTATGAAAGGATGCCTTAGTGGGTGAAGGGTGGATGAGTAAAAGGATGCTCAGGTGGAATGGGTGGATGGTAATGAATAATGCACAGGTAAGTGGATGAATATGTGAAAGGGTGGTTGGAAGGCTGGATACTGAATAGGTGAGGGTAAGGATGGATGGGTGGATATATAGAGGGCTGGACTGGAATGGTGAAAGCCTGTATGAGAGAGTATAAAGCTAGTATCAAATGGTGAATAAATGAATGAAAAGATAAATGGATAATTATTTGGATCAAGAAATAGGGGAGATCTTCTGGAAAAGGACGTGTCTGTTCATCTATTTTGCTTGGTTTCCATGGTTATCAAAGCTTTGGTTAAAGTGGGGGGTATTTTCTGTCTACTCCCTTAAATCACTATAATTGTTACGCAGGGCAGATATGTATCCTCCCACCCATCATATATCCTTCCCCATTAGTCACCCATTCTACTGTGACATAACTGCAGCTTGGTTCAATTCAGCAGTACAATATTGTTGTCTGTGCAATGTAAATCTACTTCCGCTAATGCAGCATTTACAAAGTTGTCAATGCATTGCAAACTTAAAACAAGGTGTATTTCCCTCACCTCCCAGTGTCCACTCTGTCATCTCCTTATAATGCAGCCCTTTATTCTTTCCAAAGTTCTGTCCCAGACACCCAACTTTTTTTTTTTAAATCCTTTTGGCATGTGCTACATTTAGGTACAAGTGGTGAATATCTCATTACTTCCAAAACATATTCATGCCAGTTCAGATTTTACCCTTTTGACATTTGTCAACTACAGTGAGGCAAGTGTGGGTAAATAAATGTCCCAGTAACTTGCACTAGTCCACATCAAATTCTAGTGGCCCTAGGAAACCAGCGATTTACTGCTACTGTGCCACTCTACTTAAAAAATTTTTTTTTGCAGAAAGCATTGTATATAATTAATAATTTTCCTGTTTCTTTCTTGCTATAGCCACTCCTGGTGGACATCCTCCTACTCACCAGGAGATAGCAGCCAAGCTGCGCCCGCAGGGGCAGGAAGCCATCTGGCGCTGAATATCAGCAGCTGGTGGTTCTTGAGGAGGAGGAGGATGAGGACCAGGGAGCTGCCAATATGGCCGCGGCCTGAGCTCTTCTAAGAGGCTGCCAGCGCTGCCAGACTCACAGCTCTGCTGCCAGCTGGCATCATTCTATCAGTGTTGTACCACTTCTACTCCCCTCATGTTCCGACCACAATTTCCAGCACAATGTCCTGCAACACTTCACATGCCTGGACCACGGGTGACACAAAATGAGATAACCCTTGATGATCTTCAGACCATCATGGAAAAAGCCATCTATTGAGCTTTATAAAAAAAAAATGTTTTGGTGAGAGGGGCACTTCTTGTGGGTGGAGAGGGTGGGAAAAGGAGTTGGGGCCATGTTTTTTGCACTTTGGACCTTTTCTTTGGACTTTCATTAGACTTTGGTTGGTGACAGGGTGATTTGTTTAGGGAGAGGGGTAGGCCTGTGTTGGGTAAAAGGGTGGGTTTTCTATTTGTAAATAATAAAAGGGGATTTTTGTTTTACTTCTTTTATGCCACAAATCTTTATTTTGGTGCTTTAGTTTGCACTGCTGTCTTTTAGTGTAGACTGTTTTTCAAATGTGCTAAAAAAGGTGTATTTCAGTTACTTATACTCATTGTCTACTGCGCTCTGTAATTGCATTGACCACCAGGGGGTCATTGCCTATTTTGCATACAAATACCTATATACACACAAACAGCATCTTTTTCAGTAGAAGTTCATTACTAACTAAACAAGTTCACTTCAAGCCATAGTTCTTCTCTAAATTGTTAAAGCAAGGGTTGCTACCTCTGTCTTCTTACTGCAGGATTTTGCCAAGGTAGCATCTTATCTTAAGGTGGTGGTAGTAGTAGTAGCAGGCTAGTATGATAGTGTGTTATATATATCTGAACTTGAAAAAGACTGAGACCGGACTGCCATGATGACAGTATGTGACGCACAACAAAGAAGACTTGATATGCTCCTCAAAACTAGCAATATCAACTTCTTCTGAGCAATGGTTAGCTAGTATTTAAAGAAAACTAAGCATAGGAAAGAAATCCTCGAGGAGTGGGTTCAGAGTCAGGAGTGGTTGGACAAGTTTAAGTGTTTACGCAACACACAACACAAGGCCTGAATGATGATGTTGACGGGTGGATAAAAGGGGTCAGTGTGGAATATTGGTGAGGTAACAGAAGGTCATTCAGTTGTTGTCCGTCATCACATCCACCCCAGCATATGTATGATCCATTTATGGTTTAAAGACACCCCTCAATAAAAATCACACAGCCTGGGGGAAGTGGGTTAGAGTTTTGAGGAATAGAAGAGGAAGGGGATTTGGGGAAAGGTGTGAGAAAGCAAACACTACACAAAAGAAAGAACTACAATATTCATTGGGCCACTGAACAGCACTCCATTATCAATCTGTTGTGGAAAGAAAATGGAGGGATGAGTATGACACAGTTCAGGTAAATGCATTGCAAACAGTCATTCAGTCAAAGAGAGACCCAAAATATGATATATCTCAACATTTTCTGTCTTCTAGGTTTGTAAAATACAAACTATGGAGGATTGAAGCTAACCTATCCAGTTCTAACAATTATGATTGTTAAAAAGAAAATGATACTGTATTGCCAAATTGGACGGTGCATCTCTATTCTTCTCGGAATGTCCTTCACTCTTGGGGGCCTGGCTGAACCTGTCCGGTAGGTAAGCTGGAGTTTTGAGCTTTCACCAAGTATTGCTTGTGCAGAGAGGACTAGGAGAAGGCCTCCATATTGAAAAACTGCATTATAGAACAAAGGAGAAGGGCAGAAGGAAGCAAGGCAATCTTAATGAGGAGTCAGGAGTGTACCAACAAGACTCAGAGCAAGAATATGAAGAGGAGTTTCACGTTTGAGCCTGTAATGCAGCAAACACACACTTAGCAATATTTCCCAAATCAACACACCTCCCTTCATTTGACAGAGCTAAGGGAGTACTAGGCCTCAGGGTCTTTATCATTATCATGTTTCTCTTTAAAGTCAATACATTTCTCCTTCTGGCTGTTAAGGTAATACCGCCGTGAGTCCTTCCGTTCTCCTCCTCCTGATTCTGAGTAACTGCGTCCCACTCCCAAACCCAGTGAGGCAGACCTGTGTAGTACACTGCTGTTGAAGAACAAACAAAGAAACAGAATTGGAGTATTTTGTGTAGATTTGTATTTGGTAACTGAAGTGACTGGCCTGGTCTCTGAAGAACCAGAATAAAAGAGTGGACCCTGCAGATAAATTTCACTAAGTTTGAAAGGTCCATAGATTTCAGGGAAAAATGATCACTCATCAGTCCCGAAACAATGCAAATAATGGAAATCAAGTTTACAAATTTGTTGAGCATCCTCCCTTCACTGTCGGCCACCGCATACATCATCAATCATCACTCATAATGACTCAATATATCATCACTCATAAGTGCAATAGTTAGTAGTTATCTCTTCCAATCCAAGCACGATGTAGATACAACATTTTATCTCCTCTTTGATGCTAGAAACACATTAGAATTCAGCATTGGCATTGGCAGTCTTTTAATCAATGATCTTCCTGGGCAGACCTGCTAGGTGATTCCAAAAAAGTGTAAGTAATGGCATATGAGTGAGGCAGGTACTGTCCCCAATGTCCTGAAGGGAATGGGGAGGCTTTTTCACTGCACACAGGTCCAACTTTAATCCAGCCATACATGTGACTGCACAATGGTGGGGCAGTATAAATCATAATGCTCCACTAGCTTTTTTTGGCACAGAAAGAATGTTCTTTGGTGGCACTGGCATATTCAGTCTGGGAAGTAGAGTTCATCTTCAAACTCAGGTGGTTCACCCAGAAGCTGGTTAGCTAACTCACTTGATTCTGATCAATCATCCTCCTCCTCTGGTGTTTCGTGAATGGTGTAATCAGGTGATATGAAATATTGATTCATTTTGATCATATTCAATCTCTCCACGTTTTGAGGCAAGAGACTGGTCCTTTTCACTGTAACAACTGCGCCAGCTGCACTGAACACACGCTCTGGCCATTGGCTCATCTTCCCATACCAATACACCAATGGGTTTTGATCCACATACACCTCTTTTGGGTCATCCAGATACTCATGGAACATCGTCTGAATTGTTATTGGTGCTGCCAGTTGCTCGACCTCTTTTGCTTTCACCTCTGCACTAGACTTAAGATCTGCCACTTGAAACCAAGCCAATGCAGATGTTGAGTCTGATTCTTCTGTTGCTTTTGTTGCCGGTGTTCTGATGTTGGCTGCTGTGATGAGACAAGACTGCCCCCTATGGATTTTGAAGGCAGCACCCCAGAACTATCGACAAGGACTCTAAGTTCCAACCGTCCTTCTTCCTGGTGTCCAGCTTGCTCAAAAATCTACCTCTTGTATTTTGCTACACCCCCTTCAGAAAAAGGAATGAAAGTGGGGAGAATTGTTTTGTATCGTGGATCAAGGAGGGTGGCACAGTTGGACTCTTTGGACAAGATAATGTAATTTTGCAGCCTTGGATTACAAGTCAAGCATAGCTTCAGCTCTCAACCAAGGCATGTGCTTCTGTTTTTTCATTCACACCTCCAAGTGCAAATCTCTCAGACACCTTCTTTAGCTGGGCTGGTGGCAGATACAACAACGGCATAGCTTGGCCCATCATATTGCCCTCTTGTTAACTTCCTCCATGGTTATAGCTTTTCCAATTTCATCACCTCCTCTTTGACTGACATAGTCATTGATCTGTCCGTACTGCTCAAACAGACCTTGCAACATATAATACGTCAAGTTCCAACATGTTGGCACCTCTGGTATCAGGGCTTTAACTGCTACTTTATGCGGCCAGTGATAAAAAGGAGCTTCCACCACTAAGATGCCACCCAAGGCCTTTTTTGGGGAGAAACATGTGCAGCACTCCTGCATTAGTGGCCCCATTCCAAACTAAGCTCAAGCCCATGTTTGACACAAAAGCAGCCTCTCAAATCACAGGAACGCTGACGAGCAGTGATGTTGAATTGGACTTATCTCTTTCTCAAAGTAGTACCCAATCATTGACAGAAACTCAGGCCAGTGGACAACAACAGCCACAGCCAGCAACAGCAGTTCCTCCGAAGTAGGAGCACATTAGGATGTTGAGTTTCATGCTGAGGAAGCCAAAGAAGCTCCTCTTTCACAAGATACACTGTCTTTCAGATCTCCACCATCTTCTTATTCTAGCCCCCCTTCAGATGATCAAGACTCCACTTAGATGCCACCACAGTCTGAGGCATGCCAGGAGAGACAAGTGGTAAAAAAGAACATTTCTGAAAGCCTTAGAGTTATGGATGAAGAAGAGAAGGATGACGAGTCTGACTATGAGCCAGTCACCATGTATGTTAAACAAGCCCCATTAGAGTCAAGCAATACCCCATTTTCTCAACTTGCTCTTAGGAATGTGGCACAGATACCACCACATCCACAGTCACCTCAGTAGAAGAGGGCACTGCAATGAGGCAAACGTTATCAAAACAACATCCACCTATCACCACTTCTTCAGACAATGGCAGTGTTCCCAGTGTTAGAAAGTTGACCTCCCCAGTTTTGGACTTCTTTACAGTTAGTGAAAAGGAGCCAAACATTGCCATATGCTCCATTTTCCCGAGCAAGTGTTAGTCGGGCTAAGCTTGGTACAAACTATGGAACTGGAGGCCAAACAACCGATTTGAAAAAACACCACGCAATCCGCTGGGAGGCACACCTCAGCAGCCAAAAGCCTGCAAGTGGTGTTGGTGAAAGTGTTGAAAGCAGGGAATCTGATTGGATCATAGTGGAAGGTGAAGAAGAGGGTGATATTTTCGTTACACAAATCAGCCAGTCCCCAGCAGTGCAGTAGTATCGTTGCTCACATCAGCAACATCACAATGGCATAGGAAGACTCAGAGTCAAGTTGAAACACCAAGGCAAGAACATACAGTAACTGTCCTCTGAGACGCACATTGAACCTACCACCACCTTCTGCTTTGAAGTTGCCTGCATTAGTGGCACCAATAAAAAAAAAAATCAGACTACTATTACTGCCATGTTTAGACAGGAGGGCCAGTACGAATGCAACCACTCAACGGCACAATTGTACAACGGGAAGCTGGAAAAAATGTTAGCTTCAGACCTCCTCCCTTTTTCTCTTGTGCAAGGTGTGGGTTTTCTAGAATTTGTGGTGGCCATCTTCCTGAGGTTGAAGGTTCTTAGCCGGACCCATTTCGCCAGAGTTGCTGTTCCACAATGTGCTGGAATTAGTTGGACAAGATTTGCAGCAGAGTGCTGTCCTCACAATCCACCTAACAACAGACATGTGGAGCAGTTGCCAAGCCACTGATTACATGTGTATCACTGCACACGAGATCTCTTTTGTGGGGGTGAGAGAAATGATATTTAAAAGTGTTGATATAGCTGAAATTTTTAATGGTGCTCAGAAGCATGCAACAGTAGCAATGGTCACCATGGACAAATCCCATACAGCTGCAAACATCTTGAATGACTTTAACAACAAGGTCTTTGAATGGCTGTGCCATAGAGGGCTAAACATTGGATTTGATGCCATGGACAATGGCAGTAATATAGTTAAGGCAATACCAGGCGCACTGCATAAACATCATTGCACAGTACTTTTAAAAAAAAGAACCCAGAGTCAGCAACTTTTCTGTTCACATGCAGAATAATCTGCACTCCTTTTAGCCATTCTTTTAAAGACCGCAAGCTGTTGAGGATTACCCAGCATGATAACAGAATAGTAGCTAAAGCCCTCATACAGGAGGTGTCAACATGTTTGAATTCTACCTATTACATGTTGCAACGTCTGTTTGAGCAGTACAGACCGATCAATGAATATGGCATGTGAAGAAGAGATGTAACTGTGAAAGGAATGATTAGTTAGATTGACCAATGAGGCCTGGTCAAATGTCTGACAGAGATGCTGCTTTCTTTTGAAATTCTCACACAGTAAGCCCGCAAGGAGGACTGTACCATGGGCAAAGCTACCCCATTGGTGCATATGCTGCTGAAACAGCTAAATGAGGTGTCTGAAACATACGCAGGTGTGGATGAAAAAATAGATGCGCAGGAGTTGGCAGAAGGCTTAAGCCTTTGCTTATCTTTTAATGCAAGGCTGCAAAGAGACACTGGCCCTCATTACAACCCTGGCTGTCGGTGTTAAAGCGGCAGTAATACGGCAAACAGGCCGGCGAAAACAAATGGAATCACGACCACGGCCGAACCCGCCAACATAGACAGCCACTTTAATACTCCGACAGCCACGGCAGTACAAAAAAACAGCACAGTGGTAACCTCCAACAGACAGGTGCAAGACAATGTACCGCCCACCTTATCACAACCCGGCAATCCGCCACCTTTTCCGGGGCGGAACCAACGCGAATGAAAACACGGCGGAAACGGTACACAGAAAGGAAAATCACTCACCTCACCACACCCAATGAGGAACAGGACACCATGGAGCCAGAACTGCTAATCCTTCCAGCGATGGTCTTCCTGCTCCTCTATCAGGAGCTCCAACCACAGCGGCGACGACCACGGTGAGTACTGCACCTACAACATAGGGGAGGGGGCTGGGAAAAGAGAGTGACACACACACGTAACACGCAACACCCCCACCCCCACCCTTACCCACAACACCATACACACAAATACATGCTGCAACATTACATTTACACCCCTTCTCCCCCCCTTGAATAACGCAAGGACAAAAGGAAATGATTTGAACGAT
This sequence comes from Pleurodeles waltl, assembly GCF_031143425.1. NCBI lineage: Eukaryota > Metazoa > Chordata > Amphibia > Caudata > Salamandridae > Pleurodeles > Pleurodeles waltl. The sequence goes on along the minus strand of NC_090451.1, from coordinate 260,943,930 downwards.
TGTTATCAATAAAAATCCAGTAGTTAAAACTCAAAATCCAGTATATAAAATTATGTACACCAACTACACAAGTCCGGATAGTGCACCAATCACTGTCCATGGACCACTGGGCCCAAAATGCATGGGTGAGGCCTACACTGGATACCCGACTGGAAATGGAGAGAACACTGCAGGGGCATCAGATTGAAATGACATAGGTACCTCAGGGGGAGGGGGAGAAGGGCACCTCAGCCCGATGAAAGCACAACTCCACTGCTCCACGAGGGGGCTCCATGCCCATTGATGTATCCTGGGGAGTGCAAAGCCACAGTCTCTCAAGTCTTTTCAGTGGGTGGGTTGCCCACTGCTTTATCCTGGGGAGTGCAAAGCCACAGTTGCACAAGTCTTTTCGTTGGTGGGTTGCCCACTGCTTTATCCTGGGGAGTGCAAAGCCACAGTCTCACAAGTCTTTTCAGTGGGTGGTTTGCCCACTGCTTTATCCTGGGGAGTGCAAATCCACAGTCTCACAAGTCTTTTCAGTGGGTGGTTTGCCCAATGCTTTATCCTGGGGAGTGCAAAGCCACAGTCTCTCAAGTCTTTTCAGTGGGTGGTATACCCTCTCCTTTTCATGGGGAGTGCAAAGCCACAGTCTCACAAGTCTTTTCAGTGGGTGAGTTGCCCACTGCTTTATCCTGGGGAGTACAAAGCCACAGTCTCACAAGTCTTTTCAATGGGTGGTTTGCCCACTGCTTTATCCTGGGGAGTGCAAAGCCACAGTCTCACAAGTGGATGACAGACTCCACTGGTTCTGGAGGGGGCTTTGTGCCCAGAGTGCTTCATCCTGCCAAGGACAGGGGTAGTGGACGTGATAGTCCAATGGTTTTGTAGGGGGCTTTGTGCCCAGAGTGCTTCATCCTGCCAAGGACAGAGGTAGTGGATGCATCTATCCACTGGATCTGGAAGGGGATTTGTGCCCAGAGTGCTTCATCCTGCCAAGGACAGAGGTAGTGGATGCCTTTCTCCACTGAAAGTGATGATTCATGGAAGCTGCCCAGGCTCCTGGAGCTCACCACCAGCCTCGGACGACTGACCACTGGGGTTGGCAGCCATGTCTGCAGTGGTGCCACTGGCTCAGGCTGTTGCAGGGCCGCTGGCGGTGTCAGTCGCAATGGTGCTTGTGGCGATGTCAGTCGCGGCGGTGCTTGCGGCGGGCACTGTGCCAGCGTTGCTGTTGGCGGGCTCTGTGGCAGCGGTGCTGGCGACAGGCTCTGTGGCAGCAGTGCTGGTTGCGGGGTCTGTGGTGGCGGTGCTTGCGGTGGGCTCGGTGGCAGTGGTGCTGGTTGCCGGCTCTGTGGCGGAGGTGCTGGCGGCGGGCTCTGTGGCAGCGCTGCTGGTTGCGGGCTCTGTGCCAGTGGTGCTTGCGGCAGGCTATGTGGTAGCGGTGCTGGTTGCGGGCTCTGTGGTAGCGGTGCTGGTTGCGGCCTCTGTGGCGGCGGTGCTTGCGGCGGGCTCTGTGGCAGCGGTGCTGGTTGCGGGCTCTGTGGCAGCGGTGCAGGTGGCGGTGCAGGTGGCAGTGTTCTCTGCCATACAGGTTGGCGTCAACGTGGAAAGAAGGTGTGACACAGGTCCCTCAGTCGGTGCCACCATGCCCTCTCCTGACCTGCCCTTCAGTTTCTGGCCCTTCCCCACCTTTGATGATGGCGCAGCTGTCTTGCCACTATCCCCTTTCGTTTTCCGTGACCCTTTTGTGGCATGTGTTTTCTGCTTCTCCCTCTGGGATGTGGGCAACTTTTTTAGCTTGGCAGGTGGTGGAATGTCCTTGCCCTCGCTCCGTGGTACACTGGCAGCTCTGATGTTTGGCGCACTCCAATAGCCCGCAGTTGCTGGCACCACTGTGCCTAAGGATGTGGTGGCTGAGGTGCTTGGTTGGAACCTGGAAAGCCTGGCCCTGGGGGATGGACGGGGAGGGGAGGTGTAGGGAAGAGGTCAATATTAGCCACAATGGGACAGGTAGATGGAGGGGGTTTGGGAGTGGAGGAAGAGGTAGTGGTTGTAGGAGGTGTACGTCTGCTGAATTTGGGTGAAGGTGCATGGGCTGGAGGCTGTTGTGAGGTGGATGGCTGTTGGGTGGGTGTGTGCCAGCGTTTGTGTACTTTGGGAGGAGGGCTCAACGACACACTGGTAGAGGACACAGGGGATGTGTGAATGGTAGTGGGGTGGTGAGTGCACGTGAGCGGTGTGTGGTGATGGACGTAGTTGGAGAAGATGTAGTGCATGCAGGTGTGAGTGGAGACGAGACTGGGAGGGAAGAGGGAGACGTGGAGGAGGGGGACCCAGTGGAGGCAGTGGATGTTGGTATGTCTGCATGGGTAAGATGCTTGTGTGAGTGCCTGTGGGATGTGTGGTGCTTATGTTTGCCGGAGCCACTTTTGTGTGTTGAGGTGTGTGCATGCTGGTCTGATGGTGTGCTTGGGATAGGCTGAGGTACAGGGGATTGGGTCTGGGTGGAGGAAATTGGAGGGGGGAGTCTGGACACAGGGACAATGGCTGCCATCTGTGCTGAGGCCAGAGCCTGAGATGCTCTCTGCTGGGCTGCCTGGCCAAAATTAATGCCCTCCAGGTATGCATTTGTTTGTTGCAAATGCCTCTCAACACCCTGGATGGCATCTGGATGGTAGACTGCCCAACAGTGAGGGATCTCAGGAGGTCAATAGCCTCCTCACTGAGGGCATCAGGGCTGACTGGGGCAGGGCCTTAGGTGCCTGGGGCGAAGGAGATGCCCACCCTCCTGGGTGAGCGGGCACGGGACACGCGCTGAGGGGCTGCTTGGAGGGCGGTGCTGGTAGGGGGTGTGGCAGCTGTACCTGTTGATGCAGGGGGCACAGAGGGGCCCGTCACCACAAGGGAGCTCCCATCAGAGGAGGAGTCGCTGTCACTGCTGTCACCTCCTGTCCCCGCCATGGAGCTCCCCTTCCCCTCCCTCCCACTGGTGGCTTCTGACTCCGTTGTTTCGCCCTCCAGTGCCAAGTGGGATGCAGCTCCCTCCTGCTCCGGTGCCACTGCTCCTAAGCCTGATGATGCTATTGCACTCAAGAACAGTGAGACCACAAAAGGGAGGGGAGAGACAGAAGAAAGACATGTTCAGTGCATGCAACACCACTACCGTTGGCGGACACTACAGACACAGCAGCCCTCTGCACTACGCCATGCACTTATTGTTCCTAGATTATTCACATGCCCATGGGGTACAAGGCCTAAGCCCGATTGCTGCACACCTGGAAGTCACAGGAGCCTGACTAGGTGTAGATGGCACTAACCACTAGTGGGGTTGGGGTTCCACTGAACCTGCCTCTCAAGGGACCTTGCCTACGAAGCTCGCCCTGGCCTAGGGGACCCACTGCCCACCTCCCCCACCCAGACACCTCGTAATGCGCGAAGAGTCAGATGAATGTGACTGTACTCACCCCCTTGTGGCTGCTGTGATGCCCTCAAACGCCCATCCAACTCCGGATACTCCACCGCCAGGATACGGAACATCAGGGGAGTCATGGTGCGATGGGCACCCCTCCAACGTTGGGAGGCCATCCCCAGCTGGGCCTCCGCCGTCTTCTTGCTCCAGCAGCGAATGTCCTCCCATCTTTTCTGGCAGTGGGTGCTCCATCTGTGGTGGACCCCCAGGGTCCGGACGTCCTTGGCAATGGCAAGCCAAATATCCTTTTTCTGGTGGACGCTGACCTAGAGGAATAGTACAGGGGAAAAGGAAGATCTTTACCCGTCCGGACCGTCATACTCATTGGCCCACGTTCCCACCCTTGCCCTGATGCACATACACTCACTGTCTGCTCATGCAGCCCTCAGTTTCCACCCCCCAATGTATCTTCCATTCACACCACTCCAAACAGGCATTGCCCATGCAGCATGATCATAGTGTTCTCATCTGTTTGTCTGGAGGACCGTACAGTTGTGTGTACTGGGGGAGGACCCCATCCACTAATTTCCCCAACTCCTCCGAAGTGAAGGCAGGGGCCCTTTCCCCAGACACATAAGCAATCGTTGCTTCCAGACTGAGGTCACAGCAGCACTTGCAGTGTAGGTCCTTTCCTGTTGAAGGTCAGGTATCAAGTGAGTAAACAGACAGAAAATGGTGGTCACGTCCACAGCGGTGTGTACCATCACTGCCGGCATACATCGTCATTGGCTCCTCGGACCCATAGGGTCCAATGTTAACCAATGCAGTATTGCGGCGCGGTCTTCGACCGCCTACCGCGACGGTGCAGAATGCCAGTGCAGTTACCTCATATCCCCTTGTCTCACCTTACTGGTCAGGTAGCTGCCATTTCAGGGGGCCACATGGCATTAATAATAACTGCGTCACACCTATCTAGGCCTTCCATACACACAGTAACAGGAACATTGCAGATTAATAAATGTGTGAAAATAACGTTTTTTGATACCTCAGTGTAGGCTGACTCTCTGCTCGCTGTTCTCCTCCATAGGGCACGTCCGCTGGGGCAGGTGATGAGATGGCGGCACCCTCTGGTGTACAGACCGCTGGTGGAACTGTCGACAATGGAAGAGAGACACGTAATAATAACCTACAGACTTGATCGTGCAACAATCCATGAACTGTGTGCTCAGTTGGAGCCAGACCTGATGTCAGCTATCCGCCATCCCACAGGGATACCCCCTCTAGTGCAGGTCCTGTCAGTACTCCATTTCCTGGCAAGTGGGTCTTTTCAAACAACAGTGGCCATTGCATCAGGGATGTCCCAGCCAATGTTCTCTAACGTGTTGTCCAGAGTATTGTCTGCCCTGCTGAAACACATGCGCAGCCACATCGTTTTCCCTCAGGTGGAGGATTTGCCTACAGTGAAAGGTGACTTCTATGCCCTGGGACATATCCCCAACATCATAGGTGCCATTGATGTGACACATGTGGCCTTGGTACCCCCATGCAGGAGTGAACAGGTGCACAGAAACCGGAAAAGCTAACATTTGATGAATGTGCAGATGGTGTGTTTGGCCGACCAGTACATCTCCCATGTGAATGCCAAATTTCCTGGCTCAGTTCATGACGCTTACATTCTGAGGAATAGCAGCATCCCTTATGTGATGGGGCAACTCCAGAGACACCGTTTGTGGCTAATAGGTGAGGACAAGGCCCCTATACAGTGTGAATAGTTGTCTGGGTATGGGGTTGTCCCTAGGGTTTGTGTGTGTCTAACAGTTGTCCCTCGAAATTTGCAGGTGACTCACCTGTGGCCAATAGGTGAGGACAAGGACTCTATAGATTGTGAATAGTTGTCTGGGTATAGGGTTGTCCCTACAGGTTAGTGTGTGTCTAACAGTTGTCCCTCGAAATTTGCAGGTGACTCTGGGTACCCTAACCTGTCATGGCTACTGACCCCAGTGAGGAATCCCAGGACAAGGGCAGAGGACCGCTACAATGAGGCACATGGGCGAACTAGGAGGGTGATCGAACTGACCTTCGGCCTCTTGAAGGCCAGGTTCCGGTGCCTCCAATCTGACAGGTGGTTCTCTCTACTACTCACCAAAGGTGTGCCAGATCATCGTGGCCTGCTGTATGCTGCAAAACCTGGCTTTGCGACGACAGGTGCCTTTTCTGCAGGAGGATTGTCCAGCTGGAGGTCTTGTGGCAGCTGTGGAGCCTGTGGACAGTGAAGAAGAGGAGGCAGAAGAAGAGGATATCGACAACAGAAACAACGTTATTCAGCAATACTTCCAGTGAGACACAGGTAAGAATATGTCACTGCCTCACACATCTCATACTATTGTTTGAGCTATCAGAAGCCTGTCATTTTCATTCAGTGTATGGAGCCTAACTTGTCACTTTGCCTTTCCATTTAACAGATGTGGGTCCCACTTTGTGCCCTCTACTATATTTCCTAAAGACCTACAGCTGTGTTTCATTGGTATGCGGACAATTAAATTGACATTGCTATATTCCATAGTTATTGCAATTACACATTTGTGAAAGCACAGACTGACTCCAGATTGTTTTGTGATTAATGTGTATTTATTTCTGTGCAAATAAGTAGAGGGGGTTGTAAAATGGGCAGGGGTGATGGTGGAGGAATGTCCAGGGCAGAGTCCAGTCTATTTGTTTCACAGGTGCATTGTCCAAAGGGGCATAGGAAGTGGAGCAAGGGCAGTTGATGGATGGACAGGGTGACAAAGTGGGACAGAAGGGTGACATTCAGGGGGGTCTCATTTCCTGGCGGGGGTCTTGGCAATGTTCTCTGTCTTGTTCCTGGATCTCAGGGACCGTTTGTGGGGTGGCTCTCCATCTGCAGGGGGTGGGGTGCTGGTGTTGTGGTCCTGTGGCGGTGCCTCCTGTCCACTAGCGCCGGCGGAGGTGGAGGGCTGTTCATCATCCAGGCTACTGTCAGGGGCCCCTTGTTGTGCCACAGTGTCCCTCCAAGGTCCTTCAGCACCCCTACAATGGAGACCAGGGTAGTGTTAACGGACTTCAGTTCCTCCCTGATCCCAGATAGTGTTTCTCCTGCAGCCGCTGGGTCTCCTGAAAGTTGGCCAGTACCATTGCCATCGTCTCCTGGGAATAATGGTACGCTCCCATGATGTTGGAGAGTGCCTTGTGGAGAGTGGGTTCCCTGGGCCTGTCCTCCCCCTGTCGCACAGCTGTCCTCCCAGTTCCCCTGTTTTCCTGTTCCTCTGTCCCCTAAACCGTGTGCCCACTGCCCCCAGGTCCCTGATTTTCTTGGGTTGGTGGGTTTGCCTTGGTTCCCTGTAGTGGTGGACACACTGCTGCTTGACGTGTCCTGGGAACAGAGGGATGGGCCTGCTGGGTGGGTGCTGTGCTGGTGTTTTCTGAGGGGGGAGGCTCTGTGGTGGCTTGTGCCAGTGTCAGGGGAACCAACTGTACCGAGGTCCCAGATGGGCCAGGGTGGTCATCTTGATCCAATTGTGCAGAGATGCTGTCATCATTGTGGGCCTCTTCTGTGGGGGTACTGGATATGTCTGGAATCTCCTGTCCAGTGACGTTGGGTAGGGGTCCTGCAGGGGTGTAAAGGCATGATTATTGCATCTGTGTGTGCCATTGTGTGCAATGGGTGAGTGAGCCTGTACTCCAGTGCTTGCATTCTTTTCTAGGTCCTTGTGTGATATTTGGTTTGGGGTCTGTGTGGGTATCTGTAGTGGACACACTTTGGTGATGGGTATCCCTGCTTTGGTGTCGCATGCAGGGCTTGGTGTTGGGATGGGTGGGTTGTAATAGTGGGACATATGTGAGGTGTTGGAGTGATGGGGTGAGGGTGGGGGTATGTGATGGCATGCAGGTAGGGTTGGGGATATAATAGTTAAGAGTTGACTCACCAGAGTCCATCTCTCCTTCTACTCCTGTGAGGCCCTCAGGATGCAGTATTGCCAAGACTTGCTCCTCCCGTGTTGTTAGTTGTGGGGGAGGAGGTGGGGGTCCACCACCATTCCTCTGTACTGCAATCTGGTATCTTGAGACCACGGAACGCACCTTCCCCCGTAGGTCATTCTGCCTCTTCCTGATGTCATCCCATGTTCTTGGATGGTGTTCCACAGCGTTGACCCTGTTGACGATTCTGCGCCATAGCTCCATCTTCCTAGCAATGGAGGTGTGCTGCACCTGTGATCCGAATAGCTGTGGCTCTACCCGGACGATTTCCTCCACCATGACCCTGAGCTCCTCCTCCGAGAACCTAGGGTGTCGTTGTGGTGCCATGATGTGGTGTGGGTGATGTGTGAGGTGGTGTGTGTTGTGATGTGTGAAGGGATGTGTTGTTGTGTGTTGTTTGAGGTGCGTGGATGTTGTGTGAGTGATGATGTTGTGTGTCTGTGGATGCTGGTGTTGTTTCTGGTGGTGTCTCTCTCTGGCCTTCTTTCTGAATTTTTGGTAGAAAGGGTTTGTGGGTGATGTGGGTGTGTGTTTTATATTGGATTGGGTGTGTGGGAGTGCTGTGTGTATGTGTATCAGGTGTGTGTATTTCGAATTGTCCAATGTGGTTGATTTTTGTAAATGTGTGTGTATTTTGAGCACGGCGGTGTGTACCGCCAATTGAATACCGCGGTTGAAAGACCGCCACGTGGATTCGTGGTTCCTGATAGTCTGGGCATATTCCTGTTGGCGTGAGGTGGAGGTTTTGTTATCGCCAGTTTATCACTGGCCTTTGGTGTGGTGGATTTGTGTGGGTGTCTGGATTATGGCAGATTCCGAGCTGTGGGTTGTGATAGCTGTAGCGAAATTCCGCCGCGGCAGCAGTGTGTTGGCGGTCTTCTGCACGGCGGTAAGCGTCATTTACCGCCAATGTTGTAATGAGGGCCATTGTGTCATCCAAGCATTACATCTGTGCCACAATTCTTGACCCACGGTAAAAACAATTACTGGCCACTTTCATTCCTTTTTCGGACGGGGATGTTTCAACCTACAAGGCATGGATCGCTGAGCAAGCTAGAGACCTAGAAAAAGAACGGCTGAAAATTAGAATCCCACTCATGGGCAGAAGTTCTGGGGTGCAGCTTACAACTTCCATAGAGCCTGCGGACAGTGCTGTTGGCTCACACCAGCCAATATCAACACTAGCAACAACAGGAATAGGAGCAGCAGCCCCAAAATCTGCATTTCATTGGTTTCTAAAGGCAGATCTTAAGTCCACTGTAGAGGCGAAGGCAAAAGAGGTTGAGCAAGGTGGAGCACCAATGACGATTGTGAGGATGGTCCAGGCCTACTTGGATGACTGAACAGAGGTCTAGCTGAATCAAAACCCATTGGTGTATTGGCATGGGAAGAGACGCCAATGGCCAGTGCTCAGCAGGCTGGCAATAAAGTATCTGGCTTGCCCCATAGCCAGTCTATTTGCTGAGCATGTGTTCAGTGCAGCTGGTTCGTTGTCACAGTGAGAAGGACCAGTTTCTCACCCCAAAACGTCAAGAGATTGACCATGATCAAAATGAATCAGCACTTTATACTACCAAATTACAGCATACCTGGAGTGCAACAGGAGGTGGATGAGGGCGATTCAGCAGACTCAGATCATGGTAGTGTGTTAGCTGACCAACCCCTGGGTGAACCACCTGAGTTTGAGGATGAACTCTACTTTCCTGCCTAAACCTGGGGCACCACCTTCTATTGATGAAGTGGTTTGAGAAAAAAAAGCATATAGCTAGTTGGGGGAACCTTCTTATTTTATATTGTTTGTTTCTGTCTAAATCACTAATGAACCACAACTGTTTTAGGCACATATATGGCTGGAAGCACCCCCAACCCCAAAATCACTTGAAGGAGATTTGAGAGACAATGCCTGCCTTTATTCCTTGCCTAGCGTTCCTTTTTTCTGCCCCAGATATTTGATTTAGGACTTATTAGGCAATTAGGCAATGTGTGTTTCATTTTGTGAATCAAAGTGGATCGGCAATGTGCCACTATGCTTAATTGGAACCGATAAGTAATGTTATATGCCCAAACAAGTGATATGAGGGATACTTGTTCCAATGTTGAGATGGTTCATGTGACTCATGTCTAGTGGTGGCAGATAGTGAGAGTGGGTGTTTATTGTTTAACTATATTATTATGATTGCTTGTGTTTGTGTCCTGACTGATTTACAATGTTGGTGGCACAATAATGGGTGATATTTTTTTCATGAAGGTGATTTTTTTTCCCTTCCGCTTTGATACTTTGTTTGGCAGCGTTTTCACACTGCTTTGCTTTCTGGTGCTTTGCTTTCTGGTTCACATTTGTCAAAGAAGACCCGACCAGTCCATTTAGCTAACAAACAAAAATCTAGTCCAGAAAAAAAACTCAATGTTTCTCTTGTTGTTAAACATACCTATGCACTACAGGTCACTCTATCTCAGTTGGGTCGGGACAATGTGGGAGATTTCAAATTGGTCCAATGCACGTCCTCCCAAAATTGGATCTAAATTAATAAAGTACACTGTTCCGAAGAAATAATCACAGTTCAGGAAGGAACTACTAAAAGTAGGGCACTCACACACCCATTGGGTGTCATGCTTCATCATAGGGCCTACTCCTCATCAAGCTGGCACTGCAGTGTCCAACTGGCCCTTCTAGGATCTTTTTGGAACGTGACGTGGTGAGACGTAGGAGTAGACTCAGACCTAAGAGGAGGAGTGAAGAGCTGGAGAAGGTGTATTAAAATTGGCTCTAGACCCTACTGCCAATAAGTATATTATTAACAAGGGGTGTAGGTCAAGGCTAAAAACAAAGGGAGTGATCAAGGAAATAATGTTCCTCCCCTCTAAAAAGAAGAGAGAGAAGTAGGGAAAGGAGAGTTCTTCCAATAACCTTAATTAGTGGTCAACATGTTTCACAGATCAGTCGCCGTTTCTTCAGGACCAAAAACAATTCCAAAAGGGAAAGCTCCTAGGCTTCACTTAAGGAATTAGAGTGAGTGTAAGGTGCATGAAAAAATTATAAATGTAGAACTTACATGAGGAGATACAAAAACTCCTAAATAGGGGTTGACCTGGGGAAGAAAAGCAGAGAAGGAGATACAAAATCATAATTACATATATCAAGAACTATGACATACAAGTGGTGCCATGACACTAGGTGGTAGCATGCACACACGCCGTGACCCAATGTACTATTGTGATAATTCACAGTCCCACAAACTCTGTGTGCAGGTAATCATATTTACAGGTAAAAACATGTAAGTGTGGATATAGTGAGCTCAATGTCTAACCCTCCTATATTAAGGTACGGGCCTCTTGAGACAATGCAAGCCGAGGAACTACCATAGATCTGGAACAGACAAAAGCTTGGAAGTGAAGTATATAGAAAGGATATCCAACAAGTCATAACAAAAGTTGGGAACGAGGTAGACTCGAAGTTAAAAGAATATGCAATGGAACGGTGTCCGGGTGGCATCTAGAGTCCATCCAAATTTCAAATGGTAAATCTGTAAATTGTCCTGAAGTTGGTGCAGGGAAAAGGATATGGTTTGCACTCATACTTCAGTGAATAATGAACATATTAAGTGGAAAACCAAGAATATGTCCATAGAGATCCCACAGTAACATGTGTGAATAAATATGTAAATACAGAGAATACCCCTCTCACCCACATGCCCACAGCATAGACGCATCAAGAGTCGATTTTATAATGTAAGTACAGAGACAGCATCTCACACACAAGTATAAAGCATGTCCTCCTCAAGTGTCGTCATTCCAATGTAAATCACCCTGAATCGCGGGGAAAAGAGATATAAAGTCTGTGTGAACATAAAAGCGCTAACTGCCCTCTCGCCCATAGGGTGGAGATGCAGACCCGAAGGAGAAATTCTCCCAATCAGATATTGTAGCCCGCGCTGGCAAAAAATGAGGATGAAGGAGCGGGGCATTAACAAAAGATAGAGTCATACTCACAGATTCTGTAAGTAGTCCTCACGCCAAGACCTACCTGCGGCTGCAAACCTGGAAATGGGGGAATTGCAGATTCTGCCGTTTATGAGTCATCAGAGTGCATGCCTAGTGCAGAGCACATGAACCAGCAACAACTAGAATGTCACCTGCATCAAAACATACACAGCAGTGATGCCACCTGCAGTTAGAAAAGGGAATTGTAACACGTATGGTCCTACCAGGAGAAGCCCGGGAACACTGACTAGTGCGTCTACACGACAAAATGCCCTGGGGGAGAGACACAACAGTGGGTATTGACTCGCCAGTGGTTGTGGAAGGCTGGTCATGGCTGAGACGGGGGGTTTGGGAGAAAGGAGAAAAGTATAATTTTTGGAAAACTGGGTTGGATTAACCTTAGTATAGCAAAGTTTCTGATAGACAGAAATAGTAAAGGCTAGACACAAGGTAGAAAAAAACTCCATTGACCCAGTCACCAGTCAGGAAATTACCTGAGAACACTGACATTAGCAGCCACACAGTAAAAAGCCTAGGGGCAGATTAGACGGTGGGTATTAGAGCACCAGTGAGTGCGGGACGTTGGACATAGCTGAGATAAGGAAAAAAATATTTTTCTTGAGAAAAAAAGGGTTTGATCTCTTCTGATGTAATTAAGTGTCTGCTTGGCAGGAATAAATAAGTATAGACACAAGATGGATGAACAAGTACGTGTGATATGGCTAACCAAATGTTGAGCACTAGTAGCAATACTCTTCATATGCTCTATGGGAAGAAACTCAACGATTGTATGTCATCATTCAGTCTGGTCACATGTGTCTTAAGTCTAAACACCCAATGTTGTTCCCTTTCCAGTAGAGATTTTGGGTTCTTCATCAGGTTAATGGGTGCTTCGTGGATGACCCACCATAGGTCATCAGGAGTGTGTCTTATGTCAAAGAAAAGTGTACTCAGCTTGGTTGTGGATCGCGCACATCTGATATTACTACAGTGTTCATTGATCATTATCTTTACCAGTCTCATAATCATCCCTATGTAGCGTACATTGCAGGGGCATTGTATCATATAGATACAGTTATGAGTATTGCAGCTGGTATGTTTTTTGAGTTGCAATCTTTCTATAGGTACTAGATCTAGGAAGTCTGCTCTTCTGGTCAGTGGACATACACTGCAATTACCACAGGTGTAGTGTCCTTGTACCGGTGGAAGCTTCCATTATGTTTTCTTTGTGGATTCAGGACAGTTAGTTCTGGGACGAGTGTGGACCACCAAATCCTTGATATTTTTGGTTCACTTGAATGCAAACAGGGGTTTGTTCACTTCCACTCTACCACTTCTGAGGATGGACCATTGTTTGTTGATAATCTTTTTAACATTGTTGGAAAGAGGTGTGACAGTGGAGACACATGTTAAACGTATCTCTGTTTGCTTTGGGTAGCTGGCTAACAAAGTCTTTCTATGGTTATTACGTGCCCGCTCCCAAGCTGTGTTGATAATGTGTCTTGAGTAGTGCTGATCATGTAGTTTCTGGGTGAGATCATCAGTGGAACGGTCACTACAATTATGTCTAAGTCTCAAAATTTGGACATAGGGTAAATTGTCCCGTAGTGCCCAAGGATGATGGCTCTAATACAGGAGCAGGCTATTACGTCAGTCATTTTGTGGTAGGTGTGAGTCATCAATTTACCTTGGTCAATGGAGATCAAGAGGCCCAAAAAGGAGATCTGTTTCTCTGAGCTGGTTGAAGTGAATCTGAGATAGGGGTCCAGGCCATTAACCCAGCAAATAAAGGGTTCCACCTCTTGCATACTTCCGTGCGGTATATGTGTCAATATAGCAACGCCAAAGTCTGATGTTATGTGCAAAGAGATGGTACTGTTGAGGATTAACTTTTGTTCAAAGTGAAACATGTAAAGGCAGGTAGACTTGGGGCGAAGGTACTCCCCATAGATGTCCCACGTGTTTGATGGTAAAGTTGATCCTCAACTTTAGAGAAATTTTCTGTTAAGGCCAAGTATGCACAGTGCATGATGAAATGAATTGGGGTAGGTGATGACAAGGTGCTAGCTGTCAGCATGTCTTCGACAATCCTCAGTGTAGTATCTTGAGGTGTATTGGTGTAAAGGGCCACAACATCAAGACTAATCAAGGCATTCACTTGTCCAGTCTCATTGATGGAATTAATGAGGTTCAGAACATCTTAAGTGTCTTTCAGAAATGTTGGGGGTCTCCCTCACGATTGGTTGTAGGAAATGATCACAGAAAGTAGAGAGGGGTTCAAGAACAGACCCTATCCCAGAGACAGTTGGTCGGCCTCGTGGTGACTGTATGCCCTTATGGATCATTGGGTGTGTGAGGGCTCTGACTTCTACTTTTAGTAGTGCCTTCCTGTGGTTATTTCTTTGGAACAGTATATCTTATTAATTTAGATGAGTGTAAGAGGCCTACTCCAATCTGTGGACTGGTGGTGAGAGGTGCATCGATTACTTGATTTGGGAAATGCATTGCTGCTAACTGTGCCTGCTGACTGGTTCAAACTTGAAACTATGTGGGGGGCCTGTTGTTGCAGGTAACTGGAGGAGACAGACATGTGATGGATAATGTCACATTATGAATGTGTTATGATGATCATGACAGTTGTGAGTTTGATCATCCGGATACATGCAGCCACTAGTCTGTGATTGTTGGTTGTTGTAATTACTCTCACTTAATTGATCGCACATCAGTCATAAAATGAATGATCACATAGGTCTTTGCTCTTGCTCTGCCACCTCTGAGTCTTCTTGGTACACTACTGCTCATAAAGCTTACCTTCCATTCAATCCTTCTTGATTCTACAATATCATGATAATCATTTCTGTTTTACAATCCGCAGGCCTTTTCTTCTCCTGCGCCATAACACTCCCGCTTACCCTATCGAACTGCTTCAGGCAGGTCCCAGGAAGATTGACGAGCCAATACAAGAAGAATTAAGATGCACCACCCAATTTGGCAATATAGACTAGTATCATTTTTCTTTCAATAATCTCTTTTTAGAAGTGTGTGTGTTAGCTTCACCCCAACATTCATTTTATGTACTATTTTACAAACGTAGATGACCGAACATTTTTAGATATATATTATAACAGCTTAGGTCTCACTGAGGCTGACGGAATGTAAAGTTACCTGTGTCATACATATTAATTTTTTCTATTTCTCCCACAACAGGCTACTGATCATTTCCCAGATGAATATTGTGTGTGTGTAGTGTTTGTATTTTTGTCACACCTTTCCCCAAATCCCTTTCCCATCCATTCATCAAATCCCTAATCCTCTTCCCTTGGGCTTTGTGATTTATTGAGGTGCTACTTAATAATTTACACCATTGATTAATCACAAATTGGGTGGGGCGGATTTGGTGGAAGCTACGCCAATTCAGTGTGCAGGATCTTCATTTGAGTTCACCTAGGTGACGTGGGAACTCGCTTACGATGCCTTCACTGTTAGTGCACTAGCATGCTACTACTACACCACCATGGTACCTTGGGAAACAATGCAGCCCTTGCTTCATCTATTCAGGCAAGAGAATTATGGAGCCTCTAATAGCTCCAGCCTTTGAAGGACTTTTTGTTGGAAAACAGTGTCCGAGGGGGGTATCAGGGATGGTATGACAGCAGGCGGCTGTACTGGAACTGTGGTGCTGGTGGTGTTGGGCTTGAGGCTCTATGGCCTGGCTGGGGCCCTGAGTACTGGCAGCGACTGCTGCTGCAGCCTCCTCCTCCTTGAGGACCACCAGCTGGTGATACTCAGCCCGTATTGCCTCCAGCTTCTGCCGTCCCAGCCGAACTGTTATTTTCTGCTGTGATAGTGGATCAGCAGGAATAGCTATATCAACAGAGAAAAAAGAGAAATTGTAAACAATGGTCTGAGCAAAACAGTTGTATAAAATCATGTATTGTAGTGGCACAGTAGCAGTATATTTGGTGGTCACCTTAGGCCATTCAATGTTAAGATGATTAGAGTCACAGCCATTATGCATTATGGAGTACAAGCATTCTTCTCTCTCCTGTTGTGCTAAATTAATGGTGGCATTGCTAGCTCATCTGGCACCTTAGTCATACTCATTGCTGTTGGTGAAGCTGTACTAGAAAATTATCTTATTCCAATGACC
Source organism: Pleurodeles waltl (assembly GCF_031143425.1). Lineage (NCBI taxonomy): Eukaryota > Metazoa > Chordata > Amphibia > Caudata > Salamandridae > Pleurodeles > Pleurodeles waltl. Next base: position 260,928,415 of record NC_090451.1, on the reverse strand, counting down.
CTGTTCTTCGGTGTACCCAGATTACAAGGCCAGTTAATACTAAGAATGAAACACTCCACTTAGCATAATAAAATCAATCATTCAGACATCCTGTCTGCAATAAGTAGACGGTGGGAAAAGCGATGCACTGTAGTACAGGGAAATAATTAAGGAATGGGATATATATAGATTTTATTTGGTGCATTCTTCACAGTCTATTCCATTCAGTAAAATCAAAGCACTTACTTAAAACCACTTATTCACTGTTCTCATGACCCTCCTCCACCACACTTTGTAATAACTACTTTTTTCCCAAAAAATACATTTGTCTTGCAGTAAGAAACTGGAATCTTCTTAACTTACTCAACTGCAGGGTAAGGTAGAAGGGATTAGGATGGGTAGGTACAGTACACACTTTACTGATCAATCAGTTCCCCATCATCATCATGTGCCCAAGGTTTGGCTAGTAGTGTGACTAACTGTAGATGGCAAATGTTGAAAGGGTAAGGAAAAGTTTGAACAGAAGTAAATCTATTATGGAAGCCATAATGAATTATACTTATCTCACTTGGCTAGAAAAATGTGGTGGAAGCAAAGATCGGATTTGTCAAATTATTCAGAAGTCTGGGACAGAAATTAAGAAAGATTAAAGGAGTGAAGTACTAGAAAGCGACTGACCCAGTGGGCACTGGGAGGGAATGGAAACAGACCTTGTTTTTACATTGCTATGCATTGAAAAGTGTTTGACACATTAACTTAACTTAAGCAGACAGACGCATATTGCACAGCCAATATTGCAGGGCCAATTTTGCCAAATTAAACCATCCACCTGGTTTTTATGGGTGGCACTAGTGTCATGAGAGACACTGGTGAAAGGCCATAATGGAGGTGAAAGGTGATGGTTAATGAATGCTGGGATGCATATTACCTACCTCGCTTGAAAAATACTGTGGGTCAAGGGAATATTTTGAAACACCATCCAACCCTTTGAATCAAACCTTTTATTAAAAACCATTGCAAGCAACTAGAGTAGGTAAAAAGACTGCCCCTATCCAGAAGAGCTCCCTTGTTTCTTCATTCCAAGCTTTTATCTATTCATCATTGCATTTATTTCTTCTAATACTCTTATTAGTCACCCTTGGCTTTGATACACACCATTTAAGCTTTACATTATCTCATCCAGTCCTTCGTCATTTAAAACCATTCAAATTCCAAACATGGCTCTCTACTAACCTTTCACCAAAATCCATTTACCCAATACCCACCCATGCATCCTTTCACCCATTCACCCATCCAAGAGATCCAACCTACCCAAGGAGTCTGTTTACCCATCCAGGGATGGATTCCTTTCACCCATACCCTTTCACCCACCTGGTCTGGCATCCTTTCACCCAGATAGCCTTTCATCCATCCTTGACCGACCCATGCATCCTAACATCCTCATCACCCACCAATATGATTATTATGCTCCCTTTTATCCATACATCCTTTCACTCATCTTATATTTCACCCAACCTTTCTCATTCCATCCTTCTTTCAATTTTCCAAAACACATCATGGTTCAAGTTCATAATATGAATCTTAATCTGCTGAGTTGCAGATGGAAGAGGACATTGATACTTAACTCACGCTGCATCTGCTAAAGCAGGGTTTTGACGAGTCAACAGCACTAGTTCACCCTTGTATTGACTTTGTTAATAATTGTCAATAAGCAAGCAATAGGACTTACCACCGCCTGCCACTAACACTGCAGAGACTCCCCCACATCTGCTTCCATAGCCACATCTGCCCTGGCACTGTCGCTGATGGCCCTGGCACTGGTGGTCGGTGTGGCTAGAAAAGAACATTACACAATTTAGACACCAGATACGCCCCCCCTATTGTTTTTTTGTAATAACAAAATACAAGTGCAATACATCACTATATTTCAGTTACAGACTTCTCTCCTATCAAAATATCAGATGAGCATTTTGTTGGTTGGCAAGTTATTAAAAGCCAGGTAATCAAGTAAAAAACTAACTATTGGTAGTGAATGGGCAGAGCTAGCTATTGATGAATTTTTCAAGAGAAATAAAATGGTGCAAGAATTGGTCAACAAAGGACATATGGGTGGTCATTACAACCTCGGCGGTCTTTTTACAAGACCTCCTAGGGACCGTCGTGCGGAAGACCGCCAGTAGTGGCGGTTTGCCGCTCGGCGTATTATGACTGTTGGCTGCTCTCCGTCCTTTTTCCGACGGAGAGCCGCCAACAGCCATACTGGCGGGCGGCAGGAAAGTGGAGGTTGCTTCACCTTCACCGCCACGCCAACAGAACACCGCCCACCGAATCACGTGCTGTGATTCGGCGTGGCGGTGTGGTGTCGGCGGAGCAGCCCCCATCCCCTCCCGGAAGATCGACGGAACAGGTAAGTCGATCGTCCGTTAGGGGAGGGGGGTGGGGGGTGTTGTGTGGGTGCATGGGGGTGTGCGTCTGTGTATGTAGAAGGGGTGTGTGAGAGCGTGTATGCTTGCAGGGGTGTTGCGTGTTTTGGGAATGAGTGCTTGTATGTCTGTGGGTATGTCTGTATGGATGTGTGCGTGTATGTATGAATGTGGGTGTGCGTGTCTGACTGTGTGTGTGGATGTAGGCATGTATGTCGGTGTGTGTGCGTGTTTGTGTTGGTGGTGCCTGCGTGAGTGTCGTGTGTGTGTGAGTTCTGTGATGTTGGGGGCCAGGGTGGGGAGAGGGGGCCCTGCCACCTTTGGGGGGTGCCAGGGGTGGTGGGGAGTGCAGGGGAGGCAGTCGGGTTGGGGGAGACCCCTATCAGTGCCAGGGAAGGAATTCCCTGGCACTGATATTGCTTACCGCCATGGATTTCATGGCGGTTCCAACCACAGGAAATCCACGGCGGTAAGCCGGGTCAAAATACCGCTGGCGGTATAGTGACGGCCGCCGGGCTGGAGACCCAGGTCTCCAGCCCGGCGGTCGTTTCCGCCCTAGCGGGCGGAACGGAGAACCAGCGGATGACCATGGCGGTAACCGCCATGGTCATAATACAAAAAAAAAGATCGCCAGTCTGTTGGCGGTCTTACCGCCGCTTCTCCGCCTTCCGCCAGGGTCATAATGACCCCCATGGTCTTGGTTGGCTAATACAATAGGGTCATCCTCCTCATACATTTAATCATGGTGCACGGTCACCAGCTACTAGTATACTAATAATACATACACAACATTGGAGGGTACAAACAATTACATGGCCCTGTTCAAAAACACCTTTTTTCCTTTTTAATTATTGAGCTGGAATATGTAAAAGAAAGCCTTCTCACGAAACATGTGTAGAATACCTTATATGGGCATGCAATCTTCAGTACATGGGTTCTCTGAGCCTTATCACCACTCCACAAGATAAGATATAAGGGGAGCGGAAAAGCTCACTGTCAAAGCAGAAAAAGGGAAGCTACAGACAGGCTGGTACATCTAGACAGTTTGAAGTAAATAAACTTGAAATATAGAAAATAAGTAAAGAGGATACTGCAGGGATAAGAAGAATTTATGAAACAGATAAATTGAAGTGGAGTTGGAAAAAATTAGGAGACAGGCACAGTAAAAAGGTAGAAAATAATTCTAAATGTGGAGTGGTAAAGGTTAGGAAAATAATATTAATATTATCAACAATAGGAGGACTTACTGGGGCCAGCAGAACCATCTGTCCCAGCAGTTGTGGGGGGGGGGGTACTTCACCTCACCAGCCGTCTTCCTGCCCCTGGATGCTGGATGATGTAAGAAACAAAATAGAAAAGAATAGTGGTACTGTTAACAACCTCTCCAAGAATAAACGTTTTTTTAAGGAAAAGGCAAAAGCAGTAACATTCCTACATCAGAGGTTCAGAGCACCTGCATAATAATAATATGTGTATTTTGGACCATCCGATTCCCAATTTCCTAAACTACATTTTTGAATTACTATTAAATTGCAATGAATGTTTTTTACAGTTCTCATCTCATTTTCAATTTCTCAAAGCATAAATTGGATGCATGCATGCAAAACTACTACACATCACTGAGAAATTGCTTTGTAGTTGGCACTGTGCCAGTTATAAAAAATAAAGGCACAGAGAAGAGAGAGAACATGCTAACTCACTAATACTAATATTAACTATGACTATCTTAGACAGGGCACAGGATGAGTATCTGCATTACTTCTTAATAAGCGCAAGCAAGTGGCAAAAACAAGTACAATTAGGTAGTGCTGAGCACCTGTCTAGATGACGATCACATAATTTGTAACATAAAGTTAACTTACCTGCGTATGAACAGCATGCTTGCTATTTGGGAAGAAAATATTAGCATAGGACACAAATAATAATTATTACTCACCAAAACCCACAACCTCTAGGCCTAGCAGGTACAGCAGGTCTGTTTCACGGTCCAGGATATCGGCCCACTGGTGCATTAGCTGTTGCTGGGTGCTCCGGACCCCAGAGCTGTGGCGCATAGCCTGGTGCACCATCTACCAGTGTTGCTGGTGCTCCTGGAGGCCATACCCACACCCGGATCTGTTGCCAAGGTGGAGGGGAGGTGGTGTTGCACATAAAACACCAAGGCAGCCACATCAGCCTCAGCAAAAATGGCGCAGGGTTGCACCCCTTCACATCGCTGTCACCCACAAGGAAGGTGGCTGACAGTAGTGGTTTTGGGCCTGGTGCTGCTGTTCTCCTGCTTTGCCATGGCGTTGGGAACTTGTGGGAGGGAGAAGAGATAAGGAAGAAGGAAGGGAAAAAAGAAAGTAAAGCAAAAAATTTAAAAAGTGAAAAAAACACAAAAAGTTAGGAGAAAAGTTAAAATATAATAACACAAAAAAACTAGTGGGGATTAGGTTGGTTCCGTTGGCGTGAGAATCCCAATGCGAGGACATACTTCGTGTTGCCAGTGACATGAAATGTCACTTTTTGGGGAACGGAAAGAAACTCCAACCGCTGGCAGAACTCCGCACAGAGCGACAGAGTTTTTTGTGACTTTGTGGTGTTCCATGCAGAGCAGCTACACAAACTCTGCCCAGGCCTAGTAATTTCTCCATGACATGCATGGCTACTGTTGCATGTCACTGAATGCACTTAAAACTTTCTTCACGGCCAATACCTCTAGATAGTTTTTGCTTTACTCACGCAGAAGATATCCAGTGTGCAGCAATGCACATGTAATCAATCACCTGACTACTGGTGCACATGTCCGTAGCCAGGTGGATAGTGTGGACAACACTTTGCTGCAAAGCTTATCCAATCAATTGCAGCACATTGTGATGCAGCACTGGAAGAGCAACTCTGGCAAAATAGGTCTGACTTGGAACCTTCCATTTTGGGCAGATGGCTGACACAAATTCTAAGAATCCCACTCCTTCCACAAAAGAAAAAAGGAGGAGGTCCAGAGCTAACATTTTTGCCTGCTTCCCATTGTACAAACATGCCATTGGGCGGTTGAAGTCGTAGGGCCCCTCCTACCTAAACATGCCTGTAATAGTAGCCTGGATTTTCTTCTTTTCTCTGAACACTAACACATTAAAATTGTGAGAAGTAGGTGATGGTAGAGTCAATGTGCGTTGTGGGGCAATTACCAAATGCCACAGGGTCATCTGGCCTCCAGTACCATATTGTGAACCACACTCAACTTGATCATTCATGTGGCGAATGGAGCATATTGCAATGTTCTCCACAAGTTTGCTAATTGTAAAAATGTCCCAAACATGGGAGATGTACTTTTTACTGGACCAATGCCTGGAGAAGAGATGGAGGTAGGTGGGTATGTTGATTGCCTCTCTGCAGTGTATAGTTCTACTGAGGTAGTAACAGGTGCATATCTCAGCTGGGGCCTTACAAATATGGGAGCTGGTGGGGCCACCTGTCACAATCCTGCAGAGCAGGTTAGATAATAATGTCAGATTCCTCTGTTCCAGCTTTCACAATGACTGGCTCATTGTCGTCATCCTCCTTATCATCATCCCCTTCCATGATTCTAAGGCTTTCTGGAACTTTTATTTTCCTTGGCCTCTCCTGGCACCTCCAGACTCTGCCAGGGTCCACTCCATATACCTATCAGAAATGATGCTTGGAGAAGGTGGTGGAGTAGTACCATTCCTTGTCCTTGCTGAAAATCTGGGAGCCAATGATTCTAAAAGAGAAGGTTCTAGCTCGGCAGGAAGCTCAACCTCCTGTCCTGCTCCAACTTCAGGAAGCTCTACTATTGTTGGCTGCGGCTGCTGTCCACTTTGCACCATTTTCTGAAGCGACTAGCTACTACTCTGTAAAAGGGACAAATCAAATTCAGCGTAACTGATCGTGGGCGTGACCATGATTGCAGAGGCTGCTGCACTAACAGACATGGTCTTGGGCTTTGGTTGGGGTAGTGCTGTTGGTGCAGGAGTGCTGCTCCCAGTTTTCACCCTGGAGGCCGGTGTGGCAGGCACACGTCTCCCAAAAAAGGTTGCAGTGGGCCCATCACTGGTGGAAATCTGCTTCCTCTCACTGACCACTTTCTTGGAAGCAACTTTCTTTGGAGCCATCTTAAAGCTATCAGTTGGCAGTGGCACTAAGATGCACAAGCCGAAGAGATTGGAGGAATTAAATTACTGTACAGGCCTTCTGTTTAGCAGCACTGCAGGTGATGTTTCTTCTTCTCTTGTGCACCTAAAAGCAACCAAGCAAGACAAAAATATGTAGTTAGTTAAACTTGGCATTGTTGCAGGTTGAAATAGTACAGGCAAATGCAATATTAGTGTGGTTGGTTACTTATGTCATGAATACCAATTTATCCAAAGATTGTAAGGTCAAACCACACCACCAACACCATACCATAAAATGTCATTACAAATCAGGCACAACAATATACCGATACAGCTCTTTGCTTTATCTCCATCTGTTTTAAAGGAAATACCTGAAGTAGTCAGAGAGGTGCATGGGAAAATAGAATATTCCTAAAAAACCCATGGCGGTGAGGTGGTCCAAGGGAAATGGAATAATCTTTTAAAAAATGAATGATGCTTCTTATATGTCTGCAGTGCACTGCAGACAAGGTGTCCAGGAAGAAATGAAATTATAACTACAGAAACTGAAGCTGTAATGCAGCTGTTCACCTATGGTTGATGGATGGATGGATCAAGGCAAAATGAAAAAATAAATACAAATATTAAACATTCCAAAATAAAAATAAAAAAATAAAATTCAAAGTAACCAATTAGAATTATAACATGATTAAAATAAAAAAATATTTAAAACGTAAAATAGAAAACAAAATATAAAAATAAAATTAACATGTTTTAATAATAAAATGAAAATTAAAGATTTAATTAAAAAACATTGATTATTGATGATGTTTTTATGACGAGAAGAAAGTAACCTATTGTGAGGCAAGGAGGTGCAAAATAAAAAATGCAAAACAAGCATATAATAAATTAAGCACTGTCCGTCAAAATCATATTCTTATTATACACAGTCCACAATGATCCTCAAGCATATTACTAAACTGGTATCACTTCCATCCCTGCAAGCCTGTGTCAAAAGGCACAGTGACTGGACACACAAAATGGCCACTAGCCACATGTCAAGAGCAGAGAGCAAGGAAACACGTAGAACAAAGAACACATGCAAGCCTATGGCTAAGGCACACTGGCTGGATGCACAAAATGGCCACCAGGAACATGCTCAAACAATAACAGAGAGCAAGGAGACATGGAGAACAAAGAACAAATGCAAGTTATGGCAAAGGCATATTGGCTGAATGCACAGAATGGCTGCCAGCCACATGGTCAAAAAGCAGCAGAGAGCAAGGAGGCCTAGAGAACAAAGAACACATGCAAGCCTATGGCAAAGGCACACTGGCTGGATGTACAAAAGGGCCACCAGCCACATGGTCAAACAGCAACAGTGAGCAAGGAGGCATGGAGAACTAACCTATGCAAACCTGGTTGGATACACAAAAGGCTGCAGACACATGGCAAAACAACAGCAGCAAGCAATGAGGCATGGAGAACAAAGAACACTGTGTTGCTGCTCTGACGTCGTCGCGGCGACTGCGATGCCGGCCACGCACGCGGGTCGACCGGCTCCACCTGCCGATACGCAAGGGTGTTGCTCGGAGGAAGAATCGCCGGATCCGGTCTGACGCCTGGGGGAAAATTCTAAGGTAAGGAATCTGCAACTAGAATATGTCTCTACCAGATATTCCATCACCGAAGGTAAGTAATTTGTACTTCTTGCTTTCTATTTGCTTACATTATTTATTTTAGGCTGTCTAGCGTGTCTGTATCGAGCTCAGCTTGCTCACCATCGCTCCTTGTATTCTTCCACAAGGTACTGCATTCTGTAAACAGGCCTTTACATTTTGTTCTTGTCATATTTGCTGTGCGTTCAGACAGAAGTAAAATGTCAGGCACTGTCTTCCAAGGGAGCCTGGTGTTTACTTTTTGTTCTCTGACTTCAAAGTGAGAAGATTTATGTGAAAAGGTTTTTTTCCTAGCACACAACAACATTTAAATGACAGTAAATTAACTGTACAAATATTTCAGAATATAACAGAAATTAGGAAAGCACCAAGAAAGCCCTTTTTTGTAATTTGGATGTGTGATGGAAACAAATATTTGAGTATGATCAAAACAAATCAGTACATTAGGTGATGGCATTTCCACACATTATCTTTTGTGCGCTGTAGAGTTTTATCAATATAACTATATGTTCCAATGTAATGGCCATTTCAATTAAAAATTTGCTGTCTACAATGGCAGTTTGATAACACACCATGCTCTCCACTCTACGCCCCTTTACTCTATTCTACACCCCTTTATTCCACTGTATGCCCCTCCATTGTACGCCACTCCACAACACTACACTTTACTTCACTCTTGGTCACTTTAATTGAGTCCACCTCTCTACTCCACTTTTTGCCACTCCACAACTTTACTCCACTCTGACACTCCACCCTATGACACTTTATTACACTTTGTGCAAATCCAGGTTACTCCACTCCACTTTACTCCACTCTGCTCCACCCTACTTCACTCAACTCCACTCTTCGCCACTCCACTCTAAGACACTCCATAACACTCTCCTATATGCCACTAAGTTTTAGCCATGATGAACAGCAGCCACACTTGTCTACAACATGCAACAAACTGCAGCTACACAAACTTAACAGGATATACAAATCATCAATCAAAAAAGCTAAAAAAAGATACTACTCAGACAGAATTCAAAATGCTCAATCTACAACCAAGGAATTTTATAAAATTCTCAATGAATTTCGAAAACCTATATGCATGGAAGGAAGTCATCCCGCCACTCAAGATTTTACAAACAAATTGGCAACTCACTACACAGCCAAGGCAGACACATTGGACTCCTATTTAAAACAGAAGAAAATCATCAGCACCAACCCCTTTACTAAAATACCCTTTAAGAATAAACCATCCCAACCTCTACAGTCCTTCAAACAAATATCCCAGGATGAATTTATGGATTTGGTCAAAGCAAGCAGACCTTCTGGTTGCCCTTCTGACCCTTGCCCACCACAAATCTTCAAGAACATCCTGCTATCTACTTCTGCTGCCACACCTGTAAGAAGAATCATCAACAAATCTTTAACTTCAGGAACTTTTCCTGCAGACCTGAAAAAGGCATACATATGACCATTATTAAAGAAAACAAACCTAGACCCGCAAGACCCCAACAACTACAGACCAATCACAAATGGACCTTTCCTGGGCAAATTGATAGAAAGAGCAGCATTCGCCCAGATGTCACAATTCATTGAAGACAATTCTATACTTTCAGACTTCCAAACTGGATTCCGCCCAGGAAGAAGCACTGAATCGGCACTCATGGCAATCTGGGACGATCTTAAAAACACAGTCGACCAAAATGGAGTTGCTGCACTACTTCTCTTGGACCTCTCAGCTGCCTTTGATTCGGTTGACCATGACACCCTAACTCAAAGACTCCACGAAGCAGGCATACAAGGGATTGCTCTTGACTGGATTACTTCCTATCTTAAAAAAAGAGCAAATATCATCCACTCACCCCCCCTTCTCGTCCGAACCCTACTTCACAAAAGCAGGGGTCCCCCATGGGTCAATCATCTCACCTTTGCTTTTCAACATCTACATGATATCTTTACCAGAACTGATCAATGATTTCCATCTCACACGCTACAACTATGCAGATGACACACAGATACTACTTAAATTAGAAGACCCCAAAAACATTGAAAACTCACAAATCTTCATGTGCCTCAGAGCCGTTGATCAGTGGATGACCTGGAGTCATCTCAAACTAAATACCTCCAAAACAGAAATACTCATATGTGGTGACTGGAAAAATTATGACCCTCTGTGCGTCTGGCCTGATGATCTTGGACCACCTCCTCAATTATCCAAGGAAGTTAAAAACCTAGGAATCACCATGGATTCCAAGTTAACTATGAATGCCCAAGTAGACAAATTAGCACGCACAAGCTTCATCACCTTAAAGACTTTACGATGCATCTTCCCCCACCTCGGATTTCCACACAAGGTGCAAGCTACTATCTCGCTTGTACTATCCAAACTGGATTATGCCAATAGCCTCTACCATGGATCATCTTTATCTGTTATGAAAAAACTACAACGTATCCAGAATTCCGCAGCCAGGCTACTACTACATATAAAGCCGCAAGCCCACATCTCCCCTGCCTTGAGAGCACTACACTGGTTACCCGTTGCCAGAAGATGCACTTTCAAGCTGCTTTGTATCACCCACAAAGCTATACATGGAACAGGACCGCTTTTTATCAGAAAGAAAATTACCAAATACATCCAACAAAGAACCCTCCGCTCAAGATTGGCACCCGCCTTAGAACACCACCATACAAGAAAAAGACTATAGGTGGTACATCCTTCTCCGTCCAAGCAGCCAAACTATGGAAATCATTACCCCCAACTATAAGAGCCACAGATAACTTTCTTGTCTTCAGAAAACTACTCAAGAGTTGGCTCTTTCCTTCATAACCACCTTTTTCAAACAACTATGAACTGCATATGCCTATGTGGATAAATATTTTTTTCAGATTATGGGGGTCATTCTGAGTCTGGCGGGCGGCGGAGGCCGCCCGCCAGACTTCCCCCCTCCAAAATACCGCTCCGCGGTCGAAAGACCGCTGAGGGTATTTTGGCTTTTGCACTGGGCTGGCGGGTGACCGCCAAAAGGCCGCCCGCCAGCCCAGTGCAAAAGAGCCTTCCCACGAGGACGCCGGCTCAGAATTGAGCCGGCGGAGTGGGAAGGTGCGACGGGTGCAGTGGCACCCGTCGCGTATTTCAGTGTCTGCAATGCAGACACTGAAATACAATGTGGGGCCCTCTTACGGGGACCCCACGACAACCCATACCGCCATCCTGTTCCTGGCGGGAGAACCGCCAGGAACAGGATGGCGGTATGGGCTGTCAGCAAGCTGTCAGCAAGCTGCGCCGCCATGGGGGATTCCCAGGGCAGCGGAAAACCGGCGGGAGACCGCCGGTTTTCCACTTCTGACCACGGCAAAACCGCCGCGGTCAGAATGCCCTGCGGGGCACCGCCAGCCTGTTGGCGGTGCTCCCGCCGACCCTGGCCCCGGCGGTAAGGAACCGCCGGGGTCAGAATCAGGCCCTATATGTATATTTCTATTTATTTATAGTTTCTTTGGAAAATATGTATTGCTACTATGTCATAACAATAAAATACACACACACTCTTTAAACCTGTCTGACTAAGTATTTTTTACCCATGATTCTAATTATGTATTGTATGTGCATATGTGTGTGTACTCGTGTGTGTGTGTGTGTGTGTATATATATATATATATATATATATATATATGTGTATATGTTGTTTCTGTGCTTGGCATGTTCGTGGATCATTGCATGGCTCCTGGTTCTTTGGGTTGTTATACTAGATATCTATGAATTCCTGCTCTCATCTTATCACACTTTTCTACTCATCACTCTTATGTCATGTCTCTATCAAACTATCCTCCATTCTCACTCTGACTCATCCCAAATCCCTTCTACCACTTTCATCTCCTAAATATCTCTGCCTAAGCTCTTCCCTCCACCTCCACATCTAACTCACCAAACCTCACTCTACCTCTGTGACCTCCCACACAACCCTACTAAATTCTCCTGCATTCATCTCACCCTGCTACTATGCTCTCCCTAACCCTTCCACATACTCTTCCCCCTCCGCCCCCCTTTACTCATCCCAAGCCTTTGGGTTGAGTAAATGAAGGATATACTCCCAATTAACACTTCTGGATTTCTTTCCTCCTCCACCCCTCCATTACTCCAGTCAATCTAACTAACAAACTCTCATATCCGCGGCTCAAATTAACTCATAATAATACTAAAACTGTACTCATTATTTAACGATACTAATCCATCATTAATTCTTGTTGGGTTCCAGAGTAGCGTGCTACTCATCGAAAAGCGCTTCGACGCCTCGTCAGGGGTAGTAAGCGCTATATAAATACGATTACAATACAATACAATACAATTCATGTAAGCCTATGACAAAAATACACTGGCTTGATGCACAAAATGGCCAACAGCCACATGGTCAAACAACAGCAGTGAGCAAGGAGGCATTTGGAACAAGGAATATATATAACCACATGGCATGGAAAACAAAGACAAATGGTGGCTGATGACAAACACACACACCGGCCAGAAATAGGAGGCATGATCGTAACACTGAAGAAAACACTAACATTAATACAGCAATGCAAAGCTCAAAAACTGAGCTATTAAAATTTTATGCCATCAAATATTACCCTTCACCATACACTCTTTTTGCCAAAAATTAAATGCAAACAATAGCCAACATTTTTCATTTAAACCAATGCTATCCCTGCCTTAAATGAAGTTTGAAAACCATATACCAAAGAAACATTTATTTCATGCACTGATAACAACTAGTACTGGGCCTACTGGCTAAATGGCCCATTGGAAGTCTTGGCCACATAGTAAAACAAATGAATATTTCAAATGGAACAAATATGGAGAAGAGTAGGGGTGCGCAGGGAGCTCCGCTCCGCTCCGCTGATGGAGCTAACTGAGTTTTTGGAGCTCCGCTAATTTTCCCTTACAAAAGATGAAAAATCATTTAAATGCTAAATAAATAACTGGGTACCTACTGAAATTCCATCCAACCTACCACTATAACATTTAAAAATCAAATAAAAGTAAAAGGAAATACTGATGCATGCCCCAGCAAACAAACAACACCCTTATACCATAGTTTTTTAACTTACTTGTGTGATATCACAAAAACAAAGGCCCACATTTATACTTTTTGACGCAAATCAGCGCCAGGGCAGATTTGCATCAAAAAGTTTACCGCCGGTTAACGCCATTCCAACACGCCAGCCTGGTGCCTTATTTAGGGAATGACGTTAGCCGGCGCTGTGGCCTTGTTAGCGTCAAAATAAATGACGGTAACCAGGCAGCGGAGGCGAAGGGAAGACTGGGGGTTGTGTGCCAAAGAATGGTGCAAGTCAGATTAGAGTAAAAAATATTGGCTCTAACCTGACTAGCGCCATTTTTTGGCGCACAACCCACATGGAAATGACTCCTGTCTTAGCAAAAACAGGAGTCATGCCCCCCTACCCAATGGCCGGGTCCAGGGGACTTCTGTCCCCTGGCATGGCCATTGGGCACAGTGGCATGTAGGGGGGGCTAAGTTAGGCCCCCCAATGCCACTTAAAAAAAAAGAAAGATTATACTTACCTGCACTCACCGTGGATGGGTCCTCCAGGGGTGGGCTAGGGTGGCAGGGGTTGTCCTTGGGTGCAGGGAAGGGTACCTGTGGACTACTTCCATGGTCTCCCACCATGGAAATGAGCCCACAGGTCCCTTAATGCCTGCCCTGACCCAGGTGTTAAAAAACAGCGCAAATCTGGCTGGGCACCATGTTTTAAGGCCCGCCTCCTCCTGTGCATCAAATTGACGCCGGGGGATAAATAAGGCGCACATTCCTTAGAGTCATTTTTGTACACGAGAACGCCTACCTTGCAAGTCATTAGCGCAAGGTAGGTATTCATGTACAGAAAATGACTCAAACTCCATAACTTTGGCGATGGATGGGTCTAGCGCCAAAGTATAAATATGGAGTTAAGTTTGCGCTGAATTTGCGTTAAAAAAAGGTTCCAATCCAGCACAATCAGAGTATAAATATGGGCCAAAGTCTTTAAATCCAAAGGTATACATCCAGGAGACAAACAGGAGTGATCCTCCCACCTCGAAATCCAAGTGAATAGTGACCAGGAGTTGGGCAAAACACTGGAAGTAGCGTGCTGGACAGGAACAGGAAGTTGGAGTTTTGGGACACTTTCTTTCTGTTTGAAAAAAGGCTTCTCACTAAAAACAACTTGAAGGGTCCATTGGAGAAACAAATCCACTCAAAAATCTATTTTGACTAGATTCAGGTGTAGCTCAAGTAGAAAATCTACTCAAGGTGTGGTTGTGTTCATGAGTGGCACTATTTTTGCTGCTGTCGTGGTCAGAAGCCGCAGGAGCGGACGCAAAGTCTTGCATGCGCTCTATACCAGCCCAAGAGTATCTTGGTGCTCAGAGGAGGTGCCAAAAACAAATCTCACAAGCGGAACTGGAAAAAACACTGTGCTCTGCACCGGATAGCGTGGAATTCTGGAACTCTGCGCTACTCTGTGTAGCACAAAGTGCCTGAATTCTGAAAACTCTGCAAGCAGAGTGGAGGTTTTGTGCCCAAGCATAGCTTCTTCCTCCTTCCTGGAGCCTATTCTGGAAGGCACTTTCTATCTAGGGTCTTTCTGTGTCAGCAACAATGTGGCTCCTAGAACAATTGCCTGCACCTCTGGCAGTCAATCATTATGAAAATCTGGGCTTTCGGTCCAATTCATAGCAAGAGTCTCCGCAGGCGTCAACTTCATGATAGTTAGTAATGTCAAAACAAATCCAGTTTTAGCCTGGAAAACATGATACCGAATCGAGCACAGCTCCAAACAGTTCTTATTTGGACTGTTCTGCAGCAGACACATGAATGCTCCCCGTTGCCCACAGCTGGGGTAGGTGCTGCTGTATTGAGTGGCATTACAACAAATATCCAGACAAGTATGGACCACTGGAGCTTGTTGCGACACCAATGGGGCCCATCCTTTAGTACGAGGAGTGTTCCGGGGAAGTCTCCCGATTTTAGATTTACAAAAAATTAGGATTAGGTAGGTTTTTTGGTCCTGACGAATCGCACTAGATCCTTGTTGACTATAGAGGCGAGAAACATGTTGACCAGACTTTGAGGCAGTATAGGTATTCCCGTACCTGCTCCCTTCACATTCCCATACTAGAGGGATTGTGCTTATCAGACATTTCACCTGTTTATGGCAAATTAGACATTATTCTAATCCCTTTCCCTACACGGTTTTTTAATCATGACAGAGGTTTAATCTCCAATAAATATTTATTTTTGTTTTTTTCCTCTAGTCATTTTTAACAGCACTTTTTCATACCAATCCCACGTTTCAGCATTCACTTACCGGTAATTCTCTATATCTTAAGATCTCCGGCAAAGAGCCCCCTGGCGAGGCCCGTCAGGCACTGCAGTGCCGGCCTGACGAGGAGCAAAGCCCTATGATGAAGCATGTCACCATCTGGTGAGTGAGGGCTCTCGTTCCGACTTGATCAGACTCTCAGGGACCACCTGTTCTTTTCTTCCCTTTGTTTTCCCCCCTTCTCTTTCTCCCCACTTTTTTGTTGTTGGGACTGAATCTTTTTTCCAATAGTGGAACTTTGTATTCTTTGTGTTGTGATTTGGATGGGAGTACTATACACAGGACCAATTTCTCTTCTTTTTTGAAACTCTCCCGCATTTTCAAGCCCTCTCTTTGGTTTTTTATGACCCTGAAAATGACCAGTGGGGCTGTGGCATTGTTGAGACGCTGGCCTCATTCCTGGATTGGATCAGTGAACCTGGGGAGCACTCCCCCACCTGACTCCTTTTCCACCCCGGCTTCCCCCTATAGTCTGTGCCAGTCACCACACTAGCCATGCATTGAATGGGGTGCAGTCCTATGCCTGAGACACTGCCATCTGGCCTCAACTCCAGAAACCCCTTACAGGCTGACTGCACTGGTGGCACAGTGATCTGGTGACCCACCCCTCTGCTCTTTCTTTGGGGATCGTCGGAACCTACGGCCATCTTGGACTGAAGAAGCTGATGCCCTGCCTGCGTGCCGGCATTCCTGGATGGGACGCTGCTGATCTCTACTCTTCTCCTAAGGGATTTGTGTCCATATCGCTGACGCTCCTCTTCTGATGGGCTCGCTGGTGGGCCGTAGGCACTGCTGAAATATCCCCTTGACGTATGCCACAGGCCTGCAGCTTCATACATGGCTACCACTTCTCGAACTAGGGACCTCTCCCACTCACCGGTCTGCACCCTAAACACCAGCTACCTGAGCACTCCCCATATTAATCAAACAAACTGTGCTATCATGGTGAAGGGCAAACCCAACAAAGATGCCACAGACATTGAAATGTGGATGCGTCAGGCAACAGTCAGAAAAGCGTGCAAACAACTGGACTCATCAGCAGAGAGCAAAGTAGCTCCAACCACCCCTTTATCCCAAGAGTACATGGATGGCTTCTTATATGAAATCTGCTCAAGAAGAGGCTCCAACAAGATAGAACTCATATCAACCGGAGCTGCCAGAATAACATCCACGTCAGAGGCATAGACATTATCAAGGAACTGCTTCAGACCGTCAGATGAGACACATCGCTGCCCCCCTCCCAAACTAGACTGGCCCTTCAGGGTCTCCCTGCATGCATCTATTACAAGCCCCCTTTGGCATTGGACATCCTTATCGAGTTCACTTCTTCAAGGAGACAAAGACAATCTTGGCTGCAACATGGGGCAAAGCTGATCTGATATTTTGTGAAGAAAATAAATATCTATTTCAAGATCTAGCACTCACCACACTGCAGAGAAGGAGAGAGTTCTGCCCCATCACAACAGCCTTGACAGAACAAAGTATCAGATGCCCTTGGGCCACCCTTCACTCTTATCTTCCAGTGGAATGAGTGATGAAAGTTGTTCAGAACATTGCAAAAGGATGCCGCACTACTGGGGCTATCCTTGAATCAAATGACCAAGATCTTGAAGTGTAGACAGCCTGTTGGCCCGAATAATGCAGCTCCATATGCAAACAACAGCCCTACCACAAGAGACATGATGCAACAGACAAAGCTAAGTGCGACGCCATCTCACACCTGCTCAGAATGAACCAGAGCTTACCCTTTTGGGGGAAATCCACCCAGGAGCTCTCTCTTCAAAAGAGACCTAAACACCCACTTTACAATTGCTTCTCCACAGCGGGCACTCACTAGAGTCGCAGGAAAACTATAGGAGCATGAACCTTTACACTTTTCACTCCCTATTCTGATAATACAAAGAATGGCCGCCTCTCTCGTTTGGAGCCCATCCAGTGTCTTGATCTGTCCCTCAAGGGGGAGGGGCGCACCCCTCGTGGGTTTGGGACATTTATCCATAATGTGGACAATGACACTACCCATTTGGGCCCAGTTGGGCACACAGGGGGTCATTCCGACCCCGGCGGGCGGCGGGCACTGCCCGCCGGGCGGAGACCGCCAAAAGACCGCACCGCGGTCAAATGACTGCGGCGGTCATTCTGACTTTCCCGCTGGGCCGGCGGGCGATCTCCAAAAGATCGCCCGCCGGCCCAGCGGGAAAGCCCCTGCAAAGAGGAAGCCGGCTCCGAATGGAGCCGGCGGATTTGCAGGGGTGCGACGGGTGCAGTGGCACCCGTCGCGATTTTCAGTGTCTGCAAAGCAGACACTGAAAATCTTTGTGGGGCCCTGTTAGGGGGCCCCTGCACTGCCCATGCCAGTGGCATGGGCAGTGCAGGGGCCCCACGACACCCGTTCCCGCCATCCTGTTCCTGGCAGTAAAAACCGCCAGGAACAGGATGGCAGAAAGGGGGTCGGAATCCCCATGGCGGCGCTGCAAGCAGCGCCGCCATGGAGGATTCCCTGGGCCAGGGGAAAACCGGCGGGAAACCGCTGGTTCCCCTTTTCTGACCGCGGTGGTACAGAATGGCCCAGGAAGCACCGCCAGCCTGTTGGCGGTGCTTCCGCGGTCGTTGGCCCTGGCGGTCGGTGACCGCCAGGGTCAGAATGACCCCAACAGTTCTTTAAGTGCTTCCCTTTTTGTTTCCTTTTTTTGTTGTGTTTTGTTTCCTCTTATTTTCTTTTTTTCTTCTTTTCTGTTTCTTCCCAAGGTTAGGATCCATAGGGAGCAGTGACCCTGGGCCCTTATCATACATGGAGCTCCCTCTTCCCGGACGCTTATTATCGCTTAACCTTAAGTAGCCATGGCATCCAATTCTACATCCAAGCTACTGTCAATGAAATGATGCCAAATCTGGTGATATCTTATACAACATGACCCTGACATCGTTTTCTTTCAGGAGACTCACTTAGTGTGAGCAGACCAGTGCAGAATGCACCACAGACTCAATCCCCTTCAATACTGTGTAAATTCTACAGCCAAAATGTCAGGGATATCAACGCTGTGTAAACTACATATGAGAGGCACTGACGGCAAGTGTATCAAGGATGTCATTCATGGAGCTCACAACACCACTCTCACACTGCTCAATCTCTATGTCCCCAACTCCTCCCATGACGCATTTCTGTGCACTACCCTGCAAAATCAACTGTGAGGCGCTTCAGGGAACATGCAAACTTGAGGGACTTCAACATGACTTGTGTCCCCGACAGGGATAGGAACACAGACACATTTCAGGGCACTGGGGCAATGTAGGCCCTCCTGAAGAAGGAGGTTACTGAGCTGAGTCCCCTAGATGTGCAATATTATCTCCACCTGGACTCATGTCCACTCTTCCTATTCTTGCATAGGCTATATACTTATCAAGCACTAACTGCTCCCTACACTATAATCTGCCGCTATCTCAGACATCCCAATCTCGAACCATGCCCACATAGAACTCACATGGCAGCAAGAACCTTGCACCCCTGGTGCCTCCCACCATGGTGTCTCAAACCCTACACCCTTCGGGACATAATCGTGCCCCAGAAATTTTGGACCACGCCCACTGGGATGCTTTTAAATCTATCATTTGGGGCACTATCATTGGCATTGAAAGGAGAAAGGCTAGGTAAGCCAGACTGGTTGGCAAGCTTCTTGACACATGAGATAAAAGACCAGGAGGCCTAAGACAAACAATAGCCCTCGAAACCCCTGAAATGAAAACCAGCAATAGTACACAGCCAGCTTAAACTCAGCAGGGCCAATATCATCAAACATACCCTCTTAGCAGTGGGTCAAAGATTTTATGAAGATGGGGATAAATTAAGAACCCTCCTTGCAGGCAAATTCAGAGTACAATGGGCTAAAGCCCATATCCTGAGGGTTAAGATGGAGTCGGGGGCCTGGGCACTGATGGAACAGGACAAACAGAACGCATTCTATTTTAAACTTTATATATGTCTTGGTGTACTCCGATCTCATACAACACTTTTTAGACCTCATCGCTGCTCACTATGCGGATCTCTTTGGCACCTCCATCGATGCCACAGAGCTCTGGCAAGTGATTACACCAATGCCAACGGGCAAACCTCCAGGCCAGGATGTCCTCCCTCTTGAGTTCTACATCACTTTTCTGACCCCCTGACAGGACAATCCGCTTTCTCCACTAGTACAGGCCTAACCCTTACTATGCATGAAGCGGAGATTGTCCTGATCCCTAAAACTGGTAAGGGCTTGACTGATTGCGCATCCTATAGGCCCATAGCACTGTAAATGTAGATGTTCCAATCTATACAAAAATTGTGACAATGCGCCTGGACCATCTTGTTACAATGATCTAGGACTCCTATAGTGTGGGACAGTGCTACAGTCTCTCCTTGGCTCTACCAGGAATCGTCAGTTTTCTCCTCTTAATTTGCAGTTTGCCTCCAGCCATTCCAGCACATCAGTCTTTCCTTGCAGTATCTCTAGTCATCTCTTATTGGCTGGGCCCTCAGCTCTGTATCACCCCAAATTCCAACTGCTCCCAGATGTCATCTCAGAGGCTTTTCGCCCTTGGGTTTTTCCCTCTTTCTTGGGGTCTATTCCAGAAGGCCTAAGCGTTTTCTGTGACAGCAGCAACATGGCTACTGGAAGGAGTCATCTCTACCGCTGGCTGTCAAGAAATGTGAGAATCTGGGCCTTCGGTCGGAACTCACAGCCAAAGACTCTCTGCCAGGTTCCAGGTAGGTGATAGTTTGAGGATAGGTAATGTTATGGGAAGTTTAGGAACATGGTATTCACAAACCTGTTTCTGACCTGGAGATAGTTGGATATTTACTTCTCTCACATCGGAGAAAAATACCTTTTGCAGGATAAGAATGGTCTGAAAACAAAGTTTATCGGGATCTAGGGGGATTGGATTTCTTCTGGGGAAAAAGTATTTCCTCTTGTAGAAAAAAGAAAAAAATTATTACAGAAATACAAGTGTATTTTAAATGCACAATTGTAAACTAAGTACAATTCCAATATAGAAAGCTCTTTACACAGAGAACAGTAGGATTTTGTGAGATATTTCTAGCAAAACTTGTATGAATTGCAAAAGTTGCATAATTTGTGAATTAGACAATATATACATTTATGTATGAAAACAACAAAGCACCTTCAGAGTCTGACATGAGGTCTGCCCACACCACTTTAAGGTTGGATAAAGAAACTTACAGTTTTTTTATTTATTTTGACCCCTTTAAGAGGTGACAGGGGATGCTGGGGTTGCAGGGCCCAACTGTGGGGGATGAGGCTCCTGATGTTTCATGGTCCAACCTGCTATGGATTTTGAGCAACTGGGCCAGGTACCTTTTCTGCACTTGGCTCTCAGGGTTATGTGGTTGAAGCAGTCCAAGACTCTCTCGGGGGAGGGGGGAGGGTGGATACAGATTAGTAGTAAACATGGGTTTACAGCTAAAAATTTGTGCAGCAATAAATCATTGTCTAGCCAAATAGTCATTTTTATGAACAGAGATAAGTACCTTATTTCTACTATATAACACACAAGGGAAAAATACAACATTTGCAAACAATTACACAGTCCCTCTTGAGGTTGGGCTTTAGTGTTTTTGTGGTGATTCCCTTTTCCACTCCCTCTTTGCGTTAGTGATTAAGGTGATTCCCTTTTTAATATTGGTAACATCCAGGGTATGCCCACTAGCAGTCTGAGTCAGAAACGTCCACTTAGCAAACAAGTTCTGACAGGTTTGAAATCAGCTCCTGTGTTCACCCCATCCATGGGCACTCGCTGTGACTTTAACTGAGT
Source organism: Pleurodeles waltl (assembly GCF_031143425.1). Lineage (NCBI taxonomy): Eukaryota > Metazoa > Chordata > Amphibia > Caudata > Salamandridae > Pleurodeles > Pleurodeles waltl. The sequence continues at coordinate 260,907,067 of NC_090451.1, read as the reverse complement.
TCAGATAAGTCAGCTGCACGTGGCCCACTCATCTAAACTCAGTGAGTGCAGAGTCTTTCACCCACGGGCGCACTCCTGAGGCAACTGGAGCTCTCTGTGGCTCCTCCTGCAGGGTAAGGGTCAGGTTCCTTTCCTGGTACAGGGTGGTTGTGACAATCCTGTCTTGGGTCCCACACCTGGGTGATGGCGCACAAGTGCCTCCGTTGCATTCTTCTTTCTCCGTTGGAGATGGCAGATCAGATCACAGTACTTAATGCTCTTGGTGACTGCCTCAAGCATACTGGTCACTGTATCTCACAGCATAGAGGCTCCTGCTCTACCAGCATGGCGAAATCCTTTATGGCAGCCCCTCCTGGCATCCAAGATCTCAGACGCTACTGTACAAGGCTACAGTCCTTACCACATGGCAGTCTTTTTTGACAATGGTCCCTCCTAGCATACAGGGTCACCGACTCAGCACTATACACGAGTTACAACCTGATCAACGCAGCACAACATATAGCTCACTTCACGACAGCCCTATCCTGGCATATGTGGATCGCTGACTCTGTCCTGCAATGACCTGATCAATGAAGCAGCCATTTCCTCACACATCGCACCCAGAGTCGACTCAACTGGGATCCCTCCTGGAACTCACTCCATTCAGTGCTCTCATCTTCTTCACAGGGCACAATGTCCTTGGCAAGCAGGCAGGCACTGGTGCTCCAGGCTCTAGGGCAAGTGGTCTTGCATTCCCTGAGTGATGTTCCTTTGCCCAGCAGGGAGACTTGCAGTCCTTGGCTCCCAGTCCTGGTCACAAGCAGACATCTTACAGAGCTTACCCTCCACACATAGCCCATCTGGCTACTTGGCAGATGACAACTTTTCGAGTCTCAAACTTCCCTTCTTGTAGTCTATTTCCAGACACCAAATGTGATTTAGGGTCAGAGTCTTTGAAGTTTTGTGTTGGGATTCTTCTTCTTTTGAAGTGTCAACTCTTCTCTTCTCTCTTTCTCATGAAAAGCAGCCTGTCACAGAAAGAGTGTCTCCACAGCTGATAGTCCTACAACACAGGTCAAGGGAGTGACTAGAGTTCATACCTGGATGTCAGCCACAGTGATATGTGCATCAAAAGGTAGGCCCAGGGCCCCAGCCCAACTCTTTACTGTGGCACTGTCAGCGCCATCTCCTTCCTCAGATGTGCCCAGGCCCCTTCCTTGTAATCTCTCACTGAATCAAAGTGCATCTTTTAAAGTGTACAGTGGAAGCCAGGCTCTCCCCTCCCCAGTGTGTGTCCCATACAACTTATAGGAATGCAGAAATACACAATTCTGTCTCGGGAAATCTATCTCCCTCCTCTCCATGTTTCACCAGGTAGGACTTGGTCTCCTAAAATGGAACCCAGGGCCCTCCATGTATTCTACCATCTATAGGTACATATACACTCAGTGCATGTATACAGCATACATGCACTGCACAGTACTGTATCCTCTATGTAGTGCAGCACGACTCATAGGCACACATACATCCATCACCTGCATTTAACATGCATGCACTGCCCAGCACTGTCTCCTTCGTGTACTGTACTACTCATAAGCGCACATATATCTACCATATGCATTTAACATGCACACACTGCACCTTTAATGTATTGCACCACTAACAGATAAGCATCCACGCAACACAAGCATGTATCCTGCATGCACTGCTCAGCACTACAACCTTCAAGTACTGTACCAGTCATGCACATATATATTCAGCACATGCATTGACCATGCACATACTGCTCAGTACTGCATTACCCTGTATTGTGGCCTTCCCAGGCATACATACATCCAGTGCAGATACCCCACTCATGAGCAACACAGCACTACATAACACACCAATGTAGGCCAAGGAGGAGTTAAGAAAACAGCTACAGAACTTTTGAAAAGTGTGAGTCTGTAGGCCTCACTCACATCACAGAATTTGAAATGGACCTGTTCATTCCCTCAGACCACTACGCTGTATGCTGCCGCCACTGCACTCTTGCTACTTAACCCCTGTTAATTAGCAGTAGCCTTCTAGCAATCGCAGGGTAGCGTTTTAAGCGCCCCTCCAGGTTCAACAAGACCACAATATGTGAGACAGGCTATGTTGTGGTGAACATGCATGATCCATATTTGCCTATAACCTCAAAAAACAGTGTTAATGGACCAGACATCAGTATAGCTGAGCACTCAAGGTAGGGGTGGACGTCCATTACAATGCAGAGCACCTTTCCCTCCCACAGCTCAGGTAATTATGGGAACTTTAGCATAAAACTTTTAAATGTGTTTGGCCGCTGTCCTCTATCAGATTTTCAAGGGGGTTTCCCAAAAATAAGGCATTTCCTCTACTCTCAGGCATGTTTTGGTATGTGAATGTATTTTTTATTCACTGCAAGGGGCATGTGCCTGCTGTAATTCTTATTCACTTAGAGTTGCCACGGGGGTGTAACAAAAATACTCTGGCAGGCTTAGGGATGTGTCACACATCTTTAGGCTTGGCGTGAATATTTGTATTACCAATATTCTTTTCCTTGTTAGCTGGAATGTTCTAATACCCTTATCGCCCCTTAAGGCCATGGCAGGGACACTATTACCCTCATTTTCCATTAACGACCATTCCTTACCTCACATAAAAGTGTATATCGTGTTATTTGTTTATCTCCGGTATTCTAATTTGTTTTGTCTTGCTATAAAGGTGTGATTACCTGCATCTTAAAATCTCCTCCGGTCTGATATGTGGCAGACTCACTGCACGCTGCGACCGCTCCTCTTCCTCCCACGCCTTCACCAGCAGATCCTTCAATCTTCTCTCCAATCCAGGGAAGCCAGACATAGCTTTGCTCAATTGGATTTTTTCATTCGGGATATTTCTTCCAGTTGAAGATGATAATTTTTGCAAGGATGGAAATATCTGAATGGCTTCTTGGAGTGAAATGCTGCTGTCCACAGCACTGGGTTGCTTGGTATAACTGGCCTTTTTGTAGTGTTTTGAGCTCCCTTGCACAAGGTTGGCGTTCGTCCGTAAACCCTCGGGGTACTTGATGGCTGCAGCAGATCGAGGCAAATGTGTTCCTTCCGAGGACATAAAACCTTTCCTTTTATGTTGCTCTAAACAAAACATATAGGAACAGTTATATAGAAAGCAAATTGTCAGCACTACACATGGGCTCCAGTGTATGCAGGTGCACATGGTGCCAATACGTTTGGTTGAACTTAGTACTTAGAGGTGCAATATAGTCTAGGATTTTCAGAGTAACCAGTCAGACCCTCTTTATAAGTTTCCGTTAGGGTCGTCAATGCAAATTACCAACCCCATCGAAATTACAGGTTTCCAAGTTCGACCCAAGAAACTCTGAGCGAGAAAGAGGAATTACTAACTGAATCAGGCACAGTGTTACCCACTTTCATTGTTTTTCTCCCCATTTTCAGTCAAACCTTAAGGTCTCAAATGTGATCTCCCTTAACTTGGCCTCTTTGGATTTACTTGCACACCCAGCATTTGTAGCTTTGGGGGTCACAGAATTAATAGGTATTAATCAGGGGCACTCCTACTTAGGCCCTTGGTAATTAAATTAATACTTTTTGAATGTATTGTCGTCCTAGACCAATATTGGGGCCATCTGTCTTAAAGCAGTGAAGAAACATGCAAGCAGACACAAACCTAGGAAGCAGGCTGCATTATTGAGACCGTGACATTCATTCGAACAAACTCAGCAGAATAGCAGCTTAGAGAAAGACAGACTCCAAGGACAGAAGCCAATCCTTTCATATCCCCGAAAGCTCTACTTTTACACAAACGGTGAAATGTATGGTGCAGACTTCATACGTATGACAGCAGAGTGATTACTGCATTAAATTAATCTATTTTGTGAATGTACAATAAGGGAGGTGCATATGCAGCAAGGGGAAGTTTGAATTTTATTGCATTTAACTAAACCAATTACAATAAGAGATACGATTAAAAACAATAAAAAAAATTGTCCAAAAAAGGTTGCTAAGAATCATTGAGTAAGTAATAGTAGACAGTGGAGATTTGGTGGACGAGAAGTGTGCAAGACTTCGAAGACTAGGAGGAGAGGTAATGTGATGGGAAACCACTGGGCTAAGAGAGGAGAACAGTCACTGCATGATTGTAAGAAACTGGGTTGTTGGTTGACTGAGGTGTGTGCCCTGTACAAACTACAAACACAGTCCCTTGCAGGATGAACTAAAAAAGGCACTAAATTAACCTGTGCTTAACTCTGGGTAGCTTGGTACAAAAAAAAGCAGCCAGCCTTAACTTAGATGTAATGTGTAAAGTATTTATGTAGCACACAAACAGTAATAAAGTGAAAACATGAAACAAATCCCAAACTCATTTAGAAAAATAGCTTAAATTATAATAAATAATTTGACTTAAAAATGAAACCAGATTTATGATTTTTTACAGATTCAAGTGGAAACTACCGACTAAAAGATCAAAGCTCCAACTGTAGATATCTATTTGGGCAAGACCACGTCATAGTCGAAAGTTAAGGCTGACCTCAATGGAATGTGGTTCGGACACTGGTAGTGGATTGGCCCTGGTCAGCTCTTACCTTCAGACTTAGAAGACAATCTGAGAAAAAAATGTCTGAGAAGGTGCAGTAGCAAGGCAAGGCTGAAGGAGGTGCTAAAGAGGTAGCGTCCTCACAGCCTTGGGTCAAAGCCACAATGATGAGTCCTACGCTCAGACTCACTCTCTGAAATGGAAGTTGAAAATGACCAGCAGGAAGAGGTAGAGGGATGTAGCTGAAGAAAGTTCCACAAGGCTGGATAACCCTTTGGTGAAGGACTGTTGAAAAAGATTTTCTGCTGCGTAGAGGAATGTAACAGGAAAAGCTGTGAAGTAGATCTGACCAGTAATGCACCTTGGGTGGATAGGGGAGAAGATTGGTCCCCGTCTCCTCCTGGTTCTCAGAGCAGTTTTTGGCCAAAGTTCTTCCAAGTACTCAGCTTTGGGTATTGGCCATCTGGGCACTTTTAGTACCACAACCAAGGGCCCAGGACTGGTGGGACATCTCTTGGGCATTCGTGACTCACTCATGCTAGGCCTAGGTGCGGGTTCATGATGGTGGGAGCCCTTCATATCCATGTGGCTCTTAACAGGAGGCCAGAAAACTAGCCCTTGGAGTCATTTCTGGTTGTCCTTGGTGCAAGTGACGATGCAGGGTTTAACAGCCGGGATGGCTTCTTGGGGTTGAAAGCAGGCTCCAGGCAGCAAAACAGTCCTTCCAGGTACAGTAGCTGCTCAGCAGAGTGCACAGCAGGTCACAGCAGCAGTCAGTCCTTTGAGAGGTCTTCCACAGTTCCAGTAGCAAACAAAAGATTTGATCTGAAGGTCGTATTTGTATACCCTGCTGCCCTTCTTCTGGAAGGTGGGAGAAGCATCTGGAAAGATTCTTTGAAGCGAATGGCATTTCCTGACTCCCCTGCCCTCACTCCATGATTCAATAACAATACAAGGTCATTAGGTCCTTTGTGTGAAGTCCGAGCATAGGCTATTCGGGTGCAAGTGAGGGTGTGCTCAGCTGCACCCCCCTGCACATCTACCCTCTCTCTTGTGTGACTGTCTAGGAGGAATTCACAGAGTTTGTCAGCTGCACCTAGTCATGTGAAGTAAGACAGGCTACAGGTGAAAAGGGCTGAGGGCAGGAAAATGGCAAGTTTCTAAAAGTGGCATTTTCAAAATTGTAATGAAAAATCTGACTTTACCATTAAAGAATGTTTATCATTGCAAAACAAGCCTTATTACTAGCATTTTAAAGATGCCAAACATTATATATCTACCTGCTCGCAATTAGGAAGTGCTGTAGGTGTGACATTTGAAATAAAAAGGGGGTTTAAGGCTTGGGAAGGGGGTTTAAATGCCAAGTCAACATTCAAGCTTTCAGGCTGCACTTACAGGCATTTGGACATGTTTTGAAGTGACATGTAAATTGGTGGCACAATAAGTGCTGCAGGTCCACTGGTAGCATTTAATTTACAGGCCCTGGGTATATGGTATAGCACTCTATAAGGGGCTTATAAATAAATTAAATATGCCAATCAAACCATGTTTAGGGAGGGAACACAAGCTCTTTAGCACTGGTTAGCAGTCACAAAGTACATAGAGTCTTAAGGCCAAGAAAAACAAATTGCAGCATAAATTTGAGGTAAGTAGGCACAATGTTTGGGGAACACCACCCTAAGGCTGGCAGCTCTGACAATGATGTACTGGTTACATTTAGACGTAATCTTTGGGTGACAGTTTGATGTGATTATTATTTGTCTTTTAATGACATTTATATGTGGCTATATGACCATTTACGTAGCCCCCAAAAACCAGTCCTGAGGGCTGAAGTCTACAACCTTAGAAGAATGTTCCACTTGGCGGTACCATTTCAACCAAAGCAAATGCTTCACAAGGGCAGGAGAAGCATTTTTAACATCCCCACTTGGAACTTCTCCCACCATAAATATAACTTAATGAAAATTGCTCATGTGGATTGTTTATCAGGACTTCGAACTTCCCCTACACATCAGCAGATTTTCCATTGCTACAAAACTGTGAATAACACCCTTAGTCGTAAACAAGCTTCATTGTTCTGAAACCTTAGGAAAACACAAAAAAGAACTCCACATTAGTGATAATAGGGTGACCTAAGTAACGTTGGGGCAAAACAACGAGTTCCATATAAAGCCTACATGTTGAAACCTCTACCAGCTTCTTGTCTTGCAGAAAACCGTTTGCAAGCAATTTTGTCTATGTATGGAACTTCTTCACCCCCTGCAGGAAAACTGCAGACTTCAGATCTCGCCCACACACTGTAGCATAACTGCAAATATCCCTGTCTAGGTGGCGGGCAACTTCAAATCAATGATTCAGGACTATAGAACTCTCCTCACACACATCCCTCTTGAATACGATAATAAAACAAGCAGCTAGAGTTTAAAAGAAGAGGAAACGTTTTTCTCCAGGAATTCATCTAAAGTTACACATCAGACCAATAACCGTATTGGCATCCATGTGAATGTTCCCATGTGTGCATCTTGAGTTTGTAAAACACCAAAGTTCCCACTACTCTAAGTACCTATAATGACACACTGCATAATTATACACTGATTGAGGCAAAACTATAGAGTGAACACAACGTAAATGACTAGAACATGAACAGCAGTTTCTTAAGTGTAAAATGCATCGCTGCATCCAGAATGAATGCAAGGAAATATGTGCATTAAAATATAGTGAAGAATCCCTTATTTTCGCTTTGCTTAATTATGTACAATTTTCCTGAAATTTTATACAATTACTCAAAAACAAATAACATGAATTTCGCACAACCCTACCATGACAGCACCTCACAGATGCCCCACACAGGCATGAGGATCAATAAACATTACATAACTAACAATCTGGTTTACAAAGACTTTACATCAAGTCGTGTTAGTTTTTTAACACAACCCGAATGACAGTGTTCTACTGGGATTTACAAACCAAAACAAATTATGATTTTCGTTGGTGTGTAACCAAGAGTAATGCAGAATAATGCACTGCCTTGCATTATTTTGCGGCAAGAGAGTTTTGGTGCTAGTCCCAATCTACAAAGAAATGTAGACAGAGATTTGTGCCAAAATCCTGTGCCTCCCTGAGGCAGGGGTAGCAATGTTTTAATTTCTCCTCTTTTTTTCCTCTTTGCATGTGTGCTGCACCCCTCAACACACACACTGGGCCCAATTCACAAAGATAAACTTAGACCAAAAGTCTAAGTTTAGACCTAAAGTCTAACTTTACTCAGAGTAAAGTTAGACTTTTGGTCTAGGTTTTGCCTTTTGGTCTAGACTTAGACTTTTTGTCTAAGTTTACCTTTGTGAATCGGGCCCACAAAGAGGAAAAGATGCCTTATATCATGGCTTTTTTTCACAAAGGAATTCTTTCCTGCTCAAAAACTATGCTGAGTACAACACCGACAGCCTTGGCAATGGTGCCTGCATTGGAGCAATTTCAGCCACAAGTGAGCCAGTGCAGAGCAAAAGAGCAGTACTGTGCCACTTCTAAGGAGATATGGAGCAATTCTGCTCTTTCCTATTCACGCAATGCATCCCAATAACTTTACCTGCTGCTCTGCATTGTATGAACTCTTTGTAAATATTTCCTGAAATGCACAAACATAGTGGTAGTGTCTTCATACAACCATGCAATCCCCCACAAAAAGTAACCAATCAAATAAATAAGTACCGTATTTTCCGGCGTATAAGACGACTTTTTAACCCCTGAAAATCTCCTCAAAAGTCGGGGGTCGTCTTATACGCCGGTATACGGTGTGCTGAAACTTCAGGGACAGGCGCCCTGTAGCTGAGCCACCCTGCGTTGCATTTGGAAATCGATTCCAAGCGTATGATGGGTTCCGCATCCCACAAGATTCAGCTACTTGTGGACACAGAGCTGATTGGTCAACCGTGAGTTGAGCTGTCCTTACCGTGTGCCGCAATCCTCGCTGGCAGTTGTCTGGACAGGCACGTATTCCTGCATGTGCTCCAGGCTATTCCACTTGCACTGTTTTATGTTTACATGTTTGATGACAAATAGCCTTCTGTTTATAAGTGACAGTTTTCCTACTAAGTACCTGCATGTCATGAGCATTTGAATTAAAATTACCATGTTAAAATCAAATCTGATGTTTTTAAATTTTTATTTGGTGTGCGTTGGAAGAGGGGTAGTCTTATACAGCGAGTATAGCCCAAACCCTATATTTTAACATGAAAAGTAGGGGGTCGTCTTATACGCCCAGTCGTCTTATACGCCGGAAAATACGGTAGTTTGTTTTTCACATACATATCCTCTAAAAATACAAGCTCTGAAGTTGAGTTACATATTGAAATCTGCTTGTTCCGTTTGACCTAATCTAAGAGACAGGAATAGCAGAAGCTATTCAATAGGCAGCATTCTTCATATGCTCAAGTGTATGGTGTCAATCTTATCATGGCAGACCAAGGTACTTTCTTTACTGTTTGAACAGAAATAGGTAGAATGAAACCACCCGATCTCTCCATGAGACATCACAGACATATAGGAGTGACTGAGAAGAGGGGTGGTAAAAATTAGATGTAAATATTTTTCTTCCTCTGCATTACAAGGGTTAAGTGATCCATTTTGCCAACTGGATCGATTTGTTTGACTGGTGGTCTTGTTACAACGTAGATGTTGCTCCTTAAAGGTTGTGGGAGCAGTCAGGAGAGGCAAGTGGTCAAGGTATGAATTGCACTGCTCTCAAAGCCCTATGTATGTGTGACTAGTTCATCTTGCCCTATGCGGTCTATGCACAGAACCGTTTTGCACTAAGTACTATCTCCACACCTGCAAGAAACTGGCCACAGGCTTCAAGCCTCCCCATCACACTGAGACACCACAGAGCACAAAACAGCAGGTCAAGTACTGTTCACCATCCAGCAATCACTTGTTGTATTACTGCTGGCATGGCTGGGGGAAGACTGTGGGTCAAGATTAATGAGTAGGCTCTGGTTCAGCCGTTGAAATCTTCTGTAAGTGTACATAGGACAGAAACCCACTGAGTTTCTGCTGTGAGTATGCCATGCAATGAATTGTCCCAAAGGAAAGTGTACCCAGTAGAGTCTGTGCTGCATGACCCCTGCACAAGCCAATGGAGTGCAGACTTTGACTGCTGAGAATCTTAGAGCAGATGATTCCAGGGATGCCTCTTTCTGACTGTCACCTCAGGTGACTTGTCATGTACAACTGTGGTTGAATGGCTTAAAGCCAAAATGGTTGGGAGATTGGATGACTTCGGAAGCCATTGGCACTTCTGTAAACCCTTCCCCTACAATACATCTGGGACAAATGTACATGCATAGACTTCAGACCTTGTGCAACCACTTATGTACATTTAGTCAACTCACCATGTGTAGTCTCACACAACCTGGAGCAAGATACTGACCAGACATCTATTATTAGTCTCAAAGAAAGTGTTAATCTCCACTCAGGTGGAGAACACTAGGGCCCTGAGATACACAAATTGACGCAAAGAGGAGAAGCTAAGGAAGGGTCCATAATCACCTTGGACTTGAAGGAAATCAAAAGAGGTCTTCAGAGAACCTCACTTCTTAAGTAAGGCCCTAATGCAGGGAAATGTTTATTTACAAGGCTCATTCCTTGCAAGAAGCCAGTAGCAAAAAATATCTAATGGCCATTATATAGGTAGGTCCCATGTTTCCTAAATGTCTGAATGATTTACCACACTTCCTGGTGTTGTAGTAGACGGGTGATGGCATGTCCTGAAGCATCACTATTATGTTGCCATCTTGAATGCATTTTCTGTGCTATCAGGATAGGAATAAATCCAACACCAAAGAGATTCAGAATAAGGTAGACAGGTGTACCATCATATTATTTCTGTCTTCTGAATAGGCAAACATTGTCCATCTTCCTCCAATTTTCTAGATCAGTCACATTCTCTTTTGTAGATTCATTCATTAGTTCCCCAATCAAGGGTTTTGACACATTTTTTCGAGGGCATTCAGACATCTTTATGTATGTATTGATTTGAGTTTTCTATTGGATTCAGCCACTAAGGGTACCACTGTGGTATGAGGTGAACACGTAGAACAGGTAGAATCCATGTTGGAAAAAGGACTCCTGGTCGAAAGCTCATCGACAAGACTAAAAAAGTTGCAAAAATGTTTGCTTCTAAGGAAAAAACTTGATAAGCATTACCCACCCAATCATCTGCTTCCTTTAAAGTTGCCCCGGTTGGATTTCAGATTGAAAACACCAACAGTAAAGTTTCTTATATATTTCACTGAATGTTGCCTTTTCAAACAGATCTGAGGTGCCTCAATCTAGGAAGATTAGGGACGGGGTTGAGCATATCAATAGTACAGTTAGTGTTACAAAGGTGGCAACACAACTAAAAACAGCTTCTAGTCCTTTTTCTTGTATAATCAATCTTAAAGAGGTTGATGAGCTTGCACTTCATTAAAATCTGAGCTGCTGGTAAATATGATTGACCAAGTTCATAATTTTAATACTGATCCCACTGTTTCACATAATTCTAAAACCCAAGTTGACCAAACCAGTACTTTAAGTTCCAATAGCAATTTTGAAACCTTCATTCACACATGGTGGGTTGTGGTCTAATAGGGATCCTTCAACTGATCCAACTGCAGGACAAGTACCTAGAGTCCCAAGACTTCTGCATGCTAAATATGAACACCAACACAATGGGGATGGGAAGGAAGGAAGGAAGGGCATGGGTTATTATTCAAACACAGGGGCTCTTTAAGTGTAAATATAGCTCATAGCGAAAATGTGCATACTATTATTAATTATATTTTCAAATGGGATACTGGTAAACACTTCTTAAGGATACACCCACACTCAAGAGCTGATGATAACCTTTTTATGGAAGACACAGTCCATATGATTAAGGTCCTTAAATTGCAGGCAGGTGAGTAAGGGCAAGATGTATGAAAAGTTTTTGCACTCGCAAACGGTACGAATCACAAAAATCGGCCGTTTGCGAGTGCAAAAACGTGGTCTGCGATGCCTGAAAGGCATTCGCAGACCAAAAATAAGAAATTGCAATTTTTGCGATTTTTTTGCGTTGCGAGCTGGTTTTGTGAGTCGCATTTTGCGATTCGGTATTTCCAGTAGGAAATTGCGAGGCGCAAAATGCGATTCGCAAAATCCAAATCGCAAAGAGATGCATCAAAAAATCGCAAATTGCGCTTTTTCGCAGAAAGGCATTTTGCACATGCAAAATACCATGAACTGAAACCAGGTGGTGTAGGAGGTTGGACTGGCTTGTAGAGAGTACCAAGGGGTACTTACACCTTGCACCAGGCCCAGGTATCTCTTATTAGTGTAGAGGGGTGTCTAGCAGCTTAGGCTGATAGAAAAGGTAGCTTAGCAGAGCAGCTTAGGCTGAACTAGGAGACGAGTGAAGCTCCTACAGTACCACTAGTGTCATATGCACAATATCATAAAAAAACACAATACACAGATATACTAAAAATAAAGGTACTTTATTTTTATGACAATATGCCAAAGTATCTCAGTGAGTACCCTCAGTATGAGGATAGCAAATATACACAAGATATATGTACACAATACAAAAATATGCAGTAATAGCAATAGAAAACAGTGCAAACAATGTATAGTCACAATAGAATGCAATGGGGGCACATAGGGATAGGGGCAACACAAACCATATACTCTAGAAGTGGAATGCGAACCACGAATGGACCCCAAACCTATGTGACCTCGTAGAGGGTCGCTGGGACTGTAAGGAAACAGTGAGGGTTAGAATAATAGCCCACCCCAAGACCCTGAAAAGTGGGTGCCAAGTGCACCTAAGTTCCCCAAAGAGCACAGAAGTCGTGATAGGGGAATTCTGCAGGAAAGACCAACACCAGCAATGCAACAACGATGGATCTCCAGACGAGAGTACCTGTGGAACAAGGGGACCAAGTCCAAAATTCACGATCAAGTCGGGAGTGGGCAGATGCCCAGGAAATGCCAGCTGTGGATGCAAAGAAGCTGCCACCGGATGGTAGAAGCTGAGGATTCTGCACGAACGACAAGGGCTAGAAACTTCCCCTTTGGAGGATGGATGTCCCATGTCGTGAAGAGTCGTGCAGAAGTGTTTTCCCGCAGAAAGACCGCAAACAAGCCTTGCTAGCTGCAAGGGTCGCGGTTAGGGTTTTTGGATGCTGCTGTGGCCCAGGAGGGACCAGGATGACACCAATTGCGTGAGGGGACAGAGGGGGCGTCCAGCAAGAGAAAGAGCCCACTCAGAAGCAAGCAGCACCCGCAGAAGTGCCGGAACAGGCACTACGAAGTGGAGTGAATCCGTGCTCACCCGAAGTTGCACAAGAGAGTCCCACGCCGCCGGAGGACAACTCAGGAGGTCGTGCAATGCAGGTTAGAGTGCCGGGAACCCTGACATACACTCACAAACAGGCCAAAAGTGGGGGTAACAAGGCTAGAAAGAGGCTACTTTCTCACAGGTGGTAACCAGGTGCAACCTATATAAAGAGGCCCAGACGCCTCAGACTCTTCCCAACAATGGCTGCACTCTACGTAATGGTGAGGAGGATGAGGATCATGGCAGGTTTGAGGAGAGGGAGGTGGAGACAGGAGCGCATTTTCAGAGTGCGCATTACACTTTTTGACATGACAGAGGAGGAAATATATGAGAGGTATAGGTTGAACTCAGCCATGATACTTGACCTGATAGCTGAGCTACAACCCATACTGCAGCACGCAACACATAGGAGTCATAGCATACCCACCCATGTGCAGGTATTATGCTCCCTACACCTACTCGCTTCAGGGAGCTATCAAGGGGCCATAGCAGCAGCTGGAGGGGTCTCACAGAGTACCCTCTCCAGATGTTTTACTTCTTTCATCAACGCCATGCTGAGCAAACTACAACAGTACATCAGATTCCCCCACGCCCCACAGGAAATACAGCAGACAAAAAAAGAGTTTTACCAGATAGTACAGTTCCCCCACGTCCTAGGTGCCATAGATGGCACATATGTGGCAATATGTCCACCATCAGCCACAGAGTATGTGTACCGAAACCGTAAATACGAACATTCCATGAATATTCAGGTGATATGCAATGCCTCCTATATCATAACTGATCTCATGGTCAGGCAAGGGAGCACACATGATTCGTACATCTTTCGCCACAGCGGCATTCACACAAGACTGCTAGCTGGGGAGTTTGGTGAAGGATATCTACTAGGTAATGTCACTCTGTATACGGGTGCATAGATGGCGAACCAATGTCAGATGGCTCAGTTACTCATCACACCCTCTGTCCCTTCCCTTCCAGGTAACAGTGCCTACGCAGTGCAAACCTACATGATGACGCCCTACCTCAATCCTACAACACCAGCTGAATGGAGATACAATGCAGCAAACAGGGCAACGTGGTGGAGCGCACATTTGGACTGCTGAAGAGTCGCTTCTGGTGCCTCCACAAAAGTGGAGGGGCACTACAGTACAGTCCAGAGACAACATGTAGAATAGTGGCTACTTGTGCAATCAGGGGCATACCTGTGGAAATCAGTGACATTGAATCAGATGAGGATGACGATCCCATACCACCTCTGCAGCCAGCAGACAGGACCAGTGCAGCAGAGGGAAGGCAGAGACGTGCCGACATCACACACAACCATTTCAGACGTGAGTATGAATGACACAAATCCACTGACAACTGTACCTGTAGTGATATAAATGTATTACCTTACGTCAGGTAATGTATGAGTGAGTAATAAATGAAACAGGTGATTTGACAAACCCAAACAACTAATGACCAGAGTAAAGCACTATTTCCTCATAGTGGCAACAGCAGTCTAATGGCAGTAAGAGTCATTTTTTGCTCCCACGCACACCACTCGGGTGCCCAGTTACGTCACTGGCACCTCAATTGTCACCTTCAGTGGCAGTACTGTGCCTGGCACTGCGCCGTCTGGTGGCTGCTGCTGGTACGGCAACACTGCTGAGGCTGGAACTGTCCTCAGTGTCCCCCATTGCTACCTCACTTGGAGTGGCTGATCTTTGTCCCATTATGTGTTCTATCACATTTGTGATCTGAACAAGTCCCTGGACAACATCCCTGCTGTTATGTGCAGCCTCCACTTGCGTAGCCACTGTGCATCAGGCGATCAATGCAGTAGAATTTGCCATCGTGTTAGAGGGCCGGCAGTAGCTGGCAAACATTGTCCGGAATCTGTGCTCCTGTCTGCGCCGGCTCACCCTCTCATGGCGCAGCTCCTGGCAGAGGTCACGGACAGCACTTGTAAGGTCCCTGGTGCCCTGTGAAGCCTGCACCTGTCCCTCACGCAGCTGTACAATATTACCATTGAGTGCATCCAGTTGGCGATGCAGGCCCATCATGTTGCGGTTGTGTTTGCGCAGGTTTCGGTCTAAACTAAGGATCCGCTTATTTTGCAGACGCTGCTGCTGCAACATAGCAGCTTCAAGGCCCCCAAATAAGGAGGGACCCTCACCTGCCTCATGATGTTGTGCCCCGGACTCTGTCGCAATCCTGCGTGGTGCTGTTGTTGGCTGACCCCTGCCCTCCGGAATTTGGCTGCGCCTGTATGGTGCTGATGGTGTGCTTGGCCCTTCCTGCTGCTCCTTAGAGTCGTTGCTGAGCTCTGGCAGTAGCCTGGGCCTGCGTTGGACAGTCGACATGTGGAGGGACCCACTGGTGTTGGAATCTGAGGGCTGATGGGTGTCTGTCTCTCCTACACATGTAGATGGTGTGGCTGCTGGGCCTGGCCCACTTGCAACAACAATATGCAGCATGTCAGTTCTGTATGTTACATTATCTGTCAGACAATGGCAATAAAGGTACAGGTACTGCTCTACACGGTGTTGTGTGTGTTGTGTTACTTTGGGTGTCACTATACTTAATTACATTGTTGTGCTACTTTCAGTTCTAGTTTGTGGACTGCCACTCCCATAATGCATTGTTGTGCTGCTTCTAAGATGTGGACTGGACTACTTCACACACTGTTTCACATTACATGCTAATTCCTAAGGGGCTTTTGTGCATATACATATACAATATTGCGCCTACCTTGGCTGGTACTCGGTGTGCCGGAGGTGTCGATGTCTGTGACCCCAGTCACAGCTTCAGGGAGGAGTGTGGACTCCACTAGGTCCTCCAATGGTGTTGATGGTGCCTCTGTTGGTGGTCCGCCACCTGTACCCCTGGCCTCCGCAAGTCTCCTTGCCACCCTCTCCTTTGCACGGGAGCGCAGGTCGTACCACCTTTTTTTTATCTCTTAGATGGAGCGCTGTGCCACTCTAATGGCGCAGATTTTGGACTGTATGTCCAAGCATAATCTCCTCTTTTCACTCTCAGGCACCTGGAGTGAGCTTTTTCCAAACAGGCGGTCATGGCGCCTCACCACCTCCTCAGTTAGAACCTCAAGCTCCTGTTCGCTGAATTTCAGCTTGCGCTTCCTTTCAGCCTTCTCCTGTGCTTGGCCTGGGGTGTCCATCCTGGCTCAGGTGTTCTTGCTCCTTCTGAGTGGTGCTCTGTGTGGCTAGGCTGCTCTCCCTCAGGATGCTGGTTTGGGTGTGACACCTGAAACTGCCTGGGATGACTCATTTTCTGCTGGTGATGTCATCAGGCTCCTCCAGGTGTGCATTCTCAAACTTTCTCGCAATTTGCGATTTTTTACCGAATCGCCAAAAATCGCAATTTGCGATAATGCAAATTGCGATTTGGTAAATGGGCCTCACAAACCACAAATAGCGATTTTTAAGAAATCACTATTTCCGAATCGCAATTTTGCTACATGGCCAATTGCGACCCGGAAATAGCGATTTCTTAAAAATCGCTATTTGCGATTCACAAGGTTCAGTTTTCATACATATGGCCTTATGAGAGCACTTCCTCATTGAAAAATAGGATTGGTCATTGATCAGGTCTGTGCAGCAGTGTTACTCAGTAATTTGTAATGACGTGGTAGAAATCACCCTCTGTTGTGACAATACAGGGTGTTCGTATTATGTTCCGGCAATCCTTGAAGACTTTGAGCTAGCACGAGGTCTTGATAGACTGGGCTTAAAAGCAGATGCCCCTAAAGGTTCGGAGATTCAGTTTACACCTTTTCCCCCTTACAACTACCAAGAACCAATTCCCCATTATAGTCATCAAGTACAATTTCATCCCCACAGCTATCTAGAATTGAATCCTAGTTATAATGACCACAGAGAGAGGCTGATGCGTATAAAACCCAACTGACTTAATTTTTAATCAGTAAGAGACCCTTGTGTGAATGAGAATGATGACTTGACTCCATTTCCAGTGGGTCATGGTACCTTGTTTTACCACTGCATTGAGAGTGTTCGGCCCCAAAATGAAGAGTTAGATAATAAGAGATCATTATTATCCACTTCTATTAATCCCAGAGCAAAAAGAACCCCCTGTGGTAGCTCAGGGCTCAAATTAGAGGTCACTCTATTGACTTGGAATGTTTAAAGTTTATAAGCGAAATTGGGGGATAGTGAGTAGGGTGAGTTTTTGGAAAGGTTTGATTTATGCATTATTGCAGTAGACCTGGGCTACCAGGGAGTACTTTAGGCAGGGCTACTTAAACTTCCATATATTGGCTGCAAAGACTAACTGTGGTCAAATGTTGACTTATGTATTTGGATGAAAATAGCTTTAGGTTGTACTGCAAAGGAAACAGAAACAAGTTCATAGACATTTTAGGTTTAAAAATATTATTCGGGAAGAGGTCACAGTTTATTCAGTGTACATAATGGAAGTGTAAATAAGTCCTCTGAATAATTTAACTTATGGCAGTTAGGTACCATTTTAAATACATATGGGAATTATTTTGCTATAATTATTGAGGAGATTTCAGAACCACCTTTGAACCATTGGGTTTACTAAGAGACATAGGGGGTCATTCCGACCATGGCGGTCATAGACCGCTAGGGCCGGGGACCGCGGATGCACCGCCAACAGGCTGGCGGTGCATCCCCGCGGTCAGAAAAGGGAAACCGGCGGTTTCCCGCCGGTTTTCCCCTGGCCTGAGGAATCCTCCATGGCGGCGCTGCAGGCAGCGCCGCCATGGGGATTCCGACCCCCTTCCCGCCAGCCTGGTTCTGGCGGTTTTGACCACCAGAACCTTGCTGGCGGGAACAGGTGTCGTGGGGCCCCTGCAGTGCCCATGCCAATGGCATGGCCAATGGCATGGGCACTGCAGGGGCCCCCTAACAGGGCCCCACAAAGATTTTCAGTGTCTGCATAGCAGACACTGAAAATCGCGACGGGTGCAACTGCACCCGTCGCACCCTTTCCACTCCGCCGGCTCCATTCGGAGCCGGCATCCTCGTGGAAGGGGGTTTCCCGCTGGGCGGGCGGCCTTCTGGCGGTCGCCCGCCGGCCCAGCGGGAAACTCAGAATTACCGCGGCGGTCTTTTGACCGTGCTGCGGTATTCTGTCGGGGGAACTTTGGCGGGCGGCCTCCGCCGCCCGCCGAAGTCAGAATGTCCCCCATAGGCCCTCATTATAACATTGGTGGTATATACCGCTACGGCGACGGCCACCAAAAGACCGTCGCCACAGATACCAGCCGTCTGCCGGATTCTGACCATAGCCGGATTTCCGCCAGAAGGATGGTGGAAATCCGTCTGTGGTCATGCCGGCGGATTATGTTAAGGTGGTGCTGCTGCCAGCAGCAGTGCCACGCCAGGAGACCACCGCAGACCGTATCATGACCCATGATACGGCCTGGCGGTGTTCTGCTGGCAGACGCTGCTGCTGGCAGCAGCACCCCGTCTCCTGCCAGAGGACCCTCTGACATCACGTAAGACGGGTGCTGTGACAGGGGAGGGGGGTGGGGGTGTAGTGTGTGTGCGTCTGGGTGTGTGTGTGTCTGTGCGTGCGTGTATGCAGGTGTGTGATGCGTGTTGTATGTGTGTGTGTATGGATGTGTGAGTGTGTGTATGTATGTATGTAAGTGTGTGTGGATGTGTGTGTGTATGGATGTATACATGCGTGGATGAATGTGGGTATGAGTGTGTGTATGCGTGTGTTTGTTGGTGAGTGAAGGTGCATGTATGTCGTGGGGGGTCTGGGGTGGGAGGGGGGTGGGGGGCAAACCAAGAGAGGGGGAGGGGGCGGGGAAGACCCCTATCATTGACAGGGAAGGAATTCCCTGTCATTGATAATGCCTACCGCCATGGTTTTCATTGCGGTAAGGAGACCATGAAAACCATGGCAGTAGGCGGGGTCATAATCCCCCGGACGGCCTAGTGACGGCTGCCTGGTCTCCAGCCCAGCGGTCGTTACCGCCGTGGCGGACGGTGTGGTACATTGGCGGTTTGGCTTGAGCCAAACCGCCAATGTCATTAAATCGGGAAAAGTACCGCCAGCCTGTTGGCAGTACTTTTCTCCATTTTACTGCCATCAGCCGGGTTCATAATGACCCCCATAGTGAGAGATGAGGATCCCTTTTGCAGCAATAGCCCAACCCATTCCTGGCTGTCTAGAGAGGCTGTGAAGTTAGTTGAGATTTCTCTAACCCACAGATTACATGTGTGCAATGGGTGTTTAATTTCAGATCCACCTACATTTAAAAGAGGCAAATGTAAAATTTACAATGGATGTCTGTCTATGGAGTGACAACTGTATGGAAGTTTCACCAAGATATGAAACTGATTATGACCCCTTGGCTCTCCATCTCAAAGGATCACTGATCATAGGGTGAGCAGATAGCCCTTCTTCTAAACATAATAGATTAGACCTCACTAATATCAGGAAACAAGAAATGGGATAAAATCATTAATACTCCTCAAAGTATTGAGTTTATCCATAATATAACAGCTTTAACGTTGGAGATTTTTTATAGAGAATGTATCCAACCCTCTTCTACTAATGAGAATGCTTAATTAATTATTTGATAAACCTAGAAACTTTAATTATGAGTTCCCCATTGGACCAAGTTCAACAGAAAGGCAATGAGTTGTTTAAAAATGAGAGTAAAACTATGAAAGTGAAGCTTGTACAGGCATTAAAACTGGGGATTAACAAGGCAATAAGAGACCCTAGAGTGGAGTATAAGCAGTCTATTAAGCAATCTAAATTAGACTGGGTCATAGATTTTGGGAAGCTCTTTTTGACACCTCTAGGCATAATGATATAAGAATGTTTTGGCACATTGGGCTTCATTATGACTTTGGTGGTCGGACCGCCGGACCGCCATGATGGCTGTCCTGAAAAGACCGCCATGCTGGTGGTCTTTCAGACTGCCCTATTATGAGTTATACGGGCAGGACTGCTGACTGCCAAGCAAAAATGACAGACCATCAGTGGTGTAGCAGCCTGGAAATAGGTGGTCCGACCTCCAGCACAGACAGCACCGCAGCTACCCACCGAGCATATTACATGCACAATGTTGCCATGGCGGACCCTTCATGGGGGTCAGCCAATGGCAATCTGAACCACGGCGGTTTGCGGTCAGAAAAGTAATAGACAACTGCACATTAGATGAATTTAAAAACAACACAGCTGACACACATTGTCACACTTGACAGACCTCCAAAGGACACTATAAAACACAATCTGTTGCATTTCCAAAGCAAAACACAAAAGTCAGAGCTCCCTATTTCCCTAACACTTCATAGATTAGGCAACCTTTTTGTTCACCATCCCATAGAGCACCCTGCACACACTTGTGTCCATTCAAACCCTTTTGCACTTCCCCTGTTTAGTAAGTCACCATCACACGTTTTTTTCTCCATGTCACATTAAAAAAATACCTATTTTTCTGAAGATGAGTTAAGAGTCATGGTGGATGAAATCATAAGAGTAGAACTACAATGTTTAGAGCACAAGTCCAGCAGACTCCTCTCAGTAGGAAAATGGAAATGTGGGACAGGATAGTCAACAGAGTGAATGCTGTAGGCACCACCCTGCGCACAAAGGCCATTAGGAAGAGGTGGGATGACCTCAGGGGCAAGGTCCGATCCCTGGTCTCCAGGCACCAGCTGCAGGCAAAGAAGACTGGTGGTGGCCCTCCCAGTGCCCCAGTACATCTCTCTCCCTGGAAGGAGAAGGTCTTGGCCATCCTGCATCCTCAGGGCTTGACAGGAATACCTGGGTGATTGGAGTCTGGCCAGTCAAAGCACAAAAACATGCCACCAAAATGCCATGCCATCTTACTGCTCATATTTTTCCACTGTCTTGTTCATGTACCCCACCAACATTCAATATTCAAAGGACCTGAAACTAAATACTGTCAATCTGTATTGCTGAGCCCAACTGCACAACTTCCAAGGCCCATCACATGCCATAAGTCAAAATGGAGCCTGTAAGTCTTTCAATATATAATAACAGGACTCATGGTATGTCTCAACAGGTAAATGTATGCCCAAACCCATATGCAGTCTGCACACTGATATGTAATACCCAACATTTGTATAGTGTGTGTAGTACAGAGAGTTACCTAACTGCAACTCCCAGGTGGCACTGTTTCTATTACTCCAAACACAGACCAGTGTTTAATTGTACCAATACCACTGTTCGGCAAATCACAAATTAACTTCACTCACAAGGGAGGATACTATTTTTCAAATGTGTGAAGTAAAGAGAGTGACCTGATTGCAAGTCCCAGGAGGCACTGTTTCACAAACTCCAAACACCAGACCAGTGTTCACTTGTACACATATCTCTGTTTGGTAAATCGTAATTTAAGTTTACTCACCTGGGAGGATACCATTTGTCTAGTGTGGGAAGTAGAGGGAGTGACACGACTTCTAAGGCCAGGAAGCCGCTATATCTGTAAATCCAACCACCAGCCCAGTTTACACTTGACCAAATAACCCTATTTGGTAACGCTCAATTGAAGTGTACTCACCTGGGAGGATAACATTTGTGTAGTGTGTGTACTAGAGAGAGTGACCTGATTGCAACTCCCAGAAAGAACTGTTTCTCTAAGTCCAAACACCAGACCAGAGTTCACTTGTCCGAATACTCCTGTTTGGTAACTCATAAATGAAGTGCACTCACCCAGGGAGATCACATTTGTATAGTGTGTATAGTACAAGGAGTGACGTGACTGCTGAGGCCAGGAGGCTCTGTTACTGTTACTCCACTCACCAGCCCAGTGTTTTCTTGTTCAAATACCATTGTTTCATAACCCACAAATGAACTTAACTCACCTGGGAGGATACTATTTGTCAAGTGTGTGAAGTAGATGGAATATTCTGACTGCAACTCCCAGAGGGAACTGTGTCTCTGACTCCAAGCACTGGACCAGTGTTCACTTGTCTAAAAACCCTTGTTTGGTAAATCTCAGGTGAAGTTTACTCACCTACGAGGATACCATTTGTCAAGTATGGGAAGTAGAGGGAGTGACCTGACTGCTAAGGCCAGGAAGGCCCTGTGTCTGGTCTGTAAATCCAACCACCAGCCCAGTGTACACTTGCCCAAATATCCCTGTTTCTTAACTCTCGATTGAAGTGACTCACTTGGGAAAATACCATTTGTATAGTGCGTGTTCTAGAGTGAGTGACCTGACTGCATTTGCCAGGAGGCCTTGTGTCTCTAACTCCAAACACCAGACCAGTGTTCACTTGTTCAAAAAACCATGTAAGGCAACTTCCAAATGAAGGATACTCACCTGGGAGGATACTATTTGTCAAGTGTGTGAAGTAGAGGGAATAACATGACTGTAACTCCCAGGAGGCACTGTTTCTCTGACTTCACACAACAGACCATTGTATACTTGTCTAAAGACCCCTGTTTGGAACTCTCAATTGAAGTGTACTCACCTGGGAGATTACCATTTGCTAAGTGTTGGTAAGTAGAAGGAGTGACATGACTGCAAAGCCCAGTAGGCCGTGTAACTCTAACCCTAACCACCAGCACAGTGGCCACTTGTCCAAATACCCTTGTTTGTCAAATCTCAAATGAAGTATACGTACCTGGGACTGATCAAGCACAGATCATACCCAAATCACAGGCATTTCTGACAACAGAGCTCCATCTTGACTTGCTAACCCAAGATGAAATATTTGAGGCCAGGAATGACACCTTACCCAGTGTGTGTAACAAGTATTTATAAGGTCTCAAGGTGCATTACCAGATTGGTATTGGCAGCATACACATTCACACTTCACTAGGCACAGGGTGACTCCAGTCACATATACTACAAAGTTATAGGTCTGCCTGCATCACACTCAACTAGACCTCCTAATGGGCAAAGCCATATCTTGCCTAGTCACTATTTTATCTGCACGGGTGGCAAGCTATAATTTTCAGGACACCCGTCCAAGTGCTAATGATCTGCACATTTCAGCAGCAGCTTGAGTTAAAATGAATTGGCATGCTTCACAAATGCCGTGTCAATACACTCAATACCATGGTTACTTGACACAGTAGGATTAATTGCATCTTAACGTGTACAAGGTCTCTGCTTACTGTAACACTAGGCCATTGGAAATAGATGTCACAATACAACCAGTAACATTGCACATTTAACATCAACAGGTCGAATTGCCAGTAGGCACACAGAGGCCACAGATCTCCCTGGATGAAGCCCTCAGTGAAAAAGACCACTCCTGGATGTCTGAACTTGGAGGACGGTTCTGGCCCATCTGGGCAACTTGGTCAGACGGTAACAGTGATTCTCACTGTGGCCACAACGTCACCTCCCAGCTGGGTTGTCACAACATCTCAGGCAACCATTTGCCCCCCAACCTGTGTCACTAGCACAGTGTCTACAATATTGCGCCCCACAGTCCTGGATCCTGAGTTGCAGCGCAACCCTTCTGACAATGAGGGTCCACTAACATGTTGGAGGGCACCCTGTGGCAAGGGCACAGGTCCATGGGGGTAGGGTGCATAGAAGGGATGCTATGGGGTGAGGCCACTTGGGCTGCTGAGGGCCAGGACACCATCAGCCACATCTTGGGGGTCTATCATGAGTCCCAAGGCATGATGGGTCAGGTGCTGACTTAACTCCAGGAAATCAAGCGGCTACAGACGGTCATGCACAGAGACATGCAGGAAGTGATGGAGCCCCACAACACACACATGGCCTCCCTAACAAGGGGCCTGAGGGACATTCATACCACCCTGACCAGGGCTTTTCAACAACACTATACCCCTTCCTCTGGCTCATCAGCACTACCACATCAAAATCGGTGCCAGCCACTGGAAGGGAGGCCCTTCCAGAGGAAGAACCAGCCCCAGACACCCCTGCCTCTGTAGCAGCGGATCCCCCTGCAAGCGGGGATGTCCAGCAAATAATCCAGGGGTTGTGGATGGCAAAACATCACTGCCAGCAAGTAACCTTTTCCTAAAGGACCTGCTTTGTGTGCCATACATTCACTCTGTTGACTTATCCTGAACCACCTACTATTTCAAGAGGGAGGAATACTCTGGATTTTTGACTCCCAATGGTGTGGCATCTACTCCAATGATTTCATTCACCATGACTGTCCCCTTCACTTATATCTTTCTGTCCAAAATGCATTAGCATTGTGATAAATTCACCCATCACAAACTCATTGTTTGCTTACCTAATTTTCACTTATCGCTAATGTGAAGAGGTAAGACCATGTGAACCATACAATGAAGACACAAGCTACTTGTACAAGCAGGGATATGTTACAGACACATAGGGCCTGATGTATGACCTTTTGCTTTGCGACTCGCAAATTGCAATCCATTTGTGAACCGCAAATTGTTAGTCACAAAACTGTTTGCGATTCCCAGATGGCTCGCAAGGGATCTGCTTCATTAATATTCATGAGGCAGGTTGAAATTTGCGACCCATTTGGGAAAGGCTGCACTCACAGGGATGGTGGCCTGCTGGGATCAGCAGACCACCATGTCTGTGACTGCTTTTTAAAAAAGCTTGTTTTTTAAAAAATGCAACCCATTTTCTTTAAAGGAAAACGGACTGCATTTAAAAAAAAAAAAGAAAACATTTCTTTTTCATTTTTTTCAGAGTAGGCAGTGGTCCGTGGGACCACTGTCTGCTCTGGAAAAATATGTTAGCATGCGTTTACAAACGGGAAGGTGTCTTGGGGGACCTCTTCCAGTTTGCAACTGGGTTAACACTAATTTGAAATTGGTGTTAACTGTGATTGTTTCACCACCACATTCATTGTCACAAAACAATCAGACATACCATTATGACTCGCAATTAGCAAGGGGCACCTTTGTGATGCCCCCTACTAATTGAGAGTCGCAATCCCTATTTTGTGAGTCGGTAACTGCCTTGCAAAGAACAGCTGGCATACCTACCTGGTCATGTTGTGGTCACAAACGGTGAATTTCACCTTTTGCGACTGCAAATAGGCATCGTACATCGGGCCCACAATGTCCAGCCCAGGATTACAACCATTACACACCAACATATTCATACAAGTGTCTGGTCAAACCAAAAATTGTATTACAGTGTACAGCACATACCTGTCAATATGTCTGGACCTTTAGAAACAAGAATGTGTGACTCATACTGAGTCAACATAAATATTTCAGGGTACAGACCCCCAGATAATGGAAGGAAGGGATTTGTCAGACATTGTCCTGTAGAGTAGGCAAACATTTGGTTTATGTCAGTAGCCTGAGCCTTAGCACATACCACACCAAAGTAATCAAACCTCACACAATCCAAGATACAGACAGTTGGAAGTACAACAGTCCCTGATCACAGGTCCATCACAATCCAATGCTCGTGCATCTGATGGTATGACACAAACATATGTCAGTTTTTGGCACAGGTACTGTTGCCTTCAGTGATGAAACACATCTACAGCTATATACAGGTCATATTAAAAGAGTGTTTAGCCAATGTGAAGGACAAATGACTTTGTCAAAAGATAGGACTACATATTTTCAGACCACATAATGATACAAATGATGCATCAGGCCCACCAATGTGCACTTCTGTACCTCCACCCAAACACTGTGCAAACTGTCTTGGTACTGGTCTCATACATCCAATCTATACTCGATGCATTACCTGGAACAGTCCATGCCCACTTTGTATGTCAGAACAGCATAAGATACCTGCCATTGTCACAACTCTGAAATGCCCACATGAAGATGTCATGGTGAAGGTATTTGTACGAAGAATAAAACAAGGAGTATAGGCTTGAAACCATACCTATGACACAAGTCACATAGTGAGCAACTGGAAAACTAAGTACATTGCTTAGGAACTGACACAAACAAAGCAACATCATCAAGGTGGGTATGTGTCAAAAGGTATCTTATCAAGCAGCCTTTGGCAGATTATTGCAGAGTATCAGCTCCCTAGCTGTTTCGAAAACACTCAATTCCATACATTCTCACAACTACAGTTCATTGTACAGTCACAGTCATGATATCAAATGTCATACTTACACTCATGAAAAGTAGCTGTTGATGAGAGCTTCCCGCAAGTCAGCTCCTTCCTCTTCACCATTGTCATCCTCACTTGGCATTTCAGGACTCTCACCCAGTGGCAGTGGTGTCTCCCCCTCCTCTGGGATGTACAGGATGTTCCTCATCAGGGCAATGATGTGGAGCATGCAGCATGCCACAGTGATCTGACACCCTTTCCCGGGTAAGTAGAGGAGGGCTCCACCAGTCCAGTCAAGACAGTGAAATCTCGTCATCAGGAGCCCAAAAGCCCGCTCCACTGGCCACCGTGTACTTCCATGGGCCTCATTGAAGGGGACTTCCCCCAGCGTAGCTGGATTCCTCAGCGGCGTCAGCAACCAAGGACAGTTTGGATATGCAGGGTTTCTTGTCTGGGAATGGGCCATATGTGCAACAATAAATAACTCACATGACTGTAGCACCTAACATTGCACACACACACACAATCAGGACAGATGGGACTTACCAACTAGCCAGGCCTTCTCTGGGTGAGGTTGTGACATCTGCTGGGGTATGGTGCTGTTCCACATTATGAAGGAATCATGAGCTGAACCCGGGTAACGGGCACAAACATGTGAGATGTAGAGATCCTCCAAACAGACAACTTGCACGTTGATGGAACAGAAGTTCTTTCTGTTGCGATTGACTTGCTCAGTGATCTGCGGTGGCACCAAGCCAAGATGTGCGCCATCAATGGCCCCCACCACATGTGGGAGATGGCCAAAACCATATAAGTCAGCCTTCACATTGGCTAAATCCTCACACTGGGTAACCTCAAATAGCTCTCAATGTGTTTCACCATTGCTGAGAAGAAATCTTTCAACACCAGACTGAACATACAATGGGCCATACCCAGCAGATAGGGCCACTGTATGCTGGAGGGACCCTGTGGCTAGTAAGTGCAATACTGACATGACTTGTACAATGGGTGGTATGCTGGTTGGATAACTAATAGCGGTCATCAGATCTGGCTCCAACAGTTGGCATACATCCACTATTGTACAGGCAGTATAACATAATGATATGCCATTACACCATGGTCTGAAGGTCTGGTAGTGGATGGTATACAGGAGGTCGCATCCTCCCTTTCCCAGGGAACCTATGTGTGGCAAGTCCTGATTTGCAACATTAGTCAGTGTGTCAACAGCAACACACATGATGCATGCCACCAATATCACGTAACAAAGCATTTTTTAATGGGTAGACATGGCACATCCCAGCTGGTAACTACACAAGGGTCACACATGACCCCCCTGGTTTCCAACACGTGTCCACAACATGGATTTGGATGAAATTCAAAGATGAGCTACACAATTGCCCCTCAAAATGTGACTGGATATTCCAACCACCAAAATGACCATTGACGATTGTGGCAGGTAGACCGCTGTTAAATGCCATCTGTGCCATGCAACGAACTACAATGCTGGTTTAGTAGAAGG
The DNA here is from genome assembly GCF_031143425.1 of Pleurodeles waltl. NCBI lineage: Eukaryota > Metazoa > Chordata > Amphibia > Caudata > Salamandridae > Pleurodeles > Pleurodeles waltl. The sequence continues at coordinate 260,879,686 of NC_090451.1, read as the reverse complement.
ACCTACATGACAGGACAGAATAAGGATGTTTGTGATGCAAGAAAACGTATTGTGGGTGTGACACAGTTCATAAAGACTAATACAGCATTTTAGGCTGCCAAAATGGGTGATGCCTGACTAATTAAATGGACATTAGGAACCGCCTGCCACTGCAGGCGGAAGTTGTCAGGGTGGTAGGGGGTTGCAACCATGGTGAACACAGCCAAAGGTTAACATTATTGTCTGTGACAGTCGCGGTCCAATGGCTGTGTTTGACAGCGGTGATGACCGCGTATATGGTAGAAGTGACTGCCTTGTTCTGCAAATTCACTCACTTGACTCCTGACACTGCTGCCAGCAACACCTTTGTGACCTCTGCTGCTGCCTCTGGGAGTAATTATGCCAAATACAGAAGGTAATAGAGCCCCTGCCTTAAATCCAGAGGAGCTGGAGAGGCTAGTTGATGAGGTCCTACCCCTGTATTAACAGCTCTATGGCTCACCAGAGGAGCAGGTAAGAATCTCATAGGCACAATTCATGCTGTTTGACACATCCTTACAGGATACAATGTGCCCCTGTGTGCCAGTTAGACTTCTTGTGTGTCTGTTGTTGCAGTCTGTGTGGCATCAATGGGATGTACTTGGAGCAGGAATTGGTAACCAGTACTATATGTTAAGTTCAATCACACTGTGTTGTATGAGATTTTGGAGGTCCTACATCCTCCTTTTCTTGGATGCACATAACTATGCAAGCAGAATTTACTGCCATCCACTGACATCTTTTTTTGTTTATGATGTTTGTAAATGTTAAACAACATGTACGTGCATGACAGCATGAGCTGTGTATGCGTTTTATATGTCATTTGAGGATCTTGTAAGCAGTGTGTATACAGTGCCAATCATCTTTCACCCCACATCTGGCCTTGCCAAACTGTAGTCCAGAAGGCATATCCTAACTCACTCCACCCTCCAGGTTGCGACACACACCACATGCCAACTTTCTGATGGCCACATGATGTACTGTCATGCATGGAAGTGGTGGAAATGGAGTGACTTGTAGGCTCTGTATGTTCAGCCTGCAGAGACAGGGGCCTGTCAAATGTATCTTGTAGTATGAGACACAGTTAAGGCTGTGGTAGAGTCACTGTAGCTATGCACTGTGGCACTGTGCCCACTCCCTGTATCCCAGCAGATCCTGTCATGTGACTATTATGAGGCTCTAGTGGTAAAACTTGCCATGAAAGCCTCAGTCCATTGACTAGATTAGGAATGGGTACTGAGGTAAATCCAGGACTTAGTCCATATGTGCATTTAGCATCATTGTCAATGTGTGTCTTTGACTCATGACAGGTCCCTTACTATACCAGCTCTGTTGTCACCTTCACAGAAGTCCTATTTGTCCTGTACAGGCTTATTGCACTGACAACAGTCCAAGAGTGCAGACAATGTGTTGATTCCTGGGAGGCCCTGACATGTGACTCAGTAGCTTGGTCACATACCAGAAATTATACAATGCATACCTTTGTATGTTGAATGCCATCTCTGTAGGATAAACATATCTGCCCAAAAGAGTATCCTGTGGTACAAGTAAATACCACAGAACCCACCCCATGAAGTGGCATAAATCTGCATTTGGTATGACACATGTCCACCCATGAACAAGGAAGACCCTTTCGGTAGCCACCATGCCAGCCCCTTCATTGTCACTCAAGTGTAAGGGTGAAGTCTGTACTATGGAAGTTGCCTGTAGGAACTGTATGCAGTGAGTCAATCTCACAGAGTCTGAATATGTTGGTCCAGTCAGGTCTGAGGAGTTCAACCTTCAGAAGCTACATGTGTGTAGGGTTTCATTGTGGCTCACATCACAGTATATGTTGCTGGAGCATGTGCTACTTGATGTCAGTAGGTCTGCTTAGTCATTCTAGGTCCTGAGCAGGATGGTGGGTTAGTCTGTAAAAGGATATATATATCTGTAGTCATGTCCCTGTACTAATGGGCTTGTGTGCTTTACACTTGTGGTGTGTTAATCTATTTAAAATTTCTAGCTTGGTGTTTCTGATGTGTGGGACTCAACCATTTTTGTCAAAACTTACGGCTGTAATTTCTTGATTTATCTTTTGTATCTATGCAGGTCAATGCCCATCAGAAGAAGGAGATATGGAGAGCCATTGTCCAGAGGGTGCAGACCCTGGAGGTCCACAGCCGGCGGATTGTCTACTGTCACAAGAGTTGGGAGGACCTGAGACGCTGGGCCCAGAAGATTGTAGAGGTCCAGCGGGGATGTGAGCGGGGCACACGTTGGACCAAGACTCCCCCTAAGGTCACGCATCCTGGTGGTGGCCTACTCAGACCTTGATGGGTGTTTGAGGGGAGCACAGCAGCCACAAGGGGGTGAGTGCAGGGCATAATCCTGGCTGTCACATTGCCATGTAAATGTGTTAGGTTCTGAAATTTCCCCTGACGATTGGGGATGTGCCATGTGTAACACATTAGATGAATGACTGTGTAGATATGTAACGTGGTGCATACTGATGTGCCTTGCCTGTTGGCTCAGGGACCCATGACGCAATTATGTAGAATACACAAACAATTTGCTCTCCTATGGCTGTGTAGATTGATTAATCAAGTAGTTTTTTTTGTTGTAGTGGGTGTAAATTTGAAGCAATAGACCACTACTCACCAGTGTTACAGGCCAAAGGAAAGGAAGTAATGGATCAATGTCCTCAGCCATGTGTCTGGTTAAATGAATATATTGACATCTGCCACGCAGAGGCTACTTGTCTTCAGCGTGTGATGGGTGCTGGTGCCTCTCTACTGTCTGTAATGTGAAGGTGGCCATCATATATATGACAGAGCATACATTGTTCTTTGGGTGAGCAACATATCATTATTTTCCCTTGGTCAGTGGGGAATGTCCATGGACGTGATTTGTGTGCCATCACTGTTGCCAACATTCCTTGTGCCTACCTGTTGGCATGTGTCCCTTTCTCTTTTGACAAAATGTGTATGCTGCTGTTTCATGGTTTCATGGTCTACCTGTGTTCATGGGATGATTCCTGTATTCCCTCACATATCTGTGCATGCCAACCTATGTGTAAAATTGAACATTTGCAATAGGAGTACTTTTCATGTGGTACCAAAGACAGGAGTGTCACAATTGATTCTTGGCTCACACTTACTTTCAGCCATCATTGCATGTCATTTGCGATCTACAACTGCAGAAGCAATGAGGAACAATATGTATATGATTAGATTAATTAGCCACAATGTATATTTCCAGGCCACTGATGTGGCATCATGTAGTAAAGTGCACTACACATGTGTAAAGGGGAAGGTTGGGATGCATCATGGAATGACTTGCAGTTATGTTGAAGTCACATGTGGTTGGGTAGAACAATTCATCCACAGACATCTGGGTTTGCAGGACCGAAATGGAGACAGTGATATAGCTTCCCATTGGGCAACATTTTGAGGGCCTTCTACAGGTACTTGCAAAGCTCTGTGACTCTCCAACATATAAGGAACTAATGGCTTCTACTGATGCAATCAGAGTGTATAATTATAAGAGACGCTAGACATTAAGGGTGATTTACCTGGGGCTTGCTGATTCATTGCACTGTGGATTTGAGGGACATATCTCTCTGACAATTTGCACATGATGTCTACTGTGTACATTCCCACACCAAAAGTGTGGCCTATCAGAGCAACATTGGTACTACCTTCATGACTCCATTCAGACAAATTACACATGGTGAAGTGTGCACTGTGGATGTGATTCCAATGTGACTTGAGTATTTCCATGTCACCTTCCTCAGGCTACTGTATTGTTGTCATCAACATAACGTGTTCTGGGAGCATCATTTCTTATTGTTTTGTTATTGTGTCTTGATAAATAAATGTCTGCATGGCCTTGTGCGGGATGTGTGGAAATGCAGTTGGCATTGGCATTGCATGGTAACTGAGGTATGCTCCAAGAGACAAGGCATTGAAGGTGATGTGGTCTCCTTCCTGTTAAATGGTTACTGTAATTGAACAACTTCACCCATTCAATTGTAGTTGCCTGAGATCCTGATTTTCCTGTGGGCAACTGTTAACAGTTCAGATGGCATGCATGCATATTGTATGGTACATGTAGGGACGACTTTGGTGGAGTTTGTTTCAGGCCCCTACTTGACAGCATAGTAATCTTTGCTAATCGTGGCTGTTGTTCAAGTGTGATCAGGGACATGTGGTGACCCTATTTCTCTTTGTATTTGCAGCATCAGCCTAGGCAAGCGAAGGAGACAGGGAAGCATCTGGCCACGGTACCTCGGGTCAAGACATCACCGACACAGAGGGACCCAGTGGCCCGGAGGAGACACCAGATCTACATCATCATCACTGGATTCTTCCTCCAGTGGCCACTACCTAGTGGTGGCAGACCCATCAGAACATAATCCAGTACCATCCTTGTCCGCCACCCCCAGTTCTATTGCCACCCTCCCTGTTGCTCCTCATCCCTTGGCTGTGCCCGCTCACCCAAGAGGGTGGGACGCTCCTTTACCACAGGCAACTCCGCCCCGACCCTGTTACCCCTGCTGTCCTGAGTAAGGAGGCTATTGACCTCCTGAGGAGTATCTCTGTGGCTCAGATTTCCATTTTGAATGCTATCTAGGTGTTGACCAGCCAACGTCAGCAGACCAATGCTTTCTTGGAAGGCATTCATATTGCCATGTCTGGCCTACAGATATCGTTTCAGGCTCTGGCCTCCTCGCTGATGGCAGCCAGTCATCCTCCACAATCCACACCCTCTCCACCTCCTTTTTCCTCCAATTGAAAACACCCATTCCCCTACCCATCCCAAGCCCACAGACACATGTGCGTGCACCCACCTCAACACACACATGCAGCACACATAAACACAAACACAACAAAACACACTGGCATGCAAACACTCAACATACACCCATACACACAACATCAGTCACTGCTTCTTCAGACACTCCCACCACCCCACAAGCTCACACACTGCATCAAGCATACCCACAGACACCACAACAACAGACACCACACCAACAGACACAGACATCCACCACACCCACCATACCTGCAGACACCACCCCAACAGACACACAGACATCCACAACATCCACCATACCAGCAGACACCACCCCCACAGACACACAAATATCCACCACTACAAGCATCTCTGCAGACACCACCCCAGCAGACACACACACGCTGACCACTCTCACATCACCCAGCACCTCCACCTCCCAGCCCCCACATTCACACACACAACAGACACCACCAAACATAAGCATATCTCACACATGCACACACCCAAGACATCAGCACTGACACACCACACAATCATACCCTCAAGCTCCAAATCCCCAGCCTCTTTTGATGACTGTCTCTCTGTTCAAAAGGAAAGTTTCCTTTTTGAACTTGCCCTTTCCCTTGGATGTTCCTCCTCAGGGCAATGTTGTGGAGCATGCAGCATGCCACAGTGATCTGACACCCTTTCCCGGGTGAGTAGAGGAGGGCTCCACCAGTCCAGTCAAGACAGTGAAATCTCGTCATCAGGAGCCCAAAAGCCCGCTCCACTGGCCACCGTGTACTTCCATGGGCCTCATTGAAGGGGACTTCCCCCAGGGTAGCTGGATTCCTCAGCGGCGTCAGCAACCAAGGACAGTTTGGATATGCAGGGTTTCTTGTCTAGGAATGGGCCATATGTGCAACAATAAATAACTCACATGACTGTAGCACCTAACATTGCACACACACACACAATCAGGACAGATGGGACTTACCAACTAGCCAGGCCTTCTCTGGGTGAGGTTGTGACATCTGCTGGTGTATGGTGCTGTTCCACATTATGAAGGAATCATGAGCTGAACCCGGGTAACGGGCACAAACATGTGAGATGTAGAGATCCTCGAAACAGACAACTTGCACGTTGATGGAACAGAAGTTCTTTCTGTTGCGATTGACTTGCTCAGTGATCTGCGGTGGCACCAAGCCAAGATGTGCGCCATCAATGGCCCCCACCACATGTGGGAGATGGCCAAAACCATAAAAGTCAGCCTTCACATTGGCTAAATCCTCACATTGGGTAACCTCAAATAGCTCTCAATGTGTTTTACCATTGCTGAGAAGAAATCTTTCAACACCAGACTGAACATACAATGGGCCATACCCAGCAGATAGGGCCACTGTATGCTGGAGGGACCCTGTGGCTAGTAAGTGCAATACTGACATGACTTTTACAATGGGTGGTATGCTGGTTGGATAACTAATAGCTGTCATCAGATCTGGCTCCAACAGTTGGCATACATCCACTATTGTACAGGCAGTATAACATAATGATATGCCATTACACCATGGTCTGAAGGTCTGGTAGTGGATGGTATACAGGAGGTCGCATCCTCCCTTTCCCAGGGAACCTATGTGTGGCAAGACCTGATTTGCAACATTAGTCAGTGTGTCAACAGCAACACACATGATGCATGCCAACAATATCATGTAACAAAGCATTTTTTAATGGGTAGACATGGCACATCCCAGCTGGTAACTACACAAGGGTCACACATGACCCCCCTGGTTTCCAACACGTGTCCACAACATGGATTTGGATGAAATTCTAAGATGAGCTACACAATTGCCCCTCAAAATGTGACTGGATATTCCAACCACTAAAATGACCATTGACGATTGTGGCAGGTAGACCGCTGTTAAATGCCATCTGTGCCATGCAACGAACTGCAATGCTGGTTTAGTAGAAGGACCTACATGGCAGGACAGAATAAGGATGTTTGTGATGCAAGAAAACGTATTGTGGGTGTGACACAGTTCATAAAGACTAATACAGCATTTTAGGCTGCCAAAATGGGTGATGCCTGACTAATTAAATGGACATTAGGAACCGCCTGCCACTGCAGGCGGAAGTTGTCAGGGTGGTAGGGGGTTGCAACCGTGATGAACACAGCCAAAGGTTAACATTATTGTCTGTGACAGTTGCGGCCCAATGGCTGTGTCCGACAGCGGTGATGACTGCGTATATGGTAGAAGTGACTGCCTTGTTCTGCAAATTCACTCACGTGACTCCTGACACTGCTGCCAGCAACACCTTTGTGACCTCTGCTGCTGCCTCTGGGAGTAATTATGCCAAATACAGAAGGTAATTGAGCCCCTGCCTTAAATCCAGAGGAGCTGGAGAGGCTAGTTGATGAGGTCCTACCCCTGTATTAACAGCTCTATGGCTCACCAGAGGAGGAGGTAAGAATCTCATAGGCACAATTCATACTGTTTGACACATCCTTACAGGATACAATGTGCCCCTGTGTGCCAGTTAGACTTCTTGTGTGTCTGTTGTTGCAGTCTGTGTGGCATCAATAGGATGTACATGGAGCAGGAATTGGCAACCAGTACCATATGTTAAGTTCAATCACACTGCGTTGTATGAGATTTTGGAGGTCCTACATCCTCCTTTTCTTGGATGCACATAACTATGCAAGCAGAATTTACTGCCATCCACTGACATCTTTTTTTGTTTATGATGTTTGTAAATGTTAAACAACATGTACGTGCATGACAGCATGAGCTGTGTATGCGTTTTATATGTCATTTGAGGATCTTGTAAGCAGTGTGTATACAGTGCCAATCATCTTTCACCCCACATCTGGCCTTGCCAAACTGTAGTCCAGAAGGCATATCCTAACTCACTCCACCCTTCAGGTTGCCACACACACCACATGCCAAATTGCTGATGGCCACATGATGTACTGTCATGCATGGAAGTGGTGGAAATGGAGTGACTTGTAGGCTCTGTATGTTGAGCCTGCAGAGACAGGGGCCTGTCAAATGTATCTTGTAGTATGGGACACAGTTAAGGCTGTGGTAGAGTCACTGTAGCTATGCACTGTGGTACTGTGCCCACTCCCTGTATCCCAGCAGATCCTGTTATGTGACTAATATGAGGCTCTAGTGGTAAAACTTGCCCTGAAAGCCTCAGTCCATTGACTAGATTAGGAATGGGTACTGAGGTAAATCCAGGACTTAGTCCATATGTGCATTTAGCATCATTGTCAATGTGTGTCTTTGACTCATGACAGGTCCCTTACTATACCAGCTCTGTTGTAACCCTCACAGAAGTCCTATTTGTCCTGTACAGGCTTATTGCACTGACAACAGTCCAAGAGTGCAGACAATGTGTTGATTCCTGGGAGGCCCTGACATGTGACTCAGTAGCTTGGTCACATACCAGAAATTATACAATGCATACCTTTGTATGTTGGATGCCATCTCTGTAGGATAAACATATCTGTCCAAGAGAGTATCCTGTGGTACAAGCAAATACCACAGAACCCACCCCCTGAAGTGGCATAAATCTGCATTTGGTATGACACATGTCCACCCATGAACAAGGAAGACCCTTTCGGTAGCCACCATGCCAGCCCCTTCATTGTCACTCAAGTGTAAGGGTGAAGTCTGTACTATGGAAGTTGCCTGTAGGAACTGTATGCAGTGAGCCAATCTCACAGAGTCTGAATATGTTGGTCCAGTCAGGTCTGAGGAGTTCAACCTTCAGAAGCTACATGTGTGCATGGTTTCATTGTGGCTCACATCACAGTATATGTTGCTGGAGCATGTGCTACTTGATGTCAGTAGGTCTGCTTAGTCATTCTAGGTCCTGAGCAGGATGGTGGGTTAGTCTGGAAAAGGATATATATATCTGTAGTCATGTCCCTGTACTAATGGGCTTGTGTGCTTTACACTTGTGGTGTGTTAATCTATTTAAAATTTCTAGCTTGGTGTTTCTGATGTGTGGGACTCAACCATTTTTGTCAAAACTTACGGCTGTAATTTCTTGATTTATCTTTTGTATCTATGCAGGTCAATGCCCATCAGAAGAAGGAGATATGGAGAGCCATTGTCCAGAGGGTGCAGACCCTGGAGGTCCACAGCCGGCGGATTGTCTACTGTCACAAGAGTTGGGAGGACCTGAGACGCTGGGCCCAGAAGATTGTAGAGGTCCAGCGGGGATGTGAGCGGGGCACACATTGGACCAAGACTTCCCCTAAGGTCACGCATCCTGGTGGTGGCCTACTCAGACCTTGATGGGTGTTTGAGGGGAGCACAGCAGCCACAAGGGGGTGAGTGCAGAGCATAATCCTGGCTGTCACATTGCCATGTAAATGTGTTAGGTTCTGAAATTTCCCGACGATTGGGGATGTGCCATGTGTAACACATTAGATGAATGACTGTGTAGATATGTAACGTGGTGCATACTGATGTGCCTTGCCTGTTGGCTCAGGGACCCATGACGCAATTATGTAGAATACACAAACAATTTGCTCTCCTATGGCTGTGTAGATTGATTAATCAAGTAGTGTTTTTTGTTGTAGTGGGTGTAAATTTGAAGCAATAGACCACTACTCACCAGTGTTACAGGCCAAAGGAAAGGAAGTAATGGATCAATGTCCTCAGCCATGTGTCTGGTTAAATGAATATATTGACATCTGCCACGCAGAGGCTACTTGTCTTCAGCGTGTGATGGGTGCTGGTGCCTCTCTACTGTCTGTAATGTGAAGGTGGCCATCATATATATGACAGAGCATACATTGTTCTTTGGGTGAGCTACATATAATTATTTTCCCTTGGTCAGTGGGGAATGTCCATGGACGTGATTTGTGTGCCATCACTGTTGCCAACATTCCTTGTGCCTACCTGTTGGCATGTGTCCCTTTCTCTTTTGACAAAATGTGTATGCTGCTGTTTCATGGTTTCATGGTCTACCTGTGTTCATGGGATGATTCCTGTATTCCCTCACATATCTGTGCATGCCAACCTATGTGTAAAATTGAACATTTGCAATAGGAGTACTTTTCATGTGGTACCACAGACAGGAGTGTCACAATTGATTCTTGGCTCACACTTACTTTCAGCCATCATTGCATGTCATTTGCGATCTACAACTGCAGAAGCAATGAGGAACAATATGTATATGATTAGATTAATTAGCCACAATGTATATTTCCAGGCCACTGATGTGGCATCATGTAGTAAAGTGCACTACACATGTGTAAAGGGGAAGGTTGGGATGCATCATGGAATGACTTGCAGTTATGTTGAAGTCACATGTGGTTGGGTAGAACAATTCATCCACAGACATCTGGGTTTGCAGGACCGAAATGGAGACAGTAATATAGCTTCCCATTGGGCAACATTTTGAGGGCCTTCTACAGGTACTTGCAAAGCTCTGTGACTCTCTAACATATAAGGAACTAATGGCTTCTACTGATGCAATCAGAGTGTATAATTATAAGAGATGCTAGACATTAAGGGTGATTTACCTGGTGCTTGCTGATTCATTGCACTGTGGATTTGAGGGACATATCTCTCTGACAATTTGCACATGATGTCTACTGTGTACATTCCCACACCAAAAGTGTGGCCTATCAGAGCAACATTGGTACTACCTTCATGACTCCATTCAGACAAATTACACATGGTGAAGTGTGCACTGTGGATGTGATTCCAATGTGACTTGAGTATTTCCATGTCACCTTCCTCAGGCTACTGTATTGTTGTCATCAACATAACGTGTTCTGGGAGCATCATTTCTTATTGTTTTGTTATTGTGTCTTGATAAATAAATGTCTGCATGGCCTTGTGCGGGATGTGTGGAAATGCAGTTGGCATTGGCATTGCATGGTAACTGAGGTATGCTCCAAGAGACAAGGCATTGAAGGTGATGTGGTCTCCTTCCTGTTAAATGGTTACTGTAATTGAACAACTTCACCCATTCAATTGTAGTTGCCTGAGATCCTGATTTTCCTGTGGGCAACTGTTAACAGTTCAGATGGCATGCATGCATATTGTATGGTACATGTAGGGACGACTTTGGTGGAGTTTGTTTCAGGCCCCTACTTGACAGCATAGTAATCTTTGCTAATCGTGGCTGTTGTTCAAGTGTGATCAGGGACATGTGGTGACCCTATTTCTCTTTGTATTTGCAGCATCAGCCTAGGCAAGCGAAGGAGACAGGGAAGCATCTGGCCACGGTACCTCGGGTCAAGACATCACCGACACAGAGGGACCCAGTGGCCCGGAGGAGACACCAGATCTACATCATCATCACTGGATTCTTCCTCCAGTGGCCACTACCTAGTGGTGGCAGACCCATCAGAACATAATCCAGTACCATCCTTGTCCGCCACCCCCAGTTCTATTGCCACCCTCCCTGTTGCTCCTCATCCATTGGCTGTGCCCGCTCACCCAAGAGGGTGGGACGCTCCTTTACCACAGGCAACTCCGCCCGACCCTGTTACCCCTGCTGTCCTGAGTAAGGAGGCTATTGACCTCCTGAGGAGTATCTCTGTGGCTCAGATTTCCATTTTGAATGCTATCTAGGTGTTGACCAGCCAACGTCAGCAGACCAATGCTTTCTTGGAAGGCATTCATATTGCCATGTCTGGCCTACAGAGATCGTTTCAGGCTCTGGCCTCCTCGCTGATGGCAGCCAGTCATCCTCCACAATCCACACCCTCTCCACCTCCTTTTTCCTCCAATTGAAAACACCCATTCCCCTACCCATCCCAAGCCCACAGACACATGTGCGTGCACCCACCTCAACACACACATGCAGCACACATAAACACAAACACAACAAAACACACTGGCATGCAAACACTCAACATACACCCATACACACAACATCAGTCACTGCTTCTTCAGACACTCCCACCACCCCACAAGCTCACACACTGCATCAAGCATACCCACAGACACCACAACAACAGACACCACACCAACAGACACAGACATCCACCACACCCACCATACCTGCAGACACCACCCCAACAGACACACAGACATCCACAACATCCACCATACCAGCAGACACCACCCCCACAGACACACAAATATCCACCACTACAAGCATCTCTACAGACACCACCCCAGCAGACACACACACGCTGACCACTCTCACATCACCCAGCACCTCCACCTCCCAGCCCCCACATTCACACACACAACAGACACCACCAAACATAAGCATATCTCACACATGCACACACCCAAGACATCAGCACTGACACACCACACAATCATACCCTCAAGCTCCAAATCCCCAGCCTCTTTTGATGACTGTCTCTCTGTTCAAAAGGAAAGTTTCCTTTTTGAACTTGCCCTTTCCCTTGGATGTTCCCCCTCAGGGCAATGTTTTGGAGCATGCAGCATGCCACAGTGATCTGACACCCTTTCCCGGGTGAGTAGAGGAGGGCTCCACCAGTCCAGTCAAGACAGTGAAATCTCGTCATCAGGAGCCCAAAAGCCCGCTCCACTGGCCACCGTGTACTTCCATGGGCCTCATTGAAGGGGACTTCCCCCAGGGTAGCTGGATTCCTCAGCGGCGTCAGCAACCAAGGACAGTTTGGATATGCAGGGTTTCTTGTCTAGGAATGGGCCATATGTGCAACAATAAATAACTCACATGACTGTAGCACCTAACATTGCACACACAGACACAATCAGGACAGATGGGACTTACCAACTAGCCAGGCCTTCTCTGGGTGAGGTTGTGACATCTGCTGGTGTATGGTGCTGTTCCACATTATGAAGGAATCATGAGCTGAACCCGGGTAACGGGCACAAACATGTGAGATGTAGAGATCCTCGAAACAGACAACTTGCACGTTGATGGAACAGAAGTTCTTTCTGTTGCGATTGACTTGCTCAGTGATCTGCGGTGGCACCAAGCCAAGATGTGCGCCATCAATGGCCCCCACCACATGTGGGAGATGGCCAAAACCATAAAAGTCAGCCTTCACATTGGCTAAATCCTCACATTGGGTAACCTCAAATAGCTCTCAATGTGTTTCACCATTGCTGAGAAGAAATCTTTCAACACCAGACTGAACATACAATGGGCCATACCCAGCAGATAGGGCCACTGTATGCTGGAGGGACCCTGTGGCTAGTAAGTGCAATACTGACATGACTTTTACAATGGGTGGTATGCTGGTTGGATAACTAATAGCTGTCATCAGATCTGGCTCCAACAGTTGGCATACATCCACTATTGTACAGGCAGTATAACATAATGATATGCCATTACACCATGGTCTGAAGGTCTGGTAGTGGATGGTATACAGGAGGTCGCATCCTCCCTTTCCCAGGGAACCTATGTGTGGCAAGACCTGATTTGCAACATTAGTCAGTGTGTCAACAGCAACACACATGATGCATGCCAACAATATCATGTAACAAAGCATTTTTTAATGGGTAGACATGGCACATCCCAGCTGGTAACTACACAAGGGTCACACATGACCCCCCTGGTTTCCAACACGTGTCCACAACATGGATTTGGATGAAATTCAAAGATGAGCTACACAATTGCCCCTCAAAATGTGACTGGATATTCCAACCACTAAAATGACCATTGACGATTGTGGCAGGTAGACCGCTGTTAAATGCCATCTGTGCCATGCAACGAACTGCAATGCTGGTTTAGTAGAAGGACCTACATGGCAGGACAGAATAAGGATGTTTGTGATGCAAGAAAACGTATTGTGGGTGTGACACAGTTCATAAAGACTAATACAGCATTTTAGGCTGCCAAAATGGGTGATGCCTGACTAATTAAATGGACATTAGGAACCGCCTGCCACTGCAGGCGGAAGTTGTCAGGGTGGTAGGGGGTTGCAACCGTGGTGAACACAGCCAAAGGTTAACATTATTGTCTGTGACAGTTGCGGCCCAATGGCTGTGTCCGACAGCGGTGATGACTGCGTATATGGTAGAAGTGACTGCCTTGTTCTGCAAATTCACTCACGTGACTCCTGACACTGCTGCCAGCAACACCTTTGTGACCTCTGCTGCTGCCTCTGGGAGTAATTATGCCAAATACAGAAGGTAATTGAGCCCCTGCCTTAAATCCAGAGGAGCTGGAGAGGCTAGTTGATGAGGTCCTACCCCTGTATTAACAGCTCTATGGCTCACCAGAGGAGCAGGTAAGAATCTCATAGGCACAATTCATACTGTTTGACACATCCTTACAGGATACAATGTGCCCCTGAGTGCCAGTTAGACTTCTTGTGTGTCTGTTGTTGCAGTCTGTGTGGCATCAATAGGATGTACATGGAGCAGGAATTGGTAACCAGTACCATATGTTAAGTTCAATCACACTGTGTTGTATGAGATTTTGGAGGTCCTACATCCTCCTTTTCTTGGATGCACATAACTATGCAAGCAGAATTTACTGCCATCCACTGACATCTTTTTTTGTTTATGATGTTTGTAAATGTTAAACAACATGTACGTGCATGACAGCATGAGCTGTGTATGCGTTTTATATGTCATTTGAGGATCTTGTAAGCAGTGTGTATACAGTGCCAATCATCTTTCACCCCACATCTGGCCTTGCCAAACTGTAATCCAGAAGGCATATCCTAACTCACTCCACCCTTCAGGTTGCCACACACACCACATGCCAAATTGCTGATGGCCACATGATGTACTGTCATGCATGGAAGTGGTGGAAATGGAGTGACTTGTAGGCTCTGTATGTTGAGCCTGCAGAGACAGGGGCCTGTCAAATGTATCTTGTAGTATGGGACACAGTTAAGGCTGTGGTAGAGTCACTGTAGCTATGCACTGTGGCACTGTGCCCACTCCCTGTATCCCAGCAGATCCTGTTATGTGACTAATATGAGGCTCTAGTGGTAAAACTTGCCCTGAAAGCCTCAGTCCATTGACTAGATTAGGAATGGGTACTGAGGTAAATCCAGGACTTAGTCCATATGTGCATTTAGCATCATTGTCAATGTGTGTCTTTGACTCATGACAGGTCCCTTACTATACCAGCTCTGTTGTCACCCTCACAGAAGTCCTATTTGTCCTGTACAGGCTTATTGCACTGACAACAGTCCAAGAGTGCAGACAATGTGTTGATTCCTGGGAGGCCCTGACATGTGACTCAGTAGCTTGGTCACATACCAGAAATTATACAATGCATACCTTTGTATGTTGGATGCCATCTCTGTAGGATAAACATATCTGTCCAAGAGAGTATCCTGTGGTACAAGCAAATACCACAGAACCCACCCCCTGAAGTGGCATAAATCTGCATTTGGTATGACACATGTCCACCCATGAACAAGGAAGACCCTTTCGGTAGCCACCATGCCAGCCCCTTCATTGTCACTCAAGTGTAAGGGTGAAGTCTGTACTATGGAAGTTGCCTGTAGGAACTGTATGCAGTGAGTCAATCTCACAGAGTCTGAATATGTTGGTCCAGTCAGGTCTGAGGAGTTCAACCTTCAGAAGCTACATGTGTGCATGGTTTCATTGTGGCTCACATCACAGTATATGTTGCTGGAGCATGTGCTACTTGATGTCAGTAGGTCTGTTAGTCATTCTAGGTCCTGAGCAGGATGGTGGGTTAGTCTGTAAAAGGATATATATATCTGTAGTCATGTCCCTGTACTAATGGGCTTGTGTGCTTTACACTTGTGGTGAGTTAATTAATTTAACATTTCTAGCTTAGTGTTTCTGATGTGTGGGACTCAACCATTTTTGTCAAAACTTACGGCTGTAATTTCTTGATTTATCTTTTGTTTCTATGCAGGTCAATGCCCATCAGAAGAAGGAGATGTGGGGAGCCACTGTTCAGAGGGTGCAGACCCTGGAGGTCCACAGCCGGCGGATTGTCTACTGTCACAAGAGTTGGGAGGACCTGAGACACTGGGCCCAGAAGATTGTAGAGGTCCAGCGGAGATTTGAGCGGGGCACACGCTGGACCAAGACTCCCCTAAGGTCACGCATCCTGGTGGTGGCCTACTCAGACCTTGATGGGTGTTTGAGGGGAGCACAGCAGCCACAAGGGGGTGAGTGCAGGGCATAATCCTGGCTGTCACATTGCCATGTTAATGTGTTAGGTTCTGAAATTTCCCCTGACGATTGGGGATGTGCCATGTGTAACACATTAGATGAATGACTGTGTAGATATGTAACGTGGTGCATACTGATGTGCCTTGCCTGTTGGCTCAGGGACCCATGACACAATTATGTAGAATACACATACAATTTGCTCTCCTATGGCTGTGTAGATTGATTAATCAAGTAGTGGGTGTAAATTTGAAGCAATAGACCACTACTCAACAGTGTTACAGGCCAAAGGAAAGGAAGTAATGGATCAATGTCCTCAGCCATGTGTCTGGTTAAATGAATATATTGACATCTGCCACCCAGAGGCTAATTGTCTTCAGCGTGTGATGGGTGCTGGTGCCACTCTACTGTCTGTAATGTGAAGGTGGCCATCATATATATGACAGAGCATACATTGTTCTTTGGGTGAGCTACATATCATTATTTTCCCTTGGTCAGTGGGGAATGTCCATGGACGTGATTTGTGTGCCATCACTGTTGCCAACATTCCTTGTGCCTACCTGTTGGCATGTGTCCCTTTCTCTTTTGACAAAATGTGTATGCTGCTGTTTCATGGTTTCATGGTCTACCTGTGTTCATGGGATGATTCCTGTATTCCCTCACATATATTTGCATGCCAACCTATGTGTAAAATAGGACATTTGCAATAGGAGTACTTTTCATGTGGTACCACAGACAGGAGTGTCACAATTGATTCTTGGCTCACACTTACTTTCAGCCATCATTGCATGTCATTTGCGATCTACAACTGCAGACGCAATGAGGAACAATATGTATATGATTAGATTATTTAGCCACAATGTATATTTCCAGGCCACAGATGTGGCATCATGTAGTAAAGTGCACTACACATGTGTAAAGGGGAAGGTTGGGATGCATCATGGAATGACTTGCAGTTATGTTGAAGTCACATGTGGTTGGGTAGAACAATTCATCCACAGACATCTGGGTTTGCAGGACCGAAATGGAGACAGTAATATAGCTTCCCATTGTGCAACATGTTGAGGGCCTTCTACAGGTACTTGCAAAGCTCTGTGACTCTCCAACATATAAGGAACTAATGGCTTCTACTGATGCAATCAGAGTGTATAATTATAAGAGATGCTAGACATTAGGGGTGATTTCCCTGGGGCTTGCTGATTCATTGCACCGTGGATTTGAGGGACATATCTCTCTGACAATTTGCACATGATGTCTACAGTGTACATTCCCACACCAAAAGTGTGGCCTATCAGAGCAACATTGGTACTACCTTCATGACTCCATTCAGACAAATTACACATGGTGAAGTGTGCACTGTGGATGTGATTCCAATGTGATTTGAGTATTTCCATGTCACCTTCCTCAGGCTACTGTATTGTTGTCAGCAACATAACGTGTTCTGGGAGCATCATTTCTTATTGTTTTGTTATTGTGTCTTGATAAATAAATGTCTGCATGGCCTTGTGCGGGATGTGTGGAAATGCAGTTGGCATTGGCGTTGCATGGTAACTGAGGTATGTTCCAAGAGACAAGGCATTGAAGGTGATGTGGTCTCCTTCCTGTTAAATGGTTACTGTGATTGAACAACTTCACCCATTCAATTGTAGTTGCCTGAGATCCTGATTTTCCTGTGGGCAACTGTTAACAGTTCAGATGGCATTCATGCATATTGTATGGTACATGTAGGGACGACTTTGGTGGAGTTTGTTTCAGGCCCCTACTTGACAGCATAGTAATCTTTGCTAATCGTGGCTGTTGTTCAAGTGTGATCAGGGACATGTGGTGACCCTATTTCTCTTTGTATTTGCAGCATCAGCCTAGGCAAGTGAAGGAGAGAGGGAAGCATCTGACCACGGTACCTCGGGTCAAGACGAACGAGTTACTTACCTTCGGTAACGACTTTTCTGGTGGATACATTAGCTACCTGTGGATTCCTCACCTAATGAATACTCCCATGGCGCCAGCATTCGACGGAAATCTTCTTCCTAGTCTCTGCACGTCGACGAGGGCGTCACTCTAGCCCACGCGACGCCGTCTGACGTCATACAGGCAATAAGAGGTCCTCGCCGACGTGCCTACGTCAGTACCAACATTTTTTACGTGCATGAGAACAGCAACCCAATGCAATGAAAGAGCAAGGCAACATCCCATAACATTGTAAAATGCACAACATTGCAATAAAATGGCTGTAAATTTAATATAACTCTCCTTTTTTTTTTTTTTTTTAAACCAACAAATATATGCAAATCATGTATATACACAAAAATATATACATATATATAAACATATAAATATATACAAGTATCCATATATACAACATCTATTGCACCCTCGAAGACCAAGAGGAGCGCACTCAAGGATTACTTGGTAAGACCAGAAAGGCAACGGGGAGGCGGGTGGGACCGTGAGGAATCCACAGGTAGCTAATGTATCCACCAGAAAAGTCGTTACCGAAGGTAAGTAACTCGTTCTTCTGATGGATACAACTACCTGTGGATTCCTCACCTAATGAATAGAGTCCCAAAGCAGTACCACCCCCGGTGGTGGGTGCCGAAATGGTCAAACCAAGAAATCCTGCAGCACTGACCGTGCAAAATGGCCGTCCCTTCTGACCTCAGAGTCCAAACAGTAATGTTTCGCAAAAGTGTGAAGGGACGACCAAGTTGCGGCCTTGCAGATGTCGACCACAGGAACACCCCTGGCCAAGGCCGTAGTGGCCGTAGTGGCCGTAGTGGCCGACTTAGCTCTGGTGGAATGAGCTCTAATGCCATCAGGAGGATCCTTCTTTGCCAAAGAGTAACAGATTTTAATGCAAAGAACAGCCCACCTGGAGAGTGTTCTCTTTTGGACTGCCTTTCCTCTCCTCTTGCCCACGTATCCGATGAACAGCTGATCCTCCAGCCTGAAGTCCTTCGTTCTATCTATGTAGAAGCTTAACGCCCTCTTTGGGTCCAATCGATGTAGTCTCTCTTCCTCCTTTGAAAGATGAGGCGGAGGATAGAACGTGGACAAAGTAATTGTCTGGGCCAAATGGAAGGGTGAAACAACCTTCGGGAGGAAAGCAGCCTTGGTACTCAACACCACCTTATCCCCATAAAAAGTTGTATAAGGGGGTTTTACCGATAAGGCTTGCAACTCACTCACTCTCCTTGCAGATGTTATAGCCACCAGGAAGACTGTTTTAATAACCAAATACCTTAAGGGACAAGAATGCATTGGCTCAAAAGGGGACCCCATAAGGAAAGTGAGGACCAAGGACAAATCCCATTGAGGCATAACGAATGGTTTTGGAGGATATTTATTTAGAAGACCTTTCAAGAATCTGAGAACAATAGGGGATTTAAACAACGATGGTTGATCTGGAAGACAAATAAAGGCTGACAGGGCAGACAAATAACCTTTAATGGTAGCCACTGCACAATCTTTCTGCGCTAGAGACAGAGCAAAAGACAAAACATCTGACAGATGAGCATGTAAGGGATCAATCTGTCTCTCTCCACACCACATAACAAATTTAGACCACCTATTAGCGTAGATAGATTTAGTGGAGTGTCGCCTGGCCGCTAATATAACATCCACTACATCAGGCGGGAGAGAGAAGGAACTCAGGTTGCCCCGTTCAATCTCCAGGCATGTAGGTGTAGACTCTGGAGGTTGGGGTGTAAAACCTGCCCCTGCGACTGCGAGAGGAGGTCTGCCCTGAGAGGGAGACGGAGCGGAGGGCACAGCGAGAGTTGGAGAAGGTCGGAGTACCACACCCTCCTTGGCCAATCCGGAGCTATTAAGATGACTTGGGCCCGGTCTTGGCGAATCTTCCTCAACACTCGAGGAATCAAGGGTATTGGAGGAAACGCGTAAAGCAACTGGTCGTACCATGTTATCTGAAACGCGTCCCCCAATGCTCCTTGCACCGGATACTGGAAGCTGCAGAATAACGGACAATGCGCGTTCTCCCGAGTGGCAAACAGATCTATCCGAGGAAACCCCCACATCTGGAAGATTAAACGGACTTGATCTGGATGGAGACGCCACTCGTGGTCGGCCGAGAATTGGCGACTGAGACTGTCCGCACGTACATTCAGGACCCCGGCCAAATGATTTGCTAACAAGCAAATCTGATGGTCCTTTGCCCAGGACCATAGTCGAAGAGCTTCTCTGCAGAGAAGGTACGATCCTACTCCCTGTTTGTTTATGTACCACATCGTGGTAGTATTGTCCGTCAGGACCTGTACCGACTGACCACGAAGGGAAGGGAGGAAGGCCTTGAGAGCCAGACGTACAGCCCGTAACTCTAACAGATTGATATGAAACATCTGTTCCTCTGGAGACCAAAGTCCTTTGATCTCCAGATCCCCCAGATGAGCTCCCCACCCTAGAGTGGAAGCATCCGTTATGACCGTGGCCACTGGTGGCGACTGCGCGAACGGCTTTCCTTGCGAAAGATTGTTGCTCGCAATCCACCACTTCAAGTCCACAGCAGCATCTCTGGAGATCTTGACCACACCTTCTAGATCTCCCTTGTGTTGAGACCACTGCCTTCGGAGGCACCACTGAAGAGCCCTCATGTGCCAGCGAGCATGCGTGACCAACAGTATGCAGGAGGCAAACAGACCGAGCAGACGAAGTACCTTGAGGACTGGACCTACCGCTCCATTTCGAAATATTGGAACCAATTCCTGAATATCTTGAACCCGCTGAGGCGGAGGAAAGGCTCGATTCAATGTTGTATCCAGTACTTCCCCTATGAACAGGAGGCGCTGAGAGGGCTCTAGGTGAGATTTGGGCACGTTCACCGAAAAGCCCAGGTCGAACAACAACTGGGTTGTTGACTGCAGATGATACGACACAAGCTCCGGGGACTTGGCTTTGATCAACCAGTCGTCCAAGTAAGGGAATACTGCTATCCCCTTCCTTCTGAGCTCTGCCGCAACCACCGACATCACCTTCGTGAAGACTCGAGGTGCCGAAGTAAGACCAAACGGGAGGACCGCAAACTGATAGTGCTGCGACCCTACCACAAACCGGAGATACTTCCTGTGCGACTTGAGTATCGGGATATGAAAATAAGCATCCTGCAAGTCGACAGACACCATCCAATCTTCTTTGTTCAACGCCAAAAGCACCTGTGCTAGGGTCAGCATCTTGAACTTTTCCTGATTGAGGAACCAATTCAAGACCCTCAGATCCAGGATCGGTCTCAACCGACCATCTTTCTTGGGAATCAGGAAGTATCTTGAGTAACAACCTCGACCCCTTTCCTGCTCTGGAACCAACTCCACCGTGCCCTTTGAAAGGAGGACTTGAACTTCCTGTTCTAGCAACAGGAGGTGTTCTTCTGAACAATAAGATGGGCGGGGCGGGAGGGGGTGCGGAAACTCCCGAAAGGGAAGGGTGTAGCCTTTCTCCACAATACTGATAACCCAAGTGTCCGTTGTAATAGTCTCCCACTTGTGGAGAAAATGCTGTAATCTTCCCCCTACAGGAGAGGAGTGAGTGGGAAATGGTGGAAGCCTAAGGCTGCTTTCCCTGCTGCACCCCTCCAGAGGACGAGGAAGAGGCAGAGTGCTGCTGAGAGGCTCCTCTGGTGCGGGCCCTACCCCTCCCTCTAAATGATCTATAGGGGTGAGAAGAGGCGGGTTGCTGGAATTTCCCCCGAAAGGAAGAGGAGGAAGAGCCACGTCCAAATCCACGAAACCTCCTAAAAAATCTGGAGGAGGTAGAAGAAGAGGCTTGTAGTCCTAATGATTTGGCTGTGGCCCTGCTTTCTTTGAACCTCTCCAGGGCCGAATCCGCCTTGGCCCCAAACAGTTTGTCCCCATCAAACGGGAGGTCCAACAGGGTCGACTGCACGTCCACAGAGAACCCTGAGTTGCGAAGCCAAGCCTGTCTCCTCGCAACCACAGCCGTGCCCATCGCCTTAGCCACTGAGTCAGTCGTATCCAACCCAGATTGGATAACCTGGGTTGCAGCAGCCTGGGCATCGGAGACGATATTCAAAAGCCCTTGGGGAAGCTCCGTATGGAAAGATGTTATTTCGTCCATAAGAGCATAGATGTACCTCCCCAAGATACATGACGCGTTGGTGGACTTCAACGCCATGCTGCAGGATGAGAATATTTTCTTGGACTGAGAGTCCAACTTCTTGGAGCCTCTATCCCCCGGCACCGTCGGAAAAGATCCAGGCGCAGATCTAGAAGAACAGGAGGCCTGGACCACCAAGCTCTCCGGCGTAGGGTGTCTGGACAGAAAGCCAGGGTCAGATGGTGCAGCCCGATACCTCCTGGCCACAGCCCTATGAACAGCCGAGGAAGATACCGGCTTCTTCCACACCTCCAACACCGGATCAAGCAAAGCCTCATTGAATGGTAAAAGAGGCTCCGCTGCAGTAGAGGCCGGATGCAGGATCTCAGTCAACAAATTCTGCTTCGCCTCCGCTACCGGCAAAGGCAATTCAAGAAAGTTAGCTGCCTTTCTTACCACAGCATGAAAAGTGGCTGCCTCCTCAGTATACTCCCCTGGAGATGATAAGTCCCACTCAGGGGAAGTATCCAGCCCACTAGCTGTATCCAGTCCATGAAGACCCTCGCCAGAATCCTCTATCTCTCCTTCCTCCAATACCCGTTGGTATTCCTGCTCTTCTAAGAGACGGAGAGCACGCCTCCTAGAATGTAGCCTCTCTTCAATATGCGGCGTCGACATGGCATCAGCCGAATTCGAGGAACGACGCCGATCGCCGGATCCATCCGACGCCATGTCCGGTGCCACAGGCAGCTTCGACGCCGAGGTAGGAGCTGGATACAGAGAGGCGCGTCTCGGAGTCTCCGATGGTCCTGTCGGAGTCAGTGGACGAAACTCCGAAGTTGACTGGATGGAAACCTCTGGGGCCGAAACCTCTGGGGCCACCGGAGCGAACACCGGAGTCGACACTGGCGCCGAGCCCACATTCCCTAAGGGGAGAAAGGGCATGAAGGGTGCTGGCCGTAGCAGCGCCGGAGCACCCAAGGTGAAAGCCAACGGCCCCGAAGGACCAGTTGGAGCACCTCCTGGAGCCATCTGCTGAAAGAAGGTATACATTGCATTCAGAAATGCGGTATTATCAGCTCCAGGGGCAGGAAAAGCCAGATACTGGGGTGCCTGGATCGAAGGCGACCCCGACGCCAGCCTCGACGTCTGCGACGCCGGAGAGAACACCTGAGACTGCGGCACTTCAATCACTGAAGATGTCTGCCCAGGCGAAGTCGGCGAAGCCGGAGAAGGCAACGACGTCGATGGATGTGGAGTGACTGTGGGACTGACCTCCCAAGTCTTACGACACCGAGCCGAAGGTGACCTCGATCGAGACCTCTGGTTGGAACGGCGCCGGGAATCCCTACGGCGCCGGGAATCTCGATGGCGCCGATGAGTCTTCGGCGAGGAGGACTTCCTATGATGCTTCTTCTCCTTCCTCTTTGACTTTGCCATGAAGAGTTTAGCCTCTCACTCTTTTATGGCCTTGGGATTCATGTGTTGGCATGATTCACATGTTGCGACGTCGTGGTCGGAGCTTAAGCACCATAAACAGTCCGAGTGCGGGTCCGTAACGGACATCTTGCCCCCACACTCCCGACAGGGCTTAAAACCAGACTTCCTCTGAGACATAGTAACTCTCAGATAAAATCACGCAGCCGAAAAACACACTGTAACTTCGAAAGCAACAGTAGCTCCCTCGAAGATAACCGTTTCGAATGCACGGAAAAAAGGGAACTGACGTCGGCACGTCGGCGAGGACCTCTTATTGCCTGTATGACGTCAGACGGCGTCGCGTGGGCTAGAGTGACGTCCTCGTCGACGTGCAGAGACTAGGAAGAAGATTTCCGTTGAATGCTGGCGCCATGGGAGTATTCATCAGGTGAGGAATCCACAGGTAGTTGTATCCATCAGAAATCACTGACACAGAGGGATCCAGTGGCCCGGAGGAGACACCAGATCTACATCATCATCACTGGATTCTTCCTCCAGTGGCCACTACCTAGTGGTGGCAGACCCATCAGAACATAATCCAGTACCATCCTTGTCCGCCACCCCCAGTTCTATTGCCACCCTCCCTGTTGCTCCTCATCCATTGGCTGTGCCCGCTCACCCAAGAGGGTGGGAGGCTCCTTTACCACAGGCAACTCCGCCCCGACCCTGTTACCCCTGCTGTCCTGAGTAAGGAGGCTATTGACCTCCTGAGGAGTATCTCTGTGGCTCAGATTGCCATTTTGAATGCTATCTAGGTGTTGACCAGCCAACGTCAGCAGACCAATGCTTTCCTGGAAGGCATTCATATTGCCATGTCTGGCCTACAGAGATCGTTTCAGACTCTGGCCTCCTCGCTGTTGGCAGCCAGTCATCCTCCCCAATCCACACCCTCTCCACCTCCTTTTTCCCCCAATCGAAAACACCCATTCCCCTACCTATCCCAAGCCCACAGACACATGTGCATGCACCCACCTCAACACACACATGCAGCACACATAAACACAAACACAACAAAACACACTGGCATGCAAACTCTCAACATACACCCATACACACAACATCAGTCACTGCTTCTTCAGACACTCCCACCACCCCCACAAGCCCACACACTGCATCAAGCATACCCACAGACACCACAACAACAAGCACTGACAAACCCACCACACCCACCACAGCCACAGACACCACACCAACAGACACAGACATCCACCACACCCACCATACCTGCAGACTCCACCCCAACAGACACAGACATCCACAACATCCACCATATCAGCAGACACCACCCCCACAGACACACAAATATCCACCACTACAAGCATCTCTGCAGACACCACCCCAGCAGACACACACACGCTGACCACTCTCACATCACCCACCACCTCCACCTCCCAGCCCCCCAAGACACGCAAATGCCCACATTCACACACACAACAGACACCACCCAAACATAAGCATATCTCACACATGCACACACCCAAGACATCAGCACTGACACACCACACAATCATACCCTCAAGCTCCAAATCCCCAGCCTCTTTTGATGACTGTCTCTCTGTTCAAAAGGAAAGTTTCCTTTTTGAACTTGCCCTTTCCCTTGTTCCCTCCACCACCCATCCCAAACCCAAGAGACCCCAACCCACATCCCAACGCATCCCTTCCACATCCAAGTCCTCCCCTCTCACAACTACCCTCCCCTCTCTGGGAGGCACCTTTACCCCTCCCTCCAAGTAGAAGCCCACCTCTACTAAGAAACAGTCCACCCCTCGCAAACCTAAACCCATCCATCCCAACTCTGATCCCCCCTAGGATAATCATTGAGGTACCTGCATGCCTACTTGATGCCCTTTCCTGTGGAGATTCCTTGGTAGTAATAGGAGTCAAGTGTGGGCACAGTGCTGTGCACTGACAATCTCATATACTGGCCTTTGATCTTTTGCACTTTGTTTCAAATAAATCCAAACAGTTGTGCTTTGGGGTACACATGTATCCTGCAATTGCGTTTCTACCTTTATGTTGTTACTGAGTAGCTTGTGTTGTATGCCTACCCTGATTTCTGAACCATATGTTGTTTTTTTTAATATCTGACTTTGTGGGCAGTGCTGGTGTCACTCAACACAAAGGTAGATGTTGACTGTGTAGATATGTATCTGTTAATGCAGTTGGGGTGTCATTGCATTATGTTATATTTGGTATGGTAAGTACTTCATCTTGTGTTGGCCAATGTCAGCATGTATAGAATTAGACTTGTCCCCCTTATATGGATTAAATATTTGTCTTATGTATGGGAGCTCATGTTTTGTTTGTGCAGACATGTAGGGTGTTCAATTGTGCTAGCTTCCTTTGCATTTGACTGAGCATGTGTACATTTTGCTGTGTGTACCTTGCAGCTACTTCATCTAGATGTCTGGCCCATGCTGTTGTTGTTGTATGTGCTTTCTTGACTTGCACTTCCACATTCTGCAGATAGGCATGTCACTTGGCTCTAGTATTGTTTGTCCTTGAGATACCTGAAGGGCCAGTTCCTGTGCCAAAGTTGTCTTAGGGGCATGTGCAAAGTGATATTTGTCCCAGTGCAGCATCCTTCCCTGGGAGGTCCTGATGCCTACATCCCTGTTGTGCAGGTATTTTTTGAATAGTGATCTTTGGATATTTGTAGCTCTGGCTATTGTGCATCCCAATGTCCTTTTATTGTGTTGCAATGTGGGAGATGTGTGGTTCCATCACAGGGCTATTTAATGGGAGTGATGCTTGTGTTCTTTGACACATCCATATATATGTGTGTTGAATCTGATGACTGTCCATGGCATGTGAGGGTGTCAGTTGTATTTGTAGATGTGATATTGATGTGGTGTTGCTGTTGTGTGACACAATGTTGTGTACACTTGACTGTTCCTGTGCCTAAGATTTGTAGAAGTATGTTTTTGTGTATTGTCGTGGGGCAGTGTGCGTGACCGGCCTAAAGGGGGTGTTTTGTGGTTGTGAATGGGTCTTTCTTTGTGAATGACTCTGACTGTGTACACTATGATAAGTGTACTTGGTGCCCGTAGCGTGACCCCCATATCATGTGAATGACAGAGCGACAATCTGGTGTTGAGCTTAATGACACAGGTAGGTTGTGTGTACTTACGGTTGTTTGCTTCCTCAGTGGCATGGATTTTGAGCACCTTCGATGAGCAGCAGCAGTGGCAGAATGTGTGTGAAGGGCTCCACAGCAGCATAGGATGTTTAAAGCTGCCTGCAAGTGAATTGCTTCCTTTATACTCTCCGTTTCCGCCTTCTGGGAGGTGATGGTTGGACTGCCACGGTCATATTGGTGGTGTGCAATCTCATAATGTGTGCGTCAAAAACCCTGTCTCCTCTGGCCTGTTTGTGCTGCCTCATGACTGTGGCGGTCTGCACTGCCGGTGGGTCTGCGAAGGCCATAGCCCCGAGTGACTTGAAATACAGTGACCCGACCACCAATTTGATGGGGGTTGGACTGCCACCATTGCGGTAAATGGACCCCCAAACTCGTAATGAGGTCCATAGTATCCCATGGTGCCCAGAATTCTATTACGAAACCAGAGGTGCATGCTCAGCCAAATGAATCAGTGAAGAAATTTGATGGTTTATATAATGGTCTGGTGGAAACTGAGGTAATTAATTCCATCTGTGAAATTTATTCATACAGATATGTTTTTGAATCAGAAAATGCAGCCTGTTTTTTCACTTCGGGACACACTGATGGCTATCAAAGCTCAAAAAAAGGACAAAGCTCTTGGCAGAAATAAAATTCCTTCAAATCTCTTTTTATCTGAACCATAAATATGGTCCCCATATATAAATACTACGTTTAATTTAATTGTTAAATGGGCACTGCTACCAGATTCCTGGAGGGGATCTGAGATAGTGCCAATGTACAAAATAGGCAGTCACATTGATCCTAACTATTTATTGTCAAATTAACTTGCTAGATGACTTGCAAAAATATTCTGCTCACAGGTGCTGGAGAAATTTACATTGTGAAAGACAATAATAGCATTTTAAGTGAGTTTTAAGCGGGGTTCAGGCCGAAGCCTAGCACAGTTGATCAGGTCTGTCACTTTGTTTTAGTAAAGCTGAAGACCATTGACATTGCAAGAGGCAGCATTTACATCACGTTTGTTGCCTTTGTTGACCTAAGAGTAGCCTTTGATAAGGTACCAACAGCAAAGTTGTGAGAGATTATGTCTACATTGGGAATTCCCGATGATGTATTAATTGTAATTACACATAATTTTATCCAAGTGAGGTGGGGCCTCAATGGAGAGTTGACGGAAAAAAATAATGTAAAAAAGAATGCTCACCAAGGCTGTTCTTTGGCACCCACCCTTTTTCTTCTCTTCATCAATGGGAGCTCTCATTATCTAGCAATGTGCGAGATAATTCATCTGTTTTGGCATGTAAGAAGATGCCTGCCTTACTGTTTGCAGATGACACCTTACTTAGCTCCCACATCCAGAAAGGCTTAGAAACCTTTCTCCAGCACAGCCACAGCCCGGCCAAATACTATGCATCAGGGGTTAGACTAGCACATTTGCATTTCAGTGCTGGTGTCTGCATCACCGCAGTAAAATGCATTAGCCATGCTTTTATGGAGCTCCTCCAGACTGTGGAGCTCATGAGGTACTCCACTCAATAAAATCAACCCGTAAGCAGTGCTGGTTATACACTGCCATGGCGCTCTTCTTCTCCATACAATTTACAGCTGACCTGTGGGCATTCGTGTTGCTATGGAGATCCATGGATAGCATTTTGGATGGATAGATTGTTCCTCCGCCACATGCAAATGAAATTATGGCTCTGATTGGGCCTGGCCTTTCGGGGAGAAACACGGACATGTAACACCAGCAGGATTGTTCTGCCAGAGTTAAGGTGAATGGGAGTAATATTTTTTGTTTTATAAATCAGAGAAACAGCAAGCGCCAGGTCCAGTCTCACGGGATCTGGTGCCTTCTGCTGTTTTAGAAACTAAGGGCCAGATGTATCAAAGGTAAATTCCACCATTTGCAAATGCAAAATAGCCTTTGACAATGTATGGCACAGGAAATACCAAGGTTTAGCTGAGTGTACCCCCAGAGGCCTTTGTGGGCAGAAAAACTTGTGAATGGTCAAGATGCAACGAGATCTGGTGGTAGCCAGATCAGAAGTCCATCTTCAAGAATCACTTCAAGCCAGAGTTCCCCTATGATGTAATCTATGGTCTAAGTTAAATGCCTTTTTATTCTTGATGAGCAGGTTCACCAAAATCATGTCCACACAGATGCATACCGCATCTGGTTGCCTTGACTTCTTGGCAACCACAATGCGGGATATCCAGGGTGTGGGACCGGTTACCTGTTTGATGATGACTCACTGTTCGCTTGACTTTGGGGTGGAGTTGGAAGGCTATTCGTCTATGTCTGAGTGCTACAGGGGTGACCGGGTCATCGATATGTAAGTGAAGGGGGAGGCCCACTAGGCACCCTATGCCTTCGAAGAGTGGTGCAAACTTGTTTATCAACTCCTCCAGATTGAAGATGTTGATCCTGAATGCAAACTATATTAGGTTCAGGTTCTGGGTGGTCTGGAAGCTGAGTAGGAAGCCTGACCATTCTTGGAACTCATACAGCTTGGATGTTTGGCTTGTAGTGTTGTGGGTGATGTCTGTCATGAATATGCCTGCCAACTGTAGTGGTTGGAGGTCGCCAAAAGTCTATTCTTGCACTCTGGTTGCTCAGAGGGCAGGTGGATTTTCTAGGCTCTGGTACACCTCTGCATCCTGCAGCCGTAGGAGGCTCAGGTGTCTATGAGAACTGAGATGGGTTGTCCATGCGCTGCCACTTGGCATGTGGGTAGCTTCCGATGAGTACTTCCACTGGAGTCAACTGTTCTCACAATATGGACAACTTCATGGTCATCATCATCCAGGTCACTGTCTGAGGATGTTTTGGGGAGAGTTGTGACTGCTTTGACTGACTTTTTTGAGCTGGTTGACACAGGCCTGGGTGCACAGCAACACATTTTGATGAAATGGTTTATTTTGCCACAGGTATTGCAATTCTTCCCATGGGCTGGGCAGTTGCTTAAATGCGGGTGGGCGCTACCACACTATCTGCAAAATCTGCTTCCGGACTTTGATTTAGGGCACTCCATCCTGGGTTTGCCAGTTCCTTTATGGCTAGCGTTGACAGGTTCACTTTTGATAGAGGTGGTTGTCACGCGCTCCATGTGTGCTGCACGTGCTTTTAACAGTTCTTTGGATCGCCACAGGGCGAGAATGTCCCTCATGCTCATGTACAGTTCACCTGATTATTCGACTACACAAGCACACCTAACATGGATTTATGGGCTGGTGTCAGGTAAAGGGGGCGTGGGGACATAGATCTTCCTTTGGAGGGAATGGGGGCAAATACAAACCAGCAATCAAATGGGGGTGCACCGGGGGGTCATTCACGGCAAAAAACATTTTGGGAGGAGAGAGGGGACTATTAACAAAGAAGCAGCAGATGGGCTGATGATAAAGGAACCCCCTATTTAAATATATACTAGGGACTTCCTGATAGAAGAGGCTGATGAGGAGTGAGACCCCTGGCTGGGGAGATGGAATTGGTGCCAAGATACAGTACAGGTGGCACAAGGCGGTTTGGAGGATGGTGGCCCTCTGGGGCAAGGTGAAGGCAAGATGAAGGCAGAACATACGATTCTTCAATTTTGCAGGTCAGCGGTCGGACTTGTCTTGACTCGGCTGAGCTGGGGATGGCTACAATGCGCAGAGACAAAGAGAAGGCTGGGCCAAGCACAGCTCGCTGGACACCGATAGGGGATCCTGGTGCAGCCAACTTAAGTAGGTCCAAGAAGGCTCAGAGTAATGCATAATAACCAGATGCATAAGTTAAGAGATTCCAAAGCCACATATGAGTTGTTAGAGGATATTAAGAGCATGAGGGGAGAGAAAAGCAAGGATTAGTTGCTATGAGGATAGGAAATGCCCGTAGAGCCAAAGGTTCACTCTAAAATTGGGCTTACAGCTGTCCACAATGCAGAGGGGGTTCTCCATGGGGTAGGAAGGGAGGATGGATAGGCCAGGGGGGATCACAATGGTGGGGGAAGGGGAGATATTGGGTGGGGCGCACAGGGTGGAAATTATAGAGAAAAAATCCTCAGTCACCGCAGTTAAGTTTACTTCAACTGGAGGAGAGGGATAGCTCTGAGGGGTGCCAAGGGGAGAAGAGCACCACAATTCAGATTATGTCATGGAACGTCAATGGTTTGAGAACTAGGGGGAGAAGTGATAGGATCTTGCAGTATTTGAGAGATTCCCCAGCACAGATTCTGATTTTGCAAGAAACACATTTAACCAAGGCTGAATGCTCAAAGTTATTTAAGACACATAAATGGGTTCATGAGTGTGTGTATGTACTGTCCACAATTTTAATACCAAGGGAGTAGCTATTTTGCTTAAAAGGCAGGCCAATTCTGAGATAATAGAGACAGAGTCAGACTTGCCAGGAAGATGGACCATAGTTGAGCAACAGATTAGTGGCAGGAGGATTACTTTGGTGGGGTTTTATGGCCCTAATTGTGACAATACAGAGCCTTTCAGAAAGATGTTCTCTCAGCTATTGGATTTTCCAGATCCAATTATTATGGCTGGGGACTTTAATGTGGTCCTAGATGACAAATTAGACAGATCAACTAAGTGCAGATCTGTGGGTAGGCCTAAATCTCTACAATACTTAAGAGAGATGATGAGGGAACTCAGGCTGTGTGACATTTAGAGGTTGAAAGTAGGGCTGAGGAAGGGTTTTTCCTACAATACAAAAAAAATTTTCATGCCTCGAGGATAGATTAATTCCTAGTATTTCGGATGTTGTGTGATATAGTCGAGGACATAGTCTACTTGCCAGTCCATCTATCGACCACAAGACAGTAGTTTTTAGAATGAACTTAGCCCAGGATACAGGAAGTAGGAGATGGACTTTATACCACATGCTACTGTTAGATAGCGAGGTTGTTTCCAAACTATAGGCAGAAGCCGAGGAGTTTTTCAAGATAAATCCGGGGCGGCTCCAATATCGGTGGTATGGGATACTTTTAAAGCAGCCATCAGAGGGAAAATCATGAGTCTAGCGAGTTATAGAAATAAACAGTATCGGAACAAAACTGGTCACATAGAACAAGAAATGATAAGCTGTGAGAATCAATTAACAAACATCATAGAGGGGCCAGGAAAGGAGGTTCTGAGCAACAAGCTGGGTGACCTGAGGCAGCAGCTAGGGGATATATTACAAGACAAAGTGATTAGAAGGTGGGAAGCGAGTAGACTGGCTCATTTTGAGTATGGAGAAAGTGCGGGGAAGCTGCTGGCCTGGAAGAGCAAGACTGCCAAAGTGTGAAATTAGATAAAAGAAATTGAGCTAAATCTCCCGGGGTGAAGAACCACGAATAGTAAGGATATAGAGAATGCCTTTCAGAACTTTTATGCACAATTATATTCAGAAGAGTCAGAGGTGGAGGAGGAAGAGGTGGGCACTTGGTTAGGGCAAGATACTCTTCCGAGTCTCACACAAGACAAGCAGATGACATTGAAGAACAGATTTCCCCGGGGGAAATAAGGGCAGTTTTGAAAGGATGTAAGGGAGGGAAAGCAGCAGGCCTAGACGGTATTCCAGTTGAGTTCTACAAGATCTTGGGGAATCAGTCATACCAGGTATGTCAGAATTGTTTGAAGGAATCTTTGGGAATGGGACACATATTCTGGCCTTATGGAATGAGGCCATTATCTCACTGATTCTGAAGCCTGATAAAAGCCCTGTGAGGTGTGAATCGTAAAGACCGATATCATTATTTAATAGTGAGTATAAGATCGTCGCCAACATTTTGATGGATAGACTAAGTGGAAAGATGAAATGTTTGATACATCCGTACCAGAAAGGTTTTATGTGAGGCAGATATTTACATGAACTAACGTTCAAAATAATCGGGCTGTAGATTTGGCCACTACTCAAGAAGCCCTTCTTGCTGTTATAGCCTTGGATGCCTTAAAGGCTTTTGATAGAGTGAACTGGGAATATTTAAGCACAATTCTGAAACTCTGTGACATGGGTGAAAAATTCTACAGGGCTGTTAAGCAAATTTATTGTGTTCCCTCGGCCAGGGTTCTGGTGAACGCTAACCTTACAAAGTCTTTTTAAGATCACTAAAGGCACCAGGCAAGGTTGTTTCCTATCTCCTTTGTTGTTTGACATGTATATGGAGCCCTTTGTGAGAAAGATAAGGCAGGACACCAGAATGACCCCTTTTAGATGTAAGGGGTGGGAGATGAAGGCTGTTTTATAAGCAGACAATCTGCTGGCATATACAACAGATCAAACTACATCTCTTCCCACACTTTTGGAGTTAGCAGAGAGTTTTGGTAAAGTATCCAGTTACCATGTGAATGCCAGGAAGACACAGATAATCTCCTGGAACCTGATGAAGGAACAAAGGCATGAAAAGAAGGAGATGAGATATCTAGGCATTCAGACCACACAGGACATCAAGCAACTTGCACTGATGAATCAAAAAAGGCTATTGGCAGAGTGCGGCAAATTAATGCAAAGTTTGGTACACCTCCCTTTGACAATCCTGGGAAGTCTTAATC
The DNA here is from genome assembly GCF_031143425.1 of Pleurodeles waltl. Taxonomy (NCBI): domain Eukaryota; kingdom Metazoa; phylum Chordata; class Amphibia; order Caudata; family Salamandridae; genus Pleurodeles; species Pleurodeles waltl. Next base: position 260,846,641 of record NC_090451.1, on the reverse strand, counting down.
CGGTTAAAATGGTGATTCTTCCTAAATTACATTTTTTAGACAACGCCATTCCATTACAACTGAACAAAGGATATTAAGGTAAAACTTTGCAAGCCCTAAACTCTTTTGTATGGGCATACAAGGACGCCAGAATTTCCTGGAAAATGTTGCAGAGGAGAAGAGAAAAGGGTCCTTACCATTGCCGTATTTGCAGTACTATGCTTGGATATTCCAACTTAGATCTTCAAGGATGCTTTTCACTCACCCGATGCCACAGCTATAGGGGGTATGTTTGAAAACGATGGTGGACACCGCAAAAGGGGCATCAAAGCATTTTTGTATACAAGTTTATAGATCCAAGGTTTTTTAAAAAGGGAAAACTGAAGGTATTGCAGGACCTCACCAGAAGCTGCTATCAGATAAGATCAGCAGCGAAGATTGCTTATTACTCTCAAAGGGCACCTTTGTGGGATTCACCAGGTACCCCAGAATGCCTGAAGGATGTGTTAGCCAGACCTATTAGGCAGGCCGGTATAGAGTATTAGGGGGACCTTTTTAGGGAAGGATCCCTACTTTCATGGGGTGAGCTACAGGAAAGAATGGGGGAACCCCCATTAGATTAAAATATATTCAGTTGGATGGCTGGTCTCGGAACACGCGAGTAGAGTTCGGATTGGGGAACCCCTTGGAAGATAAGCTAATTGGAGAATCCGATAGTCCTAAAAAAAAATATATATATATATCGGTCTTGCCCAGGGGTTTATTCTTTTCGAATAGAAGTGTGTGAAACGCTTTTGAGTATATTGAGGTGGGAAATTAGGATAAGCCTTCCCTTGATTATATTTGGGCAATCACAGGAATTTGAATTGGAGAGCAGGGAAGGGATAAATCTGTTCTTCTATTCTATTATCCTGGCGAGAAGAGAAATTTGTCGCAGATGGGTGTCTTCATACCCCCCTTGTTTAGGGAATGGCTAAATGCTCTCTTTTATGTGTCTAAATGGGATTTGGAAGTGGGAGAACCAAGTAAGAAAAAGGAGAAATTGTGGGCTCCCTTGGTGAAGTGGAGGGGAAACTTAGGGTGTTTATAGGGACTGGAGCTGGCCATAATTTTGATTTCCAATGATTATACACCTGCTTCTCTATAGTCACAACGCCTCCTCCCTCCCCCAACTTTTGGTGTGAGAGAATTGATCTCCTTCGCATAGGCTTTCTCCATATACAAGAGGGCATGAAAGGTTAAGGAATGGAGCTGGCCTGGAGTCTGAGGTAAATGAGGACAATAAAAAAAGAAAAAAAAGTTGGCTTTGTTGACTCTTACACTGGGAAGGTCGAGGGCAACACTCAGGCAAGGCAGCAGTATGAAAGGAAGGCTGCAGTCCGCAGACCAGTGTGGTGGGGTCTTAGCAGCCCCCCAGGCACTGGGTGCAGGCCCACATTTGGAGATATATCCTCATTCCCAGTACGGCATAGAGGAGGGTGCCTAAGTGAGGCTGGAGAAGAGGACTTGTTGGGTGTGTCCTTGGTGGACTATGGAGAGGTTAGCCCTGAGAAAGGTGAAGTGTGTGAGCGGGGAGATGGGAGGGGGTTTCGACTAATGATTTGTCAAGTGTTTTTCAGACACAGCAGGAAGTGGCAACAGAACAGAGGAGGCCACTGGCAAGGTGGAATGCAGCAACACGTGCACCATCTTTGGAGCCAATAAGGAGCCTTGGAAAGGGCATGGGCCCTGAATTGATAGCCACAGGTGTGGCTGCATGTTGTGATATGAGGGAAGGGGCAGATTGCACAAAGGTAATTTTGTTGCGGATGTGGGTGTAGGCACAGAGGTGGAACAGACCTCTGCGGCAGTGACAGAGTCAAAAGGGATGAGGCTTGAGGACAAAACGGGGCCTAGTGAAGGGGGCTCAGAGGCAACAGTCAGGTGAAGGGGATAGTAAAAAGGAGGGACAAGAGAATAAGGAATGAAGGTGAAACAATTACCATACATGGGTACAACCAAGTCTTTGGGGGCACATTTTATGCTGACCACAAAAGAAAAGATTTGGAACGTGGAGTATATAGAGGTGCTAAAACTACTAGACAGTGAGGTATGCTCAAATGAAAGGTTGACAGAAGAATATGAGTTAGCTAAGAGTCCGAAGATCCCATTAACTACAGAAAATTGGACAGCAGCATTCCTAATTTACACCAGTGTCTATTGCAAAAAGTTTCCAGAGCACTGAGTGCCCATGTTTAAGTACATGGAAGTTATTTGAATGGCCCAACTAACATTTGGGGGTTACGCATGAGCCCAATACAAAGAAGAATCCTGGGCACTAAACATGGGACCCAGAATCAAAGTGGGGGAAATTAGATTCTGACCTCTAGCAACACAACATGGGCCCTGCAAAATTTGGTAAAACAATATTTCAATCAAGCAGCCGCCCTATAGTATAAAATCACTTTCGAGGGTGACTCACCTTTTTAGTGGTGGGACAATTTCCAAAGCAGGAGGAAGGACGTAAAGGAGCATGCTGGAATTTTAAAAAGGTTTCATGCACCAGGGAATATTGTTGGTTCAGGCAATGCTCTTCGGGGAAGCACACGGTCATCCACTGCTTAAGCGGGGCTACCTGCTATTAGGGGACAAACACAGGACACTAGCAACAGCACAGTAAACCTCAGAACAATCAGCAGCAACATCAGCAGTTTAATAATAGGGGAGGTAGGGGGATGCAAGGGCCTAATCCAAAAGACTCTTATGCCAATTAAATTGGAGAAGTTGGAATAATGGTTGGATTTCTATGATGGATCACATGAGGCACGACTTTTGAGAGGTGGCTTTAGATAGGGTTTTAGACTGGGTTACAAGGGCCCCAGGGAGCAGAGATGGGCAGACAACTTGTGCCCCACAGAAGAACACAAATAGGCAGTGAAGGAAAAACTGGACAAAGAAATTGCAGAAGGGAGGATGGCTGGCCAGTTTGAGAATTGGCCTATGGACAATCGAATTGTCTCCCCTATAGGTGTTGTACCCAAAAAAAGGAACAGGGCCATTTTCCCTTAATTCAACATTTGTCCTGGCTTGAAGGAAGCTCAGAGAATGACTTTATCCAAGATTAAAGGGTGACAGTATCTTACTCATTAGTGGATGTGCTCATGTCCTTAGTGGTGGCAGCGGGCAGAGAAGCTCAGTTAGCAAAATGTGACATAAAGTTGGTATTCAGGTTACTCCCAGTATACCTGGATGATTTCCAGCTCTTGAGAATGCATTTTGATGGAAAGTGGTATGTAGACATGGCATTGCTAACGAACTTCTCAATCTCCTTTGCAATTTTTTGAGTGCTTCAGTTTCTTCCTACAGTGGTTGTTCACATGGCAGACAGGTCATAGTATGGTGACCCATTACATTGATGATTTCCTGTTTGTGGGGGTGCATGGCTCAGTGGACTGCCAACAAGAATTTATGAGATTCCAGGAGCTCATGGGTGAGCGAAGGGTACTACTGACACCTGAGAAAACAAAGGGTCCCAGCTAAGTGCTGTCTTTTCTGGGTCTAGAATTGGATGCTAACAGGATGGAAGCGAGGCTACTCAGAGACAAAAAAGGACCTATGCAAGTTTTGTTGGGCACCATGTTAGCAAGAGAAAAAGTGCAGGTGAGGGAAGTACAAGCCCTATTGGGCCATCTAAATTTCACTTGCAGATTGGTCAGGATGGGAACAACTTTCTGCAGGAGGTTGGGTCTAGCACTAACAGAAGGCAATCTACCACACTATCATGCATGCCTGTCAGCTGGGTTAAAGGAGGGCCTTAGGATGTGGTCTTTCTTTTTGGACAAGTTTAATGGCATTCCAATGTCTAGACAGGAGGACCTAGATTGGGACATTCTCTTATGCAGCTGGTGGTTTGGGCTTCAGTCTGTATTGGAAAGGCAAGTGGTGCACAGAAGAGTGGTAGGAGCACTGGAATGCAGGTGGCAGAATCATTGCATTTCTGAAACTTTTTTCCCCTTGTGGTGGCCATTTCACTTTGAGGGGAACAGTTGGCGCATAGGAATGTCCTATTCAGGGTGGATAACTTGGTGGTGGTGTATCAGGCAATCAGCCAGGGATGAGCAGGTCTTGAGGTTTTTGTGAGTTTTTGTACTGGATTGTTTGTGATATCGCATCTCTTTCAAAGCGCCCCATGACCCGGGGGTGGAGAATGGCATTGCGGATGCTCTGACTCATTACCAGTGAAAGAGATTCCTTGGGCTGCCCAAGAAGGCAGATAGATGCAGGACGCAAATACCAGCAAAGCTGTGGTCAGTAGGCAACAAATGATGGTACTGCTGGTTTTAGGCTTGAATCTACTAAGAGAGCATACAGACAGGCTTGGCTGGTGTTCTTGAATTCAGTGCAACGTGTTGGTCGCCGGGCTGGCACAGGATGGAAGACATAGTGCAATTTATCTTGGACCTGATGGATAAAGGGCTGTCGAGGGTGACCATAGAAGGGAAACTAGTGGCAATTGGCTTTATGGGTAAACTTGTGGGAATATGCCCTATAGGCTGGTGAGTTGGGAGACAGGATGCCTGAAGGGTTGGCCCAGGAACAAGGGCACAGGGAGAGACCCAGGCAGCCACATACTTGGGGACTGTTTGGCCAAGTCGTATATCATCTGCCCCAGTTATGCAGGAGGAGGGTAGAGATACTTATCTTCTCCACATTAATGTCTTAGGTGTTTTTCTGGGCTTTTACAGTGTTTGAGTTATTGGGTGGTGAAGGGAAGGAAGTGTTGAGGTGGGAGGACATTTCCAGGAGGGAGGACAGGTTATTAGTGAGGCTGCACACTTCAATGACTGACTAGGGATGTGGGTAAGAATGTCAGCTTGAAGGCAATCCCAGATTTGGATCTGTACCCGGTATTGTGGGGCGACAGATGGGTGGCCCAGCGCTAGATGGTGGGGGTACATTTTTTAACACCACTCTGGGTCTAAATTGTCTGCTTTCAAACTTCTTTCTGTATTGCTCCTACATAGGAGCAGCTACAGAGGCAGGTTACAAGGCTAGTCCAGGGAAGGCAACATGCATTTGGGAAGATATGTATGCACACCACAGAGGGAGATCTGTGCACAGAGCTTAAGGAATAGCAGATACTTACAGTCTTTTCTGCTTTAGGTTCAGTGGCAGGGCCGTCAGGGGTGGAGGTTTCCATCTGGGTTGTAGGACACTCATTTGTCAAATGGGGGAAGCGCCGGGTGGCCCAGAGGGGCACAGGGGTTAATTTGGGTTTTGACAAGCACCTGTTTTCTTTCATAAGGAAGGGATATGGGCGACTGAGATGAAGAGAGCTTATCACATGCCTTAATTCTATGATGGTCAGGGTAAGGTGCCCACACATTTTGGTAATACATCTTGGGGAGAATTACCTGGTTACAAAGAAGCGTGTGGTGCTCATGAGGGCAATGAAGCATGATCTAAGACAGTTGAAGGCCAGCTGGCCGGGTTGTTTTGTCCTTTGGGCTAAATTTGTGCCAAGCAGGCACTGGAGGGGTGCTGTGAACTCGGCTGCAGTGGACAGGGCCCACAAGAAAGTTAATAGAGAAATGATCCATTTCTGCATGAAGTTGGGGTTTGGTTGCATTTGCCATTCAGACACAAAATACAACAGTGTGGAGTTTTTCAGATCTGACTGGGTGCATCTGTCAAGGATAGGCATGGGACTTTATCTGTTGGAAGTGAAGGATGTAGTGGCATGTGTTTTGAGTTTCAGTAGATGAGCAGTGGTACGTCAGCACCTAGGAGGAGGGGCCAGTCAAAGTCAGGGTGTGTCTTTTACTGGGTGGCAGTGACCTGGAAAGTTTTCCAGGAGGTTTACTGAATTCAAGGTGACATTTCCAGTGGGTAGCATAAGGAAGGGAAGGTAGACAAAGAGTTAAGTTTAAGAAATTGGGTGTTTAAGTTAAACCCTGTAGTGTTAAAATGGAGGGGTAGACTAAAGTTGTTAAGGTTGAAAGAGTTGAAATTGTATTAAAATTCAGGGTGGGTGGGATATTGGTGGGAGGGGCAGTAGGGGAGGGACATAGGGGTTTTGGATAGTTTACTGACTGTTCAGTGAGGTTGTAGTTTTGTAAGGTAGATTTTCCCCAGGTTTATGTTATCTTTGAGCACCTGTCTCAATAAAGCAGCCTTTTCCACACTTGTGAGGTAGTTGGTGGTTTTTGCCTGCACCTATATCTCCCAAACTGGATTTAGGTGGCCAATGAATTAATACTTCACAGCGAGGAGGGATCATGCTGCCTGTGACTTTTCACGCTGACCAGAGTTTGGAGCAGAAAATAGGCTGGGCACCAAAATAAAAATGGTATGGGTACCCCGATTAGAGAAAATGTTTGTTATAAAGTGACCAGACCCATGTTTGTAAAGCGTGGCAGGTTTCAAATTGTAATGTCACAGTATGCACCTATTTTGCAAGGAATGGAAGAGTGTATGCATTTGAACTTATTATAGTCAATGCCTGCTTTAATAACAGGAAGATTAACAGTGGAAACAGGCCCAGCAGGCCACAAATGAGGCCCACAAATAACCCAAAGTAATAGCGCACACAATGACCTGCCAAACCAGACCTCCCCTGTCCAACCTGGCCAGAGAACACACAGCTCAAATGGTGAAGCACTGACCCGACAAGTTAAACACAATAGATGGGAAATGCATTATTTTACATTAATGTTACGAAACCTTCAATTAGTTAAAGCAATCCCTGAATTTTTTCCTAGTTGGATCAGTCTGGATTGTGATTTATGTATGATAATGCTACAGGGTCCCAATATGCGACTGAAAGTACTGTGAATATGCACATTGCTATCCAATTATATAATGGACACTATAACATAAGCTGCTGCAAAATGTGCAGAGATTTAGCTCAATTATAAAGGCAGGGTTAACCTTTCACTCCAAGGTTTCGCAGCAATTTCAAGATATTGTTAGACCTCCTTATTAAGTCCTTTCCCAGCATGGACGTAATGGTTACGTCCTTGGCTGTGGCGCGGAGGTGCCAAGGACGTAACCATTACGTCCATGGACTGGCTCATGGGGGGAGCACTAGCACTCCCCCCATGAGCCTCCCATCCCCTCCCATGGTCAGGGATGGAAGGAGAATCACTTCCCCTTCTGCTCCTGACACCTCCCCGACCCCACCCAATGACTTCTGATGATGTCAGCACGAGACCGCACACTGAACTCATCAGAGGCCGCCCAATCGTGCTGAAAGCTGATTGGAAGAGAAATGCTTTGCATTTCTCTTCCGATCCTGGGGCTGGGGCGACACAGAGACATGAAAGGAATGGAAAGGTCTTTCCTTTTATGTCTGTGAGCATTTCTGCAGCCCAACCGTGAAGTGATTGGGCTGCAGAAATGCCCACTAGACACCAGGGATTTTGTGTTTGTTTGTGTTTTTTTTTGCATAGATGCATAAGGGGAGCGGCCCCTTTGGCAAGGGCCGCTCCCTAGGGGGGCAAGATATTATTAGACCTTTTCTGCCCCCCTGGGGTCAGATCGGCATATTTTAAAGCCACTAGACACCAGGGAAATTTTTTTTTTACATAATAAATGAAGGAGGAGCGACCCCTTGAGCAAGGGTCTGTCCCCTGGGGGTTTTTATTAGGTCTTTTCTGCAGATCGGCCTATTTTAATTAAGCCGATCTGCCACTAGACAGCAGGGATTTTTTTTTAATGTTTACAATGATGGGGAGTGACCCCTGGGGGCAATTTTTTATTAGGCCATTTCTGCCCCCCGGGGGCAGATTGGCCCATTTTAATTAGGCCAATCTGCCCCCAAGGGGGGCAGAAATCACTAGACAACTGGGATTTTTTTCAACGTCAGTTTCACACAAGATGAGTGACCCCTTAGGCAAGGGCCAGTTCCCTGGGGGGCAAATTTATTTTAGGCCACTTCTGCCCCCCTTGGGGGCAGATCAACCTATTTTTGTAAGGCCCATCTGCCCCCGGGCGGTAGAAAGCCCACCAGGGAAGATATTTTTTTTTTAATAAGAGGGTGGAGGTATGTCCATACCCCCACCCCAAATAAGTGGGGACAAAGTTGTTCTGCCCACCGTTAGGCAGATGGGGCAAATACCCCTGATTCACTCCCCGGGGCGGGGGTGGCAGAAAGCCTACTAGATGCCAGGGAATTTTAAAAAAAATTGTGGGGTGGTGGCTACTAACCAGTATAGGCATGGTTATGCCCCCAACCAAACTGAAAGGGGTAACAGTTATTCAGCTCCCCCGCACACTAAAACATCTTATCCCATCCCATCCTCGCAGCTGCCAATCCCTCTCACCTCCCCTCTTAAGCTAGCTGCAGGGCAGAGTAGTTAGCGAAATTTGACCCTGCTCCTGCAGGCAGGTCGCTTCCCTCCTCTCCGCCGCTGAACCCGGCTGCCAGATTTACCTGCTTGTTTTTTCAGATCCACTCCTTCTTTCCCCGGCTCTCCCTCGCCGCGGCCTCCCCGTGGCCCCGCCCCCCCTCCCTCCACCTCAACTCTCTGGTCCGCTCCTTTTTCCTTTTTCCCACCTTGAGCCCCGCTCCCCCACCCCTCGCCCTCTCATTGGGTAATCCACCCCATCCTCCCAGCTGCCACTCCCTCTCACCTCCCCTCTTATGCCAGTCGCAGCGCGGACACGCCGCTGGCGCGCCGAAGGCGTGCCAAAGGCATGCCCGCCTGCACCTGTCCACGCCAAGACTGCGCCCAGCGCCAGACCCCCTGGCCAACACGCCACCAATCACCATTACACTGACGACGAACTCCACGCCCTCAATCCAGGATGCTCCTCTATCAGCTTCCAGCCCACACCAACGCGCACCAGAGGACCCTTCTCCTGCAAAGCCTGCAACTTCACTTCACCTGCAACCTAACCTCCAAACACCATATCAAAACAACAGACAGACACCTAAGATGCATCCTGCTGAACACCTGCTCCGTCCACAAACATGCAATTGAACTCTGGGACCTACTGACCACATACTTGCCCGACATCGCATTCCTCACCGAAACCTGGATGAACTCAGCCTCGAAACCAGACATAGCCATAGCCATACCAGAAAACGACAAGATCACCAGAAGAGACCGCAGCAACAAACCAGGAGGAGGAATCGCCATAGTTCACAAAAACACCAGAAGAGTCTCCACCAACTCTGACGTCACCATCAAATCCGCCGCGCACCTCCACTTCAGAATCCACATCAACGCCAACAACACACTCAGAGGAAGACTGGTCTACAGACCCCCTGGCCCTAGACCGCAGTTCTGCGACAACATCGCCGACACCATCAGCTCCCAAGCCCTTGCCTCAATGGACTACATCCTCCTCAGCGACTTGAACTTCCACCTAGAAAATAACAACTATACCAACACAACCAACCTAATCGCCAACCTCGCCAACCTCAGCCTCAAGCAACTCGTCACTTCACCCATGCACTCTGCAGGCCACACACTCGATCCCATCTTCTCAGCCAGCAACCACGTCTCCTTCAGCCACCCCACCGAACTCAGCTGGACAGACCACCGATGCATCCACTTCTCCTATCAGAAGCCAGTCACTCACTACCACCGCACACAACCCCCTGACGCAACTGGAGCAAAATACCAACGGATCAACTGATCTCCACCCTCGCCCGGACCCCCCCCGGGACCCCAGACCCCAACACAGCCGCCACCAACCTGCATCGCTGGATAGAAGACTGCGCAAAAACACCCTCGCACCGCTCAAAAAAACCCCAAACACCCCCACAGAATCAAGGCCAGCTGGTTCACCCCAGACCTACAGGAATCCAAACGGCTATGTCGCAGAATGGAAAAAACCTGGCACCTTGAACCTACCAACTCCAACCACATCACCTTCAAGGATGCCCTACGCAAATATCACCAACTGATCCGCACCACCAAAAGGACCCACTTCAAAAACCGCATTGACACCAACGCTCACAACAGCAAAGAGCTCTTCAGCATCATCAAAGAGCTCTCCACCCCCAGGACCTGCTCCAACGAACCCCCGCCATCACAGGAGTTCTGCAACTCACTTGCAACCCACTTCAGTCGAAAGATAGAAGAAATCCACAACAGCTTCAACCCCCAGACACACCAGCTAACTACAAACACCTACGAACCCAACGCTCCAAGCAACGCCCACTTCCTCCACACCTGGACCCCCGTCAACATAGAAGACACAGCCAATGCCATGGCCCCCATCCACTCCATGTCACCATCGGACCCCTGCCCATACCATATCTTCAACAAAGCTAACACTATCATCGCTCCCCATCTCTGCAACACCATCAACAGCTTCTTTGAGTCAGCCACCTTCCCAGAGAGATGGAAGCATGCAGAAATCAGCACCCTGCTGAAGAAACCAAAGGCAGACCCTGACGACCCCAAGAACCACCGACTGATCTCCCTCCTCCTCTTCCCAGCCAAGATCATCAAAAAAATCGTGAACAGTCAACTATCCTGGTTCTTGGAAGACAGCAAGGTACTCAACACCTCCCAATCTGGATTCTGCAAAAATCACAGCATTGAGACCGCACTCTTCGCTGCCACAGACGACATCAGGACCATGCTCAACGAAGGAGAAACAGCAGCACTCCTCCTCCTGGACCTCTCCGCAGCTTTTGACACAGTATGTCATCACACTCTCTGCACACGCCTCCACAACGCTGGAATCCGCAACAAGGCACTGGATTGGATCTCGTATGCAGACGACACTCAGCTCATCCTCTCCCTCACGAAAGACCCTACAACTGCAAAGAACAACCTCCACAACGGACTTCACGCCATCTCCAGCTGGATGGAATCAAGCCACCTAAAGTTAAACACAGACAAGACAGAAATACTCATCTTTGGGACCAACCCCTCAGCATGGAACAACTCCTGGTGGCCCACCTCCCTAGGATCCGCACCCCCACCCACCACCAACGCACTCAACCTGGGCTTCATCTTGGATTCCACACTCAGCATGCCTCAGCAGGTCAATGCCATCTCCTCTTCCTGCTACAACACTCTCCGCTTGCCCCGCAAAATTTTCAAGTAGATTTCAAGTAGATTCCCATCGAAACCGGGAAAACTGTCACCCACGCGCAGGTCAGCAGCCGATTGGACTACGGAAATGCCCTATATGAAGGAATAACAAACAAACTCCAAATGAAGCTGCAAAGAATCCACAACGTGTCTGCCCGCCTCATTCTAGACGTCCCACGGCGCGACCACATCTCACCCCCACCTCAGAGACCTACACTGGCTACCAGTATCAAAGAGGATCACCTTCAAAGTCCTCGTCCACGCACACAAAGCCCTCCACAACACAGGTCCTGCCTACCTCAACGACAGACTCACCTTCCACCCCCCCACCCCCAACCTTCGCTCTGCCAACCTTGCCCTCGCCTACATCCCCTGCATCCGTCGCACCAGCGCCGGAGGAAGATCCTTCTCTCACCTAGCTGCCAAGACCTGGAACTCCCTACCGCTCCACCCAAGACCGCCTATCATTCAGGAAACGCCTCAAGACATGGCTTTTCGACCAGTAGCTCTCCCCCCCAGCGCATTGAGACCCTAATGGGTGAGTAGTGTGCTCTATAAATCCTTGATTGATTGATTGATTGATTGATCCCATGGCAAGCAAGAGGACATTTGATTATTTTGGGTTTTGGTTTTACATTTGAGCCATGAGAGCTTATCTAACTCTCAAAATCGTCCCACTTGGAATAGTGAGGGCTGTACTTTTTGGGCTTTGGGACGCTGCCATGTAGAAACATCTACAAGACCTAGACACATCTGAAAACTAAACATCTGGGTGAGTACAGTGTGGTGTGCTACAAATACATCCCACACTATTTTCTTACCCATAATGCCCTGCAAACCTCAAACTTTGCTTGAAATCACACATTTTTACCACATTTTTGGATGAAACCTTCCAGAATCTGCAGGAATCGACCAAATTCATTCCTACCACCCAGCATTGTTGCATCTATACTGATAAAAATTCTGCCCCACCTGCCAGCCTAAAACCGTTTTTTTCCAAACTTTCCTTTTGGACATGCTTTGATGCCCCCTCAATTTCAACCTGTTTTTGGCTCTTCCCTGTCATAGGCACTTGGCCCACCTACACAAGTGAGGTATCATTTTTATCGGGAGACTGAGGGGAACGTTGAGTGATAGAACATTTGTGCCAGTTCAGTGATCCCACACAGAAATGTGGGAAAAATGTGATTTTGTAGCTAAATTTGTGGTTTGCTGAGGATTCTGGGTAATAAAACAATGGGGGATCCATGCAAGTCACACCTCCCTGGACTCCCTTGGAGAAAAGGTTTGGTAGTTTTCGCTAGATGGGTGCTGACCCCAGGACCAAAAACACAGGTGCCCCCCGCAAAAACAGGTAGTTTTGTATTTGATAATTTTGATGTGTCCACGTAGTGTTTTGGGGCATTTCCTGTCACGGACACTAAGCCTACCCACAAAAGTGAGGTACCATTGTTATTGGGACACCTGGGGAAATGCTTGGTGGAAGGAAATTTCTGGCTCCTCTCAGATTCCAGAACATTCTATCACCGAAATATGAGGAAAAAGTATTTGTTTTGCCAAATTTTGAGGTTTGCCAAGGATTCTGAATAACAGAACCTGGTGAGAGCGCCACAAGTTACCCCATCCTAGGTTCCTCTAGGTGTCTAGTTTTCAGAAATGTCCAGGTTTGCTATGTTTTCCTAGGTGTCGGCTGAGCTAGAGGCCAAAATCCACAGCTAGGCACTTTGTAAAAAACATGTCTATTTTGTTTAGGAAAATGTGATGTGTCCATGTCGTGTTTTGGGGCATTTCCTGTTGCGGGCACTGGGCCCACCCACACTAGTGAGGTGCTATTTTTATCGGAAGACTTGGGAGAATGCTGGGTGGAAGGAAATTTGTGGCTCCTCTCAGATTCCAGAACTTTCCATCACCGAAATGTGAGGAAAAAGTGTTTTGTTTTGTCAAATTTTGAGGTTTGCAAAGGATTCTGAGTAACGCAAACTGGTGAGAGCCCCACAAGTCACCATATCTTGGATTTCCTTAGGTGTCTAGTTTAAAAAAATGCAGAGGTTGGTAGTTTTCCCTAGGTGCCGGCTGAGCTAGATACCCAAATCCACAGCTAGGTACTATGCAAAAAGCAGGTCTTTTTTCTTTGGAAAAATGTGATGTGTCCACGTTGTGTTTTGGGGCATTTCCTGCTGTGGGCACCAGGCTCACCCACACAAGTGAGGTACCATTTTTATCGGGAGACTTGGGGGGAATGCTAGGTGGAAGGAAGTTTGTGGCTTCTCTCAGATACCAGAACTTTCCATCACCGAAATATGAGGGAAAAGTGTTTTTTTGCCAAATTTAGAGGTTTGCAAAGGATTATGGCTAACAGAAGCTGGTGAAAACCCCACAAGTCACCTCATCCTGGATTTCCATAGGGGTCTAGTTTTCAAAAATGCACAGTTTGGTAGGTTTCCCTAGGTGCTGGCTGAGCTAGAGGCCAAATTCCACATCTAGGCACTTTGCAAAAAACACGTCAGATTTCAATGTAAAAATTTGATGTGTCCAAGTTGCGTTTCCTGTTACAGGCACTAGGCCTACCCACCCAAGTGAAGTACCATTTTTATCGGGAGACTTGGTGGAACACAGAACAGCAGAACAAGTGTTATTGCCCCTTGTCTTTCTCTACATTTTTTCCTTCCAAATATAAGACAGTGTGTAAAAAAGACGTCTATTTGAGAAATGCCCTGTAATTCACATGCTCGTATGGGGACCCCAGAATTCAGAGATGTGCAAATAACCACTGCTTCTCAACACCTTATCTTGTGCCCATTTGGGAAATACAAAGGTTTCCTTGGTACCTATTTTTCACTCTTTATATTTCACCAAATGAATTGCTGTATACCTGGTATACAATGAAAACACATTGCAAGTTGCAGCTCATTTATTGGCTTTGGGGACCTAGGGTTTTTGATGAACCTACAAGTCCTATATATCCTCGCAACTAGAAGAGTCCAGCAGACGTAACAGTATATTGCTTCTGAAAATCTGACATTGCAGGAAAAAGTTACAGAGTAAAAAGTGGAGAAAATGGCTGTTTTTTTTAACTCAATTTCAATATTTTATTTTTCCAGCTGTTATTTTCTGTAGGAAAACCTTGTAGTATCTACACAAATGACCCATTGCTGAATTTAGAATGTTGTCTACTTTTCAGAAATGTTTAGCTGTCCAGGATCCAGCACTGGGTTCACATTCATTTCTGTCACTAACTGGAAGGAGGCTAAATGCACAAAAAATAGAAAAAATGTGGTTTGTCCCAGTAAAATGCCAAAATTGTGTTGAAAAATGTGGTTTTCTGATTCAAGTCTGCCTGTTCCTGATAGCTGGGAGGATGGTGATTTTAGCAAACCCTTTGTTGATGCCATTTTCAGGGAAATATCACAAGCTTTCTTCTGCAGCCTTTGTTTCCCATTTTTATTTTTATTTTTTTAAACAACATTTTCACTGTATTTTGGCTAATCTCTTGGTCTCCTCCAGGGGAATTCACAAATACCTCTAGAATTCCTAGGATGCTGGTGAAAAAGGATTCAAATTTGGCGTGGGTAGCTTATGTGGACAAAACGTTGTAAGGGCCTAAGCGCAAACTACCCCAAATAGCCAAAAAAAGGCCTGGCACCTGAGGGGGAAAAGGCCTGGCAGTGAAGGGATTAACCAAAAGGGTGTAATTTCTGATATTTATCCCATTCCATTCTAAGTGTCACACATTCGGCTGTTGAATGTCACTCATAAGTTCACTTAAACACGAAAATGTCACAAATAAGTATCTGAAAACTTAGCAGCTATGCCAAGGGTGTTTCACCTTCAATGATTTACACGGTCTAGAAATAAACACAGAAGAAACAAAACTTGTGCCAATTAACCCACATAGAAAATTTAGAAGGAAAATAAAATTGGGTAACAATACCCTTGAAAAAGTAGTTGGGTTTGATTACTTGGATGGCAGGATATCTGATGAAAGGGAGGAACGCATACCTTTCTTTTGTACTGCATACAAGAAACCTGGGCAGACTTAGATTAAGCAGCTTTGGTAAATGAGGATAAGGCAATGCCATCTCATTCTACGAATATGCAAACTGGAAACCAGCTTGTGTGTTTCTAATTTCTAAGCACCGTCAAACAGTGTGGCATAGAAGGGCAAAAAACCTAAAACTGTGATTTTATGAGTTAACTCTTCCAAAGCACTATATAGATCGATTTTTATGTATTTTAAATTGAAGGATTTATCTGTAAATTTTAAAAGTTTTGTACTTTTGTGGTGATTTTATGTGTGGAGTTGTCGATGTATGTTTTGTATCCGAACTAACCATAAAGTAAAGTAAAGATATCGGACATCACCATAGCTCTCATCCAGGAAGAGGTGAAGATAGACACAATCGAAATAACAGTGTGCGGGGTAAACTATTTTAGCAGTAGAGTGTAATATGTTGTGCATTGAAATTTCTTTTGTGTTTAATGTACTTACTATTTTCTGTTTTGTTATCGCGTGTACTGTTTTCTTTTGATTCTGTGTTCTCGATCCATGCAGCGTAGTTTAACAATCCGTGTTCGAGATTCTAGTCGTGCTGTCCGTTGGTGACAGACTCTCGACTCGGATGGTTGTGGCTCTTGCTGTCGTGGGTCCCATGTCTACTAATAAATCAACTTCAACTGAAGAGTACTCTGAAGTGCCCTGGTGCGTTATTTTCCTGTTGGCAGAGTTTCGCCCCTTAATCTACATAGAGGTCAAACAGCTCAACTCCTTGGAAGCCTTTTATCCCAAATAATGAGAGTACCATAAGGGCAGCAAAGTATCAAAAGCCACATCAAAGCTTTTGGACCCTACTAACACTAAAATGCAAGTATACAAATTGGGGACAGGAGGATGCAGTTCAAGCACAACTTCTACAGGAGGCACAGTCTACTGTTAGAGTGCTGGATTGCATCAGACAGGTCTACGTAAATCAAAGATATTGTTTCCGAGGTGTTGCAGTACGTAATAAAGATGTGTCTGTTCCAATCCAAACTAGCCATTGGACGCAGAAGCAACAACACCTACGTGTTGCAGCCACTGGGAACACAGGACAAGGCATGGAGTGTAGACAGAGGCCTACACCAATGGGTTAAGCTTTTTTGTGCCTAAACACATTCTGTCTGATGCCACTCAACCAGGTGAGGGGTGATAAAAAGAGATCCCCGATCTGACGGTAAAAGACAGCATCAGATTAATGTAGGGGCAGTTTCCATATTCAGCACATGGAGGTGAGGGGAGTAATCAAAATTCGAGGTCCATGTAATCAGCCATAATGAGTGACAGCACATCAAAGCATCCTCAGAAGTCATCAATCTTCAGTGCCACAACGCATCTTATAATTTCTGAAGGGCTTCTTTCATCTAGTATTTAAACATATTTCTACTACACATTTTTATCTCATTACTTGTTTTGTAAATAATCTAGAATGATTGCAATTAGAGTAGAAATCTATTGAATATTTAAGCAAATGAACACTTTTTTTCCCTAGCCTAACCCTGCCTTAGCTAGTATTGTTCATTCTATTTTTTACCATGCCGACCTGGTATCTATAGATGACAGCACAGTGAGTTCCAGTCTATTGGCAACAAGGTTCTGGCTGCACCTAAGTATTGCTACTGCCTAGCAAAGGAATACTCTAAACATGAGGAACGTATGCTCTATGGATCCAGCATGGTCTCCACGATCAGCAGTCTGAGTCACATGGTGCCTCTGGGACATGTAGTTTGATTTGACTCAGCTTGTTCGTTTGGAGCAGTTCAGATGTCACACCCTGAAGCCTCATACCAAGTGAAATCCACACAGAGCACACCACCAACTTCCCCTGCACTGGAAAACTTGAGCACCTATGAAAGTCCCAGATGTGCGTCTCCTTGCCCACCCAACCTATACAAGTGAGTGTGGGCAACGGATCATGATATTCGACTCTATCTCACAGCCCTTCAAAAGATTAAGAGACAATCTACATCAGATTCTTGTAGCTGTTGATGGATGCAGCCATAGCTTTTCCTTAGTCATCATATTGCTCAAAATGGCAATCCTTTTCTCCCCCTTGTTCTCAAATGTATAGTATGCATGTGTTTGCTATGTTATCAAAGTCGAGGGGTAGCTGGCCCTAGTCATATTGACAAACTGTCACTGTCACCATCACATATCCTCTGGAAGAATTCAGAATTGTACTCTTCCTTCTGTTCCCAAGTCTAGTTTCCACAATCTCATTCTGCAAATGTTGCAATGCTGCCTTCGCAATTCTGGCGTATTGCAATTCATGAACAAAGTCTACCTAAATGGGATGCCTTTCGTTGTGAGCAGTATTGAGTGGAGTACCAGAGTGTTTTTTCAGATTTGTCTCTAATTAAATTCTGACTTGTCTAATTTAAAAATTCTTAAACTTTGAATGAAAGAACATGTATTTCCTCACTAAGCATCATTATGGATGGTGCTCCTTGCTCATTACTAAGTCTTTCTCTGGTCTGCTTTAAAATGTCCCAATTCACATTTACCAAAGCAGTGCATCTCTTTATTTCCTTTACAGCTTTCACCATTTCCGAGTGTAAATTTACTACAAAGTGTAGACTTACATATATCCCCCATGGAACAGGGGTTGACCCAAATTTGTGAGTGTAAAATTACTGCAGACAAAAGGACCCAAAACATTAGTAAATGTTCTCCATTTCAGACCTAGAGTAAGCCAAGCATCACACATGGCCAAATACTGGTACTACAACACCCTTCAACAGAAAATAATGGCGGCAGGAACTTAAAACCCCATAGCAAATAAACTTCATTCATTCATTTATTTTGACTGTTTAATAATATGTATGCACTTACGTTAATGTAAAATTATACATATATAATTATGTGTGTACATATATATCTATGATAAATAAGGAATACTTGTTAATTTATTATAACATTTTTGTATACCTTTTTACGTTTAACTATAAATGTACTTTTTTAAAGTAACTAAAATATTTTAAATTAATTCTATATATTGTTTTGTATTTTTAATACATAATAAGTCATTACAAACATTTTACTTTAGCTGGAATTTTATGAATTAAACATTAAACATTTTCATTTAGTTTTATATTTTTAAACTATTTAATAATTAATTCAAAATGAAGGTAATAGTGTAACACTACACACTACTATTAGTACATTTTCACACATAGGTGGAGTTCTTTGTCACAGGGAAAATATAGCCCTATGGTGTAGATTAGGGAAAATGCAGAACAGCTCAAGCATCTCTCCCCGCCTCCCTGCTCTTCTGTGATGGCAGCGCACTGTGAGGCGCGCTGACGTCACAAATATTTCCCTATCAGAGCAGAGACACAGCAGTTAAGGCTGCTTGCTACTCCGGTGGGGAATAAAAGCCTGAAACAGCCTCCCCAGCTTTCAGGAAGGCCTCATTTGAAATGGGAGAGCCTCCCCTTTCAAATGAGGCCTTCTTCAAAGGGTTTCCTGGCTATGGATTGTGGCCGCGATCTATGACCCCACTAGAAGTTAGTGATTCCATCTGGTGGGGTGGTTGGCCTTCGTGTAAGTGGGGCCCCCCAGGGAGACATTATTTTTTCAAATATATTTGGTGGTTTCCCCCTTGGGGGGGCATGATCGCCTCCTCAGGGTTAAAAGTAAAAAAAAAAAAAAAGACATGAGGTCGCCCGTGAGCAGGGCTGATGCCCTGTGGGGGCAAAACCTTTTTAATAGATGTGTAGTTTGCCTGGGGGCCACAATCGGTACATCTATAAAACAAAACAGTCCCATATATATATATATATATATATATATATATATATATATATATAGAGAGAGAGAGAGAGGGAGACAGAGAGAGACAGAGAGAGACAGAGAGAGAGAGTGACAGGATACCCCAGGGAAACCACACACATATGTAAAAGTTATCTCTCTCTCTCTCTACATATCCAGAAGAAACTTTTCTCCAAGCCGGCCCGCTTCCCAAGCGGCGGTGGAGCGTGAGCCAGCGGAGCACAACCACAAATAATATCCAAACTTAACCAAATAGAAAAATGCTCACTCAGGTGGAAAGTAAGAGGGATTTACTTCAAAATGACACGGTTTGGCCGGCTACGTGGGCTTGATCACACAACCTGTGCACCATATTCACAGTGTCATATACTTGTGACAAACAAAGAAAAGACAAACATCAACAAGTGTTCATTGCCGCCACATCAGAATGGTAAAAATGCCATAATGTTAGCAACCAATTGTGCATAGAAGAATGACCTTTGACCAATCCATTTATATTCTGTTTCTGAAATCTATAAAGACCTAAATGTACATTTGAAAGCAATATGTATAATATACCAAGGAAAAAACATATTATCAGATTTAAACTCATGGACAAAACATACACATAGCAAGGCGGTCATCCATCACGTACAAAAATAAATAAAATATCATGGTCATTATTGCATTTAAAATCAGAGCACTACTACACAACGCAACTCCAATTTGCCCTAATACTCCTTATACGCCAATAGAGCGTTATAGTACCTGAGGCTACATCCATCAGCAATGTACACTTTCAAGCTCTACTCTGACCATGTGTGATCCATAACTGTCCCAGGCACTAGGCCCAGGCACACCAGTGGGGTGGCGTTTTTATCAGGACAAATTTGTGACTGCCTGCAGATTCCAGTACTTTCCATCACAGAAATGTGAGTAAAATGTGTTTGTTTTAGTCAATATTTGAGGTTTACAAGAGATAGTGGGTAAAAAAAACAACTTGGTATGAGCCATACAAGTCAGCCAACCCTGAAAACCCCTAGGTGACCAGTTTTCAAAAATGTACAGGCTGGCAGGTTTCCCCAGATACCGTCTGAGCTATAGTCCAAAATCTCGAGCTACCCACATTGGAAAAAAAGGACCAGTTTTTGGTGAAAAAATGTGATGCGTCCATGTTGTGTTTTGGGCCATTTTCTTTCGCAGGCACTAGGTCTACCCACACAAGTGAGATACAATTTTTATCAGGAGACTGGGAGAATGCCGGGTCGATGGAAGTTTGTTGCTCACCACAGATCCCAGGACTTTTCATCACAGATATGTGAGTATAATGTGTTTCTATAGTCAAAGTTTGAGGTTTGCAAGGGATTCTGGGTCACAAAATGTGGTGAGAGCCAGGCAAGTCAGTCCACCCTGGATACTCCTAGGTGTTTAGTTTAAAAAAATGGACACATTGGCTAGGTTTCCCTAGGTGCCAGCTGAACTAGGGTCCAAAACCTCGAGCTACCCACATTTCGGTGCAAAAATGTGATGTGTTCATGTTCTATTCCAGGACGTTTCTTGTCACAGACACTAGGTCAACCCACACAAGTGGTGTACCATTTTTATTGGGAGACTTGGGGTATCATAGAATAGTAGAATATTTGTAATAATCCACTGGATTTTGCTACATTTGTGCTTTTCGAATGTATGCAGGTGTATAAGAAAATGACATTTTGAAACATACCCTCCAAATCATATGCTAGTATGGGTAATGACAAATTCAGAGAAGTAGAAATGACCACTGCTCATAGGCTCTATATCTTGTGCCTATTTCAGAAATATGCTATTTTTCACTCTGCCTATTTTGCTAGAAGAATTAGTCTATACTGAGTGCTGAATGAAAAACCATTGCATGGTGTACCTTGGAGAACCTTCAAACCCTATATTACCCTGCAAACAGAAAAGTCTAGCAGGCGTAATGGTGTTTTGCTATTGACAATCGGCCATCGTGACAGAGATACCGATGAAAATGTTGTCACAAATGCCCATTTCTTCCTAATCATTTTTTATATTTCTTTATTTCAACAGTACTTTTTCTTGGCAAAACCTTGAGGGATCTACACATAGGACCCCATGCTAAATTTGAAATGTTGTCTACTTTACAGAAATCTATAGCTTTTCTGGATCACACATGGTTTCTACCACAAACTGGAAGTAGGTTGAGAGACCACAAAATAGAGAAAATAGGCTACCTCTTAGAAAAATGCCAAAACTGTGGTACAAAATTAGGTTTTTGGATTCAACTCTGCATGTTCTTGAATGCTGGGAAGATGTTGAGTTTAGGACAACCAACCATTTGTTGATGCCATATTTAGTGAAGAAAACAGTCAGTTTTATCTGGAACACGTTTTCTCTATTTTTCTAATAAACTCAAATTTTAGCTATATTTTGCCCATTTTCTCAATCTCCCCAAGCAAATCCACCCACCCGGGATACCTTTACAGTTCCCAGGATGCTTGAAAAGAAGGTTGCAAATTTGGCTTGGCGACCTTATGTGGAATAAATGTTATGGAGACCTAAGCACAAACTACTCTAAATAGCCAAAAAATGGCTCAGCACTAGGGGGAAAAGGCCCAGCAGCTAAGGGTTAAAAGTGCAAAACGTTATGTGAAGAACCCATTTCAGTTTTTTTTTTTTTTAATTAATCTTACCTTTATTTTCAAATTAAAAAAGGTTATTAAATATGATTGTCATAAAATAATAGAAAGACCTGTTTAGGACAAAACTGGGAAGACATTCAACGGTAACAAAGGTCAATACCGAAGATGGGTGGAGCACTTTGAAGAATTGCTCAACCAGCTCGTGCCACAGTCTCCACCAGGCATACAGCCAGATGACAAGGACTGCAGCAGACCAACCAAGGCAGAAATATAGCGAGCCATCAAACATCTAAGAAATGGGAAGGCAAGAGGACTGGAAAACATTGCTGTAGAGGCACTGAAGGCAGATATTGAAACATCAGTAGGCGTGCTCTAATCCATGTTTGAAAGGATCTGGAAAGATGAAAATGTGCCATCAGACTGGAAGGAAGGATATTCTATCAACATCCCCAGGAAAGGTGATCTGTGTCCTATGCAAACTACAGTGGGATAATAATCCTATCAACTCCACGCAAAGTGATCAAAAGAGTCATCCTGAACAGATCGAAGGAAAACATTGATGCTCAGTTGTGAGAGCATCAAGCTGGCTTCCGCAGAGATAGATCCTGTACAGACTAGATTGCAACACTGCACATCATATTTGAACAGTCGATGGAATGGAACTCCAGTCTCTATTGCAACTTCATTAACTATAAGAAGGCATTCAACAACGTGGAGACACCCTTGGGAAACGTCTCCACCACTACAGGATGCCAGATAAGCTCACAAGAATCATCAGGAACTCTTACGAGGAAATGACCTGCAAGATAGTCCATGGAGGACAACTCACTGAAGCCTTCCAAGTGAGGACCAGAGTTCGCCAGGGTTGTTTGCTCTCACCTTTTCTCCTCCTGGTGGCCATAGAATGAATCATGAAGACAATCGCCTCAAGGAGAACACATGGGATCCAGTGAACACCAGCCCGAAGACCTGGACTTTGCAGACAACCTGGCTCTATTCTCCCATACCTATCTGCAGATGCAAGAGAAGACCAACAATGTGGCAGCAATATGAGCACAACCAGGCCTCAACATCCATAGGGGACAACCAAGGAACCTGAAGGCTAACACGGTTAGCACAACTGCAGTTACTCTTGCAGGTGATGCACTAGAAGAGGTTGAGGCCTTCACCTATTTGGGTAATGTCATTGACAAGGAGGGTAAGGCAGACACCAATGTCAAGGCCAGAATGGGCACAGTAATGGTTGCCTTCATTCAGCTAATAAAGATCTGGAGCTCCAAGGACCTAACACTGCAAACCAAGATCAGGATTTTTAACACTAGTGCAAAATTGGTCCTTCTGTGTGTAGCAGAAACTTGGAAGGCAACAGTGACCACCACCAACAAAGACCAGACACTCCTCAATACCTGTCTGAGGACAATCCTCCAAATCCATTGCTCAAACACCATCAGTAACAACTACCTATGGCAGCAGACTTTCCAACTCCCTGCTCATGAAGAAATCATGAAAAGATGTTGGGGGTGGATAGGTCACATCCTCCACAAGCCCAAATCAAACACCATCAGGCAATCCTTGATCTGTAATCTTCAAGGAAGATAGAAAAGAGGAAGGCCAAGAAACACCTGGCACTGAGGCCTTCAGGGTGACTGCAAGGAGATGGGTTACACTTAGACCCAGATTGAAAGAAAAGCCCTGGATAGAGATGGTCCATACCCCAGGAGAGGTAGTAGGCATAAGTAAGGGACTTAAAAACCCCCTAGCAAATTATGTTCATTTATTTTGACTGCTTAAAAAAAAAAATATATATATATATATATATATATATATATACGCTTTAATTAATGTTAAATTATGTATGTATGTACATATATATATATTATTTACATGTACAAATAATACGTTATGTTACAATAAAATATTTAGATACCTATTTAACATTTAAAATAATGTAACTTTTGTAAAAAATAATCGCATTATATTAAATTAATTCCATACATATTTTTGTAATTTTTAATGCATAATAAGTAAATACGAACATTTTACTTTCAGTGAGATTTTTTTAAATAATTATGAAAAATGTAATTTAATTAAATATATTTGAATTATTCAATATTTATTTAAAAAAGAAGGTAACAGTTTACCATTACTATTTGTACATTTTGACACGTAGATGGAGCTCTGTGCCACCAGAGCAAAGATATCCTACTGGTGTACAACAGGGAAATTGTTTAAAGTTTATCATATATGAAACACAATTAGTGCACATATTCTTATGTTTACTATTAATGTATATTATTTTATGTATTTATTTTAAAAGCAGAGCAAAATAAAACAAATCCCACCTACAGTGAAATGTTTTTCACTGTACTTATTAAGCACTAAAAGTACAAAATGTTAGGTATAGAATCCATTTAAGTTTATTTCTTTTTTAAATTAACCTTACCTTTATTTTCAAGTTTAAAAGGTTATTAAAACGTTACTGTAAAATAATAGTTACTTCATTATTTATATATAATTTTTGTACAATAATGTACACGTACATATGTCTTTAAAACATCAAATAAATAATTTATTTTCAAATTATTTCATACGGCCTTCTATTTTAAGTCTGTGCCTTCATTATTTTCTAAGGGAAGCTGTTGTAGTACCCGTGATTGGCCTTTTGTAGCGCTAGACTTACCCAGTTCTGAGCTGAAGTACATTTACTACTGTTTTGGGTCCTTTTTGGATTTAGTAACTTTAGAGGTAAAGTATGAGAATAGGAATGGGCTTACTTTTTTGTGCATGAGTGTCTGTCCATAATAAGCATCATAAGATGAGCATTCTGCATGTCTAACAACAGTGATGAGACTTCACAATCAGCATATTTCATATAAGTTCTGAAAGACAAAGCTGTCTCCTTTTAGAGGCAGGGTGATGGCCTATAAAGTTTCCATCCTGAAATAAGTGTATCTCACAAACTGATGTTACTTCACATCTATAACTAGATGGAATTGGGCACACTGCTATCTGATTACAAATGTAATGGAGCAAATGTGCTGCCTCTGCTCCTGAATGGGACATATCTCTAAGTAAGATATAGTTGTTGTCTCAAAGGACTGATTTCGTCACTGTTTCTGGACATTGGAATGGCCTGACCCATAACTCCGGAGCAAAGATCCCACAACCCAGCACCATACACAAGACCCTAAATTCAGATATATAAAACAGATTATTTCCAAGCCTGAACCTTAACTTTCTGTGAGTGATGCTGAAACACTAAAGTCATATTGTCTGTATTTGAGACTCTCTGCTCTTGCACTCCAAATTGTTTCTAACATCCAGACGAGACTACAGAAAGAAAACACACTGGCACAAGAGAGGACATATAGGTACAACTGGGTATAATGATAACACATGTAACATGACTGCATTATTGCATTCAGTGAGGCATTTGAGATGACCCTATCTACTCTCCTATTTATGCAGATGAAAAATGAAGTTCAGCAATCACATCAATTGTGCTGGCCCTCCAACAATAGAGTGAAATGTCAGGATCTGTGGGTCACACTCACCTTAATACCCTGGGTGGCTATGGAGACTCACTTCTAGAAACTTCATAGGTGCTTAAGTTTCCAGTGCAGGGGAGATTGGTAGTGTGCAGTATGTGGATGCCACTTGGTGTGAGGCTTTGGGACTGTAACAACTGCACTACACAACACACAAACAGAGTCAAGACAAATTACATATCCAAGATGTGATATGTGACAGACTGATGATAGTGGCAGCCATGTGAGTCTTATAGAGTGCATGTTCTTCATAATTCAGAACATGCCTTGCTAGACAGTAGCAATGCTTAGTTGCTGCAGCCAGAACCTTGTTTCCAAGAGACTGGAACTCAGTACACTTTAATCTGGAGTTATCAATGACTTACTCAATACAGAGAAGCATTCTGGATAACATAAGAGATTCTGGATTTAGACTTTGACTTTGACTTGCACACTCGTAATGAAGCCATCCTTCCAAGTATTACTGCACTTTTTAATTCATAAGAAGGACACTTATACAGACTTTGCTTATACTACTTTTGAGTCAGTTTGGCATTAAGGGACTGCAGTTGTAGGAAAATAAATGAACACTGTCACGAGTGAAATGATAAAACTAATTCGAAGTAATTAAGATATAGCTGATAAAAGTGCTACACTGAGAATCCTTCAGGTCACAGACTTTACACTTCACTGAACATTTGTATTTATGTAGAAATCCTATTATTCTTCAGCTCTAGGCAGTCACAGAATTTCCACTAATCATAGAAAGTTGGTTACACAGTGATTGTTATAAGGTATAGCAATATTATATGTAAAAGAAATTGCTTCTTTATAGTTTACAATATGAAGATCTCCGCCCGACTGAGGAGATCTC
The DNA here is from genome assembly GCF_031143425.1 of Pleurodeles waltl. Classification (NCBI taxonomy): domain Eukaryota; kingdom Metazoa; phylum Chordata; class Amphibia; order Caudata; family Salamandridae; genus Pleurodeles; species Pleurodeles waltl. The sequence goes on along the minus strand of NC_090451.1, from coordinate 260,820,803 downwards.
CCTGTAGTAAAGTATAGAGAGCTTTTCTATTAGAAATTGGGTCTCTAGGTGGCAGAGATATGCACCTTGTCCAAGTCGGTACCACAATCCTAGTCAGGTCATGCCATGACACAATCCAAATTATCCTGTGCTCACCCTCTGGTACCTTGGCATAGAGTAGGCAGGCTTAACTTAAAGGCAATGTGTAAAGTATTTGTGCAATAACTCATACAGTAGGTCAGTGAAAACACCACAAAAAGTACTCCACATGAGTTTAGGAGAATAGATAATATTTATCTGAATATAAAAAGGCCAAAACGACAAAAATTCAATATGCACCAGTCAAGTTATCACTTTTTAAAGGTTTAAATCAGTTACAATCTTTAAGGATCAGTGTTTGTATCCTTTTGACACAGAGTACCTGGGATGCGTTAAAAATAATGACACATGGGGGCCGCAGAGGAGGAGATGCGTTGAAAAATAAGGCGCTGTGTCGGATTTTCCTGTGCAACTTAGACGATGCGTTGTTTCTTTTCACACTGTAAAGAGATTAATTGATTTCCAAGGGTGCAGCCGTGGATCCTAACTGCGATGCGGGGATATTTTTACCTCCAGGGACGATAGACTGAAAATCGTTGACATGCTGGTGAGAAGGAGCAGGCACTGCGTTGATCCGGTAGGCAATGTGGTGATATTTCAGCAGCAAGGCAGGCGCTGCATTGATTTTTGCAGACGTTGCGTTGATTTTCCAATGCACAGGGATTTTCTTCTCTTTGGTAAAGTCTTTATGTCCCTGAGTCTTCAGAACAGGAGGCAAGCTTGATCCAAGCCCTTGGAGAGCACTTGTGGGGAAGGCAGAGTCGTTTCAGCAGAATCAGGGGTCAGCAGGCAGGAGGGCAAGAAGCAGGGCAGCAGTCCTTTTCAGCAAAGTCTTTCAGATGAGTCCTTTGGGTAGCCAGGCAGTCCCTCTGACACAGTCCAGGTGTAGATCCAGAAGTGTCCAATTTTGGAGGGTCACAGATCCAGTATATATACCTAAAAATGTCTTTGAAGTGGGGAAAACGTCAAAGAGTGGTTTTGAATGAACAAGTTATCCTTTCAACCCAGCCCTGTCTGCCAGGATCACTGTGGGGGGGTTATCAGTCCTTTGTGTGGGGTCAGGCCCCTGACCTTTGAAATATAAGCGAGAGCCCCCCCAGCCTTCCTGCTCGGGGAGACACATTCAGTATGCAGATGAATGCAGATGTGACCGAGTGTCCTGGGTTAATGGCTGTCTGGGTGGAATGCACAAGGGGAGCTGTCAACCTGCACAGACCAGATGTGGACTGGAGACAGGCTGTAAGGCACAGATGGCAGTAAGTGCAGAAAAATGCCCACTTTCTAAAAGTGGCATTTCAAAAACAGTAATATTAAATCCAGCTTCACAGTAAGCAGGATTTTCTATTACCATTCTGGCCATACTAAACATGACAGGGCTACTCTTTTCAGATCAGAATCTTCCATTTAAAAGTAAATAAGGGCAATGCCGAAGCCGGCCTATGAGAGGAGTAGGCCTCACAGTAGTAAGAAACAAATTTGTTAGTTTTTCAGTACGAGGACATGTAAAACAAACAAGTTACTTACCTTTGGTAATGCTTTTTCTGGTGGATACAGTAGCTACCTGTGGATTCCTCACCTTATGAATTCTCCCAATGCACCAGCATTCGACGGAAATTTTCTTCCTAGTTCTTCACTTCGACAAGAACGTCACAATAGCACGACTCCGCACGTACTCCGTCTGACATCAACGAAGCCATAAGAAGTCCTAGCCAGCATGCTGCCGTCAGTTTCACCATTTTTTACTGTGCCTTCGAGGCGAACAGGTGAATATAGACCTCACAAGCACAACATGTGCCAATCCAACAAATATATATATAACTGTTTATACAAATAGATATTTAAAACAAAATATATACAAAATATACATACTATCTATGACAATAATTGAACTCTTGGAATGACCAGACAGGAAACGGGGAGGCGGTGGGACTGTAAGGAATCTACAGGTGGCTACTGTATCCACCAGAAAAAGCGTTACCGAAGGTAAGTAACTTGTTCTTCTGATGGATACAACTACCTGTGGATTCCTCACCTTATGAATAGAATCCCAAAGCAGTCCTGCAAATCAGAAAGGGCAAAATGCCATCCCTCACTTCTCACTTCTGAGTCTAAACAATAATGCTTTACGAAAGTGTGGAGGGAAGCCCAAGTTGCTGCCTTACAAATATCAGCAACTGGTACACCTCTAGCCAAAGCCGAACTAGCAGACTTAGCCCTTGTGGAATGGGCCCTAATGCCCTCAGGGAGAACCTTCTTTGCTAATGAATAACAAATCTTTATGTAAAAAGTGACCCACCTTGAAAGAGCCTCTTGTGGACAGCTTTTCCCTTCATTTTGTACACATATCCAATAAAGAGCTGATCATCAATTCTGAAGTCTTTCCTCCGTTCTCTGTAGAAGCTCAGGGCCCTTCTTGGATCCAAGTGGTGCAGTCTTTCCTCCTCCTTTGATGGATGGGGAGGATGGTAAAAGGACAAGAGCGTTATAGATTGCCCCAGATGGAAGGGAGTGACTACCTTAGAAAGGAAAGCCGCCCTGGTTCTCAGCACCACCTTGTCAGGATGAAAGGTAGAAAAAGGAGGTTTCACACTTAGGGCCATATTTATACGTTTTGCCGAAAAACTGTGCAGACGCATTTTTGCGTCAAAAATTTTAACGCCATTTCTTTGGGCCACCCAGGCATCACATTTATACTTTGATGCTCCGTGGCGCAAACCACGGGTTAGAGTCATTTGTTTTTACTCTAACCATTGCGCCACATCGTAAAGAGAAATGAGAAATTAACGCGGCGAAAATGACTTTAATCCAGTTTATGACATCGCAAACTGGATAGGCGCCATTTTTCCCCGCAAGTGCATTAAAAAGTGGCAGAAACACAGCAAAATGTGCTAAGGAGCCCCAAAATGGATCCCAGAAGCCATTAGAGACCCCAGGAAGACTCCAACCAACCATGAACCAGCCAGGAGGACCCAGACAAGACCCAGGAGAGGGAGAAGAAGAAAATGAAGTGTTGGTTCAGTGCAGAGGAGCAGGAAATACTGGTGAAAGAGGTGACGGAATACCAGCATCGACTTTTTGTCACCTCAAAATTGCCAATTAGGAGGAGAGAGGCAATTTGACAACAAATTGTGGACAAGATAAACAGTGTGGCAGAAGTACAGAGAACAGACACTGAGTGCAAGAAACGCAGGCATGACTGCAAGCGCAGGACCAAGGAAAAGATGACATGGAACAGGAAGGCAGCACTGCAGACTGGAGGTTGGAGTCCAGCACCACAGGAAGCCCTGGACCAGATGGAGGAGATTGTGGCAGCCGTCATCCCAGAGGAGATCGTCACAGGGATTCAAGGACAGGACAGCGCAGACTACCAGGAAACCACACAGATGCAAGGTAAGTGCATGGGGGACAAAATTGCCTAAATGTTAACTGTAAGCAGGGGGACATACCTACTACACAATGCATGTCAGCCATGAAAATCAGGCAGTGGAAAGGGCAAAGGGGCACAGCACGGGTGCTTGGGCTGTGCAGGGGAAACCAGGGGCACAGACCAACACTACACCAACAACCTTTGCATGTGGGTACTCTGTCATGCCAAGGATGTTGGAAAGGCAAAGCCAGTCCAAGAGGGTAGGGTTCAATGTAAAACTGGCCTGCGGTCACACGACAGCTGGTATTATCGATACATGAACCAGTCTCAGGCCATATCCACAAGTGGAATTTAACATGGACAACAGTTGCCACTACCACCTCTGCTGTGTGTGCAGGTCAAGTAGCTAATGGCAGTTACGTGCCCATGGATCAAACACACCCAAATTGGAGGGTTCAGGATGACGACATTATCAATCCCCAGTAATTCCTACCAAAGTGTAAATCCTGTCAAATGATCATGTCACTATAAACATCAGCTATTGTTACTTACATTATGAAGTGCACAGCAGTAATGTCATACCCATGCTGCACATTTCAGGGTCTACCCCGTGCCTGTGTTACAATAGCTGCAATGCCACTTTGCAACATCCTATCATACTGATAAGACAACAGCATTGAGGGGGAGGACATATGTGTCTAGCTAGTTAAACACACCCGCACCGTCATAAGAGGAAATGGAACACTGCCAGGACCATCGGTACAATCCAATGTAACACACATTCCCCAACATAAACATTACACACTACCAATGCTGACACCTGTGTCGTGCCATGCCAATGCTATACATAGTATGTGCTTGGTCTCAGTAACATATAGGTGTTTGTGATATATCCGAGACTGGGTCAGTTCCATATTGTTAAGTGTGGTGCAAGTGGCATCAGAACACACACAGCCATTGCAAGGGCCTCACCATGCTAATAGAAGTAAATGGAGGATTGAGTAGGACAAGAAGGTGGCAACATACAATTTGGACGGAACCTACACCTAGAGGATGAGACGCAGACAAATCTGCAAACTGACCACACTACATGTGACATGCAGGTGGGGCATAGGCCTGGGAGAATGCTAATATTAATGACAGGAACAATGAACAGGAATCAAGATTACTATGGCCCTCATTACAACCCTGGCGGTCGGTGATAAAGCGGCAGTAATACCACTAACAGGCCGGCGGTAAAAATAAAAATGGAATTACGACCATGGCGGAAACTGACAACACAGACAGCCACTTTAACACTCCGACTACCACGGCGGTAGCAACATACACCACGGTGGACACCGCCAACAGACAGGCGGAAGACAATGTACCGCCCACACTATTACAAGGCACCAATCTGCCAGCTTTTCCGGGGGGTACTAATGCCATCAAAAGCATGGCGGAAAAAGTCTTTGGAAGGGAAACCACTCACCTCTCGAGACTCAACGAAGAACCAGGACACCATGGAGCCCGAACTACAGGTCCTGCCCATGTTGCTGTATCTATTAATACACCACGAAGTGGAAAGAAGGCGGCGGTGACAATGACCACGGCGAGTACTGCACCTTGAACACAAGAGAGGGGAGGAGGGAAAAGAGAGCGACACACACACGTAAAACGCATCATCCCCACCCCCCACCCACAATAACACACACACATATCCAATAACATCACAGATATACCCCGTCAGCCCCTGGAAGAATGCAAGGACCAAACAAAATGAGTTTAACTAGTGTAATATTCGAACAATCAGTTAGCCCAAGAGAACAGCAAATAAGCAGGATACACAAATATTTACAACAAGTACACAGGTCCGTACACTGTCGCATGAAATGTCCGTGGACCAGTGGTCCCAAAAAGCATGGGCGAAGCCCACACATGACACCTGCCTGAAAACGGAGAGAACACTGCAGGGGCATCAGGTCGATAAAAAAACAGGCACCTCAGGGGGAAGGGGAGGGGGGCACCTCAGCCGGATGATGGTATGACGCCACTGCTCCTCGAGGGGGCTCCATGCCCACTGCTTGCCCCTGGAGAGTGCCATGCCACAGTCTCACAAGTCTCTCAAGTGGGTGGTTACCCACTGCTTGGTCCTGGGAGTGCAAAGGCAGTCTTTAAAGTCACTTAAGTGGGTGGTTTGCCCACTGCTTGGTCCTGGGGAGTGCAAAGCCACAGTCTCTCAAGTATCTCAATTGGGTGGTTTGCCCACTGCTTGGTCCTGGAGAGTGCAAAGCCACAGTCTCTCAAGTCTCTCAAGTGGGTGGCTTGCCCACTGCTTGGTCCTGGGGAGTGCAAAGCCACAGTCCCTCAAGTCGGTGACATGATCCACTGGTTCTGGAGGGAGCTTTGTGCCCAGACTGCTTCATCCTGCCAATGACTGTGTTAGTGGATGCTTTTCTCCACTGGTTCTGGAGGGGGCTTTGTGCCCAGAGTGTTTCATCCTGCCAAGGACTGTGTTAGTGGATGTTTTTCTCCCACTGGTTCTGGAGGAGGCTTTGTGCCCAGTGATGCTGCACCTGGGGTGTGGCATGTTGACTTTGTCTCACCTGGGTGTCACAGCCACGCGATGTACCCGGAACAGGTAGCATGATACTCCATGGAGGCAGACCCACACTCCATCCTACGGCGACTTAGGCTGACAATTGCTGGTTCGTGTCAGTGCTGGAGGTGGTGTCACAAGTGGCGTGTCCAGGATGTCACCTACAGACTCTGATGGCTGCACAGTAGGGATGGGGCTGACCTCTGACAGAGTGGCTTCGGCTGTGCACGTGGCGATGCTGATTGTGGTGCAGGTGGCGGTGGCTGCGGCGGAGATGCTGCCAGTGCTGGCCGTGGTGCAAGTGACTGTTGGGGTGGATGGAGACACCATACCGTCTTCAGCAGCCTTGGATGGCTGATCTTTGGGAAGGATGCTGCAAACTGACGTTGTGGCAGCGGCGGTGCAAGTGGCGGTGCAGGTGGCGGTCGGAGCAGCAGTGGTGACTGTGGTGCATGTGGCTGCCATCCCTGATGATTTGATGGTCACCAGCCCCTCTCCAGGTGACATCGTGCCCAGAGGTGATGTGCCCTTTGGCATTTGGCCCTTCCTCATCTTGAGAGTCGCCGCAGGGACCTTGGCACTGTCCACTCTGTGTTTGTGCGAGGCCTTGCTGGGTGGGTAGGTGGTGTGACTGTCCCCTGCTAGAAGCCGGTCCCTTTTTGAGCTTTGCAGGTGGTGGAATAAGGTAGTCCTTCTTCTGTTGGTGGCACACTGGCAGCTCTGACACGTGCCCCCTTTGACCGTACTGGAGTAGCGGATGCAGATTTGGTGGCTGAGGTGCTGGGCTGGGATCTAGACATCCTGGCTCTAGTAGAAGGACAGGGGGGAGGTGTAGGGAAGAGGTTCAGGTTAGCTAGGTAAAAATAAATTGACACACTGGCACGGGAAGATGGAGGGGGCTTGGGAGTGGAGGAAGAGGTAGTGGTTGTAGGAGGTGTTCATCTGCTGAGTTTGGGTGAAGGTGCATGGGTTGGAGGCTGTTGTGAGGTGGTTGGGTGTTGAGTGGGGGTGTGCCTGCGTTTGTGTACTTTGGGAGGAGGTCTCACAGACACACTGGGAGAAGACACAGGTGACGTGTGAATAGTAATGGGGGTGTTGATTGCACATAAGCGGTGTGTAGTGATGGGCATGCTGGTGATGGAGGTAGTGGCTGAGGATGTAGTGCATGCAGGTGTGAGTAGAGACGAGACTGGGAGGGAGGTGGAGGATGTGGAAGAGGGGGACACAGTGGAGGAAGTGGATGTTGGTGTGTCTGCATGGGTATGGTGCTTGTGTGAGTGCCTGTGAGATGTGTGGTGCTTAGGTTTTCCTGAGCCACTTTTGTGTGTTGATGTGTGTGCATGCTGGTCTGATGGTGTGCTTGGGATAGGCTGAGGTAAAGAGGATTGGGTCTGGGCAGTGGAAGTTGGAGGGGGAGGCTGGACACAGGGACAATGGCTGCCATCAGTGCTGAAACCAGAGCCTGATATGCTCTCAGTTGGGCTGCAACACCAGAACGAATGTCATCCAGATTTGCATTTGTTTGCTGCAAATGCCTCTCACCACCCTGGATGGCATTCAGAATGGTTGACTTCCCAACAGTGAGGGATCTCAGGAGGTCAATGGCCTCCTCACTGAGGGCAGTAGGGCTGACTGGGGCATGGCCTGAGGTGCCTGGGGCGAAGGAGATGCCCACCCTCCTGGGTGAGCAGGCAAGGGAAACACGCTGAGGGGCTGCTGGGAGGGTGGCTGTACCCGTTGTTGCAGTGGGCACAGAGGTGCCCGCCACCACAAGGGAGCTCCCATCAGAGGAGGAGTCTCTGTCGCTGGTGTACCCTCCTGTCCCCGTCATGGAGCTCCCCTCGCCCTCCATCCCACTGGTGCTATCACCCTATGTCGATTCACCCTCCTGGGCCATGTGGGATGCAGCTCCCTCCATCTCCGGTGCCTCTGCTCCTCTGCCAGATGATGCTAATGCACATAAGGACAGGGTGACAAAACAAGAAGGGGGGAAAGACAGAGGAGACACATGGTCAATGCCAGCAACAGCACTTCCGTTGGCGGACACAACACACAGGAAGCAGCCCTATGCACTAGGCCATGCACTAGCAGTTAGTAGGAAAATCACCTGCCTATGGGGTACTATGCCTCACACCATTTGTTGCACACCTGGAACCCACAGGGGCCTGACTAGTTGTAGATGCCCACTAACACTATTGGGGTTGGAGTGCCTCAGAGCCTGCCTAACAAGGGATCTACCCTACCAAGTTCGCCCTGGCCTACGGGAACCCACAGCCCACATCCCCCACCCAGACACCTCGTAAAGCATGCAGAGTCAGCTGAATGAAACTGTACTCACCCCCTTGTGGCTGCTGTGATGTCCTCATGCACCATTCCAACTCTGGATTTGCCACCACCAGGATCTTGAACATTAGGGGGGTCATGGTGCGATGGGCACCCCTTCCATGTTGGGAGGCCATCCCCAACTGGGCCTCCGCCGTCTTCTTGCTCCAGCAGTGCAGGTCCTCCCATTTCTTGCGGCAGTGGGTGCTCTGTCTATGATAGACGCCCAGGGTCCGCACTTCCTTGGCAATGGCATGCCAGATACCCTTCTTCTGGTGAGTGCTGACCTAGAGGAAAGGTACAGGATGAAAGGAAATTACTCTCCAGTCTGGACCGTTCTACTCATTGCCCACTAGTTTCCACCCATACCCTGACGCACATACACTCACCATCCTCACATGCAGGCCTCAGCCCCCCCACATGTATCTTCCATCCACACCACTCCATACATTCATGGCCCACGCATCATGCTCACAGTGTACTCACCTGTTTGTCTGGAGGACCGTAGAGTAGCATGTACTGGGGGAGGACCCCATCCACCAGTTTGTCCAATTCCTCTGCGGTGAAGGCAGGGGCCCTTTCCCCAGACACATGAGCCATTGTCGCTTCCAGACTGAGGTCAATGCAGCACTTGCAGTGTAGGTCCTCTCCTTTTGAAGGTCAGGTATCAAGTGAGTGAACACATAGAAAATGGCGGTCACGTCCGCAGCGGTGTGTACCGTCACCGCGGGCGTACATCGTCATTGGCTCCTGGAACCCATACAGTAGGGCCCAATGATAACCAATGCTAAATTGCGCGGCGGTCTTCGACCGCCTACCGTGACGCTGCACAACGCCAGCACAGTTACCTCTTTTCCCATTGTCCCTCCTTACTGGTCAGGCAGCCGCCATTTCAGGGGAGCACATGTCATGGCACCTAACTGCGTCACAGCACATTTTGTCAGAAATACGGACAAAGTATGCCACACACGGATTTACTCACATTTCAGCAAAACCACTTGTGCAACCTATGTGGTACATGACCCTCTGCTCACCATTCTCCTCCATAGGGCCCATCTGCTTGGGAAGATGATGAGATGGCTTCATCCTCCGGTGTGTAGACCCCTGGTGGACCTTTCGACAATGGAAGACAGACACATAATTTTCCCCTATAGACTTGATCCTGCCACAATCCAAGAACTGTGTGCCCAATTGGAGCCAGACCTGATGTCAGCTATCTGCCATCCCACAGGAATCCCCCCTCTAGTGCAGGTCCTGTCAGTGCTCCATTTCCTGGCAAGTGGCTCCTTTCAAGCTACAGTGGCCATGGCATCATGGATGGCCCAGCCAATGTTTTCTAACGTGTTGACCAGATGATTGTCAGCCCTGCTGAAACACATGCACAGCTACATCGTTTTCCCCCAGGTGGAGGATTTGCCCACAGTGAAAGCTGACTTCTATGCCGGGGACATATCCCCAACATAATTGGTGCCATTGATGGTACACATGTGGCATTTGACCCCCCCGCAGAAGTGAACAGGTGTACAGAAATCAAAAAAGCTACCATTCTATGAATGTGCAGATGGTGTGTTTGGCAGACCAGTACATCTCCCATGTGTATGCCACGTATCCTGGCTCTGTGCATGACGCTTACATTTTGAGGAATAGCAGCATCCCTTATGTGATGGGCCAACTCCAGAGGCACCAGGTGTGGCTAATAGGTGAGCCAAAGGTACCCACACAGTATGAATAGGTGTCTGGGTATGGGGTAGTCACTAAGGGTTAGTGTGTGTCTAACCGATTTCCCTCGACATTTGCAGGTGACTCTGGTTACCCCAGGCTCTCATGGCTACGGACCCCAGTGAGGAATGCCAGGAAAGGCAAGAGGAACGCTACAATGAGGCACATGGGCGAACTAGGTGTATTATTGAGCGGACCTTCGGCCTCCTGAAGGCCAGATTCCAGTACCTCCATCTAACAGGTGGCTTCCTATACTACTCACTGAAAAAGGTGTGCCAGATAATCGTGGCATGCTACATGTTGCAAAACCTGGCTTTGCGATGCCAGGTGCTTTTTCTGCAGGAGGATGGGCCTGATGATGGTATTGTGGCAGCTGTGGAGCCTGTGGACAGTGAGGAAAAGGAGGCAGAGGAAGAAGATATTGACAACCGAAACAACGTCATCATGCAGTACTTCGTGACACACAGGTAAGAGACTGGCACTGCTCATCTCATATCTGACTACTGTAGGACATTGTATAAGTCAGCCTCTTAACCTCTGTGTATGGACATTGACAGTTCACTTTGGCTTTCCATTTCACAGATCTGGGTACCTCATTCTGCCTTCTGCTATATTTACTGCTGCCCAACAACTGTCATACATTGGTCTGTGCAAATGAACATTTACATTGATATTTGTGGATGAAGTTGTAATTATACATTTGTAAAAGTACAGACTGACTCCAGATTGGTTTGTGATTCCAGGGTGTTTATTTATGGGCTAATGTGTATAGAGGTATGTGGAAGGGGCTGGGATGATGGTGGAGGAAGGTCCATAGTAGAGTCCAGTCTCTCGGTATCACAGGTGCATTGTTCAATGGGGCATAGGAAGAGGAGCAATGTCAGTTCAAGGTGGACAGGGTAACAGAGTGGGATAGAAGGGTGACAATCAGAAGAGTCCTATTTCCTGTCAGGGGTCTTGGCAATGTTCTCTGTCTTCTGCCTGAATTGCAGGGACCGTTTGCAGGGCGGTTCTCCTTCTGCAGGGGGTGGGGTGCTGGTGGCCTTTTGGTCCTGTGGTGGAACCTCCTGTCCACTAGTGCTGGCAGATGTGGAAGGCTGTTCATCGTTTGGGCTGGTGTCAGGGGCCCGGTGGTATGCCACTCCCTCAGGGTGTTGGCCATGTCTGCCAGCACCCCTGAAGTGGTGACCAGGGTGGTGTTAATGGATTTCAAGTCCACCCTGATCCCCTTGTACTGTCCCTCCTGCAGCCGCTGGGTCTCCTGAAACTTGGCCAGTACTGTGCCCATGGTCTCCTGGGAATGGTGGTATACTCCCATGATGTTTGATAGTGCCTCGTGGAGGGTCGGTTCCCTGGGCCTGTCCTCCCCCTGTCGCAAAGCAGCCCTCCCAGCTTCCCTGTTATTCTGTGCCTCTGTCCTCTGAACCGTGTGCCCAATGCCACTGACCCTAGGTCCATGATTTGCTTAGGTTAGTGGGTTTGCCTGGGGTCCCTGTAGTGGTGGACACACTGCTGATTGACCTGTCCTGGGGACAGTTGCCTGGGCCCACTGGGTGGGTGCTGTGGTGGTGTTTCCTGAGGGGGGAGGTTCTGTGGTTAGTTGGGACTGTGGCAGGGGAACCGACTGTTTAGAGGTCCCTGATGGGCCAGGCTGGTCATCTTGATCCAGGCGTGCAGAGCTGCTGTTGCCACTGTGGGCCTCTTCTGTGGGGGGACTGGATATGGCTGGCACCTCCTGTCCGGTGACGTTGTGTAGGGGTCCTGTTGGGATGTAAATTAATTGTTATTGTATCTGTGTGTGCCATCTTGTGCAATGGGTGTGTTTCCCTCTATTACTGTGCTTTCAATATCATCTTGGCCCTTGTGTGAGTGGTGAGTGTGTGCCCTGGGTGAGTCTCTCCCTTGGACATGCTTTGGTGATGGGTGTCCATTCAGGTCTGTGATGGGTGTCCATGCATTGGTGTAACATGCAGGGCTTGGTATTGGGATAGGTGGGTTGTGATAGTGGGGTAGTGAGGTGGTGGAGTGATGGGTGTGAGGGTAGGGGTAGGTGTTTGTGGTGACATGCAGATAGGGTGGAAGACATAGTAGTAAAGATTTGCCTTACCAGAGTCCAGTCCTCCTGCTACTCCTGCAAGGCCCTCAGGATGCATGATTGCCAAAACTTGCTCCTCCCATATTGTTAGGTGTGGGGGAGGAGGTTGGGGTCCACAGCCAGTCCTCTGTACGGCTACCTGGTGTCTGGATACCACGGAACATACCTTCCCCCGTAGGTTGTTCCACCTTTTCCTGATGTTTCTTGGATGCTGTCCCACTGCGTTGACCCTGTCGACAATTCTCCGCCATAGCTCCATCTTCCTAGTAATGGATGTTTGCTGCACCTGTGATCCGAATAGCTGTGGCTCTACCCGGATGATTTCCTCCACCATGACTCTGAGCTCCTCCTCAGAAAACCTGGATTGTCTTTGAGGTGCCATGATGTGGTATGAGTGATGTGAAGTGTGGGGTGATGTTTTGGTGTGTGTGTGGTGTTTTGTGCGTGGATGGTGTATGAGTGATGGTGTTGTGTGCCTCTGGATGCTGGTGTGGTCTTTGCTGTTCTGTCTCTCTGCTTCTTCAAAACTTTTCGTTGTAAGGGGTTGTGGGTAATGTGGGTGTGTGTTTTATATTGGATTGGGTGTGTGGGTGTGGTGTGTGTATGTGTGTCAGGTGTGTTTTGTAAGTGTGTGTGTATTTTGTGTGCTGCAGTGTGTACCGCCAATGGTTTACCGTGGTTGAATGACTGCCGCGTTGATTCGTGGGTCGTGATAGTGTGGACGTATTTCTGTTGGCGTAACGTGTGGGTTTTGGTACCGCCAATTTATTGCTGACCTTTGGTGTGGCGGACTTGTGTGAGCGTCTGTATTGTGGAGGATTTCTAAGTGTGGGTCATAATACCCTTAGCGGATTTCTGCAGCGGAAACAGTATGTTGGTGGCTGTCGGCCAGCCAACTTTACCGCCAGGGTTGTAATGAGCGCCTATGTCTCACTAATAGGAAGTCAGTAACGTCACATTACAACTGCCGCAACACAGACACAATAATTGTACAATATCTCATTGCAGAGGACGATGGCTCTCCTGGGGATATGCCTATCCTGGACTTCCCTGATGACATGGATGACGAGCTGACAAATATTAGCAAGCAGACCCTCCAAGATGTCCAAGAAACCCTCCAGACCCCACCTTGAGTCGCAAGGAGGAGTACAGATACAGCAGCCATCACAGAGGACCCACCCACCACTCCAATAGTACGACCTGCCAGCTCCAACCCAGCTGAGGACTCTGAGGACACTGGTACCACCTTTGAGAGGACAGTAGTGGGAGTACAGCGGCAGCTGGCCAAGGAGGTAATGGTGGGGATGCAAAATATTTCAGCCAGCCTTGAGGGGATGCGCACGTGCATGATGTCATCTGCAGAATAGGAAGCAGCCATGCAAGCGCTATTATCCCTCCTGCAAGGACTACAACAATGTGTAAGGGAATTCACCACAGCCATAAGGGAGTTGCCACAACACCTGGCATCCCAAACCTTTCACTGCATACAGGAATGCAATCATGACCCTCTCAGGGCGGACCTGGCTGCCTACCACAGTGATGTAGCTGCTATACTCAAGAACCAGCAGCTACTCCTTGCTGCAGTAATGCCCTCAATAGCCCCACAGTTGGCAGCTACCGGGAATTCTGACTCCACGTCTTCAAACACTGAAGTGTGTGTTACCCCTTCAAACCCACCACCACCAAGGGCAGAGGAGACAGCACACATATCAGAAGATGAAGACGTTGAACAGATCACCTTCACCTGCAGGAGTACCCAGTAGCACAAGTCCATCCCACATGGGCACTGATATCCTAGGTCCTGTGCTTGTTAACATGCCAGTCTTGCTACAGTTGGTCACATGCACTGTTCTCAGCACACTGTTGACCTTGACACTATGCACTGTAATTGTCTCTCACTACCACATTGGCAATTCATGTTCCTCTGCACTGTATGACACTTCCCCCAGCATGTCCAATGACATGTCCCTCACCATTGCACTTGTGTTGCATCACAACAAAAGGTGTCACACTAATGGACTCACAATCCTGGACTATGTAAATATTGCACTACAGCACTTTAAAATAAATAGCACTTACACAACCACTTTGTCTCTGTGTAATGTGACACATCAACTGTGTAGGAGATTAGTGATATATGTCACATGTCAATGGCCATAGAATGTCAATACAACAGTGTTGACAGAATGTGGGCTGATAACTATGCGCTGAGGTCTGGATTTTTTCATCATATGAGCTTCCTGAGGCTTATTTCTGAAGTGAAATGAAAACAAACAGTACAATGCTGTGTAGAACAGAAAAATTCAGCTTGAAAGTATGTATAAGCTGAAACTCAATGTGGCCAACATTCCCTTAAAGACAATCTTTATGTATGTGACATCTGACTATAAACTTTCATCAATCACACACACACCATACAGCAGGAATAGATGTGTACGAGTGTATGGACAAATATGTAACCTGGGAGTACAATGTAAGAAATGATAGGTGTGAGTTATGTATACAGAACTACATAAGATTATACCATTACTCAGCTCATCGGGTTTCACATGAACGTCAGGCTGCAGGAAGATGTCCCACAGTGCCCAAGGTTCCAATTCAGGACTCAAACGATGACAGACTTAAAAACACATCCAACCTTCACAACACACTGGGAACTATTGTAACCTTGAGTGGTGGGTGCAATGGATGGCAGATGCATAGAGAAGTAGCTTTGATGTAGCTGCCAATGTGACAGCTCATTTGGAATTGGGAATAACCATGTCAATAATGGGATTCTGATACAGGATGGAACAGAAATGCAAATACTAAATTGACACTGTATACCCATGCCGAGGCTTTGATCCCCAAACATATGATACATACTGTAAAGGAGTACCTACAACTTTATTTTACAGTAATAAAGGAAACTTAAACTAGGGAAAACACCTTAACTAACCTAACCTATCCTCACTATACATTACCCACAACTGGCCCTAACTACCCTAAGCTAAACTTACCTATCACATTTAACTAAACACTCTAAACATCAACCCCCCGTATATGACCGGACACATGTAGGACAACATATACTAACCTAAACACATACTAACTTATCCTAAACAAATATATATTTTTTTGTATTTAAAAAAAAATAATTTTTATATATTTTTATTTTTTTTATACACAAAACCCCAACATCATCTCCCACCCACAAAACAAATTTAATAATATAACCCTCTCCACCCCAACCGACTTACAATAACTAAATTAACAAGCTACTCTAACCTAACACTAAGCCCTCTAAACCCACTAAAGATAAAAACGAGGAAAGAGGAGGGAGGGGAGGGAATCATGGGTGAGGATCCATTAATTACAAATTGGCCCTCCACAGGATTCTTTTTGATACCCTGCAGTCTCCTGCTATTGTGGGACACCTCCTGCTGCAGCCTGTCCATCCTGCGCAACATTCTTTGCATGTCACGTTTCAGTGTCTGTATGTCCTGATTGTCCATCACAGCATCTGGGGTTGTTTGTGTTCCACTTGTTGATGCCATTGCTGGTGCCGGTGCCGTGGTTGGAGGGGGAGGTGCAGGAGGTGCTGCTTGTGGGCCTGGAGCAGATGAGGTTGAGGGACCTGCTGCAGTGGCTGTCATCCTGGGGCCACTGTGGTCTGAGCTGTGGTGGTGGTAGCTGTTGTGGGCAAGGCTGGCCCCCCTTGGGTAAATGCCCTCCATAACACTGTGGCTCTCTCATGGCGATAACGGCTTGCTATATTGTGGAACCTAGCCTCCACGTATAGTATGTGGCGGTAACACATTGCCCACCTCTGGAATTCCCTGATCTCATGGGCATTCATGTTAACAACTGTAAAAATAGAGAAAGCCAAACATTAGTGACATCATTGTGTGATACATCTACAGATGATATTCTAACACTTCATCAAAAATAGCACATACAGTCCAAATCACAGTACAGATGATAGAATGTCCCTGAGGACTGACATGCCAACGAAGCCTACACATCTTCTACCTAACAGCATAGCAATGCACAACAAGGTGTGTACTTAATTAAATGATCTATGCATCTTTGCACTGCTATTAGTCACATACCAAATGCTGCAAGTACTCCACATGTGCCAGGCCAACTAATGACTATCTTTTGGATGACAATCCAGGCCACAAGACCTGTAAATTGTAAATGGAACTGGCTGGACGGTATGCAGTTGGTAATCATGAGGGGTCATTGTAGATTCAAAAACATGAATGTTTGAATTACATGGCTGTCTTCTACACTGGGATCCTCACACCTAGGTACACATATTTCCTAACCCTAGCCCTGTGCCTCGGGGGGGGTGGACATGCAACACATACTTTCAAACATCAAGGACAGCCAGGAAGCTGTCCCTGGGTTTAGTCAGTCCACCACAGGTAAGGAGGCCTGCCAACTAGGATTTACTCAAACATTGGACAATCACATCCACATTAATTTTCAAAATTCAGACAATTGTCTACGTCATTACATCTCACTGACACCTTTCCAAAATCAAGCACATTGATGCAAGCACCCATCTGGCCTTGATCTGCATGCACGCCTATGACATTTCACTCAAGTACCATATAAATGGAGCACAACATGTGGAGCTAGATGCTGCTAGGAAGTCATACAGTCCTACATCTTCATTACTTAACAGGGATGCACAAGTCTGTGGGTAAGACTTCAGCATCACTGGTCTGTGTGAATCAGGGTATGACTTGCTGACTAAATCATGACACTTATACACCACAAAGGGTAATCCAAAAACCCGACCGGGCTGGGTAGAAAATAATCATTACATACAACAATGCCCAAATGGGGAAAGAAGAACAAGTTATTTATACATCATAGAACAACATAGGTGAAAACAGACACACTGTTTATTCATATAAATTCATATAAATATAAATATATTCATTGATTTACTTATACATAAATATCAATTTAATATATTTTATGGACAATCCATCTAAAAAACAACACACTGAGGGAAAGATAGTGTGAGAAAAAGTGCTCGTGATAAATAGAAAGAAGAATAATACATATTCAAATAGATCAAAAAACCTATACAAAAGACATTAAAAACAGTCGGTTGGTTCTTTTTTGATGCATTGACTCCATTCCAGATCCTCAGAGAGTCTAAATCAATTCCTTCAATCCTCCACAGATCCTATGCAGAAACCAATCCAAACTATGAGATACCCGTTGACATTTCAACCCCTCTATATCTTGGGCCACATCACAGCTCCACACTGGGTCTTCATCAGGACTAGTCCGATGCAAACCCCATCGCGAACGCTCCGTTTTTCGAAGGCTCACAGATGAATGAAGAGTGCATTGGAATTGACTGGTGAGCTGATACATGTGGGAAATTGCATTTTAGAATCAGATTTGATCCCCTCATAAATAGACAAATAAAAAAAAGTGGAGGTATTAGAGGACATATTAAGGGACTCCCATCGTACTAGTCCTGATAAAGACCCAGTGCGGAGCTGTGATATGGCCCAAGATATAGAGGGGTTGAAACGTCGACAGGTATATCATAGTTTGGATTGGTTTCTGCATAGGATCTGTGGAGGATTGAAGGATTTGATTTAGACTCTCTGAGGATCTGGAAGGGAGTCAATGCAGCAAAAAAGAACCAACCGACTGTTTTTAATGTCTTTTTTATAGGTTTTTTGATCTATTTGAATATGTATTATTATTCTTTCTATTTATAACAAGCACTTTTTCTCACACTATCTTTCCCTCTGTGTGTTGTTTTTTAGATGAGTTATACATAAATATCAATTTAATATATTTTATGGACAAGTAAATGAATGAATATATTTATATTTATATGAATAAACAGTGTGTCTGTTTTCACCTATCTTGTTCTATGATGTATAAATAACTTGTTGTTCTTTCCCCGTTTGGGCATTGTTGTATGTAATGATTAAATCATGACACTGGCCACCTCCAAATTAATCATTGGCATACAGGTAGCAACAATTCACCCTGTTCACCTGCCCATGCCTATAGCGCAGCACTCGACTTCCAATATATAACTCTCCGCCACAGAATGTCCAATTCTAACATGGAACATAATGTCAACCTCCAGTCAAGTCACATTTCAGATCATGGGTCAGCACATCATACCTTGCAATGAGTCTAACACACAGGAGTCAATCACACAACAGCTGCAAAAACAACACAGGACAAACATATTAACACTTACTGGATATGTCTGGGTCCGCAAATCGAGCCACTTCACCAATTGTATATGGAGCAGGTCCACCTGTAAAACATGGAAGGGTGAAATGTGCTCAATGTCTGCTCACATGTACAAAACTTGGATGAACAAATTACTGTGTGTGACATTTTATATGATAGAGCAGCACATCTGGCATGTGGACATACCAACAGACATAGGCCCACATTACAACTTTGGCGGGCGGCAACCGCCGGCCGCCAAGTTGTAACTGCTGCGCGCCCGCCAATGCGGCCGCACTTCCGCGGTGGCCATCTCCACATCCCCGCTGGGCCGGCGGGCAGAAACCGAGTTTCCACCCACCGGCCCAACGGGGATGTTGGCCGCAACACGGGAGCCGGCTCTAAATGGACCAGGCGGTGTTGCAGCAGTGCGAAGGATGCAGTTGCTCTCGTCGCGCTTTTCACTGTCTGCAAAGCTCCATGGGGCTGTGGCAGGGGGCCCTGCGACTCCCCTTTCTGCCAGCGTTTTCATGGCGGTTCCTACCACCATGAAAAGGCTGGCAGGAGGGGGACTCATAATGCCCTGGGCAGTGCTGCAAGCAGCATTGCCCTGGAGGATTAAATCCGCCGGGACCAATGTGGCGGTAAACTGCCGGTCCCGGCAGTGCGACCACGGCGCTTCCGCCGCGCTCGTAATATGCAAGTTTGCACCGCTAGCCTGTTGGTGGTGCTAACACCAAAACAGCCCTAGCGGTCATCGACCGCCAGGGTTGTAATGAGGGCCATAGTCATGCAAACATGCATTGACACTGTCACTCCAGTGAGTGATAGACACACATATGCACAAATGCACTGGCCCTAACAATCATGTGGTGCCTAACATGAATACTCAATTTTGTGCTTAATTATTTCTAGCGGGTACTCCATTTAATCATTTGTTATTATGCGAGACATGCAAAGCTACATTCATGGTGCACTGCAATACCAGTGACTCAGGTATTGTGGCTTGTGCATCAAGGGACAAAGAGTTACTGTGTGAAGCTCATGTGAGTAAAGTTTTGTTCTGGAATTATTGTGCTATCAATGGTCCATTATATGTGTGCCTGTATTGTATGTAGGTTACATATGCCACATTGGCAGTGTACCCAGAGCAGTATATGCCCCCCATGAGAACATGATGGCAGTGATCCTGTGTGTTGCTTGATGACAATGTTATGCTAAACATGGATTGGCCATTTATCTAAATCAAAACAACAACAACATGTCTGCTGACAGTGTCTAATTTGATCATCTGTGACAGAATGCATGGGCACAGGTGTAGTCACTGCACCTGACATGTGTTCCTCTGGGCCCTGTGTACCTTTATCAGGTACTGTAGATCACAGTTTGCCACATTCATTATCTCAGAATTGCCAAGTTGGGTGATCTGTGGTAATACAACCAAACTGACACTGTCCGCTAATAAAAACATGTGTAATGAAATGTCCTACTTCTGCAATTTTGATGAGGTAGGTCTCTATTTATAAGCACCTTGGGAATGGCAGCACTCACAGGAATTCTAGCCTGCTGATCTTAGCATTCCACCATGTCTGTGATAGCCTTCATACTGAGAAGTTAACAATTGTACATATGCTGCACTATATCAGCAGGGGTGTACCAATGTGAAATAGCAAACTATTTCGTCACTTTAAATGTATGATGGAAGCAGTCAGTGGTCTCTTGCACAACATCATGCAAATAAATAATTTGTGACCAGGCATTCACAAAGTTCAGGGATCCCATGATGACCCATTAACTGTAGAAAATTGTTTGGCTATAAAGTGACACAGACAGCAAATGCACCAGCTCTGTACCAGCAATTGTGCCCAAGGCGAAAATGTTGTTGGGTCATGCTACGCAATGATAGGATTTCGAGGCCTACTCCGAAAAGCCACAGGATGAACCTGTATAGTGCTACTGCAATCTGGTAGAATCCGGGGACAATGACAATTAGATTTGGCCATGTTAAAGATTATGGGGGTTATTCTAACTTTGGAGGAGTGTTAATCCGTCCCAAAAGTGACGGTAAAGTGACGGATATACCCCCAGCCGTATTACGAGTTCCATAGGATATAATGGACTCGTAATACGGCTGGTGGTAAATCCGTCACTTTTCCGTCACTTTTGGGACGGATTAACACCTCCTCCAAAGTTAGAATAACCCCCTATCTGTCCAGACGTAAACACACAGAAACAATTAACTTAGGGCCAGATGTTTTTTTTTTTATGTGTAGCATTTGCTTCATTTGTTTACGCTACAGCTATGGAAAGTAGCACAAAATATCTAGATATTATCAAGTGTGCATTACTTTGGCATCCAGAATGAATTTAAATGCTGCACAAACAAAGTCAAAATATCAGCCTAAGATATTAAAAGAGGTTAGGAAGATCTTTGTACGTATGGCCATGAATACTGTTCCAACACGGTTTTAAAACATTAGAGACTACATTGGTTCCTTGCATTAGCATGTGAAATACATCTCATTCCTGGTACACTCACAGGCTCTGAATAATACTTTTGTTTGTGCTGCATTACCATCATCTATTGACGTCAAAGCGGCACTAATTTACAAGATAAAGTTGTCTTTTGTAAGTTTGTGCAGCTTTTGTGTCAACAAATGACGGTAAATTGTAGCAAAAATGGTATACATCAGGGCCACTGTTTGTTCAACTTGCATTCCACATGTCCACAAACATTGCATGCAGCATGTCACAAAATCTGCTACTGTCACTTCAGAGCATTTTATTGTACACATTCACCTAATTTGTACTCACCAACATGGCCACCAGTCACCACACTCAGGTGGTCCAGCAGGTCCTGCTCTCAGGCCACCAGGTCAGCCCAGTGATGTTTTAATTGGTGGTCATTGCGCTGGCTGAACAGTCTTCTTAGGTGGAACAGCACCTTTGCCCACATGAGCCTCCTAGCCTCCGTGTGTCAGCCCTGCATCACCCTGCCACCAGCCTCCAACATCAGGGGGAGGAAGTGCCACACCAGCTACACAAAGGCCCCCAGCTCCTCCTCACCCGTTCTCCCCAGACGTGGCCTTCCCAACATCTCAACAATTATCATGATAGGAAAGGGTAAAGAGGGGAAAACAGGGAAAGTATGTATGGAAAAGAAACTTAAAGAACCCACAAACAGCCCAACAATACCCACTACAACACTCCCAAAAGTACAAAGACAAATCTAATCTAAAAAAATGGCAAAAACACACTAACACTGATTTACACAGACACTTACAAAAGAACAGATGGCAATGGCAATAGCACACAGGAGACAAAGGCACAATATTCATAGACACAACTCTATACACAGCCACACAGTCTAGAAGATCACAGACTGCAAAGTGAAAGTACACCCACTGTAGCATTTCTGTAAACAGGATATCCTATCACATCACTTCCTGTTTCAAATGCGGTGCGTTTTTATTATATTGGGTGAAATTTTATGATGCTTACGGCCTTTGCCTCAATATTTTTTTACTCATATGCTTAAAATTTCCCCCGCATTCAAGGATCAATACATTTTTTATGAATAACCGATTTCATGGGGTGCAGTGTTGGCATTAACGCTAGGGACCAATCGATGTAGTATGGGTGTGAGCATCATTTTTTCATGCATATGCGTCATATTTTGACGCATATGCACTTTTTAAATGTTTTTGCATCAAAAAATCTGTCTATAACTGTGTTTGCGTCATTTTTCTTTTTTTAACATATATGAAGCCTATAACTATACAAAGATAGGATGTTAAGACCTGCTGTGTGTGTTCTAGTGTTTGGGCACATGTGTCAGACCACACTACTGCGGACCATAATACTCATGTTGTTGTGCCAGATTAGCTCTCTTAACTGACGCAACAGCAACACAAACTTTTGGAATACAATTGGTATTTCCTAGTTTGAGCAGGTGTTGCATCAATAGAGGATAGCAAGGCTACGCAACTAAACAAATAGACTCATGGCCTTTGTGTTTATGTCTGTGAATTAGCTATTTCAATTGTTTGTGTGCCTCTGTGTGAACGTCACGAGAAGTGTTTTGCATAATGTGCATATATGGATTTGTTGTAATAGTGTATAACTGTCAGATGCCATTCATTGAGGTACATCAGTCATAATACGTATTTGGTATATCTGTTGTGTATTATGCTGTGTGTACTTCCTTGACTTTGGGGACAAAACATCTCCCATGACAAACTATACACAGGCTAGACATAGGACAGTTCATAATGGCAATGTCAGAAATGTAACCCATCACATTTAATGAAATGTTGGATACCACTTCATTGTCACTTGTGTGTATACTACCCATGAGTCAGGCATTTGAACATGCTAGGTAGGTACAGTGTTTGACACAGAGGGGGTCATTCTGACACTGGAGGCCGGTGACCGCCAGGTTCACCGACCACGGGAGCACCGCCAACAGGCTGGCGGTGCTCCCTCGAGCATTCTGACCGCGGCGGTTCAGCCGCGGTCAGAAACGGAAACGGAAAGTCGGCGGTCTCCCGCCGACTTTCCGCTGCTCGGGTGAATCCTCCATGGCTGCGGAGCGCGCTCCGCAGCCATGGGGATTCTGACACCCCCTACCGCCATCCTGTACCTGGCGGGTCTCCCGCCAGGAACAGGATGGCGGTAGGGGGTGCCGGGCATGGGCATGGGCACTGCAGGGGCCCCCGTAAGAGGGCCCCACAAAGTATTTCAGTGTCTGCAAAGCAGACACTGAAATACGCGACGGGTGCAACAGCACCCGTCACACCTTCCCACTACGCCGGCTCCATTCGGAGCCGGCGTCCTCGTGGGAAGGTAGATTTGCCCTGGGCTGGCGGGCGGCCTTTTGGCGGCCGCCCGCCAGCCCAGGGCAAATCTCAAAATACCCTCCGTGGTCTTGCGACCGCGGAGCGGTATTTTGTCGGGGGTAGACTGGCGGGCGGCCTCCGCCGCCCGCCGCCCGCCGGTCTCGGAATCACCCCCCGAGTCTCAAATACAGTCCAGAATGTGTTCTGCACACCACAGTCTGACTCATGTACATGACCTATGTTTCTCCTGTGGCTATGGAGGATCAGCCGACCATGCTGCATGTGTTCACATATTTCCAGTTCAAGTGTGTGGCCATGTATACCCTGTGCAGTATTGGCCTCCGTGTTGTCATAGTTACGTGCAGGTCTAGTCATGAATCTGTGGAGCCATTCCCTGAATTAACAGAGTATCCTTCAAAGCAGATTTGACCTAAAGCCAAAGATCAACTAACAACACACATTCTGATAGTCTAGCTATGGCACTGCAGAACTTTAATGAGGCTGATGACAGGGCAACCTTGGTGTGCTTAAAACCTTTATGGATGGCTAATAGGAAACAGGCAGCTTTTATCACATGTTTACACAGGGTGGTCTTGAAAATTCTCAGTGCAACAGGGAACATCAATGCCTCTGTGCTAATTAATCTCACAGCTAGTCACCACGCAAGCACCATCAAAAGGTGGCAGCAGAAGTGAATCCATGCCTGGACTGCCAGGGCACAAACATGTGTTGTCCTCACATGCACATTGGCAAGCCTTGTTTATTGTGCTGGAGGCACCGTACCGAATCCATGCATACAGCCATAGCACACTGTCACTGTTTTCCAATAATTAATACATGCAAAACCAGAAAAGGGATGGAGGCTGGATTAGGCAATTTGAACACATGTCCCAGAACTGATTATGATGAGTAAAATGATTAAGCTACACTATCTATTTGAGGATTCGTTGGAGACTTACCAGATACAATACCCCAGGAGGAAAGAGAGAGAATGGAAAGCAACTATGAGACAAATTTAGCCACAGGGAACCTCTATGGTTAACGCAAAGACAGGAACCAGTCTGGCTAACAGGATGCAGGCTCTGTCGGGAACAAACATGAACAAGGCAAATACACAGTGAGCAGACTCTTACTGGGAAACGCTGGAACAACACTGTGGAACTAAAAACAGTTTGTGCTCTGGTCTCCAATGTTACACTATCCCCCAAGGGCTCTGGTACACAAGTGATTTGTACGCCAATGCACAGCAAGGAAATTCTAAAAATTGCAGCTCCTAAGCAGTTCCAGGCAGCAGCAAGGGCAGGGCAGGTTCAAACGGCTGGTCTGCATGTTAGTGCTTACAGGTGTGTTCAGCTTCAGTCTCTCACAAGTCGTGGAGTTGAGAATCAAGTTCAAAGGGCCAACTGGACCTTTCACATGGGAAGCAATGGACAGCTGATTACAGGTCTTACCGACTACCAGGTAGTGCATTATTTGACCTAAAGTCCCTGCAGACTGATGAACTATAACTATGAATTGCCATACTAACGTGGAAAGCACACAGGAGTCAGAATGAAGTCTGGGTGTGTGTAGCTGAAGATTGGCAGGGGACAGACAGTCCAATTACAGGGCCCCCAAGAGAAGGGTGGGGAGAGACTTAAAACATGGCTGTGGCAGTACTTATTACCTGGGATGGAGTGCACAGGAAATGTCTTGTGAGCAATGCTTGTAATACCTGGGGCACTCGTGCTATCCATTTTCAGCTTGGATGGACTTCTTGTCACACATGCTCCTTGCTGAGATAGCTGATGTCACACTTACTGCTGTCAAGGGTCTGGTCATACATTCCTGTAACCAATGCAATAGCACATCCACTGCCTCATGTAAGAAACACTTTTTTTTACCTTATGATTGATGGTGTCTTAGTTGTGTATCATTTGCTGCAATGGACCATGTTGGCAACATGGATGTGTCTCATAGCTGTGGTCCTCTGATATTGCCCTTCCCATGTGAAATGGACAGGATATATGTCATTTACACTGTGTGTGATGGTGGCTGTACATTCATACCCATCAAATGTGATGTGGCTTTTTTCAGTATCCTAATCTGTATTTCTGCAACGCTCCATGAGGCTAAACTCTGATTTTGATTCCTAGGGTTCATGTGATGCATAACAAATTACCAAGAGCATGATTGAGTGATGAAGTTAGGTGTCTAATGACATATGATAACAAAGTGGTGATGGTGACTATAGTTAGAAGAAGTTTAGTATGATTTGTTGTCTGCAACGCAATCCTGCAGCAGTGTTTGGATGTTCACCCTCATTTTCACCGACCGTATCCTCCTCTTCAGGCATTTGTGGGTCTGGTTTATAGAGGGGAATGTTCCTCCTTACACAAATGTTGTGCAGGATGGCACAGGTCAAAATGATCTTGCAGACCATTTCAGGTGAATATAGGAGGCTGCCTCCGGTGATGTCCAGGCACCTGAATCTGGACTTCAGGATGCCAAAAGACCTCTCAACTATGGTGGGTGTCCTACGATGTGCCTAATTATAGGCACGCTCTGCTACTGTGCTTGGATTGGCAAAGGGGGTCATGATCCATGGCTGGATCCCGTAACCCTGACCAGCTGAAAGAAAAAATTAGGGTAAATATTTGGTTGTTGGTTGCACCTTGATTATCACTTTGCATGACAGTTGTTATCTTGTGTCGTCTGTGACTCTTCAGTGTTTGTGGTATTGTGTGGGATCCTAGGCTTCTGTGATGTTCTTTCTGCATTGGGTTGTTTAACTATCAAAACTGGTGTTTGGCTGATTGACCTGATATGAGTGGTAAATTTCTTAACTTGCTGTTCAGTTTGTATCGCCCATGCATTAAGCAATGTGAATGAAGTGTTTGTGTGCCTTCACTGGAGGTGACATAATACTTCCACACACACAATCGATTCCACTGTGGTGGTAATACGGTTGCACTATATGGGCTGAACATCCCATCCAATTTGACATATGTAATTGCATGTAAAATGCAACAGTGAGGCCCTATTATTTGGCTAGGTGACAATGTACAGCACATCTCCATAAGTTGGCAGCACTGAAGAACGAGTTACTTACCTTCGGTAACGACTTTTCTGGTGGATACATTAGCTACCTGTGGATTCCTCACCTCATGAATACTCCCATGGCGCCAGCATTCGACGGAAATCTTCTTACTTGTCTCTGCACGTCGACGAGGACGTCACTCTAGCCCATGCGACGCCGTCTGACGTCATACAGGCAATAAGAGGTCCTCGACGACGTGCGGACGTCAGTACCAATAATTTTTTACGTGCATGAGAACAACCAGGCAATGCAATGAAAGAGCAAGGCAACATCCCTTTATATTGTAAAAACACACAACAGTGTATGAATAACTGTAAATCTTTTTATATAAATATATATATAAAACTTTCTCTTTTAAAATATATACACACACCAAGTATATACACAAAGATATATACATATATACATATATATAAATATATTATATACACATCTATTGCACCCTCAAAGACCAAGAGGAGCGCACTCAAGGATTACTTGGTAAGACCAGAAAGGCAACGGGGAGGCGGGTGGGACCGTGAGGAATCCACAGGTAGCTAATGTATCCACCAGAAAAGTCGTTACCGAAGGTAAGTAACTCGTTCTTCTGATGGATACAACTACCTGTGGATTCCTCACCTCATGAATAGACGCCCGGCGGTGGGTGCCTAAATGGTCAAACCAAGAAATCCTGCAGCACTGACCGTGCAAAATGGCCGTCCCTTCTAACCTCAGAATCCAAACAGTAATGCTTTGCAAAAGTGTGAAGGGACGACCAAGTTGCGGCCTTGCAGATGTCGACCACAGGAACACCCCTGGCCAAGGCCGAAGTGGCCGACTTAGCTCTGGTGGAATGAGCTCTAATGCCCTCAGGAGGATCCTTCTTTGCCAAAGAGTAACATATTTTAATGCAAAGAACAACCCACCTGGATAGTGTTCTCTTGTGGACTGCCTTTCCTCTCCTCTTGCCCACGTATCCAATAAACAGCTGATCCTCCAGCCTGAAATCCTTTGTTCTATCAATAAAGAAGCTCAACGCTCTCTTTGGATCCAGACGGTGCAGTCTTTCTTCCTCTTTGGAAGGATGAGGCGGAGGATAGAACGTGGACAAAGTAATTGCCTGAGCCAAATGGAAGGGTGAAACAACCTTCGGGAGGAAAGCAGCCTTGGTCCTCAACACCACCTTATCCCCATAAAAAGTTGTATAAGGGGGCTTTACTGATAAGGCCTGCAACTCACTCACTCTCCTTGCTGATGTTATAGCTATCAGGAAGACTGTTTTTAAAACCAAATACCTCAAGGGGCAAGAATGCATAGGTTCAAAAGGGGACCCCATAAGGAAAGTCAGGACCAAGGACAAATCCCATTGCGGCATAATGAATGGCTTTGGAGGATATTGATTTAGAAGACCTTTCAAGAATCTGATAACAATAGGGGATTTAAATAAAGATGGTTGGTCTGGAAGACATATGAAGGCTGACAAGGCCGATAAATAACCCTTAATGGTAGCCACTGCACAACCTTTCTGCGCCAGAGATAGAGCAAAAGACAAAACGTCCGATAGATGAGCATGCAAAGGATCAATCTGCCTCTCTCCACACCACGCAACAAATTTAGACCTCCTATTAGCGTAGATAGATTTAGTGGAGTGTCGCCTGGCCGCTAATATAACATCCACTACCTCAGGCGGGAGAGAGAAGGAACTCAGGTTGCCCCGTTCAATCTCCAGGCATGTAGGTGCAGACTCTGGAGGTTGGGGTGTAGAACCTGCCCCTGCGACTGCGAGAGGAGGTCTGCCCTGAAAGGGAGACGGAGCGGCGGGCACATTGAGAGTTGGAGAAGGTCGGAGTACCACACCCTCCTTGGCCAATCCGGAGCTATTAAGATTACTAGAGCCCGGTCTTGGCGAATCTTCCTCAATACTCGAGGAATCAAGGGTATGGGAGGAAACGCGTAAAGCAACTGGCCGCACCAGGTTATTTGAAACGCGTCCCCCAACGCTCCCTGCATCGGATACTGAAGGCTGCAGAACAACGGACAATGCGCGTTCTCTCGAGTGGCGAACAGATCTACCCGAGGAAACCCCCACCTCTGGAAGATTAAACGGACTTGATCTGGATGGAGACGCCACTCGTGGTCTGCCGAGAAGTGGCGACTGAGACTGTCCGCACGCACGTTCAAAACTCCGGCCAGATGGTTTGCTATCAAGCAAATCCGATGGTCCTTTGCCCAGGACCATAGTCGAAGAGCTTCTCTGCAGAGAAGGTACGACCCCACTCCTCCCTGCTTGTTTATGTACCACATCGTGGTAGTATTGTCCGTTAGGACCTGTACCGACTGACCATGAAGGGAAGGGAGGAAGGCCTTGAGAGCCAGACGTACAGCCCGTAACTCTAACAGATTGATGTGAAACATCTGTTCCTCTGGAGACCAAAGACCTTTGATCTCCAGATCCCCCAGATGAGCTCCCCACCCTAGAGTGGAAGCATCCGCTATGACTGTGGCCACTGGTGGCGACTGCTGGAACGGCTTTCCTTGTGAAAGATTGTTGCTTGCAATCCACCACTTCAAATCCACAGCAGCATCTCTGGAGATCTTGACAGTACCCTCTAGATCCCCTCTGTGTTGAGACCACTGCCTTCGGAGGCACCACTGAAGAGCCCTCATGTGCCAGCGAGCATGCGTGACCAACAGAATGCAGGAGGCAAAAAGACCGAGCAGACGAAGGACCTTGAGGACTGGAACTACCGCTCCATTTCGAAACATTGGAACCAAATCCTGAATATCTTGAATCCGCTGAGGCGGAGGAAAGGCCTGACCCAATGTTGTATCCAGTACTGCCCCTATGAACAGGAGGCGCTGAGAGGGCTCTAGGTGAGATTTGGGCTCGTTCACCGAAAAACCCAGGTCGAACAACAACTGGGTTGTTGACTGCAGATGATGCGACACAAGCTCCGGGGACTTGGCTTTGATCAACCAGTCGTCCAAGTAAGGGAATACTGCTATCCCCTTCCTTCTGAGTTCTGCCGCAACCACCGACATCACCTTCGTGAAGACTCGAGGTGCTGAAGTAAGACCAAACGGAAGGACCGCAAACTGATAGTGTTGCGATCCCACCACAAACCGGAGATACTTCCTGTGTGACTTGAGTATCGGGATATGAAAGTAAGCATCCTGCAAGTCGACAGACACCATCCAGTCTTCCATGTTCAACGCCAAAAGCACCTGTGCTAGGGTCAGCATCTTGAACTTTTCCTGCTTGAGGAACCAATTCAAGATCCTCAGGTCCAGAATTGGTCTCAAACGACCATCCTTCTTGGGAATCAGGAAATACCTTGAGTAAACTCCTCGACCCCTTTCCTGCTCCGGGACCAACTCCACCGCGCCCTTTGAAAGGAGGACTTGCACCTCCTGTTCTAGCAACAGGAGGTGTTCTTCTGAACAATACGAAGGGCGGGGCGGGATGAGGGGCGGGAACTCCCGAAAGGGAAGGGTGTAGCCTTTTCCCACAACACTGAGAACCCAAGTGTCCGATGTAACAGTCTTCCATTTGGTGAGAAAATGCTGTAATCTTCCCCCTACAGGAGAGGAGTGAGTGGGAAATGGTGGAAGCCTAAGGCTGCTTCCCCTGCTGCACCCCGCCAGAGGATGAGGAAGAGGCAGAGTGCTGCTGAGAGGCTCCTCTGGTGCGGACCCTACCTCTCCCCCTGAAAGATCTATAGGGATGGTAAGAAGCAGGTTGCTGATATCTCCCCCGAAAGGAAGAGGAGGAAGAGCCACGCCCAAATCCACGAAACCTCCTGAAGAATCTGGAAGAGGCCATGGAAGAAGGAGCTTGGAGCCCTAACGACTTAGCCGTGGCCCTGCTTTCTTTAAAACGTTCCAAGGCCGAATCAGCCTTAGCTCCAAACAGTTTGTCCCCATCAAACGGGAGATCCAACAATGTGGACTGTACATCTGCCGAAAAGCCCGAGTTACGGAGCCAGGCCTGTCTCCTTGCCACCACAGTTGTGCCCATTGCCCTGGCTACCGAGTCGGTGGTATCCAGTCCCGTCTGGATAATTTGGGTCGCAGCAGCCTGGGCATTTGAGACAAGATCCAAAAGACCCTGGGGAAGCTCTGTAAATGAAGAGGAAATGTCATCCATCAGAGCATGAATATACCTCCCCAGGATACAGGTTGCATTGGTGGCTTTTAACGCCAGACTGCAGGATGAAAAAATCTTCTTCGACTGCGCCTCTAGCTTCTTTGAATCTCTGTCCCCAGGCACCGTCGGAAAAGAACCAGGCGCTGACTTGGACGAACAGGAGGCCTGCACCACCAAGCTCTCCGGCGTAGGGTGCCTAGATAGGAAACCAGGGTCAGTCGGAGCCGTCCGATACCTCCTGGCCACGGCTCTGTGAGCTGCTGGGGAAGATGCCGGCCTCTTCCACACCTCTAACACCGGATCCAGCAGAGCGTCATTAAATGGTAACAGAGGCTCCGCCGCGGCTGAGGCCGGATGTAACACCTCTGTCAAAAGGTTTTGTTTTGCCTCCACCACCGGCAAAGGCAGGTCCAAAAAACTAGCTGCCTTCCGTACCACTGCATGAAAGGAAGCAGCCTCCTCAGTATATTCCCCCGGGGACGAAAGGTCCCACTCAGGGGAAGTGTCCAGCCCACTGGCCGACTCCAGTCCACGCAGCCCATCACCCGAGTCCTCTAGCTCTCCTTCCTCTAGGGCTCGTTGGTACTCCTGCTCTTCCAATACACGGAGAGCACGTCTCCTTGAATGAAGTCGTTGCTCAATACGCGGAGTCGACAATGCCTCTGCCGAAGTCGAAGATCGGCGCCGATCTTCAGAAGCCACCGACGCCGCATCCGGCGCCACAGGTAACTTCGGCGCCGACGGAAGAGCAACTGCCGCAGATGGACCCACCGGAGTCACAGGCCGAAATCCCGACGTCGACGGGATGGAAATCCCCGGGGCCAATCCTTCTGAAGCCACCGGAGCGGCCACCGGCGCCGACAGTGGCGCCGAGCCCACGTTCCCAAACGGGAGAAAGGGCATAAAGGGTGCCGGCCGAAGAGGCGCAGGATCACCCAAAGAAAAGGCCAAAGGCCCAGCCGGAGCACCCCCTGGAGCCATCTGTTGGAAGATGGCATACATCGCATTCAAGAATGCGGAACTATCGGCTCCAGGGGTGGGAAAAGCCGGATACTGGGGTGCCTGTCTCGGAGGCGACCCCGACGCCGGCCTCGGCGTCTGCGCCGGAGAAAACACTTGAGGCTCCAATACCTCAATCACCGACGCCTGTCCAGGTGAAGTTGGAGACGCCGGAGAGGGCAACGGCGTCGAAGGATGCGGCGTAACCGTGGGACTGACCTCCCATGTCTTTCGGCGCCGATCCGGAGACCTGGATCGAGTCTCCTTTGAATGACGCCGAGATTCTCTACGGCGCCGGGAGTCTCGATGACGCCGATGTCTTGGGGAAGAAGACTTCTTGTGATGTTTCCCCTTTGACTTGGCCATAAACAGCTTCGCCTCACGTTCTTTGAGGGCCTTTGGATTCATGTGCTGACATGAATCACAAGTCGAGACGTCGTGGTCGGAGCTCAAACACCAAAGGCAATCGGAATGAGGATCCGTCACCGACATCTTGCCTCCACACTCACGACAAGGCTTAAATCCAGACTTCCTCTGCGACATTATTTCCACAGCGAAAGACTACGCAGCAAGATATACACTGTAACCGCAAGAGTAACAGTTGCTCCCTCGTAGATAACCGTTTCGAATGCACGGAAAAAAGGGAACTGACGTCCGCACGTCGTCGAGGACCTCTTATTGCCTGTATGACGTCAGACGGCGTCGCGTGGGCTAGAGTGACGTCCTCGTCGACGTGCAGAGACTAGTAAGAAGATTTCCGTCGAATGCTGGCGCCATGGGAGTATTCATGAGGTGAGGAATCCACAGGTAGTTGTATCCATCAGAAGTGTTCACAGTTGACAATGCACAATTATCCCATGTGTGACAAGTTCTATACAAACCTATTTATGTGCCCTCGCAGAGTTGGCTCATGTGAAAACATGTGCCTACACTACTGAACTTGCTCCAGGTAAGCTGGCTAACTTGGTTATGGGGGTGAAGGTTTCAGTGTCAGAAGGTCTATGTGCCTGTACATCTGTTATGTATATGGGGAATTGTCTCAACTTCTATGTGTAGCAGTGTGCACTTTGCATTAGTGTCACATCCACATGTTTTCATAGCACAGTCCACTTCCTTATTGCTAGCGGGCAATGTCACCCCAGAAGTGATGTGAGATGTTGGTACTGCCTCATTGATTCCATGTCACCCTCATTAGAGTCAGCCTCATCATGCTATGTGTCTAGTGGTGTTTGACCTGCAGCAAAACACATTACACACCCTTTACACAGGATGTATTGCTTGGAAGGGTGTGTGATTGAGTGTTATTGATGTGATACTGGAAGATTCATCTTTCAAGTTGTACTGCCAGTTCAGGCCATGTCATTGTCATTGTGTGGTTTTAAATTGGTCCCGTGTGGCTCTGGAGTGGCATCTCTTGTTATTTGCATCTGTCAGTTGTTCATAGGTGTGTATCCCATTGGGTCAGGATATCAAACATGACTACCAGTGTCACAACCTCAGTGTCTTCCTGGCCACGTATCAATGTAGTGGTGTATGTGTTGTGTGTCCTACAGGTTTGCTGTG
Organism: Pleurodeles waltl; assembly: GCF_031143425.1. Classification (NCBI taxonomy): domain Eukaryota; kingdom Metazoa; phylum Chordata; class Amphibia; order Caudata; family Salamandridae; genus Pleurodeles; species Pleurodeles waltl. The sequence continues at coordinate 260,787,832 of NC_090451.1, read as the reverse complement.
CTGTGTGTAAATTCCTAGGTTTCTGTACTTATCAACAAGTAGGCCATTGCCATATCGTCCATCCTGGAAGTGCTGATTGATGGTGCTGTGGCGGAAGATGAATGAATCATGTACACTCCCTGGATACTTTGCCACGATGTTGGTGATCAATCCATGGTGATCCACAATGGCCTGCACATTGATGGAGTGTGTGCGCTTCCTGTTGTGGTATAGATGCTCCATTGCAGCAGGTGGCACAATGCATACATGTGTTCAGTCAATGGCACCAAGCATGTGCGGGAAGCCATTGATTTGATAAAACCCCTGTTTTGTCTCTTGCTGCTTCTGCTGTGTGTTGGTGAAGCTGATGTGGCAGGGTGTGAGGGAGATGATGGCATCAAGTACCTTGGGAAGGAAGGCGGAGATCCTGGCAACCAGGGCACCAGTGGTTTGAAAAGAGCCACTTGCAAACATGTGCAGGACAGCTAGCAGCTTGGTCTCTGATGGAATGATGTGTGGTGTCTGCAAGCTGGGTGCCAACTGTGGCTCAATGTGGCACAGCAGCTGCTGTATGGCTTGCCAGTTTAGTCTGTACCTCTGGATGATGTCATGTTCCCTGAGGTCCTGATGGGTTGTCCTGGTCCTGAATATCCTCTCCTGCCTTCTGCGTTGCCTTTGGGGTCCATGTTGGTGTGGTGGTAGCTGCTACTGTTGCTCCTGTGCTCTGCATCTTCATGCATGCTCGATGAATAGCAACTCCATGTCTTCCTTTTTGAGTTCTGATGTTGCTTCTGTGAGTTTTCCTTAAGTACTGGTGTGTTTGCCCCATTTTAACGCCTGCCCTGACCCAGGTGTTAAATTTTGGCACAAATCAGGATTTCACCATTTTCTGCCTCCGCCTACCAGCTGTGCGCCACTTTTGCGTGGTTGGGTAAATATGGAGCACATGTGTTTAAGTCATTTTTTAGACGGGAACACCTACCTTGCATCTCATTGATGGAAGGCGGTTTCACGCATCCAGAAAATGATGCACACTGGGATATTTTGACGTTAGACGGGCCTAATGTCAAACTATAAATATAGTGTTAGCTTTGTGCCGAATTTGTGTAAAACAAATTACGCTAATTCGGCGCAAAGGGAGTATAAATATGGGCCTAACAGCCGGAAGCTCACTCACACGTCTAGTTGACGTGATGGGTATCAGAAAAACTGTCTTTAAAACTAAAAGCCTCAATGGGCAAGTATTCATAGGCTCAAACGGTGAACCCATTAAAAACCTCAGAGGTAAATTTAAATCCCACTGAGGCATTACAAACGGAGTGGGAAGAAACTTGTTAGTTAACACTTTAAGGAACCCGAAGAACTATAGGAGACTTAAATAAGGAAGGCTGATCAGGAAGGCAAAGAAACGCCGACAGTGCTGATAAACAGCCTTTCACTGTCGCAACTGCACAACCCTTCTGTGCCAAGGAAAGCGCAAAGAGCAAAACATCAGATAAATGGGCCTTTAAGGGATCAATTTGCCCATCTACCGGCATAGACAGTCTTAGTGGAGAGTAGCCTGGCCAATAAGATAACATCCACCACTTCTGGAGGACGAGAAAAAAACCTCAGATTTCCCCATTCAATCTCCAGGCATGAAGGTGTAAGCTCTGGAGGTTGGGGTGTAGAAAATGCCCCTGAGACTGTGAGAGGAGGTCTACCCTGTGAGGGAGATGGAGCAGAGGGCACAGTGAGAGTTAAAGGAGGTCTGCGTACCACACCCTTCTTGGGCAATCCAGGGCTATTAATGTGACTTGGGCCCGATCTTAGCAAATCTTCCTCAAAACTCGAGGAAACAAATGTGTTAGAAATTGGGTTTTTGGTTGGCAGTCAGGTTGCCCTCTGTCCAAGCAAGAACCCTCACTCTATTCAGGGTAAGTCACACACAATCCAAAATCAGCCTGTGCCCACCCTCTGGTAGCTTGGCACGAGCAGTCAGGCTTAACTTAGAAGGCAATGTGTAAAGCATTTGTGCAATAAATCAAATAATTCCATAATATAACACCACACAGTGTTTAGAAAAATATATAATATTTATCTGGGTATTTGCAGGTCAAAACGATCAAAGTTGCAATATGAATTTGTAAAGATATCACTGAAAAGTGATATAAAGTGTCTTAAGTCTTTAAAAAGCAAACAAAGGGGGTTATTACAACTTTGGAGGAGGTGGTAATCTGTCCCAAAAGTGACGGATATACCACCAGCCGTATTACGAGTTCCATAGGATATAATGGACTCGTAATACGGCTGGTGGTATATCCGTCACTTTACCGTCACTTTTGGGACGGATTAACACCTCCTCCAAAGTTGTAATAACCCCCAAAGTCTCTTTCAAGCACAAAGTACCTGGTTTCTGGTGGAAAATCTCCGCAAAGGGCCGCAGAAGAAGAGATACGTGGAAAAATGGTGTGTGCGCCGATTTCTCCCCAGCACACACGGACTTGCGTCGTTATTTTTCACGCGGGAAAGTCGTGCGTCATTTTCCGGCGCGCAGACAGTCTCTTTCTATGGGTCGCGGGATTACCAGATGTCCCGGGTCTGTACGTGGATTCTCCTGCTTGTTTTCCGGCTGCTCGTCGTTCCGCGGGGCTGTGCGTCGAAGTTTTGATCTCACGGCAGGCGTCGCGTCGATTTCTCCTCTGGAAGTCGGGCGGCGTTGTCCTTGCGAGGCCGTGCATCAAAGTTCCGGTCATCCCGAAGGCGTCGCGTCGGTCAGCATCGGTGTGCAGTGTTTTTCTCGCCGCAGAACAAGCTGTGCGTCGAAAATTTCGCCGCATGAAGCGTCCAAGTGAAAAAGAGAAGTCTTTTTGGTCCTGAGACTTCAGGGAACAGGAGGCAAGCTCTATCCAAGCCCTTGGAGAGCACTTTTACAGCCAGACAAGAGTTCAGCAAGGCAGCAGGCCAACAGCAAGGTAGCAGGAGAAAGCAGACAGATGAGTCCTTTGAGCAGCCAGGCAGTTCTTCTTGGCAGGATGTAGTTTCTGGTTCAAGTTTCTTCTCCAGCAAGTGTCTGATGAGGTAGGGCAGAGGCCCTGTTTTATACTAAATTGTGCCTTTGAAGTGGGGGTGACTTCAAAGAGTGTCTAAGAAATGCACCAAGCCCCCTTTCAGTTCAATCCTGTCTGCCAGGGTCCCAGTAGGGGGTGTGGCAGTCCTTTGTGTGAGGGCAGGCCCTCCACCCTCCCAGTCCAGGAAGACCCATTCAAAATGCAGATGTATGCAAGTGAGGCTGAGTACCCTGTGTTTGGGGTGTGTCTGAGTGAATGCACAAGGAGCTGCCAACTAAACCTAGCCAGACGTGGATTGAAGGGCACAGAAAGATTTAAGTGCAAAGAAATGCTCACTTTCTAAAAGTGGCATTTCTAGAATAGTAATATTAAATCCGACTTCACCAGTCAGCAGGATTTTATATTACCATTCTGGCCATACTAAATATGACCTTCCTGCTCCTTTCAGATCAGCAACTGCCACTTCAACAGTGTATGAGGGCAGCCCCAATGTTAGCCTATGAAGGGAGCAGGCCTCACAGTAGTGTAAAAATGAATTTAGGAGTTTTACACTACCAGGACATATAACTACACAGGTACATGTCCTGCCTTTTACCCACACAGCACCCTGCTCTAGGGGTTACCTAGGGCACACATTAGGGGTGAAATATGTAGAAAAAGGGGAGTTCTAGGCTTGGCAAGTACTTTTAAATGGCAAGTCGAAGTGACAGTGAAACTGCACACACAGGCCTTGCAATGGCAGGCCTGAGACAAGATTAAGGGGCTACTGAAGTGGGTGGCACAACCAGTGCTGCAGGCCCACTAGTAGCATTCAACCTACACGCCCTAGGCACATATAGTGCACTCTACTAGGGACTTATAAGTAAATTAAATAGCCAATCATGGATAAACCAATCAATAGTACAATTTACGCAGAGAGCATATGCACTTTAGCACTGGTTAGCAGTGGTAAAGTGCCCAGAGGTCAAAAGCCAACAACAACTGGTCAGAAAAATAGGAGGAAGGAGACAAAATGTTTGGGTATGACCCTGTCAAAAAGCCAGGTCCAACAAAATGTATGGGAAGAAACATGTAAAGCAGATGGTCGCACCAAGTCTGCTGAAACGCGTCCCCCAACGCACCCTGCACCTGATACTGGAGGCTGCAGAACGACAGACACTGTGCGTTCTCGCGAGTGGCTAACGGGTCCATCTGAGGAGCTCCCCACATCCAGAATACGTGAAGAAGCACATCCAAATGGAGATGCCACTTGTGATCTGTCGAGAAGAGGAGACTGAGACTGTCCGCACATACGTTGAGAACTCCAGCCAGATGGTTTGCTACTATGCAAATCCGATGGTCCTGCGCCCATGACCAGAGCCGCAGAGCCTCTCTGCAGAGAAGGTACGACCCTACTCCTCCCTGCTTGTTAATGTACCACATTGCAGTGGTGCAGTCTGTCAAGATTTGCACTGACTGACCACGAATGGACGGAAGGAAGGCCTTGAGAGCTAGAAGAATCACCCGCAGTTCCAACAGATTGATGTGAAACATCTGCTCTACTGGAGACCAAAGGCCTTTGATCTTCAAGTCCCCTAGATGAGCTCCCCACCCTAGAGTGGAAGCATCCGTTATTACCGTGGTCACCAGAGGTGTAAGACAAAACGGCCTCCCTTGAGAAAGGGTGCCGTCCGTAGTCCACCATTGCAGATCCGCTGCAGCGTCTCTGAAAATCGTTATTGACTCCTTGAGATCTCCTTTGTGTTGAAACAACTGCTTGTGGAGACACCACTGGAGAGTCCTCATGTGCCAACGTGCATGAGTGACCATCAGAATGCAGGGAGCAAACAGACCGAGTAGACGTAGGACCTTGAGGACAGGAACAGCCGATCTCTTTTGAAACATTGGAATCATCACCTGAATGTCCTGAATCCTCTATGGAGGAGGATAGGCCCGATTAAGTGTTGTGCCCAGTACTGCCCCTATAATCAGGAGGCGCGGAGAAGGCTCCAGATGAGACTTGGTCACATTTCCCGTAAAGCCCAGGTTGACCAACAACTGGGTTGTCAACTGCAAATGATGCAGCACGAGCTCTGGAGACTCGGCTTTGATCAGCCAATCATCCAGTTAAGGGAATACAGATATTACCTTCCTTCTGAGGGCCACTGCAACCACTGCCATCGCGTTCATGAAGACTCGAGTTGCGGACGTAAGGCCAAAAGTAAGGACCGCAAACTGGTAGTGTTGCAACCCTACCATGAACCAGAGATACTTCCTGTGCGACTTCAGAATAGGGATATGAAAATAAGCATCCTGTAAGTCAATAGACACCATCCAGTCTTCCTTGTTCAATGCAAGAAGCACCTGTGCTAGGGTCAGCATTTTGAACTTTTTCTGTTTGAGGAACCAATTCAAAATCCTCAAATCCAGGATAGGCCTCAAATGACCATCCTTCTTGGGGATCAGGAAATACCTTGAATAACATCCCTGACCCTTTTCCTGCTCCAGAACCAATTCCACTGCACATTTTAACAAAAGGACACGCACCTCCTGCTGAAGTAACAGGAGATGCTCTTCCATGTAAAATGAATGACGGGCAGGGAAGGGGGGAGGAAAGTCCCGAAAAGGAAGGGTATAACCTTTCCCCACTATGCTCAGCGCCCAAGAGCCTGATGTAATTAACTCCCACTTGTAATGAAAATGTAACAGCCTTTCATTCCTCCTATGGGAGGAACATGCTGATATTTGGAGGAAAAATAGGGCTGCTTTTCTGGTTGGACTCCCCAGAGGATGAGGATGAAGCGGAAGGCTGCTGTGCGGCTCCTCACATCCTTACTCTCCCCCTATAGGACCTGTAGAGAGAGTTGGCAGGCTACTGGACGTTGGATTGTAGCCTTCCACGAAAGGACGACCTATGGCCAAATCCTCTGAATCTCCGAAAAGATCTGAAGGGTGCAGAAGATGACGCCTGAAGACCCAAAGATTTTGCAGTAGCTCTACTATCTTTGAATCTTTCCAAGGCTGAGTCCGCCTTAGCCCCAAACAGATTCTCACCATCAAAAGGAGGTCCATCAATGTAGCCTGAACATCAGAGGAGAAACCGGAATCTTTGAGCCAAGCATGCCTGCTAGTAGCAACAGGAGTGCCCATGGCCCTAGCAAATGAGTCTGCAGTGTCCCATCCTGATTGAACGACCTGCTTTGCTGCCGCTTGACTGTCCTGCAAGAGTTCACTAAAGTGCCCCTGCACATCCTGTGGCAATTTTGGAACAACTCATTTTGCTGTATTCATTAAGGCATAAATATATCTCCCCAGAACACCATTAGCATTCAGAGATTTTAAGGCCATGCTGCCTGTGGAGAAGCACTTCTTAGCAGACTGCTCCATACGTTTTGACTCCCTATCAGATAGTGTTGTAGGGAAGGATCCCAGAGCCAACCACTCAGAACAAGAGGCTTTCACCACCAAGCTCTCAGGTGTTGGATGCTGGGACAGGAACTGAGGATCACCTGGCGCAAACCTGTACCTTCTAACCACAGTCTTAGAAACCGCTAGTGTTGTAAATGGTTTCCTCTATATCTCCAATATGGGCTCTGTGAGGGCATCTTTGAAAGGGAGGAGAGGGTCAGAAGAAGAAGCTGATGGATGCAAAACCTCAGTAAAAATATTGTTTTTCAACTCTGATGCAGGAAGTGGTAAGTCCAGAAATTCAGCCGCCTTCCTTATCACCCTGTGGTGAGTAGTTGCTTCTGCCGTGAGTTCACCTCCAGGGGATAAAAGCCCCCACTCAGGGGACGTATCCAACCCACTAGCAGAGTCTAGGTCCTGAAAATCACCTGCAGGCTCCGGAATTTCTCTTTCCTCCAATAGCTGTTCTTGATACTCTTGCTCGTCCAAAAGTCTCAAGGCCCTCCTTCTCGACCTCAGCCTGGACTACACATTTGGCATCAACAGAGAGTTAACCAACGTCGAAAGGCGTAGGCTTCAAAGTAGAAGGTAGCACTGGCGGAGGAGGAGAGGGAGGTGAATCCACACTCCGCATTGATTGGGATCCATCTGGCACCAGTATCGGTGCCGCTGGTGCCATCATTTGTGGTAGAGGTGGTGACATCATTGGCGCTGAGCCAGTACCCGCAGGTGCACCAGAGGGGACCATCGCCCTGTTAAATATGCTAAACATAGCATTGAGGAATGATGATGGATCTGCTCCCAAAGCTGGGAAGGCAGGAAACCCTTCTTCCCCTTGAGGTGGCTGAGCTGAAACCATCGCTCGAAAACCAGACTCCTGACCATGAGAGGAAATAGGAGAAAAATTAGCCAATGGGCTTGCTGGGGACTCGGAGATCTCAATCAAGGTCAGTGCCAGAGAAGCTTGCTGACTTTGAGCTGAGGATACACTGTAGGGCTGACCTCCCACCCTGTGTGGCGCCGTCTCAGAAGAGACTGAGACTGATATCGGGATGAACGTCGTTGTGACTCATGCCGTCAGCATCTTATGAGACCTTGAGGATCTGTGCGACAAAGTATTCCTTGTCTTAGATCTTCGGTGACCTCTCTGCTCTTTCTTAGCTTTTGCCAAGAAAAGCTTAGCCTCTCTCACCTTCAAAGCCTTTGGGTTCATACGCTGGCAGGATGTGTAACCTTCCACATCGTGATTAGAGCTCAGGCACCAAAGGCAATTTTCGTGCAGATCCGTCACCGACTTGTGGCCTCTGCACTCGCTACAAGGTTTAAATCCCGATTTTTTCAGTGGAGACAATTGTAGCGATACAAAACAATTCCTTCGAAACAGTTTACTATGGAAAGGTAGAAAAAATAATTTGCGTCGAAGGCACAGAAAAAGGGGAACTGACTTCAGCACGCTGGCGAGGACTTCTTATGGCTCCATTGACATCAAACGGAGTTGTGTGCGGAGCCGTGCTACTGTGACATCTTCGTCGACGTGAAGAGATAGGAAGAAAATCTCAGTTGAATGCTGGCGCAGTGGGAGAATTCATAAGGTGAGGAATCCACGGGTAGTTGTGTCCATCAGAAACATAAGTACATCTCCTGCCTTCTAATTACATAGTACCCTACATATACGTTACCTAGGGCCTACCTTAGGGGTGACTTATATGTAGAAAAAGGAGAGTTTATGGCATGGCAAGTAGTTTTAAAGCAAAGTTGAAGTGGCAGTAAAACTACACACACAGGACTTGCAATGGCAGGCCTAAGACAATCTGTGCTACAGGCCCACAAGTAGCTTTTATTTATAAACCCTGGGTACATGTAGTTCACTTTAGTAGGGACTTACAAGTAAATTAAATATACCAATTGGGTATGAGCCAGTGTTACCATGTTTTTGAGGAGAGAGCACATGCACTTTAGCAACGGTTTGCAGTCGTACAGTGTTCAGGGTCTTAAAGCCAACAAAAATAAGGTCAGAAAAAGAGGAGGAGAAAGGCAAAAGGTTTGGGGTGACCCTCCAGAGAGGGACATTTTCCAACATTTACCATACAGAGGTCTCTGCCCCAACTGCAGAGTCTCTCTTTAGTAATGTATACAGACAAGTAAAACAGTTTATTAGACTCTGAAAAAGTTTGTAAAAATATTTTTTGTGAAATATTAATGTACTTTAATTTTATATCATTCTTTTAAATGTAGAACTAAAGAAAAAAGCTACAGCACAATGAACTTTGTTTTGAAATAAACCTAATTTTAATTTAATTGTATTAAAATAAATTGAAATTATTTTTATGAACATTAAATAAAAAAATACATTTGCACATAAGGTAAAAAAATATTGTGCGTTGATTAGTATTAAAAGTGATGCACAAAATTAAGTAACAGTAATATAATTATAATCTCATAAAATGTATTGTTACATTAATTTTAAAATGCTAAAAAGTTAATTATATTTTTTAGAATAAAATATGTATTATATTTATCTATAAAATTATAGCTACTTTCATGTTTAATTATTTTAAATAATTTTACTTAGTTTACATTATTTTCTTAAGGAGTTTTTTTGTAAGTCCCTAACTCCAATACTTCCTATGGAAGGGAGCTGCAATGCTGGTATGATACAGGACGTTCTTCAGCTCTGAGATGGAGTAATTTACTATAATGATGGGTCCCTTTTGGCAGTAGTATATTCAGAAGTGCAGTTTGTGAATAGCAATGGACTTAGAGCCTGTTTATGAATGCACCCGTGGTGGCTGACTGACCACCGCATCCTTGGTGGTCCAACCACCAGATTAGGATGCTGTTATCGGACTGCCGCAAGAACGCCACCACCACCAGGATCATGGATCCAGATGGGTTGGCAGTGGTGGAAGTCGTGGTCAAGCGCAGCAGTGTCAATATCGGCACCGCTGTGCTGATCATGACTTGCTTTTCTACTGTCCTTTCCCTGGGTGGACCCCACCATGAAAAGGCCGGCAGAAAGGCAGAGATGGAGCCACTTGGGGGCCCCTGCGCTGCCCATGACATGAGTAGTGCAGAGGACCCACTGTAAGCACACTCGGAATGCACACTGTCTGCCATGGCAGACAGTGCACATTCTGAGTGTACTGGGAGCACCTACAGTGCTCTGGCATTGGCCTGAGAGCCGAAGCCAATGCCGCAGCACTGTTTGTACCGGCCAGCCTAGTGGGCAGTTCATAATACAGCGGTCTGGAGGCGACTGGCTTTGCGGCGGTCTCCAGACCGCTGTATTGTGGTCTGATGGTTAGACCACCAAACTCCTAATGAGGCCCTTACTCTTGTGTGTGGGTACACATTCCTCCTTTAACCCTTGCTTACTCCTCCCTAAACCCCTTCCCTTTTATAGTAAGCATTAACTATTTTCATGCCACTCTTCCCTTTACCTCCGACATCTACCACTAAAACGTAAATGTATGTGTGCGGAGACTTTGCAGTTGGGCAGAGATCTCCTCAAAGAAAGAAATAGGAAAGGTGGAGGCATAAACTTCACATGTAGGTTTGTGAATAGCATGTTGTAGTTTTTAGTACTATTGTAGTATTACAAACAAACTACAAAATGCAGAGCATGATTAGGTGCCTGTAGATTTACACTTCAGAAAAAATGGAAAAGGGCGGTTCTTTTTGGATTTCCCAATTGGCTTTATAAGTCTTAACAAGCTGCAAACAATTTTAACTGGATCCAGTCTGTGACATGGCTACCTGTGAACAAATGCGAACTGAGTCAAACAACAGTTTTCTTTGTAACCCTGCACATATCTGTGTACACGTTTATGTGTAACCTGTAAATAGCCTCTTACCCCAGCTGTGGAGCAGTAGACCTTAATTTAAGAAAGTATCACTGGCATTTAGTGTCAAAATGCATTTTGACAAAGACTTTCAGGGGTGAGTCTCCATTTTGGAGTCCAAAACCACAGCAGAGTCCCATAAAAGAAGGGTTCGTAAGCAAAGAGACTGAGGTTTTTCATTAGGTAGAATCCATTTTATTACAAAATTTCTCCAAAGAATGAGCCTCCAATCCATGACCAAAGGACGAAAGGGGATCATATGAATCAGAACTTTTCTTGCTCCTCAGTTCCCTTTCCTGGTGAATAAACCTTTATGAAATCAATGTGGATGAATCGGGTTCAAATGATAATGGAGGGGCTGGTATATTAATCCTCTTAAGTTTGTTAGCTGCATTGTCCCATTTAAGCAAAGATGAGTGAAAGTTGAGCCTTCGGGATGGATTGACATGCTGGCTCCCTTACTACCTACATTTACTTCTGGAGAGAGCCGCAGACCTTTGAGAAGACTTTTTCCTTTCCGCTGAAAGAAACAAAATGCATTTGGCCAATGCGTACAGCAATACAGTGGAAATAATGCAAGTATAGAACACACTTTCTCAATGCAATCTCCCAATGGGGTCATTGTAAATGCGCACATAACTATAAGATGGCCGTCTATGCTAGTGTCTATGTCCATCATCATGCACTATGACACAGGCTGAATAGATGATAAAAGAAGTGCTCCAGCATGACAGAGTATCTCCTCTTGAATTCAGACAGAGTTGCAGAAGTCAGCAGGAGAAAACAGAAGCAAAGTCCAGTCCCACAGGCTAATCCCTGTTCAGAAATCCAAACAAAACAGATGAGTGTCTGGAGACTGCCCTTAGCCACCTGTTTTGCAAGGCTTAAGAAAAATATGTATCCAAGCCTCTAAGGTTATAGGCAGACAAACAAACTAAAGTCATAGTAGAAGGGCTTGTCCAGCACCCCATGCATCTGAGCCATATATACGAGACAGTCAATCAGAAGTTTTTGATTGGAAGTGGTGATTTTTGTAAGACCCTCTAGGGTTGCCTTTTTAATAAAATGTATTTGCCTGCATTGTATTTGTATACGTTAAAGTGCTTGCCTCATGGGGATTGACACATCTCAGAGTTGTAAGGACTTCGGCAAGATAGAGGTATGGGGGAGGAGTGGTAATGACTAATATGTATACATTCACGATTCTATGGTGGGCATTGGGTATTTGGTGCCCTATTTTCAATAGGAGATAAAACCTATGTGCAGTTGCTGTGGAAATCCATGTTGACACATTGTATTTGTGAGCGCAGTCATAATGATGTAATAAGCTCTCTGTCCATTTCATAGATGTATTTGATATTTACCTTGCATAGGCAAGTTACTTCCTCTTGAGAAGTCGGGAGGTTTCGGTGCTGTGGCACTCATGGACAAATCCACGCGACTGAAGGGCATAAACTCCTTGGCTTTCCTGTGTTCTGAAGGAAACACAAATAATTATTCATTGCAGAAAAATTGCAACGCCACAAACACAGTTTACATCTTTTTAATGAAAGACTGGATAGGCATTTGGCCTCTTTAAGGATCAGTTGCCTGGAAAAATCTCTATCAAGATATTGCAGCTCATATACTTACCCAACCCCACAATGGTTATGGAAATGCCAACTACATTTTGAGTTGTCTATCCTGGCTGTGGAGTTTTCTCTACCAGAGTGAGTCACTTTCGAGGCGGAATCTCTGGTAAACTTAGTACAAGGCAGGATTGCTGCCTACAATGTGTTTATTGGTAATTGACCCCCAAAGTAGAGATACATTTGCATTGCCCTCCTATCTTATCTCCCAACCTGTTTGGGGTATTTCACAGCATTTTAGGGACACTTTATTGGCCTTTCCGTGAACGCCTGATGACCTTTCTATCCCTCTCTTTTAAAGTGCTAGCTCCGACAAAATACAGTTGAGGGACAGTGTCAATGTGTTGGAAGAACTATCATGATACCAACGCAGCATGGCAGACCTGACGGTGGATACATAGTTGGAGATCAAAGGACAAAAGTCAAGGTCATTGAATTGCAGCAGTATCAATATAGCAGGTGCCAGATGAAAGGGCTACTAGGTTTTGCATTAAAATATTTTTACAACTGTTACTGATAAAGTATCTTAATGACTAGGATCTTATAGTCAATCACTGAATTCATATCTCTTACATTACTCTCATTTTGCCAGAATCTTTTGTTTTTGAAATACTACTATCATTGATAGAATGCAAAACACCTGCATAAACTCTTTTGGTTGGAGCAGCATTGTAAGGGCAGAAGACATACAGTCACCACTATAAAGGGTGGAAAGCGATGTAACCATGGACATTGCCAGAGAAGCACTCAATGTGTATAGAACTAACGTGTGATCGAGTTTTTCACAGTGTTACAGTGCGTTAGGACCAAAACGGACAGAGGCCCTCATTCGGACCTTGGCGGGCGGCGGAGGCCCCCTGCCAAAGTCCCGCCGTCAGGTTACCGTTCCGCGGTCGAAAGACCGCGGCAGTAATTCTGACTTTCCCGCTGGGCTGGCGGGCGGCCGCCTTCAGGCCGCCCGCCAGCCCAGCGGGAAAGAGGCTTCCACGATGAAGCCGGCTCGGAATCGAGCCGGCGGAGTGGAAGCTGTGCGACGGGTGCAGTTGCACCCGTCGCGTATTTAACTGTCTGCGCAGCAGACAGTGAAATACATTTAGGGGCCCTCTTACGGGGGCCCCTGCAGTGCCCATGCCAGTGGCATGGGCACTGCAGGGGCCCCCAGGGGCCCCGCGACCCCCCCCTACCGCCATCCGGTTCCCGGCGGGAGAACCGCCGGGAACTGGATGGCGGTAGGGGGGATCGGAATCCCCTCGGCGGCGCAGCTAGCTGCGCCGCCTTGGAGGATTCCAATGGGCACGGTACACTGGCGGGAGCCCGTCAGTGTTGCCGGTCCGACCGCGGCTTTACCGCCGCGGTCGGAATGCCCATTGGAGCACCGCCGGCCTGTCGGCGTTGCTCCCGCGGTCCTCCAACCCGGCGGTCATGGACCGCCAGGGTTGGAATGACCACCAGAGTGTTTTAGAGTAATGTAGTTACACCACTGAATACACATCGAGGCCAGCAAGGTGGTTAGAAGGCAGCTAAAAGAGCAAAGGGGATTGAGAAAAACCAAAGGAAATGGCAGAGGGGCTAGAGATTAAAACAAAAGGACTAGATTTGTCCTGTGCAGTGTGCAGTGTGCCCTGGCACTTGGGCAAGCACATGAAATCTCTTGAGTCAACATGGACATCCTGCTGTCACCAAGACTGCTGCATCCTCTCTAAGAGCTGTGCAACATGCAAAAAATTACATGAATTAGGAAGCTAGCTATGAAAAAACGCTGCCAGCAGACAGTGTGTCTGCTGTACCATATCCTGGATGAATCAGAAAGTTCGTAGCTTGTGCGACCATTGTTTACTCATTCAAATTGCTACAGCACAGGATGCTTCAAAATACAGCAACTGTGCTCAGTGCTCTGCAGTCAGAGATCTTTTTATAGAGTTCCCAACCAGCTCCATGACTGTGGTGGGCATGCAGCTATTATTAAGCGTGCTTGTGAGAGAAACTATTGTGCCCTACAAGACTAAGGGCCTGATTACAAATGTAGGTGTTATTTATCTCTCCCAATAAATAATGTTACCACAGTGTAAATTATTTATCTGGTGTGATAAAACCTATTATGAGTTATTGGGGAATACCAGGCAGATTTTGCTGTTTAACACACCAACATTCACGATATGGTAAATACAGTGTGCTTCCCTCCCCCCCCCTTAAATTTTGGCAGGGTTGACCTGCTGAAATGTAACAGGGGTTGAGTTGTTTAATGCAACCATTAGTTATAAGATGTGTTAAATACCTTTAAAATCGTAATTCTAACCCATGCGTAAAGAGGCATTTACGCACAAGTCGGAATTAGCCAACCTACTTGGAAACAGGCCCTAAGTGCATTAGGAGCAAAGTTAAACACGAAAAAGTGCCGGGGATTTGTGCACAAGTCGGAATTATCCAACCTACTTCTAACCAGGCCCTAAGTGCATTAGGAGCACAGTAGACCAACTCTCGTTGTTCATGCCTCGCCCATTATTTCCAAATAACAGGGTTTACCAGGTCCTGTTGAAGGTCAAATCGTGCGGGCCTGATTACAGGTGGCCTGTTAAATTAGAATCCATAAGTTGAAGTGGGGCATGTTTATCCCACCTGGAAATTCACTGGTGGAAAAGAAGATCTCAACATTGGTTACATTTCAGCAGGTCAAACATGCATATTTAAGGTAGCAGGCAACTAAATCCATATGATATATTTCCCATAAAGTCAGAGGTGAGAATGAACGCATCTGATTGATTCCAAAATCCTTGAGTCGAATTATATGGAATGCAATAATTATCTCATTCGACAAAGGCCACACGTAATCAGGCCCATATTGTATTGTACTGATTAGATTTACGAAATAATTAGCCAACCGTTTGACAAACGTTAACTGGGGTCGAAAATGTGTTACATTGGCTGAGCACAAAGCAGAAGAAGCTGAATGCTGCATGCTGACGCTCGTATTTAGAATGACCATCCCATAGTAATTACGAGTGACGTTACAGAGCAACTACAACCATTCAAATGTCAAGAAGTCTTCTTTTAGGATTCAGTGTCAAATGAATTGTAAAAAGTAAAAGAGGAGCTTTTCCAATGAGGAGGAACTCCAATTTCTACTAGTGAAGGTGACAGACAAATCCTCCATCTGTATACAGCGTC
The DNA here is from genome assembly GCF_031143425.1 of Pleurodeles waltl. Lineage (NCBI taxonomy): Eukaryota > Metazoa > Chordata > Amphibia > Caudata > Salamandridae > Pleurodeles > Pleurodeles waltl. The sequence goes on along the minus strand of NC_090451.1, from coordinate 260,772,781 downwards.
TTTCAAGTAGAGAGCCACTCGTATCACCCCAATAAGCATGAATTTACCATCGAGAAATGTGTTTGCCCGGGTAAACTCAGGCCACTGAAGGTATTGAGGTCATCAAGCTAGTCAGCTACACTACCTTTTTCGTGTAATTACATTTTGCTTTATCCTCAGATCTACTCAACACATGACCATCTACCATCTCGCTGCTAGTTAGCTAATTTGCCATTTACCAATTGCACTGTTAGTTACCTCAGTAGAAGGCACAGAAAAAACAAGTACAATATTGAAATACCATGCAGAAATGTTTGTGGAAAGTTGAGACATAATATGTCTAATGCCCTGAATTAGTGATAAGTGAGTGGTAGCTGGCGCACAGGTACTTTTAGGTACTGCAATACATAAGGCCATAACTCCAAATATGACTTTTGACAGACTGTTGAATGCAATGCTATAGGTCACACAAATCATTTAAAAGGCTAGCCAGTGGTACGGTCCACTATAGAATTTATTTGCCTTTTCAGTCTGGACACCCACCCAATTAGGCTTTGCCGAATCCAGGAGTTTCTGAATACCAAGGTTGCCTTATCTTGATTCCACTTTATGCCTTTGTCTCCATCCCCGTACACTTCCTGGCTTCTTATCTCATTCTCGCAGGTACTTTTTAATCCCTTTTCTGCAGCTTCCCCACCTTTGTATCTCTTCTTTCTCCCCTTTCTCCCTTTCTGCCTTTCTTTGTGTCAAAGTCCGAAGATACAAAATAAGTCCCAACTCCGAAAAATTAGTGCCAGTGCCAACCACCTGTAACCGTCCGTCAAAATTAAGAAAAGGTTCCTTGCTGGAGTATTACATTTAAGTGGCAGGTCCTTTAAACACCAAAAGACATCTATATCGGTGGTTCCCAAACTTTTGACTTCTGTGGACCCCCACTTTATCATTAATGGAGCCCGGGAACTCCCACTGAATATTGGAATCCGGGGACCCCAGGTGAATTATTACTGAAACCTGGGGACCTAATCTCTCAATATTATTTCATCCCCCCCCACCTCCTCCTCTCCCCACCTGAGAAGGCTTCACTGACCCCCAGGGGTCCCCGGACCACAGCTTGGGAGCCACTGATCTATATTATTGAAATCAACTTCATGGAAAGCCTGATTCGAGCAAGGAAAACTTTCCTCACACACAATCGTTTAAAAGGTCCTTGTCCATACATATTGTTTTCCATTGCTCCAGGCCACCGATTTTAATATGTGCTATACATTCTGTGACATTGCAGAATTAGAGGCGTTTGAAATGAATCCTTGTTGCGCCTAGGTGAGACAATGGGTGACACATCCGTTCATCAGGGAGGGTGTCACCAGAGCAAAAACTCCCTGTGTACTACAGCTCCCTAAATTAGTTGGCACACAGGGCGCATTTGGCATTATACAAACTTCCCGAGCTCACGAAACTCCATGCTCATGGCGGCATGACAGGGAATGGGAGAGAGCCCTGGGATTCCAGGTGTTGCAGAAACAGTGGGATGGGCTACACAACGATATTCATTCCTCGACTGTCTCGACCTTAGGGAGGGAAATACATTACAAGATTTGGTACGGTTGGAACTACATGCTGCAGAAATTGCTCGGCATGTATATCAATGATTCTCCTGGGTGTTAGCAGGAATGCGGTGCACTCGGCGATGTGCTTCACATTTGGTGGGGATGTACACTGCTTAAGCCTTTTTTGGAGGGGGGTGTCCAGGTTGCTCCAGTAGGTCTTCACATTCCAGATCCCGGTGACAGTTAAGGTGCTGCTCCTGGGCCTCAAACCACTCAAAATTCTGCGAATGACCACAGATGAATGCATTGTGTGCCTCAAGTGGCTTGGACAGCAAAACCCACCACAGCTCATAACTGGAAGAAATCAGATCGCCCGCCACAGATACAAGGGCACCAGAGAGCATGGTGCATCCGAGCCATTGACCACTTGTCTTGTAATATCCAGGGCTCTCACCTGGCCTTCGGAACCAAGTGGCGACCCCTGGTGCACTACCTTGGCGGAGGAGGCCCCAGCCTAGCTCTCCCCCCAGGCTGGAGAGCATTGGATCTTTTTCTTTAATACACTCTGAACGGACCCCCATTGAGGTAAAGCAGAGGTGAGGTGGACGGGGTTCACTGGAGGGAATAATGCGAGCATATGTACAGAGAAATAAATGCATAGCAGAGCTGGAGTCCTCTGTCTCTGTACCTTTCTATAGCTCATCTCGCCCATTGTCCGCTTTGGTCCTTTGTACGATGTTTTGTTTGTAAAAATATGTCGTGTTTTTCTGAACGCACCAACAATCTATAAAATGTCTGAAAGAGAAATTAATTCTTGTTACTGATCGTGGGAGGCAGGTGACCATTGATTAAAAAAAGGTCTGGGGGCATCTTTCACGGACATAGTTATCAACAGTGCTGTTGTGGCACCGGGGCTCAGGGTATGAGAGGCCTATTGCACCTCAATTATAGCTGTTTTTTTAATGCAAAACCAGGAGGTGGAGCCATTTCCTTGTTTACATGATGGCACATGACACACTTGCTATGCCAGTGAGATTTGTTTTTTATCCGGAGAGTGTCTGATCTTCGCATCTGTCCTGCAGGAGGAAAGGCCTTTGAACATCTTCCACACGTGGGCGAGAATGAGATTGTCAAGCATCCAGCCGGGCAGAACTAATGCCCTGTCCTGTCAGACCAACCTGCAGCATCACTTCACAGAGAAAAGCAGCCGGGAATTGATGGAATGGGCCAGCAGACACTCACGAGCCCGTCTGGTAGTCAGCAAGGCTTTTGACATCGTGCCTCGCGGGTCTGCAATGTCAGTCTGTATGTTTTCCTATTGTGAACATCGGCATGAGGCTTTCAACATGACAATGTGCCATGTTTTAGTGCATACTACTGAAGGTTTATTTACAGATGCGCCAGAGAGAGACAGAGAGACATTGTAAATGGTATTTATCAGACGCCCTGCTGTGTGTGCCTGGCATACAACAGGTGCTGCTTAGAGCTCTGTCACGACCCAGATGTTGCTCGGCCCCTGCACAGCAGCTTTAGCACAGACAGTAAATCGAGCTGATATGCAGACCTAGTGTAACAGGGTGAAGGCATAAAGCAAGATGGGTGAGTGGGGAAGGGCGAGGATGTAATAGAAGGTTGGAAAGAATCAGGCACTTTAAAGCCATCCTGGATGAGGAAGTTACAGCATCAGGTAAATTACTAGTAACCTGGGTGCGATATAACCCTCTGATTTTGGACTTGTTTTATGAAAATGAGGAATCACATGTGAAATTCATGTTTTCTGCACTAAATTTTACCTGTCTCAGTAGTTACACGGCATTTTTCTCGTGATAAATGTTGACATGTTTAACCTGTCGAAATGTATCTGTGTGGGAGGGAGGGGGGGTTGCGCTGTTTCATGATCTATTCATAATTCCGATTTCTTGTGCAGAGATTGGAATGCCATACCCCTCTTAATTCGAGACATTAGAGTTTTAATAGGCAAACAGCACTATTGACATGGCAGGCACACAGGATGTGCAGAAATTTGAGAATCCTAAACGTGTTTGACATTGGGAAGATATACACAGTCACAGAAAACATAGCTACACGGTGAATTAGTGGCCCTGAGAAGATACTAATTTACAAAGCTCTTTAGCCTCACAACTGCATTCTGCAAAACATTATACATTGGTTACAAGAAGAGCTGCTATAAGAAGTATAAAACAAATAGTATGTGTCTAATAGTGAACCACAGGTGAATGCCACATGTTAGATATACATACTAATTAGGAATGTCTGCTTCTTAGAAAAATAACTAATTCCCACCAAACATTAACCGAAAATAATTTTGCATTTTCCCAGTTGTAAGTAATTGGCTTAAAAGCAGTAGAAATAAGAAAATTGAAAAGCTTATAATCAGTAGTAGACAATACAGTTCTAAAAGCAAGAACTTTGTACATTAGTATAGGAAATAATAAAGGGATTTGGACATTAAAGAGTTGGATAATATTATTCCAGACATCAGTCCAAAATTTAAAAACAATAGGTCAATCATTGAGTATACGTTATAAAGTTCCTGAAGTTTTGTCTTTTACAATGCCAACAATTTGGTGTATCCAACAATTTTGCTTTGAACCATTCAATTGGGGACCAAAATCATTTGTATAAGAGATATACATTAGCTTGTATAAGAGTAGCCGGGAGATAACTAGCAATATCAGTTGACCAAATGGATTTCCATTGTATAGTAGATGATTGTATACTTGGGTATGAAGACCATTTTTGGGCCAAAACCATAAAAGGGGAAGGAATAGCGGTGAATTGGTATACACTTAAGATGCTATGTGCAGTGTCTGGCTAAAAATGCTGAGACAAAATGTCATAATAGCTATTTTAGCAGAAGGTCACAAATTAGAATAGGTGTTGTGGATGGTATTACATAATTCATATTTAGAAAAATCAGATTGAGGGCACTGGTACTTTGTGCTTAGTTCACCAAATGAATAAAACCTATTTCCTCTGCAGATATCATTAATATAAACAAGCATATGCAATGCAACGGGTCTCACATTTCTCCGAGTTAGAACTATTAGCAGTTGTAAACTCCCAACCGGACTTTTCTTGCCTCATTAAATGGAAAAAAAACGAGCACGATCGCGCTGCTAAACAAGCGAGATTGCCCTGCAAAACAAAGAGAAAAAGTAGTCCACAAACCAGACGGAAAACAGCGAGCCTTGTATGTTTTCAGTACTAGGTTGCTGCGCTCGAGGAGTGCTAACCACCGGAAAAGGCATGACATATGCATGCCTTCCACTAATGAAATCCAGCAGATTTTAAAAGGTAATCCCACAAACCAACGAAAGACACTGATGTGTCATTGGCAGGGCTCCGAGCCCTTTTCTAACTACTACAGTGTCTTACAAGCGATACTCATGCACCAGCAGCATTAATCCTTGAGCTCTAGTAAGCAATATGTTTAGTAAGTTTGAGGATGGGGTTAGAAAAAAGTGAAACATTTTTAGATGATTTAATGTTAATATAAATTTTTCATCAAAAGGTAGGAGAGCAAGTTTAGAAGCAAAAAGAATGGGTTAGATTTTATTAATCTTGGTGTTGGCTATTCTTAAAAATGCAGGTAAAGGAAAAGGATGTAAGAATTGTTTTCTAGTAAAAGCAATATGAAAGAGTTGCACGGGTCAATATTCTGAAATCATAATGAGCTTTGTGCAATAAGAAAAGACATGATATTTCTTAAAATCAGGTAAGCCATCTTTTTGAGGGAATTTGTAGAGTTCTAATGCTAATGCATGCCGGTTCTTTGCTCTAGATACAATTGGTAATTAATTTATATAGCTTGCTAAAGAAAACAGAAGATATACATAATGGTAACATTGATTAATTGTAAAGAATTTGCGGGATAATAATATTGAGCGCTTCAAAACGTCCTCACCAATGTAGATGAGGAGCTGACCATTTATCTTATTGACCTTTTATGGTAGTCAGCATTTTAGAGCAGTTGGTTTCAATTGTGGTTTTAACATAGTTAGAAAAAGTAATACCCAAATACTTTAGGGTCGAAGATGACCACAAAATGTTTGTAGTAGCTATCATGGTAGAATTGCATAAATATTTAATGGGAAAAAATCTGTTTCAATAATGTTTAAAGAATAGCTAGAGATATCAGTATATTGGTGATTGATATGAAGAATATTAGGTAGGGGAGTAGCAGGGTCATTTACATGACAGAAAATTATCAGCATAAGCAGAACCCTTTAAACATAGTATGTTTTAAAACAGTCCCAGTATATTGTTGATTGATTACGAAAGTACATAAGAGAGGTTTAATAACAATAAAAAATAAAAGGAAGGTTAAAGGACACCCTTGGCGAGTACCTCTATGTAAAAAGAATGGAGTAGAAAGTGTTCCATGATTTAGATGAAAGCGGAGGGGGCTGACTATAGTACTATAATCATTTTAAAAAGAGTGGCCCCAAAATGAAAACCTTCCAGTGTTTTAAATAGAAATTTCCAATTCACTTGATCAAATGCTTTCTCTGCATCTAAGGCCAATAAACCCACCAAATACTTGCGATCACTAGCAGACGAGATAACATTGCATACAAGATGAGTGTTATGTGCAGCTAATCTACCTTTTATAAATCCCTGCTGGTCTGGTAGTATGATTGAAGTAAGTAGCGGTTTTAGTCTATTAGCTAAGATTTTGGTGTATATTTTACAATCTTGGATAATGAGAGATATTAGTCAATAATTAGAAATTAAAGTAGGGGCTTTATGAGGTTTTGTAAGAACAATGATAGAAGTATTCTGAAAGTTAGTGAATAATGAACCTAGAATTGGGAGACTTGGGACTAAAACATTTATAGCATTAGGCTGGGATACTATCTGGTTCAGGTGACTGATGGGATTTTAGGAATTTGATTGCCATGTTAATCTTGTTACTATTAACAGGGTTTTCTAATGCGAGTCTATCAATAGTAGACAGTTGAGGTAAATGGCAATCTCTGATTAACTGATCCATGACATCATCTTGGAGGTCTGCAGGCTTATGATATAAAGAGATATAAAAAGATACAAATTCCTTTGTTATCTCTTCTGTAGAAAGAAGCAAAGTATAATCATTTTTCTTAACAGCAGCTATTTGAGTTTTGTCTTCTTTAATACGTAAGTAGTAGGCTAAGAGCCGGCCAGATTTATTTGGGCTAAAGAGGAAGTTTGACCTTTCTTTAAAAATAAATAACCCTGCTCTTTTACCTTACAAATTATTACTTATATCATAGTTTCTGAAATTGAGATTTATATTTATTATCCAGTGAAGAAATAAAAAGTATTTCAAGATTAGTTACCTGCTTCTCTAGTGTAGATAATTGAACAAAAATGTGTTTTCATGAGCCATAATGGATTTAGTGGCACCTCATATATATGCTTTGAATGCACCCAAAGTAAAATTTTAGAAGTGTCCCTAGGATTATTATTTAGAAAGTAGTCACTTACAGCAGTAGCCAATTACTTAAAAATAACTGGGTTGAGAGTTATGTCAGAGTTCATTCTCCATATATGTTTAATAGGTCAAGTCTCTTATAGGGTCAAAGAAAAGGAGGTTAAAGCATAGCCAGAGATTGTAATAGGTTCTATGTTAAAATCAGTAACCATATGAGATAAGTGGTGAGAATATACTACGTAATCAATCGCAGAGAAAGAAGAATGTATATTAAAAAAGAAAGTATATTCTTTATCTGTAGCATTTGCTGGTCTCTGGAAATCAATCAGTTTAGTGGAAGAAAACAAATGTTTAAAAAGGTGAAAAGATTTACTGGGCCTGAACTTGGATGTAGAGCAGCGGTCCAACAATGGCTCATGAATAAGATTAAAATCTCCTCCCATGTTAAGGGGAATGTTATCCAATTTTACAATATCAGTAATGATATATTTTCAAAAATAAGGGTCATCTAAAGTGGGAGTGCAAATAGTAACTAGGTTCAGAATATGTTTCTCTACTTTAACTTGTGCAAAGACATATCTACCATCACAATCATGATGAGACAATTGTCTGTGGGATTTACATGAAAAGACAACAGTCACTCCATTACTGTGTCCTATGGCAGGAGATGAAACAATATCTGCTGCCCATCCCCTATACATAAGATGTAGAGTTTGATCATTAACAGAGGATTCCTGCAAGAAGCAAATATCAGCATTAATTTCTTAGAATATTCTAATCTTTTATATCTTTTGACTGGATACTGTAAACATTTAAAATTAAGAGAAGCAACAATCTATTTTTGTTGTTGAGCCATAGGAAGATATAGAGAGATAAGAAACATACAAACTATGACAGAGTAGAGTGAAGAAAGTAGCCCATGTACATTAGAAACAACACAAATAGAGGTCACCAACCAAAACCTCAAATCAACAGGAAAAACAGAGACAGAGGTACAAAGCTATACTGAACACATTGCAGGTACCTGCTATATTAAAAATATTACAAATAATGCTGAGGGAGTAATATTTTGCCACCAGAACCTGAAGGTTGTGATTCCATGACAACAGGATCATGTTTGCCTAAGAATTGTATTGTATCTGAAGAGGTGGAGAAAGACTCAGGGCCTCATTATGACGTTGCGGTCCTAAAAGTAGACTGCCAAAGCCATGGGAAGGACGCCACCATCATACCAGTGGCATCCTCCCCGAGCGTATTAATATTCCCGCCGGGCTGACTGGTGGGAACATTGTAATATGCATAACCTCCAGGCTGACCGATGGAAACAGTGCTAAGATATTGGCCTCTGCTCCTTTAAAGGAGCCAAGACCAATATCCTAGACTCCAGCACCCTCAGAATGTGCACTGCTTGCAGTGCAGACAGTGCACATTCTGACGGTGTTGGCCAGGGATGCACCCCGTGGCCTACAGCACTGACTTTCCACCAGCCCTTTCGTGGTGGGGTCCCCACCATTAAAAGGCTGGCAGAAAGTGGGGTTGTAATCAGCCAGGAGGCGCTGAGTTGAACTCCGCCCTTGCTGGTTACAACACTGGCTGTTGTCACCATATCGGGAACCATGTTCCCGGTGGGGACAGCGGTCCTCTGGTGGGCCCGCCCACCAAGTCATAACGTGACGGTCTGACCATCACCACAAGTCTGCTGGTCCTTGGACCACCAGACTCGTAAACAGGCCCTCAGAGACATCATTTTTCCAAATACATATTGTAGAAGATCAAAAAGGCCATATTTGTATCCTGCATCCCTCAGTATTGGTCACAAACCCAAGAATTATCAATGAATTTGCACAGTCTCCTTTGCAAAATCCTGATGAATAAATACCTTCCTACCATCAATTAGAAGATCTGAAATTTCTCGTTATGCCTTTCTGCCCCGCCAGGACAGTCAGAATGTACACTGTTGCCATTGCAGACAGTGCACATTCTGACTGTGCTGACAGGGGGGCATCTGCACTGCCCATGACATGGGCATGTGTGGCACAGGGGCCCCCCTGTGGTCCATTCTCTGCCTTTCCACTGGCCTTTCATAGCTGTGTCCCTGCCATGAAACCGCCAGTGGAAAGGCACGGCGTGATCATCACGGCAGTGCCAACGTCAACACTGCCATGCTTGCTCACAGCTTTCAATGCCGCCAATGCATCAGGATTCAAGATCCTGGTTGTGGCAACAGTCTTGTGGTGGTCAGACCACCAGCTCCAAATCTGGCAGTTGAACCACTCAGTATGCAGCAGTTGAATCACCACTGCTGGTACAGCAGTCTTAGGACATCACAACAAGTTGTTTTAAAACAACTATGATTTGGGCCAGGGATTGCACTGGATTAAATGAGAACTTTTTTTTTGGTGGGGTAATATCATGCCTTGGGAGGATGCATGTTGTTGTAAAGATGTTCATATCTGACTTAATTTTTATTTTTGGCATTATTGTTTTATTGGTAGTGTTTTCTACAATAGTCACACCTCCTTTGGCTGACTACTGTCTGTTTGTGTGTGTTTGCCATTGGCTACCATTTTGTCTTTGTTTTCCATGCGAAGTGGCCATTGTGTGTGGTCACTGTCCATCCATTGACCTTCAAGTGTCCTTGTTGTCCATGCCTTCTTGCTTGTTCTTTTATTTGACCATGTGGCCAGACGCCATGTTGTGTAGGGAGTTTGTGTGCTTTTGCCATAGACCTGAACGTGTTTTTTGTTCTCCGTGCCTCTTTGCTTGCTATTGTTGTTTGACCATGTGGCTGGTGGACATTTTGTACAGTCAGTCAGTGTGCTTTTGCCATAGGTCTACATTTGTTCTTTGTTGCCAATGCCTCCTTCTAGCTGTTGTTGTTTGACCATGTGGCCGGCGGCCATTTTTAACCAGCCACCTAGTGTTTTAATATTTTTTTCCATTTCCATTTTTCGTAGCCATTTTCTAGGGACATTGATGGAGGAGCTCATTTTTGTTCAATTTTCTACTTTTTGTCCTGATATCAATTTAATGTGCTTGAGGATCATTGTAGTATATGTATAAACAGTGTTTATAATACTATGTGCATTTTTCCCTCCAGATCCTTTCCTCCCAATGGATTTCTCATAGTCCTTAGTGATACATAAACAAATAATATTGTTTTTTTACAGTTTCCCTCCACCACCATCCTGCCATGGGTCGTCTTGTCTTAGGACATAGATGCACATCAGCCGCATTCATTTTGTAAACATTATGGGGGTTATTACAACTTTGGAGGAGGTGTTAATCCGTCCCAAAAGTGACGGTAAAGTGACGGATATACCACCAGCCGTATTACGAGTCCATTATATCCTATGGAACTCGTAATACGGCTGGTGGTATATACGTCACTTTTGGGACGGATTAACACCTCCTCCAAAGTTGTAATAACCCCATATGTCATTTTCCTCTGCACCCCCTGCCTGCCATAGGCACACACTGGTATTCATTTTTTAAGTATTATTACATTTCCCCCCTACTTTCTGCCTGCCATAGGCACCTACCAGCATTAATTTTTTAAGGATTATTCCATTTTACGTGCACCCCTGCCTACCATAGTCAAACACTAGCATTCATTTTTTAAGGATTATTCCATATTCCCCGCAACCCCTACCTGCCATAGGCGCACATCAGCATACATTTTTCAATTTTTCCCGCACCCCCTGCACACCATAGGTGCACACCAGCATTCATTTTCTAAGCATCATTCCATTTTCCCTGCTCCTCCTGCCTGCTATTGGCACACACCAGCATTAAATTTTTCAATTTTTAAGGCTTATCCCATTTTTCCTGCACTCCCTGACTGTAATCGGTGCATATAAGCATTCATTTTTTAAAGAATTATTCCATTTTACTTGCACCCCTGCCTACCATAATCAATTAATCAATCAGGGATTTGTAAAGCGCACTACTCACCTGTGAGGGTCTCAAGGCGCTGAGGAGGGGAGGGGAAGAAGGTGGTGGGGGAGGTGCTGCTACTGCTCGAACAGCCAGGTCTTAAGAAGTTTCCTAATGGTAAGGAGGTCTTTGGTCGTGGGCAGGTGGGTGGGAAGAGTGTTCCACGTTTTGGCGGCGAGGTGTGAAAATGATCTACCGCCGGTTGTAGTTTTGCAGACGCGTGGGACGGTTACGAGGTCAGCGGAGTGGAGATGCCGGGTAGGGGTGTAGAAGGAGAGTCGTTTGTTGAGGTATTCTGATGTGGTGTTGTGCAGTGCTTTGTGAGCGTGTGTGAGGAGTTTGAAGTTATTCTCTTGTTGACTGGGGGCCAGTGTAGGTTTTTCAAGTGGTCTGTCATGTGGCGGGGGATGTCCAGGATGAGGCATGCGGAGGCGTTCTGGATGCACTGCAGCCTCTTTTGGAGTTTGGCCGTAGTTCCTGCATAGAGGGCATTGCCGTTGTCCAGTTTGCTGCTTACGAGGGCTTAGGTGACTGTTCTTCTGGTTTTGGTGGGTATCCATTTGTAGATCTTTCGGAGCATGTGGAGGGTGTTGAAGCAGGAGGAGGAGATGGCGTTGACTTCCAGGGTCCTGGATAGTGAGGGGTCCAAGATGAATCCTAGGTTGCGTGAGTGGTTGGTGGAAGTCGGAGCGGTTCCGAGAGTGGCAGGCCACCAGGAGTCATCCCATGCGGAGGGGGTGGAGCCAAAGATAAGGACTTCCGTCTTGTCCGAATTGAGTTTGAGGCAGCTGCTCTGCATCCATTCGGCAATGGCCTTCATTCCTTTATAGAGGTAGGTCTTGGCGGAGTCCTTGGCAAGAGAAAGGATCAGCTGGGTGCGTTGGCGTATGAGATGATATTGAGGTTGTGGGATCGGGCGATGTTAGCTAGCGGGGCCATGTAGACGTTGAAGAGGGTCAGGCTGAGGGACAAACCCTCGGGTACGCCGCAGGTGATTTTGGTGGTCTCCAAGCAGAATGGGGGGAGGCGGACTCTCTGGGTTCTGCCGGTGAGAAAGGAGGTGAACCAGTCCAGGATTCTATCGTGGATTCCAGCATTGCTGAGGTGTGAGCTTAGGGTTCAGTGGCAGACGGTGTCAACGCGGCGAGAGGTCCAGGAGGATGAGGGCTGCGGTTTCTCCACTGTCCAGTATGGTTTTGATGTTGATGGTGGCGGCGATGAGGGCAGTTTTGGTGCTGTGGTTGCTGCGGAATCTGGATTGGGAAGGGTCCTGGTTGCGGTTCTCCTCTAGGAAGCGGGTTAGTTGTCTGTTGACGGCCTTCTCGATTACTTTTGCTGGGAAGGGGAGCAGGGAGATTGGCCGGAAGTTCTTGAGGTCCTTTGGGTATGCCTTGGGTTTTTTGAGGAGGGCGTTGATCTCACAGTGTTTCCAGCTCTCTGGGAAGGTGGCAGACTCGAAGGAGCTGCTGATGATCTTCCGTAGTTGGGGTGCTTTGTTGAGAATGTTGTAGGGGCAGGGGTCAGATGGAGAGCCAGAGTGGATGGTGTTCATGATTTTGATGGTGTTGTCGTTTATGGGGCTCCAGGAGAGCACAAGGTTGTTCGGAGGTGAATCTGTGGTGTTGGTGGTTGCCGGTGGGGTCTGGGTGCTGAAGCTGTTGTGGATGTCTGCAACCTTGCGGTGGAAGTAGGATGCTAGGGAGTCGCAGAGGTCTTGGAATGGCGGGATGGTGTTGACGTTGGAGCTGGGCTTGGGGAGTTCCTTCATGATGTTAAAGAGCTCCTTGTGGCTGTGTGCGTTGTTGTGGATTCAGTCTTTGAAGGCAGTTCTTTCAGCGGCTCGGATGAGTTGGTGGTGTCCGCGGATGGCGTTTTTGAACGCTGTGTGGTTGTCCAGAGTCTGATCTTGGCGCCACTTTCTTTCGAGTCTTCAGCAGCTTTGCTTAGATTCGTGGAAGTCGGCGGTAAACCAGAAGGCCTTTCTGTTGGTGCATCTATTGGAGGAATGCTTGATTGGGACAAGAGTATTGTACAGGTGTTCGCCCATTGCCTGAAGTTGCGGGCAGCTGCATCAGTGTCAGTGGTGTTGGTGGCTGGGTTCTGGCAGAGGGTCACGATAAGTTGGTCTTCGGTGACCTTGTTCCAACTGCTTTGGGGGATCCGTTGTGGGTGGTGGTGCGTTGTGGGTTTCTTGAAGGAGAAGTGGATGCAGCGGTGGTCTGTCCAGTGGAGTTCGGTGGTGTGGCTGAAAGAGACGTGCTTGCTGGCAGAAAAAATAGGGTCGAGTGTCTGTCCTGCGGAGTGGGTTGGTGTCGTGATGAGCTGTTAGAGGCCAAGGTTGGAGAGGTTGTCGAGCAGGGTGGCGGTGTTGTTGTTGGTGTTCTCGAGGTGGAAGTTTAAGTCTCCGAGGAGTATGCAGTCAGTGGATGCAAGAGTGTGCGTGCTGATGATGTTGGTAATGGAGTCACTGAAATGCTGTCGTGGACCGGGGTGCCTGTAGACGAGGGTCCCTTGAAGGGTGGTGTTTGTGTCAGTGTGGATTTGGAAGTGCAGGAGTTCGGCGATGCTAAGGGTGTCTTCGGTGTTGGTCATGATCCTGCGGGTGTTCTTGTGAATGATGGCGATGCCTCCTCCTGGTTTGTTGGAGCGATCCCTGCGGATTGGCTGTGGCGATGTGAGGCACTGAGGAGGGGTTCATCCAGGTCTCGGTCAGGAAGGTGATGTCTGAGGAGACTGAGTCGAGTAGATTCCATAGCTGTACTGCATGCTTGTGGACGGAGCAAGTGCTGAGGAGGATACATCTGAGATGGTTGCATCCTGCCTTGGTGGGTGTGCCATTGGCGTGGAGGCTGATGAAGATGCAGTTCCGTCTGGAGAAGGGTCCGCGGGTGGTCTGCGGGGAGGCCTGAAGGCAGGTGGGAGAGCGGCTGGTGTTGAGGGCGTAGAGGGTGGCGGCGTCATAGTGAAGATGTGCATGGAGGCAGTTGGGGGGACAGGAGCCAGGGGTTCTGGCGCTGGGCGCGGTCACGGCAGGGACGGGCGCAGATGGGCTTGCCTTTGGTGCACCCTCCGCACACCGGTGGTGCAGCCGCCATCAAGTAGGGAGGTGGAGGGGAGGAGAGGACAGCTGGGAGGGGGGATGAAAAATGGTGCAAAAAAGGGGCGGAGCTGAAAAGGTGGGCGGAGCCGCAGGGGCAGCAGCAGCCGAGAAGAGAGAGGGAGGGGAAAGTGAAAGTGAGAGAGAGAGCGGAGTGAGGAAGAAACACGGAAAAGGAACACTAAGGGACAGTAGTGGAGCAGAGAGCAGAGCAAAGCAAAGTAAAAGGAGGAGAGAGGCAGAAGGTAGCCTAGTAGGAAAGCAGAGCTCTCCCACTAGACACCAGGGATGAGGCGCAGGCTGAAGCCTGTGGGTGGAGGAGGGCCTTGAACTCCTGACAGGGGTCAGGAGTTCAGAGGAGCCAGGGAAAGGGCTCTACTTAGATGGTGGAGCCACAGGAGGCAGGGCAATGCACTGACCAGGTCCACCAGGTGTACCATAGACACACCAGCATTAGTTTTTTAAGGATTATCCCATATTCCCCGCAACCCCTGCCTGCCAGAGGTGCATACCAGCATTAGTTTTTTAAGGATTATTCAATTGTCCACACAATCTCCTGCCTGCCATAAGTGCACACCCCTTAGATGCATATGAAGCAAACAGTTCTGTACTTTGTCATCCTGGTTAAAATATGTTATGGTGTGGTGTGGATTGGAATCAATACACTGTTGTCTGTACTATGAATAATACAAAGTGCAAAAATGACACATTTCACTAAATGTTTTTCTTGTTTGTTTTCTCTCAGGTGTAAAAGAAACATCACCCACACTACTAACGGACAGAAAGCTGGCACACAGCGGTTTGACCACAACACATGAAACCTCTGCTTCTGCTTGTGCGACTAAGTGCCAACTGACAAAGCTTGAAAATGGCCACAAAGAAAGGTGTTTGCCAAGAAAGTGGACAGTGAGGAGTAGAAGAGGCGGCGAATGGTCACCACTGGCTTGCCACCCTCTTCCTTTTTCAAGCAACTTCTTTTGCTCACTGCACCATTCTCTGGGCAGCAAGTTAGGAGCACCACTAGTGCATCAATGACGACACCACCCCAACCTAATCCTAAGCCATGCCTCTCAGCAAGACAGCCACTGCGATCGGGCGACGGGCAGAGAGTATGAATTGGAATTTTCTGAGCCGCAAACTATTCAATCACCACAGAAAACTGAGCAAAGAGGACAACAGGAGCCACTGACAGGAATAATTATTTCTGTAGTAGGAGCAGAACAGGGGTTGAAATTTCTGCTGAGCAAAATATCCAGAAGGAAAAAGAAAGGGTACTCCACCTTCTTCTCCAAGCCCCCCTTCTGATGATCTGAACATGGATTGGACCCCGGCTGAGTCCAAGACTGTCCACAAGAGACAAGGGAAAAAGGAAAGTTTCTTAAAGACAGAATTGTGGAAGGGGATGAAGACGAGCCAGTCATTGTCATGGAAGCTGGCTAGGAGGACACTGACATTACCCCTCTTATTCAACCTGCTCAGAGGGATGGAGCACTGGTTCTACCACCACCAGCTTCTATATTTGTAAGGCCCCTACTGAGACCTGCATCCACCACTATTTCAGTTAAAGTGTGAACTGAAGAGAGGCAGTTGTTGACACACATACCTACCTCCAGGGCTTTGGGCATTGGCACCAGTACTCTTCCCCTGTTAGGGACTTATTTATGATTATCAAGCAGGAGGATAACATTGCAATATGCTCCATTTGCCACATGAGTAGAGGTAAGCTTGGTTCACACTATGTTACTGGAGTCCAAATGACATATAAACAAAACATCAGGCAATCCGATGGGAGAAGAACCTTGGAAAATTGCTGCAGGTTGTGGTGGTAATGAGAGAAAGGAATTAGCTCTGATGACAGTGGGAGGTGATGAGGAAGATGAGGGTGGCAGCTTTAAACCAAGCAGCACTCTGTTCAGCAGTGCACCAGCATTACCCACATCTGCAACTTCGAAATGGCACAAGACTCAGATGGAGACACTACCAAATAAAATGACTTCCCCAAGATGCACATTGATTCTAACACCTCCTGCTTCTCTCTGGAAATTGCCTATATCAGTGGCACCAGAAAAGAAAAAACTCCAAACTACTATTATGGCCAAGTTTAGGCAAGAGGGCTGCTACAAATGCAACCCTTCCCCCCCCCCCCCCCCAGCAGCACGTTTATACACCGGGATGCTGGATAAATTGTTAGGGCCAGACGTCCTCCCTTTTTCTTTTGTGGAAGGAGGTGGATTTTTAGAATTTTTTGTGACCATCTTCTAGAAATGGAAGGCTCCCAGACAGACCTATTTTGTCAGAGTTGCTATTCCAGCGCTTCATCATGATCTGCTACAATTGGTTGGAGAAGCTTTGCAGGAGATTGCTGTTCACACTATCTACCTGATGACAGACATGCAACCCCGTTATCAACCACAGATTACATGTGTATCACTGCACACTGGATCTATTTTGTGGAGGTTAGGCAAAAGCTATTTGCAGGTCTCAGCACTGAAGAAACTTTTAAGGGCATTCAGTGGCATGCAACAGTATCAATGTTCACCATGGAGAAATCCCATACAGCTGCAAACATTTTAGAAGACTTTAACAGCAATGTGTTTGAATGGCTGTGACCCAGAGGCCCCAGAGTTGGCTTGTGTCCACTGACAATTGCAGTAATGTAGTCAAGGCCACGGCAAATGGTGGATATTTCAGGGTCCTGTGTTTGGTACATTCCATTAACCTGATTGTGCAGAACTTTCTCAAAAAAGTAGAAATAGCAACATACTGGCCACCTGCAAAAGAATCTGCACTCATTTCAACCGTTCTTTTAAAGCCCAGAAGCAGCTCAGAACTATTCAGCGTGCGAATACCAGTAAAAGCTCTCATACGGCAGGTGCCAACACAGTGGAACTTGACCTATTGCATGTTGCAACATCTGTTTGAGCAGTACAGACAGATGGCTGACCATTTCCTTCAAAGAGGATGTGATGCAACTGGGAAAAGCATGACTATCGAGGTGGACAAATGGAGCCTAGTCAAATGCCTGACACAGATGATACTTCCTTTTGAGGTTTTCACCCAGGAAGTCAGCAAGGAGGATAGTACGATGAGCCAAGCTGTCATGTTGTTTCATCTGCTACAGTTCCACGGTGTGAATGAAGAAGGATATGAGTTGGTTGGGAGCTTAATATTTTGCTTGCCTGTTAATCCAATGCTGCAGATAGTAATTGTGTCCTCGAAGTAGTATGTCTGAGCCTCAATACTTGATCCACTGTACAAACAAATACTGAGCAGTTTCATTCCTTTTTCAGAACGGGATGTTTCACTATAGAAGTCTTGTGTTGTTAAGCAAGTGAGAGACCTGGAAGAATAGCTTGCAGTTAAAGTCCTGGGCAGAAGTTCTGGCATGCAGCCTTAAACCTCCAGAGAGGGCAGTGCTATTGTCTCACAGCAGCCAACACCAGCAGCAACAACACTGGCAGCAACAAACCCAGCAACAGAAGAATCGGACTCAACCTATGCATTAGCTTGGCTTCCACCAACAGGGCTTAAGTCAAGTGCAGAGGTGAAGGCAAAAGAGGTTGTGCATGTGGCAGTACCAATGACCAGTCAGGGGATTGTCAAAGACCATCTGGATGACCCAAAAGAGGTATATGCAGCTCAAAGTCCATTGGTCTATTGGTATGGGAAGATGCTCCAACAGCCCGAGCTCCCCAGGCTGGCAATAAGGTATCTGACTTGTCTGATAGCCAGTGTGTCTGCTGGGAGGGTGTTTAATAACAATTAATAAGCTTGTAGAGATGTTTCTATAGCAATCAAAACAAGCATTTGCAATGCAACGGGTCTCGCGTTTACTCGAGTTAAAGCTATTAGCTTTGTAAACTCCTAACTGGACTTTTCTTGCCACATAAACTGAAAAGTAAAACAGTTTCACATAAGTGAGCCGACGGCCACCATGAGAGCAAAGAAAATACACAAAAGGAAACAGAACTTCGCTGAAATGTATAGCTGAAATGAAATGTATTGCAACACTTTGAATCGGCTTGCTTAGGTCAACTGTTTTACTTTTCATTTTCAATTTATGTGGCAAGAAAAGTCCAGTTAGGAATTTACAAAGCTAATAGCTCTAACTCGAGCAAACGAAAGACCCCTTGCATTGCAAATGCTTGTTATCCCAAGCAGTGTGAATTCTCTACAGTGGGTGGAAGTGTGAAGCAGCGGGGAGCCTCAGCCCGCGATACTTATTGGGGCAATAAAGTTCAGCTCGAAAACCATTTCAGGGCAATACAGACCAAAGGCAAATGCCGAAAAGATTTCCTTTTGCTCCAAATGTGCGCACATTTCTGCTTTTATTCTCTGCTGTCCGTGAACGCTTGTTGTATCTATGTGAATGTATGCGCATCTGTCATTGGTGGTCGGTCTCTGGGTGTTTCACATAACTTTGTCACACAGTCCATTTGAGAATGTTTTAAGTAGCATTAAAGGTGATTATGCACAAAATGATGTTCAGAAAAGTCAAAATGCATTTAGGATCACGAGTCCGTGCTGAACAAGATCCTGTTTCAATTACAACTACACGCAAAGCCTCACATAGCAAACAATGAATATACGGCTAGTAAATGGCAGCAAACAGCATGTTTTCACGTTTCCTTGAAGCGCTATTCGCAAAGGGAAATATACTATGAATACAGACTATGCTTTTTCAAATAAACGGAAACACACTAATTTTATCACATCAGTGGGATAGCTACGTCTCGTTCTGAATTAACGCAGACCTCTCTTTCCTTCTTTAACGTAAACGAGCGAAAGCCTTGTTAACCCCCAAAAATGTGACTTTCAGGAACAAGCGATGTAATAATAAAAAAAAAAAAACATGCTGGTGCACAACAAATCCCATATAATGGAGGCTTTGTTTCAAAAGGGCTGCTAAATACACGCAAACTTGAACAATGCGGGGTAAAGTTCACGGCGAGTGTTTGCTTTCAAGTCCGAAAGCAATTAAGGTTGTGGATATAGGATTTAAAAAAAAACAAAGCCTGATGTGTGCATAATGTCACTGTTAAAACTGGAACAAAGGCTAACATTCCTAAAACACATGCTTGGTTGATAACAACCTAAACAAGAAAACAAACAGTGCGATTGCGCTGCTACAGTTCACTCGTAATAATACCTATCGGCAAAAGTGCAATTATGAACGTAACCGGCAAAAGTCAATTAACTGTGTAACAGGGATGATAGTATGCAAAGCAATCGACTTCTGCCAAGCGAGATCACGCTGCGAAAATAGAGAAAAAGTAGTCCACAAACCTGACAGGAAACAGCGAGCCTCGCATGTTTTCTGTACTTGGTCGCTGCGCTCGAGGAGGGCTAACCACTGGAAAAGGCATGACGTATGCGTGCCTTCCACTAATCAAAGCAAGCAGATTCTCACAGGCAAGCCAATTTGCCAATGAAAGACACTGACGTGATGTCAATAGGGCTCTGAGCCCTTTTCTAATTCCTAAAGAGTCTCGCTAGCGATACGCATGCGCAAGCGCATGCGACGCAGGCTCGACCCTAAAAAGGGGTAGCACATCTTTTGATTTTGACTACAGGTTTTCCTTTTTCCACAAGTCTTATTGATTGTTTTTTGCTTTTTGTTTATGAATCAGCTGTGAGCATGGCTTGGGTGACATATGGGGTAACTAACTCATATGGTTGAAATTTTTTACTGATTGGATCCCCATTGTGGCACTGAGCACACATTTGCTAACACATTATGTGGTTTTGAAAACCAGGGCAGCTTTCCTAACAAAGGTGGTGGTTCCTTTCCATTTTGGGCAGTCCATCACCCTTCCGACCTTTTACCCTCCTCCCAATACCTCTAAGGAGGAGGAAAGGCTGCACTGTCTGGATCCAAAGAGAGCACAGAGCTTCTATGTGGACAGGATGAGAGAGTTCAGGATGGATGATCACCTTTTCATTGGCTACCTGGGCAAGATGAAGAGCAAGGCTGTCCATAAAAGAACGCTATCAAGGTGAGTCATTAATTGCCTTAAAATTAAAATTTGTTATTCACTTTTAAAGAAGGATCTTCCGGAGGCGTTAGAGCTGATTCTACCAGAGATAAGTCTACTACTTGTGCTTTGGCTATAGGGGTGCCTGTTGTGGATTATTGCAAAGCAGCAACTTGGGCTTCCCTCCACACTTTTGCGAAGCATTACTACTTGGACTCAGAAGTGGGGCAGGATGGTAATTTGTCCTGTTCAGTGCTGCAGGGTTTCTTAGTATATCCAAACAGGCACCCCCCTATAAGTGTAGGACTGCTTTGGGATTCTATTCAAAAGGTGAGGAATCCACAGGTAGTTGAATTCATCAGAAGAACAAGTTACTTGCCTTTGGTAACACTTTTTCTGGTGGATACAGTATCTGTCGATTCATCATGGCCACACCCACTACCCCGTTGCCTGTTTGGTTATGCCCAAAAATTTATTTGGTGTATATATGTATTTCTGACAAATTGTATGTATAGAATGTATATATATATATGTATGTATATATATTTGTGTTGAGTTTGCACATGTTGTACTAATGATGTTGATGTTCACCCGTTCACCTCAAGGGCATGGTATAAAGTGGGTGAAACGGATGACAGAATGCCTGCAAGGATCTCTTATGGCTCCGATGACATCAGATGGAGTCGCGTGAGAAGCCGTTCCATTGTGGCGTCCTCGTCAATGTGGAGAGCTTGAAAGAAACTATTTCTGTCAAATGCTGGTGCATTGGGAATATTCAAAAGGTGAGGAATCCACAGGTAGCTGTATCCATCAGAAAGCAAAATTTTATAAACATTGAAAATCAATAACTAAAAAAGTACTTACCGTATATTTATGATCTTGGTCTTAAAAATGTTATAAAAATCTGAACTATTGTTGTAAATTGATCTCCAGTTAGTCTTCTGAGCGTGTGTCTACATTTATTGATACTGTGAGTAGGACAAATGCTTAGCACATCTGCCGGATTAGACTAACTGCTCACCCACACTACCACAAAAACAGAGGATTAGGTGGTTGGATTTTTACCTCTGGATACCAAAGTGGGTTGCGTGGACTCTCTGCACAGTGCACATCATTTTTGCACACATATAGGGAACCAGCCTCCTACATTTGGTGGATCAGTGGTGGGGTACAAGACTTTGCATTTGGTGATACCCCTTTGTCACTAAGTGATCACACAAATAACTTTAAAAATTGTCTTTAGCCTTATTGTGCTTTCCAGTTGGTCTATTTTGCTAATTTTTTTAATTATTTGCTAGGGACCTGGTTAGGTCCCTGAAATAGTGATTTGATTTTAAAAGTCTTTACTATAGTTAGGCCTTCGAAAAAGTTTTCAAAAGCTTTAAAAGGTTTTCAAAACTTGAAAAGGCTTCAACTTTATTGAGAAGAAAATGTCTGATATAGAGAACTAGACTCAGGAGCTCAACCTTACCCTTTGGATGGGACTAAAGTACACCCAGCTAAGGGCTCTCTGCAAAGGTTACCAACTTTACACTGGTGCTCATGCTACCACAGATTACCTTAGGAAGCTTGTGACATAATATGAGACTGAACACTCAGTGGATGAGGGTGAAACCTCAGAAAAAGAAAATCAAGAAAACTCCCATGAAGCAGAGGTAGGATCCTCTGTCTCAGAAGTAGAAGGCCCCTTAGAGGAGGATTTGGCTCCAGAAAGATTGACCAAAAGATTGGAATTAGAAGCTCAACGTTTGGAAAGAATTTAAGAGAAGAGAGTTGGGCCTAGGACCCATCTCTGGTGGTGCCATACAAATAAATAAGGAGACATAAACATCTTTTAACCTAAAACTCCCCAAAGAAGCTGTCCCCTCAGACACTGATGATGGCATCAAATGGTTTTCTGCCTACGAAAGAGCCTGCATAGCCAAGGAAGTAGGTGGGGAACATCGGCGCTCTCTATTGTGGGAACTGTTCTCAGGGACAGACACCTGACATTGAAAGAGGCAGATGCTAAGTCATATGACCCCATGAAGGCTACCCTTATTGGGGGCTTTGGCCGTACCACTGAAGAATACAGAATACAATTCAGGGAGACTTGAAAAACCTAGAGTCAGTCCTGGGTAGAATTTGTGGATTTTTCAGTAGAAATGCTGGGTGACTGGTTAGAAAGTAACAAGGTACAAGACTTTGAGGGGCTATCCTCTAGGGAGGATTTGTGCTGGGACAAGAAAACTGTCCCAGACCTGAAAGTCTGAGGCAGCAAGCTGTACAGGAAGAACAAGGTAATGTCAGAGGTACCTACAGCTTCTAGTGGGAGGATGGCCTCCTTTATACTGAGGCCAGAGACTGCAAGCCGGTGCAACCAGGAGGGCAGTAGTACCTCAACAGTACAGAGAGCTCTTCCTCTCTTTAGCCCATGACATTCCCCTGGCTGGGCATCTGGCATTTGGCCTAAACAACACCTGGAGCAGGCTAGTTAATCACTTTTACTGGCCTAGGATGTCCCAGAAGGTAAAGGACTTTTGTCAGTCATGTGTCTCCTGTCATGCCAGTGGTAAGGCAGGCTGCCACCTGAAGGCCCCTTAATCCTACTACCTGTGGTTGAGGTGTCCTTTGAAAGGGTAAGGGTTGGCATTGTTGCCCCCCTTGACCATCAGACAGTTTCAGGAAATAGATACATCCTAGTGGTAGTGGATCATGACACTAGATATCCTATCTGTAAAAACAAAAAATATACCTCTAGTCCATGCAGTTGCAAATCTCCAGATGGGATCGAAGTTGTGGCCTGACCATGTCAGTGAACCCACAGAGACAACAATAGTCACAGAGGAAGGGGTAGACGTATACAGTGCTGCCTGGCCTACTAACATGCAAAAATACAGGCAGCACTCTTTGATTAATTGGACTAAGGTACAAGCCTTGAGGGGCACAGGGGCTAGTGTCATCATGCCAACCCAACACCTGGTGCACTCAGATAAGTAGGGGAAACTTATCCTGTCACCAATGCTGACAATGTCACAAAGATCCATCCCATGGTTATTGTATCTTTTGTTTGGGGGGTTACTAATTAGACAGAAAGAAGTGGCTGTGTCCCCATCCATCCCTGTACACTGCCTGCTTGGCAATGACTTGGAGATTGCTCCCTGGGCTGAAGTCGAGTTGAGGACCCATGCAGCCATGCTTGGGATCCCAGAATGGGGTTGTGTCAAAACTAAGAGGCCATTCCTCTTAGGACCATCAGTGCCCCTGTAGTGGCCAAGGTCCTCCTTGGTGTTTTTACTAGGGTTGGCTTTCCTAAGGAGGTTGTATCAAACTAGGGTTTAAACGGTTAAACCTCATGTCTACATACTTAAAACACATGTGGCAGGAATGTGGAGTGACTTATAAGTATACTACCCCCTGCCATCCACAGACCAATGGGCTGGTTGAAAGATTTAACAAGACATTGAAAGGCATGATTGGAGGAATCCATGAAAAACTCAGAAGGAGATGGGATTTCTTACTTCCATGTCTGTTCTTTCCCTACAGGGATGTGCCACAAAAAGGTCTAGGGTTTTCCCCCTTTGAACTTTTGTTTGGGCATCCTTTTATGGGTCTATTGAGTCTTGTGAGGGAAGGCTGGGAGAGGCCTCTCAAAGATCCCAAACAAGACATTGTGGATTATGTACTTGGCCTTAGTGCCAGGATGGCTGCGTATAAGGAAAAAGCAAGCTAAAGCCTTCAGGCCAGCCAGGAGCTCCAGAAGCACTGGTATGACCAAAAGGCTGCAATGGTGGAGTTCCAACCAGGGCAGAAAGTTTGGGTGTTTCAGCCTGTGGCTTCTAGGGTACTCCAAGATAAGTGGTCTGGACCCTACCCCATACTTGAAAGAAAAGGGGAGGTCACCTACTTGGTTGACCTTGGTAGTTGCAAGAATCTCAAAAGGATTATAAATGCCAACCACCTGAAGCCCTATTTTGACAGGGGCGATGTAATCATGCTCATGGTTACAGATGAGGGACAAGAAGAAGAAAGTAAACCTCTCCCTGATCTCCTCTACAGCAACCAAGAGGATGGTTCTGTGGATGGGGTGGTCTTATCAGACACCCTCACAGTGCAAAAGCAGGCTGTTTGCAGGCAACTCCTCACCAGTATGCTGAACTATTTTCTCTGTCCCCTGGCAGGACTAAGTGGTGCACCCATGATGTGGACACTGGGACGCTGAAGACAGCTTGCCGGCCAAAAACAAAATCTATAGGCAGTCAGACCATGTCAGAGAAAGCACCCCAGTTGAAGTCAACAAAATGCTGGATTTGGGTGCCATTGAACCCTCTGAGAGCCCCAGGGCAAGCCCAGTAGTTTTAATCCCCAAACCTCACTCCAAGGGAGAGCAAAATGAAATGAGGTTCTGTGTGGACTATAGGGGCCTCAATGCTGTAACAAAAACTGATGCACACCCAATTCCAAGAGCTGATGAGCTCATAGACAGATTAGGGGCAGCCAAATATCTGAGTACCTTTGATCTAACACCTGGGTATTGTCAGATTGGCCTTATCCCTGAAGCAAAAGAGAGATCAGCATTCTCTACCACTAGTAGGTACTAACAGTTCAGTGCAATGCCTTTTGGATTAAAGAATACCACTGCCACCGTTCAGATGTTGGTAAACCAAGTCCTAGCTGGATTGGAATCTTTTAGTGCAGCTTATCTAAATGATATTGCTGTCTACAGCACTACCTGGCAGGATGACCTGATCTACCTGGGAAAGGTCATTGGGGCTCTGCAAAAGGCAGACCTCACTATCAAGGCCAGTAAGTGCCAAATAGGGTAGGGAAAGGTTGTATACTTGGGCCACCCGGTAGGTGGAGGCCAAGGTCAGCCACTACAGCTTGGGATACAAACAATTCTGTCTTTGGAAGCTCCAACCACCCAGACTTAAGTCAGGGTCTTGCGTGGCTTGACTAGGTACTATAGGAGGTTTGTGAAGGATTATGACACAATAGTGGCCACCCTCACTGTACTTACCTCTAAAAAAATGCCTAAAAAGGTTAATTGGACAGTGAGTTGTCAAAAGGTTTTTGACACTCTGAAGGATGCAATGTGCTCTGCCACAGTCCTGAAAGATCCAGATTACTTCAGGCAGTTTATTGTACAAATGATGCCTTTGAACTTGGGACAGCAGCAGTCCTATTCCAGACAAATGATGAGGGAGATAACCAGCCTGTTGCCTTAGAAGCAGAACACGACTCCCCAGAAAACAGAAAATTAGTGCCTTAGAGAGGGAAGCATTTGCTGTGGTCTGGGCAATGAAGAAGCTGAGGCCATACCTGTTTGGATCTCACTTCATAGTTCAGACAGACCACAACATCTCAGGTAGCCTCAACAGATGAAAGTTGAAAACCCCAAACTGCATAGGTGGTCCATATCACTACAGGGAATGGGGTTTAAAGTGGAAAACAGACCTGGGACTACCGATGCCAATGCAGATGGCCTTTTCAGGTTCTTCCACTTAGAGGATAATGACTCCCAGGGGAAGGGTAGTTTCCTCCCCTTTCATTTGTGGGTGGAGGGTAGTGTGAGAAAGGGCCTCTTTAGATATAGTAGCCCCCCACTTTTTACGTGGAAAATGAAGTGGTTTTAAACTGTAAGTGTCCTGGGCCACTGCTAAACAGGTTCCCAGGGCAAGATCTTTTTCCCCTGTTTATACTATGTTTGGCACTTCAGCCACCTTTGTAAGTCCCCTCTGGTACCTAGGGCATGGGTACTGAAGAGGCCCCCCAGAAGTGCAGCACAAATTGCGCTACTCTGAGAAGCCCCACACCACCCTCATGCAGACTGCCATCACAAGTACATGACAAGGTGTATCCAAAATTGGAAACTCAAAATGAGTACCATGTCCACTAACACTGCATACAATATAGGTAAGTCACCCCTCTGGCAGGCCTTACAGCCCTAAGGGAGGGTGCACTATTATACAGTGAGGGCATTGGTGTGCATGAACAAATATGCCCCTACTGTGTAATTTCTAATTCTTAGACATAGTAAGTATACAGGGAAGCCATAGCAAATTCATTTGTTGTACAGTGGTCATTATGAGTTCCCCAGCTACATGCTGGCCTCTCTGAAACCTGAGTTGTTTAGTATCAAACAACTAATGCCAGTGCTGGATTTATTATACAATGTACTAAGAGGGCACCTTAGAGGTGCCCCCTGAAAAACCTAACAGTCCTAATCAGGCTGCCACCACCAGACAGAGATTTTGGACTCCTGGAGTGAAAGCCTTTTGCTCCCAGAAACCAGAACACAAAGCCTTCCCCAGGCAGGCACCCTGCACCAGAGGTCAGTTTTAAAGTCTTTACTGCCTTTGAAGTCTGACCTATGCTGCTAGCAGCAGATGGCTGCCCAATGGTTTAGCCCTCACTTTAGGTGGAAAAACCAGCGGGAAACGTAACAAGGACAGGACGAGTGGCCATCCCCAGCCTGCACCATCCCTCAGGTGTGGCAGGCAAGGTGACCACTCCATTTCATTTTCTCCATTCTTGGATGGCAGAAAATAGCCAATCAGGGTTAGGGATGTGACCCTTTTTCACAGGGAGTAGTCACTTTGTGGGTGTAGCGACCCTAAGGTAGGTGGCCCATTACCAGGTACCCCCCAACGCCTCCTATGTTCAGTATTTAGTGGCCATCCCTCAACCAAGAGATTAGATTTGATGGACACAAAGAAGACCAGGACAAAGAAGACCCGAGGCACAACAACTGAAGCCCTGCTGCACAAAGAAAAAGGTACTAAACCCTCCCTGCTATTCCAAGGACTCAACCATTGTCGCTGGGGTGTCGCGCTGGAAACCTGAAGGACTCTACAAAACCTCAGAGTACCTCCAGCCTTCTAAAAATCAGCAAGAACCTCCCTTTGAGTGAAGGTATCACTCCTTGCACCCAGCAGACAAGGATACCACAAGGTCTGGAAAAGTAACCAGCTGCTGACCAATAACCTGGACCCAGCTGCCCAGTAAAATTCTGTACAACAGCTCTTAAGGAAAAGACCTGACACTGTGCCAAGTTTGGTAGCACTGTGACTCTCCAGGGCTGTGGCATACTACTACCTGTGGTACTGGGCTCCCATCATCAGACACCCAGAAGCAAAGACCACTCCAGACTCTCAAAAGCCTAGAAACAAGAACCAGTCAAAGGACTTCTGGATACCCAAGCCCCCCCTTCCAGAGTGGCCCAGCTGACCTGCAATCCACCCTCAAAAACACCTGCTCCTGACTGACCTGTCTGTGCTGCACCTGGCCTCCATGGCCCATTCATTGACCAACTAGCCATGCTCTAGGGGTCCTTAACCCCTTCCAAACTCCACCCTCCAAGGGGACCCACCGGACTTATCGTTAAGTCCAACTTTGCAGTGTGTTTGCAGGTGGTCCCCTTCTCCTTTGCCAAGACCTTCAGCCAGTGCTCCTGCTTGAACTGAACTGGGAACCACCCGACGTTCTTCAGCTAGCCCATCAGACACTTTGATGACTCCAACCTAAAAATAGAGGTCACATTTGTGAGAGCATTGCCTGAGTTTATATCCATTGTTAAAGTTTTTCACATTGATTCCTATGGTGCATAATTACGTACCGAAAAGAAACATTTTCTAAACTTTGAAAAAATCATAACTAAAAAAGTACTTACCATATATTGAAGATCTTGGTCTTAAAAATATTATAAAAATCTTGGGTATTTTTGAAAATTGGTCTCAAGTTATTCTTGTGAATGTGTGTCAATATTTATTGATACTGTGAATACAACAAATGCTTAGCACATCTCCTGGATTATCCAAATTTTGTCGCCCACACTACCACAAAAACAGAGCATTAGATGGGCTGCTTTTTACCTCTGGATACCAAAGTGGGGTTACATGGACTCCCTGCACAATGCATGTCATTTTCGTACACCGTATAGAGAGCCGGCCTCCTATGGTACATACTTTGATAAGCATAAGTGGTAGAGCAAAGGCAAATGACAGATTGCAAGTGACATGCAAAAAGTAGCAAACTAGCTATTTAAAAAAAAAACATTCAACAAAGGAAACCCATCCTCTCCATGCACAGCAGGCCCAGCCCTCTCCTCAAACAAAGTAATTGCCCCAATGTCCCATTAATGTCCAAAGTAAGCCCAAAACATTTTCTCTATCGCAGTTCCCAATTTCCACCCTCTCCACCCACAACAAATGACCTGCCCACCAAAAACATCTATTTAAAAAAAAAGGGCTTCAGAGGGCATCTAGGTGGTCATGGAGGCATGCCACCTCTTGTGCCAGGTTCTGCATGCTGACACAAATCAGTGCAAGCTCACATAGGGTACAGTGGAGGATGCAGTCTGTAGATGATGGGGGGGCGGTGTGTCGCTTAGTGGCAGCAATGGTGGGTCCCAACTGCTGGGTGCACTGGCGATAGTGTGGCTGGGATGGAGGCCGCAAGCCAGGTTTGCCAGAGTGACTAGAGGTATGTGCATCCTCCTTCTCCGAAGCCACCAGCAGGCAATATTCTCCCTGGATGGTCTCCATCTTGTGGCGCCACAGCCAGTGGGCTATGTCCTGTCAGGATGGTGAAGCTACAGCGGCATGAGTACCTATATTAAGAAAGAAAACAAATAAAAAGTACAAATTGTAATGCTTAGTGCAACTACTTGTTTATAGTTGCACAGTGGTATAACACTGCTGGTGCCCAAGGTCAGTTGGAATTTGTAATGTTATTAGTCAGAGGTGTGAGAGAATGGCTCCTTGTTGCAGTACTTTTTGCCTGGTTTCTGAATGCAACTTGGACTGGAGTGCACTGCGATCCTGCTAACCAGGTTCCCAGTGCCAGTGTTCTTTCCCTAAAACGTTGTAAAAGTGATTGGATACAGCTTTAGCTACCACTATAAGGTACCCAGGGAATGGGGTACTATGGGTAGACCCCTGATAACAGCAGCACTGACTGTACCACCCTCTAGGGCCATGCGTCCAGATGCACCCAGCATTGCCAAAGCAGGCTGAGTGTTCTGGTGCAAACCTAAAGCACAAAGTCAACTTGGCACAATACCGGTGTGCCTGTCCTCCACATACTACATTTACTATGGGTAAGACAGCCCTGTAGCAGGCCTTACAGTCCTAAGGCAGGGTGCTCCAAATTATAAGTGAGGGCCCAGCTGCATGAGAAATATGCCCCTACTGTGTCCTTGCAAAACCTGGGACATAATGAGTGAACAGAGAAGCCTTTAATGCATGTGCTGGACACTGGTAAAACATGAGTTTACCAGCTACATGATGGTCACTCTGAACCCTGGGTTGTTTGGTATCAAACCACTCAGAATGATAAATCCAAACTGGTACCAGTACTGGATTTATTATAAAATGTACCCAGGGATCACCTTAGAGGTGCCCGTTGCAAAGGCTAACTATCCTGGCCTGATTGCTGACTGGTTCCAGTCACCCTGCCACATCCAGACAGCCAATCTACAAACTTGAGGGCGAGCCCTGTCACTCTGGTTTGTAAAACAATGGCCTTGCTGGGTGGAGGAGCTCCCTCAGGAATGTGCAGTGTCCTGGTAGTGAGCTTCAAACGGGGTACCGCCCTTGAAACTTGACCCCCAGGCCTGCTGCTAGCAGCAGATGGCCTCCCCCTTTGAAATCCTCCACTTTTAGAGGGAGCAAAGGCAGGAAACCAAACAAAGGGTAGAAGGAGTGTCCTTGCCTACCCCTGCACCACCCCTACGATGTTGCCTGCGAAGTGGTCCCTCAAATTCAGTTCCCTCCATCTTTGAATGGAGGAAAATAGCCAATCAGTCACTGTGGTTGTCGAATGACAAAAGGGAAAATTTTAACAGACATAAATCCGTCATGGAAGCCCTATAAATCACTTGGGCAGAACAATGTGGCACATGCCAAGGATAGAATTTGTAATTCTTTGGTAGGCTGGGACAGATGGAAAGATTGATGGAGTAAATTACTAATATAGTGACTGGGTGGGCACTGGGAAACACATCATGTTTGCAGTTTATAATGTATTGCAAACTTCGTAATGCTGCATTAGTTGAAGCGGATGCGCAATGCACAGCCAACATTGCAGTGCCGAATTGAACCATGCTACAATTAGGTCACAAGGATGGTGAAATGCAGTGGGCAAGCAGGTGTGGTGATGATGACGGGCGGGATATCTGCCTCACTGAACAAATACAATATGCTTAATTTGTCAATAAGCAAGCAATGTGACTTACCATTTGTTTCTCCAACCGCTGGGACTCCTCCCCCTCCAACCACCTAGGCCTCCTCTATTGCACACTCTGGTGCCTCATGGCTGGCACTGGCTCTGAAAGTGGTGGTCTGTGTGTCTATTAAAAAAAAAAAACAATTTAGATATCAGATTTGCCACCTAATTAAATATTATTTTGAACAAAGTACAATAGCAATCCCTCATTACACTTTGGTTAGAGGTATCTTCTATTGAAACTATTACTTTGGGAGGTTTGTTGGTTGACAAAGTGTTAGAAAAGCCAGGTAGTAAAGTCAACCAAAAACGTTTTTCTCCTAAAGGAGGGACAGAGCTATGATGAATGAAGTGCAATGAATGGGCGAAATGGGCAATGAAGGACCCGGTCTTGGTTGGCAAATGCAATGGGATCTCATTCCTTTCTTGCCATGCAGCACTGTCAGGGAAACTGCTGGTATACTGTATAAATGATAAGACACAATTGGGGGATCTATCCATGACCATGGCCATCCTCTCTTTTTGACTGTTTGAGTAAGAAGACCTTTCAACAAACATGTGTGGTGAATATAGCTTACTTGAACCTGCAATCTTCTTCTTGGTACCAAAAATCTATTCTTAGTCTTACAGTATCACAAGACATATAACCGATTGGAAAGGAAATGTTTACTAAACTAGCAGAAGAAAGCTATGGAAACTAAACTGGAAAAATAGAACAAAGATTAATGCAGAGATAACAAACTTTAGATACACAATTGAAAAAAAGTAGATAGTATAAAAAACACAAGGCCACATTATTTTACTATCTGGGATAGGTAAACGTTAGGGAAATAATAATAATCAGGACTTACTGGGGCCAGCAGAATGATCTGCTGCAGCCACAGTGCTGGTGGTTTCACTCACCATGGCACTGGTGGTTGTAGCCCCTTTACTTTGCCCTGCGCCAATACTCTCTTGCCATCGGGTGCTGATGTAAGAAATAAACAAGATTAAAAAAAGATTAGTAGTGCAGTTACTTTAAAAACATATTTTGACAGGCACAAGTAGTAGTATTGCACTTTCTAAATCGGATACTCTATTGCCCTATTCCTAATTTCTTCAGCTACATTTCGAAATACTAATGCATTGTAACTAATGATGATATTTTCTGCTCCGCCCCCTTTGATGGGCCAGATCACTAGTCTCTCTTTGCAGTGGCACTACACATCAGGAAGATGGGACATAAAGAAATGCACAGAGAACTCTAACTCCCTGTTATACTAGCTAAATTCTTAATAGCTTAATATTGACAGAGAAGTCGGCATAATTTCTAAATTAATCAGCCCAAGCGAGCATGGAGCAACTAGCTAGGTCAAGCTGGATCATATTTGTAATGTAAACTTAACCTTTTCTCTACATGTGAGCAGCATGCTATTTGAAAAAATATATAATTTTTATATAACAAAATAAAATTAGTACTCACCGAGCCCCACAATTTCAACACCAAGCAGATTGAGCAGGTCCTGTTCCCGGTCAATAATGTTCACCCAGCAGTGTGTCAGCTATGATCCAACAACTTATTGATATCTCCCAGGAACAGTATGAGCGCCATAAACAAGAAGTTGACCAACTTACCCAGCGAATTGAAGAGGCCAATTGGGGTGACATTTCAACTAAGAACTATGCCATTCTCAATAACATAATTGATAATTATGAGGCTGACATTATCCAGAGAAAAAATCACAAATTTAGACGAGACCTTCGTGATTACCAACAGGGGAGAGTGTACACTTTTAGTAAAAAATATGATCATGTCCAAGAATCCAATCCCCAGTCAGATACATTAAGCTGTCCAGAGACCATTCCTTCCTCTGAAATTGAAACATCTGATGACTCAGACAGGGAATCTTCTGTTAGACCTAGAGTTAATTTTTTAGAGGAAGCAAGGTGATATCGCCTTGGAACCCTACAAGATACTCAGGTAAAACTACTAGATACCTCAACAGCTACACCGGGCACTTCCGGTATACAAACACGGGCCCGCAGCAAGAGCCTCTGGCCCTAAAACAGGATGATCAACTCGTAGTCAATCTTTCAGATTATTCTCTCTCTCCAACTGAACTACATATTCTCAACAAGGGCTTGTCTTATTGTCCCACAAACTTCTGGAACATTACACAAACCAAAATTGACTTTTTCAAATTTATACGCCGACTTAAATTGAAGTCCTTTTTCTCCACTTTAACTTCTTCTACCCCCCAGCCATCACCTTTATCATACTCTAGTGACATTACTGTTCAGGACCTTGAAGATATTGGGCTTCTTTGTAATCTGGCCAATACTACTGAACCAGACCTTCCTCTCCCTTTACTAGCTGAAGAACTAGAGTTAAATACTAATCAGTATCACCCATTGGGTCTGAGACCAAAATCCACTTTTTCTCCTATCCTCCCAGCAGGGAATTCCATAGACCTCTTTGCACAAGCAGTATTGAAAGATTTAGACAAAGAGTACAAACGCTACTGTAATAAACGTAAATTTTTCCCTTCCAATTCTTCTCGTCAACAAACTCTAGCTATAGCTAACTTAAGAACTAATCCCAATATCATTATAAAGGAAGCGGATAAGGGAGGGAATATTGTCATTCTCAACACCTCAGATTATCTTCAAGAGGCTTATCGACAATTACACAATTCCAAGTGCTACAAACGTTTAGATTCCAATCCTACAGCACATATACAACAAAAACTATCAGTACTCCTTGATCTTTGGTTCTCTCGTCAAGTCATCTCACACCAAGAGAAAACCGCCCTATTTCTTTCTCACCCAACTGTCCCTACTCTGTACCTTCTACCAAAAATTCACAAGAAAGAATTTCCCCCTAAAGGCAGACCCATAATATCTGGCGTTAACTCCATCTGCTTGACACTAGGGACTCTAATTGACCAAGTACTTCAGCCTTTCATGACTAATCTACCATCTTTGTGAGAGATACGAAAGATATCATTCAAAAACTTCAAGATATCGACTGGCAACCCGACTATCTCCTAGCCACTATAGATATAGTTAGTCTTTATACCTCTATCAAACACCATGATGGTTTAGAAGCTGTTAGACAAGCACTCTCGACCAAGCCAGTGACATTTACTACTCATAACCACATGATTTTGAACATGCTACAGTTCTGTCTGGAGAACAACTATTTCCTATTTGATGGTCATTTCTACTTACAATTACAGGGCACGGCTATGGGGGCCAAATTTGCGCCGCCTTATGCCTGTATCCTTATGGGAACAGTAGAACGGGAATGGTTGTGGAGCGATCAGAATGAACGTTTTTCCCATAACATCATCTTTTGGGGTCGCTATATCGATGATATTTTGCTGATTTGTCAAGGGCACAAAACCCTCTTAACCCAATTTCTTCAGTCCCTAGTACCCAACAAGTGGGACATTGACATCACATACAACATTTCGGACTCGCAGGTGGAGTACTTGGATCTTATGATCTATGTGGAGAATGAGAAATTGCAGTCCAGATTCTTTAGAAAATCAACTGCGGCGAATTCGATTTTGCATGCTACCAGTTGTCATCCTCCCAGTATAATTAAAAATATTCCACAAGGCGAGTATCGATGAGCTAGAATGAACTGCACTAATTTTTGTGATTATGTTCTTTTCTCCTCACAAATAACAGAGAGACTTTTGGCCAGGGGGTACAATCAAACGCTACTTAAGACATCCAGTGTTAAATTGGGAAAAATGGACCGCAACAAGATGATTAATACTTCACAACGACGCAAAGAGGATACAACCATCCGTTTCATCACTCAATTTCATAATGGCCATTACTCAATACGGAAACACCTCCAAAAACATTGGCATCTACTTAACAGTAACCCATTCAACAATTTATTACTCAATTCAATTCAAAGAAGCTTTATTGCGGCTACAAGAGCCAAAAAAGCGCGAGCAGTAATAAATACAAATAAATGCACATGATAAAATAAAATTGCAGGTAAATATGGAGATAAAAGGGAATGAAATATAAATAAAAATTAAAATGGAATAAAAATGAGATAGAATAAAATGGAATGAAATTAGAAAAAATGAAATGAAGTGAAATGCACTCTGCAGGATGTTGGGACAGTCTTATTTGGAGTCTTTGTCCAGGAGAGTTTTCCCTCTAATAAGCCAACTAGCTCCGAGGAATTTGGCGATAGCGATCACTAGCGTTGGTCTGGTGTCTGATCTGAGGATTCGCAGAGCTAGCGCAGAGCAGCGTGCTCCCAGTAGTCTGCATGCCGGGGCCAGCCATTTCCTACGGGGGGCAGTATACGCGGGGCATGCAAAAAGGAGGTGAGGGAGATTCTCCACGGGGGCTTTGCAAGCAGGGCATGCGGTGGATTCGTTGTGTGACCAGCTGCTGGTGAAAAGTCTTAATGGGAGTGTTCCAATGCGGAGCTGGAAGTACAGTTTCCTTTCCCTTGGGGCCGTGATTAGGTCCCAAAAAGTTTCGTACTTGCATGACTCTTTTAGGTTGGCAAAGTCACAAGATAATGTAGTGTGGAGTGCAGCCCGAGTGTCTTCGTTGTTGGCCCTTTGCCAGTAAAGTTTCTTTAGTTCGCTTTTCGAGGGAAAGACTGACGTGGCTGGTGAGTTCCAGAGATCATCGAGCCCGATAGAGTGGAGTAAATCCTTGATGGATCGTAGCCAGGGGATTCTGTGCAGGTGGTCGGCTTTTAGGATGACCTGTAGAGCTTCGGTGAAGATGACAAGTTCCGGAGTGGTCCAGAGACGCCGCCAGTACAGCAGAGGTCGCAGGCGGGCTTTGTGACCAATGCGTTTGATGCCGAGGTCCTTGAAAAGAGGGAACAGTGGGGTGCTTAGCGGAAGGGACACAAGGTTTCTTAAGAAGTTGTTTTCAGCGGTGGTTAGGTCTTGGGTTTTGGTATAACCCCAAAGTTCAGCCCCGTAGAGCGCTGAGGAAACTGCCTGGGCTTCGTATAATTGTAATGCTGGGCGAATTGGTTTTGTGTGTGAGAGGTGGAAGTTTTTTAGTAGAGCCCCAGTTGTTTGTCTTAATTTAAGGGCTTGTTTTCCTATGTGTGGCTTCCAGGACATGTTGTCAGTGAGTGTTATGCCCAGGTAGCTGAAAATGCCCACCTTCTCGAGTGAGGAGCCCTCTAGAGTAAATTTCCCTTTGAAAGATCTGTGGGGATTAAGGGTCATTAGTTTGGTTTTCGTTGCGTTGATTTCGAGTCCCTGGGATGAACAGAAATGCTCGAAGCACGCAAGGAGTTTCCTTAGACCACTAGGGGTCTTAGATATCAAGAGAGTGTCATCGGCAAAGAGTAAGACTGGGATTTTTTGTGTGCCAAGTGAAGGTGCGTCAGCCTGCAGTCTGAGGAGGGAGGGGACAATTTCGTTGATGTACAGGGAAAAGAGGGTCGGGGCAAGTACGCAACCTTGCCGCACACCCCTAGAGACGTGGATTCTATCGGTAAGTTGGCCCTTGTTGCCCCACCTGACTTGTGCGTAGTTGTCCTCGTGGAGTCGTATCAAAATGGCAAGGATGTGTTCCGGGATTCCCATCCGAGAGAGAGTGACCCACAGTTTGTTGCGAGGTACTAGATCAAAAGCAGATTTGAGATCCACGAAAGCTACATAAAGGCTGCCTTTACCGATGAACACTGTTTTCCAATATAATAATAGGAATCTGAGGGCTTGATCAGTGGTGGAAATCTTCTTTCGGAAACCGGCTTGGAGGGGGCTAAGGATGTCGTGGTCAATTATCCATTCTTCTATCTTCCCTAGGAGGCAGTGGCAGAAGACTTTTTGGACACAGTCAATTAGACTAATGGGTCTATAGTTACAGGGAAGAGATCTGTCGCCCTTTTTAAAGATTGGAATAACAATGGCCGCTTTCCAAGAGTCGGGAATTGGCGCCCCAGATGCTATTGCGTTAGCTAGAATGGTGAGATATCTTGACCAGGATGCTAGGTCTGTTGAGAATAGGTCTGCTGGGACGCAGTCTGAACCAGGGGCCCTGCCGCGTTTTAGAGTGCTTAGAGAGTAAGTTATATCACTTTGGGAGAACAACAGGGGTGCTGCGGTGGTTGGTGCTAACGAGTGAAATAGGAGGGGGCCCGTACAAACAGAGGTGGGGCTGTCATGATCAGGGGAGTACAGACTACTAAAGTGGGCTATCCAGTCTCTTGGGGCAATATTGGTTGTGATGTCCAAACCACTGGTTTCTGGGCCTCGCGCTGCCAGGGACCAGAACAGACTATAATTTCTCTCGCGCACAGCGTCGCTGAGTGATGTCCACCATTTGCTATCTTGATCACGCTTGGCTATGCATATTGCAGATTTATAGGACTTCCTAGCTACGCGGATGGCGATGGGGTCCTTGGATTTAATGGCTTGAACTAGGCGCTTGTTTAGGGACCGGCACGTTTTGTTGAACCAGCGGTGCCTGGCTTTGGGTCGTTTGTCGTCGTGGGCTGGGGGTGCTGAGAAGTGGGTTGCGATATCCCTAAAGCAGGAGGTGTGGATTGAGCTAATTTCCTGGTGGGGTGTTGCAGAACCTGCCTCTAGGTCCCTTAGTGTGGATTTTAGGGTGTTGTTGGCAGCATTGATGAGTGCGGGCCGGGCCACAATATTGACCCATTTTAGGTGTCTTTTGTTGTTGGCCAGGTTAATACCCTCGGGTGCTACTGCTGCGGGGTTAGACGTGGCTGGGAGGTTACCTAGGGCTAATGTGTGGACAGAAAGAGGGTTGTGATCACTTTCGGTCCTTTCGATGATTGTCATATCGATGACTAGAGGCCATAATCTTATATCGAATAGGCAATAATCGATTCTGCTGGTGTGGTTCGTTTTGTTGTATGTGTGACTACCGTTGGTGTCTGAATTAGTTCTGCCATTTAGCGCCCTGAGTCCAAACTCCATGGTCAATGATTTTACCTGAATCGCAACCGACGTCCACCTTTTGATGGGTGCAATGGACAGGGCGGGGATAGACCAGACTTGATCTTCCTCGCGGGTGGACCTGAGATCGTCCCAGTCAAGGGGTTCGAATGTGACGTTGAAGTCCCCAGCCACAATGGTTTTATGATGGCGGGGATAATTTTGTAAGAGGGCTACGAGGGCGCAGAGGGTTTTGGAGACTTGACCCCCCCTGACCCCTCGAGCGTAGATATTAAAGATGTTCACCACAGAGTCAGGCCCAAAGGATAGACGAAGGCCTAACAGGTCGGGAGAGGCGGTAGGTAGCTGTGATATATGGCAGCTAAGTGATGTTTTGATCCAGATGGTCAGACCCCCTGAGGGCCTGCCTCTCGTGCTGGCCACAGCGGGGATGTGGAAATTTGAGTAGCCTGTTCGGAAGAGTGGGTCGAGTGACCATGTTTCCTGTAGGAGACATATGTCATGTTCGTCAATAAATGAGGAGAAGGATGGAAGGGGAAGAATAGGTTTCAGACCTGCCACGTTCCATGAGACAAGTCGTACCCCAGATTGTGACTGAGTTGTCCTACCTAAATGCCCGGGGTTTTTGAGGTTGGCTGTCAGGGGTTGGTTTGGCAGATGTGGCTGGGGGAGCAGGGATGGGTTGATGCCAATGTTTGCCCGTGAGGTTTGTGGTGGTTGGTGATGTTCCTCTGTTGGAACAGGCCTGGTCCTGATCAAGGAGATGCTTGCGGGCCTAGACAGCAGCTCTAGGTTTGGTGGGCAATGTGCCTGCAAGATGGGTGGAGCATCGTTGTCATGATTGCTCGGTGAGCCGGAAATGGTCGCGGTATCATGGGTAGGGGGGTGAATACATGGACAGACAGTGGTGGGGTAAAAGGAGGATCTGGGGGTGATGGATGTTGGAAGGTTGCAAGGTTTGCCTGCATAGATTTTAGGTGGAGCTGTGAGTCAATCATGTTTACCAAGAGGGGATAGGTTTTCTGCCGGGTGGTAACTCGGGCGTTCCTCGTGGAGCGTGGGTGACCTGGGCTGTTTAAACCGGATGCGTGAGTGTGCAGGTGGGCTTGTTCTTGCGTCTAGGGCCACCAGATTGTTCGCCATGGTCCTGTTCTTGAGTGTCAGTTTTAGGATATCAAAGTGAGTTCCCGGATCTGGCCGTCGTACTACGGTAATTAGGTCCTCACGTATTATGGATCGGCAGCCTCTAACATGGCGAATCCAGTGGATTGCCTTGTTTTTGATAGAGTCTACCCCTTCCTTGTGCGCCAATGTGGTTAACTTGGGAACGTTAACCATTAGAACTATATTACCTAAATGGGACTGGTCAGTGGCAGGTTGCGTAGAGTATTTTGAGGCAGTGTTGCTCATGGGTTTGAGGGTATTATGATAGATGTCTAGTGAATTTCCTATGCCTAAATTGTGGAAGAGGGGAGACTGGTGGGAGTTCATGGTCTTTTCTTTGGTAGGGTGAGGGCCAGCGTGGCTAGAAGCAGAGGAGTTGGGCGAGTTTGTTGTGATGCCTGATAGGATTACTCAATACCCACAAATAGGGTTCCGTCGGACCCCCAACCTCCGAGATAAACTTTGTCCGTCTTTTTTTCAACTAAAATCCCCTGAACCTTATTTTTCTAAACCAAAAGGGTTTTTTACTTGTACTAAATGTTCAATATGTAAATTATGACTTAATAGATCAACTACATTGCATATCCATGACAAGGAACTCATGATCAGGGACTTTATAAATTGTGAGAGCAGAAATGTGGTTTATCTTATATACTGTCCATGCCAAAAAGCTTACATTGGAAGTACGATCCGCCCTTTAAAACTTCGAATTCAAGAATATTATCGGAATATTCTGAAACTGGAAGCCAAGGCACCCCTAGTGGAACACTATAAAGCATTTCACTTCAAAGAACGCTCTTTCACATTCTGTGGAATACATCGTATCACTCCGTCCCCAAGGGGTGGTAACTTACACCTACGACTACGCCAAGAAGAAAGCCGGATGATCATTAAGTATGACACAGTGAACAATGGCCTAAACAAGGACCACGAATGGCACTATTGATTATTGTAAATTTTGAAATGTTCATTTTGTTTTGATGGATTGAAGTCATCCGTTCTCTTGTTTAACCTTACTAATATTTTTCCTCCTTCCTGTTTTACTTCTTTTCTATTCCCTGACGTTTTTTCATAGTTTCTTATCATTCCTCCATGAATAGCGTTCCTGAATTTTTTTTTTATATCTGCTTATGACCTTCCCCCAAAAATTCTTCGGGTGCTATCTCTTGACCCTCATATAGTTACATTCTGGAAGCAATCTACAACTTATCTCTTGCTTTCTCTCCCTTCTTCTTTCTCTTTTTTTCTCCCTTTTCTTTTTTATTCTTCTTTCCTGTTTATCTTAATCTCTAAATGTTAGAAATTATAAATATTGGTTGTTAAAGATTATTATCCTAGGACTTATATTAGCAATATGTTCTCATCTTTTCCATGCTCATCTTTCATTTCTTACTTTTATTATCCGTATTATTTTTCTGTTTTTCTGTTCTTTATTTTATTGCACTTTTTGGTTATCTCTCTCTTGCCTGATTTTTCTTTTTGCGTGGGTCTTAAATCTTTCATGCTCCCATCGTTCCTTCAACACTTTCAGTACCCCTTACTTCTAAATTAGGCTCATTTTTGCACTTCTTCAAAATGGCGCCGCTAGTTTCTTTAACGTTGTCCGAATTTTAAGTCCCTCCTCTGTTTCGTTTCCTTCGAAACAGAGAAGGACGAATACTATTTAATCCGCGTTGCTCTCTGGCTCGTCTTAGCGATTTACCGCAGGACGCGCCAGGACCTTTTGGCTTTACTCACTCGTTTTTCGTTTCCTTAGGTAAAGTATATTTACCGTTTTTTTTCACTAAGTGTAATGCTTCCTTCTGAACACATTGTAACGTTAATCTCATGGTTTTTACAAGTTAAAAGACGGGGTGTACCAACGCATGACTCTGGGGTAGTCCACAAGCATTGTATATAGCGAGTTTACTATTCCTTACGCTATACAAGTCCCTTACCTGTGTTTTCACATATTCAGTCCTTTCAGCATTGTTTAAGTTTGCGACATGTTACAGGGGGCCATAACTTTGATCGTATAAATCTTTTGGGTGATTTTATGCTAGTTTTGAAAATAATGTCTCTACAAGTGCTTACCCTAAAATCGTCATATATAATCTCATGTCCGGATTTATTTCCATAAATGTGACAATTTAAGTCAGAAGCTTTTTTACACGTTCTGAATTAGGTATGTTATTTATTTTGACTTTCTTTTCATACTATGTCTTATATAGTAATTATTCTCTTGCATCTCATTGAGCATGTTAGCATTAACATCACGTGAGTGCCAGCATTTACAACCTTTTTTCACCATTATGATTGGATAGTTATAATTCTATTTTGCTCTATTGTATTTTACTCTTATTTTCTTTCACATCACTGAATAATAAGTTTATTTCTCCTATCTCCACACATGGCTTCATCTTTACATTTTTTAATGACTCTTTGTCCTAGGTTAACACTTGGGGTCTTTGTTCAGAGCTTCACCATTAGTAACTACTAGTCTCACCTTATGGGAGCACATTAGGATTCACTTGGGTTGCGCCAAAGGTTTTTCACTATTTTGGTTGCACCTTTGTCCAGTATTTGACTCATACTGTCCATATATATTTCCCACAGCCTTGAGAAAGCCCTTGCCTATTCGCTAAAGGGGCGAAACACGTGTTGGCTGTTACTGTCCTGAATACTGCAACCTGACTTCTCCTCTACTCAGGAATTTGTCAATTGGACTGCATTCTTGCTGTCTTTTGGAACTCAACTTCTTCTCAAGTTTGCTAAGAGCCAACTGGGCTCTATATCAGTGGAACTCCTGGCAACTGTGTATTTTGAGAGACGTTTCGTTTTGCAGTTACTCACGATCTTTTCCTCAAATGTAATAAATGATTGCTGAACATTTACTGACACTATGTACAGTGCTTTTCACGCTTCTTATTATTAGAAATTTTTGATGTGGGAACTCACCACTCACAAACCTAGTTGCTGTGTGGTGCACTGCACCCCTGTGCTGTGGCACTGGCAATGATGCGCTGTCCCCTACAGCAGCCAACGCTCCCACAGAGAGTACCTTACCTGGACCTGCTGCCAGCATGGAGGCGAGGTGGCACTGAACTCTAAAAACCAGTGCGGCCATCTCCACCTCAGTAAATATTGGGCACAGGTGCACCCTTGAACAGCACAAGTGCCCACAGGGTGCACACTTGGCACAGGCGCCATCACTGCTCCCTGCTTCTGCTATTGGATTTTAAGAAAGAATTAGAAACAATCAGAATGGAAAGGGGAGTAGAACAGGAGGAGGAGGAGGACAGTCACACAAGAAAAAGGAAAATAGAAAAAGTACAGAATGCCATGAAAATAACAGACAGAAATTTAAAATACACAAACAGAAAGACACACAGTGATAAAAAAGTAAATGAGGGGCGGATGTTTGGGATAGGTGCATGAAGAGAAGCAGAAAATCAGGTAAAACAAAATGACCACACCCATGCACACCACATGGTGCCGTTTGTGAAGATTTTCAGTGTGAAATGTGCTACCACCGTGAAAAAAACACCGCAAAGAGCCAGATGAACATTTTTCTGTCCATTAGCTGAGTTCTGTAGAATCTCGCTGAGTTTTTTTAATAACTATGCAGAATTTTGCAGAGCAAAACTTGCTAGTTCCACCAAGGCCTAGTCAAGTAGCATTGTTTGGATGTGAGGAATTTACAGAGTTATAACTGCAATTTCTTTAGTATTATCAAAAATTTTGATCTCGCTATTTGCTACCTTCAAAGAAAGGGAGGCAATGTCTTGTTGAATGTGTTTAATGTCAGAACAGATGGAATCTGTATTTATATGTATAGTCTGTATTTCTTCCAAAATCTTATTTAGTGTAATTTCCTGTGAGACAACAATTTTGGATTTAATGGGCTGATGTAAGGCAGCTTGTTTCTGCTTGTTTGGGTGGGCTGGCGTTGACTTTGTTCCTATCATAATTGTAATAAAGCAAACAGTTAAATATATACTAAGCTAAAAACATCTAAAGCAATAGATATAATATTACCCAGTAACATGACAAAAAGAGGTGTGTTGTAGTATTGTCTTTAAGAAAATAAAAGTAGAAAATCTGCATGAGCTGTGTTGACTGAGTCTCATAAACAGTGCAGCTGCAATAGTTCCTGTCCAAAACAAACAGCCCCTATACAACTCTGAGCAGTACTATTGGCCAAAAATCCTTTTAAGAGGGAGGTGCACAAGTTGAGAGGAGGGAGGCCAAGAAGCCCACCTCCTCACCCTTCCCCTCGGGAAAGCAGGCTCCATGTGAGACAGAAATGAAGAGAAAATGGCAGGGGAGCCT
The DNA here is from genome assembly GCF_031143425.1 of Pleurodeles waltl. Taxonomy (NCBI): domain Eukaryota; kingdom Metazoa; phylum Chordata; class Amphibia; order Caudata; family Salamandridae; genus Pleurodeles; species Pleurodeles waltl. The sequence continues at coordinate 260,730,218 of NC_090451.1, read as the reverse complement.
CTGCTGCTCCTCCCTCATTCGAAATCTACATAAACCTCACAACTGAGTCCCCAAGGAGATGACAAGCCATTGAGCTCTCAGGAAACCCAACCTGACATCCCCTCATCAACATAAAAGCTATTTTTTTAGCAGGTACGACGCAACGGTTAAAGAGCGGCGGCCATCTTGGGTCGTGCACGCTACTGTCATGATTCTTAGATCTTGCCATCGCCTTCAACTCCATGATTCACCATCACATTTTAAGATTCAATCATGTCCACATTGCACTCTTTCCTTGTTAATCTTAAAAGTTAATGCATTTCAGTCTAACCATAAACACATATCATGTGTCTCTTCTTTGTTGTCTTTTCTGTTTCCTTTCTTTATAACCCACAGTACACTTTGGGTCGGTTAGTTGAAAGGACTAGGGCAGTGGTTCCCAAACTTTTGACACCTGTGGACCCCCATGTTATCATTACTGTAACCCAAGGACCACCACTGAATCATTGTTGGAATCCACGGACCCCCCCACTTCTGAGCCTTTACTGAAAGCTGGGGATCTACTCTGTTAATATTACTTAATTTTCTAAGCAGTCACGGACCCCCTGAGGAGGCTTCATGGTCCCATAGGCGTACCCCGGACCACATGTTGGGAACCACTGGACTAGGGGTTTTAAAGATTGGATCTGAGTATTGGACATCATTTATGGAAGGCAAGGCATAGGTATTTTGAAAGTGAACTAAATGAATGAAGAAATAGGCACAATCAGCATGATATACTACTCTTTGGATAAGGATAGAGATTTACAAGAGTATACAGTATTGATGAAAACAGGCAAATCAAACCACACCACGTACAGAGTTATGGACCAAGTACTTAGAGAAAGTTCGGTAGCATCTAACTGTCTGGGAAAATTGATTTTTAGAAAGGAGTAGAAAGTGTGAAGGAATAGTGAAGACATTAAACAGGAAGGCAGAATCAATAAAAAAAAAATCCGACTTGATTCCAAATATCGTATTACAGAGGTGGCTACCCAGAGAAAAACAACCTTACAAAGTGGAGAACAGTATGGCCCTCATTACAACCCTGGCGGTCAAAGACGGCCAGCGCTGTTTCGTCTGAAGCACCACCAACAGGCTGGCGGTGCTTCCCATGGTATTACGACCACGGGGGAAGCGCCGCGGCCGCACTGCCGGGACCTGCGGTTTCCCGCCACTTTGGTCCCAGTGGTTGCCCAGGGGATTACGAGTCCCCCTCCCGCCAGCCTTTTCATGGTGGTACGAACCGCCATGAAAAGGCTGGTGGAAAGGGGAGTTGCAGGGCTCCCTGCCACGGCCCCCTGGAGCTTTTCACTGTCTGAATAGCAGACACTGAAAAGCGCGACTGGTGCATCTGCACCTGTTGCACTGCCGCAACACCTACGGCTCCATTTGGAGCCGGCTACCGTGTTGCGGTCGACATACCCGCTGGGCCAGCGGGCGGAAGCTAGGTTTCCGCCCGCCGGCCCAGCGGGGATCTCGAAATGGCCACCGCTGGAGTGCGGCCACATTGGCGGCCGCACAGCAGATACAACTTGGCGGGCAGCGCTTGCCGCCCGCCAAAGTTGTAATGAGGGCCTATATTTTTACTAAGATGTTTCTAGGCAAGAATCAGAGAAACCTATGAGATTTGGATGAAACCAAAGGAATCATAATTGGCCTAAATATAAAGATCTTTACATTTCCAACTGCACTCAAAATATTTTTGCTCTAGGGAGTGAAAATCACTAGGTCATCCAAAGAAAGTCTATATGTAAAAAATAGAGAAGTCGTTCAGAATAATACTAAACATTGGGAGGAAAAATATGTCATATATAATTTGCAACTATATCACACAGGGCCTGAGGTGGGAGGTGAACCATCCTGCCCATTACTGGTTGCACTTTTTTAAATAAACTGTCCACTTACATTTCCTAAACACAGAGCCTGGCTTAAGGCCTAGCTCTGTTTACACTTGATGCATAGGGGGAGTGCAGAAAAGAGAGAAATGGAGAAGGAAAGAAGGGATAAAAGAAAATGTGAGGGTTAAATTATGAGAGGGAATGAGAAATGAAATAATGATAAGGAACAGGAGCAGGGACATAAGAAGAGAAAGGGGACAAGAATAAGGATGTCAAGGAGAAAGGAGATACGTTGTGAGAGACAAACGAGGAGCAGTTAGAAGTGGATAGTAAGGAGAGAGTTAAAGGGAAGAAGAGAATGAGAGTGCAGAGCTTTGGAGATAGGGAGACAAAAAGGAAAATCAGGGAAATGAGGACGTTGGAGATCCCATAAGCATTAACATAGCTAATATTAGTACAACAGTGGCAGTGGCACGAGGACCTAGGTTAGTGAGTGAAAATTGCACAACTATTACATCTGTATTTCTAATACTTCCGAGGATGAGCAGGGTGCCCATTTTCCTTTCTTACAGGAGGGGTTAGACTACCCAGGCTAAGCCATTAATGGCAGTCACTGATAATTACCTTGTGCAATTTCATGTCTGTTCAGAGCTGCAGTCTATTTTAGAATTCTCACCAGTCAAAGGCATTGATGGGCCTCTGACTGAGAAACTAGTTAGTAGCACACATGATCTGAGTGCTTTCATTACTGTGTCCATCTAATTTTGTACTCACATCCAGGAATGAGCAGGTATCTGAAAACATGAAGCTGGTGAGTGGGTTGACTGAATTTGTTTCTGTCTGCTAGAGACTGTAAACCCTAAGGGCTTAAAAGGGAATGAAAGTAAACAATTAAATAAAGAGAGTCTACTAGCCATGAATTTTATAAATAAGCTTTACAATTGTTATTGCATTCTATTTTTAAACATTATTTATCTTTTGTAATGTTTAAATCTATATTGATTATGAAATTCTCATTTATTTGGGGTGTTAGGTATTTTATGTGTTTGACTGGAGAAAGCACCAGCAGTTAAAATGGTTAGAAGGATGAAAAATATATCCCTGGGTGACATCATCATAGTTAGGAGGTTCTAAAGTAGTATAGACATTTTAAAACTGATGGTTTAGATTTACATTTACATAGGCACACGATTCCATCCTTCTGTGTACTCATACAAAATAACCCCAGCTATGCAAGTGCTTTGGCCACAAGCAATAAAGTCCACTGTAGCCCATTGCAAAAAAAGGGTGCATAAATTACAGGTGTCATTTCTTGATTCACCTTCTTCTCACCTCAGGAGTGAGTAAAACATTTCCATAAAAGGGGTTCTGTGAATGGATCCTCGCTTTCTCTCAAGTAATTGTCATTTCAGCCACAACTTCATCTTGCACCTCTCTTGATAGAGGTTGTGAACTGGAGCCTCCCGAGTCTTGGCTCTGCTGGCTCTGCAGTTGGGACATTGTGCTTCTTAAGATATTGAGCTACCCTGCTCTTACTATCCTTCTCTAGTCATAACTGTGTAAAAAATGGTGTCCTTCAAACAGTGAGCTCCAGGTAGAAATGGGGTCTCTATTTGGCAATGGTTTGCACCGTGTACAAGTAGGGACCCTTATTCTAGTGAGGGTAAGGGTGTCACACAGCTAAGATAACCCCTGATCACCCAGCTGGGAGCTTGGCACCAGCAGTCAGGTTTATGTCAGAGGCAATGTGTAAAGTATTTGTACACACACACACGATATAAAGACAACAAAAGTACCTCCCACCAGTTTACAAAAATAGCCAATATTTATCTGAGTATAACAAGACAAACATGACAAAAATCCAACATACACAAGCAAAGATGAAATCTTAGTATAGCTCTTAGAAATACAATATCTCCAACTTGGGCTATCACCACGTCTCGGTGGAGTCACCTCCAACTGCCCAACCCCACTCGCTAGGGAGTGCGGGTCGGTGACGGAGTCGCATGGCCTCCAGTTACAGTTACCTTAGAAAACGATGAGAAAACAAAGATGTTTCACCGAGTCGGGGAAGTGAGGGGTCGCTGGAGTCGGTGCGGTGTTGGTTCATTACTGCCACCTGAGATGAGGTGTTGGTTCCTTACTGGTAGGCAGAGGAGGTGAGGCAACAGTTCCTTATGGTTCAGGACAGGTGATGAGGCATTGGCAGCGAGGCATCGGTTCCTTACAACAAGGCAGGGTTGATGGATCCAGTAGGTCAAGACATGAGGAGGTGACTTTGCGGTGTCATGATCACACCACAGGGCCACAGGTGCCTCAGCGGAGTCAGGTGCACAGATATCGGTGACACAGTGTTCTGGACTCGCACTGTGGCAGGACTTCAGAGGTGCTGTGGCGGTGTTGGGCCTGCAGCATCCCTCGTTGTAATTGCACACATTGGGGACCACAGCTCTGGTGCAGGCAGCGGCGCAGGGTCAGAGAGCAGCGGTGGTTCTGGAGTCGTTCTGGAAGTTAATGCACTTGTTTCTTTCTTGGTACACCAGACCTCACCCACCAAGTGCTCAGGAACTGGATTTGGTACACATTTCTGTCTCTGAAGTAGGCAAACTTCAAAGAGAAGTCTTGGTAGTGCACATGGCCCTACCTGTCACTGCCCTAGCCCCGACACACTCCAGGGAGTTGGAGACTGCTTTGTGTGAGGACAGGCACCGCCCTATTTAGGTGCAAGTGTCAACTCCTCCCACCATGCTAGCTCCCTAAGGCCCATCAGCCTGGTGATGGGCCATCAAGATATGCCGAGCACATCTCAGCTACCTTTTTGTGACTGTCCAGAGTGAATGCACAAACAGTCCAGCTGTCATTCTGACCCAGACATGTATTCAGCAGACAAGCAGAAACACAGAATGCTCAAGCCAGAAAATGCCCACTTTCGTAAAGTGGCATTTTCAATCTCACAGTTAAAAAACCAACTTAACCAACATATGTATTTTTAAATTATGAGTTCAGAGACCCCAAACTCCATATCTCTATCTGTTTCCAACGGGAAATATATTTCAAGGCAATCCCCATGTTACCCTATGGGAGAGATAGGCCTTGCAATAGCGAAAACTATCAGGACATGTAAAGCACACCAGCAAATGCCCTACCTTTTAAATACACTGCACCCTGCCAAATGGGGTTGCAAATGGGACAGCCTTAGGGTTACTTTAGGGGTGACTTGCATATAGTGAAAAGGAACATTTAGGCCTGGCAAGTGGGTGCACTTACCAGGTCGAAGTGGCAGTTTAAAACTGCACACAGACACTGCAGTGGCAGGTCTGAGACATGTTTACAGGGCTACTCATATGGGTGGCACAATCAGTGCTGCAGGACCACTAGTAGCATAATTGACAGGCCTTGGACACATATAGTGCACTTTATTTGGAACTTTTTCTAGGGACTTGCTAGTAAATCAAATATGCAAGTCATGGAGAAACCAATTACCACTACCACTTACACAGGGAGCACTTGCACCCTAGCACTGGTCAGCAGTGGTGGAGTGGCCAGAGTCCTAAAGCCAGCAAAAATGTAATCCAGCACAAGATAAAAAACAGGAGGTCAGAAGCAAAAAGACAGGAGAAACCATGCCAAGAGAGGTCTAATATCTCCTATTTTCTAGAGACATTTGACTTATTTTTTGTAAGTGTGAAGTCTGTGACCAACTAACTGATCAGGTGGCTCCTTTCTTTTTTTGGTGTTTAAAGATTTGTAGACCTTTCATGGACCCACCAACAGATGTAGTGCTTCCAGGCGGTAAGTCTTTTTCCAGGTTCACAGATCTTTTGTGATCATCAAGAGCTGACTTCCATTTAAAGGACCATAAATACAATAACAAGTTTCATCAATCCTGTAAGATTTTAAAAAGTTGTGTTTGGTATAAACACAAATTATAAATTGTTGTTTGAAAATAGGTGTGAAATAAGTGCAACTAAAAAGATGTGTTATATTCAATGTTTCCACATTTTGGGGTCTGCTGGATTTGCTGTTTCAAGAACTGGTACCACAAAATGAGAGTCTGTGAAATGAACCCATGCCTTTTTCAATGTGGACAAAACATAACCATTATAGACGATTGCAAAGTTTAATTGATTCCTGAGAATGTTTGGTTTCATATCCAAACAGTTCTTGAGATCTGATACAGCTGACTATGTTACTGGCTATTTCCGGTAGCACAGGAGACTGTACAGTTTATTGTTATGATTTAGCGAATCAAAACTTTTGTACCTTAGCAATGGCTTTTGGACAAAGAAAAAGAGGTGAAGAGAAATCCAGAGGAAGAACAACAACAAAAAAAGGAAAAATATGAGATTTTCATGCTGAGAATTCCAAGTCATTATCAGCGTTCATCATATTGAGTTTCTTCGACCATTCCACATGGTGGCAAACAAATTGTCTTTGACATACGTGACTTGCACTGTGTCCGAAGAAACTGAGCATAGCAACCGAGGTAAATACATCTTTGGAACCTAATCATGCTTTCCCATGAACATCCACTCAATACTGAAAATAAGAAGAGGGACATAAAAGAGGTGAGTACATCTTTTTCAGCATTGTAACAGGCCATCTCTCCTTAGAGGTTCCCTGAAATTATCCTGCTGCAGGAGCAAAAAGAAGTTTTGCATCTCTGGTATTGCTTTACTTGGTTTGTTACAAAGTAATCTCTTGCTATGAGCAAAGTTGCACAGCTAGTAAAAGTCAAGTCTTTCTAAATGAGAAGATCTGTAAGAATTTTTTTTAAAACAATCTTACTCTCATTGTTGGTGTTCTATTTAAATATAAATTTAAAATTAGTCCTGTTTCCCCAAAAAAGTAGAAACAAAAAATAGAATATCTTCTAAAAACATTATTTTCAGTGCATACTTCATTGGTATAAAAGAAGATAAAAAACAAGTTGTTTAATTTGTATGTTGGGCACACTGAGACTGAGTGAAAGAGCTGGAGGGCCTGCTAAGCCTACATCAGGTGGCCAACCTCCGATGCTGTCAAGCCCTGTAACCAGCCTGCTTCTTATGGCCAATTTCTGCTGCTCACAGCCTTTACTCCATGTCCAGTTCCTGCACCCAACTATCCATGGGTGGACAAACCCCATTGTACACAGCATTTAGGGCTTCCAATTTGTGGTTGGACACAGGGTCTGGTCTGAATCCACACACTGCAGTCAGGTTCAGTGCAAAAGCCTTATGTGGGGTATTCAATCCCTGTTGTGCATGACAGAAGGACAGCCAACCCTGTTATAGGTCAAGCCATGAACCCAACCCACTACAGCAGCCTACCCTCACTGTGCAGGGCCTTTGACTGTAGGCAGCGGGGCTTGGCATTAGAGACTGCTATGTCCATGGCTAGTTCCTATGCTCTTCTGTGCAGCAAGTGGCCAACCTTGTCATTCAGCAAGGGCCTGTGCTCAATCCACTACAGTGATAAACCCCGACTGTGCATGGCCTTCAGCTGTGTGCAGAAAAGGTTGGCCACAGGACCTGTCAATTGCACCCCACACTCCAGTGGAAAAACATTGTAGCACACAGCCTTTAGCCATGCTACATGGGGATTGGCTGCATGGGTGTTTGGCGTATCCAACAGCCAGGCCCTTCACCATACCTGTGACTGAAGGACAATCCCTGCTGTGTTTTTGACCATGCACAATGGGGTTTGGCCGCAGGTCCTGGTCTATTTCCAGTCCCTGTGCTCAAATCTTCTGTTGGCTGCCAACAACTGCTGTGTTGAACTGAAGGCAGAGGTGTAATGCGTATGGCTAGGTGCTGCGCTCAACCCTCCATGGGGGCTGGCCCAGGACAAGGCAGCAGCTCCTACAGCCTCTGGGATCCCCTGCACAAGGGCCAAGGGCCAGGTTACTCCTATCCTGCCCCTACTATCCTATATTTTTTATATTTCAAGAGGCACGTACTGAGACCCTTTGTCCAGTAATGGCAGCCACAACACATTCTTTTATGTTGCGGCCAGCCAAGCAGATCATTAGCTCCTGCTGGACTATGAGTCAAGTGAGTCTCGTGGGAGCAAGCTGTCCTTCAGTGAAAAAAAGCACTTGTGACCAATCAGATTGCTTTTGTTTTAATTGTCTTCTCGCTGGACTCTTGTGGGAGTCTCATAGGATCAACTGTCAATATATCTATAACGTCTGAACAATAATTTCTCAAAAACTACTGAACATATTTAAACAAAAATCATGCTTTCTGTGTAAAGATTTACCTTTCTGACAAATCTGGCAAAATTCTGTTCAGCCATTTAGGCTCTATTAGTGTCTAATTGTTCTATGGAAAATGCATGGGGAAAAAGTGTTTTGTGACCCCACTTTTTCTTGATACTTACTTGATGGACCACCCTGAAACTTTCGAAGAAATTGCTGAGGTGGATGAACTTTTTTTGTGGAAGTTTCATGAAGATTTATCAAATGGTAAGAACATTGTAAGGAATGCAAAAAATGTTCTCATATGGAAAACTCTGGCACTCATTATGAACATGGCGGTGTGGGCCCACATGCCGGCGGTGGTGGGAAATCCCGCCATCCGGCATGGCGGCCCACACGCCACATAATGATGACAGGATGGGCTGCCATAGGCAGCCATCACCCACCGCCAGGCTGCCTCCAACAGGCAGTCTGGCGGTGGACGACATCATTATGAAACTCGCCAGGGAAAGGCTGGGGGCAAAGGGATCATTATCGGATAATGATCCCTTTGCCCCCAGCCTTTCCCTGGCGGGTTTCAGGCTGGTGGAAGGGGTGCACTGGGGCACCCCTGGGGGCCCCTGCACTGCCCATGCACTTGCCATGGGCAGGGCAGGGGCCCCTGTGCAGTGCCCTATTGCGCAGAACTGCACGACAGGTGCAGCTGCACCCACCGCACAGAGGCATTGACGGCAATGTCCCGGCCAGGCATTCCTCTGGGCCAGCGGGCGGAAACAATGTTTCCACCCGCCGGCCCAGAGGAATGTCCATTATAGGGCCGGTGGAATTCCGGGGGAGCTGGCGGTCACTGGAAAGACCGCCAGCATTAACACAGCGGTGTAAACCGCTGTGCTCATAATGAGGGCTTCTGACTCTGTATAACTACACAAACTGTCACTAAAATGCTTAAAAGGTTATTGTGTAGTATAGACCTATTATACCACTATGGATGGGAGACAATTACAAATTATGCATTGTAAAGTCCTGTGTTATAAAATACCTAAAATGGACTGTGTGGTACCTAAATGTGTTCTGATATCAGCAAAGGAATGTTGTGCATGCACTGATTAATCAAAACCAAATTATGAAAATATTCTCTGTCTGGGTGTGACAAAATCCAGAATTAGGAGATTCAAAATCATTCAGATTGTGGAGGCACAGCCTTTATACTATCTACCTTAAACATTCTTGGTTCTCACCATCTTAAGGACCTACATTTGTTCCCAGCATACAAGTGTGTCCAGTTTACGGCACTGTGCTATATGTACAAATCCTTGTCTAATTCTGGACCTCTTTATATTATGTCATTGGTGTTGCCATAGCTATCTAAATGTAGAGATTGAGCACAACTAGAGTGTGAGCAGCAGTCATACATTTCAACTAGTTTGTGCCTTAATCTAAAGGTCTGATATAACAAAAATATGGGCGAGAACCTAAAGCTACTTTTTACAATACATTATTCAACTGTAGATTTCTGTGTACATGCTGCCATTAATGAGTTGTCATGTAGCGCTACAGACACTTTCTACACAAAATGGAGATTTATAAACCACAGATATGTATTTCCAAATGTTTGCTGAAGATTCTGAGACATACATTGTTGTAGAGTGTATAACGTATAGGAATGGATCGGCGAGACACACATGGTTCAAATGAAGGGATGATTATAAGCATTGTTAGAATAGTGCACTTCAATCTGACCATTTCAGGAATACATCTAAGGTAGTTATACATACTACACACAGTTTTCTATATGGGGCCAATAGTGCATGCCTTATAATTAGCTCGTGTATAGAAGTGAAACTGATGTCTATCTTAAAATTCTGTGTCAGATGAGGTATTTAACATGAACAACTCATTAAGGTATATAATAATCAACTGCTGTTTTTGAATGGTATTCAATGCTAAGTGAGTTGCTGATCTCTTCAATCTCCACAGAGCCATTACATTTCTTACCCACATCAATGGCAGTACAAAATAGCATACTTGATAAGGGTAGTTTAACATTTATGCTTCATGTTCTGCTTGTAGTAAAAGGATATGACCATTCATACTACAGATGTTTTCCAAAATTGTGTCTAGGTCTATTGTGCTGAATACCTTTCAGTATGAAAAGCTTATAACAAAATGTCATATCTGTTGGGGGATGTCATCATGGATGTGATCAGTGATGCCATCAATGATGTAATGTGAGATGTGATCAGTGATGTCATCAATGATGTGATTTGACAAGGCTTAAGTGATGTAATATGTCAGGTCATAAGTATTGCACAGTGTGGGTACAAATTATAGTTAGCTGAGTAAACTATACCTAATGAATTTTAGTGTTTTTTTTTTGTTTTTTTAAACGTTAGCTCTTAAGCTGTTACTTATCTATAACTCCACTTGAGAGTTTAGTTCATTCAGTGAAAAAAATATATATATATGTATATCAATGTGTGAAAAATTGCCAACTCTGGAGAGAAGAGTAATTGTGCATTTAAAAGGTTATGTGGTACAGTTCACTAAAGTTTGAAGTATAGAAAATACCCCATGTTAAACAAGGTACAACCAAAGTTTTCAAATGGGCCCTGATTGCAAACTTGTATACAACAACGGGCTGTCCACATGTTTCGCCACAAAGACACTTTTTCCAGGCTGCAATGATTACAAACGAGATGCAGCACTCACTCACCTTAGAACTCGTACATTGTCAGAGGAGAAGAAAAAGAGAAAAAAATTGAATATGTGCACATGTATAAGGAAAGGTCAACAATGCTGCTAGAAAAAATAAAGAACAGATCACAAATGCCAAATGTAAAACAGGCAAGAAAATCTTAGCCATTGATCACAGATGTCCAAGTTAAATAAGCACACAAATATCAGATAAATAAAAGAGAGACCCAAGTTACAGGTTCATGTCAATTGTTACAATATGATGGTAAGAGATAAAGCATGCTCCTTGGTAATCTAGCCACACCATGTAGCCCGTAAAACGTATATATCACCAAGGCTGAATTTATAAGATGTTATTTCGAATATGAATACCTAGCGCATCATCATATGAAAAAGGTATGTAGATGCGTCCAATATTTCTATAAGTATTGCAAAAAGCTAAGCATCCAGTCACATTTGATATAGAAACCCTAATGGTAAATAACATAATGGACATGAGCATACTAAGAATTATGTATGTAATTAGTGGGGAAAGAAGTAACGGTAAGAAGCCTTAATAGTAAGTAAATCTTTAATCAACTGTCCCCAAATGGTGCAATAATACAGGTATTCTACGCTGTAAGAAGAGGTCAGCCAAAGTCAATGGCAAAATTCGACCAGTAAAGGACCTAAGTTGAGCATTTCTTTCAGTTGGGTTTGTTGTAGAGATAGGAACTCCATTGCTGTAGATATTTGTCTCCCGCTTTTCCAGGATACATCCATTTAAGGCACATATGATCTATTGATGCAGAGAAAAAGTGCTACTAGGTAGTATGCCAAACTGGGTAAAGCTAGAATATTTTTCAAGGTCTTTATCTGAGTATCCTGAAAAACCTGTGGCTGTTTAGTGAATGCATTTGAAAAATTACAATATAATGCACCAATTATTCCATTTTTTTGCTAAAATTCCCCAAATCCAGCTGACGACTGCTGTCTTGCCCGCTGGGCTATCTAGTGCAGTGGTGTGTATGGGCCTGATATTGAACATTTTTTCCATGGCTACTTTTGGCTCTTTGACTTTTAACAAACACAGGAACAGTGATGGGCACTATATCATAGCACCAGCTTTCATAACTGGTCCTATTTATCCTCACATAGATTTTTTCGTAGGCCCTTTTCCCTGGTGGTGCACAGTGTATTAGATAGGGAGAACATTTCCTGTTGCTCATGTATATCTGTCTAGTATGTATTCGCTGTTTTGTAGCGGGCTCAGAATTTTTCCTGGGCTCATGCATAATTATAAGTCTTACAATATTTATTTAGTTCCATTTAGGTCTGCATACAATGCTTTGAGAGTCTTAGCTAATATATTTGTAAAGTTCTGCTGTAAAAGGCCCTGTTCTGCCTCATTTCTTTTCTTTAAAGGGAACTCTCACAGATTCCCATGAAGAGGGTCGTTTTAGCTTCTTACAGTGCCTCAGATGGTTCTATGTGGGCCTGGCATTAAAGTGAAGTAACAAGTAGCTTTCTATTTTAGTCAGCCCTGACTGTAAAAGGCATTGCTCAATGCCGTTACTGCAAAAGTGCAACTATCTTTAAAATACACTTTCCAAAGCCTCAAATATCGAAATCTTAACTATGAATTCTGCATAATTCTGTTAGAACATCACTTACCATAAGACATTACTTTTGTTGGTTGACGCAGGAAGCTCCCAAACTTGGGCAAATGGTCAGAGGTTAAACTCGCTGCACTTCCGGGCGAACATTGTACCGAACCTTGTGGGGGAGCCTCTTTCTGCGGTAGGTAGGCCAGACTGCTGGGTATCTGTCGAAAAAGGAAATTTCTTTAAATCGTGAAAGATAATTTCCTTTAAAGCGTATAGAAAAACGTACAGGGAAATTAAATTGCATCGCATGACCAAGGAAATCGTTTGTCAGTGGAAGTCGGTGGTAGAAGCTGGAAGTGGGTCAGATCCCGGAGGGCTCTCTGCAGCGAGGCTGCCATTCTATTCCCCTGGGGAAAGCCCTATGAATATGTTCTTGAGGGACCAATGCACAAAGGACTGCTTTCCCATTTCGTGAATAGAACAGATTACTTAGAGCATAGAGTGCTATTCTTTAAAGAGTTCACCTATTTTTGCTTTGCAAAATGGAGTCAATAGAAAAGCAATAGAGTAGACATGCACCACGTATTCTGTATAATGTTTTTTTTGTAAAGTAAGACACTGCTAGCATTTGGTGCTGAATGTCATGTTTGAAACGTTACGCTTATTCATTTATTTTGGAAAACAATCATGGAATCTACTTTGACACATACTTTCCTTGAGCAAAATATGCTTGATGGTTGCGCATGAAAAATGTAAGCTAAAACCATTTATGTTGACACATATCTGCTGAGAGCATCATAAAATATCAATATGTGGCAATTGTCAACAACATGATGATGCATATGCATACCCTACAGCATAAAACATTTGTAGGTAAAATTAAACAAGGGAGTTAATGACATCAGAGTAAGTAACTCTACTGGCAGTGACGTGGTGACCTATGTCACTTATGCAGCACTGTGAAACCGACCTGAGTGAATGAGAAGGGTGTTGATTGGTGGGACCAGAATTAGAGCAGAACATATTGTTTGAGTGAATTCAGAGAAGGGATGGGGTTGCTTTGCAGAAAATATTTAGCAGACAGAATGGCAGCTGCATGTGATGGGAGGGTGCAGAGAGGCCTCGGAGGGACAGTCTTAGCATGGGAAAGAGTGATGTGGAGCATAGTTACCCATGGGTGTGCATTGATGAGGGTGTAGTGTGTCTTTGTGATCAGCAGCAAGACTAGAGATGTGATCTGGGGACATCTATGAACAGTTTGTGGGAGTCTGTCCAAGGACTAATTAAGGAGGTGAATGGATGGTGGACGAGGGTCCAGGCTTATGTTCACTACCTCAGAACTTGCCCCGGGAGGTCATTCAAGCAGGATATGAAATAGTCACATATTGGCGGGAAGCTGTGACACGTGATCTTCTGTGCTGTAAAACGAGTTTCTTTTTAGGGCTATCAAATCCCTAATGCCACATGCAGTCTACATCCTCACACATGATCTTAACAGAAGTCATTGTCATCATCTGCTGCCAATCCTTTAAAACATCGGCATTTAATGTAACAATAACAATGGCATATCCAAATGCATACCTTGTATAGGTAGTGACAAGGAAAGTGTTTTTTGGGAGACTTGATTGTATCCGAGGTTAATGAATATATCTCAGAGATAAGTTTTTAAAGTTTATGTTAGCAATAAAGAAGACAGGTCATTTCCCAGTTTTGAACTTGAAAATATTTCTTTTTGATTGAGAAGTCCTTTGATTTCGAGGGATGAAACAACAAACTTTACAGAATATCACTCACGCTTGAAAAGCAAACTCATTAGGGGCTAGGTTACATAAAGTGTCCATGGCTCTACTTTGCAACAAAATGCTGATCAGCTGCATATAACATTTTTGTTGAGGGGTGAAATGTTGTCCCTTTTTGGTTTGCGGTGATTGTTGTTGTATAGTGGAGCAAAAATCAGTTTTTTTTATTTAGTCTACAGGAAAAGGTAAGAACAGATGGGAAAAGGACACCACCTCGAGATATGTGATTTAGCGCAAAGGAGTACATGGTTCCATTTAGAAGTTGATATAATCCTGCATTGATGGGGCATAGCTGTCATTAGAGGAACACTATCGATTTAATTATATTCAAAGGTTTTATACAGTGCTTGACGTCTGATTGCTACCCTGTGAAACACTTGAGGTGGGCGAAGCGATACTAAGTTTGTAGTTGGGAGGGCTGCTTAGTTGTTGGGAAGCATTCATGGAGTTCAGGAATGTCATAGTAAGATTCAGAAAGTGCATTTCAGTCCTCTAAATAAAGATACAGTTTTCAAAGTTTAAGTGGAAGAAAACGTTCCTTCATGTAAGATCTTGTGTTAGTGTAGCCACTTGTCAGATAGCGTCCACGCAGCGATGGACTGTGTTAAACATTTAACTGCTTTCATTAAATATGCAAAATTATTACAATGGTGTGATCCGGATTAGAAAGACCAGGCTTTCGTTAATGGCCACGGATCTCACGAGTAGGACAGAGTTTCCAGAAGGCCAAGACTCTGGTAAGAAATGCAGCACTCTCATTAGAAGGTGAACAACCTTAATGAGCTCAGAGGGCTCACAACCACCTAAAGAAAGGTACTCCCTAGAAAGACCAGCCCTGTACTGAAAGGCTAGCACCCTGATTAGAAAAGAAAGATAATGCTCTCAACCGAAGGGCATGTCTCAGATTAGAAGGATACACATTTTACTGGATGGATTACTAACAGTAGTAAAAATATGTTTATTTAGCCCGTGGTCTATAAAACCTAAATACATACAACAATATATAAAACTTTAAAACCATATAGACACCAAAATATCAAATGCATATGCAAGGATAATTTTTAAGAATCTTCTCACATCTTCTTACAGCCCATGTTTCACCTAAAAACTCCATATTTAAGAGTAGAGAGATTACCTCACTACAATGTTGAATTTTATACTTTAAAAATATCGGTTTAAAAGGCAAACCTCTATTTCTGTGAACGTGAAGGCAGCCCAATAATAAGCGTACATTACAATTGTTAAACCATAAACCAAATGTACAACTAACATCCCCATCAAGAAGTGCATAAAAGTGCTATAATTTGAAAACAAAGTTCAAAACCACTCGGAATTTCAGTAACAATAGACGCAGGTAGGGATTAAGTAGGGAGGATGTAGACGGGTACATCTGATGTTCCTGCCAAACTTCAAACATACAACCTGCTGATGGTTTCATCAATAAATAACTTAATCTGCAATCCTTGATTCTCCCTTACAAGCTTCCCTCAAATCCATCTTCGAAGACTGGGGTTGGTGCCAAAATGTTAAAGTTCACCATTTCCAGTTTTGTTGCTATATTTCCTAATTTGTTTATAACCCCTCTTGCCCATTCGTTGCGACTTGTTTGGCATGAAACATTGAAATCGTTGGTTCCTACTCACCCTAAAGCTTATTTCATAAGCAGAGAGTTGATTTACAAGGTAAAAAATTCCAAGACTGTAGATCTGCTTTAAGACTTATGGCCCGACTCATGGCAGATTTTGGTAACGCCTAAAGTTTTTTCAGACATTAACCTTCACATTTTTTTCACTTTGTTTCTGAACTAAGGCATAGCACTTCTGCCCCATATAACCATTCTGTTAGGACTATAGGTTTATATGCTGTGAGTACTGGTGTCACCGAGGGCCCTTGAATGGTTTTAAGTTCAACTAGTCCTCCAGTTGTAGACAATGCACAAACATCCATAACTTCTTTGTGAAGGAACCACTTTCATTAAAAAATTATACCCAGATTCTTATCTGAGGTTACCACCTCCACAGATATGTCCCTCGGTAACTAGTTAAATGATTTAGGGCCAGATGTAGCAAGCATTTTGCATGGTGCAAACTTCGAAAATCGCAGTTTGCGCCATGCAAAATGCCAATCGCGATGCTCATTCACAATTTGCGAGTCGGTACCGACTCGCAAATTGTGAATGCGAGTCGCAAATAGGAAGGGGTGTCCCTCCACAGTCACACCAACAGGAATACGCCCACACTATCACGACCTACGAATCAACGTGGCGCACCGCTGCGCTCAAAATACACACACATATACAAAACACAACCACATTGGACAATTCGAAATGCAAACACCTGACACACATACACACACCACACCCACACACCAAATCCAATCTAAAGCACACACCCACATCACCCATAAACCCTTACTACCAGAATTCTGAAACCATGCCAGAGAGAGACACCTCCATAACACAACACCATCACTTACACAACATCCACGCACCTCAAACAACACACAACAACACATCCCCTCACACAACACAACACGCACCACCTTACACATCACCCACGCCACATTATGGCACCTCAACGACACCCCAGGTTCTCTGAGGAGGAGCTCAGAGTCATGGTGGAGGAAATTGTCCGGGTAGAGCTACAGCTATTCGGATCACAGGTGCAGCACACCTCCATTGCAAGGAAGATGGAGCTATGGTGCAGAGTTGTCGACAGGGTCAATAAAGTGGGGCAGCATCCAAGAACACGGGATGACATCAGGAAGAGGTGGAACGACCTACGGGGAAAGGTGCGTTCCATGGTCTCCAGACACCAGATTGCTGTACAGAGGACTGGTGGTGGACCCCCACCTCCTGGCAATACTGCATCCTGAGGGCCTCGCAGGAGTAGCAGGAGGACTGGACTCTGGTAAGTCATATCTTTACTACCTCATCCCCCCCACCCTACCTGCATGCCATCACATACTCCCACCCTCACCCTCACCCCCATCACTCCAACACCTCACATATGCCCCACTATCACAACCCACCCATTCCAAAACCAAGCCCTGCATGCAACACCAAAGCATGGACACCCATCACCAAAGCATGTCCACTACAGATACCCACACAGACCCCAAACCAAATATCACACAAGGACCAAGACAAGAATGCAAGCACTGGAGTACAGGGTCACTCACCCATTGCACACGATGGCACACACAGATGCAATAATCATGCCTTTACACCCCTGCAGGACAACTACCCAACGTCACCGGACAGGAGGTACCAGACATATCCAGTCCCCCCACAGAAGAGACCCACAGTGATGACAGCAGCTCTGCACAACTGGATCAAGATGACCAGCCCAGCCCATCAGGGACCTCGGGACAGTCGGTTCCCCTGACACTGGCACAAGCCACCACAGAGCCTCCCCCCTCAGGAAATACCACCACAGCACCCACCCACCGGGCCCATCCCTCTGTTCCCAGGACACGTCAATCAGCAGTGTGTCGACCACTACAGGGAACCCAGGCAAACGCACCAACCCAAGAAAATCAGAAACCTGGGGCAGTGGCAGTGGGCACATGGTTCAGGGGACAGAGGCTCAGGAAAACAGGGAAGCTGGGAGGACTGCTGCATGACTGGGGGAGAACAGGCCCAGGGAACCCACTCTCCACGAGGCCCTCTCCAACATCATGGGAGCTTACCATCATTCCCAGGCGACGATGGCAACGGTACTGGCCAAGTTTCAGGAGACCCAGCGGCTGCAGGAGGAACACTATCTGGGGATCAGGGAGGACCTGAAGTCTATTAACAACACCCTGGTCATCATAGCAGGGGTGCTGCAAGACCTTGTCAACACCAGGAGGGACACTGTGGCACAACAAGGGGCCCCTGACACTAGCCTGGACGATGAAAAGCCCTCCACCTCCGCCGGTGCTAGTGGACAGGAGGCACCGCCACAGGAAAACGACACCAGCAAGCCCCCCCGCAGATGGAGAACCACCCACAAACGGTCCCTGAGATCCAGGAACAAGACAGGGAACATTGCCAAGACCCCCGCCAGGAAATGATACCCCCCTGAATGTCACCCTTCTGTCCCACTTTGTCTCCATGTCCATCCTTCAACTGCCATTGCTCCACTTCCTGTGCCCCTTTGGACAATGCACCTGTGAAACAAATAGACTGGACTCTGCCATGGACATTCCTCCACCATCCCCCCTGCCCATTTTACAACCCCTCGACTTACTTGCACAGAAAAAAACACACTTCAATCACAAAACAATCTGGAGTCAGTCTGTGCTTTCACAATCGTGTAATTGCAAAAACCATGGAATATAGAAATGCCAATTTACTTGTGCACATACCGATGTAACACAGCTGGTGGCCTGGAAGAAATATAGCAGAGGGCACAAAGTGGGACCCACATCTGTGAAATGGAAAGCCAAAGTGACAAGTCAGGGTCCATACACTGAGTGAAAATGACAGACTTATGCTAGCTCCAATAATAGTATGAGATATGGGAGGCAGTGACCACTTCTTACCTGTGTCTCACTGGAAGTATTGCATTATTATGTTGTTTCTGTTGTCGATATCCTCTTCTTCTGCCTCCTCTTCTTCACTCTCCACAGGCTCCACAGCTGCCACAAGACCACCATCTGGCCCATCCTCCTGCAGAAAAGGCACCTGGTGTCGCAAACCCAGGTTGTGCAGCATACAGAAGGCCACGATGCTCTGGCACACCTTCGTTGGTGAGTAGTAGAGAGAACCACCTGTCATATGAAGGCACTGGAATCTGGCTTTCAGGAGGCCGAAGGTTCGTTCAATCACCCTCCTAGTTCGCCCATGTGCCTCATTGTAGCGTTCCTCTGCCCTTGTACTGGGATTTCTCACTGGGGTCAGTAGCCATGACAGGTTGGGGCAACCAGAGTCACCAGCAAATATGGAGGGACAACTGTTAGACACACACTAACCCGTGGGGACAACCCCATACCCAGACACCTACTCACACTGTATAGGGTCCTTGTCCTCACCTATTAGCCACACACGGTGCCTCTGGAGTTGCCCCATCACATAAGGGATGCTGCTATTCCTCAAAATGTAAGCGTCATGCTCTGAGCCAGGAAACGTGGCATTCACATGGGAGATGTACTGGTCTGCCAAGCACACCATCTGCACATTCATTGAATGGTAGCTCTTCCGGTTTCTGTACACCTGTTCACTCCTGCGGGGGTTACCGATGCCACATGTGTCCCATCAATGGCACCAATGATGTTGGGGAAATGTCCCAGGGCATAGAAGTCACCTTTCACTGTGGGCAAATCCTCCACCTGAGGGAACACGATGTAGCTGCGCATGTGTTTCAGCAGGGCAGGCAACACTCTGGACAACACGTTAGAGAACATTGGCTGGGACATCCCTGATGCAATGGCCACTGTTGTCTGAAAGGAACCACTTGCCAGGAAATGGAGTACTGACAGGACCTGCACTAGAGGGGGTATCCCTGTGAGATGGCGGATAGCTGACATCAGGTCTGGCTCCAACTGGGCACACAGTTCCTGGATTGTTGCACGATCAAGTCTGTAGGTCACTATTATGTGTCTCTCTTCCATTGTCGACAGGTCCACCAGCGGTCTGTACACCGGAGGATGCCGCCATCTCATCAACTGCCCCAGCAGACATGCCCTATGGAGGAGAACAGCGAGCAGAGAGTCAGCCAACACTGAGGTATCACAAAATGTAATTTGCACACATTTATTAATCCGCAATGGGCCTGTAACTGTGTGTATTCAAGGCCTACATTGGTGTGAAATGGCGGCTGCCTGACCTGTAAGGTGGGACAAGGGGATTTGAGGTAACTGCGATGGCGTTCTACACCATCGCGGTGGGCGGTGGAAGACCGCGGCGCAATTCTGCATTGGTTAACATTGGACCCTATGGGTCCGAGGAGCCAATGACGATGTATGCCGGCGGTGACGGTATGCACCGCCACGGACGTGACCGCCATTTTCTGGCTGTTCACTCACTTGATACCTGACCTTCAACAGGAGAGGACCTACACTGCAAGGGCTGCTGTGACCTGTGTCTGGAAGCGACAATGGCTCATGTGTCTGGTGAAAGGACCCCTGCCTTCACTTTGAAGGAGTTGGAGAAACTAGTGGATGGGGTCCTCCCTCAGTACACACAACTGTTTGGTCCTCCAGACAAACAGGTGAGTACACTGTGAGCATGCTGCATGGGCAATGTCTGTTTTGAGTGGTGTGGATGGAAGATACATAGGGGGGCTGAGGCCTGCATGTGCGGACGGTGAGTGCATGTGCGTCAGGGCAAGGGTGGGAATGTGGGCCAATGAGTATGACGGTTCCTTTCCCCCTGTACTATTCATCTTGGTCAGCGCCTACCAGAAGAAGGCTATTTGGCGTGCCATTGCCAAGGACGTCTGGACCCTGGGGGTCCACCACAGATGGAGCACCCACTGCCGTAAAACATGGGAGTGCCTGCGCCGCTGGAGCAAGAAGATGGCGGAGGCCCAGCTGGGGATGGCCTCCCAACGTGGGAGGGGTGTCCGTCACACCATGACACCCCTGATGTTCCGGATCCTGGCGGTGGCGTATCCAGAGTTGGATGGGCACTTGAGGGCATCACAGCAGCCACAAGGGGTGAGTACACTATCATTCAGCTGACTCTGCACGCATTACGAGGTGTCTGGGTGGGGGAGGTGGGCAGTGGGTTCCCCTAGGCCAGGGCGATCTTGGTAGGCAAGGTCCCTTGTGAGGCAGGCTCTGTGGCACCCAACCCCACTAGTGGTTAGTTCCATCTACACCTAATCAGGCTCCTGTGACTTCCAGGTATACAGCAATCAGGCTTATGCCTTGTACCCCATGGGCATGTGATTAATCTAGGAACTATAAGTGCATGGCGTAGTGCAGAGGGCTTCTGTGTCTGTTGTGTTGTTGTGTCCACCAACTGTAGTGGTGTTGCATGCACTGAACATGTCTTTCTACTGTCTACCCCCCTTTTTGTTGTCTTCCTGTTCTTGTCTGCAATAGCATCATCAGGCAGAGGAACTTTGGCACCGGAGCAGGAGGGAGCTGCATCCCACTTGGCCCTGGAGGGCAAAACAATGGAGTCTGAAGCCACCAGTGGGACAGAGGGCGAGGGGAGCTCCTCGGCGGGGACCGGAGCAGAGACCAGCGACAGCGACCCCTCCTCTGATGGGAGATCCCTTGCGGTGGCGGGTCCCTCTGTGCCCTCCTCATCAACAGGTACAGCCGCCACCCCCCTACCAGCACCGCCCTCCCAGCAGCCCCTCAGCGTGTGTCCCGTGCCCGCTCACCCAGGAGGGTGGGCATCTCCTTCGCCCCAGGCACCTCAGTGAGGAGGCTATTGACCTCCTCAGATCCCTCACTGTTGGGGAGTCTACCATTGGGAATGCCATCCAGGGTGTTGAGAGGCATTTGCAACAAACAAATGCATACCTGTAGGGCATTCATTCTGGCCAGGCAGCCCAACTTAGAGCATTTCAGGCTCTGGCCTCAGCACTGATGGCAGCCATTGTCCCTGTGTCCATCCTCCCCCCTCCAAACTCCTCCACCCAGACCCAATCCCCTGTACCTCAGCCTATCCCAAGCACACCATCAGACCAGCATGCACACACATCAACACACAAGAGTGGCTCAGGCAAACATAAGCTCCACACATCCCACAGGCACTCACACAAGCATCATACCCATGCACACATACCAACATCCACTTCCCCCACTGTGTCCCCCTCCTCCACGTCTCCCTCCTCCCTCCCAGTCTCCACTCACACCTGCACGCACTACATCCTCAGCCACTACCTCCATAACCAGCACACCCATCACCACACACCGTTCACGTGCACTCACCACCCCCTCTATCATTCACACATCCCCTGTGTCCTCTACCAGTGTGTCTGTGAGCCCTCCTCCCAAAGTACACAAACACAGGCACACACCCACCTAACAGCCATCCACCTCACAACAGCCGCCAGCCCATGCACCTTCACCCAAATTCAGCAGACGTATACCTCCTACAACCACTACCTCTTCCTCCACTCCCAAACCCCCTCCATCTACCAATCCCAGTGTGTCTAAAAAACCTTTCCTGGCTAACATTGACTTTCTCCCTACACCTCCCCCCGTCCTTGCCCTAGGGCCAGGCTTTCCAGGTCCCAGCCCAGCACCTAAGCCACCACA
Source organism: Pleurodeles waltl (assembly GCF_031143425.1). Taxonomy (NCBI): domain Eukaryota; kingdom Metazoa; phylum Chordata; class Amphibia; order Caudata; family Salamandridae; genus Pleurodeles; species Pleurodeles waltl. Next base: position 260,707,897 of record NC_090451.1, on the reverse strand, counting down.
TCCCCAGGCACAGTGGTGGCAGCAACTGCGGGGTCATGGAGTGCGCCAACCATCAGGGCTGCCAGTGTGCCATGGAGCGAGGGCAAGGACATTCCGCCACCTGCCAAGGTGAAAAAGATGCTCACATCCCAGAGGGAGAAGCCGAAAACACCTGCCACCAAGGGGTCAGCGAAAACAAAAAGGGATAGTGGCAAGACAGCTGCGCCACCATCAAAGGTGGAGAAGGGCCAAAAACTGAAGGGCAGGTCAGGAGAGGGCATGGTGGCACCGACTGAGGGACCAGTGTCACACCTTCTGTCCACGCCAACCTGTACGGCGGAGAACACCGCCACCTGCACCGCCACCACCACCGATATCTGCACCGCCTCCGGCACGTCTACAGCCACTGCGACAGTTCCCAGCCTCTTCCCCGGTGTGCAGCCTTCCGAGGCTGCAGGAGACATCCTGCTTTCTCACTCAGCTGGTGCTGACAGATGCTCTGCAGCCACAGACCCCGCCGCCAGCACTGCCGCCACAGACCCCGTGGCCAGCACCGCCGCCACAGACCCCGACGCCAGCACCACCGCCACAGACCCCGAAGCCAGCACCGTCGCCACAGATCCCGCAGCAAGCACTGCTGCCACAGACCCCACCGCCAGCACCGCCACCATAGAACCCGCTGCAAGCACCACCGCGACTGACACCGCTGCAAGCACCGCCAGCGGCCCCACGACGTCCTCAGACAGTGGCACCACCGCTGACATGGCTACCATCCCCAGTGGTCAGTTGTCTGAGGCTGGGGTTGAGTTCCAGGACCCTGGGCAGCTTCCATGAAGCATCACTGTCATCACAGTTGTCACCTGCATATGGAATGCGAAGCCGCAGAAGTGTGGGGTATGTCTCTGCCTCCATGGCGTATCATGCTACCTGTACCTCGGCAATCTCGTGGCACACACACCCAGGCGAGTGTATTGTTCCGGCCACACTGCACGTGGAGCACTCTGGGCACCATTCCCCCTCCAGACCAGTGGAAAAATACATCCACTACCTCAGTCCTTGGCAGGATGAAGCACTCTGGGCACAAAGCCCACTCCAGAACCAGTGGAGTATCACATCCACTACCTCATTCCTTGGCAGGATGAAGCACTCTGGGCACAAAGCCCCCTCCAGAACCAGTGGAGACTGTTATCCACTTGAGAGACTGTGGCTTTGCACTCCCCAGGATGCAGCAGTGGGCAAACCACCCACTGTAAAGACTTGAGAGACTGTGGCTCTCTACTCCCCAGGTTGCAGCAGTGGGAAAACCACCCACTGAAAAGTCTTGAGACACTGTGGCTTTGCACTCCCCAGGATAAAGCAGTGGGCAAACCACCCACTGGAAAGACTTGAGAGACTGTGGCTTTGCAATCCCCAGGATAAAGCAGTGGGCAAACCACCCACTGGAGAGACTTGAGAGACTGTGGCTTTGCACTCCCCAGGATAAAGCAGTGGGCATGGAGCCCCCTCGTGGACCAGTGGCGTCGTGCGTTCATCAGGCTGAGGTGCCCCCCCCCTCAGGTGCCTGTATATTTTCTATCTGATGCCCCTCCAGTGTTCTCACCGTTTGGAGTCAGGTATCATGTGTGGGCCTCGCCCATGCATTTTAGGCCCAGTGGTCCACGGACAATGATTGGTGCACTATCCGGACTTGTGTAGTTGGTGTACATAATTTTATATACTGGATTTTGCATTTTAATAATGATATTTCACATGATTACATTTGTTTAAATCATTTCCTTTTGTCCTTGCGTTCTTCCGGGGGGGAGGGTTGTATATATAATGTTGCAGCATGTATTGGTGTGTGTGGTGTTGTGGGTGAGGGTGGGGGTGGGGGTGTTGCATGTTGCGTGTGTGTCACTCTCTTTTCCCTCCCCCCTCCCCTGTGTTGTAGATGCAGTACTCACTGTGGTCGTCGCTGCCGTCGTTGGAGCTCCTGATAGAGGAGCAGTAAGACCATCACAGCAGTATCTGCAATTCGGGCTCCATGGCGTCCTGATTCCTCGCAGGGTGTGGAGAGGTGAGTGTTTTCCCTTCTGTGTACTGTTTCCGCCGTGTTTTTATTCACGTTGGTTCCGCCCCGGAAAAGGTGGCGGATAGGCCTTTTGTGATAGGGTGGGCGGTATATTGTCTCCCGCCTGTCTGTTGGCAGTGTCCGCCGCGCTGTTTGTTTCTACCGCCATGGCGGTTGGAGTGTTAAAGTGGCTGTCTATGTCGGCGGTTTCCGCCACGGTCGTAATCCCATTTTTTTTCCCGGTGGCCTGTTGGCGGTATTACCACCGCTTTAACACCGACCGCCAGGGTTGTAATGAGGGCCTATGTCTGATACAAAATCAGAACTTTCTGCTTGCAGCTTTTCCCATCAAAGCCAATGGCTTAATTGTGAGCTCAACCTACAGGTTCCTGACATTAAGAGGACTTTGGCAGATACAGACTTCAACATTGTCCTACTGAAGAATTTCAGCTTCCTTAAAACAGGCTAAGTCAGAAGGTAAAAACATTGTACCCAATAGGATTTAGATTTTGGCGGATTGGATATCCGTCACAGTTGTGAGTGAATAACCGATCCGCAGAGTTCTAAATCAGGCCCTAAGACCAGGATGACCTGCTTGCTGGTATACCTGGTGGTGATGGATATTAAAAAGAAGACGTCCAACCACCCACTCTAATTAGCGTGGATGATCGGGTAGCTTACTTCAGGCAGTCCAAGGAAGGTTTACACCTAATGTGGAAATTTTACTGCATTGGCTTAAACCTGGCAGCATGCCTGACTCTACCTTGACCAGAATAATCTTTTTCTCTTCTTTCCTTTACATTCATTTTGTCCATTGCCTCCTCATTCTCACTTTCCTTTCCTTTTCTTTCTCTTTTCTTTTAGTCTTGTTTGAGTAACCTTTTTTTAATCTTGGTATCTTCTTTGAATATAATTTTTATTCTGAATATAAGTTTTTCTCCTCTGTCTTGTTTATTTCATGTCTCGTGGTCTCTTCTCTCTTTATATTTCATTTTTGCAATATTTTTGTGCCTTTTCCCACATCTCTTTTGGGATGTTTTTTCCAGTGCCCTCCCACTCTTATAATGTATCTTATTTCTTGTTTAAATGCTTACACTATCATAGCTTCATGTTTATCTTTTAACTATCTTCATTCATTCTATCTCTCTGATTAATTCTTTCTCTAACTGAAGGTGTTAATAAACTTGCAACAGGGAGCCTAGAGAGGTTATACATTTATCACTGTTAACTCACCTGTTTTAGTTGTATTTGGGCAGGTAAGAATGATGACGGACATTTTGAGCAGTGTGTGGGTATACACGCTGTATGTTTGGTATATGATTAAGTGTGTCACCATTTGAGGCCATGGTTGCATTTGTGCAAGGGTGCACTTTGGTTCATGTGAATGAGCCTGGGAACATGCAAATGTATTTGGGCATATGAATCAGTGCCTTTGCCTATGATGGCAAGCTCTGCATATACAAGGTAGCACCTGGCAAATGGTGACTGCATCGTTGGCATATGGGGACTTAATCGTATTAGATCATGCATCTACTCAAAAAATATGTCATGAGGGTCAAACATATGGTCATCAGGAATCACAGTTCATTTGATGTCTTTTCTTTTGATGTCTTTGTAGGATGGTATGAAAAGGATGCATGAGATTGCTTCTGCTGCCTATGGAATTTCGGAGACTGTCTTTAGTTCATTATTGTTTTGTGACAATGAATATTCTGTTTTTGAAGCAATCCTAATAAGTAGTGAAAATGTTAAAAAATTTAGAAAGATTGTTTTTTTTGTCATTTGCTTTCAGATTTGAGGATGGATCTCCAGGGTGTGCAGTAGCTTTGAACAATGCATCTTTACTACTCTCTGTAACAAGATTAACTGTAAGAAAATATAATGTTATTATGTTAAGATAGAACTGAGTGGTACATACATACAAACATGCCCACACACACACACACATATATAGAGAGATACATGAAACCAAGTGGCAGTCACCACTAGATAGTTATAGCTAGAACTTTTTTTTCCCATAGACAGAGCATTTTTTGTTTTGCCAATAACTTTGGTGCCACTTGACGAATCTTCATGAAATTTCCAAAACTTGGTCAGTTTAGCTGTTGTCTTAGAAGTTTTGGGGTGATCCGTCAATCCGGGCCAAGAAAAAGGAGGGGTCCCAAAACACTTTTTTCCCATTTTAAGTCAATAGGATTTTTCAAAGTTTTGAACATGACTACAACCCGAACCGCTGGATGGAATTACACCAAATGTGGGGGAGAGCTAGCTGCTGGTTTAGAAAGTTGGCTTTTTGTGATTTGGTGAAAATCCATTCAGTGGTTTTAGAGATATTTAAGGCCAAAAAATATAGACACATAGGGATGCAGATCTGCAGTGGATCAATCTGCAGATCAACGTACCATAGGAAGCTTCTGATTGGCTGGATGCAACCTGACAGGGAAGTTGCAGACACAATTTTGTTTTATAGGGGAATGGTCCCCAGTGATGAAATGTGTGCTGCAATTCTTAGGGAAGGGTCAGGGTAGAACTTCCTTGACCCCAGGGGGATGATGTAAATGTGCCTGAAGAATAAATAATTTGTTTTAAAAATGCAGAAAAAGTATATTTTTTATGGTTTCCGAGATCCATGGACCAACCCGCAGACTCACACGCGGGCCTCGCTGAGCCCTGCAGATGGATTTGCGGATCTCAGAAACAGGCAAAAAAAGTTTTTATGCATTTTCTACTAATCATATAGAAGTTCACTACATTGACATGAAACCCTGGGGGTCAGGGAACCTGTACCCTCACCCTTTTAGGTTCATTGCAACCTCCCTCCATCTTGGATCCGGTGATTGGTGCACTTGCCATTTTATTTTTTTGGGAATGGTCTTCGGAGCTGAAATGTGGGTCAATGGAGCTCAAGGATCAAGGCACAGGCTTCCCTGACCCAGGGGAGATGATATGAATATGGTAAAGTTGTAAATAGTTAACAGTAAATGCATAAATACTATTTTTTGTTATGTTTCTGAGATCCGCGGATCCATCCTTGGGGCTCAGCGCGGCCCCCGGTATAAATCTACAGGTGGATCCGTGGATCTCATGAAACGTCAAAAAAAAAAGAGATACTTGAGCACACATTTGGGCATCCATAGAGACACTCTCACACTGAGTTGCAGTCACTGTCACACCCACTGTAACAGCCAGACACACACTCTCACATCCAGTCTCAGAGCCAGACACACACTTTTACACCCAGTCTCACACTCCGTAGCACCCTTTCACAACCAGTCTGACATTCAAATAAATCCTCTCACACCCACTCTCACACCAAGTCATACCCTCTCACACCCACAGAGAAATTCTCAACCCAATTTCACATCCAGACAGACACTCTCATACTCACTGTCATACACAGACATTCTCACACCCTATCTGACACCAAAACAGACACTCTCACCCCCACTTTCACATGAAGAGACACTCTCAGACCCAATCTCACACCCAGATAGAAACTTTCATACCCACTCTCACACCTAGAAAGAACACTGTCACAGCCATTCTCACACTCAGACACTCACACACCTATCCAGGCACTATCACAAACACTCACATACTCAGACAGACTCTCTCACACCCACACTCATACAGAAAGTCTTGCTCATTCTCTCAGAACCAGAGAGACACACTCACATGCAGTCTCATGCTTAAACTCAACCTGTCACACCCACTCTCACACTCAGTCATAGTCTCACAGACCCACTTTCACACCCAGAGATGTACTCTCACATCTACTCTCAGATCATGAGACACTATCTCACACCCACTCTCACAGTTTGAGACTCCCACACTCAGTTTCACATCTAGAAGTTCTCACACTCTCTCTCAGACTCAGAGACAGTCTGTCACACATACTCTTACACACACACAGACATTCTCATACTTCCACTGACACTCAGAGACAACCTCTTACACCCATTGTCACAGTCATACCGGCACTCTTACATCCACTCCCTCACTTAGAGGAACACTCTTCCACCCACTCACATACCCAGACACATACTCTTACAGCCACTGTCATATCAAGTCAGGCACTCCCATACACACTCTCACACTCAGAGATACTCATACAGAGTAGGGTGGCGTCGACCTGAGTTGTGGGTGCCATTTTATTGTACTGGGAAAGGGTCCCTGGGCAATAAATGTGGGTAGTAATACATATAAAAGTGCCATTCATTTTCGAAAGGTATCCTTCATTAGGATTTCCAATCCTACCCATGTAACTGTGCCTAGCTCATTGCCACCACAGTGCAAATCATAAGGTCTGGATGTTGGCAACCCATAATGCTTTCAAACAAAGGGAGCAATTGATGACACTTTAATCCTCTCTGGCCAATCCTAGTAATATCCACATTGGGTAAACCCAAGTCCCTCTCAATGCCACTCTTTCTTGCACTCTGTCTAGCATAAAACACATATCTCTGTCCCATAATTCTTACTCTGAGCATTCTGGAGGTGAGCTGGAGTACCACAGAAGACAAGGCTACAGCTGAATGAGGCAGTTTTGAAATTAAATGCAGAAATGTAGTTGAATAAGGAGGGTACTAGTTAAAACTTGAAACAATAGTGTTTATTGGTTGTTCTCTCTATGTTGGTACATAAAGGCAGGCAGTGATGTTGTGAGAAAAGAGAATAGATGTGGAATTGGCTTTTGAAAAAGCAGAAAGTGTTGTTTGTGATATGTGTATTATTTGAAAAGTCAACCACACCTGCTATTTTTCATTTAAAAGTAAGGATGAGGCTTGCAGAAACTTTTATGAACTTGTGACCTAGTGCTTCAAGAGAATGTTACAAACTAAATTACCACTGTAGCACAGCTAGAGAAGCATGGGGGGAAGGCTAATAAAAAAGACTAGATTGTGGCTTAGTAGTTACAGTCCCACTGGCAAAAAAGTTTTTTAAAGTATGTTTAGGTGACAATACATTTGTTTTTTCAAACAGGACTATATATATAGCATTATTTTAGAACTGATGCTATAAATATATTTTGTCCTCCTGCAAGGATCCATGGATCCAATTGCGGAGTTGCACAGGGGGCCGCGATGAATGCTGTGGTGGATCTGCAGATCCGCCAATAACTAGTATGGAATTGAGCCATCTTTTTTGAGGAGTGTTGGAAAGGGTTAACTATGATATCCAATCACAAGATGTATAGCATATCTTAAATGTAAAAGCAAGATTCTGATAGGCTTTGTGATTCAGTAACCTTGAAAGTAACGTTGATAAGGTTGCTTTCAATGGTTCACTCACTTGAGTGTGGTGTACCATTCTTCTGTTTGGTTTTTGTGTATTTTAAGTGTGAAGAAATTCTGAGAGACGAATATTCATCGCAAGAAACATACTTAACAGGTATGTGTAGTATAATATATTTTACTTTAAATGTTTTACTAGAGGGATAATTGTCTATTACAAGAGTGAGAGTGAGTAGCATGTTCATAAACCCATGTTCATAAACCCTAAAAAGGAATATAAATACTATCTATATGGTACCAATAAAGAGGTATAATAACCAGTAAATGAAGATTACAGCTAACTGTAACCACACAAGAGCCAAACCTAAGGTTGAGTACAGGTAGGTCATAGAGCAGGGTAATTTGTTATTAGGAGATGAAGCATGTTGTTCTACGTTGAACTGAGTTATATGTGTTGTTGCAGAGTGTTATACTCACATGTCCTAACTCTGACTTACATATTAGACCTTATATTACTATCACCAGAATAATGGAGCTACTGACATAACACATACATACTTACAGGGCTGCTAGTACACTCATGCATGCAGATAGACAGTAGTTATGTTTTCAGCAGTATTGAGCAACATGCACACATAGTTAGATACCCCTGTACTCACTATACTTACTTAAACATCTGGTGGGACAGTCATAGACCTACTAATACAGTCAGAGAGATGTGTAGCTAAATAGTAACACAACCTACTCATCTATCCACACAAGTACTACTTTAAACATAGTTGAGGCCTATTGCTGGAGACTATAAGTGTGCGCTTTTATTGTCAGCTTGAGTACCCATTACAAAGGATGTTTGAGAATTCTCAAACTGTGGTTTCACTACAGTAAATTAGGCAGTCAGCTAGTCTGCAGATCACTGAAGACTCATACACTCACTCACATATTTAGTGAGGTACTGACAGAAACTGGGCACCCATACGGACAAGTACTCCTTTATAGATGAATTGAGCCTACTGCTGCAGAGCCTGAGTGTGTAGTTTTACTGCTACCACAAGGTGACATTAAAAATCCAGTTGTCAAGTTTTAAAGTGTCATTTTAGTACAAATTATGTATCCTTCACTTACACAATCAGTGATAGACAGCCAATCAGACAGAGTGCCACTTGAACATTAATGTATGCACCAAGATAGCAGTTATGTATCCAGGAGTATTAGAAGCAGTTGCACACATAGTTATATGCCCCTTTACTGACCATGTATACTTAAATATCTGGTGTGATTTTCATAACAGTACTGATATACTCAGTCAGATATGCACCAAGTACTAAAACAACCAACCAACATATCCACGCATGTACTACTTAGAACATGACTCAGACCTTCCACAGTAGACCCTGAGTATGCAGTTTTAGTGTCAGCTGGCCCTGCCATTAGAAAGATTGCTTATCAGTCCTTACATTGTCATTTTAGTGGTCAAAGCTTACTCCTCAGATAGAATGTAGGTAGGGCATAGACCACAAATCTTTATATTTAAAAGATTAAACATATTCTTCTAGGTATCACTGAGTTAGAAATACAGTTACAGATATGCATTCTCACTTATATATGCAGTGTCTAACCGATACTGCCACTCATATAGCTAATACCAAAAGGATAGATCCACTGACACACCCAGTCATACAGTGAGAAAGCTGCTTATATGTGCATGCACTCACCCAAACACCTCTTAAATTCCAAATAGTATTGAAGCCAGTTGAACACACCGTTACATGCCAGCGTGGACAGCATATTTTCTCAAACATTTGTTGGCAACCCCATAAAAGAACCTATACACTCACTCAGAAATGTAGTCAGGTACTGCCACAACCTACTGATGCATACATATAACTATTCCTTTAAACATGGCTCAGGTATATTAATGCAGATTGTAAATGTGCATCTTTGCTGTCAGCTTAAAATGCTACTGGGAAAGCTGCTTCTGAATCATTAGGTTGCCATTTTAGTACAGAAAGTTGAGTAGTCAGCTAGGTTGTAGCTAGATCATAGTGCATGGTGCTTTGTGGTTAAACCATGAAACACCTCCTTTTAAGTTTCAGCGAGTTAGACATGTACTTGCAGACTCTTATGCTCAGTTATATATACGGTGTCTCACCTATACTATAACTGATATACCTATTAACAAAATGATAGAGCTAATGACACATCCATTCAGACAGTGAGAGTGCTCTTTATATTCATGCACAAATCCATAAAGCAGTTATGTTTTCAGCAGTAGGGTAGACAGTTTTACACATAGTTATGTACGCCTGTAGCTACTACATTTACTTGGAAATCTGGTGGTACACTCAGAGGTACTGATACAGTCTGTCAGATATATACCCAAGTGCTGACATAATCTACAATTCCACTAAAAGAAGTATTCCTTTGAACATAGCTCGGGCCTGATACTACAGAGTGTGAGTGCACACATGTAGCTTGAGTTGCCATTATAAGTCCATTTCAAAAGCCTTAAAGTCTATGTTTATTACAAATAACTCACCACTAACGTATAAAATCACTAACACATATGTAGTTGGCAGTGTACACAATAACACCTAATTATTTCTAGTATGTAATATAATACTGTTTTCTGTAAAGCTAAATGCCTTTTATTTGATTTGCAGATATCCACCTGTACTGAAACAAAGAAATATTACAACGCCTGATAAGAGACAAAGAAGATAGAAACAGATGAAAGAATACTACCTAATTCAAACAGGCAGTAAAAAGACAGATAAATGGAAAATGTGGACAAGAAAAAAGAACAGCTGGTAAGAGCACTAAGGACTTTCTAAAAAAGTATGTCGAAAATTGCAAACTGTAAAACATTTTTCCTATGAAAAGAGGAGTTTAAATCAAATGACAAAGAGGAAGGACTACATGCTGGTAAAAGTAGAAAATATAATAAGGAGAAGAAGGAGTAGACTTTGGAGACAAAAACAGTTTAAGGAGATTAGAGAAAAAAAATTCAAACTAAAGTAATACAAAATATGCTGAATAAGATGAAGAAGTATAAAAAGAGAAGAGCTACAATTAAGCAAAAATAACTTATTGAGAGTATAGTGGACAAAACATTTGTTTTAAAAAGGAAACATTTTATCCTAATATTGAAGAGAATCAAGACACTAGAAAAAAACTGCATTATGCATGAGGAAAAGAGCATTAAGGGTAAGGTTTCTTAACAAATGTAATTTTTGTAAAGATGTTAAAGGTGAATGGATGCCCACATCTAGCACAGAACCATTTTTAATTACGAGAGCTACTTGCAAGAGAACACATTAGTGCAAGCAGTAGACACAAATGAAGTGAAGGATGGCACTCTCTTAGGAAAAGAACAGATAGTTCCTAGGGATGTAGAACAAGTTATCGCTGAAGAAGCCCAAGGTAGAGGTGAACACAGTCCTGTGTACAAGTGGAGGTGTAGCAGCATTTGTACTGTTTGACAGGAGTCAATTGATAAATTGAAACTTTTTCTAAGGGAATTTTCATGGAGGAGTCTCAAACTGAAAATTAAGATGCTACAAAAATTATATCCATGCAAAGTGTAAAAATACACCAACTTACAAGGTCATTCATTGGCAAGTCTTTCAAAGAAAGTGTGCAAAAACGTTTTTCACCACTTTAGAATGTTAGCTGTGCATCATTGAAAAATGTGCAATCTAGTTAGGAGACTTGATTATGTCAAAAGTCCAGCTTTATGTTTAGGAGATTTGACTAGAGCTCTGTTATATAGTAGTGTGTCAGAGATTGCTAAAGTTTGTGAAGATATTCAGTTCTGTTTCTTGGAGCTTGAAGAAGATAATAGAGGAAATGAGGAGGAAGTGTTGAGAGCTGTAGAAGAAGTGGCTAAACAGATAAGTACTGAACAATTTACACAGGAGGTAGAAAAGTTCAATACACTGTGTTCTGAGAAACCTGAGTATGTATGTGTTTGTTGTCCCCATTCTCATTACAAAAATCAAACTCGTAGTGTAGTTCTATTTTCTAAAACTAAAGAAAACAGCAATGATGAGTGGAAAGAATTTGGTACATATCTATTTGTAGAAGAACAGTTTAATTTAGACACAAAAGAAACAATATGTAAGTATTGTTATAACAAGTTAGAGCATGATATAAGCCAGCTAGACCAATTCATAATAGATTAAAATTAATGCCAATTCCAGAACAACATAATCAATTAAATTTGTGTGAATCAATTCTAATGCAAACTGTACACCTATTTCAAGCAAATATTCCAATGGAGACAAAAACAAGGAAACTACCATCAACAGAACTAAAGGGAGGACTTAAAGGAAAAGTTGTGTATTTACCTCTAGATTTTTAAAAAATGTTGATACTCTTGGTATTGAAAACGATGTAGATGAACCACTCATTATTCTGGTAAATGGAGTACCCACCAAAAGTGAAAAAAAAATCTGTAAGAATTACTGGATGTGAATAAAGAAAAAAGCTACAATATACTTGAAAGAAAATAAAGCTTTTTACAAACATATTGATATTCCCCGGAGAAGTAAGTTGTATCTATGATGAAGCACTGCAATTAAGTGGACAAATAGGGGGGGCATGGCCTGCAGCCGATGAAGCTGCACGCCTAACGCGACGCTCCGGAGATGCGAACGGGGCCCAACCGAAATAATAACAGTTCAAAGCCCCAAAAACGAACGGCACGATAAGATCCAGAGATCGGAGACCTGCCTGCCAAAAGCATCACCGCAATTAGAAGGAGAATGGCTGGAATCCAAGAATATTACAGCCTCAGACCCCCGCCACAGAGCCCCTCGCACATCTGCCAGGAAGCATAGCAGATCCTCCAAACGAAACAAGGAGATCGCTCCCCCAAGACACCAAACTCTCCAAGAAATGCGGGAAGCAGTGGACGCTGCAGCAGCATTGAGCGGAGGCTCCTTCCTCCCATCCCAGATCTCCGGAAACACCACAGATCATGACTCGAGTTGCAGGGGCTCATCAATTTCTTCACGGACACCCTTACTAGTTTACCAAAAGTGAGCCCGAGATCCTCAGAAGAAATCATTTGACCCCCCACTGAAAGAACTGGAACTCAATGAATATTGAGGCGAACCCAACCTACATAATATGTCTGGCAAGGGAACAGTCCACCGGTACCGCCACATGCGGCATGACCTGATCAATAGTTTCTCGGGCAGCCTAATATAGACACGCTGGGTCCCGGTAATGGCCTGGAGCGTAGGCTCTCGTCTCTGGCACGCCACCCACCTATAGGACTCTAGGAAAAGTTATAATGGTTTGGACGGGAAAAGTTCCGATCACCGGTCCTGGGGAGAGGGAGTTGGGAGTTGTGTTTATTAAGTTAGAAAAGGGAACAATTCAAGCACTTACCATTAATGAAGCTGATAGTTCACAAACTAGAATCACGCCATCACAACACAAGCCCAAATACAGTAGCATGTGTACTCATTCTAACCGCCACAAGTAAAGTAACCAAGATAATGCTTACAAAATATAAAATAATAACCTGGAACGTTAGAGGCCTAATTAATATATTAATACGGTACAAAGTGTACAACCATTTAAAACGCAGGGGGATACACATAGCTCTACTACAGAAAACCCACCTAGTGGAGCAGAAAGTTAACGCCCTTCAGAAAAGATGGAGAGGCCAAATAATTGCCACTAATTACTCAGCATTCGCAAGGGGGTACTACTTTGGATTCATCCGGGGGTGCCCTTCCAAGTCCTACACAAGATCATAGACAAGGATGGGAGATATGTGATAGCAACCGGGAGACTAGAGGGGAAAGAAGTAACCTTAAGCGGCATATACGCACCTAACCAAGACCAGGGGAAATTCTTTGACAAACTGTCTCTAGAAATAAGCCCACTCCTGGCAGGTCCAAATATTATTGGGGATGACTTTAATTGTATAGCAAACATCAACCTGGACAGATCGCACCCCCCCCTAATACAATCCCAAACTCTAAAAACCGCCAAATCATTCACAGACTAGCAACAACACTGGCAACTAGGAGATAGTTGGAGACAACTTAATCCGCACACCCGGGACTACTCTTATTACTCCGCGGTACATGACTTGCACGTTAGGCTTGATATTTTTTAGTATCCCCTGAAATTCAAAATGACGTGATATCGGCTGAATATCTTAGTCGTACAATATCTGACCATAATCCTTTGATGATAGCCCTGTCCTGGGGTAGAGAGAGAACAACGATTCCAACATGGCGCCTCAGGGCTGAAATGCTCGAAGATGAGGCATTCAAACACCTTTTGCACACAACCACAGTTGAATTTTTTATACAAAATACAGAGACGGCATCCTCCAGATCCATCGAATGGGAGACATTCAAAATAGTAATAAGGGGCACTTGTAATAATGAGAACATAGGTGCTCGGAAATCAATGGAAACAGAGCTCCGAGGGCTGGAGGATTCCCTTAGGGTCTTCGAACGTAGACGCCCTACACAACCAGACCTGGCCCCCCTGTTGAAAGAAACCAAAACCAAACTAACGGAGGTAAACACTAGACTATCATGTTCTCCATTCCATACCCCCGACAAAGACGCAGGCAGCGATAATTACTGTAGATATCAAGAAGGCATTTGACAGCCTGAGGTGGGACTATCTGGAACAGGTCATGCTAAAATTGGGGCTGGGAGAGGGATTTACACATTGGACAAAGCTACTGTACACTAATCCTACAGCGAGGGTGCGAACAGGTAGCACTACATCTGGCCCTTTCCCAGTCTGTAGGGGCACTAGACAGGGTTGCCTATTATCCTCCCTTCTCTTTGCAGTAGCAGTAGAACCCCTGGCCCAGATGGCTAGAATTGGGCAGTACTTTAAGGGCATTTCAATTAACGACTGGACACACTATATCGCCCTTTATGCAGACGACATGTTGCTTTTCCTTCGAAATCTAGAAACTGATCTGCCAGGGGCAATGGCTATGCTAGAGAACTACGGAGTAGCCTCTGGACTCCGAATCAATTGGAGGAAATCCTCTATTTTCCCTACAATCAGGGGCACTGCCGAACCAAATGACACAAGAGGTTTGCCCTGGTCCCCTAACACGTTTAAATATTTAGGAGTGAATATATATCACACAACGGAAGACCTGCTAGAAGGAAACATTCACAGGGCACTCAGAGGAATTAGGACTAGCATGCGCTTCTGGGAGACACTACCCCTGACAGTGTCAGGCAGAACCGCCTTGCTCAAAATGATAGTGTTGCCCAGAATGCTATATTACTTCTCCACTATCCCACTTATAATCCCGAAAGCAGTATCCAGAAGCACAGAATCCATGGCCGCAAGTTTTTTATGGGGATTGGGTAGGCACAGAATTGCATTACACTCTCTTCAGAGAACCACTGCAGAGGGAGGTCTAGCTGCCCCAGATCTAGAAATATATTACTGGGCAGGGTAGCTACAATGGCTAGCAAAATTCATTAGCGAACCCTCAGTCGCGATAGAATTATGGATCCTGTTAAATTGCCCACCTAAAAAGGTACTAGGTATATTGTTAAACCACAGGAAACCAAAACAACAACTACCTTTGGAGTGGGAATCAACAAGATATTGCTGGGGACAATACCTAAAACGCATCCGCACAAAGACCCCTTACACACCATAGGCACCCCTGGCATGTTTGACATACACGATGGGGGACCAAACGCTAATTGGTCTTAATAAATATATAATCACAAAATTGGGCGACCTATACGTTAACGGGAAACTCCGCACTTACACAGAGTTACAGGATCAGTTTAATCTCCCATCTTGTGTATTTCTTACATATAGCGCAGTTACCAGAATCACACAAAGGACCTGGAGAACAGCAGCTCTCGAACCACCAATTCACAGAGGTTGTAACCTCCTCTGCTCAATAGGGGAGAAGAAAGGAGTGATATCACAAATATATAAATCTTTACAAAGCAGCACATGCACACCCCTAAACAAACTTAAAAGCAAGTGGCAGACAGAGTTAGACACCGACATTGATGAAGCGCAATGGGTGAGGATCACCTCTCATATTTACTTGGTGTCTAGGAATGCCAGATTCAAACTAATGAACGTATACATCTACCATAGGGCCTACTTAACTCCACAAATGATAACTAAAATATACAATACGAATAGCTCGAGATGCCCCAGATGTGCCGAAACAGCTGCAGGACTGGTACACATGTTATGGAGCTGTCCGCAACTTAGTTCATATTGGGCAGAAATATTTAGGGTCAGAGTCCTTTCAGTGCTGGTGGAGATTTTCCTATCTCCACTGGTGGCCCTACTGGGAGATTTCCTATGCCCTTCAGCTCATAAAATGTCTAATAAATTTATCGATCTGACTCTCGTCCCTGCCAAAAGAGAAATTACCTCACACTGGAAGGATTCAGTGAGCCCTCAGGTAAAGAGATGGCAAGATGCTTTAGAAAGATGGGCAGAAATTGAGGGAACTGTGTTACTAAAAGAAGCTTTACAAGGGCGGAGGCCCAGAGATAGCGCAACACAATGGGACTCAATACTGGAGAGCCTGAGAACCCTAGACACCCCTGCCCCAGAAGACGTCCTGGCTGCCCCGGATTCCGAATCGGAGTCCACTTCCACACCTACAAAATAGAATTCCGCATGCCTGTGGGGTACTGTTTAGCCCATCAAAGAATTATCAGCTCTGGAACATAATGCAATGATTTAAGTGCAGGTACGGGGGGAGGGGGGTTCTTAACAGAGATTGGGGAATTACTGTACATGTTTAAAACACAATAAAAGATATTTTTTTTAAAAAGTGGACAAATAGAAAAATTGGATAAGCAGATTTCAAAAGCAATATATGAGCACTATAGTATACCTCCACCACATTGAAAAGAAGTTGTTGGGAATGCTATTGATCGATTTCAAATGAACCAAGCTGGAGGAGGCCCAATGAGTGTGGGGGAAAATATTTAGAGGCTTGCTGTTTTCCACAGCTATTTCCCACAGGAGTAGGTGGGCGTAACAATGATGCCCTGTACAAATACCAGCAGCTGAATATAAGTCAGCACGATTATATTCAGAAGACCCGAAGTTTTGACAATATATTTCCTACATATTTGATCTGTTATTTGAGAGTGACTTGTCAGGACTTTTGTGCTGTGAAGCATTTTCTTAAGACAGAAGCCAATCGACAAAATCTTTCTGTAAGGGACTTTGTTGATAAAATACATGGTAAGGATGAAACTTTGGAGTAAAACTTAATTAATTTGATGGCATGTCTATCTGGGACTAATGAATACTGGTATTGTCGTCATGGAGAACATAAATATATGCTACACAACTTAAGTCCTCCTATTTGGTATGTAATGCTTAGTTGCACAGAGTATGCATGGGGCGATTTACTACAATTTCTAAGAGAAGTAAACTCTGATATTAAGGATTTAAAAACATAGGAGAAGTTTGCTGTTTGGTTCCTGCGAATGCATGTAGGCATTTAATTCACAAGTTTCAAGCAATGATGAGTTTTAAATGCAATAAAGAAATTCTCCTCTTGAAGAAGTCACAGATTGTTGTGGGAGAAGAGAATTCCAGGCAACAGGTGCTCCTAATATAAACATGCATTTATGGATAAAGGATGTACCAAAATGTGGAACTGATACTGATGGGTGTACACTGTCTTTCATAGTAGTATTCCAGATGAGAAGAATACCAAAACACTGCAGCAGCAAGTTGTACGCTTCCAAACACATAGATGTGGCAAGTATTGAAGCCGAAAATACACATGTAAAGGAAAGTTTATACAAGGTGTCATTTTGGATTTCCAAGGTCTATCATTTCAAAAGGAAGAGTGAATAGATTCTAATCTGCAGTGAGGCACACACTGACAAAAAATCACCCAAAAATAAATATAATCTTAAAAGACCAGAGGCCTCTAAATGTATTAACGATCATAATCCTGTCATCTTGAAATTATGGAATGCAAATATGGACATACCGTTTGCTGCTGACAGTTCCATTGCTGTTGCCCGCTGTGCCACCTCATACATCACAAAGTTAGGAAACACGGATGAAGGGAATGTGGGAGGAGATTTCTACAGAAATTATACAGTTTCAGCTTAAAAATGCTTTCACACAGAGAGATAAGTTCATTTGAGTGCTGTGATAGCTTGAGTTCAGCTAGTTTGTTCACAAAGTCTAGAGGAATTGTTTGGGTTATTCTAGGCCTTGTCAACATGCAAAACAGAGTCTTGAAATCTTATACAGAAATTCAATACTTAGCGAAGTTTAATTCAGAGAGTACAGATATTATAGAAACAAATATGTTGGATACTGACTATGCAAGAAAAAGTCCACACCTCGAAAATGTGTCTTTATGAAATTCTGCAGCACTAGTGGTACAAAAATAATGTTTGAGAAATCAGTGATGAAGGGAAATACAATGTAGCTGATTGTGATGGTTGTTTGGTTCGGCATGCAAAAGTTTAATTTAATAAACCATAGATAATGTACTTGTCAAACTGCTGAGAAAAAATAATTCTCTTCTCTACCACTTCCCCAGCTATTTAAACCTTGGTGTTCTGAAACAAAGGTACAGTATGAATGCTATGAAGATGCTTTCAATGCTATACAAGATACCATTGAGTGTCCAAAATTTCTGAACTACCTGGAAATGTTACATGAAGAAATCAAACAAGAAGAAACAATTGGTATTGAGATAGCAAAGGATAGTTCTCAAAGCAGCCAGAGTTCTGAATCTCTTATTCAAGATCCCCTTGGACAGCCAATAATCGAAAATTAAGCTGCCATAGTCATGAATAAAGTGAAGACAGCAATGCAACAACTAAGAGAAGAATATGTTGACTGGGAGCAGATAGTAGAACAACTCAATGAAGAACAAAAAGAGATATACATGGAAGTTAAAGAAAAAAGAGAACATGGATTCTTCCAGGAAAAGAATCAGTGTAAAAGTTGCAAGCCAATTCTTTGGTACGTAAGTGGACAAGGTGACACTGGAAACAGTTTTTAATACACGTTCTAACCACTTATCTGCAAAAGACTACAAACTCCATTTTATCATGTATACTAATATCCCCTACTGGATTGGCTGCACACAATATCAAAGGACATACAGCAAGTCATCTACTTATGCTCCCTGTTGAACACAATAATAAACTGGAGTACCAAATGTTATCTGGAAAACCTTGTCACAAAGTGTCAAGAGTCTTGAAGAAGTTAAAATGTTTAATCATCAATGTAGTGAGCAGTACCTCAAACTTAATGCTCGCCTTTGTACATTTAAGAATGGAAAAGATATTGAAGACAGAATATGATGTATTTTTTTAAAGAAAGAATCTAATTGTTTTTGGTGATTTAATATAACTCACTCTGTAAAAGGACAGTTTCTCTTAAAGCTCTCTTGCATGAAGAAACTCATAATGCTTTAGGTAGCATTGGAAATGTTAACATTTGGTTGAATTTCAAATACAAAGAAGTAATTAGAAACATGCTTGGAGCATCTGATATGCAATTTAAAAATATTCTGAAAGATAATAGATTAGGAATACTGTCAAAAGAATAGAAAAGTTGCTTGGAAGTCCGACTTATAAAGAACATTTTCTTCAAAAACATCTGCAACACGGCTACTATTTGAATTCATTCAACATGGATAATCCATTGTTTGTTTAATGCCTACTCTCAAAGAATGTACCCCTTTCAATGAAGAATTACTACAACTGGAGAAAAAACAAATATTGGAATTAATATCAATTGAAAAAATGGAACACCAAGGAATGACAATACTGTTGAGTGAAAAACTACAATTAAAACTAAAATCTCTGGAAAAATCTGTTTCCAAAACTGCAGGATTAGAAAAGTGTTTATGTGTTTGTAAGAATTGTAGGGTAATTTTGAGCATAATTTAAATGTTGAAGAAGGATTGGTTAATGGAGCCATGGGAAAAATAATAGATTTCATTTTGTATCCAAATAGAAATGAGGTTCAATACCTAACAATTAAGTTTGATGATCTTGAAGGTGTAAAACAAAGAGCAAGGTTGGTTGCATGTTTTGTCCTTGTAAAAGACGTGTCTGTTCGCAGAAAGTAGTTTCCAATATCTCTAGCATATGACATACCAATATGCGGTCTAAGTGCAGGTACAGCATTTATTAATATTGGTAGTACTGTATTCAAAGAAGGTATGTCTTATGTAGCTTTGTCAAAGGTTAGAACTTTGTCCGATTTATATCTGACAGAGTTTGATGACACCAGAGTAAATGCTGATTCCAGTTGTGTAATTGAGTATAACCGTTTGAGAAGCCTGTATGCTCTTCATCTAGGGCAGTGCCCAGTTTACAAAAAGCCCACAATCTTACCAAAATGAAATATTTTAAAGGATCATAGTGACACTCCTGAGAAAAAGAAGAAAAAAGACAAGAAAGAAGAATTGCACAAAAACAGCACTGACAATGGTGATAAAATTGTAGGCTACCAGTTCTCAAACATCTCTGGAGGTAACTGCTTTGCCAATGTAGTTCTCAATCCACAATTCTCTTTAGCAACTCTGATTCAAGAAATTAAACAAAAAAAGGATAAAAGATTCTGTTCTGCACTTCTTACCTTGTTAGAACGATTGTGCAGAGATCAAATAAATACATATTCTGCATCATCTATTAGAGATCTTACACATTTCTTCACTGGATCTGTACATTTCACTGAAAACAATCAAAAACATGCACAAGAATTCCTGATAGTTGTACTTGGTATCTTATATGAAGAGATAATACCTATTGATGTCCTATTTGAACTAAGTTATTCATGCAAGCATTATTGTGACAGCTGTTCCTTTTCTTAAAAAACAGAAATACATTCAGAGAGATATATCTACATAACTTTACCAGATTGTAAAGGTGTCAGTTTTGACAAATTGTTTAAAGATGCGTCACAGAACAATATCTGAACGAAATGCAAGCCAGGTCTGCTATCAAATTTGAGCATAAGAAAAACTGGCAAATATGTAATCTTAATGCTACAGTGGTGCAAAGCAGATAGAACTAAATTGGAAACTCAAATTGCAAATTTCATAGCTGGACAAATCTCAGTTTTAGGTAAAACATATACCTGTACAGACATTATTTGCAATGAAGGAGTAAATGTTACATCTGGACATTACACCATCTACATAAAAAATACAACTGGATAGACTGAATTAAATGATTGCAAATTTACATTTAAACTGAGATTACCCTATCAATTACCAAATGTTTACCTTCTGTTTCTTGAACCAAAGGTCTAAGAAGGATTACTACTGCAGAAATGGAATAGTACATCTCTGGGATTTTCAATACAACACAATATGGCACCATATGGCCTAACAAGGGTGATGTCTTTCTAAAGTATTCTAAATCTTCAAATCTTCTTACTTTTGGAAGGAAACCGCAGATATAGTACTAACCTGAAAACAGAGATTAGAAAGTATCAACTAGGACAAACATCTACAGGAGATAAAAAGAAAGACTGCTAAACTTCTGTTTCCAGAAAACCTGAAAATGAATCAAAATAATAACAGCACTGATATACTCTACTCTTCTTAAATGGATTACTGGACTTTATATCACATGGCCTACCAAGGTTGATGTCTCTATACACCTTTTCACTACTACTATGATTCATACACATTAATTATATTATAAAGTTATAGTATAAAAGCAGTTTGGTAAATATTTGTAGTGATTTGAAATAACATGTTATGTAGTTATGGGGTTTTTCTTAAAGGACTTGTGACTGCTCCCCCCCCCCACCACTATTCAAGGATGA
Source organism: Pleurodeles waltl (assembly GCF_031143425.1). Classification (NCBI taxonomy): domain Eukaryota; kingdom Metazoa; phylum Chordata; class Amphibia; order Caudata; family Salamandridae; genus Pleurodeles; species Pleurodeles waltl. Next base: position 260,686,816 of record NC_090451.1, on the reverse strand, counting down.
GTATCTGTACACACTTTATAGTGCAAAATTATATAGACTAAGAACAGTGGACAGATAATGTGATGGTTAAATAACATTTGTAATTGCTATACAGTAATATAGTTTTTTGTCTTTTCTAATTAACATCATTTTTATTACAGATTGTGAGGTTAGCTTAATAACATGCAACTTAAACTACTATTACGTTTTCTCTCTTTTTAGACACATTAAAGGAGCTATTTATTGTGGTAATGTGGTTAGCTATCATCTATAAATATATTGAAGTACACATAGTAAATTATACTGATACACCATTACACTAGCACAAATATAAATACATATACACATATACATACACTAATACACCCAGGAAACACACATGTATAACCTTATATAGCCAGGCAAACATGAATGCATACACTGATATACAATAGCAAACACTGGTATATATACTGACACATCTAGTGACTCACTCATCTATACATACTAACCCTTGACATTGACACACTCATATGGATACTAATCTATACACTAACAAACCTAAAGAAACCATGAAGCATACACTAACATAGCAAGGTACACACCTAAATATACTATACACACTGACAAATCCAGGCACACTCATGCACATACTGACATACCCAGGCAGACACCTAGGCATCCACTAACACACACAGGTGTACACTGGTGTATATGCTCACACACACAGGTACATTCTCATAGATATACTTAGACACGCAGGTACACATTTATGCGTCCATTTACACTCTCTTGTGTACAATCACACACCCAACACACACTAATATCTATACTGACACACCCAGCACATACTTATGCATACACTAAGACACACAGGTACACATTGATGCATATATAGTGACACATCCAAGTACATTCACACCCCCAGACACAAACTATAAAAAGATACACTCATCTACACCCTGAAATGCCTGCTAACATACCCAAAGACACAATGATCCATACAATAATATACCCACACCAAAACTGATGCATATAGTAACAAAGTCAGATACATGCTTATCCATACATTTATGCACCCCAGCACACTCTGACGTACAGACTAACAGACCCAGGCAGACACTAATGCATACACTAACACCCAGGGCCACACTAATATACTGATATATGCAAGCACATACTAATCCAAGCACTAGCACATTCCAATGCATACATTAACACACATACACAAACCCTGATGTATACAGTAACATATCCAGGAACACTCCGATTCATACACTGACACACCCACCCAGGCACACACATATATATTCGGTGATATATTTGCAAACACAAGTATGCAGATACTAACATACCCAAGTACACTTCAATAAAACACACAGATAAACACAGATATGTATACTGACACACCCAGGCAAAGACCTATGCATACACTAACACGCACAGTACACAGTATCGCAAATAATCACACACAACCACACTCTTATGCATATACTGACACAAACCTGTATACACTAAGAAACATACTAACACACCTAGATAGACAATGATACACACACTGACACACCCAGTCACACTCTGATCTATATACTACATACCCATGCAGAGACCTAGGCATCCATTTACACACACAGGCACACTAATGTATATTCTAACACACTCAGGCACGCTCTCCTGCATACACTTAGACACCCAGCAACACTTACGCATACACTGACACACCCAGTTACACTGTCATGCATACACTGACACACCCAGACACACACACACACACATATATATATATATATATATATATATATATATATATATATATACAGATACACTCTGACACACCCAGATACCCACTAATGCATACACTAACACACCCACTAACAGTAAGGTATACACTTACACACTCAGACTCACACTGATATATACCCTGATAAACTTATGGGCACACTAATCTATACACTGATACTGATACATGCAGGCATATATTAATATAAATACTTCCACATCCAGATAGACACTGAAGCCTACACTGACATACCCAAGCAAACACTAATGCATATACTGACATTCCAGGCACACACTTATCTATAAACTAACACACTCGTGTACACCCTGACACCTCTGCTAACATACCCAGACACACACTAATACTTGCACTAACATACCCAGGCACACACTCATGTATACACTGGTACATCCAGGCACACACTAATGTATGCACTAACACACCCAGGCACATACTACTACATACACTAACATACCGCGGCGCATACCTACGTATGGAATGACACACCCAGGGACACACTGATGTATACACTCACACATCCAGGCACACACTGATGTATACCTCGAGACAGCCAGGCAAACACTGATACATACAATGGCACACTCAGGCATATACTCATACAAGCATTAACAGACTGAGGGAGACACTAATGCATACTCTAACACATCCAGGCAAACATGAATTCATACACTAATATAGCCAGGTACACACTCATCCATACACTCATAAACCAAAACACACACTGATGTATAGAGTACCACATCCAGGCAGACACTACTGTATACATTAACACGCCTAGGCATGTACTGACAAATACAATAAGACACCCTGGCACACATTTATGCTACGCACTGACAAACCCAGCCCAACACTGATATACACCCTAACGTACCGAATGACACACTAATCTATACAAAGATACATGCAGACACATACTAATCCAGACACTGATATTCCTCGATAGACATAGATGTATACACTTACACACCGAAACAAACAGTAACATATACACTGACACACCCAGGCACACACCAATATATACCATGATACACTCAGGGACACACTAATCTGCACACTGATACATGCATGCATATACTAATACAGAGACTGACTCATGCAGATAGACACCATGATGCATACACTAACATATCCAAGCACATACTTATCTATGAACTGAAACACTCATGCATACCCTGACATCTCTTCTAACATACCCAGACACACACTGATACATACACTAACATACCCAGGCAGACAGTCATGCATACACTGACAAGAGTAATGCATAGACTAACACACCCAGACACACAATGTATGATACACTGACTCACGCAGGCACACATGCTGACATACCCAGACAGACACTGAGGAACACAGTAGTGTAGCCAGATACACACTCATCCGTACACTCATACTCCCAAGCACACTGATGTATACACTAACACACACAGTCAGACATTAATACATACACTAACACACCCAAGCAAGCAGTGACACGTACAGTAAAACACTCCGGCACACACTTATGCATATAGTGTCACACCCTGGTACACATTGCTACATACACTGACACACCCAGGCACACACTTATACATACATTCACATACCCAGGCACAAAGTGAAACAGACAGTAACACACCCAGGCACACGCAGACACATACACTCACATACCCAGACACACACTGATGCATACAGTGACATACCCAGATACACAGTGATGCATACTCTAAAACAACCAGACACACACTGCTACTTACACTGAGACACCCAAGCATACACTCATTCATGTTCTTACAAACCCAGACTCACACTTATGCATATATTGACATATCTAGGCACACACTGGCACATACATAACACACCAACGCACACACTCATGCATACACGTACATACTGATGCACACTCTTATGCATACACTAACACAACCAGAGACACATTCATTCATACACTAACACACCCAGACAAGCACTCATTCATACAATTACATACCCAGCAACTGACACATGCATACGTTGACACACACAGGCAACAATTGATGCATACATTAACATACCAAATCACACACTTTCACCTATACTCACAAACCCAATCACCCCCTCACATCTATCCTGATATACCCAAACACACTATCATACATGCACTTACAAACGTAGGCAAATATAGATCCATCCACCAGTATAGGCAGATACATACTCAGTCATACAGTTATACACCCCATGGTACACTCACATATACAGTAACACATTCAGATATACACTCTTGCATACACTAACATACCTATGGAAACACTGACACATAATACTACACACCCAGACACCACTATCCATATAGTAACACACCCAGATACACACTGATGCATACAGTGACACATGCAAACACTCATATATACATAACAAACCTACATATACACTGACATATATAGACAGACACTTATCCATATACTGACACACCCATCCACACTCTGACATGTTTGCTGACATACCTAGACAGACAATGATGCATACACTGACATACCCAGGAAAACACTGATGCATACACTAACATAGCCAGGTACATACTCATCCTTACACTCATACACCCAAGCCCACACTAACGTATAGACTAACACACCCAGGCAGACACTAATGCATACACTTACACACCGAAGCAAACACTAACATATACAGGAACACACCCAGGCAAACAAAGAGGCATACATTGACACACTCAAGTACACACAGATACACAGACTAATACACCCACACACTCACTCATACATATAGTAACACACCCAAACACACATCTATACACCATACAAACAATAAACAAATAAAGGAGAAACACTGCTCTTATTTGAATACTTGGTGTGGTTCTGACCAGAACCTTTTTTTTTAAATATTTTTTTATTTTTTATTTTTTGTTCTTAAACAAATACTGTACCCAGAAAATGAGGTCCATAACTGTCATCAAACAATAACAATGAAAGCAAACATATTTTCTGACTGATAACTACAGTCATCAACTTTGTGCAGTGGAGGAACAAAATAATTAGCATTGATGATTGTTAATAGCATCCAAATAATCAGCTTCCGCTGTAAATTTAAAGCCAATTGAAATTTGGCACTGTAAGCAATGTGTAGCCATGTGCACCAAATTAGGACACACAGCTGCCACTGTTACTTCTCCAGCGGTCGAAGGTACTGCCACATTTGCTCATAATGTATAAGGATGGTTTGCACTTTCTATTTGATGAACCAATCATGGTAAGATCTTTCATGAATCATTTTCAGATGTTTCTACACTGATGATGTTCCGTGGCTATACTTTTTGCTGGTATATTGTGACGGGTGTTTTCCACAAATAGTGCACTTAATTTTTGCTTGACCTTCTTCTCCCCTAAAGAAATAACAAAAAACTTCCACATTTCACTTTGTTTTTGCTTTGTGGCATATCTTCCGATTCCTCATTCTTCAGAAGAACAAGATCTTGCTGCTCTTCAGCTGATGCTGCTGCAGCCATCTCAAAGAAACTCTAGTGCTCAGCAGATAGAAATACAAAAAACATCAGGTTCTCTGATGAGTGTGCCTGTTAGTCAGCGTCCAAGAAGAAATGAAATCTTTTGGGTGGGGTTTTATCCCCAAAAGGTGTGGTTCATTTGTACCCAATGAAATGAATACTTTTCATTGTGTCATCACGCTGATCCGTGGATCCTTACATAGATCTGCGGATCAGCACAGAACATAAATACACAAGTATTACTTAAAAAATATATATCCTTAATATATATATACTTCTATAGCTGTACAGTGACTTTGTACATAAAGTTATATCACTACAGATATATGTAATCAATATTTTGGAAATTCGTCAGATCTACGGAGCCTGGATCCGCCCTGACCACATGCATGCAGAAAACCATAGAGTATCGACCGCTCAGGTTCTGGGCACCGGGGGGGATCAGCAGATCTAAAATGTTTAAATTGACTACAATGAAAATAGTTATGTTTATATGTTATAAATACTTTCTTATTGTTTTTTCCATCTCATAATCATTTTTTTCTCCCTGCTTTTTCATCTGTTTTTCACTGTCTTCACATTGTTATTACCTAATTGTCACTATTTTTTTGTGACGTTATTTGGTATGGACTCTTTCTTTTCTCCTCATTTTTACAACTTTTATCTTGTATTTCTTGTTATTTTTAGACAGCCTTCTTATTGTATACACTGCTTTCCACTACTTTCTGTTTGATGTTTTTGTAAATTTTATGAGTACATACATATGTTTAATTTTCACGCCAACGAATTGCAACATGCACACCCACATACATACTGATGCATACACTAAAGCAACTAGGCATACAATCATGCACAAGATCATACACCCAGGTGCACATTCATGCAAATACATACGCATACAGGCACACACTGATCGACACACTAACATACCCAGTCACTCATTCATGAATACACCATGACAAAAGCAAGACATTGATGCATATGCTGACACACTGAGGCACACAACTGATCCATACACTGACACACAGGCACAAACTGATGCATACACTAAAACACCCAGACACACATTGATACATATATTTATATAGCGAAACACACACTCATGCATATACCAACACACCCAGGTTGACACTAATGCATGCACTAACATACACAGCTATACACTGATAGAAACACACACTAATACATGCACTAACAAACAGTCACACATGGATACAAACCTATACAAACCCCCTTCCTTTCCATACAGTGCAATCCACATTTTATTTAAACTGAAAAAACCCTCAGAAATTCACTGAAAAAATCAAACGTTATAGGGAAGTTATAGTTAGGAAATAGATTTTTTTTTTAATCTCGGAAATTTACCAAAAAACCTAAAGATTACAGGGCCGTTAAAGTTAGGCTCACATTTTACAAGTACAAAACCATAGAAATTTAGCAGTTATAGTTATGTAACCTAACTATAACTTGCACCCCCATAATGCTCTACTTATGATCTCACATATTACATCACTCATAACATGGTCAGTGACATCACTGATGACAACTCAAATGATATCACTGATGACATCATCCAGTGAGCGTAAGTGGTTGAATGGATGTGTGAGTGGGTGTGTGTTGCCCCCCTAAAGGAAACCCCTAAAATTACGAGGAGGCACCAACAACATAGGCATAAGACCAGAAGAGGGGGCACAAACAAAAAGAGACAACATGCTGCATGGCAAGGATACTCGGCAGATCAAAAGAAACAAGTAATGGGTGAGAACAGTTTAACAGTTTTAAATTTGCCTACCCATAAGTTGACTTCCGATTAACAATCTTTAGTGGAACTGGATTTATCTTTTTACCCCACTACTTTCTTTGATTATTCTAGGACTCGAGTAGGCATTTCTTTATTTATTAGGAAGCTGAAATAGTTGAAGGTTTTTACACAGCAGAAGGAGAAATGTAAACCAGTGATTAATATGGGGAATGTTATCAATGCTGGGAATAGTGGTACAACTATTTATAATCTATGTATTGGTAACATAGAAGATTTGGTGGCATTGAGAGAATTGGAATATGGGGGCAGGGATTGAGAGACAGAAAGAGATCTGTTGTTAGTCTAGTCTGACAGGTTGATAGAACCAGTAAGAATGACTTTAGGTACAATTCTAAATGTATTCCGGTCACCCCCCATGATAACATAGATATATTTCATGAAGTTGCATCATCTGAGCTAATGAAACTTTGGCAGAACTGTAACAGAGACTCTGCTAAGAATTTAACAGAGGATCAACACCTGGCACTGGGTTCTCTTAGTAAAGCTACCTATTTTGTCATTCAGCCTTCTGACAAAGGTGGGAATGTTGTCTCGTGGGATGTGAGTAAATTTCATCAGGAGGCTAAAAGGCAGCTAATCCTTTTGGGCAGCTATGAGAGGCCCTCACTGGGGGCATTCAAACAATGTTACTTTACTAGCAAGAACAGGGCCTTTTGACTGTGGGAGAGTTTCAGTTCTTACTGGTTAGTAAACCTACTGCACTGTGCTTTTATATGTTGCCCAAGATCCATAAACATAGCACTGATCCCCTTGGGAACCTATTATATCTGCAAATAATAGTTCATTGAAGAATACTTATTTACCTGGATCACTATCCCCCTACATCTTGAGCTTACCAGTGTATCATAGGGACAGCATGGATTTTATTAACAAAATTCAAGGTATCCCATGGTAACCAAGTTATATCTTGGTTACGATTGATTTTGTGTCCTTATATACATGCATAGATCACGGTCTGGGCATACAAGCTTGTAAAGATTTTTTTAGAGACAAACTTCTTTTCCTATATGACCATTCCATGATGCTCCTTGAGATGTTAAAGTTTTGTCTTGAGCACAATTTCTTCTATTTTGAAGACCAGTGTTACAGGCAAAAGACTGGGACAGCGATGGGAAGTTGCTTTGCTCCCAGTTATTCTGGTATCTTCATAGGAAGGTAGGAGTCACAGTATATCTGAACGGATGAGAATGACAGGTGGACGCAACATTTGTGCTTATGGATGAGGTACGTTTGCAACCTCTTCATAATCTGGGATGGTCTACAAGATATTGTGGATGCTTTCCTGGTTTGGATTGCTGATAGTGACTTAAATCTTAGATTTACACATGAGACGCACAAGTCAACATTGGAGTTCTTGTATGTTCTTGTTACTGTAGAGGGGTATGTCTTACATACCAACCTCTATAGGAAAAGCACAGCTGGCAATAGTATTTTATGTGCCAGCAGTCACCACCCGCCTAACCTTAAGTGGAGTATTCCCTATGGGGAACTGCCCAGGGCTAAAAGGAACAGCAGCACCCACCATGCACTCATGACACAACAGGGCAAAATGTTTGGGAGATTCCATTCCAGGGAGTATCCTGAGAGGGTAATCAAGACAGCTTGTGAAAAAGTCTCAAGTGTCAGTGGGAACAGTCTTCTCTGTTCCTACTGACACTTGAGACTTTTTTTTTTACAAGCTGCGTAAAGTGAAGATCCAAAAGGACAAGGAGGGAGACTTATTACCACATTTAATAGTGAGTCTGTTTCGGTTAGCAAGATAATGAGGAAACATTGGCACCTGATCAAGTCCGATAGAGTGAATGGCAATTTGGTTAGTCTCCATTCACTAAGTATATACAGGAGGAGCAGATCTTTGAAGGACATGTTGGTGCACAGTTATTCTGCCAAATATACAGGGCCCAGGCTTAAAGAGGCACAAGAGTTTTTACATGTGGAAAATGTAAAGCATGTGCCCACACTAAGAGTAAGAAAATCTATACTCTGCCCACAGGTAGAAGGCTACAAGTAAGAAGTTTATTAATTGCAAAACAGACTTTGTGATTTATGTTCTGGTTTACCTATGTGGTTTGCAATATGTGGGGAGTACCATCTTTTCAGTTAAGAAAAGGTTCCTTGAACATTTTACGTGCCATTAAGAATAATGATTGGAACTATCCGGTGGCGAGGCATTGTAATCAAATGCATAATGTGGACTCTCATGAGATGCCTTTTTTTTGGGATTGACAGGGTGGTGCGGAATGTGAGAGGAGAAGACTGGGAGCTCATCTTGAGAAGAATGGAATCTGGGTACATTATCAAGTTGGCCAGTAGATACCCAGGAGGACTTAATCAGGATGAGGAACACCATGTGTACATGGGCTGAATTGCATGTATATTTTAGTTATTCATCCAATGTATATTCATGTGGCCATTTTATTTATTTATTTGGTTCCTTGAAGAGTCGTTACAACAGGTGTCACATAGGTTCTTTTTTCAAGCACTCCATTCTGTGTAAATGTGTGGCCGTCATTGCCTAGCAAGTGTCATGAGAATTTTGTGATCCCAGCTAATCTCTCTTTCTTTTGTCTGTGTTGTCCTCTGGCCTCCTTTCTTCTTTGAACACTCAGAATGTGGTTTTGGCAATTTTGACGACATAGATGAGGTATTCTCCTTTCTCCTCTAAATTCTCCACATGTTATGTTTTTGGCTTTCTTTCCTTTTTCTTGTATTTCTGTATCAGTTGAAGTGAGGGCTGTTTTTATTCACAGCTATCCACTTGGTCCTGTTCATAGAATCTTGTATAATAATGATCAAATCTTGAACATGCAATCAATACAGCAACATCTTTAACTGGGAGCTCAGAGTTTTTTTGGGCCACTTGACCAAAAATCGGTTTAATTCTCAGGACCCAACTTTAAATGTATGTCCATTATGAGGGTTTACTGTATCATTGCATGTTATATACATGTTTTTCAGTACAGATATAATTTATGGAAGTCATGTCGGAATGTGACTATGCATTATTACATGTTTAATTGTCTGACATGCCTTGCACTAACTGGCTGGTATTCTGTGATGTAAAATGATGTGATCAGGCAAATCTTTCTATTATTTCTATGAATTCGCTATGTGTATTTCTAAGGGAAGTTGGGCACTTTGTATTATGGCATGGCTTTGACAACAACCTGTTGGTCGAAACGCGTCAGCTTTTGTAATAAACTTCATGGATGCCATGTCACGGAGTGCGGGCTTTAGTGATGGTCACCAGTAGGTAGTTATCGTTAGAATCTACCCTCCATAGAAAAAATGTTTCGGACTTGCCTATATCTTTGGGACTGTATGATGAATCGTCACAAAATTTTCCCAAAAAAGTGTCTTCTAGGGTCTTGCTGTGCATGTAAAGTTTCGAGATGATCCATCAAGGAGAACCAAGAAAAGGAGGAGGTTAAACAAAAGTGTATTTCCCATGTAAACTCACCCAGACTCTTTAGACACGTCTGCTTCCCAAAACCACTGGAAGGAATTTCACCAAATTTTGCAAAAAGATAGTTTTTGGTCTGCAGATCGCATTTTTGTTATTTTGTTTAAATCCGTTCAGCACTTTTCAAGATAGTAAAGGAAATCTACGTTTGCATATGTGGGCGGAGCCTAATCACAGCTCTCTCGGTGAGATCTGAGTGACTGTTAGCACTCCAACCAAAAAGTGAGCGCAGCTATCTTGGGACCAATATACATTACCGTACCCATAGAAATGCATTTTAGTGAATAGCATGTTTTGAGGGTTACAAAAAAGAAGAACGTACAAAAGGTGATGACAGATTTTAGTTACAATATAAGTAATTTGTTAATGGTACCATACTGATTTTAGGAACTGCGGTGTGTTCTAAGGTGATTTTACCCAGTGGACAAGTCTTGTGCTGGGATTTCATGAATCATGTGTGAAAGTAAACTGTTTTCTCATGATTTTATCATAGAGGTTCTGGAAGGTGCTCCAGAAGCTAAAATGAGAGCTTATTTTCCATAGATTCACACTATTTTCTTCAGCCATATGAGAATGAAGCCTGCCATTCCCAGTAAAATATGTACTTCCAACAGCCTGTCCGTTGATTCCCTTGTGTTCTACTGCAGCCTCCCAGAGTGTTTTAACAGTCTTACTTATGGCAAAAGTGTGGCACACCTGAAGCCATCTTGATTAAATCAAACTGGTAAAACTTAAAACATTTAAATTAGAAAGGAACACAATGAGGAGGTTCATTTTGTCATAGAAATGATGGTTAGTGCTGTAGAAAGAAAAATTAGGACATGTTTTAAGTGAGTTATCAAAAATCTTCCTCTTCTATTTCATCAAAATATTCTGACATCAGCCTGAAACATGCAATTTCAACACCAACAGCAGACTACCAGTTTACTTCCTGGTGCACAGCAGCTTTACTAGAGTGTTTTAAAGCCACTAAAGTGTTAACATTCTGAATTTATGCCAAAAGTGTGGCACATCTGAACACCATCTTCATGGAATCAAAGTAAATGAGGAAATTAGGGAGCTTCGTTACAAATAAATCTCCCCATATGGCCACCACAGAAAGTAAAAGAGTCCAAAATGTAGCACAGATATCACCCAAATGTAGCCCAAGTATAGCCCAATGACAAAAGTGTTCAAAACATTTAATTTTTTTTTTGTTGCAGTTTTATGGGGTGCAGTCATGTGTGCCACACTTTTGAAACAAATAAATAATGTTAGCAATCCTATTGTTCTTTAGAGTACTGTAGGGAGGCAGAGGTCAAGGGCACACGCTTGAATAATTGAGGGCAGGGAGCAGGATACAGAAGCAACAAGTTGACCACGCTGGGCAGGCAGGAAGGGCAGTGGCAGCACAATGGACCATGGGAGGCAGGGGAAAGGGGGCAGGGACAATGAACTAACCATGCAGGACAAGGCATGAGTGGCTGTGGTAATATAACAGACCACTGAGGGCTAAAGGAAGAGTCAATGGTAGTACTACCATACATGCCAACAGACCCAATTCCGGGAGGAGACTCCCAATCTTTTTAAGCTCAAAAGGGCTTTATTTGATCTATCTCCTGCCTAGAATCTCCCCTTTTTCATGTAAGTCAATGGGGAAAATCAATTCCCCAGGTGTGTTTATTTCAAAATCTCCCTCTTACCAAGTTCAAAATGTTGACAAGTGTGGTACATTGGATCACTGAGGCCAGGAGGAATGGGGTAGGGACATGGACTCAGATAACAGAGGGCAGGAGGGAGAGGGGCAGGGGCACCAAAAGGACCTTATAGGGCAGGCATCAAGGGTTGCAGCAGCACAGTATACCACACAGGGCAAGCTGTATGGTAGTGCAGCACAACAGACCATTGAAAGTGATTGACGTTATATATAAAGTGCCAGGTGTTATGTACAATGTATACAGCAATGTGGTTAAAACAATAAATGTTCTTAAGAAGGACCCCTATAGTTCAGGTGTCTAGAAGTCACCATTAATCACAACATTAATCCACATCAACAATGTTGATGTTTCGACCCAACGTGTAGGAACTAATCAATAATGGGTCATCATCAGGACTCTTTTTTAGGAAGCACCTACAAATAAATAAAACATTATTAGACATCCTTTTAGAATGATCAGTTGATAATTAAAGATACTATTGCGCTGCCACGAATGGCAAAATCCAAAGAAATCTAGACAGAATCCTCATAAATAAGGCAACTATCCTCAACTGTCAACTACTTACCCCCTAGTCAAAATTGCTTTTCATTGTAAGTTTTCATAGTTGACTTCATACTTCCTAATTAAAAAATAAAACAAACAACCATTTATGTAGCTCCTATCACTTGGGAGTCAGGTTCCCTCTTTCCTTTATGAGTGTAATTGTCCACAGCATAAACCCTTAGTGGTAATTTTGTTAAGCTTTAAGAATTGTATTTTATATTCTAAAACTCTGCATTTGAGGAGAGTCATTGATCTACTCTTGAATCACTCGCCATGTCAGTATTTCCTTTCTCTAACACTCCACTTTCACAACTTAGGATATGTAATTATTTCTCCGACCCCGAAAATCTTCTTTTTCTTTTTTGAAGATCTGAAAAATGTGTATCAAAAAACCTATTATGAGCCCCCTAAGGTGATGCCCAATGTAATCTAACTTTATCACTAAAAAATGTAAAAACTCCCAATAACTTACTTATTTCAGCAAGACGGAGGACGTCAATGTCATCTCTCCCATCGTGCTGGCACCTCCTGTCTAAATAGACTCTGCCCAATGTAACGTGCACGCTGTGAGCGTGGAGCACCCTCCAGTGTTGACAAAATAAATCCCTGGAGACTGTTGGTCCAAAGGACAAACAACAATGATCGCCCATGAATCCTTTATCAAAATTATGCATAATTTATAATTGTATTATAGACGCATGATTCAAAGAAAACGTAGGATTAAAGTAACAATTAGTGCATCATGTTTACATCAAAGCTATTATGAGGAATAGCAAAGGTCCTTATATTATGGATGGGTGATTTAAAGAAACAATTCAGCAGGTAGGATTTTGGTAACAAATAGTACATCATTTTTACATCGAAGCTATTCCAAGGAATAGCAAAAGGCCTTTATATTCCAATTGGTCAGACTGCTGAGTAACCAATTAGTACATCACTTTTACATCAAAGCTATTCCAAGGAATTGCAAAAGATCATTTATCGTTTTAACCACATTGTTACATACATTGTACATACCCCCTTGCACTTAATTTATCATGTCAATCACTTTCACTGTGTTGTCACTTTAGGAGCATCTATATCTGTTTTTCATTTAAAATTTTGGATTTTTCGGTTTTTCGATGTCAATCATGAGAAACTGTTTATTGAATAAAAGACATTAAATTATTGAAAACCTTGTTAAATACATAAAGGTTTCTTTATACTTACTTACGTTATTGCTGTGGAAGTCAAGGAATACACTTCCCCCCCTTGGGGCCATTTTTTTCTGTTTCATATTTACTAACCCAGGTCCATGGGTTACCGGGTTTACCTAATTTGCTAATTATGACCATGGAGTACAGGCAGGATGGGCTCTGGAAGCACAACACACTAGGGAGGGTAACAGTGAGACTATAATGGCATACATACAGACAACAGAGAGACAGTAGAAAGGGGTTGGAGACAGCATGATGACCACACAGGGCAGGTGGGAGGGGCGGTGACAGCACAGAAGCTCATGCATGGCAAGAAGAGGGAATAGTGGCAAAACAGCAATGCTCATGCATGGCAAGAATAGGGAATAGTGGCAAAACAGCAATGGTGGGGAAGAGGGAAGGGGCAGGGGCAAGTACAATGGAACCTGGTGGACAGAATGGAGTGTTAGGGGCTGGACACAGACAAGCGAGGACAGGGGAAGGGGCTTTACAACAGACCATGCATGCAGGCAGGAGAAGTAGTTGCAGCACAACAGAGCATAGAGGGCAGAAGGGAGTGGCAGCTGTATGGACCATGGACGGCAGGAAGGAAGTGATAGGGGCATGGAACTCGGACAGGCAGGGTAGAGGTGGCAGGGACAGGTGGCAACCATCTGACCATGCTAGGCAGGTGGGATGGGCAGTGGCAGCTCAACAGAACACTCAGAGTAGATAGGAGGTGCAGTGGCAGGTCTATGGAACATGGTGGGCAAAAAGGAGGGAGCAGGAGCATGCACACGGATATCAGAGGGCAAGGGAAGGAGGGTAAGGGCAGCAAGCTAAGCACAGTTCAAGCAGGAGGGCAATGCTAGGGCACAAAATTGAGCAACGAAGGGCAGAAGAAGTGGGCAGGGACATCAAGCTAAATGAAGGGCAGTACCAGGCAGGTCAGGAGAGAGAGGGCTGGTGCATGGACTTGGACAACAGAGGGTAGGGAGGAGGTGGATGGGGCAGCAAGCTTACTGTTCAGGGCAGAGGGGAAGGGCAGTGGCAGCGCAATGGTTACACAGGGTTCTATTGAGGAAGCGGGGGCATGAACTTGGACAATGGAGGAGCGGGGGAAGCATGCCTGGGTGGGGACAGCACAATGCCAGGCCATGCCCTGCCTCCAACCCCCCTACCACTGTGCATTATGATGGGCATCTTACTTAAAGTTAAAAAACCTTAGCCATTCACTGAAAAAAAACAAGGGCCATTATAGTTAGGAAACAGAATTAAAAAAACCTTAGCAATGCATTAAAAAAACAAAGGTTACACGGACTTTAGAGTTAGGTTCAGATTTGATATGCAGAAAACTATAGAAATTCAGCTGTTATAAATAGAGTTATTTTATATCAATAACTCATGCCATGACGTAACTATACCTTATTCCTTCACGATGCACTCCTAATTTCACCAGATACTACATCACTCATGACATCTTCTATGACATCATTGATAATATCACTGTAACATCTGTTGTAAATTTATTGATTAGAAAACTGTGCGTGGTGGGGCACGAATTATAGTTACCTTAGGGTATGAGTTATAGTTACCTGAAATAACAGCTGAAGTTCTATTGTTTTGTACTTGTAAAATCTAAACCTAACTATGTAGTATATATGTATATCTCTCTCTAACTCTGTCTCTATCTATATCTATATCTATATCTATATCTATATCTATATATATATATGTATATTTAAGTATCAGATATACATCACAATTTGAATGTACAAGAGAAACAAACATTTCTGGGACATATTTCTGAGAAAAAAAGTACATGAAGGTAGGTGTGTTATGAGTTTCTCCATTATAGTTGGAAATTCAAAAGTATTTTGAAGCAGAAGTGGTAGGGTGAGGTATATTGTTAAACTGAGAAGGTAAACTGTGGGATTAATTTCACTTAAGTGAGGTTTGTTTTTAATAATTTGTATTTCCTATTATGTCAGTCAATTCACTTCATTGTTAACAAGATCTTTTTGGCAATTTCGATGTACTTCCATTTTTATGTGTTGAATGTTTTATTTGTTTAATATAAACAATGTTTTTCAAATTAATAGTTCAAAGTGAATTAATAAATCTTGCTAATTTTAGAATTTGTTCAGCTGCATTCTAGTGTGTTTTTTAACCAAGATCCATTTGCAGTAGTTTGAAATACTGTAAGAAAACTGGTACTGTTCTGTATATAGTGCAGTGACCATATAGGCATTGATAAAATGTGCGTTAAAGTTCATTTTTGTATATGGTTTGTTTTTTTATGCAATGCACAACCTTATGCATGTTAGCAAATATAACACTGCATATGGATTGCACTGAAAAAGTCAAAAACAGGCTCAAATGCAATCCAGTTCAGCTTGTAAACAAATCAAGCACCTTATGTGGCCAACCACTGCTACTGCAATGAACTCCCATTGAAAAAAATGAAGGACAGGTAATTAAAGTGATAGTCCATAGAAATTAGTATTTTATATTTAATGCTGAGTGTTTAATTATTAAAATGATTTCTATACATGTTTGTTTAAAAAAGTAAGTATAATTATTGATTATTTGTATTTTTTAACAAATGCAATAATATGCTTAGTTTAAAAAATAACTTAAAATGGTAACTCATTTTTAAAAATTGAAACATGTTTAAAATTAATTAAAAACATACATTTTAGCAAATTTTATCAGAAATTAAAAATCATTACTTTTAGTTAGGGTCAGAACTGTTTTGTAAAAATTGGTTGAAAATTAATACTGATGAATCAAAATAGTATACTTGATTTTTTAAAATTTGAATACACACATAATTTAAACAGATAATGGGCCTGATTTAGAAGGCAGGTGACCAAACTCCAAATTTAGAGACATCCTCTGTCTCTGTGGATTTCTCTTACATTAGCAGGCAGGAAACACCATCCCAGTGGTTCTTGTCAAGGCATTAAAAATGTGCACCATGGCTCTGTCAACTTGATGGAGCTATACAGCACAAGTTCAATCTCTCCTTTTATTTTCAAAAAGAAAATCTCCAACCACTCAGTTATCCAAATACTTTATATTGCCACTAAATTAATCATTCACACGCAATTGCATTTTCCATTCACATCATTGCATCTCTCATGATGAGTGTGAACATTAACACATCAAGATATCTTCACATTCACATACATTTACGTCTACATCTTTAAAAAATCCTGACCTTAAATATTGTTTTTAGATACCAATATGGAAACTTTTACAATCACAAACACATTTTCCTCTTCATCTCCTGTGTATACCAATGTATGCTGCTTGTGCATAGACTTTTTCTGCCTCCGTTATGGAGGCAGCAAACTCAATAGTGAAGGAAGAGAACATGATAGTTATGGCGGATTTTTCTACCAACAGAAAACTATGGGTATAATATAAGGCACTCCACATAGGATAGACCATATTTATTTGTGGACACTGGACTTTTATTTTGGATTTAAACATTACTTTTGGACTTCTGAAATTAGATTTGGGGTATACTTTTGGACAATATGATTATTTTTGCATTTTCTTCATTTGACAGTGTATATAGACTAGTTCTCTAATGTTCCAGATGCAATTCTATTTCTTTTCCCACCCCTGCTGAGTTAACTATTCCCCCATGGTCTTAGGAACTTATTTTGTTCTTTCTACTTTTCCCAAGGACTGTTGATTTGGCCCAAAACCATGCCCCATGTTCCCTAATGTTATAAAGATATGTATGTGAATGTTTCAAAGGTAACATGACTGTCTTGTTGCTCTTTCCTGTTTGTGAGAGATACTTATGGAAGTATGTGAGTGTGTTGCTGTAAGCTTGCTATTAAGTGACCCAATGTATTTAATACAATACGTTATCCTCCTACAACTCTCTATGTCCAGGCATACATGAGACGGCACACAGATGAAAGGTAAGTGCAAGCGCTTTTAATTAAAACAATTTAAGAATGCAGTTGTTTCTGTATAAATCAATTGTAAAGGGATAAATGATTAGAAAAGTTACAGTGGGTTGTGTGAGGATGCGTCAATGAGTAGGGGCCAAATTGTTCATGATGTGTGGTTGCTATTCTTGCCCATTGTGGGGTGGGGTCGCAGGTGGGTTTTTGGTAGGGCTGTTCGGAGGGTTGGGTGTTATAGGGTGTTGTTTTTTTCTTTAGTAACTGGAGGCAATAGTCATACCTTCTGCACTCATCAAAGGTTTTAGAAATCAGGGCCTTTTCTATGAGGCCCTAAAGGCACACTGGACTACCGAAGCTTCATTTTTTTTTTTTATGCTCAGGTGGCGCAGTGTGCCAGCCCATATTTACAAGGTCACGCAAAGCCACCTTATTTGGCTTTTCATGGCCTTGTAAATGTGGACCCCTTTCACACACAACATTGCGTGAAAGGGGCATTCCATGGGTGTTCCCACACAACAACCATGGAACCCGAAGGAATCTGACATATTCTCAGATTTACAAGTCTTGGAATGCGTCATATTCCTATGCCACCCGGGGCTACAACACCCTGTCTTTCACAGTCATGGTTGGTGCATTACACCAAGTTCCCCTGTGTTACCCATGGGTGGGAATGCAAAAACAACAAGGTGATGGATGGAATGCTTGAATTAATCTCAGCACTGGCAATTGCTCGGGGCTACATCCCAGTCCACTGTTTTTTTGCCCACCATGCCACCCCAGTTTGGACACAGTCAAATGCAAATCAGGATTGACCCTGCTTCCCACAGGATCAGTCTAGCCCAAACTGCCAGGGCAGGTCTTCCCTGGACCGGAAACAAGTATCTTTGGACCAGTTTTGGGGTATCACCCCATATCAGGCAGGCTAGCTTGAATCCAGTGGCACAGTAAACCCAGAACCCACGTCTGGGCATACCCAGTGCCAGTAGGGTGTCAGATGCTAAATCAACAAGATGATGGCTGGAATGCTTGAATTAATCTTAGCCACGGGGAGCCACTTCCCAATCTATTGTGGGTGGGACAGCACAGCTTGTACAGGAATGCCAAAGTCATAGTCTATGCAACAGGCACGTCTGCAGAGCCATAGCCTGTTCACGGACCTACAGATCACACAGAAAATAGTCCAGCAGTTGAACACAGGTAACATGGCATCTGCCTCCTACTCCCTTGTCTTCCAGAGATGCTTTCTGTCAAATTTCACCATGTCTTGGAGACCTTTTTCAATGATTCCAAAACATGGGTCTGTCTCTGAATCAACCTTGGGTACTGTACCTGATAGTTTTCAGTGTTGAACAGGTTCTCCCTCCTTTGACAAATAACTCCCCACACAGAGAATTTTTGTTGGAAAAACTAATTTACCTCTGTAAGCAACCCACCTCCACAGGTGAGGATGCCTGGCATAGGCAGAAGGTTGCCTTCCACTTGGGAATGATATGGCCTCATCACTAGGCTTGTGTTCCCCAGAAGCTAGAATTTTGCATTCATATAACTAGTAAGTGATGTTACAGATTCTGTAAAATGGAGAAGTTATAGCTGCTAACAAGAGATGAAGCTTTACCCTAGTTAAATCAAACATTAGAATATTATACATTGTTTATTATTGGATGGTATATTTCCTTACAAAAGTGCCAAACATGCTTCCTTTGTGGAGGGACCCCGAGTTGTTAGCTGCTAAATTAGTGTCCTTATAGAAGGAGGTGGATGTGTTCAAACTTTAAACGTTTGATGGAGATGTTGAGGAGAACTGTGATATGCGACACAAATTATATTAAGGTTAAAAAAAATGAAAAACTGTATGACATATAGGCCCTCATTACAACCCTGGTGTTGAAGGCCACTGACCGCCATGCTGACGGCCGCCAACATACGGCGGAAATCTGCTACAGGTATTATGACCCACTTCCGGAAATCCGCCACAATACAGACACCCACACAAGTCCTCCACACCAAAGGTCGGTGATAAACTGGCGATAGCAAAACCTACACCATTACGCCAACAGGAATACGTCCACACTATCACGACTCACGAATCAACACGGTAGTCTTTCAACCATGGTAGACCATTGGTGGTACACACCGCCGCGCTCAAAATACACACACACTTACCAAACACAACTACATTGGACAATTCAAAATACACACACCTGACACACATACACACACCACACCCACATCAATATAAAACACACACCCACATTACCCACAACCCTTTACAACAACATTTTTGGAAGAAGCAGAGAGAGACAATAGCAAAGACAACACCAGCATCCAGAGGCACACAACACCATCATTCACACACCACCCACGCACCTCAAAGAACACACCCCAACACATCACACCACACATCACATCAACCATCACCTCACACATCACCCAAACCACATCATGGCACCTCAAAGACACCCCAGGTTTTCTGAGGAAGAGCTCAGGGTCATGGTGGAGGAAATCATCTGGGTGGAGCCACAGCTATTCGGATCACATGTGCAGCAGACATCCATTACAGGAAAGATGGAGCTAAGAATTGTCAACAGGGTCAACGCAGTGGGACAGCATCCAAGAACACAGGATGACATCAGGAAGAGGTGGAACGACCTACGGGGGAAGGTGCGTTCTGTGTTATCCAGACACCAGGTAGCAGTACAGAGGACTGGCAGTGGACCCCCACTTTCTCCCCCACAACTAAAAACATGGGAGGAGCAAGTCTTGGCAATCATGCATCCTGAGGGCCCCGCAGGAGTAGCAGGAGGACTGGACTCAGGTAAGTAAAATCTTTACTACTATATCCCCCCCACCCTACCTGCATGCCATCACAAACACCTACTCCTACCCTCACACCCATCACCCCAACACCTCACAGGTACCCCACTATCACAACCCACACATCCCAATACAAAGCCCTGTATGCAACAACAATGTATGGACACCCATCACAGACCTGCATGGACACCCATCACCAAAGCATGTCCAGTAGAGAGACTCAGCCAGGGCACACAATCATCACTCCCACAAGGTCCAAGGCCATAATGCAAGCACAGGAGTAGAGGGAAACTCATCCATTGCACACAATGGCACACACAGATACAATAACTATGCATTTACACCCAACAGGATCCCTACCCAACGTCACTGGACAGGAGGTGCCAGCCATATCCGGTCCCCCCACAGAAGAGGTCCACAGTGATGACAGCAGCTCTGCACGCCTGATCAAGATGACCAGCTCGGCCCATCAGGGACCTCTGGACAGTCGGTTCTCCTGCCACAGTCCCAATTCACCACTGAACCTCCCCCCTCAGGAAACACCACCACAGCACCCACCCAGCGGGCCCATGCCACTGTCCCCAGGAGACGCCAGTTAGCAGTGTGTCCACCACTACAGGGACCCCAGGCAAACCCACTAACCCAGGACGATCAGGGACCTAGGGTCAGTGGCAGTGGGAACACAGTTCAGGGGACAGAGGCACAGGACAACAGGGAAGCTGGGAGGACTGCTGTGTGATAGGGGGAGGACAGGCCCAGGGAACCCACTCTCCACAAGGCGCACTCAAATATAATGGGAGCATACCACCATTCCCAGGAGACCATGGGCATGGTACTGGCCAAGTTTCAGGAGACCCAGCGGCTGCAGGAGGAACAGTACATGGGGATCAGGGAGGACTTGAAGTCCATTAACACCACCCCGGTCACAATAGCAGGGGTGCTGGCAGACATGGCCAACACCATGAGGGAGACAGTGGCATACCACCGGGCCATTGACACCAGCCTGAACTATGAACAGCCCTCCATGTCCGCTGGTGCTAGTGGACAAGAGGTCCTGCCACAGGACCAACAGGCCACCAGCACCCCTCCCCCTGCAGAAGGAAAACCACCCCACAAACGGTCCCTGCGATCCAGGCACAAGACAGAGAACATTGCCAAGACCCCCGCCAGGAAATAAGACTCTCCTGATTGTCACCCTTCGGTCCCACTATGTCACCCTGACCACCTTGAACTGCCATTGTTCCACTTCCTATGCCCCCTTGGACAATGCACCTGTGAGACAAAGAGACTGGGCTCTACCATGGATATTTCTCCTCCATCACCCCAGCCCATTGCACATCCCCCTCCACTTATTAGCACTGAAATAAACACCCTTGAATCACAAAACAATCTGGAGTCAGTCTGTACTTTCACAAATGTGTTATTACAACCTCTTTGACAAATATCAATGTTAATGTTCATTTGCACATACCAAAGTATGACAGTTGTTGAACAGCAGTGAACATAGCAGAAGGCAGAATGTGGTACCCAGATCTGTGAAATGGAAAGCCAAAGTGAACTGTCAGGGTCCATACGCAGAGGTAAAAAGGCAGACCTATACAATGTCCTACAGTAGTCTGATATGAGAGGAGTAGTGCCAGTCTCTTACCTGTGTCTCACTGGAAGTACTGCATGATGCTGTTGTTTCGGTTGTCAATATCTTCTTCTTTTGCCTCCTCTTCTTCACTGTCCACAGGCTCCACAGCTGCCACAAGACCAACATCAGGCCCATCCTCCTGCAGAAAAGGCACCTGGCATCCCAAAGCCAGGTTGTGCAACATACAGCATGCCAAGATTATCTGGCACACCTTCTTCGGTGAGTAGTATAGGGAGCCACCAATTAAATGGAGGCACTGGAATCTGGCCTTCAGGAGGCTGAAAGTCCGCTCTATAATCCTCCTAGTTCGCCCATGTGCCTCATTGTAGCGTTCCTCTGCCCTTGTCCTGGGATTCCTCACTGGGTTCAGTAGCCATGACAGGTTGGGGTAACCAGAGTCACTTGCAAATGTAGAGGGATATCTGTTAGACATACACCAACCCTTAGGGACTATCCCATACCCAGACACCTATTCATACTGTGTGGGGACCTTGGGCTCACCTATTAGCCACACAGTGCCTCTGGAGTTGCCCCATCACATAAGGGATGCTGCTATGCCTCAAAATGTAAGCGTCATGCACAGAGCCAGGATACTTGGCATTCACATGAGAGATGTAGTGGTCTGCCAAACACACCATCTGCACATTCATGGAATGGTAGCTTTTACGATTTCTGTACACCTGTTCATTTCTGCGGGGGGTGGGACAAATGCCACATGCGTACCATCAATGGCACCAATGATGTTGGGGATACGTCCCAGGGCATAGAAATCCCCTTTCACTGTGGGCAAATCCTCTACCTGGGGGAACACGATGTAGCTGCGCATGTGTTTCAGCAGGGCAGACAACACTCTGGTCAACACGTTAGAAAACATTGGCTGAGACATCCCAGATGCCATGGCCACTGTAGTTTGGAAGGAACCACTTGCCAGGAAATGGAGCACTGACAGGACCTGCACTAGCTGGCGGACCGATGACATCAGGTCAGGCTCCAATTGGGCACACAGTTCTTGGATTGTGGCACAATCACGTCTGTAGGTGATAATGATGTGTCTGTCTTCCATTGTCGACAGGTCCACCAGGGGTCTGTACACCGGAGGATGCCGCCATCTCATCATCTGCCCCAGCAGTTGTAGCCTATGGAGGAGAATGGTGAGCAGAGGGTCATTTACCATGTTGGTAGCACAACTGTGTCTGAAGTAATGTAAGAGAATCCGTGTGTGAAATCGTGAGTCCGTATATGTGCCAAATGTGCTGTGACGCAGTTAGGTGCCATGTCATGTGCACCCCTGAAATGCCGGGTGCCTGACTTGTGAGGAGGGGCAAAGGGAAATGAGCTAACTGTGCTGGCGTTGTGCAGCATCACAATAGGCGGTTGAAGACCGCCGCACAACTCTGCATTGGTTATCATTGGGCCTATGGGTTCCAGGAGCCAATGGCTATGCACGCCGGCGGTGACAGTACGCACTGCCGCTGACGTGACCGCCATTTTCTATCTGTTCACTCACTTGATACCTGACCATCAACAGGAGAGGACCTACACTGCAAGTGCTGCTGTGACCTGAGTCTGGAAGCGACACTGGCTACAGTGTCTGGGGAAAGGCCCCTGCCTTCACTGCGGAGGAGTTGGACAAACTGGTGGATGGGGTCCTCCCCAGTACACGCTACTCTACGGTCCTCCAGACAAACAGGTAAGTACACTGGGAGCATGATGCGTGGGCAATGCCTGTTTGGAGTGGTGTGGATGTAAGGCACATGTTGGGGGGTGGGCTGAGTGCTGCATGTGAGGATGGTCAGTGTATGTGCGTCAGGGCATGGGTGGTAACTGGTGGGCAATGAGTATGACGGTCCGGACGGGTGAGTAATTTCCTTTCCTCCTGTACTTTCCCTCTAGGTCAGCGCCCACAAGAAGAAGGGTATTTGGCAAGCCATCGCTAAGGAACTGCGGACCATGGGGGTCTATCACAGATGGAGCACCCACTGCCGCAAGAGATGGGAGGACCTGCGCCGCTGGAGCAAGAAGACGGAGGAGGTCCAGCTGGTGATGGCCTCCCAACGTAGAAGGGGTGCCCGTCGCACCATGACACCCCTGATGTTCCTCATCCTTTTGGTGGCATATCCGGAGTTGGATGGGCACTTGAGGGCATCACAGCAGCCACAAGGGGGTGAGTACAGTGTCATAATGCTGACTCTGTGCGGTTTATGAGGTATCTGGGTGGATGGTGATCTGTGGGTGCCCCTAGGCCAGGGCTGTCATGCCAGGGTAGGTCCCTTGTTTGCAGGCACAGAAGCACCCCTACCCCAATGGTACAATTGGGCAGCTACTAGTGTCCAGGTCCTGTGGGTGTCAGGTGTGCATGTGTTGGAATTAGGCATTGTACCCCATGGGGTGGTGACTACCATAGTGACTGGTTGGGCAAGGCCTAGTGCACAGGGCAGTTCAGTGTGTGTTGTGTCTGCCAACAGTAGTGGTGTTGCTGGCATTGACCATGTGCGTCCTCTGTCTTCCCCCCCCTTCTTGTTTTGTCACCCTGTCCTGTGTGCATTAGCATCATCTAGCGGAGGAGCAGAGGCACCGGTGACGGTGGGAGCTGCATCCCACATGGCCCAGGAGGGTGAATCCACAGAGGGTGAAGGCACCAGTGGGACTGAGGGCGAGGGGAGCTCCACAACGGTGACAGGAGGGGATACCAGCGACAGCGAATCCTCCTCTGATGGAAGCTCCCTGGCGGTGGCGGACACCTTAGTGCCCACCCCAACTGCAGGTACAGCCGCCACCCCCCCTACCAGCACTGCCCTCCCAGCAGCCCCTCAGTGTGTTTCCTATGTCCACTCACCCAGGAGGGTGGGCATCTCCTTTGCCCCAGGCACCTCAGGCCCTGCCCCAGTCAGCACTGCTGCCCTCAGTGAGGAGGCTATTGACCTCCTGAGATCCCTCACTGTTGGGCAGTCAACCATTCTGAATGCCATCCACAGTGTTGAGAGGCATTTGCAGCAAACAAATGCATTCATTCTGGCGTGGGGGCCACCCAGAGAGCATTTCAGGCTCCGGCCTCAGCACTGATGGCAGCCATTGTCCCTTTGTCCAGCTTCCCCCCTCCAACTTCCACTACCCCTCTACCTCAGCCTATCCCAAGCACACCTTCAGACCAGCATGCACACACATCAACACACATAAGTGGCTCAGGAAAACATAAGCACCACACATACCACAGGCACTCACACAAGCACCATACCCATGCACACATACCAACATCCACTTCCTCCACTGTGTTCCCCTCCTCCATGTCCTCCACCTCCCTCCCAGTCTCGTCTCCACTCACACCTGCATGCACTGCATCATCAGCCACTGCCTCCATCACCAGCACGCCCAGCACAACACACCGCTCACGAGCAATCACAACCCCCACCACCATTCACACATCCCCTGTGTCCTCTCCCAGTGTGTCTGTGAGCCCTCCTCCCAAAGTACACAAACGCAGGCGCACACCCACTCAACAGCCATCCTCCTCACAACAACCTCCAGCCCATGCACCTTCACCCAAACTCAGCAGACGTACACCTCCTACAACCACTACCTCTTCCTCCACTCCCACACCCACTCTATCTTACCGTCCCAGTGTGTCTAAAAAACTTTTCCTGGCTAACTTGAACCTCTTCCCTACAAATCCCCCCCATCTCCATCCCGTAGGGCCAGGATGTCTAGATCCCAGCCCAGCACCTCAGCCACCACATCTGCCTCTGCTGTGATCCATGCATGTCCGGGTGGATCGAAGGGGGCACCCGGCAGAGCTGCCAGTGTGCACCTACTGATGTGAAGGACCACCCGATTCCGCCACCTGACAAGGTCAAAAAGGGGTCGGCTTCCAGCAGGGGAAAGTCGCACCACCCGCCCAGTAAGGCGTCACGCAAACATAGAGAGGACAGTGCCAAGGTCCCAGCAGCGACTGCCAAGGTGGGGAAGGGAAACAAGACAAAGGGCAAGTCACCTCAGGACACAATGCCTCCTGGTGAGGGGCTGGTGACCACCATTTCCTCAGGGATGCCAGCGACCTGTACCACAGTCACCACCGCCGCAATGACCGCCACCTGCACCGCCACCTGCACTGCCGCTGCCACAACGTCAGTCTGCGGCATCCTCCCCAAGGATCAGCCATCCAAGGCTTCCGGAGATAGTATGGTGTCTCCCTCCACCACAACAGACACTTGCAGGACGGTCCGGCACCAGCAGCATCTCCGCCGCAGCCATCGCCGCAGCCACCGCCACCTGCACCACAATCTGCACCGCCACGTGCCCAGCTGGTACCACTATATCGGACGTCAGCAGCATCACCAGTGGGCACCATCCGAGGCTGCAGGTGACGTCCTGGACTCTGGACACACCACTTGAGGCACCACCACCAGCACTGGCACGACCAGCAGTTGGCAGCCTAAGTTGCCGCAGGATGGAGTGTGGCTCTGCCTCCATGGAGTATCATGCTACCTGTTCTATGTACATCTCGTGGCTCAGACACCCAGGTGAGAGGATGTTAACTGCCACACCCCAGGTGCAGCATCACGGGGCACAATGCCCCCTCCAGGACCAATGGAGAGATGCATCCACTCCCTCTATCCTTGGCAGGATGAAGCACTCTGGGCACAATGCCCCTGTCAGAACCAGTGGAGAGACGCATCCACTCCCCCTATCCTTGGCAGGATGAAGCACTCTGGGCACAAGGCCCCCTCCAGAACCAGTGGAGAGATGCATCCACTCCCCCTATCCTTGGCAGGATGAATCACTCTGGGCACAAGGCCCCCTCCAGAACCAGTGGACCATGTCACCGACTTGAGAGACTGTGGCTTTGCACTCCCCAGGACAAAGCAGTGGGCAAACCACCCACTAGAGAGACTGTGGCTTTGCACTCCCCAGGACCAAGCAGTGTGCAAACCACCCACTTGAGAGACTGTGGCTTTGCACTCCCTAAGACCAAGCAGTGGGAATGGAGCCCCCTCGAGGGGCAGTGGCGTCGTACCATCTTCTGGCTGAGGTGCCCCCCCTCCCCTTCTCCCTGAGGTGCCTGTGTTTTTATCGACCTGATGCCCCTGCAGTGTTCTCTCCGTTTTGAGGCAGGTGTCATGTGTGGGCTTCACCCATGCATTTTGGGACCACTGGTCCACGGACATTTACAAGGGACAGTGCATGGCCTTGTGTATATTATGTGAACTTTTGTTTAAACTGATTATTTGATTTTCTCTTGCTATATCTGAATGTTCCAATATAACACTGGTTAGACTCATTTCCTTTTGTCCTTGCATTCTTCCAGGTGGTGACGGGGTGTATCTGTATTGTTGTTGGATGTGTTTGTGTGTATGTTGTTCTGGGTGAGAGTGGGGGTGTTGCGTGCCACATGTGTGTGTCACTCTCTTTTCCCTCCTCCCCTCCCCTGTGTGCTAGGTGCAGTACTCACTGTTATCGCCGCCGCTTTCTTTCTACTTTCTGGTGTATTAGTAGATACACCAACATGGGGAGGAGATCTGCAATTCGGGCTCCATCGCGGTCTGGTTCTTCGTGGAGTGTTGAAAGGTGAGTGGGTCCCCTTTGTTGTACTGTTTCCGCTGTGCTTTTGATGTCATTGGTACCGCCCCGGAAAAGCTGGTAGATTGGCCTCTCATAATAGTGTGGGCGGTACATTGTCTTCCGCCTGTCTGTTGGCGGTGACCGCCGTGGTGTTTGTTGCTACCGTCGTGGTGGTCGGAGTGTTAAAGTGGCTGTCTATGTTGGCGGTTTCCGCCATGGTTGTGATCTCCTTTTTTTTTTTACCACCAGCCTGTTGCTGCCGCTTAAACACCGACCACCAGGGTTGTAATGAGGGCCTATTTGTTAATGTTTGTTACAAATTTCATTCAGTGGTGAAGTTAGATGTTTGATGAATATGTAAGTAAAGTGGCTTTTTAAAAGTCGGTCTTTGGTGCCTGCACCTCCAGCTGGCTAATTAGCATTGGCTTGTCAGCAGATGGCCTGTCAATGCTTGCCCTCAAGGAGAGTTCTTCCATAGCAGAAACAATGGCTTGTGCCCTTTCAGCAGGAATACATAGGTATAGGGCACATGTCAGTTTGAGAAAGACAGCTGGGGAGGGTTCAGAAACTTTATTAACCTGAAAGGGACCATGCTGAGGCTTACCTAATTCATCTTTAAGTGTAAAGTGAGACCTTGGGAGAAGAAGCGTTTTTATCCCCTGGGATTGCTATAACCAGTTTGGGACCAGCCCAGTGGGAGGGGAAGCTAGTCTCAGAGCCAGTTTGGTGTAACCAAGGAGAAGGGGACTTCTTATTTCTCTAAACAGCTCTTACCTGGCACACAAGTCATCTACAAGGGTAAGTTGACTAACCCACTTGATGGCTGGTTAGCTATAGGGACAAATTAAGCTGCAATAGACCTTTTCCTATTGTAAGCATCAGACCAGTCTCAACAGAACCTGGAACTTGCTGGTGGCCTCTGCTGGACTGAGTCCTGGCCCCTAACTGCTGTCCTTGAGGTCATGGGTGGCATTATGAGTGACCAAGATGAGCTACTCCAGACTCTCTGAAAAGTTTGGACTTAAAAAAAACTTGGAGTGCTAAACTTTTGAATTGCCAAAGTCTCCGCTTGACCTCAGGGGAAAGGTGTCTAATTTTGAAAGGAAGGTATTATATAGAGCTTTAAGCTTGCTGCACTGGAGGGATTTAAGCTCCGTAAAAAAGACTAGGTCCAAAGGTAGATATCTTGACCAGGTGAAAGTGCAGAAGTATCCCTGTGACACAAGGGTTTGGAGATTGTGAACCTTCAATTTCTACCACATCAAGCTTTTCTTGCCAAAACCAATGGCTTTAGCGGGACCTCATCTGGCTGTGAGAGGACTTCATCAGATACCGTGTGTAACTTTGGCCTGCTGCATGATTTAGGCTTCCGTTTTAGAGACTAAGGGCCTGATTTAGAGTTTGGCGGAGGAAGTTTCTCCATCACAAACGTGACAGTTATCTCGTCCGCTGTATTATGGCCCATTATAGCCTATAATGATCATATTACGGCAGACAGGACATCCATCACATTTGTGATGGAGTAACCTGTCTGCCAAACTTCAAATCAGTCCTAAGTCTGAAGATAAAGTCTTTGATCAGGCTGATGCTTTATGTATCTGACCAATGCTCTCAGCTGAGTCAAAATCGCATCTTTGACCATGTCACATGCAAACGGTGACTACTGATTGGCACTTTACTTTTTATTAATACTTTTGCCTTAAATCTGTAAAAAATGGATGTCCTTATAAGATTTTTGTATTTTTGGTGTGATTTTGCTTATTGAATTTAACGATCTATATTATACAGATCGGTTTTTGGATTTCATTGTGTAATGTTTTAACATTTTAACTGTTTTGTTAATGCTAAATACCTTAGACATTTTCCTACGTTAACCTTGTCTGCTCTGTGCTACAGCTTCCTGGGGGGTTGACCCTGGTTTAAATTATTGAAGCTGATTTTTTCCCATACATGTTTGTGGCCTTATTTTTGTGGTGAACACACATCTACCACAATTTCAATGTTGTTCTCGATTCAAACTCACTGATATTCTGTTGAAAAATATACAGATTATTCTACCTTTCTTGGTGGCTTGGGTATGTTTTGGTCAGAGATGCAAGACTCTGATCCTAAGCATGTCACATTTTAAAAATATTTCAGTAGGGACGCTCTGGGATAAACATTACCTATACAAACACTGTAGCAATGCCAGTAAAGTAAGAAAGCCACAAGAACATACCAATGACTGATAGAACCTGACTATTGACGAATTATTCCTACTTTACTCTGACTAGACTAGGCTAGGTGTACTCTCTCTTTCCTACTACTGTCTTGCATTTGCTGTACCTTTCCCCCCTTTTCATTCTACTTTCCCCTGATCTTTGCTCCTTATTTAATCTAGTGTCATAGGCACTTAATTCACTAGCTGACATTGAGTAAGGCAACTAAACAATTTCCCATTTTTAAAAATCGTAAACTTTTTCAAAAATTAACTTCTTTGCCAGCTGCTGTATCGATAACCTGGTGTAAATTTACCATCTGAACCTTAGTCGAAGTTCTTCAACAAGTCAGACTGGTTTAGTCATTGTTACAGCACTTATAATATTCAGATTTAGCCTCTTCATGATGTAGTCTTATCCTAATAATTTGAGTTATAAGTGTGTTTTCAATTTCCTGAACAAATGCGTCATCAGAATCAGAAAAGGATGGTGGGGTGCAAAGGGTGCAGGTACTGCCAAAACAGGGGCGTTGCATCTCAGATGGACTTGCTATGCTAAACAACTGAGTGAAAGCAAAAACTACATGTCCCAGGGAGCCACAAGACACTCATATGACTTGCAAATAGTGGCAGCCATCTTGGATGCTTAGAGTACAAGTCCTCTATGGTCCAAAGCATCATTGGTAGGCAATTTGGTTGTACAGTATTACAGCTTGGACTTTTTGTTAAGTAGTTTGGAATCCTCATAACCTGTTGTTCCGAGAAGTTCACCAAATACATCTCTGTAGTCATAGAAGTATTCTAGTGCTGCACACGTTTAAGGATAAAGTCTTGCACTTGATATTTCAGGAATTTTTAGGATTGTCAATTTGTTATTCTCCACAAGGAGTCTTCTATTAGGATTACAAACTCTTATTTGGCACTTTGTTGAGTTAAACGAGATGTCATAAATTACATCAGGATAACAAACTTGTAGTTGTTACTTTGTTTATTTTCACAAGAAGTCATCTGTTAGGATTAAGAACTCAATATTACACTTGCCTTAATTTCACAAGAGGAGTAGGCCTGGATGAAATTACGACTACGCCCGAGTAACCAGAGTAATTTTGGTAAATTCTTGTTTCTCTTTTGATGCAAAATTACAACAATATACACAATTATGCACGCAATTATGAGTAATTTAGTACTACCACAGGAGCACGGGAATAATGAATTTATTGAGTGTAAGTGGCTGATGGCTTCTGATGTTTGTGTTCTGTTGCATTTAGTGCTATTTTCTTAACTGAAAATGTATTCCTGTTGCTGATTTTTACTCTACATAATTCGGGCGGCCATTTGCACATTACATAGCAGTCCTGAAGATGGTCTCCTGTATTTGGTACAACAGAGGTGAAATGTTTATGCTAATCCCACATCTTCCCTGGATAGAACCAGGAATCTCATAAAATATTAAAAGAACATATGGACATTATTTTCTCTTGTAGAGAATTAGCACATATATGTGCCTCAGTTGATAGTTGCATTATTGAGCGTATTGATTGATGTATGTGTATGCATGCTACAAGCGGACCCCATTTAGAGTACTGAAAAAACATTAAATACATATAACTAAGTACGGTATTTGAGGCAATGTATGCTAGTCTTGATTTATGGGTTTATATGTAGTACTACGGATTTGTTTAATTACATTCTTTGCAGCGTAAATTGCTCAGTACACTTTCCGATTGGATTTATTCATGCAAATTCTATGAATAATTAATTGTTTCCTTTAGGAACAATTTATTTGTATTTTGTATGAACTAAGCGGTAAAGGAGATATTGTTTTACCCTAAGTGATGTGTCATGGAAGAGAGAAGCCACAATCTTGGCAAGAACTTTGACTGAGCTAGCACATGATCACTAATGTCAAGCCCCTAAAAAGTTTCATGGATTCCTGCGAGGAATCTCTTTTTGCTTGCTGATAATCCGGGGCACCATTTTAATTATAATTTACAAGCACATTTCAGGAAATGTGAACATTTCTAGGGCTGGAGGTATATCAGGGGACCGGGAGTATTATATGCTTTGAAAAATGCTGGGATCCCGCATGACTTTTAAAACAAAGTGTTCCCTCCCATGAAACTTGCATTCAAGGCAACAGGAAACCATATTTTGCATAATTGTGTACAATGTTGCATCTTGGTTCCAAAGGTTTGAAGCAGACCTCCCATAGAGGGCTTTCACATCATGCATGTTCAGTTAACCAAAAGAATAATACAGTTCAAGTATGAAGATCATAAAATGTCCAATCTAAGTTAGTTAAAAGGAATAATATGTCAATTAAGTGGACGTATAATAGGAAAATCAAATTAAATTTAAGAACCATTTAATAAAACAATAGGAAATCAAAAAACGATGCTATTTTATGCAGTGCAGTAAAATGGGACTTAGGGATTGTGTCTGGCCATCTCTCTGGCAATCACACAAGTCACAGTAGCTGGATATGTTAGTGCCTGGCCTCAGTCAAATTGTTTTATCTCCAGAAAAGGGTTACAAAAAAAGAAGTTTTGTTCATCTTATGCAGAAGGCTCACACACTTCTGAAATCAGATGTTACATTTTAAGGTGCAAGTGGAGAAAGTCTTATCTTCACATCTGCAAACTGACAACAGTAATACGTGTGTCCATTTATAGTCAATGAAGAAAGCAAAGGTTAAAGTGAGGCTATAGAGGTTACAGTTAGATTTGATAAGAAGGTATTAAACTTCTTTTTTTAAAAAGCCAGAAATTCACTAAAAACCACAGTTAAAATTTAGTGAAGGTTACAAAATGGAACTGATAAATCTGCTAATATCCCCTGTTCTAGATCAGTGAACTAACGAAAACTTGCTCCTCTATAGTGCACTGTTCAAGATCTTACATCCCTCATGACATGTTAATGGACATTTTTAATGACATCACTGATGACATCTCAAATGAGATCATTGTTTACATAACTGACAATCCAAGGATGGCCAATCCCTCTGTAAAATGTAAATGTAAATTAGCACTTGTATAGCGCACTACTCACCCGTTAGGGTCTCAAGGCGCTGTACTCATACCGCTATGGAACCCCTCCTGGCTTTTCCCTGTGAGGCGCCCACTCCTGAGCACCCCCAGGGTAAAGCCAGGCATCCAAGCGCTGTTGGGGCCGTTGTGGAGATTAAGCAAGCTATTGCCCAGAGTTGCAGAGTGGGACCCATGAATTAGATTAGGCACCGAGGCGAGAATTATCTGGTCAAGGGGAATTGAGCCCAAGACCTGCCGAAGCGGGACTTGAACCCTGGTCTTGAGCCAGATCTCTGCTTCAGGGTCTGCCGCTCTAACCATTGAGCCACACTTCTCCACTCTGCACATAGCCACAGGACCTAGCCTCCCGCCAGGCACTGTGCCTGCCCCCTGCAGATGGCCAACCTCTGCTATGCACTCCCACTGTGCACAGACCTGGACCATGCAATGTGGAAAATGGCTGCAGGACCTGGGTTATGACCAGTGCCTCCATCCCACAGAGGAGGTTGAATTCAGAGCCTGACCAGAGAGCAAGTACTATGCCCAACCCTCTGCCGCGCATGGCTGCATAATGATAGTTGGACACAATATTTGGTCTCTAATCAAAACCTACTGTCTTTCTGTTTGATTTATTTTTAGATCTGTTGATCCTCATGCTGTCCTTGACCCCTGGGAGGACTCTTGATCCACTAGGATTCAAAGGTCCAGAGAGGATCTGCAAATCCGCCCAGAGGGCCTTTTTGAGATACATAGTTCCATGTGCTGGATCTGTGGATACCATGACGAAATGTATCTTTTCAAAAACATTTTTAACACAGGAAGGGTCCCTTTGGGACTTCCTACACATGAGCTTGGGGGTCTAGATCAGATCACCTTGCATCTTATGTGCCCTTTCATTTTACTTTTGAGGACACAGAGACTGAGTACCGAATTATG
The DNA here is from genome assembly GCF_031143425.1 of Pleurodeles waltl. Lineage (NCBI taxonomy): Eukaryota > Metazoa > Chordata > Amphibia > Caudata > Salamandridae > Pleurodeles > Pleurodeles waltl. The sequence continues at coordinate 260,652,788 of NC_090451.1, read as the reverse complement.
TAACAGTAGCTACAAACTTTCCTTCTGATTTTGAGCCAGCCAATTTGATCCTTTTGGATCCCCACATCTTTATTAGGATCCACAGAGTGTAATGGCAAATAGGAACAAAAGTTCCCAGAGGAATGGTATTTTTATATTTTCTATGTTTTGGGATTTGTAGATCTTCTGAGGATCCAATGTTCCATCTATTGCTCTGTTAAATCATTTTGTACCCACCCCAACATCTTTATACATGTAAATTTCTTAAACAATACAAAATAGCTTTACACCAAAATGAGCAAAGGTACTTGATTTAGTAAAGTTTTACATGTGTGCCAAATTTAGTGTAATTCCATTCAGCCATGTGCAGATAGGAATGTTAGTCACCTGCAGGTGATGGCCACCTGTAGACGACTGGGTTTAGGACTTAACTGGAAGCCACGCTGTGTGATCAACCAACTCGCTATGAACAGCCAAAGGCCTGTACCCAATTCCCAGCTGTGCTTTGCCTAAGGCCCAACACAGTGGGGTTGTTGGCTGCCTACAGTGGGTTGGGTTCTGGTCACCTGCAGGGGGTTTGGGACAGGGCCTTACGCTCTTCAAAACATCCACTGTGTACAGCCAAAGGTACTGCATCTTGGGATGAGGGGGCCTCATATATGGTGAAGAGGCCAGGTTCTACAGCCAATCCCCTACTGTAGATTGCTGAAGACAGTACACAACGATGTGAGATGGCCATTGATGCAGGATTTGGTGCAGGGCTTGGACCTGTGGGCAAAGCCCAGCTGTGCAAGGCCAAAAGGGTTGTATATCCATGGGGAATGAGTGCAGCTCATCTGAGAGTTGAGATTGGGGCCTGTACGGTAGACAGGTCCTGCACTAGGCCATCCTTGAGGGGCTGGGTACAGGTTGCACAGCAAAGTGATTCATGCATTGGCTCATGAAATCAGTAATGTAACCAGCGATGCCATCAATGCTGTCATTTGTATGCCATCAGTGATGTCATCACTGATGTCATTTAACACATCAATAGTGATGTAATATGTGAAGTCATAAGCAATGTATGACAGAGTGCTAGTTAAAGTTAGGACCTGATTTAGAGTTTGGCAGATGGGTTGCTCCACAACAAACATGTCAGATATCCCATCTGCCGTATGACAATGCCATTATATCCTATGGGCATCGTAATATGGCGAATGGGATATCCATCAATTTTGTGATGGTGTAACCCATCCGCCAAACACTAAAATAGACCTTTAGCTCACTAAATTGTAACTGGTGAATTTCAGTATTTTTTAAAGCTGGTTCTTATCTCATTTTAATACCTATCTATAATGTCTCTTTAACTTTTGTTTTTTTATGGTATATATATATATATATATATATCATCTACTGTTATAGTTAGGACCTAGTTTCCGCAGAAAGAGTGTTTTCTGTTTTGCTAATAAATTTGGTACCATTTGAATAATCTTCACAAAGTTTTCCAAGAAAATATGAACCTCACTTCAGCTGCTGTCGGGAAATTTTTGGGGTAATCCGTAAAGTGGGGGCTGTGAAAAAAGGGGGTCCCAAAACGTGTTTTCTCCATTCATTTTTAATTAAGGATTTTGAACAGTGATCACACCAAATTTGCTAGAAAGGTCGCTCTTGGTCTAGAAAGAGCCCTTTTTAAAATTTGGTGTAAATCCGTTCAGTAAAAAATAAAAAGAAAAAAAAAATACAAAAAGGGCCAGGGTATGAAAACCTTTAACTCTGGTGCTTGGGACCCCCACAGGGCAAAAAAGCATTTGTTTTTAAACTTTCACCGCAATTCATGGTGGATCAGCAGATCTGGCAAACATTTTTAAAAAGAAAATGAAGCGCTGGCTCCCCGCTCTTCATCTTTATCACGCCCCCGGGTGGGCCAAGTCCAGGTGAAAATGTTTATTTGTAATGGGAGCCATCTGCCCTAGGGACTACCACCTCCCCAGGACTTTGACAGCTGCAGCCAAGTCACAGCAAACGCTCCGCTTTCTGACAGCGGGCCGTGTCAAACAGGTCCTACTGTCAGAAAGTGGAGTTTTCAACTCTGTTCCCTGCACACAGATAAGCAAGAATTGCTCCAGCAACTAGTGAGCTGCTGTTAGAAGCAGCTGCCTTCTTGCTGGAGCAATGGGACCATGGGGGAGGCCTTGAACCCCACTCACTGTCTCAGACAGCCCATAAAAGGCATATAATAAAATAAATTAAAAAAAATACCAGGGACCACAGGGGAGGACTTGAGGCTCCCCTCGCAGTCCCAGATAGCCCATAAAGGGCTAAAAACAAATATTTATAAAAAATGAATAGCTCAAGTGTGAATGTCACAGACCTTCATACTAGCATTGAGGGTTTGACTAAAGGTGTATCCCTGGTCATTTCCTTCCATTTTTTCAAGTGCTAATGTTCAAGGCTCATACTATAAGGTGATCTTACGGTTTTTAATTGATAAATACATTTTTCATTTCAATTTGTGCAGAAATATCTAATTCTAAGTATATCATCCATCAAAGCCTAAAGATGCTCTATGTCCCTGTCACTCTTTCTCTCTCTCTTTTAATCTCTTCCTCCCACTCAGACACCTACTCAGATGCCTACGCAGCCACTCACACCCACTCACAGATCCACTCAAAACCTTGTGTACCAACTCACAGCCCCACTCAGACCCTCATGCACCCATTCACATACCCACTCAGACACTCACCCACCCACCCACTCAGATTCTCACACACCTACTCTGAGACCCACTGGCACCCTCATGCACCCACTCACAGACCTGTATGGACACTGACTCACCCACTAAGACACTGATGCATGCATTCTCACACCCAGGCAGAGACTCTCACAGCTACTCTCAACCCGAGATATACCCTCTTACACCTAGAGAGACAGGCTGTGGTCAACTCCCACCATGGATGGCCAAAAGGATTGAGTGGTTAGGGGGGTATAACTCATGCTCTCGCCATGCACTGATAATTGCAAATTATTATTCTTGGGAGGGGGGGTCCTTGGGCTTGGGTTTGAGAGGGGGCGGGCCCATGCCCTTCTGGGTAGGGGCAGAGGAGTTCCTTGGGACGGGGGGTCGGAGTGCCACCTTTGTTCCCCTTAGTGGTGGGTGAACTCTTAGGGGGATGAACAGGAGTGGAATGAGAGGTGGATGGACTAGGCTGGGGGGAGGGGACTCTTCTTATGGGCAGGACGTAGGGAAGAGGTCAAGGTGGGGAAGGAAAAGCTTCTTATGGGCCAGTGGGGTGGGGTGGCAGAGGAGGAATGGGAGTGGAGGTAGAAGAAGTGGTTATAAAAAGAGGCATGCAGGACTTGGGTGCAGGTGCATGGACAGTGTGCGTGTGTGAGGTGGATGGCAGTTGGGTGTCTGAGTGGGATCGGTTATGTGTCTTTGGAGGGTGGGGCAGACAGGGTGGGGAGGACAAACAGGACGCGTGGATGTGTGTTGTGGTGGTGTCTGCAAGTGAGGTGGGTGTGCTGCATGAGGTGGTGATAGTGGTGGTGATTGCGCATGTGGTGTGTGGTGTGCATGTCTGTGGGTCTGCTGTTGTGGTGACTGTGGGAAAAGCCATACAGGTGGCAGGATCTCGGACTGTTGATGCAGTACATGCTGGTGTGAGTGCTGATGTGACTGTGAGGGAGGAGGATGGAGAGACAGTGGAGGCAGTGGCTGTTGTGTGTGTGCATCTGTGTGTTGACTGTGTGGAGTTAAGTGTGGTGCTTGTGTTTGTCTGTGCGAGTCCTGTTTGTTGTTTTGGGTGCATGCTTGTCAGAATGGTGCATGGGATGGGTTGGGTCAGAGGAGACAGGGACTAGTAAGAGGTAGTTGGAGGGGGACAGAAGAAACAGAAACACTGTCTGCCATCAGAGAGGAGGCCAGAGCCTGAAATGATCTCTGTAGAGCTGCCAAGCCACAGTGAATACCCTCTAGGTAGGAACTGCATTGCTGCATCTGGGATGCCAGCCCCTGGATGGCATTCAATATGGTTGACTACCCTACACAGATGGATCTCAGGAGGTCAATAGCCTCATCACTGAGGGCAGCAGGGCTAACTGCGACAGGGTCTGAGGTGCCTGGGGTGAAGGAGACGCCCACCCTCCTGGGTGAGTGGGCATGGGCAACTGGGTGGGGGGCTACTGGGAGGGCAGTGCTGGTACTGGGGGGTGGTGGAGGATGAATTAGCTGGTCTGGTCTCAGAGGGGTCCGCCACCACCAGGAAGCTTCCATCGAAGGAGGAATCAGAGTCAGTTTTATCAGCTCCAGTCTCCCCTGTGGTGCTCCCCTCACTCTCCAATCCACTAGTCCCCTCGGAATCTGTGGACTCTGCCTCCTGGATCCTGTGGGTTGCAGCTTCCTCATTCGCCGGTGCCCCTGCTCCTTTACCAGATGATGCTTATGCATACATGGACAGGATGACAAAAGGAGAGAGGGTGGGGGAGAAAGAAAGGGAGCACAGTGTCAATAACAGCACCAACAGCACAGATGGCATACACATGACAATCACTCCCTGGGACTAACATTGGCATTATGGACCACAGTGACAAACCACTGCCTAGGTACTACAGCAGGAAGGAACCCAAACATTACCATCTGCAGACCTACTGGAACCAGCTAAGCCCTGTCTGCCATAGTATGCTTGCTACTTAGCATTACCAAAAAGGAATACCACCCTACATAGCTAAGCAGGATCACTCAGGAATGGCCAAACCAGCATATTGGGGCATTCACTGACTGGAACCTTGTACCCAAACCACCTCATGGTAGGCAACATATACAAAATACCACACAGTCTGTACTCACCCCCTTGTGGCTGCTGTGCTGCCCTCAAGCACCCATCCAACTCAGGATTGGCCACCACCAGTATGCGGGCCATTGGGAGGCCATTCCCAGCTGGGCCTCCGTGGTCTTCCAGGCCCGGCGAACCATACAATCCAGCCTGTCACATAAATGGCTTACATACTGCAGTTGCCCCTCATCACATTGCCATACCACCACCAAATGACACACTTTTAGCACACACATACATATACATGCAGCCATATTGCATGCAAAGTACCCATGATGTACTCACTTGTTGGTCTGGAGGCCCATACAACTGCCCATACAGGGGTGGGACCCCATCCACGAGCTTCTCCAACTCCTCCGTTGTGAAGGCTGGGGCCCTGTGGCATGGGCCATGGCAGGTTCCAGACACAGGTCACAGCAGCACATTCAGTGCAGATGTATCACTGTTGAAAGTCAGGAATCAGTGAAGTTGTAGAAAGAAAAGGGCAGTCACATCTGGGCGGTGAACACTGTCACCGCCGGCATTGATCATCATTGGTTCCTGTACTCCATAGAGCCCCATGTTAGCCATTGAGGAATAGCACGGCGGTGCAGATCGCCTACTTCCATGACACCTAACACCAGTGGAGTGGGGTCACTTCCACTTCTCCCTGCAAACAGGACAGGGAGTTGCCATTTCCTACTGCTGGTACTCATGTTAAGAATTCATATGTGTGTCATTGGAGTCTACTGTACACACCTAGACAAATCTGTTGTCCTACATACATACATGCTCTGTATACTATGATGTATTGAGTCCATAGGCCCTGTTGTCACACCCTTATTACTTTTGGCTCACAAGAGGAGGCAAGCACCCGTGTACAGACCCCTTGTGGATTTGGCTACGCTGAAGGACCGGCACATCAAACTAACCTATTGTCTGGAAAGGGTCAGAGCCACAGAGCTGCATGCACAATTGGAGCCTGATCTGATACCTACTATCCGTAGCACCACAGCAATTCCTCCTCTTGTGCAGGTACTCTCAGTGCTCTATTTCCTTGCAACTGGTCCTTTCCAGTTGACTGTGGGCTAGGCTGCAGGAATGTCACAGCCTATGTTCTCGAATGTGCTTGGAAAGGTTTTGGCTGCCTTGCTCAAACACATGAGCAGCTACATCGCATTCCTCCAGGTTGATGATTTGCCCACTGTGAAGGCTGAATTCTACGAAATGGGATGCATACCACATGCGATTGGGGCCCTTGATGGCACCCATGTTGCCTTAGTCCCTCCCACGGCAAATTAACAATTGTACAGGAATTGGAAGAATTTCCAATCTCTCAATGTCCAGATGGTATACCTTGCTGACCAGTACATCTCCCATGTCACTGCCAAGTATCCTGGATCTGTGCATGATGCCTATGTCTTGAGGAATAGCAGCCTCCCACAGGTGATGGCATGACTACAGAGGCACAGAGTGTGGCTTATGGGTGAGCTTGAGTCCCCACCCAATGTATGTCAGAGTATGTCTACTGGAGTCAGACACCATGCCATTGTGCATGGCTAATATGTGTCCCTCACCTCTTTCAGGTGACTCCGGCTACCCAAACCTGTCCTGGCTGTTGACCCCTGTTAGGAATCCAAGAACAGGGGCTGAAAATCAGTACAATGATGCACATAGGTGTAACAGGAGAATTGTGGAACACACTTTCGGTCTCCTGAAAGCCAGGTTCAGGTGCCTCCATTTAAAAGGTGGATACCTATGTTAATCCCCTAAGAAGGTCTGCCAGATCGTGGTGGTCTGCTTCATGCTGCACAATTTGGCCCTCAGATTCCATGGGCCCTAACTGTAGGAGGAGGGGGTGACAATGCACCTGTGGCAGCAGTGGACACTGAGAACAGTGAGGAGGAGAAAGAGGAGGAGGATGTGGACAATAGGAAACATCATTCAGCAGTATTTCCAATGTCACTCAGGTAAGACTGATGTGCAATACATTTCTCCATTTTAGTAATGTGCTGTGTGGCTGCTGTGTTGTGCAAGTCATTACCTTTGCATCCCGATTGACTGTCACCTATGCCTTCCCTGATTGCAGATGTTGGTGTGGTCACTACAGTGTACTAATGTGATGTCTACAGACTGCTGGAACACTTTTGTTGAATGGATTAACACATTACAGGACATTTGCACAGATGAATGCAGTTCAATATAGATCAATACATTGCACATACAGATAAAGCATTATTACTCTAATTGTGTTCAAGGGTGTTTATTTGACTTAGAAAAATACAATGGAAAGTATAATAGAGTGAGGTGATGGTTGGGAAAAGTCCAGTGTAGTGGGCCAATCTGTTTGTAGCACAGGTCCAGTGTCCATGGGGCCATAGGTAGGGGAGAAATGGCAGTCCAAAGTGAACAGGGTGAATCAGTGGAACACAAGGGGGACATTCCAGAGGGGCTCATTTCCAGGCAGTGGTCTTGGTCTTGGCAACTGTCTCTGGTGTCTGTCTGGGTCGGAGGGAAAGTTTGCAAGGTAGTTCACCTTCTGCAGGGGGAGGAGTGCTGGTGGCCTGTGAGTCCTGTGTTCACTTGCTCCAACAGATGTGGGGGGTTGGTCAGTACACTGGATGGTGGAAGGAGTCTGCTGGTGTGTTGTGTACTCACACATGATGTTCACCATGTTACTTAGCACCCCTGCAATGGAGGCCATGGTGGTATTCAAGGCCTGCAATTGTTGAATGACCTCCTGGTGGTGTTCCCCCTGCAGCCGCTGGTTCTCGTGCAAGATGTTGATCTCCTCATCCATCCTGTCCTGGGATTGTTGATCTGCTCCCAGGACATTTGTGAGTGCCTCCTGAGCAGTTGGTTCCCTGAGCCCGGCCTCCCCCTGGTGCACAGCTGTCCTCCGACTGTCCCTGGCCCCCTGTGTCTGTGTCCATTGAACGGTGTGCCCACTCCCACCTACATCAGGACCCTCATTGTCTTGCCTGTGTGGTGTTGACTCGGGTCCCTGTACAGGTGGGCACACTACTGATTGACATGTCCTGGGGACAGAGGTCTGGGAGTGTTGTCTGGCTGCTGTGGTGTTTGAGTCTGAGGGGTCCTGTGGTGGACTGGCTGTAGGATGTGGTAGCCGACTGACCTGTGGTCTCAGATGGGCCAGGGAGTTCATCCAGATCAAGTCCTCCAGAGTTTCTGTCATCACTGAGGCCATCTTCTGGTGGGGAACTGGGTTGCCGTGGCACCTCCTCACCGCTGACATTGGCTGTTGCACCTGTGGGGATGTAAGTGATATGTTAGGATGATTGCCTGCCACATATTCCGCATTTCTACCTTTCCCAATGATATCGGCGTTGTCCTCCTCCCACCTTTGATAGTGTACGGTGATGGATTGTGGGATTGGTAGTTCCACATGCTGTCCATGCATTGGTGATGGATGTGCATACAGAGCTGGGAGGGATGTGCTTGCAGTGGTGTTGGCATGCAGGGGTAGACATTTAGGTGTGGTAATTTGGGGTGGTGCAGTGTGTGGGATGGAGTGGGGTAAAGGGAGTCAGGGTGAGGTGGTGACATGGCATGCAGGTATGGGTGGTGCTAGGTTGGTAAGGATAGTTCACCGGTGTCCAGTCCTCCTGGTATTCCAGTGAGGCCTCAGGATACAGTATTGCCAAGACTTTCTACTCCTGTGCTGTCAAATGCTGGGTAGGAGGTAGTGGTCCACCACAAGTCCTCCTGATGGCGAGCTGGTGCGTTGCTGCAATGGAACACACCTTCCCCCGTAGGTCGTTCCACCTTTTTATTTATGTCGTACCTTGTGCATGGGTTTGTTCCCTCGGCGTTCACCCTGTCCACAATCCTATGCCATACCTCCATCTTCCTGGCAATGGGGATCTGCTATACCTGTGCTCCAAAGTGCTGTGGCTCTACCCTGACTATTTCCTCCACCATCACCCACAACTCCTCATCAGTTTAAGGGGGTGCCTTTGTGGGGACAGGAGTGCTGTGTGGTGTGTGTCGTGCAGAGGGTGAGGCGTGTTGTGGTGGGGTGTGTGGTAGGTGACAGATGAATTAGTAGTTGTGGTGTGTGTGTGTGCAGTTATCTCTGGGATTGGTGTGGCAAGGTGTAGAGGTCTTCTCATGTTTGCAAATATTTGGGGATGATGTGGGGGTGTTTTATAGTGCTGTCGGTGGGTGTGTGGGGTGTGTGTATTTGCGTCAGGTGTGGGTGTTTTGTTCTGGCCAATGTTGTCTTAATCTTGTTTTTGGGTGGCCATTTCCACTACAGCAGTGTGCACAGCCAATGGTTTACCACTTGTAAGGAAATGCCTCCTTGGCATGGTTACCCCCTGACTTTTTGCCTTTGCTGATGCTATGTTTTGAATTGAAAGTGTGCTGAGGCCTGCTAACCAGGCCCCAGCACCAGTGTTCTTTCCCTAACCTGTACTTTTGTATCCACAATTGGCACACCCTGGCATCCAGATAAGTCCCTTGTAAGTGGTACCCCTGGTACCAAGGGCCCTGATGCCAAGGAAGGTCTCTAAGGGCTGCAGCATGTCTTATGCCACCCTGGAGACCCCTCACTCAGCACAGACACACTGCTTACCAGCTTGTGTGTGCTGGTGAGAACAAAACGAGTAAGTCAACATGGCACTCCCCTCAGGGTGCCATGGCAGCCTCTCACTGCCTATGCAGGTATAGATAAGTCACCCCTCTAGCAGGCCTTTCAGCCCTAAGGCAGGGTGCACTATACCATAGGTGAGGGCACCAGTGCATGAGCACTGTGCCCCTACAGTGTCTAAGCAATACCTTAGACATTGTAAGTGCAGGGTAGCCATAAGAGTATATGGTCTGGGAGTCTGTTTTACACAAACTCCACAGCACCATAATGGCTACACTGAAAACTGGGAAGTTTGGTATCAAACTTCTCAGCACAATAAATGCACACTGATGCCAGTGTACATTTTATTGTAAACTACACCCCAGAGGGCACCTTAGAGGTGCCCCCTGAAACCTTAACCGACTATCTGTGTAGGCTGACTGGTTCCAGAAGCCTGCCACAACCGAGACATGTTGCTGGCCCCATGGGGAGAGTGCCTTTGTCACTCTGAGGCCAGTAACAAAGCCTGCACTGGGTGGAGATGCTAACACCTCCCCCAGGCAGGAGCTGTCACACCTGGCGGTGAGCCTCAAAGGCTCACCCCTTTGTGCCAGCATCGCAGGACACTCCAGCTAGTGGAGTTGCCCGCCCCCTCCGGCCACGGCCCCCACTTTTGGTGGCAAGGCCGGAGAAAATAATGAGAATAACAAGGAGGAGTCACTGGCCAGTCAGGACAGCCCCTAAGGTGTCCTGAGCTGAAGTGACTCTAACTTTTAGAAATCCTCCATCTTGCAGATGGAGGATTCCCCAATAGGATTAGGGATGTGACCCCCTCCCCTTGGGAGGAGGCACAAAGAGGGTGTACCCACCCTCAGGGCTAGTAGCCATTGGCTACTAACCCCCCAGACTTAAACACGCCCTTAAATTTAGTATTTAAGGGCTTCCCTGAACCTAAGAATTTAGATTCCTGAAACTACAAGAAGAAGAGGACTGCTGAGCTGAAGAACCCCTGCAGAGGAAGAACAGAAGACACCAACTGCTTTGGCCCCAGACTTACCGGCCTGTCTCCTGCCTTCCAAAGAAACCTGCTCCAGCGACGCTTTCCAAGGGACCAGCAACCTCTGAATCCTCTGAGGACTGCCCTGCTTCAAGAAAGACAAGAAACTCCCGAGGACAGCGGCACTGCTCCAAAAGAACTGCAACTTTGTTTCAAGGAGCAGATTTAAAGACCCCTGCAACTCCCCGCAAGAAGCGTGAGACTTGCAACACTGCACCCGGCGACCCCGACTCGACTGGTGGAGAACCAACACCTCAGGGAGGACCCTCCGGCGACTCAGAGACTGTGAGTAACCAAAGTTGTCCCCCCTGAGCCCCCACAGCGACGCCTGCAGAGGGAATCCCGAGGCTCCCCCTGACCGCGACTGCCTGAACTCCATTTCCCGACGGCTGGAAAAGACCCTGCACCCGCAGCCCCCAGCACCTAAAGGAACGGAACTCCTGTGCAGGAGTGACCCCCAGGAGGCCCTCTCCCTTGCCCAGGTGGTGGCTACCCCGAGGAGCCCCCCCCTTGCCTGCCTGCAATGCTGAAGAGATCCCTTGATCTCTCTTTGAAAACCATTGTAAACACGACGCGTGTTTGCACACTGCACCCGGCCGCCCCCGCGCTGCTGAGGGTGTACTTTTTGTGCTGACTTGTGTCCCCCCCGGTGCCCTACAAAACCCCACTGGTCTGCCCTCTGAAGACGCGGGTACTTACCTGCTGGCAGACTGGAACCGGGGCACCCCCTTCTCTCCATTAAAGCCTATGGGGGTTATTCTAACTTTGGAGGAGGTGTTAATCCGTCCCAAAAGTGACGGAAAAGTGACGGATTTACCACCAGCCGTATTACGAGTCCATTATATCCTATGGAACTCGTAATACGGCTGGTGGTATATCCGTCACTTTACCGTCACTTTTGGGACGGATTAACACTCCTCCAAAGTTAGAATAACCCCCTATGTGTTTTGGGCACCTCTTTGACCTCTGCACCTGACCGGCCCTGAGCTGCTGGTGTGGTAACTTTGGGGTTGCTCTGAACCCACAACGGTGGGCTACCTTGCACCAAAAACTGAAACCTGTAAGTGACTTACTTACCTGTGAAACCTAACAATACTTTACCTCCCCCAGGAACTGTGAAAATTGCACTGTGTCCACTTTTAAAACAGCTTATTGTGTTTTATGTAAAAAGTATATAGGCTACTGTGATTGTTCAAAGTTCCTAATGTACTTACCTGCAATACCTTTCAAATGAGATATTACATGTAGAATTTGAACCTGTGGTTCTTAAAATAAACTAAGAAAATATATTTTTCTATAACAAAACCTATTGGCTGGATTTGTCTCTGAGTGTGTGTTCCTCATTTATTGCCTGTGTGTATGTACAGCAAATGCTTAACACTACTCCTTTGATAAGCCTACTGCTCGACCACACTACCACAAAATAGAGCATTAGTATTATCTCTTTTTGCCACTATCTTACCTCTAAGGGGAACCCTTGGACTCTGTGCATGCTATTCCTTTCTTTGAAATAGCACATACAGAGCCAACTTCCTACACCACTGTTGAATGTCTGCTGTGGTGATTCGTGGGGCATTATTTGGAGGGCATTGTTTTGTGGGCGTAATGGTATGGGTGCTAAGTCCAACAGTTTATCGTGTTCGTTGGGTCTGGCGGATTTGTGGTTGTGGCTGGTTTCTGTTGGTTTTGTGTGTGCATGTCATTAGCTGGTGGACGGATGTTCGCCTCTGCGGCAGTATGTTGGCGGTGGTCACAGCGGCAAATTTCATGATGGGAGCCAAAGTCTCCTTCCAGATTGGTCTAGAGAAATGGACACCCCACAAGTATGTATTCGCTGCTACAAACAATAGTCTATCTAAAAAAGCTCCTGGTGCTGATGGAATATCTATGGACATTATTGGAAAGTGGATTATTGGTAAGGGCAGGTAAGTACCTACACTTAGCAATAGGCCACTAACCCACACTAGGTCCAGTTAGGTCTCAATAAATTAATCACAGCTCAACCCTTGGTAGCTCAGCAACGAACAACAAAGCTTAATTTAGGAGACAAAGCGTAAAGCATTGAAATATCACAAAACAGTAAATAAACAAAACACAAAAAACAGTTTAAAAATCCAAAACCAATAGAAAAAATAGGAAATATTTTTTGCCTTAAACTAATACAATCGGACAAAGGGAACCGGAGATATTAATGTTTAAACAATTAATGCTTTTTAGCACTTAGAAACAAATAGTGTCAATCTGGTCATCTGGTCGCAACTCGCCCGGGGAGAGGGACAAGGCTTAACTTAGGAGGCAAATGTGTAAAGCATTTAAAAATCACAAAACACAATAAAAATCCAACACTAGTTTGTAAAATAGATTATATTTTAACTTTAAAATTATACCAAAATGATTAAAATAAGATCTGGGGAACTGGAGATATGTATTTTCAAAGAATTGGGCCCTGATTTATTCAAAAGTGGTGCAGCACGGTGCTGCACCAAAAATAGCAGCGCCGCGCTGCACAGCTTTTAAAACGCAGGCATGAGCCGTATTTAAAGGATATATGGTGCACCCCTGCGTTTCCTCCTACACCGGCGCTGAATTAAGCTGCCTGTGCCAATGCACGCATCCTTGCACCATAGTGAAAGGGTTTCTGCATTGAGGGGATAGATTGTTTATGTCCAAAAAATGAGGAGGAATAACAGCATTCCTCCTTGTTTTGCCATGCTAGTGGGGTGCCAATAGTTTTTGGCGCTGCCATAGGTTTACGATTACTCGTAAATCTGGGGCAGCGTCAAAAGCAATGGGTGTTGCGGTGGAACGCCCACAGCAACACCCATTGCATGCCCCTCTGACGCAGAAAACTGCATTGGAGGGGCCCATATTTACAAGGAGGTGTAATGCCACCCAAAGTGGTGTTACACCTCCTGGTAAATATGGAGCAGTGGTTAGTGCCACAGGAGCATCACGAAAAGTGACTCTCCGGTGGCGCAAGGGGCTCTTAAATCTGCCCCTTAATGTTTTCTATTGCATAGTAAGTAAAAGCGCCAATCTGGTCATCTGGTCGCACTAGACTGGGGCAAAGACAAAGTTTGAGGCCGACCGTGATGAAGCCCTACTTGTCTACAGCAAGGGGGAGGCCTTGGTCAAAAGTTTACCTTCAGGCTAAGTCATTTTCTTGAAGATTTTCTTCAGCGGGACAAAGTAACTAATCCAATCCGACCTCCCTGGAGCCCTCTTAGGACATACGTCGCAGGAGCCCTCATGAAGAATTCTACCTTCGGACTTAGACAATTTTTCAGGACGGAAATCTTCGTCTGGGCCAAAGTTGAATTTGCATCTAACGTTTCTGGAGCCTTCCTTGGATACGTCACACAGAAAGTGGTGGTCAACTTTTTACGTATGGACTTTGTCTCTTTTTTGGAGCTTTTTCTCTCTGACGTTGGACAGCAAGCAGATTGTGAGTCAACGTCATCGGATTGCCTTTCTGGAGCCCCCGGTGAAATCCTGGAAGTCTGGGGCTCCGGAGCTTTTCAGTGGGACGAACCTGCAAGTCAGGCTGGGTCGCGTTTGAGGTAAACCAGCTTGAATCATGATATCAGGTCTGTCCCATTATGGAGCTTTTCTCCAAAAGTTCTCCAAAGTTCTCAAAAGATCTGGATCTTCTTCCAGAAGGTTCTTGAAGGTCCTTTAGGAGTTCACAGCTCACCCCAAGATTCCAGAAGCTCTGAGTTGCTCCGTGAGGGTTAGGAGTCCAGCTCTTAGAATGCACCTGGCTTAAACTCCAAAAAGAGAACTGCATAATGGTCAGCTGGTCGGTTTCTTCAGGATTTGATGCAGGGGACTTTGGTTAACAATTTCTCACCTGTAGCAAACAGGGAGTCCCTTCTTGAACGAGTTGAAGCCAGGCAAAGTCCGTTTAGTGGTGAAGCCCAAGTGTGCAGCTGGTGCAGTCCTTCAGAGTGCATTGTCCAGGTGCAGGTTAGGTGTCCAGCAGGGCAGTCCCTCCTCTGTTGTTCCTTGTAGGGATCTGAGGTGTGGGAGCAGCTCTGCCATATTTGTTCTTGCTCCTGGGGTAGAACGCAGGGGGGGCAACTGTCCAATCACAGGCAGGCCACCATCTTCTTGGATAACCACTTCTTGGGACGTGTGCAAAAATCAATCCCAGGGAGCAACATTCTTTAAAAGTCCAAAATGACAGAATTATAATTTTGAAGTTAGATCTGGCTGAGTCCTCCCACTGTTGTGCCCAAGTTCCCTTAACACACCCCTCTCCAGCCCTTTCCTAATCTATTCAGGAGGGCACCTGGCTGTCTGGGATTGCAGGAAATGGGGAAGGTCCTGAGCTGCTCCAGATGTCCTTCACTCTTTGAAGACCAGTGTGGCTGCTCTCCCCCTCCTGTTTTACCATCTGCTGAGGCAGATGTCCTACTCCAGGCACTTCCTTTGTCTTCAGCCCAGGCCACTTCATACTTTTCAGGTAAAATTTAAACCTCTTTCCGTGTACTAGTTATATTACATTCAACAATGGTAAGTTGATGGATTTATTATAACAATATGTTTGATACCAAACTTGACATAACTAGCTCCCTTTGGGACTGAATTAATTAAATTAAAGTCTTTCCATTTTGGCCCGTGTAGCCCATTCACTACAAAGAGGGGAAAACTAATTTGGCTAATGTTCCTCACCAGGGCTTCTAAAACATCCTTTATAAGGTCCCTGCTTACAGTTACATTGCACCCAACCCTGGGGGCACCTAGGTCACACCTAAGGGCTGGCTTATATGTAAACATAAGGCAGTTTAAGACTGTAAAAGTACTTTTAATTCCAAAGTCAAATGTGCATGTACCTTTAATTTAAAAGCAGCCAGCAAGGCAGACCTACCTTTAAAATGACACTGTGCACCTCAGCAGTGTACCTATGGGTGCACTACCTATTGTGGGGTCCCTAAACCTACATGCCCTACCATATACTAGTGACTTATAGATAGGTTGATATTGCAAATAATAATTAGCGTAATCTGAATAGTTATTTTAATCAGAGCACAGGCCCTGGGACTGTTTAGCATTGCCCAGGGCACCACGAGAGTAAGGAAAATACCAGCAAAAAGTGAAAATTGGGGCAAAAAGTGAGGGGTCTTCTGCAATCAGCTCAGTTTTCTCACAGACATATAGTTCTGGGCCCCCTTTGCTTAATATTGCAATCAATTCTGCATGTAATGCAGGTTTTCCATCCTCCTGGCACTCCTCTATCATCGTGCCAGTTTTCTAAAAGGGTAATGCGCAAGACCCAAAGTGCTGTTGTCCAATCTCATTACTGATTCTACTGTTAAAATGTTTGGTAGAGTAGTATTAGATAGGCTGCTTCTTTGGTCCTTGGAAAAGAATATCATGTTTCAGGTACAATATGGTTTCAAAAAAGGCCTGGGAACAATAGAACAAGGGTTAAGTCTACTCCTTCTAGTTTCCAAGCATAGGTTTGCTACATCAAGCCCCATTGTTTTTGGCATTCATGGATCTTTCATCCATGTTTGATTGTGTTAATAGATTCAAGTTGTGGGTTATTGTAAGCACTCTGGGCTTGGAGAAGGATTTGGTAACTTTCCTGATGTTCCGACATATGGACCTGACTGTATCAGTGAGGTACGGTATGGTGGGGAATTTTCTGTCCCTTTTCCAGTCAGACCCTAGGCATGGTAGGATTGCGTGGTGGCTCCCTTTTTGTTGTTTACTTTATGTAAATAATGTGGAAGCAGCTTTAACTAAATCAGAAAACATCACAAAACAAAATAAAATGATGGACGGAGTGTTGAAACCTTTCAAACACTCACCCCCAGTCACAGATCTGGATTTAATCCATTGTTATTTTGCTCACCAAGTCACCCCAGTTTGGACCCGGCCACATGCAAATCAGTCTTGACCCTGTTCCCCATGGAAACAGTCCAGACCAAACTGCTAGGCCAGGTCCTCCCTGGACAGGAAACAAGCATCCTGGGACCGGTTTCAGGGTATCACCCTTCATCAGCCAGGCTAGCTTGAATCCAGTGGCGCAACAAGCACGGGACCCACGTCTGGGCATACCCCTGCCACTTCGGGCACACAAAGCAACATCACAAAACAAAATAAAATGATGACCGGAGTGTTGAAACTTTTCAAACACTCACCCCCAGTTACAGATCTGGGTTCAATCCATCGTTATTTTGCTCACCACATCACCTCAATTTGGACCCAGTCATATGCAAATCAGTCTTGACCCTGTTCCCCACTAAATCAGGGACAGCTGTCCTGATCGTTAGCAGACAACCTGCCCCAGTGCTTTTGCATGCAGACAATGCTGTGCTGCTTGCCAGGACCACTAACAGCTTAAAGATCTTGATTTCCTCCATTGTGTTTTTCATGAAGGACTTGGAGCTGGAAAGCAATCTATCCAAAACCTTCACCATGGTTTGTGGCCTAAAAACGCTAAAACCCACTGCATAAGCATTGGGGTAAGGTTATTGAAAGAGTGACCCAGTTCCCATATCTCTGTATAATGTACAGTAATGCATGTACTCGGACTGTGTGTCAATGACAGAACAACAAGTTACTTACCTTCGGTGGATACAGTAGCTATCTGTGGATTCCTCACCTTATGAATCCTCCCAATGCACCAGCATTCATTGGAAACTTTCTTCCCAGCTCTTCATGTCGACGTGGACGTCACAATTGCCAGGCTCCGCACGTGACTCCATCTGACGTCATCGTGGCAATCAGTCCTCGTCTGCGTGCTGACATCAGTTTCACCATTTTGTACACGCCTTTGAGGTGAAAAGGTGAACACCAACTTCACAAGATCAACCTATATATATATACCAATCCAAATATGAATAAAATCACAATATTTGTTTAAATAAAAAACACCAAAACGTATATACATTTATAGAAAAAGAAGTCTTGGTATGACCAGACAGGCTACGTGGAGGCAGATGGGACTGTGAGGAGTCCACAGGTAGCTATTGAATCCACCAGAAAAAGCATTACCAAAGGTAAGTAACTTGTTCTTCTGATGGATACAACTACCTGTGGATTCCTCACCTTATGAATAGAATCCTAAAGCAGTCCCACACTCGGAGGTGGGTGCCTGACTGGTCAAATCAAGAAATCCCACAACACAGAACGTGCAAAAAGGCTGTCCCTCCTAACTTCCAAATCCAAGCAATAATGCTTTGCGAAAGTGTGGAGGAAAGCCCAAGTTGCTGCCTCACAAATATCCACAACTGGTACACCTCTAGCCAAGGCCGAAGTGGCAGACTTAGCCATCAGTGGCATGGGCCATAATATCCTCAGGAGGAACCTTCTTTGCCACTGAATAACAAATCTTTATGCAAAGAATGACCCACCTGGATAGGGTTCTCTTGTGGATGGCTTTGCCCGTCATCTTGCCCACATATCCAACGAAGAGTTGATTATCAATATGAAAGTCTTTTGTACTTTCAATGTAAAAACTCAGAGCCCTTCTTGGATCAAGGCGATGAAGTATATCCTCTGCCCTGGTTCTCAGCACCATCTTGTCAGCATGAAAGGATGTAAAGGGAGGTTTCACACTAAGAGCCTGGAGATCGCTCACACGCCTAGCAGACGTGATAGCTGTGAGGAAAACTGTTTTCAAAACTAAAAGGCTCAACGGACAAGAAGGCATACGCTCAAATGGTGAACACATTAAAAAAAGTTTGAACCAAATTCAAATCCCACTGAGGCATGAGAAAAGGAGTGGCAGGAAACTTGATAGTCAGGCCTCTCAAAAACCTACTAACTATAGGAGACTTAAATAAGGAAGGCTGAACAGGAAGCTACAGAAAGGCCATCAGCACCGATAAATAACCCTTAACTGTCATAACTGCACATCCCTTCTGTGCCAAGGAAAGGGCAAAAAGCAAAACTTCAGACAAAAGGGCCTTCAAGGGATCAATTTGCATCTCTCCACACCAAGCAACAAATGTTGCCCATCTGTTAGCATAGGCAATTTTGGTGGAGTGTCACCTGGCCGATAAGATAACATCCACCACTTCTGGAGGGAGAGAAAAGGAACTCAGTTTGCCCTGTTCAATCTCCAGGCATGTAGGTGCAGGCTCTGCAGGTGGGAGTGTAGAACCTGCCCTTGCGACTGCGAGAGGAGGTCTGCCCTGAGAGGGAGATGGAGCGGAGGGCACAGTCAGAGTTGGAGAAGGTCTGAGTACCACACCCTTCTTGGCCAATCTGGGGCTATTAAAATGACTTGAGCCTGATCTTGGCGAATCTTTCTCAGAACCCGAGGAATCAAGGGTATGGGGGAAACACGTGAAGTAACTGGTCGCACCAAGACATCTGTAACGCATCCCCCAATGCTCCTTGCACTGGATACTGGAGGCTGCAGAAAGACAGGCAGTGTGGGTTTCACCCGAGTGGCAAACAGGTCTATCTGTGGAAAACCCCACATCCTGAAGAACTAGGTCTGGATGGAGACGCCACTTGTGATCGGCAGAGAAATGCCAACTGAGATTGTCCGCAAGTACTTTGAGAACTCCGGCCAGATGGTTTGCTACTATGCAACTCCGATGGTCCTGAACCCAGGACCAAAGCTGCAGAGCCTCTCTGCAGAGAAGGTATGACCCTACTCCTCCCCTGCTTGTCGATGTACCACATTGTGGTAGTGTTGTTTGTCAAGACCCGAACTGACTGACCATGAAGGGATGGGAGGAAGGCCTTGAAAGCCAGACATATAGCCCGCAATTCTAACACATTGATGTGAAACATTTGTTCCACTGGAGACCAATGACCTTTGACCACCAGGTCCCCCAGATGAGCTCCCCACCCCAGAGTGGAAGCATCCGTTATGACCTTGGCCACTGGACGTGGTAGACAAAATGGTCTTACTTGGGAAAGGTTGCTGTCCACAGCCGACCATCTTGGATCCATTACAGTCTCTCTGGAGATCGTTATCGACTCTTCGAGATCCCCTTTGTGTTGAAACCACTGCTTGTGGAGGCACCATTGGAGAGCCCTCATGTGCCAACGTGCATGATTGACCAACAGATTGCAAGAAGCTAACAGACAAAGCAGATGTAGGACCTTGAGGACTGGAACCACCACTCCATTTTGAAACATTAGAATCAACACCTGAATGTCCTGAATCCAGGAGGAGGATAGGCCTGATTCAATGCAGTATCAATTACTGCTCCTATGAACAGGAGGCGCTGAGAGGGCTCCGGGTGAGACTTGGGCACGTTCACCAAAAAGCGCAGGTTGAACAAAAACCTTGTGGTCACTTGCAAGAGATGCAGCACAGGCTCTGGGGTCTTGGCTATTATCAGCCTATCATTCAGGTAAGGGGATACAAATATTCCCTTCCTTCTGAGGTCTGCTGCAACCACTGCCATCACCTTCATGAAGACCCGAGGTGAGGAAGTAATACCAAAAGGAAGGCCCGCAAATTGGTAGTGTTGCAACCCTACCACAAACTGGAGATACTGCCTCTGCAACTTCAGAATGGGGGTATGAAAATAAGCATCCTGCAAGTCGACAGACACCATCCAATCTTCCTTGTTTAACACCAGAAGCACCTGTGCTAGAGTCAGCATTTTGAATTTCTCCTGTTTGAGAAACCAATTCAAAATCCTCAGGTCCAGGATAGGCCTCAATCGACCATCCTTCTTGGGAACTAGGAAATATCTTGAATAGCATCCCTGACCCCTTTCCTGCTCTGGAACCAATTCCACTGCACCTTTTGACAAAAGAACATGCACCTCCTGCTGAAGCAACAGGAGATGATCTTCTGAGCAAAATGAATGACGGGGAGGGTTGGGAGGGGTAAACGTCTGAAAAGGAAAGGCATAACCGTTCCCCACAATATTTAGTACCCAAGAGTCCGATGTGACTAATTCCCACTTGTGGAGAAAATTAAGTATCCTGTCGCCTACAGGAGAAGCATGACCTAAGATGGATAGAAAACTAGGGCTGCTTTCCTTGTTGGGTTCCCCCACAGGAAGAGGATGAGGCAGGGTACAGCTGGGTGGCTCCTTGTGTCCTTACCCTCCCCCACCCTCTAAAAGATCTATAGGGAGGGTTGGCAGGCTGTTGAGTGGTGGACTGTGGCCTTCCACGATAAGAGGATCCATGGCCACACCCCCTAAACCTCTGAAAGGATCTAAAGGGTGTAGATGCAGACGCCTGTAGCCCCAACGATCTTGCAGTAGCTCTTCTGTCTTTGAAACGTTCTAAAGCAGAGTCCGCCTTGGACCCAAACAACTTTTCACCGTCAAACGGTAGGTCCAAACAAAGTTGTTTGAACGTCTGTTGAAAATCCAGAAGACCTAAGCCACGCATGCCTCCTGGTCACCACTGAAGTGTCCATTGCCCTGGCTACTGAGTCTGCTGTATCCAGACCAGACTGGATAATCTGTTTAGCCGCTGCTCGAGTGTCCAAAAGGAGCTCATGAAACTGCCCCTGCACATCCTGAGGCACGTTCAACACCACAGCTATTGCCGTGTCCATCAGGGCATGGACATACCTCCCCAGCACACAGGTAGCATTGACTGATTTCAGGGCCATACTACATGAGGAGAAACTTTTCTTGGCTGCTAGCTCCATCCTCTTGGACTACCTGTCCGATGGAGTAGCAGGAAACGAGCCAGGTGCAGATCGAGCAGAACAAGAAGCTTGGACCACCAAGCTCTCAGGAGTCGGATGTTGGGGTAAAAATCGAGGGTCCCCAGGAGCAACCCTGTACCTCCTTGCCACAGTCCTGGAAACCACTGGAGACGTAACAGGCTTTCTCCAAATGTCTAAAATAGGCTCAGTAAGAGCATCATTGAAAGGGACTAGGGGCTACGCAGAAGTAGAGGAAAGATGCAACACCTCCGTTAAGATGTTTGTCTTTACTTCCAAAGCTGGTAACGGAGGTTCCAAAACTTCAGCAGCCTTCCTTATGACAGTGTGATAGGATGCTGCCTCCTCTGTAAATTCACCTGGGGATGAAAGATCCCACTCAGGGGAGGTATTCAGTCCACTTGCAGAGTCCATACCCTGAAACTCACCCATAAGCTCAGAAATCTCTCCTTCCTCTAACAACTGTTGCTGGTATTCCTGCTCCTCCAAGAGCCTCAATGCTCTCCTCCTTGATCTCAATCTGGCCTCCAATCTCGGTGTCGACAGAGTTAGCCGACGTCAACGCCGGCTTCAAAGCAGATGGACGTGGTGGAGGAGATGGTGGAGATACACTGCGTCCTGACTGGGACCCATCCGGCACCAGTTTTGACTCCATCCACACCGTCGGCATCATCTGATGCGACGTCATCGGTGCCGAACTAGCACTCTCAGCTGGATAGAAGCGTACAAACGGAGCCGACTTGTACGGCGCCGGAGAACCCAAGGAGAATGCTAATGGACCAGTGGGACCAGCCAGTGCACCAGCAGGGGCCATAGCTTTGTTGAAAATGTTAAGCATAGCATTTAGGAAAGCCGCCGGATCCGCTCCCGGAGTCGGGAAGGCAGGAAACCTCTGGTCATCTTGAGGCTCTTGAGTCTGATCCGAAACTTGCGCCACCGGCTCCTGAACCAACACAGGTGAAAAGTGAGTTGGAGGACTCACCAGGGACTCGACGACCTCAATCAGTGATGACTCAGGAGAAGCCTGAGGACTCTGAGGCCGGGGAGTAATAGTTGGGCTGACCTCCCATGCCTTACAATGTCATCTAGAAGGGGACCAAGACCGATCTCTGGAAGAACGGCATTGAGAATCGTGCTGGTGCTGCTTCTTATGAGATCTCGATAACTTATGAGAAGAAGAGTCCCTTGTCTTAGATTTCCGATGACCCTTGTGTCCTCTCTTAGCTTTTGCTAAGAAGAGCTTAGCCTCTCTTTCTTTCAAGGCCTTCGGGTTCATCCTCTGGCAAGGCACGCACTCTTCCACATCGTGGTCCAAACGTAGACACCACAAACAGTCTTCATGAGGGTCTGTGACTGACATATGACCCCTGCACTCACGACAAGGCTTAAAACCTGATTTATTTGGTGGAGACATTGTAACAAGAACAACAAGACACCTTTGAAACAGTGGCTGTTCGAGAGCCAGGAAAATACCGTTAGCATTGAAGGCGTGGAAAAAAAGGGAACTAACGTCAGCACACCAGCGAGGACTTCTTATTGCTACAATGTTGTCAGATGGAGTCGCGTGCGGAGCCAGGCAATTGTGAAGTCCCTGTCGATGTGAAGACCTCGGAAGAAAGTTTCCGCTGAGTACTGACGCTTTGGGAGAATTCATAAGGTGAGGAATCCACAGGTAGTTGTATCCATCAGAAACACTTTCTGCGTGCAACCGGCACAATGTTCTCCCTGGCCTCATCAATCAGCAACAAGCCTATCTTACCCTAGCTCAAAATACATAGGAGAAAACATCTGCTCATACTTACTTATAGTTCAGGAGTCTGAGGGTATTGTGATGCCAGTCATGCCCAATTGGAAGAAAATAGTGTGTGTCACTGCCTTCTGGGAGTACCCCTATCCACTTCACTTTTTACCACTCATCACAAACTGGGTCTCAAGTACATTGAGGAAGAGATAAACCTTGCACCCATACTGTTGTGGTGTCTATACGGTATAAGGAGGATGCTCCCCTGAATAGGGAAATTGTTTTGGACTGTCTATCATGTGGCCTTGGGAACAGGATACCCTGGCTTAAATATATCTGGGAGACTACATTGGCCTCCCCAATCCCTCTACGAGAAACCCTCTGACATTTGTAAAAAAGATAGAGGGTGCATCGGGTAGTTTTTTCTTGCCCTTGCGATGAAATGTAATCACAGACCCTCATTTAGAATTTGTCAGTCTTTTCCCAATACCGCCAAATCTGTGGGAGCCAGAAGATCGCCAACCAGGTCACGCGCAATGAAGGATTTCCGCCACATTTTAGGCAAAAATCCTCCAGTAGTCATGCTGGTTGGTCAAGGGAACATGTGCGGTTTCATCACTGGCCTGCCCGCAAAAAGGACTCCGGCAGCTACAGTATATTGTGAACAGTGATGCAGCCTGGTGGTGTCCTGATGGCGGCGTTCTGCCAGCGGTGGAAGTGCCTGTTCCCATTCCCTACTGGACGACCTCCTTGCCGGACAAGGTAAGTCGGGCGTCTGACAGGGGAGGGGGTGCGGGAGGGTGGGGGATATTGTGCGTGCGTTTGTGAGTAGGTGTTCTCTGCGTGTGTGCATGTATGTGTGTATGCGTGGTTGAATGCATATGTGTATGTGTGTGTGTATGCGTGGTTGAATGCGTGTATGAATTTTGAAGTGAGTGCATGTATGGATGCTTGTGAGTGAATGTGTCTATGTCAGTGTTTGTGTAAGAGTGTATGCGAGGTGCATGAATGAGTGTATGCGGAGTGAGTGTGGATGTCTGTGTGCGTACATGCGGGGGGTGGGGGCGTTGCACTAGAAGAGGGGGTGCGGCGCTGCACTAGAAGGGGGGAGCTGTTCTGGTGAGGGTGTTCTGGTATGGAGGGGGTGGGTGGGTATTGGGCTTGCAAAGGGGGGGGGGGGGTCATCTGCCGGTGACAGGAAAGACATTTCCTATCACTGATAGCCTTTCCGCCAGGGTGTTCGTGGTGGTGGTACTGCTGTGGAAACCTTGGTGAAAAGCCAATTCCAAATACCGCCAGTGGTCTTCATTCGACCGCCGGGTCAGAGATGCTGATCTCCGGCCTGGCAGGTCCAACTGCCCTGGCAGTACAGGTGGGGATGTGGTGGGTTGGCAGAGGCCAACCCACCAGACTCATTATGTGGCAGTCTTCACTGCCGAAACCACCACCGTGGCCCTGGCAGTCAGAAGACCGCCAGGGTCATAATGTGGCCCTTTGTCTTTTTTTGTAGATTTTATCTTTCTGTGACCAAACGTCATCTGTTGCCAGTTTTAAGGAACCATAATTTTAGGTGTAGAGAGGTATTGCTATATTTG
The DNA here is from genome assembly GCF_031143425.1 of Pleurodeles waltl. NCBI lineage: Eukaryota > Metazoa > Chordata > Amphibia > Caudata > Salamandridae > Pleurodeles > Pleurodeles waltl. The sequence goes on along the minus strand of NC_090451.1, from coordinate 260,628,426 downwards.
CTGCAAATAGGCTCCCTGAATGTTTGCTTAACAGTTGGCTCTTTTCTGAAAAATACACTTTCCCTGCATGACTCAAAGATGTTTTAATGATTATTCTACTTTTTTTTATTAGATTTTTATTGACTGTGCTGGCGTTCTTAATTGTTTTGATGGTGTTTTTTAAATATTTATGGGACAAAGATACAGTTCGAATTTCATTTTTAAAATAGTACATATCCAATTACTAGAAAATAATTTTTCTCTTCAACAAAGAGGCAAATTTTGCCAGCTTATGCAGAGGACCCTAATACCCCTGTGAACATAGTGGACCCATTTTAGAGGTTTTTGTTGACAGGCACAAGATGTGTAGCCTTTTCATTGATGCCCCTGTATCAGATGTGCTGCTCACTTTTGTATTGTAGATTCTGTACTGCACAGTGCACTTTGTATGAATTTTGTATATATGCAATGAATTTTATCAATGTTTACATGGACTTTTATGGCCATGACTGGCCAAATAAAGACTTATGATAAAAACATATGATTATGACGAATGTAAAGTCCGAAGTTTCCACCAGGATTTCAGGCTTAGAAGTCTTTCTTTGTGGTCTGGAGCTGCCATAGGTAGTGTGGTTGTACTGTTCAATGGGCACTTGTAAAAGTCACTTCCATGCTGGTATCATGATGCAATAAATTAACTCACTTGTTTTGTCACGACATTTGAGTTATCCAGTCACTGCAGTAACTGTGTGCAGGTTTACAAATGAGATGAAGACCAACATGGTCTGGTCTTTACCAGTTACTTACATTTACGGTTGCGGTGTGTTTTGTGGATGATTTCGAAGTTTTGACATAGCACTTTCTTTAGGGTGCATTCGTCACCAGTCACTGCATATGGCTATTTTCTTTCCTCAGAGGAAATTAGACTCTTTCTCCTCTGTTAAGAAAATAGTGGTTGCGGTGTGTCCGCATAATGGAGTTCATAATTAATAGGGAGTCAGAATATATTGGATTTATTATTGATCTGCGCTTAAATTGATCCCACAATATTGACTAAAACGATATTGTTGAGATTGGAATTAATATAGTACATCTACTGGAGTTAAAATAGTAAACCTATTCTTTGCTATGTGTGCTTACCTTCAAGATACAATGACAGGGGATATTGTGGAATCAATATTTGAGCACTTTGCATACAACTTGTAGTAGGAAATCAGTATGTATCTGCCATGCTTTTATCTGCTCCTCCATCAAGTAAATGTGGTAGGATACTGAGCAACACTACGGTTCTGATTATGAGTCAGGTGGAACAGTATCCCTGTTTGCTTTACCACTCTGATCACATCTGGCCCGGTGTTCCCACATCTGGGAGTAGGAATGCTGAGCCCACTATTTACGCGCCTCCATAATAAATCGCATGAGGTTGTCAGAACAAGTACAGCACAGTGGATGCCCTACCTCCTCATATGGCATAGGGGGGCATGCAAAACTCCCGCTGCCGTCCACAGCCTGCCTGTCTCCTAAAACCTCCTCGTGCACCTGTCTCATCCCTGCATGGCCTCCACACCTCTCGTTTATCACACTGCTCAGAGCAAGAGGTAAATTAGTGTGGATTGTCCCCGAAATGGGTTCTTCACATGTGGAAAAAAACATGATAATTGTAGTCCTGCAAGCCATTTCAAATTCCTAGGACTTTAACTAAGCTTCAGTACCTTGAACAGGCTTTTATAGAGTGGTGATGGTGGAGTAACTTCGGTAAGTTTTGCTAGGCTCCTCTTAACCTTCTTTTCTTCCTGCGTCAGTAGGTTGTTATTCAGGTTTCTCATGCTATTTAACGATCGGGTAAGTTTATTCAGCTAGAGAGAGGAAAGCATACATGTTGAAGGTCAGGGATCACGAATGCAAAACCTGTAAACACTTTTTCAGATGCAGAATTACAATCGTATAAAGTACTAGCAATCACTCTGGCTTCTAGTTCCATTTTGTGTGGTCTCTGGGGTGCTTATTTACAAGACCTTGTCACTTTTTTAGTGACGGTCCAGTGGTGCACACTGCAGGGCCATATCTACAAGCCCACCCTGCTTGGCTTTTTTTGACCTTGTAGGCATAGACTGAGGCAACGCAGCGCACATTGCTGCGTTGCTTCACCCTGCGATAGGGAGGCATGCCATAGGGGTAACGGTGGGTGTCCCACGTAACACCCATGGCATATGACACATTCCCAGATTTATGAAACTTCGTAAGCCTGGGAATGTGTCAAAAGCCTACGGCTTCCCAGTAGAGGTGTAAGGGAGGTGTAACAAGGAGAAATACATCTATTTCTCTGCATTTTTCCTTTTTCTATGTGTGCTGTATTCTGTAGCACACATAGAAAGAGGAAACTCCTCTCATGATTGTTTTTGTGCAGGTAGTTGTCGCTTCCTGCACAAAAATAAAAATCCCTGCAATGCAGACACCCTTGCACCATGGTGCAAGGGTGCCTGTGTTGACTCATGGCAGCCCACTGTGCGCCAGCGCAGGGGAAAAAGGAGAGAAATGCGCTGTATCTCATATATACAGCGCATTCCTGCCATTTTCTTTTGATGCTGGGCAGCAGAGCAAGAATACTTGCGCTGCTGCCCTGCCCAGATACTCTTTAATGAGGCCCTAGGCTCTGTACGTCGGTCCTTATTCACTACAATAATATTAGCCAGCTACTCTTTACTGAGTGGGTCACTGAATGTCAGGCACAGGGAAAATAGCCACTTAAATACTTTCTAGACAATAAAGGCATACAGTAGGTATGTGTATATATATATATATATATATATATATATATATATATATATATATATATATATAAATCAGTTAAAGAATTTGCATTTAACTTTTATGTCAGGTTAACCAATCCAGCTATTTACATAAGATGCCAATGTATCTATCTCCCTTGCCAACCCTGATGCCAAGTACAGTCATTCCATGTACTGTTATAGATACTATTATATTTTTTGTCATTTTTGCAGTGTCCAGATATCTAAAAACATTAGAATACAATATCTAAAAAAATGACTGGAAAGTAGCACATCAGGGTTGTTGTCATCGAGCAAATTACTTTAAAGTCACTTTAATTAATGTGGCCAAATGTTACAATATCAGTTAGGATAGCTAAATTCTAGTGATGTTTTATATATTTATTTTCTTCTACGACACCCACAGTGCATGAAAAAAACAAGATACAAAGTACTCTCAACACACAATAAAAATAAATTACTGGATAACTTATAGCTAATAAAAAAATATATAGGCATAATTTTCCCTTGCACAGGACCATCAGTGAAGAACGTTTAATATCAAAATCTTCTAGCAGCCAAGAGCAGATGAGGGCTTTGAGATGCAGAGGTACATCCTCAGCCAGTCTGTTAGCTCCCAGACAATCTTCTAAGGAAGAAAATCTTGTCTGAAAAAAGGGCTAACTGAGACAGTGTTTAGATGTCACATAAACCTCCTTGACGAGACTGTGAATAAGCCATTATTTGTATTAAAAACAGTCAAGATTAGGTTGAAGATGCTTGTACATATAATGAAGAGTTCACATGGATAGTGAGATACACTCTCTATTATGAAATAAGAGGAAAAGCAAAACCTATTCACATATTTGATTCTTTTCTATTAGCTATTTGTGTCACAACAATTGTGTAGAGTGGACTGCAAATGTATTTGTAAAACTGCGATATCAGGGTCGAGATCATGCATATTTCTTCCAGGGGCCCTTCCATCATCTGTGATAGCTATACACCTCATCATCAGTTTCTGTTATCCAGAGATAGTACATATATAATAGCATCCCATCACTCATCATGCTGACAGTCAATCAATCATCATTGTTACAACACACACACACTCTCTCTGTCTCGCGCTCCTTTCTTTTACATTGACCACTGTTCTAGAGTCAGAGGGTCTGATTTAGATATTGGCAGACAGGTTACTCCATCACAATGGAATCCCATCTGCCGAAATCTAAATCCCATTAAGTCCTATGGAATTTAGAATCCGGCAGGCGAGATATCCATCAATGTTGTGACATAGCAACCTGTCTGCCAATTTCTAATTCAGCCCTGAGTCCCATTCATTACTATGAACATGCACTAAGAGTGTTTGAGAGAGTGTTGCTGTGGTTCTCAGCCCTTCAACAAAAGATCAAGTATATCAAAGGCTTTGTATGTAGATCTGTTAACATAATTCACTGACTGACACTGAAGAAGTTTGCCTGATAGCATGTCAGTTCTTCTGGACTCTACTGTCTTCTCTATGTGCCTCAGCAACAAATAGAAAACTATTGACTAATCCAGGTGCACACAACAGCCATCCACCTCAAGAGTGCTGTGATACTGTTGCGTGTTAATTCATCTGCAAAATTCAGACAATAGATCAAGGCATACAGAATATGCAAGCCACCGCTTTGCTTCACTCCTAATACAGTGCGTCTAAATTCATAAGCAACAAGAGGCATCCTTCTTACCAGTTACACCACTTTCTTGCCAAAATATGCAGCCAATTTCGACATTAAAATCGCTTACATCTCCTATCAGTCGTCGGAATTTTTCTTATTTTTTAACAATGCCTCATTCTCAGGGCGAGTTTCAAATCTTTGGAAAGCATGGGTAGTCACATCCATATTAGAAAACATGACCTAGGCAGCGCCTTACCTGAAATGTATCGCCCCAGTACCCTTCTCCTGGCATTAGCAAGGATGCTTGAGAACATTGTCACAAAACAATTTAGTCATTTTCTGGAGGACAGGCAGGCATTTGACCCCTGGTAACGTGATTTCCACTCAGACAGAAGCACAGAACCTTAGACTATGGGGACTTTGTTGGCATCGTCTTGCTTGACCTCTCCACTGCATTTGGCATAGTGGACCATGCGATTCTTACTGGCACACTAAATGATCTAGGGATTGAGGTGCAATTATTAACTGGTTTGCATAATTTTGGATACATCACTACCAATGTCAGAGCATTCCACCCTACAGCTGGGAGATTAAGGCCCAGGCTTACTCATTTTTTGTGCTACACGGTGCAGCAAGCAAACTTTGCTCTGAAACGTTGCACAAGGGTGGAAACCCAGCACAAAGCCGTATCATCAAATGATTGTTCTGCCGACGGTGTCATCCCCTGTGCTAGTGATCTAATAAGGTTGCCTTGAGCAATGTACAGCTTGCGCCATGGTGCAGAGGTGAGTTTGTGATGTCTAACATATGATTTATACTGGAAGCATAAACTTATAGTACAAATTCCAGTGCCTAGACAAACTCAAAAACATTGTAATCCTAGTATGAGTGTTGTGTACTGCTGCACACTTGCAATTAATCTTTTTTTAGAAATGAACACATCTCCTTTGTTTACACCCACTTCAGGTAGGTGTTAGTTTCAAAGCCTGGTCTAGTTATTTTGATAGATTGGGCTTTGAAACAAAAGTACTGCCCCAGTAACACCCTCTTGACACAAAGTGATGTAAAGTATGGCAAATCATTTTTCTCACTGAGAAAAGGGCTGATTTCTCAATCAAAACCCCTTTTGCTCTACATAGTAAATGCCATGCATGCTTTCCTTCGCTTTGTGCTGGTGTAAAGATATAGTAAGTCCGAGCCTGAGTGTAGTGCACAGGAAAGTTTCTCACTGTCTCTTTATAATTCAGTGTCGATGGGGACCTGCTTCTTCGACTAATCAAACACACCAGTGGGGACAGTAAATTACTCAGACTACACCTATGGTACTCGTCCCTCTGACATCCATGCCTGGTGGGAGCAAATTTAAAGCTAAATGGAGTTACAATTGAGCCCCTACTCCTTGATAATTGAAGGTAAAATTGATGGGACTCCTTTTAGGTTAACCATCTCGTTCAGTCCCCAAAGTAAAATCCCTGTCGTCTAGATGGACAAACAGCTCTCCTTCACCCACCAAATCAGAACGCACTTCAATTGTGCATAATGCCGAAATCTTTCTATGACATTGCCAACTCTACATAAACATATATATATCATAATGCTTTCTCTCGTTTATTTTGGACTCTGGGACACATTTTGTACTAAACAATAGAGCAAAAAACATCAAGCACGACAACCAGTTGTTCACATTCTGTCTTTTGCTTTGTTCCAGTGCGCCAACATTTTATAGTAAAGAGCGCGTAATTATGTGGGGAAATAGCATAATTAAAATACTTTTATGTAACAAAAATAATAGAAATTTACCAAAATGATGCTAGATTACACCAGCGAAAGACATTTTATCAAGGACTACCCTACACCACTAATATTCCAATACGGATTTGTATTTATGTGGTCTTCTTTTTCACCTGTAAATGTGTTGTCTTAGGTTTTGGAAGTGCCACCCGAAGTCAAGTGCCTCATCTTATCGCTCCTGCCTCTAGACTCTCTAAAAACTCTCCTGGCTCACCTCTGCTATCTATTTGTGATAAGATTGCCTTAAAACTCTTAACATGGGCTGTTGTGCTTTCCACAGTTGTGCCCTCAGTTTATCCTTAATGACCTTATTCCCTGCGTCCTCCCATGCCTTCTTGGTTTCCGCACTGAGAACCTCCCGATAGTTCCCAGCTACCACAGGTCCAGGTGCGGTGGCCCTGCTTTCCCTGTAAGTGTCCGCTTTCTCTGAAATTAATTCAAGGAACACCACAATATCTTGTCTTATAGCAGGTTCAGGCTGCACCTTAACACCCATCTGCTTCCGAGTTCCACGTGATCTCAATCTACCTCTCCTTTTCTTTTTCTGCTATCATCACACAAACATCCGCATCAAGAGACCTAGTTGATAAAAGTACAACTTAACATAACAATATGAGATATAGAAGTGTCATCCCGGCATCATGCCAGTATTTGCTATTTTGAAGACTGTGTAAAATGGTCATTGCCCTTCATTTATTTATTATAGACGTAACGATAAATTCCAGCTGAAGCCTCATTTGAGGCTAAGCCGGATATTTATTAAGCTCAAGAACTAAATGCCAATAGTTACACACTGAAGCATCACATTTGTTGTTTCATTTTGATGTCAATGACAAGGATAAGTGATTCTCCTGTGGCCCTTTGGTCCTACAAGGATTATCTTTGACCAACATCTCTCCCTTTGCCTTTTCAAAACTGTCCTGCAGCTTGAAGACTGATGCAGGCAATGGAAAGCCATAAGTAGGCTTTCTTGCAAGTTCTCCTGAAATGGCTGGCCTCCTAAATGTCTGCCTTGTGCTGTGAGCTCTCACCGCAGCTTGCTGCTGGCACTCACCTACCACGCAAGGCACACTGAGTAGCCTTGTACCTGCAGCTCTTCTGGCATCTGCTTTATTTATATTCCCCTCCTGTACATATCCCTAGAGATTTTCTGCAGTGTTGTGCTAGCAGAATAAAAACAAGCACAAACCTCTCTCTTGTGAACCTGCTGCTTACCACATGACGTGTGGCCAGATAGTGGCAGTAGAAGCTGAAGTTAGAGCACTGTGACTGTTCATGGAGAAGATGGAGAGTGCGGCTCAGGATCAAATATGTGTCACATGGTCAGTCTGCTAGCAGGAAGAGTGGTAAAACCAGTGGGTTGACTGTCTTTAAAGGACTTAACTGCAGTAACAAAAAAAATAACTCAGAGCGTCACCCAACCCAATGAGTGGGAATAAGGAGGGTGGTTCTGGACCAAGTGTCTATTGATAAGTTCAGCTGTAAAATGTGGATCATTCTGTCCAGTAGAATCAAATATACCAAAAGCTGTCTGTGAACTGTAGCTTAACACAGTCTCTGGTTGGTGGTGATTAACTAATAGACAATGAAAATCCTGTGCTCAGCATTTAGTCACATCGAAAGTCACCCAACTCTGGAAATAATCCATATTTTCACTCTCTCAGAATGGGTAACTGATCCTCTTGTCCAGATGATCTAGCGTTTGAGTTCTTTCCACATCACTGGACCTCCCTAGATAAGGTAGAAAAGAAGACACACTTACAGCATTTCATTGGCCAGTGCCAGCAGACTGGACTATTTGTGTCAAGAGACACTGTAGTTGCATTTTAACCTGTATTGGAGATATCTTGCCTCCCAGCTGAAGAGTCTTTAATTGGAGGTGACCCAGACAAAGAGGATAACATCTTGCCCCAATTCAGATCTGCTTCAAGAAAGTGCCAGCTGTGTGAGAGGGGTGAAGGTCTAGAGAAAACTACTATGCAGGGCAGGACCCTGTCTAGCAAATCCGATCAGAATAGCCCATGAAGTTCCTAAGGGCCAGATGTAGGTAGATTCCAATTTGTGACTTGCAAATTGCGAGTCAGAGTGGCTCGCAATTTGCGAGTCGCAAATTGGAATGTAGGATGGTGTCCCTGACACCATCTGCAACTCACAAGGGGGTCGCAAAGGCCCACCTCATTAATATTCATGAGGTGGGTCGCAATTTGCGACCCCCTGGCGAGTGGTGGCATTCACAGGGATGGTGGCCTGCTGCGGACAGCAGACCACCATGTTTGTGCTGCTTTTTATTAAAGCATGATTTTTTTTTGTAATGCAGCCCGTTTTCCTTAAAGGAAAACGAGATGCATTACAAAAACGAAAAATGAAACCATTTTTTCAGAGCAGACAGTGGTCCCTATGGTCCCTAGGACCACTGCCTGCTCTGAAACAATGTTTGCAGTTCCATTCACACAGGTGAAGGGGTCCCACGGGGACCCCTTCCCTTTTGCGAATGGGTTACCACCCATTTCAAATGGGTGCCAACTGCGATTGGTTTGCGACCGCGTTCGCGGTCACAAAGCAATCTGGCATTGCACTGAGACTCACAATTAGGAAGGGGACTCCCCTTCCGAATTGCGACTCACAAATCCGTTTTGCGATTCGGTAACCAAGTTACCAAATCGCAAAACGGGTTTTGTGCATTGCAAAGTCTAGTTTGCACGTCGCAAACAGCGAAATTCGCTGTTTGCGACGTGCAAACTGTTTCTTACATCTGGCCCTAAGTCCCTTCCTCAGAATTATTCTTATCTCTGCAAATCACTAAAAAAGTAGAGAGGCTCACACCAAAAAATGATGAGCCTAATTCAGGGCAATATGATACCATACCTGGAATTGGATTAGGTATCAGATGCAAAACCTGGTCCAGAAAACCAAAGATTGCCTAAAAAGCAAAACTAATTCCCTTTCAACTAGTCTAAACTTTTTCCAAGCCAGCCTTGAGACAGAGTTTAGATTGAAGTAGAATCTTGTCTAAGAGATGTAAATCCAGAGACGTGTGGAGGGCTAGGTAGGCTGAAGTAGACATGGAGCAGCGCCCGGGAAGACCATATGCCTGCCAGCGACGAGGGAATGCAAGCTCAATGTGGGAACCCTTGTGGGTAAATGTAAGTTAACATTTTTTGTGTTGACCTACTACTGGATGGATGTGCGACCATTTCACTGGTAAAGGAAGATCCAGCCCACAAGCCTATCTTTAGCCTCTCAACACATGGACAGAGTCAACAAGAGATACAGCTGGCTGGATGCATCTTCCCAGTGTGTACAACTCCCCACCTGCTGAGGAAGAGTGTGGTCTGGTACTGCAGAAACTGTAGAGGGCTCCATTTTCACTTAGTTGTGGAGGATTTGAGTCACTCCTCTACTGATTATTTGAACATGCATGTGGCAACCCAACACAAGAGACTGGGTATGAAAGCAGCTCCAGAAGGAATAATTTAGGAAACAATATGAAGGAACACAGGAAGGCTGGGATTTTAAAATTCAAACCTAATCAACTGAATTGATAATGTTTAACATAACACATAAAAGTAAATCGAAATAGGCACACTCAGTACAAATTATCCACAAATAATCCATTTTAACTGAATGGCAAAAGTAGAAGGAAAATAATTCTTATGCTGAGAAATAAAACTGGACTAAACAAATATATCCTAGAAACAGTCAATAAACTCTATAATAAAAGATTCAGAAACACATCAATAGTAACAGTGCAAGAGGTTGTCAAGTCTTACCCTGAAAGTATATATATTCCAGTTCAAAATACAGTCTATCCATTACATTCAAAAGCCCCACCTTGTAATATCTTGACCACTATACAGGGTGGCAGACACACAACAGCGGATGTTGGAACTGCTCAGTCAATTGAAAGACTAGTGCTCAAGAGCAAATGTGTTAATTACAGATAACTGCTACCACCATCTTGGAAAGGACTAGGACGTGGAAACATGAATGTGTAGCTAATGTCCTAAGTAATAAAGAAATCAACGAATTAACTGAAAACTGGTATGCACAAATATCAGATATAGTGCCTGGTAAAAATTTCAAACAAATTTATAAAACAAGTATAACATGTTTTATTACACAAAATGATAAAAATCCATTGAAGGGATTTGAAAGCTTTAAGTAGAAAAAGTGCCAAGAAGCACAAAGTGTCAATGAGAGTCAATGGTCACAGTAGAACAGGACCTAGGTGCAATTTGAGGCTTACTGGGATCGAGGGTGGATTGGATACATTAACCATGTTTGTTCTGGTCACAGATTAGCCTTGTGACTTTAGTCCTTCAAGTCCAAATTCACCACAGGAATACACTTCTAGAGCCTCCAGGACTTCAGGAGAAGCACTTAGAGACTTACTGCTTTCTGAGGCCAACTGAAGGTTCCAGTCCAGGTCCAATTTCCACTGACCAGCTGGGCAGTTGCTAGAAAAGGCATTTTAAAGATTGAGGTCTAGCCCTCCACAACTTATCTCAGGTGGCAGACAGCAGGTTTAGTCCTCCTATGACCTTCTTAAGGTCCAAGAACTTTCCAAAGTGGGTGCCTGGAGATGTCACATTTATGCTTGGCACATGATTTTTGATGGGAATGAATCCTGAGGACAGCCTAACCAATGGGGTAAGGTTCCTGGGGCTAACTATGTGCATTTTGGGCATTTTCAAGATAGCTAAAATCTTCAGGCACACTACACTTTGGCTCAGAGGGCTGGGTGTGTTTGTGTGGGAAGTCTACTATGTTAATCCTGGTGTCCTCCCAAACCTAACATTAAAATCAAGTTCTATATAGTGCCTGTACCCCCATCAGGCATAGGGATATAAGTCTAGTAGGACAAAGCTGAGCTATCAGCAATCAGACTGTGGATGCACACACACTGTTTTGACATTCTGCTTACCTCATTTGAAGTGCACTCCTCATATAGCACTTTATCAGAATTTTAAATACACAACACTAATAAAAAATGAACTCCACCTGATTCAGACATGTTAGGCATCATAAGCCATCTTGTTTGTGATGTCTACTGACAGCGACCCATATGACGTGGATACACTTGTATTTTTATGTCTCAGCAGAATAATGTTTACGTATACTTTTCACAGGCAAGACTGCGACCTTCATGACAAAATTATAATTGCTTTAGTACAACTGCTCTTGTTCAAGGGTACACCTAACTGTCTTAACAGAATAGCATGTTATCTAAGAACATTTGCTCTGGTACATGTGGTGTTACGACTCGGTCGTCCCATTTCCAGGGGGCGCTGTAAGGGGACTGTCAGAAGCCTGGGAATCACCTTGAACACCTATCTAGAGTCCCTTGCTGACCCCTGTTTGTTTCTCTTTTCTCTATGGTACACTTGTGTAGGACTACATTTGCTTCTTGGGACTGCAAATCCCATAATGCACAGCTTGGTAGTCAGGAAAACCCGGATTCTGTTTCTCATTGTTTTCAATGGGAGAAGTCCAGTTGCTCCTTTTCACTGGATCCTCTCCTCCAGGACTTGCAAGTGTCCAAAACCGCACACACCTGAAACCTCTCCTGTGCAGCCCAGCTTGGAACTGCTTATAAGCAGCCATTTCCTCAAGATCCTTGTCGTGCATCGGACTTCAATTCCTTTGTGTTACAGACCCCTTGTCGGATGGTGTTCCAGTTTTGTTCCTGTTCTGTTCCAGCCTGATCCTGTTTCCTGTTTCTCTGCCCTGCTCCTGATTGTTCCAGCCAGAGTCTGCTCCCTACTTCTTAGCCTTGTACCTGTTTGTTTCTTCCAAAGCCTGCTCCCTGTTTCTCTGCCCTGCTCCTGCCTTGTTTCAGCCTGAACCTTCTCTCTGTTTCCCAGTCCTGTTTACTGCTCATTTCCTACTCCCTGTATTCCAGTCCTGTCCTTGCCTGTTCCAGCCAGAGCCTGTTCTCAGTTTCCCAGTCCTGTCTCTGTCTGTCCCAGCCAGAAGTTTGCGCCCTGTTTTCAAGTCCTAGTCCCGCCTTTGCTTCAGCCTGAGCCTGTTCCTAGTTCTTGCCTCTGCCTCTTTGTTTGTTCCCTTCTGTTTCTGTTTCTTTTTGGTTCTTTGTGTCTGGTAAGTGTTCTATCAGTCTTCACCAGTGTATACGTGTCCTCCTGTGTACTGGGGTTGGCTCCTGGTTTCCAGGAGGCAATTCCAGCCCCCATCCTTGTCCAGTGTTATACGTTGTATTTCGTGCCTAACAGTGACAGTGTGCTATTGCTGTTTTCTCAGGAATCGCCACTGTGTTTCCAGCTGGACCCACAAGAGCGTGTCCTGTGTATGTAAGTACTATCCTTGTTTGTGCTCTAGGGTCCAGAGACAGAATCACTTCTGCTGCCTCCTTTCTATGGGGCTGGCAGGGTGACTATCTGTAAGAGCAAACTGCACAGAGGCATTGAGATTCCCTGTCACTGTGGGAGGTTCTGCGCCTTACTCTGTGTACAACCCCAGCGTGTTTGTCCACTCGTAATCTGTTTCCTGTTTGTTCACACAAGGGTTGCTCTGCTTTTACTTTCCTGTTTCCTGTGCCTATCCGTAGCTGTCCATTCCGTGTATGCCTTTAGCTGCTCCTCTGCCCCAGTGTACTACCTCTTTAGGCTATTCGGTGACCTCAAGGGGTGTCCCAACCAAAGTCCTGATCAGCCCCGCCCGAAACCGTGACGTGGTGTTTGTGAGGAGCTCTATGTTATAGAATTATGAGAGTTTTCTAAATGTATTTGTTTTCAACTGTTTTATTCTGCTTAATTAATCCTGATTGGTTTAATATGTGGGAATCATGTACATTTTCATTGAATGTATGAAACCCATTGATTAGAACACTATAAAAGTGTGTTTTTTTTAGAGATGCTAGAGGCCATTCCTTATTGCCCCCTGGAGGCTAATCCATGTCAGATTGCTTTCCCATTTCATACTCTGTAACTTGCTGACCTGAACTCTACTGATTTCTTTAAAGGATTCCGTATTTTAGCTGAGCTTGCATTCTGATTGTGACTATATGCACTGATTTCTGTATGCCAAAATCTAAAAATAAGCCTTTAAGATTCAAGGCATCTCTGTCTGACATTTTTGTTGGACCAATTGGGTTCTAAGTGTTCAATTGAAATTGTCATTTAGACAACTTTAATTAAACACAGGTTCAACATAGAACATCAAAATCTGTAAAGGGATTAAAACCATTCTTGAGCCATCAGTCATGCCATGGGGAAAAGTGTAGCAGGACGTGACCCGAATGTCATATGAAAAACACTAGCAGACCTGTAAAGCATGTCTTAACACTCCAGTAGGATCTGACACTCTGATTTCAAAAAGAGGTCTACCGGGATGGAGACCAGTCTGGATGGCAGAAAATGGACGGGTGCTAGCCAAGGCATTAGTTAAATCTGCTTTTGATAGGGTAAGCCTCTTTGTAGTTAATCAAGTCTTTGGGCCGAGTCCACAGGTCATTCTGTCAAGGGAACAACATTTTCTCCTCACACCCAAGGTGTTTTGGCAATGTCCACATCCTTGGAGCAACTTCACACCTCATTCATGCCTACTGAAATGCTAAATACTGTCTGGCAGCAGAGAGAGAGGAAAAATGAAGATTTAGGCCCATATTTATACTTTCTTAGCGCCGCATTTGCGTAATAATTTATGCAAAAGCGGCGCAAACTTACAAAATACTATTGTATTTTGTAAGTTTGCACCGCTTTTGAGTCAAAAAGTGCCGCAAATGCGGCGCTAAAAAAGTATAAATACGGGCCTTAGTGCCAAGAGACTTTAGGCATGGCAAAGGTACTTTCTAAAAGTAACTTTTCCATAATATCTAGAAACAAACTAATTGCACCATACAATTGGACTTTCATAACTATTAAAATAGTTGTTCAGTTGTTTTTCTAGCTAGTCTCATTCTTGGTATACAGTTTTAGTATTTTATATTGCATTCCAGTGCTTTCCTATGGAACAGCCAACCCTGCTACGGTAAAAAAAAAAAAGCTTTGAGGTGCTAGTCTCTGTAAGCATATGTTAAACATTCACCCTTATATATCCTACTTTTAAATACCACACACCCTGGCTTAATGGTCAGTAAGTCATACTTAGGGGTGACTTAAAAATATTAAAAAGAGGGTTTCAGGCCTGTGAAAAAGGGTCATTTTGACAGGTTGAATTAGCAGTTTAAACCTACTGGTGGTAGGCTTAAAGTCATGTTTGCATTGTCACTGCAGTGGGTGATACAATGGGTGCTGCAGTCAACTTGTGACATTTACCTTAGATGCATTGGGTGAACCTTCGTACCATATACTTGGCACTTATAGGTATGCTAAATATGCCAATTGGTTGTATATCAATGTCATCATGCTGAAAGGAGAAGTACCTGCCCTTTACTTCTGGTTAGCAGGAGTAAAGTGCACACTGTGGGATAAATAATTAAGGGTCACACTTCAGCATGGACACATTTACAAAATGTCCACTCTTGAGTGTGCATCCTACAATTAACTGAGTAATTCCAGAATCTGCTGTCAGATGTTTGTTTCCTTTCACTGTGGTCGAGATATTATAAGGTGAAAATCTTTTGAGTGAAACTCATAAACTGTATCATTCAAGTGATGTGAATATACTCTCAAACTGATTCACGTTAATAGTTCTTCATAGGATACAATTCATATTTACTCTCTTACTGGACAACTGTGAGTACTTGCTTGTGAAGGTGAGACTTGATGGCCTCTTTGCACTTTTTCTGCTGATGGTTTTCTGATTCTCTTCTGTGACTAAGTTTATTGATTCTGTCCAGGATATTTTTGTTGAGCCCCATCTGTTTTCTCTGCATAGGAAATAATTTTCTTCTATTTTGGGGTAACATGGATTGGTCTGTCATTTCATAATATATTCAGCCTTTGTCACATTTGAAGTCTAGAGGGGTTAGTCAAAAACTGCATTTTGTCGTACTTTGTGTGATACTCAAAATGTATTACTATATGTTATTCACTAACCCACATGTGGAGATTGCACCTCTACCTCTTTTATCTATTTTTGTGCAGAGATCTTCACCTTGAGTGTGGAGTCTATGCACACAAAGGCATACGTTTTAGTAGTAAATGTGGGCCGAAAAGAGGGGAGTTGCTGGAAAATGGGAAATACTACTAAGAGGGAGGCAAATAGGGAGGTCCAAGGAGGGGTTAAAAAAGGCCAAGGATGAATTTAGGGAGGGACATCTAACTACCCATAAAAGAGGAACAACCCCACTCCAATTCACAAACTTCACTTGTAAAGGTACTACAGCCAAAATGAGGATCCAAAATGGTCGTAAGATACGCCAGCGCAGAGTTGGGAAATTATTTGTTCTACTTTACCATCCAGACCTTCGCACCCTGACAGCAGAGCCTCCCCATGGAAAAGTATAGGGAAAAGTAAAAAAGTTTATTTGAATTAAAAAAATGATCTTTTTGTTAATCTAAATTATTTTTATACATTTATTGGAATTGTTGAACTACAAAATATATCCTACAGCATCATTAACTTCATTTTGACTTTACAATTAAATTATATTAAAATAAGTGAAAAGTATTACATTATTTTAAAGTTATTTTTCCCAAAGTTACCCTAAAGTGTAAATTCACACCTAAGCTAAAAAAACTATTTTATGCATTAATAATTAAAAAAGTTATGCAGAGCATTAATTTAAATTCCTTTATTTCAAATTCATAAAAAGTGTTCCTACCTTAATTTATAAAGGCTGAAAGGGTTATTAAAATATTTTATAATTCAATTACAAATATGTACTATCCTTATATGTTTTAACATGAAAGTATATTTCTTTACATTTTTAACTATTTTAATCAATTTATTTATGTTAACATGATTTCTTATGATCTTTTATTTTAAGACCCTAATTCCATTTATTTTTATGGAAGTATGTTGAAGTGCCAGTAGTTGGCGATGTGTGGTGTTCGACTTTCTACTGTTTTTTTATGGTAGTAGTAACTTACACTTATAAATTCTACTCCACTTTCTTCTTCAGGGTTCAAGACGTGTAAGTCACTTATGAGAAACACTCAAATTTTGTAAATGGCTAAAAGCAGCAAAGTTACTCAAATGCTGATGAGTAAATTACACATGTAAATTACTGACAAGTGTAGGTTATTGTTGTGAATATCCCAATTCATGTTTATTGTTGAGTTATACAGATTTCAGCTATCTAAAATAATATACATATTCTGATGATCATTTCAGTTGAATAGGCTGGAATCATGATAACCAGCCTTTCTGTATTCTTTCATATTAGTACTTAAGTTATTCTTTTAGTGTGTATTATCCCTTTTACTGAAAAGCAGAGGCTATCTATCTAAGGGATGGATCTAAAAAAACGGCAAATGAACTTTCTGTGTTACCTGCTTCTAATGTCACTGAAGACTGCACCCTTTACTCCTATATTACATGTTCTTTCCTAGCACTCCATTGTCATGTTTGTGCCACATTTCATTCAGCATAAACTCATTAGTTGTCTTCCATACTATCTCATTGATATTAAACGACGTTCAGTATTCAAGCTGGTAGTAATCTGTTAGTTGTGCTGGAAATTGAGTTAACTGCTGGCTAATCCTCTTTTCACCAAAGGTAACTGCAGACCACAGATTGATCAATGTGTGACAATGACACAACAGTGAGACCCCAATGCCACCAAAAGGTAAATAAGTCTTTAAAAAAATATTTTTGCTCTCATTACACTGACATTGTTGAAACTGATTGAAACCCTCAGTTCAGAGTAAAATCGACCTCAATGTCAAAAATAAACATTAAAAGCATATTTAATAAATGGGATGCAAAGCCAAGCATCAATAGAAAACACTAAGCAAACAATGATTGCAAATGCTACTGAAATGAGACACTGCATATCCCTTGGTATCCCTGTGAGATCTGTATTCATGGTTGACATACTTTATTAAAAATTCCATTTGTTTATGCAACTCATAGAAAAAAAAAAAACTAAACAAGCAATAACAGTGTATTGCCTGTTAACTGCATTGAAATCAATCAAGTTGCCAAGTTTTTGCTTAGTGTAGATGAGCCTGTGAGTTGTACATTTTTCAGTATATACCAGGTGATGGGTAGGTTTAAAAGATGTATGTCCATTCTACATCAGGGAACCATGGATCCATGCCAGGTTTTCAATATATTCACATACAGTGCATCTAAATGTAACTGTTTTACATAGTGGTTATCCTGAAAGTCTTGCATGGATCTGCTCTCATGGAAGTACATTGAATCTATTTGATATAATGTAATAGTTGGGCTAACATGGCGCTTTCACAGTGAAACAATGGACAAGTACATGACTGACCTTATTGACTTTGCTCCCTATTTCATGGACTAGACAGTACATAGAGAAGGCTCAATAGTCCTGACCACTGGATATACCTCCGTAAAAAAATTGTTGTCCAGAGATTTTCATTTTTTATTTGTATTTTTGTATCATTAAAGAAGGAATTTAGCTTGGGTAGACACTTGTAACTTGGGACGATTTTTTCTGGACATCATTTTTAAAAATGACTCATGTTTTGCAGTGAAGATGTAATTTTTCAGGAACCATGAGACCTATATACTCCATTTTGGTGTCAAAACATAGGTTTTGGGGGTCAAGTAGTCTTATAAAGACAGAAAATAATTCCTCAGAGCAACCCTTCCACTATGGCATCTCTTTAATAATGTGTTTTAGCAATTATATTGGTAATTTATTTTTATAGTGTTTTTCTTTAAGGTTTTCTGTTGATTCAAATCCGTAAACATGAGCAAAACAGGTGGTAGCAGAGGATCTTTACCTCCTGATAGAGTGCTGCTAACTACAAAATCTGAGGACTCCTTCAACAGAGAAAAATATGTCATATGCCAAACTAATAAAAAAAAAAAAAAAAAGCTAACATCAACTGCGGCTGGACAGAAGAAAATTTGAGATGCTGCAGAAATAGAAGTTCACAAAAGATTGAAACTGATGAGTGAAGAGAATCAGATATTTTATCATTGTAACAATAAGTGCTAAAATCACATACAATGGAAAAATTGCCTGGAAAAAATTGTAAAAGAAATAGAAGAAACCACTGAATCACAACAAGAATCTGACTCTTCTGAGAAAACGACGACAACCAAACCCAATGCCCATCAACTTAGAAGATCAATGGCTACCGTTTGACAACCTCCAACAATTTATCAGAAAGCAGAGGATTTTCAATGGGTTATTTGTAGTTTAGCCAGAAGAAGGGCCAAAGGGATGAACAAAAGAACAAAGTACAGAGTATGTGAGTCCAAAAAGGAAAACATGTTTTTATCTGCAGCTAGCTTCTTTAAGGTGCAGTTTTTAGCATAATAGGTGATCTAAAGAGCAAGGTGAATGTATTTGCAGCGGATCTGTATGCCAACCCAAACTGCATGTGTGCATACATTTGAAAATCTGAATGTACAATGAGCTTCCAGCAGCAACGTAACCCCCAGCCTACCGTTTTGTTTGCACTCTTTGAAAAAGCAAATTAAGTTGTAAAGCCACTCTTGAGTGCTGGCTACGGGTTCACACTCAGTGAGAACAGAGCAATAATGGTCAACATTGAGGAAACTGTATTGATCCATAATGATGAAATTCTGATTTTTCTGGTGAGAATGTACAATTTAAAATCCCTTTTTATCAGTCTAACAAAAAGTATGAGCCACTTATGGTGTTCTCAGCTGTATTGATTCCTGAAGCTCTTGCTGCCAAAATAAGATCACAGGACGCAGTAAAATCATCAGGAACCATTTTAAGAAACGTCCTGAAAGATTTCGATTTTGGACTTAATGACAAATTTTGTGATGCCCCAGAGCTCGCAAATCATGGGAGTCAACAAGAATCCCTGATGTTGCCTTAACATTTTCTACATCATTGGTTGTCAGCAAAGCAAAACTGTTATAAGCTAAAGTTCTTTAGTTCTGAACAGAAGTCAACAACATTGGTGATTGCTTTGAAGATATAAGCGTGGAAGACAATCCCATGAACTGACAGGTTTATGCTGTGCATATATACTGTCTTTTTCAAATCATGTTTTATGAATGACATCACTGCAAAAATAAAACTCTGCTACACATGATGGCTGCCCTTGCAATCTAAGAGAAGTGCAAAAGTAGGGGGCTACTCACTTGAATGAACAGGGTTGGTGTATCAACACATTATAATGACATAGTACGGAGCAGGAACTTGCAAGCAGCTCATGCTGCAAAATCTTGTGAATCGGACAGCACACCACTTCCAAGACACTCTACCAGGAAAGGATTTACAATTGCTGCTCTTGATAGTTTTGATTTGGAAGATAGCTCTTCTTTTTCTGGAAAATCTGGCACACATGATATTGCTATGGTGCTTTTTTAAGACTTTATCAATGAAGTAACTGCTGGAAAACAAGCTGTGTCAGCTGTAGGCATAAACAAATGAAGCTGCAAAAGTATGACCCAATTGCATTGCCAATGTGTGCAAAATCACTACAAGCCATCAACATGTCCCAGTCTACCAGACAGTTTCAAAGTGGCTGAGGACATGGATCTTCCACCCTGATGCTGTGGTCCCAAAGCTGATTTAACTGAATTTACCATATTGCCTATTCGATGCGTACTGAAGGATGAAGAAAAGCCAGTTCCCCCGTGGGCTGGAATTCATGCTCTGATCTCCTAAAATACCCACTGAAGAAGGTTGGGTTTTTACCAGTAATACTGTTCCCAGTCACAAACTGTGCAACATTATACACAGCTCTAAACAATTTCCAAGATGTGCATACTCAGCTTCAAGACCAGCCTATCATGCCAATTTTCTGAGACGAAGGTGTTTCCATATTGTAGCTGGCGTTTGTATGAGCAATCCAGTAGAAATTGATGATCTTTTTCCAATGATGAGTGTTTTACACATGACAAAAGTTGCGTTGCAATGTGCACAAAGTTATCTTGGTTGATGTGGTGCAGACGATGGACTTATTGAGGCTGAAATATTTGGAAGCAAAACTGTCCCGTCAGTATTGAGTGGAACTCAATATGTTAATTTGTTACAAGGTAAGCTCATTATATCAGATGCTATAGAAACATTGCATTGGAATGCTTTCTGAAACAAGAATGAGAAATTTGATTTTGCATCTCTTATCATCAGGAGTGAACAAGGCACAGGGTGCACTTTATTCAAAAGACATAATGCAAAGCCAGTCAATGTTCAATACACTCAGTTCAATATCAGAAAACTTGAAAACCAAATTTGTAGAGTTTGTCAAAGAATGTGAAGAAAAATCAGAACTTTTCAAGTACTAGGGAAATGTTTTACTCATGATAGCTCTAGTGAAAAACTTGGTACATGCTGATTGGGAAGGTGACTACAATTCCCAGGAATGCACCTGGCACAAACTCTGAATTGGCCAGCTGGTCAGTTTCTTCAGGAGTTGGTGCAGGGGACTTGGTTTGCAAGTTTTCATCTGTAGCAAACAGGGAGTCCCTCCTTGAAACAGTTTAAGCCAGGCAAAGTCCTTCTTGTGGTGAAGCCCAAATGTGCAGCTGGTGCAATCCTCCAGAGTGCAGTGTCCAGGTGCAGGTCAGGGGTCCAGCAGGGCAGTCCTTCTTCTTCTGATGTTTTTCCTTGTACTGATCTGAGGTGTTGGTGCAGCTCTGCCAGTTTTAGCCTTGCTCCTGGGTGAAAAACAGTAGGGTCTCCAATCAGATGCAGGGTCCTCCCCCCTGTGATGACCACTTCCTGGGAAGTGTGGCAAAAATCAATCCCACAGAGCAACATTCCTCAAAAATCCATCATGGCTGAAAGTGATTTTTGGAGGTTACATCTGGCTGAGCCCACCCACTTGTGTGGCTAAAAATCCCAAACACACCCCACTCCTAATCTAATCAAGGGGACATCTAATTGTCTGGGGTTGCAGGAATGTGAGGGAGGTGCTGGGGTGCTCCAAATGTCCTTCCCTGCCTTTGAAGACCAGTTTGTCAGCCCTCCCCCCCTTCCTACTTCCCCATCTGCTGAAGGGAGTTCTCATCCCACTGGCACATCTCTGTGTTCAGCTCAGACCACTTCCCACCTCATCAAGGCAGCCTGACCAGGCTGCCAGAGGCTGGCCAATCAGAGAAGGGCACTATAGGGCTCAAGTTGGCAACTTTGTAGAGTTTAAAACTCTTTACGTGAACAAGTTATATTAAGTCCAACAATTGTAAGTTGTGGGACTTATTATACTAATTAATTTGATACCAAACTTGAGGTATCTGATACTTAAGGGGACTTTGTAAATTAAAATAATGTCTCCCCATTCTAGCCTATGGCGGTCATTCACTACAGTGAGTGGAAACAAATGTGGCTATTTTACCTCACCAGGCCTTATAAAACTATTTAATAAGGTATCTGCTTATAGTTACATGGCACCCAACCCTAAGGGGACATAGGGGACACCTTGGGGGTGACTTATATGTAAACATAAAGTAGTTTAAGACTTTTTAAGTACTTTTAATTCCAAAGTCAAATTTGCATTTAACTTTATTTTAAAAGCAGCCAGCAGGCAGGCCTGCCTTTAAAATGACACTAGGTACCTCAGCAAGGTACCCATGGGTGCACTACCTATGCTGGGGCTCATAAACCTACATGACCTACATTTACTAGGGACTTATAGGTAGGTTAATATTGGCCTGATTTTCAAATCCACTTTACACAGAGCACTGGCAATGGGACTGGTAAGCAGTACCCAGGGCACAGCCAAGAGTCAGTAACCACCAGTATCTGTCCAAAACGTTTGGGGGTGACCAGGGCAATAAGGAGGTCATTTCTACACACAAACTCATACACAAGCTTGAAACAAATAATTCACTTGAAGAATTTCACTTTGAAAAGGTGTCCTCATTGAAAACTGCTGTTGTTGTGGACTATATGTCACAATTGGGAATGATCAGAATATGCAAACCATCGAAGAGGTCAACTGTTCTACAGATATCATAGTCAGTGTGCACCTTACAAGAACTCCACCTTGTCTTTGACAGTTAGATTGAAATACCTGTCAAAAGAATGTGAGATAATCACACAAATGTCTACAAGTGGAACAATTGACTTTACCTGCATCAACAATTCAACACTTATACCTGTGCAACTTGATAAATTCTGGTTATCAACATTGAAGAAGATGAACTTGGAGATGTTAACGCACCAAAACATTGCTTCACTGAACACTGAATTTCCAATAATTGGTAGTGGAGCGATTGTCAATGAGAACTTGGTGCCTGCAGAGATATATTCAAAAAGTACGGGTCATATTTTTCAAGAACTTAACAGTAAATTCAATCAATCAATCAGTGTTTTTAAAGTGCAGCTACTCACCTGTTAGGGTCTCAAGGTGCTGGGAGGGGGGGTGGGAGTGTAGCGTGTACCGGTGTTGTGGATTAAAAAAGCCATATCTTCAATTCCTTCGTAAAGCGGGGGAGGGAGGTGGTTTGTACGATGTGGATGGGTAGGGCGTTTCAGGTGGTGGCTGCGCAGTAGAAGAAGGAGCATCCTCCTGTTCTGGTTTTCCTGATGTGGGGGACTTCTGTGAGAGCTGGGCTGAGCATAGGGCCCTGTGGGGTACGTGGAAGTTGAGTTGCTGGTTCAGGTAGGCTGGCCCGGTGTTGTGGAGGGCTTTGTGTGCGTGGGTGAGGATCTTGAAAGTGATTTTTCTCTCTCTCCAGTGCAGTGTATGTAGGTGTTGTGAGATGTGGCAGTGTAGGGGGAGGGCGAGGATCAGTCTGGCGGCGACGTTCTGGATGTTTTACAATTTGCTGGTGAGATTTTTGTTGATTCCAGTGTAGAGTGCATTGCCGTAGTCCAGTTTGCTGGTGAGGAGGGAGTGTGTGATGGTCTTTCTATGTTCAAGGGGGATCCATTTGAATGTCTTGGTAGGAGGCAGAGGGTGCAGAAGCAAGTGGGGGTGACTGAGTTGATTTGATGATTCATGCTGAGGTCGGGGTCCAGGATGATTTTGAGTTTGCGGGCTTGGTTGGTGGGGGTGGACGGATTTCCGAGGGTGGGTGGCCACCAGGAGTCGCTCCATGCATTGGGTTGAAGGAAGCTGACCGTGTTGTGCCACATGTTGAGTAGGCTGTTTGAAATGGTTCCAAATGAGTCACTGTACTGTAAAATGACACATGCTATTATTGTGGTACTTAGATTTGTGGCAATGCTAATAAATCAAGGTTTTTTTAGAGTTATAAATACGTTACAGAGCAGACTAGAAACACACTTAGGCCATCATTATGAGAATGGTGGTTTCCGGGCCGGCCCCGTGTGAAATCACACCACCATACCGGCAGTGGTTGCGGTAAAGTGACTGCCGTACTACAAGACAACAAACTCAAACCACCCAAATATAAACACAAAACCAACATCGCCAGGTCAACCCATGGCAAAAGAGTGACTGATCAACTGCCGGCCCCACAAAGCCGACACCATTCCGACTGTCAGATTATGAGGCAACCTCCAGCACAGCGGAACATGCACGGCGGAAATCATTAGCGGTTCACACGCGGCAGCGGAGCAAAGAAGCACTTAGGAAAGTAGCCAACACCACATTGGCCAGTTCAAATAACCCACACCTGATAACCATACACACACCATGCCACCATGTAACACAAACAATCCCTTGCATCAGATCTGAGCAGCCACAGCCACATTTGAGACGAAACAAACCCCAAACACAGCAAACAAACATTACACAGCACACATTGGACAAATCAATATCACAAACCACCTGCACACACAACAAAACACCCCCACATCAGCACATACCCTGCACTGCATCCGACATGCACAACACATTCCGACCCCACAACATGTCACGCCAGAAGCACCCACGGTTCACTGACAGTGAGTTTCAGGTCATGGTGGATGAGATGATCAGATTAGAGCCACAGCTCATAGGAGTCCAGGTACAGCAAACATCCATAGCCAAAAAGACGGAGTTGTGGCAGAGGATCGTCAACAGGGTCAACGCAGTTGGGACTTACCCACGCACAAGGAAGGACATCAGAAAGAGGTGGCACAACCTCAGGGGGAAGGTCTGATCCATGGCGTCCAGGCAGAGGATAGCCAGATATAAAACTGGTGGTGGGCCCCACCTCCTCCCCTTCAGTTGACATCCTGGGAGGAGAAGGTCCTGCACATCTTGCATCCTGAGGGCCTGACTGGCATCAGCAGAGGGCGCAACTCTGATAAGTCAGCAATACACCCCATACACCAAACACCCATGCTCAGCATGGCTCCCCACCATACCCCAATCCACTGCAACCCACCACACTGCCCCCTCACCAACATCCATGCCCCTCCTCTACATGTCACCTAACCCCACTCCCACTATCCCTACACCCCCCCCCCCAATGCATGGATGCCAACCACAATGCGAAGAACCACAGCTCCCACAATCCTAAACAAATCAATGTCTGCATTGCAGCAGCTGTCATTGCCAGCACTGGGAAGCCAGTCAAGCCACTGCATGCATCACAATAGGGAGCATAACAACTACAGTCACACAACTTACATCTACCGTAATCAATCCACAGGCACCCCTGCCACTGACACCCTGCAGGCAATGCCGGGCACAGACAGCCCTCCCCAGGATGAAGGCCCCACTTGATGTCTGGATGAGGACGACTTGCATGGGCCATCTAGGGCCACTGGAGAGTCCACCAATGGCACACCCACCCTGGACACACCAGACACCCCTACACAAGTGGCAACCACACCACAGCCAGACCATGAATCCCAAACCTCTGCCCCATGGACCCATCAATCAGAGGTCTGCCCCATAGTACAGAGGCCAGAGTCAAGGGCACACACCTTAGACAATGAAGGCCCAGCTGCTACTGGGAGTGGGTACACTGTGCCAGGGGCACAGGGGGGCAAGAGTAGTGGGAGGGGAACCGTGAGCCAAGGGCCGGGACAGCCACACCGACCGACTGCCCAGGAGGGCCTAAACCAAGTCCTGGGTGTACACCAGCAAACCCAAGACACAGTGACACAAATCCTCAGTACTGTGCAGGAGACCTAGCAGCTGCAGAGGCAATATCATCAGGAGGCCATGCAGCAGTGGCAGGCCCACAACACCACCATGGCCTACATAGTAGGGGTTCTCATGGACCAGACCACTGACATATGTGTGTCCACCAACCACCAGAAGGCCCCTACCACTGGCCACATCCCATCACAGCTTTCCACGTCAGCGGGAGCCAGTGGAATGGAGGCCCCACCACAGGACTCGCAGGCCACCAGCACCCTGACCCCTGGAGCTGAAGAACCCTCATGCAAGCGAGGACATCCAACTAGGCATACAGCCGGACATGATGGCCAGATAAAGACCACTGCCAGGAAGGGAACTTCACCTGAACATTCTCCCAGCGTACTGGACCCAAACTACCTAGGCATACAGCCGGACAGGATGGCCAGATAAAGACCATTGCCAGGAAGGGAACTTCACCTGAACATTCTCCCAGCGTACTGGACCCAAACTACCTACAGCTGGACTCACCTCTCTGATTATCTCTGCTGCCATGACCCCACTCATCACCCCTTACACCTGTACATACCAAATAAACAACTATTGAGCACAATTCATGTCTAGATATTTATTTGTCATGAGTACGCATGGAACTGGCAATAAGTGTGCAACTGCACAAACATGAGAGGGTGACAGAGGGGGGAACAAAGTCCCGGGAGGATGAGCGTGTAGGCAGGCAGTGACTGGACATATGTAATTAATGGAGGCACCAGGCCAAGCGGGGACCACAGAACACCACAACATTGTTTTCCATGTCTTGCTTTCCTTTCAGGACAATCATTGTGGGCGCCACAGATGCCAACTCCAAACAAATGCACTGTATGAACAGGAATCCATTGCAGATATGCCAGTCATGTCCACAACCATATGGCCAGTACCAACACACAATAACAACACTTACCAACCCAATGGTCCAACCCTCACAGCACTCAGCATCAGACCTGACCCCATACCCACTGCCAACACCAACAATGTAACACTGCCACCCAATGTCGAATTCCAGGAAAGATGCTGCACACATGCAACAACCCTATGTGGCACACACACAGAGCACCTGCACTGGCAGCTCAGGGAACATACTACATACACATTGATGGCACCAGCACAACAGCAGCCTAACTATGGGCCTGAGCTGCACAATTGGACTATCTAAGTCATGGGCACATCTGACACCCCCAGCCCACCCAGAGCCTGATCTGCAACCAATAGCATCAGTGGACACAGACAATAGGTCACATCAGGGACAAGGCAGACAGTTGCCGAGGACACATCCTACACTGTTTACACATACCTGCTTATCAGCTGAGGTAATGTCGAATCAGGTCCACCCTGGAGTCAGCTGCATCCTCATCATCCTCCTCTTCATCACTCCCCATGTCCCCTTCATCGACCACTGGCACAACTACCCCCTCCTCTGCATCCAGCAAATGGGATGTGACACCACAGGGCCAGATTGTGCAGCATGCAGCATGCCACAATGATCTGGCACACCCGCTGTTGGTTGTAGAGCAGGGCACCCCCTGAAGACATGCAAACACTGGAACCTGGCCTTCAGCAGGCCGAAGCATCTCTCAATGACCCGTCTGGTATGACCTTGGGCCTCATTGTAACTGTCCTCTGCAGCTGAGGTTGGATGCCTCAAGTCATGGGCCAGGGCAGGTTGGGATAGCCAGAGTCACCTGTGTGTATAGATGGAAGAGGCATGTCAAGACCGGGGGAATAGGGCAGAGACACAAAGGTGCAGAGAGATGAGGGCCACACCTCACAGTTGACACACCACTCACACATGCTATCACCATCACATCAGACACTGTTCATGCCACATGTGCCCTCACTGCCACCATCACCACATCTTCAGACCCCCATTCATGCACCCCATACACCACAGGCGCAGACACCATGACTGTCAACATACCCAGATGCAGCACATCCACCATACCTGCAGACCCCACCCCAACATTCACTCACACTTCCCCCTGCCATCTCCCTGCATCTCCTCCCCACCTCCTCCCAGTACATCTAATCGCACACACTCACCCACCCCACAGTCCCCCAGCACATACATTTCATCCACCCATGCACCTGCTCCCATGGCACATCCAAGTACACACCTCACAACCATACCCACTCCCTCCACTCCCAAACTTCTTTCCAGTGACCTTCCATGTGTACCCAAAAAACATTTCCTGCACAAGTTTTCCCTGTTCCCCATCACTGACCCAGTCCCTGTTACCCCAAGAAGCCTGCTACCCTTCCTATGTTCCTGCCTGCTGCATCCTAGTCTTCCTCTGCCCCTGCCCATCCCCCACCACCACCTGCCACTTTCACCCCTGGCACATCCAGTGCTCCTGCTACCAAACCCACTCCCTCCTGTTCCCAGGCCCACTCCCTCCTCTTCCCAGGCCAAGCCCACTCCCTTCACTTCCAAGGTCAAGACCACTCCTCCCACTTCCAAAGCCAAGCCCAAACCCCCCCTTTCTAAGCCCAGGGACCCCCCATCAAAAGGCACATCTAAGGGGCCACCTCCAGTCCCAGACAGAAGGAGCACCCCTCAAAGCCCAATGATCCCTCCACCCCTGAGGTGCCTGCATTCCCTATTGATGCCCTTGCCCTATGGAGGCCTACGTTTGCAGTCAGGAGTCAAGTTGGGGTGTCATCTTGCGCCCAGTGTGCTCGGAGCACAATGGATTTTGGACTGGTCCTTGGGCCTGTATGTACATTGGTTATTGCACAATTTTTCAATATATTGTATTTATGCAGCACTGCACCGTTGCTGTCATTGTTAACTACCTAGCCCTGGCTTTCATTTACCATATATGTGTGGTGGTTGTGGGTATTGGTGTGTATGTGTGTGTGTGTGTGTGTGTGTGTGTGTGTTTTGTTGTGTATGTGTGTGTACTAACGTTATTCCTTTCACTGTGTGATAAGCTGGTGTACTTACAGTTGGTGTCGTGGTTGCAGTCACTGGTCCGGGAGTTGTAGGGCCAGGTAGAGGATTGGGAGGAGTTACAATCACGTGCCATGGCGCCTACAGACGTGCCTGTGTTCCCTTTTATATTGTTAGTTTCAGCCAGGTTTTTGGTGGCAGTGGTTCCACCCCGGAAATCCTGGCGGTGTGCAACTTCGTAATATGGTTGTGGGATGCTGCCTGACCGCCAGGCTGCAGAAGGCTGCTGCCTGGCGCACCAGCCCTTCTGCTGTGGCGGCCAGAACGGAGCCTTGGCTGTGTTCTGCAGGTACCTTACCAGGACTTGTGATGTGGCAGTCTTCACCACCGGGCCTGCGGTGGTGCGGCGGCCAACTCCACTGCGGCGGTACATTGACCAGACTTGTAATGAGGGCCTAAATCCTGCTTCATATTCTGTACATGAATGTTGAACCAGAGATGCCCAGTGTTCTTATCAAGGCACATATTCTTACGGGTGACAACACTTTGAGCAAAATTGGAACAAAGATTGGAGCTTTAACTGCTGAACCTGTGAAGTTACTAAAAGGATTTGCTGAAATAGAAGAAGAATGCAACTTTAAAGAAGTAGAAAAATACCTTGTGCGTATGTGAAAAACGAGTTCTGACTGTCACACATTTGACAGTCTTTGGTACAGTGAGCTCAAGAGATCAGCCCCCGCTAAGTGAATTTCCACCAATGTCCTATTCTGTGCATGGACACATTAAAAGAGGGTTGTACTTGATCAGAAGATGTGTAAATCTTTTGGATCATGAATACTGTATGTAGGGAAGGAACTGTGTGAATTTGGTTGGGAAGATATTGATGAGGTTCTAAAACTTATAAAATTTCTAGAGCCTCTACCCACAGAAATTACACATACAAGTACTTACAAAACCTCTTCTACAAAAAGATGTCCCTGTTGAAATGCTCTTCTCAAATGTTCATTATTCTGCAAATGGACAACAAGCAATTGCTGAAGCAAATAAACAAAAAGTGAACTCTGAAAATGTGTCTAAAACAGGAGTGATAAACATTATTTCATATTCAGATCATTTGCATTGTTTGGTGTATACATAAAAGGATTAAAAACCATTATTTGTTTCAGTTCCATGTATGTCTCTTCTTCCTGTATTATAGCTTACATTTTGGAAAATGGTGGAAGAGTTTCTCTGAGGAGTTATTTTCAGTCTTTTTCAGACTACTTGACCCCCTAAAACCTATGGTTTGACACCAAAATAAAGTATATAGGTCTCATGGTTCCTAAAATATTGCATCATCACTGCAGCACAGCCACCATTTTTAAAAAATGTCATCCATAAAAATTTTACCCAGATCAGCAATGTCTACCCAAGCTAAATTACTTTTCAAATGATCCATTAACACAAATCAAAAATGAAAATCTCTCTCCAACAATTTTATTTTACAGAGGTATATCAGGGGGCCAGGATTACAAGCAAACTCTCATATAATATTAAGAAGACAACATCTTTTTCAGGGCTAGGATCAGTTGCATATCTGTGCCTTAACCCTAGGGCCACATAAATGTAAATCTTTTGCTAATGCAAAGTGTCCCTGACTAGTACCCACACAACTAGGATACTTTTTGAGTCACAGTATTCCCTGTCCTTCCAAAACAAAAACAGCTTGTACTCAATGATATAGAAAAGACCCGGGCAGGAAATGGGGTGATTGCTGGGACTTTGCCAATGGGAACCTTGGCAATAGGGAAAGTGGCTGGGGATGATGCTTGGGGGGAGGCAGGGGCTGCAAATATGCAGTAGGTGAGTGACAAATTATGTGGCAGGGTTGACTAAATAATGTGGCAAGAAAAGGAAAATTATGTGGTGTAATGCAGCTCATTTTGCAATAGTATTACTTGGCTATTTTGTCATTTCTCCACTTTGTAAAACTGTCTGTGAATAGGTTGCACACAATTCACCTCATTAGTACCAGTTTAACTCCTAAATATAGAAAAAAGCAACAGAAAGGTGGCCAGTCAACCTTCACAAAGGACCAGTTATTCGCTGGCAACACTTGCCTCTGCTTTTTATTAACTTTTGAACCAAGTTCGAAACAAATTCCTTTTTGTTCATATACGCAAATTGTGCAGCAGATGATGGATCATGTGGCAAATCCATAGTTATGCAAAAAAAGGTGCGGCCGCACATTTGCATTATTTAATTGGCCCTGGTCAGGGGAGATGCTAACAGTTGGGGCTCTGATTGAGATATGCCAATGTGTGGCGGTAGTCCAACTTCTTCGAGCAGCACTAACCTTTTACTTCTATCAAAGGAACACTGACATTGCCTCTATTTTGAAAAGGAAAACAACTTTTTGAACTTGGCTCTTTGCAAAGTTTGTAAACTTTTTAAAAACAATTTGCGTTGTGAGTTAATGAACTTTGTAAGCCCGTACTTAAATGTCTGTAAATTTCCTGGTACTGTGGTGGACACTAATGAACCCTGTGAGCATTGTTCTACGCAGGACTGAAATATTTCTTAGTAGCAGAGGTTTCTTTTATTCGAAGACAATACGTAGGGGATCAGCTAGCAGAACGTGCTGAGCAAAAGTGTTTCACTACAAGAGAACAGAATAGATCCAATAAGCAAGTGAGCATAATCAGAGAAAAGGTGCAAGAGCTAATAGTCGTCTAGGCCGACATCCACAGTCAGGAGAAAGAAAATAAACTACTTCAGGTGTTTGAGGAGGATGTAAGACATTTCAGAAAGAGCTGAAATCGTTGTGAATACTTTTTAAATCTGTCAAACAGTACGTGGTCTCTATTATTTAATTTTGACTTCAGGTTAAGTTTCAGCTGGGATAAATCATGCACTCAGTAAATAAAGAATATCTTAATTACTATCGCATGCTTCGTAACTGACATACCATTATCATACCCTTATTTATCTAAACAAGCGCTATACCAGAACAGAATATAGTTTTTTTTTTTTTTAAATAAGATTTTGTATTGATTTTCGGAAATCAAATCCACTTCATACATCCGTAGGTTAACAGTATACATTCACATACAGATACAATTCCATATAGGTAGGTTATCATGTAGAGTTCGTAACCTGGCATAGGAGAAATGCTCATAATACAAAACCCCTTATCCCACACCCACGTCCCTCTCCCATCTGTGCATCTGCGATATTATACCTGTGTGTAGGTGAATTATCATTCACTTATGTGTGTTAGTGGGTTATCCATCTGGTGGGGCATTCGGCGAGTCTCCAATGGAATATCACAGTGTAATTAGAGGGCAACGGAAGTCACACTGGTGTGGGGATTGTCCATTTGTGAGTTTAAAGCATGCAGCATGGCACTCTACACCCGAAGATCGTCACCCAACGTTACATGCGTACGCACGCACTTCATGCGGACTGCCTCTACCACATCCCATTCATTCACATCTCTAAGCCACCCCACATGTTGAGGGGGTTCTAGGAAGAGCCAGCAAAGAGCCAGGCGTTGTTTCGCTAGTGTAAGGCAGAGGAGGACAAATTTATGGCTAAGAGTTCTTTTGGCCGGGTTAGGTATGAGGCCTAGAAGAACGTGTCTTATAGTTAACTTGATGTTCCACCCCGAGGCTCTGTTAATGTCCTCCAAGACTCGTTCCCAGTAAGGGAGCAATCTTCCACAGTCCCATACCATGTGTATGAAATTGGCCCTTGGGGTGTCACAGCGGGGGCAGGCATCTGGGCGTGTATTATAGATTGCATGTAATTTCAATTGAGTCAGGTAAATTTGATGTAAAACATTGTATTGGGTTAATTTAAATTGGGCATTGGAGCTGACCAGTCTACCTACTGTAAAAATCTTTGCCTAGTCCCCCTCAGTTAAAGGTTCTGGGATCACCTCTTCCCACCGAGTCTGAACTCGCAGCGGGGCATTAGGCCCATCATCCCGCAAAGCTCGGTGTATCTGAGACACTAAGCGGCGTCCCCCTGCAATCTATAGGAGTGCTGAGAGCGTAGCGGATGGTGGAGGGGCACCCGGAAACGTGGGCCATATCTCCCTAGCCGTCACAGAGATTTTACTGTATTGTAAGAAGTGGCCAGGTCCTAAGCGGAAGGTGTCAAACACTTCCATCATTGAGATAAAGCATCCTCCCGGATAGAGATCTGCTAGAGTAGTGCAACCTCCTTTCCGCCAGCTGCGAACCAATGTAGACTCTGTAATATTGAGAAATGGCATTAGGGATCACAGATGTATATCAGGGGCATAGGGCACACGACGAAGCACCCTGGTGACGGCGGTCTCCAAAATACTAGCCACTTGGCGAACCACTCATGGAGTACTCGGGGGTAATCTGGTTCCTCTGATTAGAAGGGATGGCAGCTCTCCTGTCACACAGGAGCCTTCCAGTAGTTGTTTCTCCCAGGAGGTCTCCGGTGAGACCCAATATAGGGTGTGTTGCAGGTGAGCTGCCATGTAGTATAGTTCAATATTCAGGACCTCCCATCCCCCTTTCTCCCATGTGTACTGCAAGGTAGTAAGCCGGACCCTCTTACATTTAGCTGCTCACAACAAGTCAACAATAATACTGTCTATTTTCTGGAAATATTCTCTGGGGACCATATAGAATGACCCTTGCAGAGCAAAGAGACACAGAGGAAGTATGACCATTGTCACAATAGCGACTCTCCTCAGAAGCAATAGAGGCAGTCCCCGCCAAAATTTTACAGAGGTCTAAAGACTCACTATCACTTTCCCTCTATTAAGTTCATGAAAAGAGTGCGCAGTAGGTGTAAGTCGAATTCCCAGACAACGCACATCTGAGATCTCCTATGGTATCGGCCACAGTGGGAGGACTGTGAGGGTTCGGCCCGTCAGTGAGACTAGAGGCAATAATTTAGATTTGGAGGGGTGTACCCTCAGAGCTGAGACTCTCTCAAAAGGAGACAGGTCGTGCAAATATACCAGGGTATTATCGGCATATAGGGAGACCACATATGTGGTCCTACCAGTTGGGATGCCCTATGGATGCAAGGCTTGGTGGAGGCGTGCTGCTAGTGGTTCCATCACCAGTGTCTTCTTCCCTTCCGAAGAGTAAAAAGCAACAAGATTGTCGCTCTCATCTTCAACTGCGCATGTGGGTCTGTGTAAAATAATTGGACCCAACGTATTTAGGCTGGCCCGAAACCAAATGTATGCAATACCTGCCATAAGTATTGCCAATATAAAGAATAAAACGCCTGTGCTATATCTAGAAAGGCTAAGGCCTTTTCCTCCAAATGGGATTGTGTGGAATGATAGACATGGGCTAGCTGGTGTAGTTTATGTAAAGTGCTACATTTAGGAATTAACCCGGATTGGGCCGAGTGCACCAGGGAGGAGGAATGGGGCAAAAGGCGGAGGGCCAGAGCACCACTCAAAACGTTGACAACGATGTTCAGAAGAGAAATTGGACGATATGTGGGTCTTTATTCGGTTTAGGAATCATGACTATAAATGCTTTGTGCATTGTGGGAGGGAGCCGGCCAATATTCAAGGATTCCTCAAAAACCTCAAGGAGTTTATCTGCCAAAACATTGGCAAATTTACAGCGAAACTCCGCTGGGAAGCTGTCATTGCCAGAAGTCTTCGAAGTTTTCAGCGAGGATTATTGCAAATAATTCCTCTTTAGTATTAGGGCCAACAAGATATTCACAGGCCTCCGGTGTCAGCCATGGGTGAGTCACCCTTGCAAGGTATGAATCAATGTCTCTCATATGTGTGGAAGGTGGAGGGGCATAGCAGGCGCTAAGGTGTAAGCAAAACACCTCATTGATATCTCCTTGGGAATAGAATGTTTGGCCGTTGGAGTCAGGTATGGAAAGGATAGGAGCATGAGAATTTTCCTGCCTCACCAATTGAGTCAGCAGTGCCCCTGTTATATCACCTTCTGCATGAAGACATTGGCAATGGGCTGTATAAAGAGGTTTTTCCAGATGGCCCCATGCGTCCAGTAGTAGCTTGCGGGTGCCCTTCCAGTCACCCAAGCGTTCTGAACAGAATATAGTTGTAAATTAAACAAAATGAACTTCTACTGGTCATCTTGAAAATGGCACAATAACAATACAATGCACATGCACAACAGTGTAGCAATAGGAGTGCAGCAACCTCTGCAAAAACCTAATTTGTGTAGGGCAAGTAGGTCGTTCTTATCAATGATTATTGAAAGCTTTTCTGCAACACATTTCCTAAATATTGCAACCAACCACAGTAAATTGGTGGATGGTCTAATTTTAAACTTTCTGCTCATCACTCACCTAACATTTATCAGCAAGAATAATGACAAAGTAGCCTGTTTTTAACACCATACCCCATTGATGCTAACAATCTCCTACATGACTGCCAGTCTGACTTCAGATCACTCTGCAGTATGGAGACTGCAGCCCTACACATCACAGGTGATGCACTCCTAATCACAGCTGAAGATGAACTCTGCCCCTTGATATTGCTTGACCTTGTAGCTTCCTTCAACACAATCTACCATCTCACTTTCATACTCACCCTAGATCCTTGAATAAACTTCACTGGCAGTGTCCTTCAGATGCTCTCTTCCTATCTTTCTGACTGACACTACTTTGTTCACATCGGCACCTCTAGGTTCAAAAAGATCCCTACCACCTGTTGAGTCCCACTAGGTCAGGTACTAACTCCTGCCATTTTAACCATAGAGAGGGTGGTGTTCTCACAGTTACACCATCAGGATTCACCAATATGCTCACGACTTACTATTCTACATGAATGTTTCCTCTGCTTCTGACATCCAGTGCCTGAAATACTGCATGCACATCATCAAGACCTGGATGCTCAGCCCCTACATGAAGTTAAATCCAACCAAAACAGGATGCCTTTTATTTGCCAAGGACAACAACCAAGAATCAGTAAACCTATGTCAATGACATGAACATTGACAGCTTCGAAACCTAACTTTCACTGAAATCCACGCCACTTAGATTCACCCTGGATACCAATCTCATCCTCAAGGAAACCTTGCTAAAAAAACAAAGAAGGCCTGGTACCTGCTCTTTCTTCTAAAGAAAGTAAAACTATTTCTTCCAAAGATCGACTTCAGAACTTCTGTTCAAGGTCTTGTACTCTTGCATTGGGATGGTGGGAATGCCCTATTCCGTGGCCTCCCAGACTCCACACTCGTACCCAAAAGACATCCTACATGTTGCAGCTTGTCTCATCCAGGGGCTGAAGAAATAGGACCTCACGCCTCATTCTGATTGACATTCATTGACTCCCCTTGCTGGCTCACACCATCTTCCAAACTAGGTGCATCATTAACAAAGGCACCAAGACCAGTACCCACCACCTACTTATTTTACAAAGAAGCTCACATCTCTGATGGTTCTCAGCATACCCATATCCAGGATATGATAAGACTTCAGATTAAGAAGTGTAAAACAAAATAGATAGCAAACCTCTTCCATCTACACAATCAGGTTCAGGAACAACATCCCTGTCTCCATTAGGACAACTCAATGCTGCTCCAAATTAGGAAAGATTTAAAGACGCACCTCTTTAAAGAACTCTACATCACAATGCATTACTAGTTAACAAACCAACTATCGCTCCTATCATTCATTGACTTTGTACTGGACTATAACAATGTACCACACTGCCTTTTGGCTAGGTTTGCGCTATAGAAATACCAAATATACACATATATATTTAAATTTAGACAATTCAACAGTTGCATTTTTTGGGAGTCTTCTAACAGCACTGTTAAAGGATAATGATACAGGATTGTAGACAGCAACTCGGTAAGGGCGGTTGTATCTAGAAGCAGGTCTGGAATGCCGCAAAATAGCAACATGTTGGAAGTATGAGGCTTATGTCAGGTTGGTGGCCTAATTTTTGTATTAAATTATTTTTATTGACTTTTGCAAACGAAGTAAAACGGATTGTGCACCTCCTCAACTGAAGACAGTAGAAATTGTTAAAGTTGTTGACGTCGGCTCAGAAAGTCCTTAAAGGCTGATCAATGAAAAAAGAATAAGCAACATCCCCCCTTACCACCTTCACAAATTTTCCCTAACAAACACAACTGCTGGAGATTTTGAGATTTTAAGATCCCTCAGGAAAACACTTAGTTGGCCTCCTTTAGATTGTCAGAGGACTGTGGTCCAAGGCCTTATCCTGTCATGCTTGGATTTTGGTAGCTCCTTGTATATGGGTAGCCCAGCATATGTCATAAACAAGCTGCAGGTTATTCAAGATGCAGCAGCACAAGTATTACTAGGTGTGCCAAAAAGGAACCCCACATGCCAGACACTTGTAGAATTGTATTGGCTGCCAATTAAAAAAAGAATTGAAATCCAAGCACTATGCGCTTCCCAGAGGTTAAAGTATTCAGAAAGCACACATATTCCCCAGCATCTTTTCACACCACACACAACCCCTAGAGAGCTGAGATCAAATAATCTTTGCTTTTTTTATTTCCCCAGAATCAAGACATCAAAGGGAAGAGGTTGTTCATTTGCATACCCTGCTGCTAAACTGTGGAATAATCTCCCTGTTCAGCTTAGTTCAGACAGCACAAAGGGAAGAGGTTATTCATTTGCATACCCTGCCGCTAAACTGTGTAATACTCTGCTGTCTGAACTAAGCTGAACAGGTAGTCTATTAAGTTTTGGGAAGCAATTCTGAACCGAGCTCTTTGCATAAGATTTAAGAACATCTTCTTCTCATAATTCTGTACTTCAGTGAGCTCCTTCTATCAGTGCCAGCATAACCATTGTTGGGTAGCTGTTGCGCTCTATAAGACGATTTAACATAACACAACAGAGTTGTCTATTATCATACAAAAGACAGCAGTATTGGTCGATGCATTGCTATTGGCTCAACATCACATTAGGCCATAATAAAACACTCACCTAAATGTCAATAGCTGAAAAGATTCAGGGCTATTATAGATGTAGGACAAGACAACAATGGGGGATCTTCTGACAGATATTCAATCAGTGAGCCCCAAATGGTTTTAAAGTTTATGTAAGCATCAGACCCATGCTGATGCTTACATAATGTTTACTAGTCTTTCCATCATCAGTATGTTGCAAAGTCTGAGAAGCCACATAGCCAAAAGGCGGGGCGCCCCACTTCTTCCAATAGGCCGCTAGGGTAATTATTGCTGCTACAAGTCCCACTCAAATATAACCTTATAGTGGGCCTCTCCCTCTCCAGGAAATGAAAACATTTTTGGATATCCTACAAAGGGGGGAATCATTGTGCTTCTGTTATGCTCATCACTATATTTATAGCCCAAAATAATAATAAAGAAATGGTGGGGGCTGGTGTTGAAGCCAATTAGAAGGATCACAGAGGTGTGTAATCCACCTTTAAAGTCTTCAGCTGCCTGCACACATTTTTCCTTCGGAAGCAGATCTATTGTGGCAGCCTGTTTCGCAGTGGGTGTAGAACCCAGGGCCAGATGTAGGAAGCACTTTGCGAGTCGCAAACGGCAAAATTTGCCGTTTGCGACTCGCAAATGCGTGTTTCCTATGCAGAAATGCATTTTGCGAGTCGTTACCGACTCGCAAAATGCATTTCCGAATCGCAAATAGGAAGGGGTGTTCCCTTCCTATTTGCGATTCGCAATGGTATGCAATTCCATTTGTGACCGCTTATGCGGTCGCAAATGGAGTCGCAGTTACCATCCACTTGAAGTGGATGGTAACCCATTCGCAAACGGGAAGGGGTCCCCATGGGACCCCTTCCCCTTTGTGAATGGACCCCAAAATATTTTTTCAGGGCAGGGAGTGGTCCAAGGGACCACTCCCTGCCCTGAAAAAACCGAAACAAAAGGTTTCGGATTTTTTGAAATGCAGCTCGTTTTCCCTTAGGGAAAACGGGCTACATTTAAAAAAAAAAAAAAACTGCTTTATTGAAAAGCAGGTCGCTAACATGGAGGCCTGCTGACTACAGCAGGCCTCCATGTTAGCGAGTGCCTATACTCGCTATGGGGCCGCAATTTGCGACCCACCTCATGAATATTCATGAGGTGGGTCATTGCGACCCCATAGCGAGTTGCAGTCGGTGTCTGAGACACCGTACTGCATAGCAATTTGCGAGTTGCAAATTGCGAGTCGGAAGGACTCGCAATTTGCAACTCGCAAATTGCTTCCTTCCTACATCTGGCCCCCAGTGTCTTAATTGGGTTTAGCGAAATCGATCTGTCTTGTCTAAATGAATGATCTTCTTGCAAACCTCAAAGGTCAAGATATCTGTGTTGCAGAACAGGTCAAACATCCTTCCTTCTGCCATTTGTCAAAGCAGCCTGGTGTTACAGCGAGTGGAAAGGTGGGGTTGTAGTGACTATGTGCACATGGGGAAGAGAATGGCATCAAGGCTGCTTTGCTCATGATGGCATTCCCACACTGTGAAAGTAGTTTTGTGGGTGTGTTTAAATAAACATTTAGTGGCCTGTCAGACTTTGGCTTCTACATCAGATCCCAGATATATCATTCTATTACCACCCTGTCCATATGTAGCCTGGGCTTCTCCATCTATCCAAGGGACCAGTCTGTGATGACTTATCTGTGAGGCTCTATAATAAGTGACAAAGTCTGGTAGTGGCAGTTAGGTCAAGTGTTTAGGTAGTTATCAGTTTTTGTATGAGAGTCTAGCCCACTGTGCCTGCCAAATAAATTGGAATATTAGCTGTTTAAAAGAAAAAAGAATTTCCTCCAAACTAGAACTGGAGGTGCTTGGAATAGATATAATACTATTGGAAGGATGTTCATTTTAACATAATTCCTTCTTCCCAGCTATGTCAACACAAGGGCAAACATCTGAAGCAGCCCTCCTTCAGTGTTTGTTTTACAGGGTCAGGAAGTTAGCTTTATACATGTCCTAAACATCAGGAATAATCTTGATACCATGGTATGTGATTGCCATCTTTGATCGCTGTAAGGGGGCTACCTCGTTAACCTCCTCCAGGGGAAGGGTGAGTTTAAGTATGGCTTGGACAAGTTAAATTTAAAACTTGCCACCTTTCCAAACGCAGCCAACATTAGCTGTGCCTTCAGAATTGAAGTGGAGGGACTTCTGAGAGATAGCATACAATGAAACTTTAGGTTCCACCTGCCCAAAGGAGATCCTTTCCCCCACTTCACCCCCTAATCATTGCCGCAAAAGTCTCTACATTGATGGCAAAGAGGAGAGAGGGCACAGTAGTTTTGTACTCCTTCAAAATGGGACACCTCAAAGCTGCTCCAAATATCTAGGATAAATGAAGGAGGGGCCTTATAAGTAGGCCTGGGTGGAACTCCCGGAGTTTAACTCTGTGGAATTCTGTAGAGTTACCGAAAAACTCAGCAGGATTCCACAGAATACTGCAAATCGGCAAAATAATGCTCATCTGCCCATTTGCACTGCTTTTTGTGCTAGTAGCGTATTGTGCACTGAAAAATCAGTGTGAATAGCACCACAAGGTCCTCAAGAGTGCAGCCATTTTGTTTTGCTTGCTTTTGTCTTTCTTCTCTGTCTGCAGTACTTTTACTACCTCAATTAACCCCGTCTGCTCTTTAGTTTTCCTCCATCCCAACCTTTTTTTAATAATCAGTTTGCGATCGCGTCATTGTCTCTGCATTTTTGTGTTCATTTCAACTTTATTATACTTTATTTAATCGTTTGATCCTTTCCTTGCCTAGTCTGCCCTCCTCCTGCTTTTCGCTCCATTCCCACTCCTTGCTTTTGGCTTTCTTGTCTGTCTGCACTACTTTTTACTATCTCAATTAACTCCATCCGATCTTTAGTTTTCCTCCATCCCAACATTTATATAATCAGTTTGTGATTGCATCATTGCCCCTGCATTTTTGAGTTTATTTCAACTTTATTATGCTTTATTTAATCGTTTTATCCTTTCCTTGCCTAGTCTGCCCTCCTCCTGCTTTTCGCTCCAGTCCCACTCCTTCCTTAGTTCCTCCCTTTCTCCTTGAGTCTCTCACTCTCTACTCTATCTGTGGCAGAAGCATTCAACACGGGAACCCACACGCACCCCAAGCAGTTCGCACAGAAGGGCAGGGATGTGGCCCCTCCTCATCTTTAGTGAGGTGGAGGTAGCAGCACCCATTTTTTGGGTGCAGTAACACCTCCCCCACTGGCAAGGGCTATGCCCTGAGGGAGAGTCAGCTACTAGCGTGGCGAGAGAAGTTGTGTGTGCGACGCACCACCTGAATCACTCACAGCCAGCAGCAGCTGCCCACCACTGGGCAGATGTCCTTGACCAGGAACAGGACCTGTCTAAATAATATTTCTGCTTTATAAAAATTCTAATATTGTTTTTTCAGGTAGAATGATCACAGGTAAACCAGGTTAAGTTTAAGTAATAAATACATGGCACAGCACCCTTGTTTTGTGCAGGGAGGAACACGACCCTGCACAAAATAATCCTTATAGGCAAGGGTAGGCAAAACCCTTTATGGTGTACAGTGGTGGTGCATGGTGCCAGCATGATGGGAAGGATGGAGGAAGTTGGGAACGTAGGAGGGTAGTGGAAGTCAAGTGAATGATACTGCCAAGAGTCTGTTCCAGTATGACCTGGCAGGTAGTTGCTTTGGCAGATTAATGCATGATTGTCAACTCGTCATCATTGCACTCACTCATACAAGGTTAGTAAAGTATATTAGGGCTGTCACGTAAATAACTTTTAATCTTCTCTGTGGCTTTAGCTCTTTATGTAGCTCCTAGTCCCAATCTCCCAGAAGTGCAGTATGCAAAGGAGTCCCGATTTGACTCATCAAAAAGAGGTGGAGAAGGACAGATCATTGTTTGGAATACATGAATAGTTCAGAATGTTATGGTTTGAGGTTTAGGATTATGAAACAAGAGATAGGCTATGTAATTGATAAAGAACAATGCTTTGCCTTTCAAAAAAATGTGTTTGTACAGAGTACCACCAATCATTTTTTTAATCTTCTTTCTTAAGTACCTAAGGGCAAGAGGGCATCTTCTGTTCCAGGTACCATCAGCACCGAGGTGGGTATGACCACCACCACCAACCCCACCACCAGCACCATGGCCAATGGTTCTGCTGCCCTCTGTAAGTCATTTCTATCCCCCACTACTAAAAGTATGGCCTTCGGTATAGTTACTATTTTTTTTATGTTGGATGTTTGTTATCCCTGCATTTCCCTGTGGTTTTCTATATTTCCTGTTTACACAGTTGACTTTGTCCTGTCTGTACCTTTCTTTTGTTTTTTTTCCTTAAGCTTCCCCTTGCTTCTCTTTCATAATTACATGTCTTGTTGTTGTTGTGTACTACCAAGAGGGGAAAATATTGTTGGTAATGTAAAGTGGATTTCACAGCCAGGCCCAAGTAGTACTCCAGTCATTAATCGTGTTTGTTCCTTTCTTGATCAAACAACAGTCAACAAGTACAAGGGCAAAGACAGAGTGGTCATCATGGTCATGGGCCATGGACCCCCAATGTTGTATTATATTAGAGGTCTATGACAATGCAGGATGGCAGGAATGATATCACATCTACAACCAATACCATATAACTTTTGCATTCCCTCCCCCTCTTATCCATTCGTATAGAATTATAGCTTAGCCTTACTATTGCACCTGGCCCTTTTTGCAGGGTCATACCCAATCTTTTTGCCTCCTTCCTCCTAAGTTTTCTGACCAGTTTCTGTTGGCTTTAGGACTCTGGGCACTCTACCACTGCTAAACAGTGCTAAAGTGCATATGCTCTCTGTGTTGATTGCACTGTTGATTGGTTTATCCATAATTGGCATATTTGATTTACTAGTAAGTAAGTCCCTGGTAAAGTGCACCAGAGGTGCCAAGGGCCTGTAAACCAAATGCTACTAGTGGGTCTGCAGCACTGGTTGTGCCACCCACATTAGTAGCCCTGTAACCATGGCTCAAACCTGCCACTGCGGTGTCTGTGTGTGCAGTTTTAAACTGCCATTTAGACTTGGCAAGTGTACCCACTTGCCAGGCCTAAACCTTATGTTTTATACATGTAAGGCAATCCTAATGTAGGCCCTAGGTAGACCCCTGGGAAGGGTGAAGTGTATGTGTGAGGTAGGACATGTACTGGTGTGTTTTACATATCTTAAAAGTGAAATACTGCCAAATTCGTTTTTCACTGTTGCAATGCCTATCTCTCTCATAGGTTAACATGAGGGCTGCTTTACATAACTTTAAAGTACAGATTTCCTTTGGGAGCAAATAGAAATATGGAGTTTAAGGTCTCTGAACTCACAATTTAAAAATCCATCTTTCAGTGACGTTGGTCTTTAGATTGTTAGTTTGCCACTTTTAGAAAGTAGGCATTTTCTTTCTTAATCTGTTCTGTGACTCTGCCTGTTTGTGGATTCCTCGTATAGGTCAGTTTGACAGTTGGGCTGTTCACACCTCTCCTCTACATAGTGACATGAAGGGGGCTGGGGTGTAACCTACATATCCTGATGAGCCATCTGTGCTGGAAGGGAAGGGAGGAGTGGTCACTCACACCTGAAAGGACTGTGCCTTCCCTCACACAATGCAGTCTCCGACCCCCCTGGTGCGCGTCTGGGGCCCGGCCTGGACAAGGAAGGATCTTCCAAACACTTGGGACTTTGCTTTGAAGTATGCCAACTTCAAAGGCAGAAAGGGGTATTAGAAGAAGACCCAAAACCACAGACTTTTAGAATCTTTCTGGAATCAAGAGGAAACCTTGTCAAGGAGAAGAGCTGGAGGAGGAGTACTGTCCCTTTGCTGTGTTGCTTTGCTAGACTGGCTTTACATTTGCTGCTTTTGCATTAAAAGAGTGCAAAGGGTGAACTTTACTGTGTGTCCTGCTTGAGAAAGTTCTCCAAGGGCTTGAGCGAGAGCTTGCCTCCTGTTGGAAGTCTCAGAGACACCAAAGGCTTCTGTTTCCTCGACCTGCAGCACCAAGAACTGTGTGTTTTGTGCTGCTCAAGAGCAGAAACCACAGCAATGCTGCCAGTGATGCCGCTGGCCTACACCGTGACCTGCCGCCACCGCACGAAGTCACATTGCCCCACTTCCCATCACGACCCTGGTCTCACTAATGCCATCAGACAACTTCACCGAGCCGCAGCTTGCATCGCAACCTTTGTTCCCCGCACTCCGGCATTGCCTGCTCACACCGCAGCCTGGGCATCCCCGACGACGCCACTCCTGCTGACACTGGTGCCGCTGCCTGCACAGTGGCTTATGGACACCACCCATGAAGAGCATGAAGCACGGTCCCATCCCGCACCGATACCAGCACCACTGACTCCAGTGTCATCACCAGGCATCCCTGCCTGCACCGTGGCCTGTGGACACCACTCGTGAGGGT
Organism: Pleurodeles waltl; assembly: GCF_031143425.1. NCBI lineage: Eukaryota > Metazoa > Chordata > Amphibia > Caudata > Salamandridae > Pleurodeles > Pleurodeles waltl. Next base: position 260,584,914 of record NC_090451.1, on the reverse strand, counting down.
CACGAAGCAGAGTCCCGTCCCACACTGCTGGCTTGCGCCTCCAGATGACAGCTCTTCAGCAACGATGCTGCCGCTGCCTGCACCATGACCTGTGGACACCCCATGTCGCATCACCCCACTTCACACTGCAGCCCTGGTCCACCGACGCCACTGGACGCCATCACCGAGGGCTGCCTGCACTGTGTTCTGTGGGTACAGCACATCATATAACCTGACTTCGCACCGGAGCCCGAACGCCATGCACGCTAGTGCTCCTGACTTCATCAGCCCGGAGTTTGATCTGCAACACCTGTGGCTTTAAGTGCCTAATGACTCCTGCACAGACTCTGGAACAGACACCGCAACACCAGCGACGCCACTCTCCAGAGCTCACCGTGAGGATCACGACGCTCTGCAATTCCATAGGTACTGTTTTGCGGGTCTTCCTGACACCGTAGCTGGCCAGTAACTCCATGGCTGGGTTGAACTATTCGTTTTGTTGATCACAACACCGTGATAGCCCCAGGTGGAGCTATGGACTTCAAGGAACTGTATTTTTAGGAGTAAATCCTGCAAAATACATATCTGTAACACTGTATGTTGGATTTTTATTGTTTTGGTCTTGTTTTGCACAGATAAATATTGGCTATTTTTCTTACACTACTGTGGTGTCCTTTCGTAGTGTTTTCATTATTACTTTGTGTTATGTGCAAATGCTTTACACACTGCTTCTGAGATAAGCCTGACTGCTCGTGCCAAGCTACCAAGGCGTTGAGCAGGGGTTATCTGAGAGGGTATCTCCCTTATCCTGACTAGAGTGAGGGTCCCTACTTGGACAGGGTGCAAACCGACTGCCAACTAGAGATCCACTTCTAACACTTACCTTATGCCATTCCCTTACTCCTGAATCCTCCTAATCCTGACCCCTCCATTAGGAGAAAATATTTTATTTTAGTTGACACAATTGCTACTTTGGTTTTTAAAATGTTGTCAAGCAATGCATACTTCCCAAATTGATTACTTTTGATAGAACAAGATACTGATAGATAGCTAACCTAAATGTAGTGAGGTATTGCTGTTGTATCTTGTGCAAAATAAATATTTAGGTGGCTATCTGGTATCTAAAATAGGTGTGTTATGTTTTCCATCAGGCACAAAGACTACCACCAGGAGTGCCATCACAGCTGGGACTTTGGTGTCAGTGCAGGCAACCAATGGAGAGGGAGATGTTGCCCACCGCAGTGACAGGGACAGGTAGTAAGCCACCTTGCTTTCTTATTGACAATATACTGTACTGGTTAAGCGAGGCAGATATCCCACCCATCACCTCCAGAGTCCAGTCCCTGTTCTTGGCATCTCGCCACCTAAGCAACACAAAAGGATGATGGACAGAGTGCTGAAACTTTTCAAACACTCACCTCTAGTTACAGATCTGGGTTGAATCCATTGGTCCTTTGCTCACCATGCTATCCCAGTTTAGACCTAGCCATATGCAAATCAGTCCTGACCCTGTGCCCTATTGGAACAGTCCTGCCCGAACTGCCAGGCCAGGTCCTCCCTGGACTGAAAACAAGCATCCTGGGACAGGTATCACTCCTCATCAGCCAGGCCAGCTTGGATCCAGTGGCACAGTGAGCAAGGGACCCATGTCTGTGCATATCCTGGCCACTTAGGGCCCAGCGTATGCAGGGGAAAATGGAATAATCTATAAAAAAAATAAAAAAATTGTACTATGCACCTATGACAGGCTGGGTGCTGTGCGCCTATGGAAGACAGCAGGGGAAAATGGCATAATCCATAAAACATTAATGCTGGTGTGTGCAGGGGAAAAATGACATAGTACCTGATTTAGATATTGGCAGATGGGTTACTCCATGACAACTGTTATGGATATCGCATCTGCAGAAATCTAAATCTCATAGGAAATAATAAGATTTAGTTTTCAGTGGACATGAGATCTGTCGCCATTGTGATGGAGTAACCCATCCACCAATATCGAAACCAGGCCCCTAATCCTTACAAAACGAATGCTGATGTGATATCTATGGCCCAAGAGAAGAAGACTTATGACATGAAGGGGTCTAGGGAAAACAAAATGCTGGTGTTTCACTAGGGATTATTAAAAATCGACTAGGAGGTACAGGGAAAAATCGAATAAAAAATGCATAAATATTAAAAACACTTTTCATACTTATATTACAATGACCCTCAAGCACATTAAACTCATATTGAGGAAAAAATAAAAATTAACAAAAAATACCATAATCCTCTTCTATCAATGTACCTAGAAAATGACTTTGAAAACTGGGAAAAAAGGATAAGCACACTAAGGCCCTTGTTTTGACTTTGGCAGTCTTTTTGAAAGACCTCCAAAGTCGCTACAACCAGCAGACCGCCAATGGTGGTGGTCTGCTGACCGCCATATTAGGAGTCATTAGAGGACTTCTGCCCATTTATGGGTAGAAGTCTGACTCTGAAGAGGCGGTTGCATTGCCACCACTGCCACGCCAGCAAGACTCTGCCCACCGTATTATGACCGCCAATGGTGGTGGTCTGCTGACCGCCATATTAGGAGTCATTAGAGGACTTCTGCCCATTTATGGGTAGAAGTCTGACTCTGAAGAGGCGGTTGCATTGCCACCACTGCCACGCCAGCAAGACTCTGCCCACCGTATTATGAGCCATGATACGGCCTGGCAGAGTCTTTCTGGTGTGGTGGTGCTGGCAATGCAAGACCCATCTCCTCCCGGATGACCTCCTTGATGGAGAGGGTAAGTGATCGTCTGAAAGGGGTGGGAGGTTGGGAGTGTTGGGTGAATGTGGCCTGTATGTATGCAAATGGAGGTGTATGAGTGTGTGTTTTTGAGCGAGTGAGTGGCGGTGTCTGTGTGCAAGTGTGTGGAAAAGGGGGGTGTGTATGTGTGAGTGCAGGTGTGTAAATGGATGTATATGGTTGGGGGGTGTTTGTGGGTTAGTATGCGGTGCTAGGGGTGTCAGTGTGTGCGTGACTACGTGTGTGAGTGCGTGACGGTGAGTATGTGGTAGGAGAGGGGTGATGAATGCTTGCGGGGATGTGATTGAATGTGCATTCTTGCGAGTGCGTGGGAGTGTCTTTGTGAATGTATGCGTATGCCGAGGAGTGTGTATGTGAATGCATCCGTGCATCAAGGGGTGGGGGGTGTTGGTAAGTGTGTGGATGGGTGGGGGGGTGTGAGCCAGTAACAGGAATGGGGATTCCTGTTGCCAGGTACATTTCTGGCAGGGTTTTCATGGTGGGGTGATCACCACGGAAAGCCTGGCAGTCTGCAGCCTCGTAAGTTGGAGATGCTCACCACCGGCTGTGGTGGTTTGACCACACCGGCGACCAGGCAGGGTTGTGGGGGTTTAGCGACTGCCAAACCCCACAGCTTGTGATGTGGCGGACTTTACTGCCAGGTCCACAGTGGTAAGACAGCTACAGCGAGGCTGGTGGTCTGATGACCACTAGCCTTGTAATGAGGGCCTAACCTTCTACCCAAAATGGCTGCCAGCCACATGATGGTCAAACAACAGCAAGCAAGGAGACATGCAGAACACAGAACACATGCAGGCCTATGGGAAAAGCACACTGACTACCTACACAAAATGGCCGCTGGCCACATGGCCAAACACCAACAGCAAGCAAGGAGCCTTGGGCAGCAAAGTTCACATGCTGGTGGCACCTGGTGCGACAGTCTTTTTTGCCTCCCCATGACCTCCTTCTCCATGAATTCCCTCACTACCATTTTCCAACAGTACCCCACACCACACCATAGCCCCTCTCTAACATGCATTTCTTTTTCATTTTTAAAGCGCTACCCACAGTTCACTCAGTTTTCTGTTCTGCGTGTTACATGTTCTTTGCAGCAGGCACGTTATCCCTCTGCACTACTTGATGAATAAAAACTGCCAATAGAAAAAATTCAGATTTCTGACCAGCAATAACATTAATCACCAGTTATATTGACATGTTTTATTGTTGCCCGAAAACAGCTGGATAGACAAGTAAGTTCATGTGCTTCTAAACCCATAACTTATTTTTAAAGACAGCTGTGGTACACTGATGGAACTGCTTAAAAGCTGGCCCTGTTCCCATGCTCCGGATGCAGTTAGAAGCCCGCAGGCCAGGGGCCCATGCACAGTGTTGGGGGGGGCGTGAGCTCAGGGGCCCACCACACTGTGGTGGCTGTGTGGGCTCTTGTTACACCACGTCTGGCCACCTACATGATTCAATAGAAATTCATACACTGAATCATTCACTAAGACCTAATAATGTATTTGTACCCATACTGGTAATATGCACTGGTATTTCAGAAATGTCACAATGTACTGTTGTGCTGATTAGCATGATGCATTATTACACCAGAATTGAGGCATCCAAAGAGGAGAGGCTGATTTATGGGACCTCTGCAGCCCTCTCTTTGCCAGAGGTGTTAGAATATCACAGATGCTGCTAAACCTACATCCCTTAGCAAAATGGACAGCTCAGATGTGGCTCCCTTTTCCTCAGAATTTGTACAACTAAGGTATCTCTTCCTGTACCCAAATATCAGTGCTAAATGGCAGTCCCATTGAAGGAGGTTTACTAAGGTTGGTGGTAATACTGAAAAGATACTATCACACTTCCAAAATATCTGGTGAGCTCTGAGGGATTGGGGTGTTTCACCAGGAGATAGGTTCCTAGATCCAGGCCATTAATAAGGAACATGATGAAGGAGTCATGGGACACAGTCACTGGAACAATGCCAGCAAAGAGCTTGCATGTGTCCACAATTGTGTTTTAAAATCTTCAGTACAAATTATAGAACAATTACATATTAGTCCATGGATGGAAATTTCAGCTAGATGCCCCTGTACCTTGTTTCCACCTCAACAATATATGCACTACCTAATTAACTCTGGCTTGCTAGTATTGGTTTTCATCCTACTCTGACTTGACTATCATTCTGACTTACTGTTCACCAAACTCGATTTAAACTATTGTGCACGCTGGTCAAGTTGCTTGTTCGTCAAATTGCTTCCATTACAAATTCCCTTAGTCAATCATAGGCCAAGTAAATTACTTGAAGATGGTGACCTTGCCAAAATTATATTTGCTTCAATTCTTTGTTGTGTGGTTTAGTTATGGTGTGGCCATAATTATCCTTCCTTCCATTTATTTCTTGAAAATGTTAGCGTGCATGGTTTCAAGTGGCATAGGTATTTTTCTTTAGAATGTAGGGCCATGTTTATACTTTTCGACGCCGGCTAACGCCATTCTGAAGCGCCATGCGGGCGCCGTATTTATTCAATGACGTTAGCAAGCGGAGCTGCCTTGTGTGCGTTAAAAAAAATGACTTACACCAGGTAGCGCCGGCGTAGGGGAATATGGAGCTTGGGCGTCAAAAAATGGGGCAAGTCAGGCTGAGGCAAAATTTTCGCCTCAACCCGATTTGGGCTATTTTTTTTTTACTCCCAACCCCCATTGAAATGACTCCTGTCTTAGCAAAGACAGGAGTCATGCCCCCTTGCCCAATGGCCATGCCCAGGGGACTTATGTCCCCTGGGCATGGTCATTGGGCATAGTGGCATGTAGGGGGGCACAAATCAGGCCCCCCTATGCCACACAAAAAAAAAAATACTTACCTGAACTTACCTTAAGTTCCCTGGGATGGGTCCCTCCATCCTTGGGCGTCCTCCTCGGGTGGGCAAGGGTGGCAGGGGGTGTCCCTGGGGGCATGGGAGGGCACCTCTGAGCTCATTCCGAGCCCACAGGTCCCTTAACGCCTGCCCTGACCAGGTGCTAAAAAACGACGCAAAAGCGGCTGGACGTCATTTTTTTGACCCGCCCACTCCCGGGCGTCATTTCTGCCCGGGAGTGTAAATACAGCGCACATGCCTCGGAGTCATTTTTTAGAACGGAACGCCTACCTTGCATATCATTAACGCAAAGTAGGTGTCCACGCAAAAAAATGACGCAAACTCCATGAACTTTGGCGCTAGACGCGTCTAACGCCAGAGTATAAATATGGAGTTCGTTTTGCGTCGAATTTGCGCCAAAAAAACCGACGCAAATCCGGCGCAAACGGAGTATAAATATGGCCCGTAGTGTTTTAAATATTAAGGGTTTCACAGCCCTGGAGAGTTGGCTGAATGTGAATTGGCTCCTCTAACTCCAGTTGTTCAAAAGAATGCCAGACTTACACAGACTACTGTTCCCAAATTTCTCCCCAAAGAGTTTGGTGAAAACAATGCTTGATCTAAATCCACTCAACCAGCTCTTTGCCTTCTATGAAAAGAAATAACACAACAACATTTGCACCATTTGCTAATTTGGTGGTACTGGTGCTGCGTGTACAGACTATTCATTACCTAATGTTATGACGTTATCACAGGTCCATAAAGATTTGCCACTAAGGGGCATATTTACAAGCCCCTTGCACCACCTTGGGCCTCCCTAGCATCATATTTTTTATGCTAAGGTAGTGTTAAGGAGGCCTTTCTACCATGCCGTATTTACAAAGCGGTACACTCCTTGCACTGCACCACCTAGTAAACCCTTGCGCCACATTATGCCTGAGCCACGAATAATGTATGCAAGGGTGCGTTCCATGCAAGGGGACTCAAAAAAATGGTGCAGTGAAATTTACAACATTTCCCCTTCCATCTTCCCTGTCAAAGCTGCAGGCAAGCCACAGCAAACAGCTATTTCCCGGAGGTGGGCCCCAAGCGACATAGCAGGAGCGCCATATGTCTCCCACATCCCATAAACTTGGAGCCCCAGGGAAGTGGTGATCGCCTGGGCTGTGGTGGAGGCTGACAGGCCTCCCCCACACAAATACAACATTTTGCCCCGGGGGGTGGTGGTCCCCAGGGTGCAGTGGGCACGCACCCCCACGCACATTTTTTAAGCATCACCCCGGAGAGGTGGAAGTCCTGGGGACTATGGGCGATGGCCAGGCACCCCCCATTAAAAATAAACAATCTCCCTGGGACTTGGCCCACCCTGGAGCTTAAAAAAGCCGAAGCGTGGGAGCTCACACTTTTAAAAAAAAACAAGAAAAACTAACTTTTGCTGTATCAGCGGATCCCCATGAATTAAAAAAAAATGCTTTGGGACCCCAGCCCCAGAGCTAAGGGGCCAGGGTGTTCGTACACTGGCCCCATTTGTTTTTTAAATTCTTTTTTTTCTGTGACTCGGCTTCAGTTTAGTCCCAGGATGACTGGCAACACTTCCTATGAAAAGTGTTGGCAGCCAATCAGATCTCAGCATGAGATCGGGAGGGATTGTGAATCCTTCCGGTCCCTAGAGATACAAATTAGGTATTCTTAAATTTCTTCTGAACGTATTTATATCAAATAACAATCAGGGCTGTTTCTGGTCCAAGAGCTAACTTTCTGCCAAATGTGGTGTATTTCTGTCCAGTAATTTTGGAGCTATCGCTGTTTAAAATCCCTATGGGAAAATGCATGGGGAAATGCATTTTGGACCCCCCTTTTTCTCAGCCCCCACTTGACGGATCACCCCAAAACTTCCCAGACAGCAGCTGAAGTGAGCATCGTATTTTCTAGGAACATTTCTTGAAGATTCAGCGAACTGCTCCAAAGTTTTTAGCAAAACAAAAATGCTCTTTCTACAGAAACTAAGGGAGTCATTAGGAGTTTGGCAGATGGAAACATCTGTCTGCTAAACTTCCAACAAGGAGACTATCATGATGATGACGGTTTTCCCACTGGCACCATTACAACATTCCCACTGGGATGACTGGCACGAGCACCCTTGAAATGCACAGCAGAAAGTGCACATTTCAAGGGTGCTGGGCAGGAGGACCCTAGCAATGCCCATGCCATAGGCATGGATAGTGCAGGTGCCCCCATGTGCCCCCCTGCACTTGTTCTAAGCCAGCCTTTTCATGGTGGTAAAACAACCATGAAAATGCTGGCAGAGAACAATGTTGTAATAAGCAGGGCAGAGATGAGTTCAGTGCCGCCTTGGCTGATTACAACCAGGAACGTCGTCGACCTGTCGTTATCTTGGATCCTGACGAGGATGGCGGTAGGTTGGCGGGTCACTTTGTAATGTGGTGGCCGACCAGCCACGGCAGTCCGACTGCCACCGTGAGCCTGGCGGTCTTGTGACTCCCAGACTCGTAACCGTCCCCTAGGTCCTAAATATAACTACCTAGTTTCAACTACCATGCAGTAATATATATGTTTCTTATGACATTAGTGTGAAACAATATTTATTGTTAACATTTGTGTACTTACCTTATTAGTACAGCACAACAATATTTTGTATTCACAATGTGTGTAGCATGATATTGTTGATTCCGATAATATGTCAGTGATCCTGTTCAGTATCACAGTACAGTATAAAATTAGAGCATTAGTTTAGGAGGGTCTAGAAGTCACCTTAAATAATAATCACAATCCTTGTCAGAGTGAACCACTAAAGCCATAAAATAAACTTGTGATTAACCCCCTGTCAGTTTGGCACCAAGCAATCAGGGTTACCTTACAGGCAAATTTTAAAGTATATTTAGCACTCAAAGAGTTCTAAAGCAAAAACACACAGGAAAAATCCCAAACCAATTAAGAAGACATGAAAGCAACAAAAGTCCAACAGACACAACCGGGGATATGAATTTTTGAACTTTGAAGTAAAATTATTGCAAAAAGCACAAAGTGCCAAACGCAGGTATCTGGTCGTGCTAGACCATGTGAAAGTCAAAAGTTAAGGTTGAGCACAAGGGAGCACAGGTGAGGTCAGGGACTAGGTTCATCCCTGTGAAAAATGTACCTTGTAACAGAACCTTTCATGAGGAAAAATAGATTTTTGAAGAGATGGCGTTGGGAAAACCTGCACACTGGATCTGAACTAGGGCTTGATTACAGTGGCTTGCTGAAGAGCAGAGTCCTGGTTTTGTTGTCAATGAAGGCCTGAATTTTCTGGTTGAGCGAAATCTGAAGCCTGTGGCCAGGAAGTCCGCAACTTCGATTGGTTGCTGTTCGGTGTTGGTCCTGATGAAGCCTTTATGTTCAGACTTAGAAACTTTCCTGGAAGTTAGATCTCAACAGGGCAAGCCAACTGTTGTTGGCTGTGGGTTGACGGCAGTCCTGGTCCCCCACTGGTTCTTCAGACAAAAGGCTGGCAAAAAGTATCTAAGTCTTTACTCTTGTATTTTAAGCAGGAGGACAACACTCTAACACCAGTCAAGTGTTTAGGACCTTGGGGCATCACTAGGGGGTTAGGTCTCACTCCAACAATGACCAGTGGCAGGGTCCAGGGCAGATCAAGTTGGAACTGGTCAACTGGGCAGTTGCAGGAACAAAGGCCTCCGGAAGCTAGTTATGTCCAGGTAGCTCGCACAAGAGATCAGACAACTGAACACTGGAGTAACTTTGGGGGTCTTGTGTTCCAGGCAAGTAGGTCCCATTTTCCTTTAAGTTGTTTAGACAGCTGGGCAGTTCTTTTCCTGATTCTTTATAGGTCCAGAATTGTTCTATGGATAGGTCTGTGAGGTCTACTTTTATATCCAGTGAGAGCATGTGGATGGTGAGCAAGCCTTTATAAACCCCCTAAACCAGCTCAGGTCAGTTGCGCCTCTCCTTTGGAGCCAGCCTAGAGAGACAAAAGGGAGGCAGACCTAGGTACGAGTTTCATCTGCCAGTGAAAAGGTGGCATGGTTTGAGAGTCAAGAAGAGGCTGGGCAAAGCCCCCAGGCCATCCTGCCACAGAAGGAGTCCCCTCTCCCTATACCCAGTGTCCTTTGCCCATTGCATGGTAGCAGTACATATCTGACCACGGAGGAGCCATTAAGGGGCAGGTTAAACTGGACACTGGCAGAAAAGCCTTTTGGTTTTAGGCAGGAAAATGTTTATTTCTAAAACAGTAATCTAAAATTGTAATTACTATTAAAATGAGTCCTTGAACCATTTTCCTAGCTATTCCCAAACAGGATTTAGCACTCAGTAAATGTAGTAGTGTAAACAAGTGTTAACTTTTGGGAGTTTCAGCAGTGCAACAGTGAACAACGATTATGGTTTTTTTTCACTGCCAGGGTATGAAAAACATTAAATATTAATGCTCCATATTTTAAATACCATGTACCAAGCCTGTGGACATTGGGAGTGACTTATAAGTATTAAAAAGCAATAATAAAAAGAGGAAGGTTTTAGGCCTAACAAAAGCTCTATTTTGCCAGGTTGAAATGGCAGTTTAAAACTGTAAATCCAGGCTGGAGTGGCAGGCCTGGAGACATGCTTTAAAGTCCTTAGTAGGTGGCACAATTAATCCTGCAGCCCGCTAGCAGCATTATTTTACAGGACCTGGGTACCATATACAATGGGCGTACAGTAAAATAAATGCTCAAATGAGGCTTATGAAAATGTTACCATGTTTGAGCACAATCCCAGAGCACAATCCTACTCTTGCCCCCCCTGGGTTATTCCTTGCATAAGGCACGTGCCCTCTCATAATTACAAATTAACCTTCACCAGTAGGTTCATGCATGGATGAGTTTACAACATTCCTTTATTTTACTCCACCATTCTTTATCACTGCCATTAGCCAAATGGATTGTACCTTTGATATGGTGATTCAGTCTCACAGCTGCGTCATTTTCATCTGAATGATACAGTGCAGAAAATGTATGCCTGACACCAGAAATGTTAAAAAAGTTAAAAAATCTGACATCTCCTTAGATTTGAATTGAATACCATTGTCAGTTAACACTAACGTAGCAAATCTTCTCTCACAAATATCTCATCCAGAAACTCAATCACACTCCTGGCATCTACCATAGTAACCAGGAAAAAGTGAATTAGAACTAAGAGGCGTTTACAGCAACCATCTGGTTCCATTATGGAAAGTGCACAATTCTCCAAAGGTACTGTGAAAATCTAAAAAGTATAGCATCAGCCTCAAATTTATGTGAGGTTTGTCAAGTTTCTCAGAGTCCACAAATCATTCTTTGATTCTTGTTTTTTTCTTCACAATTCCAGTATACTCTTTGTAAGTGACTTAGGGCAATATTTTTTCCCTCATCGCCACTGCTGGAATTACTTTACTTCCTCTCATCCATAAATGTCCATATTCACCTATTTTACCTCTTACCTCTCAAAACACTATCACATTCACAGCCACACAAAATCTATTGCAACCATTTCTAACCACACTCTTTACCTTCCTTAGAATGGTGTCAACATCAGAAGCAGAACTCCCCACCTTTCTCAGTTAAAGCTTTACCAAATGTCCCTTCTTCTGAAATGCAGATTTTACTATATTAAACCCAAATGTCTTAATCACTTTCTTCATAGGGAAGAGCCATCATACTGAGAAAATATTTTGTTATATTTCTAGCACAGAGAACATACTGCACTTCATTCAAGAACCCTTGATGATTCATTGACATTCTTGCAATCCTTGCAGATGCTCTGAAGAAGATAAGCAGTAATTAACAACTTTGTCAATGGCTTATGGTTACATCTGAAAATGATCTTCCTTCCTCAAATAAACAAGCGGAAAAGGTCAATGGCCCACACAAGGCTAAAGTCTCTTTTTTAATTACTGGGTATCTTTCCTTCATAGTGGATAATGAACAGAAGGTATGACAGGTATCTCCTCTTCTCCTGTACTCTATCTGAATTAACACAGTCCCTTATTCTTTATGGCCAGCATTATTTGTGCCAAAGGAATTAGCTTGTATGTCAAATAGTTTTAAATTCAGTTTTCCAATAATCTCAGTTTTAATTCATCAAAAGTAACCTGACATGCACTAGATCATTCAAACTTTGTTTGCAACAGCCTCATGTGGTGTGAGTTCTCAAAACGTTATTGACAAATTTGAAATAAAACTCTGCCATACCCATGAATGGCCCCAAGTCGTTTTTGGACTAGGGAGCAGTAGCATTTTTAATAACTGAAACTATTTTTTTTTGCTGTCTGACACATCGTTCTAGAAAGTTACACTTGGTCATCTCTGTAGTTAAACTTTTTACTAACATTTCTATCACTTTCTTTAGTTGGATATCATGCTACTTTCTATCATAACCAATAACCAGGCTAGTGTCTTCAAAATACACCACACCAAGCAGATGACCAAATAATTCCATCAGAAGCCTCTGGATCATGGAAGCGACTGATGCCAATCCAAAAGGAACATGACAGAATTGGAGACATCCAAAGGTCAAAAGGCTCTCCAGGTGCAATGCTATTTGATGAAATGCCAAAGACAGATCTAAAGTAAGAACCATTTGGAATTTCTGGTTAGAAAAGGCATCTCATTGATCCTGGGAAAGTGAAACTGACCCACAAAATTACTATAAATGCACTTGAGGTCCACACATTGGCCCTCATTACGAGAGTGTTGGTCACTTGCGATGGCGGTCGAACTGCTGCAGACATGGCAGTCCAAATGCCACATTATGACCGTGGCAGATGGGGCACAGTCCGACTGCTGGCACCACCACGTTGCTGCCTGTCGACAGCCAGGCGGTCGCAATCCACCAGGGCAGCGCTGCCCTGGGGATTACGAGTCCCCTTTCCGCCAGCCTTTGAATGGCAGTCCCCCATGGACAGCCCTGTTGCGCATTTCACTGCCTGAATTACAGGCAGTGAAATGCGCGATGGGTGCTTTCGCACCCGACGCACCCAACATAGCCACCGGCTCGATTACAAGCCGGCATCAATGTTGTGATGAGTCTTCCACTGGGCCAGGGGGTGGAAACGCTGTTTTCACCCACAGGCATAGTGGAAACCTCCCAATAGGGTGGCCAGCCTACCGCCAGCACTGGCGGTAGGCTGGCTGCAGTGGCTACGGCGGTCTTCTCTGAAGACCGCTGAAGACGTAATGAGGCCCAAAGTCTTTTTTCCTATTGACCTGGCATACAAGAGTAGCAGAGAAATACCCTGATGACTCCACCAGCTTCATGGAAGGGGACGGTAGGGCTGAAAGGATCAAACCTTAGATTATTTAGACATAAAAAGGATAAGAACAGAGGTAAGAATTGAGATAAATGGGGTGGGAGATAGTTTCCCAAATTATGTTTAAACAATTTTTTTCTGGTTTTGGTGGAACTGAAGTAAGTCCTTGAGACATCTCAGTTCTTAAAGTAGCTGGTTGCACAGAGAAGAGGGCACTCAGTTAAAACACTGAATTTAGGTAGTGTGGTGTCTTATTTTTTTCATCTGAAGTACACCAGTGTCATTCTGCCCGTGGTCTTCTACACCACCTAAGATTTTCAAGAAGGGTTGAATGTGTTTTGACTATTTTAGATAAATGGATTTAATGATGGTCATGCCATTTTGAATTTGAATCTTGCCTTAAAGGCAGCAGGTCAAGTAATTCAGGATGGAAGTGATATCCTCACTTTTTTCATGATAGGCAGTGATCAGTATAGGGAAGGGTGCGGAAGACATTGTGAGGCAAAGGATTAATTAGCTTGAGCAGTGTAGATGAGCGTGATGCCTGCTGAAACCCGAACAACGTGGAAAAGTTCACAATGTTATTTTCAAGCTTGTTTGTGTAGCAGACTCCGTCTCAACCTTGAGAACGAGAGTACAGGGAGAAGATGGAATGAAAATAATGGCTGGGGAAGGGCAGAGCAGCCAAGAGACAAGTGCTGATAACTTAGCTAGAAAATGCCAGAAAGGGATAGAATCCAAGCTTCAAGTTATTTAAGCACTGAAGTGCGGGTGAGGGATTTGAAGCTCGCAGATGGGGTTGTGAAAACTGCCATCTCCAGGCCCAGCGCTGCCTCCCTGTTTGCTGTTCAGAGACCGTGACGCTTGAGGGGGAGAGAGGTCCAAGCGGGCGGTAGAGGGCTTCCCAGCATTTCATGGACTAAGTTAAGTTCCACACAGGGATGAAAGGCCTTTGTTTCTCTGCTCTATTATAATGATTGATTATTATGCTTACACTGTGTTTATAATCTGAAATATTCAGCTTGTTTATATTTTGCTTTCTGAACATCGTAGTGTGAGCTTGCTGCAGTAATTGAAACATGCATTTTGGTATGCAGTTAATCAAAGCTTATCTGAAGTATTCAGCTCGTTTATATTTTGCTTCCTGAACATCGTAGTGCGACGCATTTTGGTATACAGTTAATCAAAGCTTATATCTGTCAATGCACTCTTTGCTCATATATATACATAGATGCTCTTTGTAGTGTACTCACATATAAATAGATGCTCTTCATTGCTATTTTTATTCTACCATTGTTGATGTGCTAAATGCATACATTTACCTGAAATTCTAGTAAAGCTAAATTGTATTCATAATTAGCGTGTGGTCCTTCATTGAGCATCCTTATTGACTTATACCGAACAGGTGTCAACCAGTCACCTGGATAAGACAGGCAGCATAGTTCAAAATCATGTTTTGAGGTGGTTTAGCTGTTTTGACATACATGGAAATATAATTGCCATAATGCTGTAGATGACAACTGCTTGTACAACATATTGAAAATCGGTTAAAGTAGGATGATGGGCAAGCTATCATGAACGTGCATTTGCCAGTATTAACAGATTAATGGTAAACTTCTATGTCTCTAGCCAATACAATGTCCTTTCATTATTCAATGAGAGCAACGTTTTCTGAACACTGTGAGAAATACAAACGCAAAGCACAAGTAGAATGTCCATGGGAACAGATATCCAAAAGAAGAAACCTTTTAAAGGATTCTACACCCTAGAAGAGAAGGAAATATGGAGACATAAAGGAGAGCAGACTAGCAGAGAAAAGAACCAATGGCATATAGGCAGAAAAGAAAAAAAGTGTAGAGAGTAGAGCCAAAGGCATGGAGGCAGAGAAAAACTGAAGAAAAGAGAGAAAGTCTGAGGCCAGGAGGCAGGAGAAAGCAGTAGAATAAAGCTAAGAGCCAGAAGCATGGAGGCAGAGAAGAACAGTAGAGAGCTGGATGCGTGAAGGAATAGAAGAGCAGGAGGGCAGAGGGAAAAGCCAGAGGGGTAGATGAAGAGAGTCTTGGAGTGACAGGACACCAAGAACCAAAAAGAAGGGGCCAGGTTGATGGATCTCTCTACCCCAATAACATTTTGCATTATTCTTTGAGTTAGGAATGTGCACTGTATTTTCAGTATGTGAAAATTGTTGTTGTCAGAGATGACAGAGAGTCTCCTGTATGCACTCCACTTCCTCTTCTATTTACTCTAAAACATGATTCCTATCAGTTAGAACTTTGGTTTTAGTAGTGATGGATGTATGGATGTGAGCCCTTCACAAGTAATAGATCCACAATTATTTCCTTACTGGGAACCAAGTATCCTATTGTAGCACTTGACCCTCTACGGGTAGCACAGCAGTCCAAGACCTACTCAAGGGATGTGGTGTGGGCTAGTAACCTCCAATAGCTGACCCATAACAACAATTGATAAATTATTTTCCAATCGGTGTTTTTGTTTTGAAGAGGAAAAGTACATCTATTACACACTCTACTAAACACAACACATTAAAATACAAATATATATTTCAGCTTAATAGAAATATTTTTGGTGACACAATATTTCAGTTCCAGTGGGTCCTGAACCCATAATAACACCACCGCTCCACAGCAGTACCATATAAAACATCACAATATAAGATGTGTCATTAAGCATAGAACAGATCTACTGGCCTTCACACGGGGTCACCACACTAATATCTGTAAGGCAGGCTCTGTTAGCTTTGTCAATGATTCTCTCCAATAAAACAGTAATCATATGTGATAGTCTAAGAAAATACCATCCTTCTAAACACTGAAAACAATACCCTTACTCTATAAATGAGCACCACAGCATTCAACAACAAAACTTGTAATGAAACATTTATGTTCAAGCAAACATAAACATGTGTCAAGTAGGTCTGGGAAGACATTTACAATTTGTAAAGTTTAGAAACTACTGCATACCACTCAACGCCCTTACATACTCTGCACCGATTAAAAGTTTAATCACTGCAGAGTATGCAAGGGCACCAAGTGGTCTTTGGCCCACTATTTTGTTAGTTCACAATGCAGTCCTTTACCATTCACAGGCCACATAGTGCAGCCAATGGATCAACCATAAAGGGTTCTCACACACCTGTGCCTGAGAGCAAAATCTTCAGCTCTAGAGTCCTTTAAATTAATGTTAAACCGTATCTTCATGAATGACATCCTAAGACACAGAAGACATGGGGGTCAGTTTTCTTACAACACTCATGAAGGGCTGCTGCAAATACTGCATCCCCCTACAATGCTTGTGTCAACATTAGTGGTACTCATGCCCCTCCCTATAGGAGGGGGTAGTAGAAGTACAATATGCAAAAACAAATCCCGCGCAGAGCACTATAGGGCACTCTAGTTTGAGCCTTTGAATATTTTATGAGTGTCTCCAACCACTTACTTCTGCAGCCTCGTGGTATGTATTTTGGCTTTTCTTTTCTTATTCCTTGGGGTCGCCAGCTTCACGTGTAGCCTCCCAGAATGACAGGTTAGTTCAGAGAGCCCACTCCAATAATGCCTGGCAAGCTCCCTGCCTGGCTGACATGATCTATGCCAGTGTGGGAGCCAGTTAGCTAATTCCCCTCTCTGCTGCTATGTTGTGCCACCTTACTACCCCCGTCATGAGAACGGGGAGTGGGAGGTGGCTCTATTTCCTCATGGAACTCAGCAACACTCCAGTCTTGGAATGTTAGAAATGGGGTCTTTGGTTGACAGTCAGGTTACCCCCTGTTCAAGAAAGGACCCTCACTCTAGTCAGGGTAAAAGAGAATCACCCTCAGCTAACCCCTGCTTACCCCCTTGGTAGCTTGGCTTAACTTCAGAGTGCTAGGTGTAAAGTATTGGTCCCAACACACACAGTAACTTAAAGAAAACAATACAAAATGACACAACACCAGTTTAGAAAAATAGGAAATATTTATCTAAACAAAACAAACCAAACCGACAAAAATCCACCATACACAAGTCAAGTTATCAATAAAAACTCTTTAGGTAGTTTTAAACACACTCTAACACTATCAGCGTGAAAAAGTACCTTTGGTGCGTCAAAAATAACCCCGCATGGGCGAGTGCACATCAAAAAGGGCTTGCGATGCGTTGATTCCACTCACTAGCGGGACCGTGCGTCGTTTCTCCTTTCGCCGGGTGGGGCACGTCGTTTCTTCTCTCCGCAGGAGAGCGATGCGTCGATCCGGTCAGCACTCTCGGGTCCAAGCAGGCCTTGCGTTATTTTTCCACGCCCAGCAATACTTGAGTCGGAAATTGAGCTGCACGTTAATCCGAAAACCCTGCAGCGCGGGTTTTGATCTCCCAGCCTCCATCAGTGATGCTGCGCGTCCTTTCTCCTGCTCCGTGCATTGATCCTTCGGTCGCGTTTCCTGCGAGCGTCGTTTCACAGTTGTGGAGCCGGCAGCGCGTTGTTTCTTCAGCCGTAGATCGGAGTTGCGTCGATCTTTTCCCCACGCGGCGCTCTGTGCGTGGATTTCCTTTTCTTTAGGCTGCCAGCTTCTCCTTTCAAGGTCCCAGGAACTGGATGGGCACCACAGGGCAGAGTAGGAGTCTCTCCAGACATTCCAGGTGCTGGCAGAGAGAAGTCTTTGCTGTCCCTGAGACTTCAAACAACAGGAGGCAAGCTCTAAATCAAGCCCTTGGAGATTTGTTCTCAAGATGGAAGGCACATAAAGTCCAGTCTTTGCCCTCTTACTCTGGCAGAAGCAGCAACTGCAGGATAGCTCCACAAAGCACAGTCACAGGCAGGGCCAGCTCTTCTTCCTCAGCTCTTCAGCTGTTCTCCAGGCAGAGGTTTTTCTTGTTTCCAGAAGTGTTTCTCAAGTCTGTGGTTTTGGGTGCCCTTCCTATACCCAATGTCTCCTTTAAAGTAGGCCTACTTCAAAGTAAAGTCTCTTTTGAATGTGAAATCCTGCCTTGCCCAGGCCAGGCCCCAGACACTCACCAGGGGGTTGGAGACTGCATTGTGAGAGGGCAGGCACAGCCCTTTCAGGTGTAAGTGACCACTCCTCCCCTCCCTCCTAGCACAGATGGCTCATCAGGAGAAGCAGGCTACACCCCTGCTCCTTTTTTGTCGCTGTCTAGTGTGAGGTCCAACCAGCCCAACTGTCAAACTGACCCAGACAGGGAACCACAAAGAGGCTGAGTCACAGAAATGGTATAAACAAGAAAATACCCACTTTCTAAAAGTGGCATCTTCAAACACACAATCTCAAAATCAACTTGACTAAAAGATGTATTTTTAAATTTGAGCTCATAGACCCCAAACTCCAAATGTCCATCCACTCCCAAAGGGAATCTACACTTTAATCAGATTTAAAGGTAGTCCTCATATTAACCTATGAGAGGGAGAGGCCTTGCAACAGTGAAAAACAAATTTAGCAATATTTCACTGTCAGGACATATAAAACACATTACCATATGTCCTACCTTAGCCATACACTGCACCCTGCCCTTGGGGCTACCTAGGGCTTACCTTAGGGGCACCTTACATGTAAGAAAAGGGAAGGTTTAGGCCTAGCAAGTGGGTACACTTGCCAAGTCGAATTTACAGTCACAACTGCACACACAGACACTGAGACATGATTACAGAGCTACTCATGTGGGTGGCACAACCAGTGCTTCAGGCCCAGTAGTAGCATTTAATTTACCGGCCCTGGCACCTCTAGTGCACTTTACTAGAGACTTACTAGTAAATTAAATATGCCAATCATGGATAAACCAATCAACAATACAATTTACACAGAGAGCATATGCACTTTAGCACTAGTTAGCAGTGGTAAAGTGCTCAGAGTTCAAAAGCCAACAGCAACAGGTCAGAAAAAGTAGGAGGCAGGAGGCAAAAACATTGGGGATGACCCTGCATAAGCAAAAAAAGTCCAACATCGACCATTTCATCTTTGGTGGCACGGGATTCATGGGATGCTTGTAAGTGCACTGGGCTTCAGCATTTCCTTTGCATCATCCCAAAGGGAGATGGGGATAACCTGGATATGGGGTAGAGAGAGCTATGCTCCCCCGTTCCCCCGGGTAAATAATAAATTCTACACAAGGCAAATCCTGCTTAACCCGGGGGTAATTAAAAAGAGCATAGCAGAGTGCCACATTCTTGTTTCTTTGTTTAAAGGGTCAAAGGTCCAACTTTTAGAGGAGCAAAATATGTTTTAAGCCCCAAGGATTTTGATCACATTAATCACGACAACCAAGGGTCTAGAAATGGAGGGGCACCACTTGGGGATTCAGGATAGACCTGGGTGGATTGCACAGAGTTGGCTGAGCGGAACTCTGTGAAGTGCCCCAAAAACTCCACTGCACTTTGTGGAGTTCTGTGGGCGGGCAGATTTCCCCAATTCACCCGTGCTCACATTCAAAATTGCAAACTAACTGCACCACGCAGTTCATGTGGGCTCATCCATCTTGTTTCTCTTACTCTGTTCATGGTGGTGGGCCTAATTTGAATCCTTCTCTTGTCTTTTCAATCCTCGACCCCCTTAATTAATCTACACCTCATTTTTGTTTATTGTATTAATGTGTGTTTTAGTGTTTGTGTATATTATGCTTTTTTTTTTTTTTAAATTGTTTTTGTGACTATTTGTATTTTATAATTTTTCTCTTTACTTCCTTATTTCATTTTCTTCCTCCTTTCCTCCCTTCCCCCGTTTCTTTTTATTTTCTTTACTCCACCCAGGCCAGCCCCATGGTGGACCAGGGCCGAGAGCAGGGGAGCAGCAACACCAGGCCCTCTTAAGCAACCAGCTGCAGCAGCCACCTAACTTGTGGGTGGTGGAGCCACCAAGGGGTGCAGCCCTGGCCCATCTTTTGTGAGGTGGAGCTGGCAGCCTTCTTTTTGTATTCGCCATCTCGCCTCCATGATGGCAGCAGGTGGCAGGCCTTGCAGCAGAGTCCCCCTGTGGGGGCGTTGGCTGTATTGAGGGAGGGTGCACCAGTGTGTACGGTGCACCAGCCCAGTACAGCGCACCATCCAGCACCTGATGCACCACTGAGAAGATATCATTGACCGCTAGCAGGACCTGCTTGACCTACTAGGCGTAGAGATTCCAGGGCTCGGTGAATATTATCTATATTATTCTATAATGCTAACTTTTCTTCTGAATAGCATGCTGCTCACACTCAGAGGTAAGTTAGGTTTATTTTATGGTAAGAATGTTATCATATAATCCAGTTAGAGATAGGTAGGTGCCTGTTGCTACCTCATGATACTCATCGGCAATCGCTTTGGATGATTATTTAAGAAGCCATTGCAATGCAGACTCTTCTGACCTCCTGTCACCATAGTGGATTAGTGATATCAGTGAGTTGCCATTTTCTGTGACTTTTATCTACGCAGCTTGTACAGTCCCAAGCAATTTCACAGTGATGTGTAGTAGTACTACTAGAATGCATTTATGCATTGCAAAAAGGGGGTTTGAGAAATGAGAATAGAATCAAAGATCATTCATTGCAAAGCGTTAGTTCCAAATGTAGTTTTTGGTAAGGAAAATTGGAATAGGGATTTTAGAAGAACAGCCATCCAACACGATAGTCAATCATACTATACCGTAGGTGTTCTGATTTAAATTAGTACAGTGCTACTGTGTTTGCCTGTTATAATGATTTCTTTATTTCTTATATCAGCACCCAAGGGCAGAAGAGGAGCACAGAGGTGGGTCCGGCAAAAACTGGGGAGAAGGTGTCGACCACCAGTGCCAATGCTGAGTGATCTGCTCATCAAAGTAAGCCCTATTATTTATTATTATTATTTCTCTTACTTTTACCTCAGCCTACTATTATATTAGTTTTCATTTTGTCTTGTTTTTTTTAATACTGTCTCCTTTTTTTCCAACTCCCCTATACAATGTGTGTTTAATTCCTTTTATACCTGTGTTATCTTTTTTCTGTCTTCCATTGACCAATTTTTACACCTCTTCATTGTTCTTCAATGATTCTGAGTCATCATCATCATAGGATATAGCTCTGCCACTCCATTACGAAATATATTTGGTTGGTTCGACTACCTGGCTTTTCTAACATTGTAAACCTACAAAATGCCCAACGTGATATTTTTGATAGACTATACTGCAGTGCTAAGCAAACTGCAGCAATGTTTTGCAGTTGTATTTTGTTTTATTAAAACAATTAGGTTGAGGTGTACCTATCATCTAAAAACTGTATAATGTTTTTTTCTAGCCACACCAACCACCAATGGTGCCAGCTTAAGTGCCGCTGCAGGAGGAGATGTAGCGGTGGAGAAGCGGGGGTAGGGATGGGCAGTTGTAAATCATATTGCTTGCTTATTCACAATTACCATTATACTCACTAGCTACAAGGGTGCATTGTGATCATGCACCCCTTGCTTTACCAGCTACAGTGGTGGTTGAGTTATGGCTTCTTGTATCTACAACCCAGCAAAACCGCACATAATGTATGCTAAAAACTATGACTTGACGAAAATAGGAAAGAACAGAAGGTTAAAAGAAAGGATGGGTGAAATGAGTGAAAGGAAATGATGTGTGGGTGGGTGAAAGGATGCGTGGGTGAGTATTGGGTAAATGGATGGATGGGTGAAAGGATGATTGAAAGAAAGGATGAATAGTGGATACTGGATGGGTGGATAATTGACTGTGAATTTTGGTGAAAGACTGGATGAGAGAAAGTAAAGTTTAAAGCATGGTGGCTCTGGGTGATTCTAGTAGGAAGAATGAAAGGATGAGTGAATAATTGTTTGGATAAATAAACAAGAATGTTCTTCTGGAGAGGGGCATGATGCTCACCTACTTCGCTTACTTTGGTTTATGGTTATCAAAGCTATGGTTCAAATTGGTGGGAATTTTAATTTGTGTTCAAATCCCTTGACTCACTGTATTTGTTAAGCGAGGCAGATATTTAACCCACCCATTATTTTTCACCAACCCCCACCCTGCCCATGGCATTTCATCACCCATGACCGAAGAAGTGCAGTATGGTTTAATTTGTGACTGCAGTGTTGGCTGTGCAATATGCGTCTACTTCAGTTAATTCAATATTTACAAAGTTTTCAATGCATTGCAAACTGAACACACAAGGTGTGTTTCCCTACAGCCACTCAGTCACCTCTTGGTATGTGACTCCTTTATTTTGTCCTAAGTTGCTGTGTCCCAGCCTACCAAACAAATTTAAAAATCCATTCTTGGCATGTGCCACATTTTTATGGCCATGTGAAGTGCTTCTAAAATATATTTCATGTTTTCTCATTACAGAGTTATTTTGCACCTGTTTAGATTTTTCCCTTTAGACTTTCTTCTATACAGTTACTGAATAAGCCGAAGATTAGGCACAAGATGAATTGATGATCAGTGACAACTCTTTGTTCTACAGCAAAAGCTCTACTTACCCACCTAATCTCTCTGCCTTACCCTGCAGTAGAGTTAGTCAAGTTTCCTTACTGGCCAGCAAATGAATTTTTTGGAAAGAATGTTTTATGGTTGGTAAGGTCAGTGAGTAAAGTGGGAGTAGAAAGTGCCTGATTTGATTTCAAGTTTGGTGTAAGGTATACTCTGTGATGAACAAATACAGTCTACATAGCTAGTTCCTTTCCCTGTAGTGCAGTGCATCGTCTTCCCCACCGTCTACTAACGGCAGACATTGTATCTTATTATTCATCTGTCTCTTTTGAGTCAGGGTGGAAACTAAGTGAAAGGCGTTTGGAGAAGGGCAGGGCCATTGGAAGTATAGAGAGATAATTGTCAACTCCTTCTGCAGACAATAGCAAAGTACTTGAATCGCTGGTTAGCATGTCTCCATTAATTTGGCACAACAACTTGAACTCCATAGTGAAAAGTGCCTTACTCATAAATGAGAGGTAATTCATTTTTATTTTTCCACTAAAAGTGTGTTTAGTTGCTAAAAAAGCTTTTTTTAATCTGCTGTTATTCTGCCTTCATTCTTTTCTATCAGATAGTCAGTGCTTTTTATGTGAGGCACGTGTGGGTACACAAAATAAATTGGCCCTGTGAGTCTCCTAATCATAATCACATTAAATTCCAATTTCCATAGTGTACCAGCAATGTAGTGCTACTGAGCCACCCCCTACCTAATTTTGAAAAATTGTCTGCGCAAAGCATTGTTTACAATGTATCTTTTTTATTTTAGTTTTTTTTATATTACCACTCCTGGTGGCTGACCAGCACCACCCACCAGGCAGGAGATAGCGGCCCGTCTGTTGTGGCAGAGGCTGGAGAGCATGCAGGCTGAATACCAGTGGCTAGTAGTCCTGGAGGTGAAAGATGGGGAAATAGCTGCCTCTGACATAGGACCCAGTTTAGCAGCACGTCAGCCTCCACTCTCCCGGCCACCACATCGCTGATGCTGCCACCAGCTGTCAGGGTCCCTGACTGTACCTGCTGCCACCCCCTCCCACTCTGACAGGGCATTACTCCACCATATCCTGCAGCAGATGGGCAGTGTTGGGAGGCAGCTCGCCAGGATCAGAGCCTGGGCCAGCTCTGGACCCAAATAGACAGTTTTTCCAAAATGGCACCTATAACGGGGGAAGAAGAGACCTATATTGTACTGAAACAACTATCTTGATTTTTAATTCCTTTATTAATACACCAAACGATGTTTATGATCTGAATATGAAAAAAAAATCACTCCTGTTTTAGACATATTTTAGTAGTTTACTTTGTTTTGGCAATTGTTCGTGGTACATTTGCAGGATTTTGAACAATTGAGAAGAGCATATCGACAGAGACAGCTTTTTGTAGCACAGGTTTTGCAAGTACATGTACGTGTAAGTTCTGTGGGTAGAGGCTTTAGAAAATGTCATAAGTTTTAGTACCCCATCAACATCTTCCCAACAAAATTCACACTGATCTTTCTCTACATAGCAATCAATCAATCAATGAAACTACATTTGTATAGCGCAGCACTATCACCCTTAAAGGTATCTGGGTGCTGAGGGTGCTGTGTCTACATCAAAAAGCCATGTCTTGAGGCTCCTTCTGAAATCTCCTGGGGGAGAGAGCTGTTCGGAGATGGAGGGAAGATTGTCCCAGGACTCAGTTGTGATGTAGGAGAAGGAGCGGCCACTTGTGTGGCTGCAATACATGTGGGGGATGTGTGCGAGGTTGAGCAAGGTAGAGCGCAGGTGTCTTGTACGTGAGCTTTGTACATGAGTGGGAAGATCTTGAACTGTCATTTCTTCTGGATGGGGAGCCAGTGGAGGTTCCTGAGGAGGGTGGCTGATGCTGGTACGTTTGGGGAGGTTCAGGGGAGGCTGTGGTGTGCTGTAAAGTCTGGAGTCTATTGAGTAGCTGGGTGGAAATTCCAGTGTAGAGAGCATTGCTGTAGTTGAGGTGACTGGTGGCAAGGGCATATGTGGCAGTCTTTTTGGTGTTTGTTGGGATCCACCTGAATGTTCGATGGAGCATGTGGAGGATGTAGAAGCAGGAGGAGGCGACTGAGTTTCATGAACAGTTGTCTATCGAGGATGATAGAGGTTTTGTGCATGGTCTGAAGGAG
Organism: Pleurodeles waltl; assembly: GCF_031143425.1. Classification (NCBI taxonomy): domain Eukaryota; kingdom Metazoa; phylum Chordata; class Amphibia; order Caudata; family Salamandridae; genus Pleurodeles; species Pleurodeles waltl. The sequence goes on along the minus strand of NC_090451.1, from coordinate 260,560,452 downwards.
CGGGTATTGGCCTGAGTTCTGTTGGCCACCAGCTATGGACCCATGCTGAGGTGTTCTTCCCAAAGATCAGGACTTCGGTTTCGTCCATGTTTAATTTGTGGCAGTTGTCTCTCATCCATGTTGCTATGTTGGTCATGGCATTGCAGAAGTTGGTTTTGGCGTTGTGGGGGGGCCTTGATAAGTTAGAGGATCAGTTGAGTGTCATCGGTGTAGGAAATTATGTTGAGTAAATGGGATCTGATGATGTCTGTGAGGGGGGTCATGAAGATATTGAACAGGGTGGGCTGAGAGATGATTCTTTGTGTACGCTGCTTGTGATGTTCTTTGGTATAGAAGTGAAGGGAGGAAAGCAGATACTCTGAGTGTGACCCAAGAGGAAATAAGTGATCCACTTGAGGTTGTTTTCCTAAATACTGATGATGTGGAGTCTGTTGAGGAGAGTGTTGTGGGAGACTATATCAAATGCAGGGGAGAAGTCTAGGAAGATTAGGGTTGCTGGCCCTCTTCAGTCAAGGAGGGTCCTGAAGTTATCAGTGGTGATGATCAGTGCAGTTCCCGTGATGTGGTTGGCTCAGAATCCTGATTGTGAGGTGTCGAAGAGGAGATTTTATTACAGGCATTTAGTGAGCTGTTGGGTATCTTAAGGAGGGATCTGACATTGGCATGTTTCAAACCATCCAGGGAGATTGCCATGGGGAAGGAGGTGTAAAGTATGTTGGTTAGTTCCGTGCTGATAGGGTTAGTTCCATGGTTGGACATATATATGCATGATCCAAAACATTTACACATCTTACAATCAAGTAGAATACTCTTTTTATGTGTACACACACAGAATATGACATCAGTGGAAGGTCACTTAGCGGGAATGATCTCAAACTCACTGTACTGAAGATATTCAAATGTGTAACAGTCAGAACAATTTTTCTACATCTTTAAAGTCACATTCTTCTTCTGTCTCAGCAAACCTTTTTTAGAAACTTCACAGGTTCAGCAGCTAAAGCTCAAAGCTTTGTTCCAACTTTTGCTCATAGTGTCATCACCCGTAAGAATATGTGCCTTGATAAGAACATTGGATGCCTCTTGGTCAAGTTTCTTATAAAGAACATGATGTGGGATTAAATGTATTTTCTCGCCTGTTGCATAAAGTATCCATAACTCTGATAATCCTTGACTTATGAACATTTCAATAAATGTAATTAGCACAGTAATACAATCTATGTCATTTGACAGTACAATGACTCTATTGGAAACATTTCGAACAGCCCACTCAACATGTGGCACAAATGAAGATTAGGTTCCTCCAATTTGCAGTTAAGTTCTTGAACAATATGTCACGTACCTTTTGAACATCTCCACAGGCACCAACTCCTCACTACCAATCATGCCACTTGTTCACTGAAACACAAGCAATGTTTTGGTGAGGTAACATCTCCAACATCTCCAAGTTCATCTTGTTCGATGTTGATGACCAGAATTTATCAAGCTGCACAGGTATAGGTGTTGAATTTTTGATGCAGGCAAGGTCAAATGATCCACTTGTAGACATTCATCTGATTCGCTCACATTCTTTGACAGATAGATCAAGAAAACTGTCAAAGACAATGTGCAGTTATTGGAAGGTGCACACTGACTTTGATATCTGTAGAGCAGTCTGAATTAAATCCCTGAAGTTTTGCATGGATGAAATCCTGACCATTTGCAATTGTGACATAGTCCACAACAAAAGCAGTTTTCAATGAGGACACCTTTTCAAATTGAAATTCTTTAGGTGAAAGGTTTTTTTTGCAGTCTTGTACAAGTTTGTGCTTCACTGATTAGGTTGCAGCATCTCCATCAAATAATGCATTTGTTGGAATAAGATCATACAACAGAATTTCCTTGATAAATTCACCACCCTTTTTTTTGCTAAATCCATCTCTCTATGTCCTTGCAAACTTTGTTTTTTGTAACCTGTTTTGTAGCGGCTGGTTGGATGAAACTCTTACTATGGCAATTAAAGTGTAGACGTTTAACTTTAGTGATTATGTCAAATAGTTATTTCTCTTTCAATATAAATCCTGCTTCAGTTCTGCATCTAGTTTCGATCAATCTTCTAGGACATCTAGTAGACGTGTCTTTATATCATTATCTACATATTGTTTGGAAATGAAGTTTTGTAGTCATAAGGGGCTCAGTCGTGTCAAAGGGGTTTCCTTACTGCTGCATGAGATGAGGAAGTCTGGCAACATGTTTGTTAAAATGTACCCCTCTCATTCCCACAAGTTTGTGGTGAGGAACAGTTTCACAATGGTCCATTAATTTTGAATTTGTCATCTCCCTGAAAACATTGCAAATAGAAAGGACTTCATGGTAAACTAGCTGGCATTGAGCAACATATTCACTTTTACGTGTCTGACTGATAGTACCCTTGGAGCTTTTCTGTGATCTCTGGATTGTCTGTTCCAGTTTCATGTCTTACGCTACAGCATTGAAGCTTCCATCTCTGTCTTTCACCACAAAATGTCTTTGGATTAATTTTCTGTCAAGGTGTGGTTTTTACACCTCTAGCTTCTTCACTCTTTCCAAATACCAGGACCCATGTCTCAGCTAGTTTATGCAACTGAATTTGCAAAACACAGTAATCAGTGACTCCACAGTCTTCATGTGCATCTCCCAATCACCTTCCCTATCAGCATGTGCCAGGATTTTCGCTAGAGCTATCATGTATAAAACATTTGCACAGTACTTGCAAAGTTCAGATTTGTTTCACATTCATTGACAAACACTACAAGCTTGGTTTTCTGATTTCGAACCGAGTGTATTGAACATTGTCTGTCTTTGTATTGTGTATTTTAAATTAAGTGCACCCTCTGCCTTCTTTACTTCTGAGATAAGATATGTGAAACCTAATTTGTCATTCTTGGTCCAGAAAGCATTCCAATGCAATGTTTCTGTAGCCTCAGATATGATGAGGATACCTTGTAACAAACTAACATAATGCTTTCTGTTCAATTCTGACTGAATAGTTTTGTTTCCAAAGATTTCGACATCAGTAGGTGCATTGTCAATGCAACGTCCACTGAGATAACTTCTTGCACACTCCAACTTACTTTTGTCATGTGGAAAATGCCCATCGTTGGATAAAGATCATCAAGTTCTACTGGATTGCTCCTAAAAATATCATCAACAATATGAGAAACACCTTAATCACAGACAATTGGCAGAATAGCCTAGTCTTCAAGCTGAGCATGCACATTTTCGAAATCTTTTAGAGCTGTTGCGTAGTTTGTGACTGGAGATGGTAAATACTGGTAAAAACCCAACCTTTTTCAGTGTGAGAGTATTCTGGGAGATTGGAGTATCAGGTAGAAGAAGATCCATGTCCTCAGCCACTTTGAAACTTTCTGGTAGACTGGGACGTGTTGATGGCTTTTAGTGATTTTGGCAAGGCAGTTGGGTTATAAGTTTTCACCTTCTTTTGCTTATACCTTTAGCTGACAGCTTGTTTTCCTGCAGCTACTTCATTGGCACATGCTTGAAAAAGCACCATGGCAGTATTATGTGTCCTGGATGTTATAGACAAAGAAGAGCTTTCTTCAAAATCAAAATGATCAAGCGCAGCAATTGTAAATACTTTCCTAGAAAAGTGACTTGGAAGTGGCGTTCTGTCATATTCACAAGATCTTACAGCACGAGCTGCTAACAAATTCCTGTTCCGTACTATGTCAATATAACTTGTTGATAACCAATCATATTCATTGAAGTGATTAGGGGCCAGATGTAGCAAAAATCGATTTAACGAATCGGAAATTGCGAGACGGGGCGACTCGCAATTTCCGATTCGCTAAATCGTATGCAGAATGGTGTCTCAGATACCTTCTGTGACTCTCAATGGGGTCGCAAAGACTCACCTCATTAATATTAATGAGGTGGGTCGCATTTTGCGACCCCATTGAGATTCCCTGCACTCACAGGGATGGTGGCATGCTGGAGACAGCAGACCTCATGTCTGTGACTGCTTTTTAAATAAAGCAGTTTTATTTTTTTGTATTGCAGCCCGTTTTCCTTAAAGGAAGACGAGTTGCAATACAAAAAACTAACAAAACCTTTTGCTTTCGTTTTTTCAGAGTAGGCAGTGTTCCATTGGACCACTGCCTGCTCTGAAAAAACATTAATAGTGACATTCACGAAGGGGAAGGGGTCCCATGGGACCCCTTCCCTTTGGCGAATGGGTTACCACCAAGGTGACACTGGTGGTAACTGCGAATTGGTTTGTGACTGCGTTCGCGGTCACAAAGCAATTCTGCATCGTGGTGCGAGTCGGAAATAGGAAGGGAACACGATTTTCGCAGTTTGCGCCATGCAAAACGCGTTCTACATCTGGCCCTAGGTCCCTACTTTTGCATTTGTCATAGATTGCATGGGCAGTCATCATGTGTAGAGAAGTTTTCTTTTTTCTGTGATATGATTTGGAAAAGACAGAACATTTGCACAGCATAAGCTGTTGCTTGATGGGATTGTCTTCCACTTCTTCTTTGCATAATTCTTCAAAGTCATCCTCAATGTTGTTGGGTTCTGTTCTGAACTCAAGAATTTTCGTTTGTAACCGCTTGCTTTGCTGATATCAACCAATGATATAACAAATTCTAAAACAACATTCTTGTTAACTCCCATAATTTGCAGAGCTCTGGGGCATCACAAAATTGTCATTAAGTTCAACATCTAAATCTTTCGGGACTTTTCTTAAAATGGTTCCTTCTGATTTTACTGCTTCCTGTGATCTTATTTTGGCAGTAAGAACTTCAGGAGTCAAATCATCTGAGAACATCATAACGGGCTCATTCTTTTCATTAGACTGACAAAAACAAATATGTCATTGTACATTCTCACCAGAAAAATCTTAATTTCATTATTATGGATAAATACAGTTTCATCAATGTTGACCATTATTTCTCCCGTCTCACTGAGGCCCATATTCATACTTTTTTAGCGCCTCAGTTGCATCACTTTTTGACTCAAAAGCGGCGCAAACTTGCATAATACAATTGTATTTTTTAAGTTAAAGCCATTTTTGCGTCAAAAAGAGGCACAAATGCGGCGCTAAAAAAGTATAAATATGGGCCTGAGTGTGAAACAGTAGCCAGGACTCAAGAGTGACTTTAAAACTTAATTTGCTTTTTTCAGAGTGCAATCTTAATTGAAGGCTGTCAGTTACGTTGATGCTGAGAGCTCATTGTTCTGGCTAAGCCACAGAGAACACATTGATATCAATTGCTTTCTGATCAGTTGATGGAGGTGGATGAGGGATAGCCATCAATCTTCTAAGTGGACTGCATTGGGTTTGGTTGTTGTTGCTTTCTCAGAAGACTTGGATTCTTGGTATTATTCACTGATTTCTGCTATTTTTTGACAATTTTCAGTTTTTTTCCATAGTATATGACTTGTAGCACTTGTTACAATGACAAAATATTTGATTTTTTCTTCACCCATCAGTTTCAATCTTTTGTGAACTTCATATTGCATTATTTCTGCAGCATCTTGAACTCGCTTCTGTTCAGCCGCAGTTGATGTTAGCTTTTCTTTTGGATTAGTTTGGGATATGACACATTTTTCTTTGTTGAAGGAGACCTCAGATTTTGTAGTTAGCAACATTCTGTCAGGCGGTAAAGGTCTTCTGCTATCACCTGCTTCGGTCATGTTTATAAATTTGAATCAATGGAAAACCTAAAACAAAAACAATATTAGAAGAAATTACCAATATGATGGCTTGAACACTTCATTATGGAACCGCCATCTTGGAAAAGGCAAAAGGGCTGCTCTGAGGAGTTATTTTCTGTCTCTGTAAGACTACTTGACCCTCAAAACCACTGTTTTGACCCCAAAAGGAAGTATATAGGTATTATGGTTCCTGCAATATTACATCATCACTGCAACACATCCACCATTTTTAAAAATGTCATCCAGAAAACATCTGGCCGGGTTGGCAATTTCTACCCCAGCTAAATTACTTCTCTAAGGATATAAAAAACACAAATCAAAATGAAAATTTCTGGGCAACAATTTGTTTACGGAGGTATATCAAGGGACCAGGACTAGAGAGGTTGGGGAGAGAGTTGGGACTGGGTTTCATTTTGGATTTTTGTTGGGCTTTTTGAGGACTGGGCTATTTGTTGGGGAAAGGGGTGGGAGTGTTGTGGGTAGAAAGGGTGGGTTTTCTATTCTCTTAAAAAAGGATAATTTATTTTAATTCATTCATGCCTCAAATGTTTATTTTGTTATTTTAGTTTGTACTGCTGTCTTAATGTAGCCTGTGTTTTAAATCTGCAAAAAATGTTTATGTCATTTACTTATGCCCTTGCTCTACTGCCTTCTGCAACTATATTGGCCACTAGGGGAAGATTGCCATTGCCTATTTTGCCTAAAAAACCTGGATACACACAAACATAATCTCCTCCAGTACAAGTTAATTACTACCTAAAAAGTTCACGTAAATCCATAGTTCTTCTCTTATCTGAATAGATGGAGCGAGGGAATCTTCTTACTGCAGGGTTTTTCCCAAAGTGGCAACGTAAGGGAGTAGTAGTAGTAGTAGCATGCAAACAGGGAAGACAGAAGGACAACTGCAGGATTAATCAAATGGTTATCCATGAATGTCAACTAGATTGAAAGAAAACCGAGGGTTAGTGGATCATAATATATCATAACTTTAGGAAGACAGAGACCAGACTACTACAATGACAGTATTGGACAAACAACATAAAAGATCTGATATGATAATAAAAAACTAGCAATATCAACTCCTGAGTAATGGCGGGGAGCTAGTATTTTAAAACTAAACTTAGTAAATTAAATCATGGAGTCAGGAGAAGTGGGCTCAGAGTCAGGCGTGGTTGGACAAGGTTAAGTGTTTACGTACAGCACAACAAAAGGCCTTAATGAGGATTTTGATGGGGCCGGTGTGGAATATTGCTCAGGTAATACAAGGTCATGCAGTGGGTTGGTGTTGCTTTCCTCACATCCGCCCCAGTAATTGTGAGATCCATTTATGGTGTAAAATTAAGTCACACCTCAATAAATCACACAGCCCAGGGGAAGACGATTAGGGGGTCGATGAATGGATGGGAAAGGAGATTTGAGGAAATGTGTGACAAAGACAAATACTACATAAGAGATACCACAACAATAATAATTGGGACACTGAGCAGCATACCATCATCAATCTGATGTGGAAGGAAACAATCAAGGGACAACAATGACATAGATCAGTTAAATGCATTGCAAACGGTCCTTCTGCCCCAGAGAGATCCAAAATAGTAGTATATTTCTAAATTTCTAATTGTTATATCTTTTAGGTTTGAAAAATACAAATTATGGAGTATTGAACTTAACCTGCCCAGTTCTAAAAGTGATGATTGTTGAAAGGAAAATGATACTGTATTGCCAAATTGGACAGGGCATCTCAATTCTTCTTGGAATGTCCGTTCCTCTTTGGTGCCTGGCTGAACCTATCCAGCAGTTAAGCTGCAGTGTTGAGCTTTCACCAAGTGTTGTTTGTGTAGGATAAGAGTTGGAGAAGGCCTGCATATTGAAAAAATAGTCATAGTATTATATAGTAAAGAAGAAGGACAAAAGGAAGCAAGTGAAGCTTCAAGAGGAGTCAGATTGTACCAAGACTCAGAGGCAGAGCAGGAACATAAGAAAAGTTTCACATTTGAGGCAGTAGTGCAATAAACACATACTCAGCAGCATTTCCCAAATCAATGCACTTCTCTCCAGTCCACAGAGCTAAGTGAATGCTAGGCCTTGGAGTCTTCACCGTCATCATGGTCTCTCTTTGAAGTCAATTACTATCTAATTCTAGCTGTTGAGATTGTCCCACCTGGAGTCCTTCCACCCTCCTGCTCCCGATTCTGAGTAAGTCCATCCCATTAAAAATTGAGTGATTTAGATCTGTGTAGTGCACTGAGAACAAATACAACAGGAGAAGCAAAAATTTAGTATTTTGTGTTTAGTAACTAAAGTGACTGGTCTGGTCTGAAGAACCAGACAAAAGGAGTGGACCCTGCTGGTAAATGTCACCACGTTTGAAAGGCCAATAACTTTCAGGAAAAAAATGATCACCCATCAGTCCACAAACATTTTAAATCATCAGAAACAAGTTTACAAATCTGTTGAACTCCCCCCCTCACCACATACATTATCAGTCATCACTCACAATCACTCAATATATCACCACTCAATGGTCCAAGAGTTAGTAGTTCAAATCCAAGCATGGTGGTTGAACAAAATACAATCTCCTCTTTGATGGTAGCATCACAGTGGAATTTGCCACTGGCAGTCTTTTAATCAATGATGTTCTGAGGCAGCCCTGCTAGCTGGTGTAAAAAAGGGATAGGCAATGGCATGTGAGGGAGGCAGGCATCATCTCCGATGTCCTGAAGGGAATGTGGGGGCTTCTTCACTGAACACAGGTCCAAATCCAATGTGGCCACATATGTGATTAAAAAATGGTAGGACAGCAGAAATCTGACACAAACATAATGTTACACTAACATTTTTTTGCAAAGAAAGAAAGAAGTTAAATGAGAAATAATTAGAATGTTATGTGGTGGCACTGGCATACTCAGTCTGGGAAGTAGAGTTTGTCCTCAAAAATTAAGGTGGTCAGCAAACCACTTGATTCTTACTAATCATCCTGTTCCTCCTCCTGTGGTATTTTAGGAATGGTGTAATCAGGTGGCATAAAATGCTGGTTCATTTTGATAATGGTTAATCTCTCCACGTTTTGAGTTGAGAAACTGGTCCTTCTCACTGTTCCAATCGCACCAGCTGCACTGAATACACGTTCAGCAGACACACTGGCTACAGGGCAAGCCAGATACTTAATTGTCAGCTGCTGAGTTCTGCCCATTTGCGCATCTTCCCATATCAACACACAAATGAGTTTTGATCAACATACGGCTCCTTTGGGTCATCCAGATATTCCTGGAACATCCTCTGAAGTGTAAGTGGAGCTGCCACTTGCTCAACCTCTTTCTGCCATTGCCTCTGCACTGGACTTAAGAACTGCCACTTGGAACCAAGTCAATGCAGAGGTTGGGTTCAATTTTCCTGATGCTGTTGTTGCCGGTGTTCTTGTTTCTGGTTTGGCAGCTGTGAGGCAAGACTGCCCTCTCTGGAAGTTGAAGGCGGTACCCCAGAACTGCAAAGTAGGACCCTAAGTTGCAGCCATTCTTCTTACAATTCTCTGGCTTGCTCAACAATCCATCTCTTGTACTTTTAAACATCCTATTCAGAAAAAGGAATGGCACTGGCAAGTATTTTTTTGTAGCGGAGATAAAGTAAGCTGGCACAGATGTACTCTTTGGATGAGATAACTTAATTTTGCAGCCTTGCATTATAAGCCAATTGAAGGATTAGGCTCTCAACTAAATCATGTGCTTTTGGGTTTTCGTTCACACCTCCGAGTGTGAACATTTCAGACACCTTCTTTAACTGCTCCTGTACCAGGTGCAACAGTGGGATAGCTTGGCCCATCGTACTTCCCTCCTTGCTCCACGTGAAATCTCAAAAGGGAGCAGCATATGTATCAGGCATTTGACTAGGCCCTATTTGCCTGTATCTATGGTCATAGCCTTTCCCAATTGCATCCCCTCTTAGAATGACAGTCATTGATCTGTCTGTACTGCTCAAACAGATGTTGCAACATATAATAGGTTAAGTTCCAATGTGATGGCACCTTTGTATCAGGGCTTTAACTGGTACCCTGTTACTATCCTGAATAATTCACAACAGCTTCCGGGCTTTAGAAGAATGGCTGAAATTAGTGTAGATTCATCTGCAGGTGGTCAGTATGTTGGTGACTGAGGCCCTCATTATGAGTCTGGCAGTCTTGAGACACAACTCATAATACAGCTGTCTCACCACCACAGAGCCGGCGGTCTGGACCGCCATATTATGAGTTATGGGGTTTGGCTGAAGCCAAACCTCCACAACTCCGCCTGGCCTGGCGGTGCGGTTGCACCGCCACGGCCGGCAGTGACCTCCTCTAATATGGTGGCAGGCCTCAGGCCACCATCCGGATTATGAGGTTGCACACCGCCAGGCTTTCCGTGGTGGTTACCCCACCACAAAAAGCCTGGCAGTCATGCACCCGGAGACAGAAATCTTCATTCATGTCTCCGGCACACACACACACACACATCTCCCCACCTGTCCATGCACTCACAGGTCCCCCATGCCTTCACGCACGCACACATTCATTCACATACACACCCATTCAGCATACGCATACATGTACTCAGACACACCCACTCACTTGCATTCATCCATACAGGCACCCCCATACACTGCACAAACACACACGCACGCACACATATACTCGCAGACAAGCACACATTTAGCACCCCCTCGGCAAACACACACACGCACCCAAACACACCACAGACCCCCTCCCTCCCCCTTTCGGACACCCACTTACCTCTTCCATCGAGGACGACGTCTGGAGGGATGGGTCCTGGCTGTCTTCCCTCTCCACCACCACCATGCCAGCAGGACACCGCTGAGCAGTATTGCGGCTTGTAATACATAGGGGGGAGTCATGCTGGAGTGGCGGTGCCGGCGCGGGAACAACCTCTGCACCGCCAACTGCCAGAACGAATGATGGCTGCTCTCCACCTCAAAAATGGCGATGAGCAGCCACCACTCATAATATGGCGGTCTGCTGACCGCCAGAACGGGCGGTCAAATGGCGGGTTCGACTTTGGCAGTCAATGAAATTGACCGCCAAAGTCATAATGAGGGCCTATGTCTTCTTTTTTTAGAAAGTCTTGCACATGAGGTTGAAGCAGTGCGCCAAACACATGACCCTGAAATAGCCATCGTCTGCCATGGCCTTGATTATGTTACTGCCATTGCCCCTGGCAGCAAATCCAATTAGGAGAACTCTGAGTTGCAGCCATTCAGAAACCTTGCTCTTAAATTCACCCAGGATGTTTTCAGCTGTATGTGATTTATTCCATACTACTGCACGCCACTGAACGCTCTTAAAAATGTCTTCAAGGGCAAAACCTGTAGGTAGCTTTGCTTTACCCTCGCAAAAGAGTTCGAGTGTGCAGTGATGCACATATAGTCAGTAACCTGTCAAAAGGTCCACATGTCTGTCATCAGATGGATAGTGTGGAGAACACTTTGCTGCAAAACGTATTCAACCAATTGCAGCACATTGTAATGCAGTGCTGGAACAGCTACTCATGCAAAATATATCCAATTTGGAAGCTTCCATTTTGGGCAGATGGCTGGCACAAACTCTAAGAATCTAACTCCTTCAAGAAAAGAAAAAGGGAAGAGGTCTAGCACTGACATTTTTGCCAGATTCCCATTGTACAAACTTGCCGTTGATTGGTTGCGGTCATGGACTCCTCCTGCTTAAACATGCACATAATAGGAGCCTGGATTTTCTTCTTTTCTAGGGCCACTGATGCAGGTGATTTTTGAGATATAGGGGGTGGTAGACTCAATGTGGGTCATGGTGTAGTCACCATATGCCATGGTGTCTCCATCTGACTCTGAGGCCCATATTTATACTTTTTTTTTTGCACCACATTTGCATCATTTTTGGACGCAAAAGCAGCTCAAACTTACAAAATACAATGGTATTTTGTAAGTTTGCGTCTATTTTGCATCAAAAAACTATGCACATGCGGTGCAAAAAAAGTATAAATATGGGCCTGAGTCTTTCTGTGCCATTGTGAGGTCATTGAGGCGGGTGATTCTGGTACACTGCTTGGGACAGGGCTACTTTGTGTGAGGATGTCACCTTCTTCTTCCTCACCTTCCACTGTGGTTTGACAGTTATAGCTCATATTTCCGGGTTCTCTTCACCTTCACCACTACAACCATGTTCAGCAATTTGTTTTAGGTGCTACTCCCAAATGATTACATAATGCTTTTTCACATAGATCGTCTGGCCATAATGTGAATGAGGCTTACTTCGATGAACAAATGCATGGCAAATGGGGCATATTGCAATGTTCTTCTCCTGTTTGTTAACCATAAAAAAGTCCCAAACTGGTGAGAAGTACTCTTACTGTGCCACTGCCAATGCCTGCAAAAGAACTGGAGGTAGATGGGTGTGTTGATTGCCTCTGCAGTGCATACTTTTCCTGAGGTATAGGTTGGTGCAGGTCTCTGCTGGGGCATTACAAATATGGGAGCTGGCAGTGCTGCCTGTGCCACATCCCTCAAAGCATGTTGGCTAGTAATATCAGACTCCTCTGTGGCAGCGTCCAAAATGACTGTCTTGTTGTCGTCATCCTTTTCACCGTCATCCCCTTTCATGATTCTAAGGCTTTCTGGAACTTTTCTCTTACCTTGCCTCTGCTGGTGTCTTCTGGTCTCTGTTGTCCCTATCATCCTCATCAGAAGTAGTGCTTGGAGAAGATGGAGTAGTACCCTTGTTTTGCCATGCTGTAGATCTGGGAGCCAATGATTCTAAAAGAGGAGGCTCTTGCTTGTCAAGAAGCTCAATTTTCTATTCTGCTCTAATTTCAGGAAGATCTACTATTGCTGGCTGCTGTCCACATTGCTCTCAAATCCAATTCAACATCACTGCTTGTCGATGTCACCATGAGTGCAGTGGCTGCCTCAATGACAGACATGGTCTTAGGATGGGGTGGTGCTATAGATGCGGGAGTGCTGCTCCCCAGTTACTCCCTGGAAGCCGGTATAGCAGGTGCGCGTCTCCCGAAAAAGGTTGCAGTCGGCAAACCACAGCTGAAAAGCTGCTTCTTCTCACTGACCACTTTCTTGGGAGCAACTTTCTTTGGGGCCATCTTAAAACTCCCAGTAGGCAGTGGCACTAAGCTGCACAAGTAGAAGAGATTTGAGGACTTAACTGTACAGGCCTTGCCTTTGGCTTTACTGCAGGTGATGTGATGTCTTTTCTCTTGTGCACCTAAAAGCGAACAAGAAAGAAAAACTTGAAGTTAGTGAAACGTGGCATTGTTGCAGGTTGAAACAGTACAGACAAATGCAATCTTAGTACGGTTGGTTACTTATGTAATAAATACCAATTTAATCAAATATTGTAAAGTCAAACCACACTACCGCACCATAAAAGTTTATTTCAAACCAGGGATCACAACATACAGATATAGATTTTTGCTTTATCTCCATCTGTTTTAAGGGCGACACCTGTGGTAGTCAGAGAGAGGTGCATGGGTAAATGGAATAAGCCTTAAAAAACCTACGATGGCAAGGTGGTCCAGGTGAAATGGAATAATCATTTAAAAAATGAATTATGCTGCTGATGTGTCTGCATTGAGGCACAACCAGGATGTCCAGGGAGAAAAGCAAGTATTATACACCTAAAGAAACTGAATGCTGTAGTGTGGCAGTGCGCCTTTGGTGGATGGATGGATGGAGGAATGGATGTGGATGGATGGATGGATGGATCAAGGCAAAATGCTAACTTAAATAAAATAAAACAAAAATCTAAAAAAAACTTAAGAAACTAAAATTACATTAAAAACATTCAATTACAATTTTTAAAATAAAATATAAACTTACAATAAACAAATGATCAATAATTAACAATGTTTGTATTAAGCCTACGGCAAAGAAACACTGGCTGGAGCACAAAATGGCTGCCAGCTGGAAGGTAAAACAACAGCAAGGAGGCATGGCAAACAAAAAACACATGCAAGCCTATGACAAAGGGACACTGGCTGGATGGACAAAATGGCCTCCAGCCACATGGTCAAACAATAATGAAGAGCAAGGAGGCATGCACAAAATGGCTGCAAGATACATGGTCAAACAACAACAAGTAGGCATGGAGAACAAAGAACACATGCAAACCTATGGACAGACTACACAAAATGATCCCTGGCCACACGGCAAGGAGAATAAAGACACACAGTGGATGATGACAAGCACACACAGATATTGGCCATAAGGAGGCATTGTGGTAACACTGAGGAAAACACTAACAGTAATTCAGCAATGCAAAACACAAACATTAATGAGCTATAAAAAATTCACAACAACAGTACACACATCCTCCTATGCCATCAAATACTACCACAAAATATATGCACTTTTTGCAAAAAAATGAAATACAAACAATAGCCAACATATTTATTTCAAGGCAATGACACCCCTTCACTAAATGAAGTTTTTAAAAATATATACCACTGAAATATTTATTTCATGTATTGATTACTACTATTACTTATTCTACTGGCTAGATGGCCTTTTGGAAATCTAGGCCTCATAGGAAGTTAATATTGCAAATGTTACAAACATGCAGAAAAGACCAGGTACTGAGCTGTGCAACAATGTCCCTTTACAAAATATGAAAAATCAATGAAATGCAAAATAAATAGCTAGGCTCATACTTAAACACCAGGCACACTCCACTATATATTTTTAAAACCAGATTAAAGTACAACAAAACATTGGTGCATGCCCAAGTAAACAAACAACACCCTTATTCAAAAGTTTTGGAACTTACTTGTGTGATTTCACAAAAACAAAGTCCTTGAATCTAAAGGTATATCCAGGAGACAAAGAGTGATCCTTCCATATCGAAATCCAAATGAAAAGTGACCGGTGATGGACAAAGTACTGGGAGGAACCTGCTGGACAGGAACAGGCAGCTGGAGTCTTTGGTGCACTTCCATCCCGTTTGGAACAAAAAAAGGCTTCTCAATCTAAAAAACAACTTAGAGGGTCCATTAGAGAAAAAAATCAACTAAAAAAAACAGTAGAAAATCAACTCCAGGTGCATTTGCGCTCTTGAGCTGGACTGTTTTGGCCGGTGTCGAAACCAGAAGCACTACAACAAAGTCTTGCGCACATGGCCTGAAACAGCATGAGCGAACGCAAAGTCTCACACATGCTCGCAAGCAGCCCAGGAGTTTTATGGCACTCACTAGAGTGCAAAAACCCAATCTCATGTGCGTGAACGAGCTCTGCTGAACGCCAGATTCAGGAATTCGGGAACTCCTCACTAATGCATGTAGTGCGTAGTGCCAAAATTCCGCAAACTCTGCTGGAGGAGCAGAGTTGTACGCCCGGGCCTAGTTCAGGAGTCAATGAGGCTGGGGTCCAAGTGTGGGTTCAAATGGTGGGAGCTTTTTATGTCCCTGAGGCGCTGATCAGGAGGCCAGCAAGCTAATCCTTGTGAGTAGCTCTGGTATTCCTGGGTTCAAGATAATACGCTGGGCTCAAACATCAGGACAGGCCTTGGAGGGTTCAAGGCAGGCTACAGGCAGCAAAGCAGTTCTTCCAGGTGCAGCAAAGCAGTCTTGTGGAGTACACATCCAGCCACAGCTGCTGTAGACAGTACTGTAAGAGTCCTTCCTCAGGTCCAGAAAGTGAACTCAACAGTGGGTCTGAGGGTCCCTTTTTTAAACCTGGAGCATTCTTTGAAGTTAGGAAACATTTGTAGAAGTTTTCAAATTTCAATTTAAATTCTGACTTCACCATTAAAGAGGATTTTAATTACAATTTTATAGATACCAAACATGAAATATTCATCTATCCCCAATCAAAAGTTAGCACGTATTAAATATAATAAGGAAGGCCTGACAGTAGTGAAAAAACATTTTCAGAGTTTTTCACTACCAGGACATGTAAAATTGTAAAGTGCATGTCCATCTTTGTAATTACAATGCATCATAACCAATGGGCTACCGAATGTCTAAATAAAGGTAGCTTAAATGTAAAAAGGGAGTTTAAAGCTTGGTAAAGGGGTTATATTGCTATGTTGAACTGACAGTTTAGAACTGCATTCAGGCTGCAATGGCTACTTATGTGGGTGGCACAATAAGCAATACAGGCCCACCAGTACCATTTAAATTACAATGCTAGGGCATATGGTATACCACTTTACAAGGGATTTATAAACAAATTAAAGATGCTACTTAGGTGCAAACCAATTTTTCAATGTTTAGGGGAGTGAGCAAAAGCACTTTAGCGCTGGTAAGCAGTGACAACGTGCACAGAGTCTGAAAGTCAACAAATACAAAGTTCAGCAAAAATGGAGAGAAATAGGCAAACGTTTGGGAGAAGACCACTCTAAGGCTGACAGTTCCAATGTGTGCCCCCCAGCTAAAAGTGGAAAGGACTACCCAACCTCCCGGGCGCTCTCATCACTAAGGTGGAAAAACCTGGATAGAACATTAGCAATGGAGTGGGTACCAAAGGTACTTACACCTTGTACCAGGTTCAGTTATCCCTCATTAGTGAAATGTAGTCAGTGTCTAGAAGCCAGGCAGTCGAGGGGTAGCTGAGCAGCCAAGGCTGATCTAGGAGACATGCAAAGCTTTTGCAATACCACTGTAGTCACACAGTACACACACACATGAAAGAAAATACTCAGTGTTATTAAAATAAAGGTACTTTATTTTTAGGGACAGAATGCCAAAAATACCATAGGGACTATACTCCCTTAGGAGGTAAGTAATATTCACAGTATATACACTAGAATGCAGAAATAGCTGTAAAAACTTTTAGAAAACAGTGAAATTAGTGACAATCACATTAGGTTGCAATGGGCCTAGGGGGAACACAAACCATAATCTAAAATAGTGGAAAGCAAAAGGCGGTTTCCCACCCAGGCAAGTGTAGTGTGTAAAGGGGCACTGGGAGAGTAAAAAAAAAACAAAGGTAAGTAACTGAACCCACCCTAGAGCCCAGGAAAACAGGGGTAAATCACAGAAATCTTCCTAGAACACACAAGAAGTCATGAAGAACGAGTTACTTACCTTCGGTAACGACTTTTCTGGTGGATACATTAGCTACCTGTGGATTCCTCACCTAATGAATACTCCCATGGCGCCAGCATTCGACGGAAATCTTCTTACTAGTCTCTGCACGTCGACGAGGACGTCACTCTAGCCCACGCGACGCCGTCTGACGTCATACAGGCAATAAGAGGTCCTCGACGACGTGCGGACGTCAGTACCAATCATTTTTTACGTGCATGAGAACAACCAGGCAATGCAATGAAAGAGCAAGGCAACATCCCATTATATTGTAAAAATACACAACATTGCATGAATAACTGTAAATCTTTTATATATATATATATATATCACTCTCTCTTTTAAAAAAAATAAAATAAAATTATACACACATCAAGTATATACACAAAGATATATACATATATACCTATATATAAATATATTATATACAACATCTATTGCACCCTCAAAGACCAAGAGGAGCGCACTCAAGGATTACTTGGAAAGACCAGAAAGGCAACGGGGAGGCGGGTGGGACCGTGAGGAATCCACAGGTAGCTAATGTATCCACCAGAAAAGTCGTTACCGAAGGTAAGTAACTCGTTCTTCTGATGGATACAACTACCTGTGGATTCCTCACCTAATGAATAGAGTCCCAAAGCAGTACCACGCCCGGCGGTGGGTGCCTAAATGGTCAAACCAAGAAATCCTGCAGCACTGACCGTGCAAAATGGCCGTCCCTTCTAACCTCAGAATCCAAACAGTAATGTTTTGCAAAAGTGTGAAGGGACGACCAAGTTGCGGCCTTGCAGATGTCGACCACAGGAACACCTCTGGCCAAGGCCGAAGTGGCCGACTTAGCTCTGGTGGAATGAGCTCTAATGCCCTCAGGAGGATCCTTCTTTGCCAAAGAGTAATAGATTTTAATGCAAAGAACAACCCACCTGGATAGTGTTCTCTTGTGGACTGCCTTTCCTCTCCTCTTGCCCACGTATCCAATAAACAGCTGATCCTCCAGCCTGAAATCCTTTGTTCTATCAATAAAGAAGCTCAACGCTCTCTTTGGGTCCAGACGGTGCAGTCTTTCTTCCTCTTTGGAAGGATGAGGCGGAGGATAGAACGTGGACAAAGTAATTGCCTGAGCCAAATGGAAGGGTGAAACAACCTTCGGGAGGAAAGCAGCCTTGGTCCTCAACACCACCTTATCCCCATAAAAAGTTGTATAAGGGGGCTTTACTGATAAGGCCTGCAACTCACTCACTCTCCTTGCTGATGTTATAGCTATCAGGAAGACTGTTTTTAAAACCAAATACCTTAAGGGGCAAGAATGCATAGGTTCAAAAGGGGACCCCATAAGGAAAGTCAGGACCAAGGACAAATCCCATTGCGGCATAACGAATGGTTTTGGAGGATATTTATTTAGAAGACCTTTCAGGAATCTGATAACAATAGGGGATTTAAATAAAGATGGTTGGTCTGGAAGACATATGAAGGCTGACAAGGCCGATAAATAACCCTTAATGGTAGCCACTGCACAACCTTTCTGCGCTAGAGACAGAGCAAAAGACAAAACGTCCGATAGATGAGCATGCAAAGGATCAATCTGCCTCTCTCCACACCACGCAACAAATTTAGACCATCTATTAGCGTAGATAGATTTAGTGGAGTGTCGCCTGGCCGCTAATATAACATCCACTACCTCAGGCGGGAGAGAGAAGGAACTCAGGTTGCCCCGTTCAATCTCCAGGCATGTAGGTGCAGACTCTGGAGGTTGGGGTGTAGAACCTGCCCCTGCGACTGCGAGAGGAGGTCTGCCCTGAAAGGGAGACGGAGCGGAGGGCACATTGAGAGTTGGAGAAGGTCGGAGTACCATACCCTCCTTGGCCAATCCGGAGCTATTAGGATGACTAGAGCCCGGTCCTGGCGAATCTTCCTCAATACTCGAGGAATCAAGGGTATGGGAGGAAACGCGTAAAGCAACTGGCCGCCCCAGGTTATTTGAAACGCGTCCCCCAACGCTCCCTGCATCGGATACTGGAGGCTGCAGAATAACGGACAATGCGCGTTCTCTCGAGTGGCAAACAGATCTACCCGAGGAAACCCCCACCTCTGGAAGATTAAACGGACTTGATCTGGATGGAGACGCCACTCGTGGTCTGCCGAGAATTGGCGACTGAGACTGTCCGCACGCACGTTCAAGACTCCGGCCAGATGGTTTGCTATCAAGCAAATCTGATGGTCCTTTGCCCAGGACCATAGTCGAAGAGCTTCTCTGCAGAGAAGGTACGACCCCACTCCTCCCTGCTTGTTTATGTACCACATCGTGGTAGTATTGTCCGTTAGGACCTGTACCGACTGACCACGAAGGGAAGGGAGGAAGGCCTTGAGAGCCAGACGTACAGCCCGTAACTCTAACAAATTGATGTGAAACATCTGTTCCTCTGGAGACCAAAGACCTTTGATCTCCAGATCCCCCAGATGAGCTCCCCACCCTAGAGTGGAAGCATCCGTTATGACTGTGGCCACTGGTGGCGACTGCTGGAACGGCTTTCCTTGTGAAAGATTGTTGCTTGCAATCCACCACTTCAAATCCACAGCAGCATCTCTGGAGATCTTGACAGTACTCTCTAGATCCCCTTTGTATTGAGACCACTGCCTTCGGAGGCACCACTGAAGAGCCCTCATGTGCCAGCGAGCATGCGTGACCAACAGAATGCAGGAGGCAAACAGACCGAGCAGACGAAGGACCTTGAGGACTGGAACTACCGCTCCATTTCGAAACATTGGAACCAAATCCTGAATATCTTGAATCCGCTGAGGCGGAGGAAAGGCCCGACCCAATGTTGTATCCAGTACTGCCCCTATGAACAGGAGGCGCTGAGAGGGCTCTAGGTGAGATTTGGGCTCGTTCACCGAAAAACCCAGGTCGAACAACAACTGGGTTGTTGACTGCAGATGATGCGACACAAGCTCCGGGGACTTGGCTTTGATCAACCAGTCGTCCAAGTAAGGGAATACTGCTATCCCCTTCCTTCTGAGTTCTGCCGCTACCACCGACATCACCTTCGTGAAGACTCGAGGTGCTGAAGTAAGACCAAACGGAAGGACCGCAAACTGATAGTGTTGCGATCCCACCACAAACCGGAGATACTTCCTGTGTGACTTGAGTATCGGGATATGAAAGTAAGCATCCTGCAAGTCGACAGACACCATCCAGTCTTCCTTGTTCAACGCCAAAAGCACCTGTGCTAGGGTCAGCATCTTGAATTTTTCCTGCTTGAGGAACCAATTCAAGATCCTCAGGTCCAGAATTGGTCTCAAACGACCATCCTTCTTGGGAATCAGGAAATACCTTGAGTAACATCCTCGACCCCTTTCCTGCTCTGGGACCAACTCCACCGCGCCCTTGGAAAGGAGGGCTTGTACCTCCTGTTCTAGCAACAGGAGGTGTTCTTTTGAACAATAAGGGCGGGATGAGGGGCGGGAACTCCCGAAAGGGAAGGGTGTAGCCTTTTCCCACAATACTGAGAACCCAAGTGTCCGTTGTAACAGTCTTCCATTTGGTGAGAAAATGCTGTAATCTTCCCCCTACAGGAGAGGAGTGAGTGGGAAATGGTGGAAGCCTAAGGCTGCTTCCCCTGCTGCACCCCGCCAGAGGATGAGGAAGAGGCAGAGTGCTGCTGAGAGGCTCCTCTGGTGCGGACCCTACCTCTCCCCCTGAAAGATCTATAGAGATGGGAAGAGGCAGGTTGCTGATATCTTCCCCGAAAGGAAGAGGAGGAAGAGCCACGCCCAAATCCACGAAACCTCCTGAAAAATCTGGTAGAGGCCGTGGAAGAAGGAGCTTGGAGCCCTAACGATTTAGCCGTGGCCCTGCTTTCTTTAAAACGTTCCAAGGCCGAATCAGCCTTGGCTCCAAACAATTTGTCCCCATCAAACGGGAGATCCAACAATGTGGACTGTACATCTGCAGAAAAGCCCGAGCTACGGAGCCAGGCCTGTCTCCTTGCCACCACAGTTGTGCCCATTGCTCTGGCTACCGAGTCGGTGGTATCCAGTCCCGTCTGGATAATCTGGGTCGCAGCAGCCTGGGCATTTGAGACAAGATCCAAAAGACCCTGGGGAAGCTCTGTAAACGATGAGGAAATGTCATCCATCAGAGCATGAATATACCTCCCCAGGATACAGGTTGCATTGGTGGCTTTTAACGCCAGACTGCAGGACGAAATTTTTTTATTCAACTGCGCCTCTAGCTTCTTTGTAATCTCTGTCCCCAGGCACCGTCGGGAAAGAACCAGGCGCTGACTTGGCTGAACAGGAGGCCTGCACCACCAAGCTCTTCGGCGTAGGGTGCCTAGATAGAAATCCAGGGTCAGTCGGAGCCGCCCGATACCTCCTGGCCACGGCTCTGTGAACTGCTGGGGAAGATGCCGGCCTCTTCCACACCTCTATCACCGGATCCAGCAGAGCGTCATTAAATGGCAACAGAGGCTCCGCCGCAGCTGAGGCCGGATGTAGCACCTCTGTTAAAAGGTTTTGTTTAGCCTCCACCACCGGCAAAGGCAGGTCCAAAAAACTAGCTGCCTTCCGTACCACTGCATGAAAGGAAGCAGCCTCCTCAGTATACTCCCACGGGGACGAAAGATCCCACTCAGGGGAAGTGTCCAGCCCACTGGCCGACTCCAGTCCACGCAGCCCATCACCCGAGTCCTCTAGCTCTCCTTCCTCCAGGGCTCGTTGGTACTCCTGCTCTTCTAATACACGGAGAGCACGTCTCCTGGAATGAAGTCGCTGTTCAATACGCGGAGTCGACAATGCCTCCGCCGAAGTCGAAGATCGGCGCCGATCTTCAGAAGCCACCGACGCCGCGTCCGGCGCCACAGGTAACTTCGGCGCCGACAAAAGAGCAGCTGAAGCAGATGGACCCACCGGAGTCACAGGCCGAAATCCCGACTTCGACGTCGACGGGATGGAAATCCCCGGGGCCAAACCTTCTGAAGCCACCGGAGCGGCCACCGGCGCTGACACTGGCGCCGAGCCCGCGTTCCCAAAAGGGAGAAAGGGCATAAAGGGTGCCAGCCGAAGAGGCGCAGGATCACCCAAAGAAAAGGCCAAAGGCCCAGCCGGAGCACTCCCTGGAGCCATCTGTTGGAAGATGGCATACATCGCATTCAAGAATGCGGAACTATCGGCTCCAGGGGTGGGAAAAGCCGGATACTGAGGTGCCTGTCTCGGAGGCGACCCCGACGCCGGCCTCGGCGTCTGCGCCGGAGAAAACACCTGAGGCTCCAATACCTCAATCACCGACGCCTGTCCAGGTGAAGTCGGAGACGCCGGAGAGGGCAACGGCGTCGAAGGATGCGGCGTAACCGTGGGACTGATCTCCCATGTCCTTCGGCGCCGATCCGAAGACCTGGAACGAGTCTCCTTCGAATGACGCCGAGATTCTCTACGGCGCCGGGAGTCTCGATGACGCCGATGTCTTGGAGAAGAAGGCTTCTTGTGATGCTTCTCCTTCGATTTAGCCATAAACAGCTTCGCCTCACGTTCCTTGAGGGCCTTTGGATTCATGTGCTGGCATGAATCACAAGTCGAGACGTCGTGGTCGGAGCTCAAACACCAAAGGCAATCGGAATGAGGATCCGTCACCGACATCTTGCCTCCACACTCACGACAAGGCTTAAATACAGACTTTCTCTGCGACATTATCACCACAGCGAAAGACTACGCAGCAAAAATACACTGTATCCAAAAAAGTAACAGTTGCTCCCTCGAAGATAACCGTTTCGAATGCACGGAAAAAAGGGAACTGACGTCCACACGTCGTCGAGGACCTCTTATTGCCTGTATGACGTCAGACGGCGTCGCGTGGGCTAGAGTGACGTCCTCGTCGACGGGCAGAGACTAGTAAGAAGATTTCCGTCGAATGCTGGCGCCATGGGAGTATTCATTAGGTGAGGAATCCACAGGTAGTTGTATCCATCAGAAAGAAGATTATGCAAAACCCAGAAGAGACTGCAAGACACCAACAATGGATTCCTGGACCTGAAGACCTGTGGAAGAAGGCAACCAAGTCTAAGAAGCACTAAAGAGTCCAGGGAGAATAGGAGACCCTGCTAAACCGGATGAAGGTGCAAAGGAAGAACAACAGGTGAAGAAGAACAGTCATTACTGCACCCGAAAAGATGGATGCGGGTTCTTGGTTGGAGAAGATGATGTCCCACGCCGGATGGAAGATTGCAGTCTGGTTTGCATTGCTGAATTTCTCCAACAAGCCTTGGCACATGCAAAGTCCACGGTTAGCGTAAAATGGTGCTGCCTGGGCCCAGGAGGGACCTGGTGGCCTATACCCAGGAGGAGGAGGAGGCAGAGGGGGCTCTCAGCAACTCAGAAAGCCCTCAGAAGACTGGGCAGCATGCACAGGAGTCCCACAGCATGGGGATAAAGAAGTTGAAAATGGAGGCCTGCGCAGCATGACACAAAGGGATCCCACACCACCGGAGAACCACTCAGGAAGCTGTGCATCACAGGTAGGAGTGCTGGGGGCCAGAGCTGTCCTGTGGATGAAGAACTTTGAGGAAGGTCGCACATGAGCCTTGGCAACTGCAAATTACTTGGTGCACAGGGGTACGGTGTTGAGTGGGAAGGCAAGCTCTTACCTCCACCAAAGTTGGACAGCTGGATCCTAGGACCATCGGGATAACTTCACTCCACCACCTGTGTTACTGGATCTATGTATTTTGTCAGGAGAGGTGACCCACACCACCGGTCATCGCTGCAGAGGGGTACCTGCTGAAGCAGGGAAGTGTCTCCTTCACTTCAAGGGAGATTCCTTCATTCTTCTGGTGCAGGCTAAAGGCAGGCAGTCCTCGGAGGATGCATGACCTGGAAACAGTTGCAGTTGCTGGCAGGAACTGAAGACACAATGTTGCAGAAGTTGTCTTTGCTTCTTTGTTGCAGTTTGTAGAGTTCCTGGAGGTTTCAGATGCAGTTGGTGAAGTAAAGGATGCAGAGCATCCCTGCTGGAGTCATGCAATCTGAATCCGAGGAAACACCCAGGAGAGAGGCCGTAAATAGCCCTGAAAGGGGGATTGGTCAGTTACACAGGTAAGCACGTATCAGGGGAGGGCTCTGACATCACCTGCTGGCACTGGCCAGTAAGGTGCTCCCAGAGTGCCCTACCACCTTGGAATCCAAAATGGCAAAACCCAGGGACACTCTGGAGGAGCTCAGGGCACCACCTCGAGGATGGTGATGGACAGGGGAGTGGTCATTCCCCTTTTCTTTGTCCAGTTTCACACCAGAGCAGGGACTGGGGGTCCCTGAACCAGTGTAGACTGGATTATGCAAGGAGGGCACCATCTGTGCCCTTCAAAGCATTTCCAGAGGCTCTGGAAGGCAACCCCTCCCATGCCTGTAACACCTATTTCCAAAGGTAGAGGGTGTAACACCCCTCTCCCAAAGGAAATGCTTTATTCTGACTTCCTGGGCTTCGTCTGCTCAAGCAATAGGAGGGCAAAAACCTGTCAGGTGGCAGCAGCTGGAGCTTCCTGGAAAACCTCGGAATGCTGGTATGGGAGTACTAAGGGGCCACTGTGGAGCCCCCAGAATACATGGAATTGTAAAATTGATACTAGAATCAGTATTGGGGTACAATTCCCAGGTGTTAGACACCTTACATGGCCATATTCGGAGTTAACATTGTGAAGCTTGACATAGCTATTGACCGATGTCCAGTGCATGGGTAAAATGGAGGCCCCGCACTCACGAAGTCCGGGAAAATGGTCCTGGACGACATGGGGGCACTTCTTCTAGTGCAGGGGTGCCCTCACACACAGGTACTTTACACCCAGCCTTCAGGGTTGGAAGGCCTGACAAATAGGTGACTTATATGTGACCTGATGCAGTGTAAATGGCTGTGAAATGGTGCATGCACTATTTCACACAGGCTGCAATGGCAGTCCTGTAGAAGCCTTTGCATGGGCTCCCTATGGGTGGCGAAAGTAATGCTGCAGCCCCTAGGGATCCCCTGGAACACCAATGCCCTAGGTACCTGAGTACCATACACTAGAGACTCATAAGTGGGCACCAGTATGCCAATTTGGGATGAAACACTGGTTTACCAGTACGTAGAGACAAGTTTGAAAGGAGAGAGAGCATAAGCACTGGGGTCCTGGTTAGCAGGATCCCAGTGACACAGTCAAACACACTGACACCAGGCAGAAATTTGGGCTAACATGCCAAAAACTGGGTACTTTCCTACAGTAGGGAAATGGACCACCTAAACAGTTTTGAATTCTCACATCTCATCTGCATGAGCCAGCTGAGGGGCCCGTGGTTTGTCTAAACCCAGGAGTGAGTTCAAAACAGGTATGGTTTCAGCTTCTTCAGTACCAAGACCACAGCAAAGGCTTACCTCTCAATAGCATTCCACCTCTGTTTCCTGGGAAGTAGCCTCCTAGAGATGAAAGCAACAGATTGGTCCAGACTCTCCTCATTCAGCTGTGGGTACAGGTTTCACATTACAGTCCCTCTCACCCAGGCAAGAAGGCAACAGGACAGCACATCAGCACAGCGGGGGCAGTCCATCTTCCTGGCAGAGTCTTCCAGGAAGTGTACTAAAGGTTTTTTTTCTGATGTGCAATATTTATACCTAGTGCTGTGTTTAATTTTGGAGAAACATCTGGAGGATTCCCTTTTGAAGTGCTAATTTTTCTTTCCTCCCCTGCCCTGGCTCCAGAGTGACTACAGTGGATGTGAAATCCTCTGTGTGAAGGGAGGACACAAACCATTCAGGTGTAAGTGGGGCTGTGTACCCTTCCATCCAGCCAGTGATGGGCCATCCAGTCACACCTAAGCTCTATAATGCGTGTGGCTTCCAAGGAGGAATTCACAAACACCAGCTGCCAACTACACCTAGTCATGTGTAGGAAAGTACCATCTTGCCTGGCATGTTACCCCCATTTTTAATTGTGTGTCAGTTTGTTTTTGCCTGTCTCACTGGGATCCTGCTAGCCAGGACCCCAGTGCTCATAATTTGTGGCCTGAATGTGTTCCATGTGTGGTTCCTAAATGTGTCACTGAGGCTCTGCTAACCAGAACCTCAGTGCTTATGCTCTCTCTGTCTTTAAAACTGTCACTGCAGGCTAGTGACCATTTTTACCAATTCTGACTGGCATACTGAAACACCCTTATAATTCCCTACTGTATGGTACCTAGGTACCCTGGGTATTGGGGTTCCAGGAGACCCCTATTGGCTGAAGCTTTTT
Source organism: Pleurodeles waltl (assembly GCF_031143425.1). NCBI lineage: Eukaryota > Metazoa > Chordata > Amphibia > Caudata > Salamandridae > Pleurodeles > Pleurodeles waltl. The sequence continues at coordinate 260,534,453 of NC_090451.1, read as the reverse complement.
TTTTGCCACCAATTGGGAGCTCAGATAATTCTTACACAGGACTGCCACTGCAGCCTGAGTGAAATAACGACCACGTTATTTCACAGCCATTTACACTGCACTTAAGTAACTTATGAGTCACCTATATGTCTAACCCTCACTTAGTAACTTTGCACCTAACCTTCACTAAGTGTGAGGGCACCCTGGCACTAGCCAAGGTGCCCCCACATAGTTCAGCGCAATTTCCCTGGACTTTGTGAGTGCGGGAACACCATTGCACGCATGCATTACATACATGTCAATACCTATATGTAGCTTCACAATGGTAACTCCGAATATGGCCATGTAAAATGTCTAAGATCATGGAATTGTCCCCCCATGCCAAATCTGGTATTGGGGTGCCAATCCCATGCATCCCTGGGGCTCCAGCATGGACCCCAGGTACTGTCAACACAGCTCTCTGGGGTTTTCACTGCAGCTACCGCTGCTGCCAACCCACAGACAGGCTTCTGCCCTTCTGAGGTCTGGGCAGCCCAGTCCCAGGAAGGCAGAACTAAGGATTTTCCCTGAGAGAGGGTGTTACACCCTCTCCCTTTGGAAATAGGTGTTAAGGGCTGGCGAGGAGTAGCCTCCCCCAGCCTCTGGAAATGCTTTGAAGGGCACAGATGGTGCCCTCCTTGCATACGCCAGTCTACACCGGTTCAGGGATCCCTCAGCCCCTGCTCTGGTTCAAAACTGGACAAAGGAAAGGGGAGTGACCACTCCCCTGTCCATCACTACCCCAGGGGTGGTGCCCAGAGCTCTTCCAGTGTGTCCCAAACCTCTGCCATCTTGAATGCAGAGGTGTGAGGGCACAATGGAGGCCTCGGAGTGGCCAGTCCCAGCAGGTGACATCAGAGACCCCTCCTGATAGGTGTTTACCTGACTAGGTGGCCAATCCTCCTCTGAGGGCTATTTAGGGCCTCTCCTGTGGGCTTCTCTTCAGATAACAAATGCAAGAGCTCACCAGAATTCCTCTGCTCTCCCTCTTCGACTTCTGCAAAGGATCGACCGCTGACTGCTCCAGGACATCTGCAAAACTGCAACAGAGTAGCAACAAGACTACCAGCGACATTGTTGCACCTAATCCTGCCGGCTTTCTCAACTGTTTCCTCATGGTGGATGCTCTGGGGGCTGTCTGCCTTCACCCTGCACTGGAAGCCAAGAAGAAATCTCCAGTGGGTCGAGGGAATCTTTCCCCTGCTAATGCAGGTACGAAACTTATGCTTTACCGGTCCTCTGGGTCCCCTCTCATTGTGACAAGCGTGGTCCCTGGAACACAGGAGCTGGATCCAAGTGACCCCGACAGTCCAGTGGTCCATCTGTCCAAATTTGGTGGAGGTAAGTCCTTGCCTTCCCAAGCCAGACAGTAATCCTGTGTTCTGCGTAAACTGCAGCTGCTAGGGCTTCTGTGCACTTTTGCAAGAAATCCTTCATGCACAGCACAGCCCAGGTCCCCAGAACTCTGTCCTGCATTGCTTAACTCACTGAGTTGACCACCGGCTTCATGGGACCCTCCTTTGTAGTGTTGAGACGACTGCCGTGCTCAGTTTTCTTAAACCCATGTTCAAGTACTTCTGCAGGTGCTGCCTGCTTCTGCATGGGCTCCCTGTGTTGTGCTGAGCGCCCCCTCTGTCTCCTCCTCCAAGTGACGACCTCGTGGTCCTTCCTGGGCCCGGACAGCACCCATTTTCTTCAACTGCAACCTTTGCAGCTAGCAAGGCTTGTTTGTAGTCTTTCTGCGTGGAAACAACTCTGCACACCGTGGGACATCTTCTGTGCAAAGGAGAAGTTCCTGGCATCTTCCATTGTTGCAGAATCTTCAGCTTCTTCCACAGAGAGGCAGCCATTTTGCACCTTCATCCGGGGTTGGTGGGCTCCTGCCTCTCCTGGACACTTTTGTGACTCTTGGACTTGGTCCCCTTCCTTTGCAGGTCCTCAGGTCCCGAAATCCATCTTCAGTGCTTTTCAGTCAGTTGTGGTCTTTGCAGAATCCCCTATCACAACTTTAGTGTGTTTCTGGGGAAGTAGGATCACTTTACTCCTACTTTTCAGGGTCTTGGGGTGGGGTATCTTGGACACCCTTGGTGTTTTCTTACACTCCTAGTGACCCTCTACACACTACATTAGGCCTGGGGTCCCTAAGTGGCTCGCATTCCACTTTCTTAGTATATGGTTTGTGTTGCCCCTAGGCCTATTGCATCCTATTGTATTCTAAAGTGTTTGCACTACTTTTCTAACTGTTTACTTACCTGATTTTGGCTTGTGTGTATACTTTGTGTATTTTACTTACCTCCTAAGGGAGTATATCCTGTGAGATATTTCTGACACATTGTCACTAAAATAAAGTACCTTTATTTTTTGTAACTCTGAGTATTGTGATTCTTATTATATAGTGCTATATGATACAAGTGGTACAGTAGGAGCTTTGCATGTCCCCTAGTTCAGCCTAAGCTGCTCTGCTATAGCTACCTCTATCAGCCTAAGCTGCTAGAACACTACTAATCTACTAATAAGGGATAACTGGACCTGGCACAAGGTGTAGGTACCATCAGGTACCCACTATAAGCCAGGCCAGCCTCCTACATTGGTAGTGCAGCGGGGGATAAGTACTTGTAACTTCTTTACCACTTTGTCATTGGTGCTTTTCATAAGAAAGATATATTCCAAATACCTAAAAATATACACAGTTAACCTAAACAGTTTAACTTTCTTTCTACAAACTTTCTAAAAAGTTTCTAAAAAGTTTTCAAAAGTTTGAAAAGTTTTTCACTTTTCTTTAAAAAGTTTCTAAACATTTTTCTCTGTCTTAAACCCTTTCTAACAACTTTGGCCCTCATTACAACCCTGGCGGTAAATCCCGCTTACCGCAGCGCAGAAGACCGCCAACATACCGCTGCAGCCGCGGAATTCCGCTACAGGTATTTCGACCCACAGCCCAGAATCTGCTACAATACAGACACCCACACAAGTCCGCCACACCAAAGGTCAGTGATAAACTAGCGATAAAACCGACACCATCACAGCAACAAGAATATGCCCCCACACTATCACGACCCACGAATCAACGCGGCAGTCTTTCAACCGCGGTAATCCATTGGCGGTACACAGCACCGCGCTCAAAATACACACATTTACAAAACACAACCACATTGGACAATTTGAAATACACACACCTGATACACATACACACACACACCACTATAAAAGACACACCCACATCACCCACAAACCCTTACTACCAGAAATATGAAAGCAGGCCAGAGAGAGACACAACCTAAAACAACACCAGCATCCAAAGGCACACAGCACCATCACTTACACAACATCCACGCACCTCAAACAACACACACCAACACACTCCCTCACACATCAGAACAGACACCACCTCACACATCACTCACACCACATCATGCCACCTCAACGACACCCCAGGTTCTCTGAGGAGGAGCTCAGGGTCATGGTGGAGGAAATCGTCCGGGTAGAGCCACAGCTATTCAGATCACAGGTGCAGCAGACATCCATTGCAAGGAAGATGGAGCTATGGCGCAGAATTGTTGACAAGGTAAAAGCAGTGGGACAGCATCCAAGAACTAGGGATGACATCAGAAAGAGGTGGAACGACCTACGGGGAAGGTGCGTTCCGTGGTCTCCAGACACCAGATTGCTGTACAGAGGACTGGCGGTGGACCCCCATCTCCTCCCACACAACTAACAACATGGGAGGAAAAAGTAATGGCAATACTGCATCCTGAGGGCCTCGCAGGAGTAGCAGGAGGACTGGACTCTGGTAAGGCAAATCTTTACTACTTTATCCCCCCACCCCACCTACATGCCATCACATACTCCCACCCTCACCCTCACACCCATCACCCCAACAACCCACAGATACCCCACCAACATAACCCACACATCCCAAAACCAAGCCCTGCATGTAACACCAATGCATGGACACCCATCACCCAAGCATGTCCACTACAGAGACCCATTCATGCCCCAAAATCACCAATCACACAAGGACCAAGCCAATAATGCAAGCACTGGAGTAGAGGGTCAACCACCCATTGCACACGATGGCACACACAGATACAATAATTATGCATTTACACCCCAACAGGACCCCTACCCAACGTCACTGGACAGGAGGTGCCAGACATATCCAGTCCCCCCACAGAAGAGGCCCACAGTGATGACAGCAGCTCTGCACGCCTGGATCAAGATGACCAGCCCGGCCCATCTGGGACCTTGGGACAGTCGGTTCCCCTGACACTGTCACAAGCCACCACAGAGCCTCCCCCTTCAGGAAACACCAGCACAGCACCCACCCAGCGGGCCCATCCCTCTGTCCCCAGGACACGTCAATCAGCAGTGTGTCCACCACTACAGGGAACCCAGGCAAACCCACCAACCCAAGAAAATCAGGGACCCGGGGGCAGTGGCAGTGTGCACACGGTTTAGGGGACAGAGGCACAGGATAACAGGGAAACTGGGAGGACTGCTGTGCGACAGGGGGAGGACAGGCACAGGGAACCCACTCTCCACAAGGCACTCTCCGACATCATGGGAGCTTACCTCATTCCCAGGAGACGATGGCAACGGTACTGGCCAAGTTTCAGGAGATCCATCGGCTGCAGGAGGAACACTACCTTGGGATCAGGGAGGACTTGAAGTCCGTTAACACCACCCTGGTCACCATTGCAGGGGTGCTGGCAGACCTTGTCAACACCAGGAGGGACACAGTGGCACAACAAGGGGCCCCTGACACTAGCCTGGATGATGAACAGCCCTCCACCTCCGCCGGCGCTAGTGGCCTGGAGGCTCCGCCACAGGAACAACAGGACACCAACACCCCACCCCCTGCAGATGGAGAACCACCCCACAAATGGTCCCTGAGATCCAGGAACAAGACAGAGAACATTGCCAAGACCCCAGCCAGGAAATGAGACCCCCCTGAATGTCACCCTTCTGTCCCACTCTGTCACCCTGTACATCCTTAAACTGCCATTGCTCCACTTCCTATGCCCCTTTGGACATGCACCTGTGAAACAAATAGACTGGACTCTGCCATGGGCATTCCTCCACCATCACCCCAGCCCATTTTACAACCCCCTCTACTTATTAGCAGAGGAATAAACATCCTTGAATCACAATTCAATCTGGAGTCAGTCTGTAAATGTGTTATTGCAACCTCTCAGAAAAATAGCAATGTCATTGTTCATTTTCACATACCAAAGTTTGACATTTGTTGGGCAGCAGTAAACATAGTAGAAGGCAGAAAGCGGTACCCAGATCTGTGAAATGGAAAGCCAAAGTGAACTGTCAGGGTCCATACACAGAGGTAAAAAGGCAGAATCATGCAATGTCCTACTGTAGTCTGATATGAGAGGAGCAGTGCCAGTCTCCTACCTGTGTCTCACTGGACGTATTGCATTATGATGTGGTTTCTGTTGTTGATATCCTCTTCTTCTGCCTCCTCTTCTTCACTGTCCACAGGCTCCACAGCTGCCAAAAGACCACCATCTGGCCCATCCTCCTGCAGAAAAGGCACCTGGCGTCACAAAGCCAGGTTGTGCAGCATACAGCAGGCCACGATTATCTGGCACACCTTCTTCGGTGAGTAGTATAGGGAGCCACCAGTCAGATGGAGGCACCGGAATCTGGCCTTCAGGAGGCCGAAGGTGCGTTCGATCACCCTCCCAATTTGCCCATGTGCCTCATTGTAGCGTTCCTCTGCCCTTGTCCTGGGATTCCTCACTGGGGTCAGTAGCCATGACAGGTTGGGGTCACCAGAGTCACCTGCAAAGATCGGGGGATATCTGTTAGACACAATAACCCTTAGGGACAGCCCCATGCCCAGACACCTATGTCAACTGTATTGGGACCTTGGCCTCACCTATTAGCCACACACAGTGCCTCTGGAGTTGCCCCATCACATAAGGTATGCTGCTATTCCTCAAAATGTAAGCGTCATGCACAGAGCCAGGATACTTGGCAGTCACATGGGAGATGTCCTGGTCTGCCAAACACACCATCTGCACATTCATCTAACGGTAGCTCTTCCGGTTTCTGTACACCTGTTCATTTCTGCTAGGGGGTACGAATGCCACATGTGTACCATCAATGGCACCAATGATGTTGGGGATATGTCCCAGGGCATAAAAGTCACCTTTCACTGTGGGCAAATCCTCCACCTGAGGGAACACGATGTAGCTGAGCATGTGTTTCAGCCGGGCATACAACACTCTGGACAACCATTAGAGAACATTGGCTGGGACATCCCTGATACCATGGCCACTGTTGTTTGAAAAGACCCACTGGCCAGGAAACTGAGTACCGTCAGGACCTACACTAGATGGGGGATTCCTGTGGGATGGCGGAGAGCTGGCATCAGGTCCTGGCTCCAACTGGGCACACAGTTCCTGGATTGTTGCACGATTAAGTCTGTATGTGACCAGGATGTGTCTCTCTTCCATTGTCGACAGGTCCACCAGGGGTTTTTACACCGGAGGATGCCCCCACCTCAACACCTGCCCCAGCGGACGTGCCCTTTGGAGGAGAACAGCGAGCAGAGAGTCATCCAACACTGAGGTATCACAATGTCTTATTTTCAGAAACATTATTAATCCGCCTTGTGCCTGTATCTGTCTATATTCCCGGCCTAGATAGGTGTGACGCAGTTAACATCCATCCCATGTGGCCTCCTGAAATGGCGGCTGCCTGACCTGTAAGGTGGGACAAGCGGATATGGGGTAACTGCACTTGCGTTGTACACTGTCGCGGAGGGCGGTCGAAGACCGCTGCGCAATTCTGCATTGGTTAACATTGGGCCCTATGGGTCACACGAGCCAATGACAATGTACGCCGGCAGTGACGTTATGCACCGCTGTGGACGTGACTGCCATTTTCTGTCTGTTCACTCACTTGATACCTGACCTTCAACAGGAGAGGACTTACACTGCAAGTGCTGCTGTGACCTCAGTCTGGAAGCGAGGATGGCTCATGTGTCTGGGGAAAGGGCCCCTGCCTTCACTTCGGAGGAGTTGGAGAAACTAGTGGATGGGGTTCTCCCCCAGTACACGCAACTGTACGGTCCTCCAGACAAACAGGTGAGTACACTGTAAGCATGCTGAATGGGCAATGCCTGCTTTGAGTGGTGTGGCTGGAAGATACATGGGGGGGTGGGCTGAGGCCTACATGTGCAGATGGGGAGTTTGTGTGCATCCTGGCATTGGTGGGAACTGGTGGGCAATGAGTATGACGGTCCAGACGGGTGAGTAATGTCCTTTCCCCCTGTACCATTCTTCTAGGTCAGTGCCCACCAGAAGGCTATTTGGCGTGCCATCGCCAAGGACGTCCGGTCCCTGGGGGTCTACCACAGACGGAGCACCCACTGCCGTAAAAGATGGGAGGACCTAAGCCGCTGGAACAAGAACACAGCGGAGGCCCAGCTGGGGATGGCCTCCCAACGTGGGAGGGGTGCCCGTCGCACCATGACCCCCCTGATGTTCCGGATCCTGGTGGTGGCCTATCCGGAGTTGGATGGGCGCTTGAGGGCATCACAGCAGCCACAAGGGGGTGAGTACACTATCATTCAGCTGACTCTGCGCGCATTACGAGGTGTCTGGGTGTGGGAGGTGGGCAGTGTGTTCCCCTAGGCCAGGGTGAACTTGGTAGGCAAGGTCCCTGTGAGGAAGGCTATGTGGCACGCCAACCCCACCAGTAGTAAGAGCCATCTACACCTAGTCAGGCTCCTGTGACTTCCAGGTGTCCAGCAATTGGTCTTAGGCATTGTACCTGATGGTCAGCTGAAATTTCTAGGAACTGTTAGTGCATGGCATAGTGCAGAGGGCTGCTCCATGTGTGTTGTGTCCGCCAACCTTAGTGGTGTTGCATGCACTGAACATGTCTTTCTTATGTCTTCCCTCCACTTTTTGTGGTCTCCCTGTTCTTCTGTGCAATAGCATCATCAGGCGGAGGAGCATTGGCACCGGAGCAGGAGTGAGCTGCAACCCACTTGGCCCTGGAAGGTGAAACAATGGAGTCTGAAGCTACCAGTGCGACGGAGGGCGAGGGGAACTCCACAGTGGGGACAGGAGCAGACAGCAGGGACAGCGACTCCTCCTCTGATGGGAACTCCCTTGCGGTGGCAGGAACCTCTGTGCCCACCATAGCCGCCACCCCCCTACCAGCACCGCCCTCCCAGCAGCCCCTCAGCATGTGTCCTGTGCCCACTCACCCAAGAGGGTGGGCATCTCCTTTTCCCCAGGCACCTCAGGCCCTGCTCCAGTCAGCCCTGCTGTTCTCAGTGAGGAGGCTATTGACCTCCTGAGATCCCTCACTGTTGGACAATCTACCATAGTGAATGCCAGCCAGGGTCTCAAGAGGCATTTGCAACAAACAAATGCATACCCGGAGGGCATTTATTCTGGGCAGGCAGCCCAACAGAGAGCATTTCAGGCTCTGGCCTCAGCACTAATGCAGCCATTGTCTCTGTGTCCAGACTCCCCCCTCCAACTTCCTCCACCCAGACCCAATCCCCTGTACCTCAGCCTATCCCAAGCACACCATCAGACCAGCATGCACACTCATCAACACACAAGAGTGGACATGGCAAACATAAGCACCACACATCCCACAGGCACTCACACAAGCACCATCCCCATGCAGACACAGCAACATCCACTGCCTCCACTGTGTGCCCCTCCTCCACGTCTTCCTCCTCCCTCCCTGTCTCGTCTCTACTCACACCTGCATCCTCAGCCACTGCCTCCATCACCAGCACGCCCATCACCACACACAGCTCACGTCCACTCACCACCCCCACTACCATTCACGCATCCCCAGTGTCTTCTCCCAGTGTGTTAGTGAGCCCTCCTCCCAAAGTACACAAACGCAGGCACACACCCACCCAACAGCCATCCACCTCACAACAGCCTCTGGCCCAGGCACCTTCACCCAAATTCAGCAGACGTACACCTCCTACAACCACTACCTCTTCCTCCACTCCCAAAGCCCCTCCCCTAGGGCCAGGCTTTCGAGGTCCCAGCCCAGCACCTCAGCCACCAAATCCCCAGGCATAGTGGGGCCAGCAACTGCGGGGTCATCGAGTGCGCCACCCATCAGTGCTGCCAGTGTGCCACGTAGCGAGGGCAAGGACATTCAGCCACCTGCCAAGGTGAAAAAGGTGCCCACATCCTGCAGGGAGAAGCCAAAAGTACCATCCACCAAGGGCTCAGAAAAAACCCAAAGGGGATAGTGGCAAGACAACTGCGGCACCATCAAAGCTGGGGAAGGGCCAAAAGCTGAAGAGCAGGTCAGGGGAGGGCATGGTGGCACCGACTGAGGGACCTGTGTCACACTTTCTGTTCACGACCACGCCAAACTGTACGGTGGCGAACAACGCTAGCTGCCCCGCCACCACAAACGCCACCTGCACCGCAACCTGCACTGCCCCAGGCACTTCTACAGCCTTAGCGACAGTCCCCAGCCTCTTCCCCAGTGGGCAGCCGTCCGAGGCTGCAGGAGACATCCTGCTGTGTCCCTCGGAGGGGCTGACCCATGCACTGCCGCCAGCACCGTCGCAAGCACCGCCGCAACAGACACCGCCGCAAGCACCACCACCGGCCCGCGGCATCCTTGACACAGGCACCACTGCTGACATGAAGAGAGTTCCTGGACCCTGGGCAGCTTCCATGAGGCATTTCTTCCATAACTGTTTGCACCTGCAGGTGGAAGGCGCAGCCACAGAAGTGTGGGGTATGTCACTGCCTCCATGGCGTATAATGCTACCTGAACCTTGCAAATCTCGTGGCACGCACACCCAGGTGAGGGCATTGTACCGGCCACACTGCACGTGGAGCACTCTGGGCACCAGGCCCCCTCCAGAACCAGTGGAGTATTACATCCACTACCTCAGCCCTTGGCAGGATGAATCACTCTGGGCACAAAGCCCCCTACAGAACCAGTGGAGTATCACATCCACTACCTCAGTCCTTGGCAGGATGAAGCACTCTGGGCACCAGGCCCCCTCCAGAACGAGTGGGGTATCACATCCACTACCTCAGTCCTTGGCAGGATGAAGCACTCTGGGCACCAGGTCCCCTTCAGACCCAGTGGAGTATCACATCCACTACCTCAGTCCTTAGCAGGATGAAGCACTCTGGGCACAAGGCCCCCGCCAGAACCAGTAGAGACTGTTATCCACTTGAGAGACTGTGGCTTTGCACTCCCCAGGATAAAGCAGTGGGCAAACCACCCACTGGAGAGACTTGAGACTGTGGCTTTGCACTCCCCAGGATAAAGCAGTGGGCAACCCACCCACTGGAGAGACTTGAGAGGCTGTGGCTTTGCACTCCCCAGGATAAGGCAGTGGGCATTCTACCCACTGGAGAGACTTGAGAGACTGTGGCTCTGCACTCCCCAAGATAAAGCAGTGGGCAAACCACCCACTGGAGAGACTTGAGAGACTGTGGCTTTGCACTCCCCAGGATACATCAATGGGCATGGAGCCCCCTCGTGCAGCAGTGGCGTTGTGCGTTCATCAGGCTAGGTGCCCCCCCCTCCCCCTCAGGTGCCTGTATATTTTTGATCTGATGCCCCAGCAGTGTTCTCTCCATTTCCAGTCAGGTATCATGTGTGGGCTCGCCCATGCATTTTGGGCCCAGTGGTCCACGGACAATGATTAGTACACTATCCGGACTAATGTAGTTGTTGTACATATTTGTATATACTGAATTTAGAATTTTGACTAATGGATTTTTAATGATTAGAATGGTTACAATCATTTCCTTTTGTCCTTGCGTTCTTTCAGGGGGTGGGGGGTGTATTTGTAATGTTGCTGCATGTATTGGTGTGTATGTTGTTCTGTGTGAGGGTGAGGGTGGGGGTGTTGCGTGTGTGTGTCACTCTCTTTCTTCCCCCTCCCCTGTGTTGTAGGTGCAGTACTCACCGAGGTCGCCGCCGCCGCCGTTCATACACCTGGTAGAAGAGGAGGTAAACCAGCATGGGCAGTACGTGTAGTTTGGGCTCCATGGCGTCCTGGTTCCTTGTTGGGTGTCGAAAGGTGAGTGGTTTCCCTTCTGTGTACTGTTTCCACCGTGCTTTTGATAGCGTTGGTTCTGCCCCGGAAAAGGTGGCGGATAGGCCTCTTGTGATAGGATGGGCTGTACTTTGTCTCCCTCCTGTCTGTTGGTGGTGTCCGCCACGCTGTTTGTTTCTACCACCGTGGCGTTTGGAGTGTTAAAGTGGCTTTCTATGTTGGCGGTTTCCTCCATGGTCGTAATCCCATTTTCTTTTCCGCTGGCCTATTTGCGGTATTACCACCGCTTTAACACCGACCGCAAGGGTTGTAATGAGGGCCTATGTCTACAGTAGAACTTACTCCCACAGTTGTCCACCCAACCTATGGTAGTTTAAACTTTAATAATTTGAGGGGTCTCTGCATAGAAAGAGGTCTAAGCATTGGTGAGAACCCTACCAAAGATCTTCTCCTTAGCTTTCTCCTAGAAAGTGACCAGAACCAGTCTGGCCCATCCCAGGATCAGGAGGTAGAGGAGGGAGGTACCGAGCAAGAATCAGGGGGAGGGCCCTGAGGACTCTGGGGAGGGTTCATCCAAAGATCTGCCAGCTAACAGGCCACCTAGTGACACTGGTAGTGGGAGGGTGTCACACACTAGTAGAGCACCTTTCACTCCAAAAGACCAGGTAACTAGAGTCCAGACAGTTAGAGACAGGTCCACTCCTGCCAATTGCCACATTTCCTCTGTGTCTCAGAATTCCCAAGCTTCCCACCCTAAGAATAACACCCTAGAGAGGGAAGTCAGAAAGCTGAGGTTGGAAGAGGCCAGACTGAAGCTGAGACAGCAGCAGTTGGCCTTAGACAGGGCATCTCTAGATGTAGAGAGGGAAAGGCAGATGTTGTGGTTAGTTATCCATGGTAGCAGCAGCAGTGTTCTTGATAGTAATCCTGTAAAATAACAAGATTCTAGGAACCTGCATAAGATATCCCCCTCCTTTTAAGGGGGGACTGACATTAACAAGCGGTTTGCTGCACTTGAGAGGACCTGTATGGTACAGTTGGTCCCTCAAAGGCAGTGGGCTGCTATCTTGTGGCTATCTTTCACTGGTAAGGGTAGGGATAGGCTCCTTACTGTCAGAAAAAGTGATGCTAATAATGACAAAGTTTTTAAGGATGCAATCTTAGATGGATTTGGCTTAACCACTGAACAATACAGGACAAAGTTCAGAAATACCAGGAAAGAGTCCTCTCAAGACTTGACAGACTTTGTGGACGGTCAGTGAAGGCCTTGGAGGGATGGTTACATGGCAGTAAGGTGACTGACTATGAAAGCCTGTATAATCTAATCCTGAGAAAGCATATTTTGAATAATTGTGTGTCTGACTTGTTAAATCAGTAACTGTTAGACTCAGATCTGACCTCTCCCTTGGGAAAGAAGGCAGACAAATGGGTCAGGACAAGAGTGAACAGAAAAGTTCATACAGTTGGGGACAAGGATGGCAAGAAGAAGGATGGTAAGTGTAAGGAAAAGCCTCCTTGGCATGGTTACCCCCTGACTTTTTGCCTTTGCTGATGCTATGTTTTGAATTGAAAGTGTGCTGAGGCCTGCTAACCAGGCCCCAGCACCAGTGTTCTTTCCCTAACCTGTACTTTTGATTCCACAATTGGCACACCCTGGCATCCAGATAAGTCCCTTGTAACTGGTACCTCTGGTACCAAGGGCCCTGATGCCAGGGAAGGTCTCTAAGGGCTGCAGCATGTATTATGCCACCCTGGAGACCCCTCACTCAGCACAGACACACTGCTTGCCAGCTTGTGTGTGCTAGTGAGAACAAAATGAGTATGTCGACATGGCACTCCCCTCAGGGTGCCATGCCAGCCTCTCACTGCCTATGCAGTATAGGTAAGACACCCCTCTAGCAGGCCTTACAGCCCTAAGGCAGGGTGCACTATACCATAGGTGAGGGTACCAGTTCATGAGCACTGTGCCCCTACAGTGTCTAAGCAAAACCTTAGACATTGTAAGTGCAGGGTAGCCATAAGAGTATATGGTCTGGGAGTCTGTTTTACACGAACTCCACAGCACCATAATGGCTACACTGAAAACTGGGAAGTTTGGTATCAAACTTCTCAGCACAATAAATGCACACTGATGCCAGTGTACATTTTATTGTAAAATACACCACGGAGGGCACCTTAGAGGTGCCCCCTGAAACCTAACCGACTATCTGTGTAGGCTGACTGGTTCCAGCAGCCTGCCACACTAGAGACATGTTGCTGGCCCCATGGGGAGAGTGCCTTTGTCACTCTGAGGCCAGTAACAAAGCCTGCACTGGGTGGAGATGCTAACACCTCCCCCAGGCAGGAGCTGTAACACCTGGCGGTGAGCCTCAAAGGCTCACCCCTTTGTCACAGCACCGCAGGACACTCCAGCTTAGTGGAGTTGCCCGCCCCCTCCGGCCACGGCCCCCACTTTTGGCGGCAAGGCTGGAGGAAACAAAGAAAACAACAAGGAGGAGTCACTGGCCAGTCAGGACAGCCCCTAAGGTGTCCTGAGCTGAAGTGACTAACTTTTAGAAATCCTCCATCTTGCAGATGGAGGATTCCCCCAATAGAATTAGGGATGTGACCCCCTCCCCTTGGGAGGAGGCACAAAGAGGGTGTACTCACCCTCAGGGCTAGTAGCCATTGGCTACTAACCCCCCAGACCTAAACACGCCCTTAAATTTAGTATTTAAGGGCTCTCCCTGAACCTAGAAATTAGATTCCTGCAACTACAAGAAGAAGGACTGCTGAGCTGAAAAACCCCTGCAGAGGAAGACCAGAAGACACCAACTGCCTTGGCCCCAGACTTACCGGCCTGTCTCCTGCCTTCCAAAGAAACCTGCTCCAGCGACGCTTTCCAAGGGACCAGCGACCTCTGAATACTCTGAGGACTGCCCTGCTTCGAAAAAGACAAGAAACTCCCGAGGACAGCGGCACTGCTCCAAAAGAACTGCAACTTTGTTACAAGGAGCAGATTTAAAGACCCCTGCAACTCCCCGCAAGAAGCGTGAGACTTGCAACACTGCACCCGGCGACCCCGACTCGACTGGTGGACAACAACCAACTCAGGGAGGACCCTCCGGCGACTCTACGACTGTGAGTAACCAAAGTTGTCCCCCCTGAGCCCCCACAGCGACGCCTGCAAAGGGAATCCCCAGGCTCCCCCTGACCGCGACTGTCTGAACTCCATTTCCCGACGGCTGGAAAAGACCCTGCACCCGCATCCCCAGCCCCTAAAGAAACGGAACTTCTGTGCAGGAGTGACCCCCAGGAGGCCCTCTCCCTTGCCCAGGTGGTGGCTACCCCGAGGAGCCCCCCCCCCTTGCCTGCCTGCATCGCTGAAGAGACCCCTTGGTCTCCCATTGAAAACTGAAGGAAACCCGACGCGTGTTTGCACACTGCACCCGGCCGCCCCCGCGCTGCTGAGGGTGTACTTTCGGTGCTACTTTGTGTCCCCCCCGGTGCCCTACAAAACCCCCCCGGTCTGCCCTCCGAAGACACGGGTACTTACCTGCTGGCAGACTGGAACCGGGGCACCCCCCTCTCTCCATTATAGCCTATGCGTTTTGGGCACCTCTTTGACCTTTGCACCTGACCGGCCCTGAGCTGCTGGTGTGATAACTTTGGGGTTGCTCTGAACCCCCAACGGTGGGCTACCTTGGACCAAAAACTGAAACCTGTAAGTGCCTTACTTACCTGTTGAATCTAACAATAACTTACCTCCCCCAGGAACTGTGAAAATTGCACTGTGTCCACTTTTAAAACAGCTTATTGTGTTTTATGTAAAAAGTATACATACTAAAGTAATGATTCAAAGTTCCTAGAGTACTTACCTGCAATACCTTTCAAATGAGATATTACATGTAAAATTTGAACCTGTTGTTCTTAAAATAAACTAAGAAAATATATTTTTCTATAACAAAACCTATTGGCTGGATTTGTCTCTGAGTGTGTGTACCTCATTTATTGTCTATGTGTATGTACAACAAATGCTTAACACTACTCCTTGGATAAGCCTACTGCTCGACCACACTACCACAAAATAGAGCATTAGTATTATCTCTTTTTACCACTATTTTACCTCTAAGGGGAACCCTTGGACTCTGTGCATGCTATTCCTTACTTTGAAATAGCACATACAGAGCCAACTTCCTACATTGGTGGATCAGCGGTGGGGTACAAGACTTTGCATTTGCTGGACTACTCAGCCAATACCTGATCACACGACAAATTCCAAAATTGTCATTAGAAATTGATTTTTGCAATTTGAAAAGTTTTCTAAATTCTTTAAAGTCCTGCTAGGGCCTTCTGTTAGTCCCTGTTAGCATTTCTTTTAGAGTTTAAAAGTTTGTAAAAGTTTGAATTAGATTCTAGAACTAGTTTTAGATTCTTAAAAGCATTCCAACTTTTAGAAGAATAATGTCTAGTACAGAGATGAATGTGGTGGAACTCGACACCACACCTTACCTCCATCTCCAGATGAAAGAGCTAAGGTCACTCTGTAACATAAGAAAAATAACAATGGGCTCCAGACCTACCAAAGTACAGCTCCAGGAGCTGTTGGCAGAGTATGATGGAGCCAACCCCTCTGTGGATAACACAGAGGAGGATGATAGTGAACTGGAGGAAGAATCCCCTCCACCAGTCCTATCTAGGGAGAACAGGGCTTCTCAAGCCCTGACTCCAAAAATAATAGTCAGAGATGCTGGCTCCCTCACAGGAGGGTCCAGCCTCTCTGAAATCACTGAGGATAACTCCAGTGAAGAGGACATCCAGTTAGCCAGGATGGCCAAAAGATTGGCTTTGGAACAACAGATCCTAGCCATAGAAAGGGAAAGACAAGAGATGGGCCTAGGACCCATCAATGGTGGCAGCAACATAACTAGGGTCAGAGATTCTCCTGACATGTTGAAAATCCCCAAAGGGATTGTAACTAAATATGAAGATGGTGATGACATCACCAAATGGTTCACAGCTTTTGAGAGGGCTTGTGAAACCAGAAAAGTGAACAAATCTCACTGGGGTGCTCTCCTTTGGGAAATGTTCACAGGAAAGTGTAGGGATAGACTCCTCACACTCTCTAAAAAAGATGCAGAATCTTATGACCTCATGAAGGGTACCCTGATTGAGGGCTTTGGATTCTCCACTGAGGAGTATAGGATTAGATTCAGGGGGGCTCAAAAATCCTCGAGCCAGACCTGGGTTGACTTTGTAGACTACTCAGTAAAAACACTAGATGGTTGGATTCAAGGCAATGGTGTAAATGATTATGATGGGCTGTACAATTTATTTGTGAAAGAACACCTATTAAGTAATTGTTTCAATGATAAACTGCATCAGCATCTAGTGGACCTAGGACCAATTTCTCCCCAAGAATTGGGAAAGAAGGCAGACCATTAGGTCAAGACTAGGGTGTCCAAAACTTCCACAGGGGGTGACCAAAAGAAAGGGGTCACAAAACCTCCCCAGGGGAAAGGTGGTGAGACAGCCAAAAACAAAAATAGTAAAGAGTCTTCTACAGGCCCCCAAAAACCTGCACAGGAGGGTGGGCCCAGAGCCTCTTCACAAAACAATTCTGGGTACAAGGGTAAAAACTTTGATCCCAAAAAGGCCTGGTGTCGTAACTGTAGTCAGTCTGGACACCAAACTGGAGACAAGGCCTGTCCCAAGAAAGATACCACTTCTAACTCCCATCGAGCTAAAACTGGAATGGCCAGTCTCCAAGTGGGATCAACAGTGTGCCCAGAGCAAATCAGGTGTCACACTGAAGCTACATTAGTCTCTGAGGGTGGGGTGGATTTAGCTACACTGGCTGCCTGGCCCCCTAACATGCAAAAATACAGGCAGCAGCTCTTAATTAATGGGACAAGTGTAGAGGGCCTGAGGGATACAGGTGCCAGTGTCACCATGGTGACAGAGAAACTGGTTTCCCCTGGCCAATACCTGACTGGACAAACCTATCCAGTCACCAATGCTGACAATCAGACTAAAGTACATCCCATGGCAATGGTAACTTTAGAGTGGGGAGGGGTCAATGGCCTGAAACAGGTGGTGGTCTCCTCAAATATCCCAGTAGACTGTTTGCTTCGAAACGACCTGGAGTCCTCAGCATGGGCTGAGGTAGAACTGAAAACCCATGCAGCCATGCTGGGTATCCCTGAACTGGTGTGTGTCAAGACTAGGGCACAGTGCAAGGCACAGGGTGAAAAAGTAGAGCTGGAGTCTGGAAAAATGGCCCAGCCTACCAAGAGAAAAGGAAAGTCAGCTGGGAAACCAGCTGCAACACAACACCAAAAAGAGAACCTCTCTTCTCAGGAAGAAGTTCTGCCCTCTGAGGGAACTGAGCCTATGGAGCTGGAACCTTATCAGGTTGAGCTCTTGGGCCCAGGGGGACCCTCAAGGGAAGAGTTGTGTAAGGGACAAGAAACCTGTCCCTCTCTTGAAGGCCTTAGGCAGCAAGCTGCTGAAGAGTCAAAAGGCAAGACAAATGGAGCACATAGGGTCTATTGGGAAGATGGACTCCTGTACACTGAGGCAAGAGATCCCAAACCTGGTGCCACTAGGAGAGTGGTAGTGCCTCAGGGTTTCAGAGAGTTTATTCTGACCTTAGCCCATGATATTCCCCTTGCTGGGCATTTGGGACAAACCAAGACGTGGGAGAGGTTAGTCAACCACTTCTACTGGCCCAATATGTCCCAGAAGGTTAAGGAGTTTTGCCTCTCCTGCCCCACCTGTCAAGCCAGTGGTAAGACAGGTGGGCATCCAAAGGCCCCCCTCATCCCACTTCCAGTGGTGGGGGTCCCCTTTGAAAGAGTGGGTGTGGACATAGTTGGTCCACTAGAACCTCCCACAGCCTCAGGAAATATGTACATCCTAGTAGTAGTGGATCATGCTACTAGGTATCCTGAAGCTATTCCCCTTAGGTCGACTACTGCCCCTGCAGTAGCCAAGGCCCTCATTGGTATCTTTACCAGAGTGGGCTTCCCTAAGGAGGTGGTTTCTGACAGAGGTACCAACTTCATGTCAGCTTACCTAAAACACATGTGGAATGAGTGTGGAGTGACTTATAAATTCACTACACCATATCACCCACAAACTAATGGCCTTGTTGAGAGATTCAACAAGACATTAAAGGGCATGATCATGGGGCTCCCAGAAAAACTCAAAAGGAGATGGGATGTCCTCCTGCCATGTCTGCTTTTCGCTTACAGAGAGGTGCCTCAGAAGGGAGTAGGATTCTCACCCTTTGAACTTCTGTTTGGCCACCCTGTAAGGGGACCACTTGCTCTTGTTAAAGAAGGCTGGGAGAGACCTCTTCATGAGCCTAAACAAGACATAGTGGACTATGTACTTGGCCTTCGCTCAAGGATGGCAGAGTACATGGAAAAGGCAAGTAAAAACCTTGAGGCCAGCCAACAACTCCAGAAGTTGTGGTATGACCTTGGACCAAAAACTGAAACCTGTAAGTGCCTTACTTACCTGTTGAAACTAACAATAACTTACCTCCCCAGGAACTGTGAAAATTGCACTGTGTCCACTTTTAAAACAGCTTATTGTGTTTTATGTAAAAAGTACACATACTAAAGTAATGATTCAAAGTTCCTAGAGTACTTACCTGCAATACCTTTCAAATGAGATATTACATGTAAAATTTGAACCTGTGGTTCTTAAAATAAACTAAGAAAAGATATTTTTCTATAACAAAACCTATTGGCTGGATTTGTCTCTGAGTGTGTGTACCTCATTAATTGTCTATGTGTATGTACAACAAATGCTTAACACTACTCCTTGGATAAGCCTACTGCTCGACCACACTACCACAAAATAGAGCATTAGTATTATCTCTTTTTACCACTATTTTACCTCTAAGGGGAACCCTTGGTCTCTGTGCATGCTATTCCTTACTTTGAAATAGCACATACAGAGCCAACTTCCTACAGTAAGTCTTCTGACAAGTGTGGGGACAAAGATAGAAAACATTCTGAGTCTTCATCAGGCCCACATAATTCCTCTGGGGGTGGTGGGTCCAAATCCTCATCCAACAATCAAAAGAAGCCATGGTGTTATTTATGTAAAAGTAAAGGCCATTGGGCAAGTGATTCCACCTGCCCAAAGAAAAACACCAAGGCTCCCACTACCACAACCCCAACTGCGTCCTCTAGTGCCCCTAGTAGTAGCAGTGGTGATGGGAAGTCTACTACAAATAGCCAATCAAAGGGTGTAGCTGGGCTCACCATTGGTAGTGTAGTTGGGGTTGGTCTTTCTTAGGGAGACCACAGAGGCTGTTTTAGTCTCTGATGGTGGTATTGACTTTGCCACCTTGGTTGCCTGTCCCCTTGATATGGGTAAGTACAAGCAACTTCCCCTAATAAATGGTGTTGAGGTTGAGGCCTACAGGGATACAGGAGCCAGTGTCACTATGGTGATTGAGAAACTTGTTCACCTTGATCAACACCTACTTGGTCAGCAGTACCAAGTGACTGATGCTCATAACAACACGCTTAGCCACCCCATGGCTGTTGTGAATCTCAAATGGGGGGGGTTACTGGTTCAAAGAAAGTTGTGCGTAGCCACTGATTTACCTGTAGACTGCTTACTAGGCAATGATTTGGAGATATCAGCTTGGGCTGAAGTGGAGTTGGAGGCTCATGCAGCAATGCTGGGCATTCCAGGGTAGGTCTTTGCTTTGACAAGGGCTTAGGCCCAGAAGCATAGAGGACAGGGAAACTTGGATCCTGGAACAATGGACCAAGTGCTCCCAAAAGCTAACGGTAGATAGGGTAAATCCTTGTCCACTATCCCTCCCTCTCCAGAAGATTCCCCTTTTGAGGAAGAGGAATCCTCTCCCTGTACAGAACCTACACCAGATGAGCTGGCGGCAGACACTGCTGATCTTTTGTGTGCAGGGGGGCCTGAGTGTGCACAGCAAACCTGTCCCACATTGGTGGGTTTAAGACAGCAAGCTGTCAAACAGCAGAATGGTGATGTCACTGATAGCCATAAGGTCTATTGGGAAGACAACCTCCTTTATACTGAGTCAAGGGACCCTAAACCTGGAGCTGCCCGGAGACTGGTTATCCCTTTGCAGTATGGGGAGTTTCGTCTGAATTTGGCACTTGACATTCCTTTGGCTGGGCATTTGGGCCAGAACAAAACTTGGGACAGACTAGTTCCATTGTTTCATTGGCCTCTCATGTCAGAGGACACTAAAGAGTTTTGTCGCTCATGTGTGACCTGCCAAGCCAGTGGCAAGACTGGTGGCACACCTAAGGCCCCCTTAATTCCACTCCCAGTGGTTGGGGTGCCCTTTGAAAGGGTAGGGGTTAACATAGTTGGCCCCCTTGACCCTCCAACAGCTTCATGGAATAGATTTATCCTTGTGGTAGTGGACCATGACACTAGGTTTCCTGAAATAATTCCCTTAAGGACCACTACAGCTCCTGCAGTGGCAAAGGCCCTCCTGGGAATCTTTTCCAGAGTGGGCTTCCCTAAGGAAGTGGTGTCAGACAGGGGTAGTAACTTCATGTCTGCATACCTAAAAGCTATGTGGAAGGAGTGTGGTGTAACTTATAAGTTCACTACTCCTTATCATCCACAGACAAATGGTCTGGTTGAGAGGTTTAATAAAACTCTCAAAGGTATGATTATGGGACTCCATGAAAAACTCCTGTTACCATGCCTCCTTTTTGCTTACAGGTAGGTACCCCAAAAAGGAGTGGGCTTTAGCCCCTTTGAACTCCTCTTTGGATACCCTGTAAGAGGTCCCCTTGTACTTGTGAAGGAGGGTTGGGAACAACCTTTAAAAGCTCCAAAGCAAGACATTGTGGACTATGTACTTGGCCTTAGATCCACAATGGCTGAGTACATGAAAAAGGCTGATAACAACCTTCAGGCCAGCCAACAGCTTCAAAAGCAATGACATGACCAGAAGGCTGTCCTGACCCAGTACCACCCAGGACAGAAGGTGTGGGTATTGGAGCCTGTGGCCCCAAGAGCACTCTAGGACAAATGGAGTGGACCCCATCTCATTGTTGAAAAGAAGGGTGAGGTTACCTATTTGGCAGAACTGGGCACTGCCAGGAGTCCCCTTAGGGTGCTCCATGTCAATCGCCTAAAAACCTACTATGACAGGGCTTATTTAACCCTGCTCATGGCAAGTGATGAGGGGCAGGAAGAAGAGAGTGACCCTCTCCCTGACCTCTTCTCCACCAGTGAAGCTGATGGCTTAGTGGAGGGAGTGGTGCTTGCAGACTGCCTTACTGCTGAGCAGAAGGACAACTGTATAACCCTCCTAGGCCAATTCTCTGACCTCTTCTCACTGATACCAGGTGTCAGCGAGACTGGATCCTTGGGGTTTGTGCCTGTTCCCAATATGTCCACCTCTTGGCAGCTCCAAACTCTGCTAGCTATCATAGCACAGAGTTGAAGAATGGCCAAGTGGGGGATAGGGTTTAGGTTGGGAACAGCGGGGAAGGAGACCTGTGGGAGCAAGAGTTAAGAACACAATAGCAAGGTCATTCACATTAATCTTCATGAACTTTGTTTTAATTCTTTATGCTCTAATAACATGAGAGATCAAGAACTTTTCAATAACCTGACCTTTTTATACTCATATACTTTGAACATGGAACTCTCTCAAGTTAATTATTATCATAGCAATTACATCACAACAAGAATCAATGAGTACATTTGTTCCCAAAGAATTAACTGCTATAGGAATCATGAATGATACTGTAGAATAGACAAACTGACTAAACTTATTTTGTCTAGAAAGATCACACTCTGTTTGATCTAAGTTTCAAGATTCAATTGCCCAGAAGTTATTGTGCACCTTATTGCCAGACTGCGCATCAAGACTCAAGGACCTGGAATGATTGCAGGTCAGATCGGCAGAACGCGCAAAGGTTAATTGCCAAGAATTAATTGCGCACACTGTTGCCGATTTAACCATCAAGATTCAAATGCCTCAAATGATCGCGTACTCTGCCGATCCGAACTGCAAGGGTTAATTGCCAAGAATGAATCGCGCACACTGTTGCCGATTCAACCATCAAGATTCAAATGCTTGAAATGATTGCGCACTCTGCCGATCCAAACTACAAGGGTTAATTGCCAAGAATGAATCGCGCACACTGTTGCTGATTCAACCATCAAGATTCAAATGCCTTGAAATGATCACGCACTCTGCCGATCCAAACTGCAAGGGTTAAGTGCAAAGAATAAATCGCTCACACTGTAAATCACAAAGCCAAAAACTCAAATGTTTTTAGAAAATGGAGTTGAGGGCCTTCCCCGAACTCCGCCTTACGGCCCTGCATGAAGATCAGCAAGATAACGAGGACAGGGCCAGAAAGGGGGTCATTATGACCCTGGCGGTATAAGGCGCTTACCGCCGTGCAGAAGACCGCCAATACACCACCGCGGCGGCGGTAGACCGCCACAGCTATTATGACACACATCACGGAATCTGCTGAAATTCAGACACCCACACAATACCGCCACACCAAAGGTCAGCGATAAACATGCGGAAACAAATCCTCCACCTCCACGCCAACAGAAACATGCCCATGCTATTACGACCCACGAATCCACGGGGCAGTCTTTCAACCGCGGTATTCCATTGGAGGTACACACCGCTGCGCTCAAAATACACACACTTCTCCAAAACACCGCCACATTGGACATTTCGAAATACACACACCTGAGACACATACACACACCACACCCACACATCCAATACAATATAAAACACACACCCACATCACCCACAAACCCCTACAACCAGAAATTCTGGGAGAAGGCGAGAGAGAGAGCACAGAATATACAACCCCATCACACAGAGGCACACAACACCATCACCCACACAACACCCAAGCACAAAACACCACATACCACTACACTCACCACACTCATCACCACATACACCACCCCACACATCACACACACCACCCCATGTCACGCCAAAGACACCCCCGCTTCTCTGAGGAGGAGCTCAGGGTCATGGTGGAGGAAATCCTACGGGTAGAGCCATAGCTATTTGGCTCACAGGTACAGCACACATCAATTGCAAGGAAGATGGAGCTATGGCAAAGAATAGTGGACAGGGTCAACGCAGTGGGACAGCACCCAAGAAATAGGGAGGACATCAGGAAGAGGTGGAACGA
This sequence comes from Pleurodeles waltl, assembly GCF_031143425.1. NCBI lineage: Eukaryota > Metazoa > Chordata > Amphibia > Caudata > Salamandridae > Pleurodeles > Pleurodeles waltl. The sequence continues at coordinate 260,511,209 of NC_090451.1, read as the reverse complement.
CCTACGGGGGAAGGTGCGTTCAACGGTATCCAGGCACCACATCGCAGTACATGGGACTGGCGGCGGACCCCCATATCCTCCCCCTCAACTAACAACATGGGAGGAGCAAGTCTTGACCATCTTGCATCCTGAGGGCCTTGGAGGAGTCATCGGAGGAACGGACACTGGTAAGTCAAATCTTAACTATCACATCCCCCACCCTACCTGCATGCTATCACACACCCCCACCCTCACACCCTCCCCTATCACCCAAACTCCTCACTAATGTACTAATAACACCAACTACACATCCCAACCCCAAGACCTGCATGACACAACTAACCATGGACACCCATCACTAAAGCATGCCCACCTCACATACCCAGAACACCCCCCAACCATCAGCACACAACCCCACACACAGGAATGCCTGCACTGGGGTTCACACACACTCAACCATTGCACACCATTACACACACACATGCAATAATCATGTATTTATACCCCCGCAGGAACCCAAAGGAACGTCACCATACTAGAGGGTCCAGACAACACTACTCCACCCCCAGAAGAGGCCCACAGTGACAAGAGCAGCTCTGCCCTACTGAATCTTGATGACCAGCCCGGACCATCGTGGGCCTCAGGACAGTCGGTTCCCCTTGCCCAGCCACAGCCCAACACCGAACTTCCACCCTCTGGTAACACCAGCACAGCACCCACCCAGCGGGCCCAAACCTCCCTACCCAGGACAGGTCAATCAGCGGTGTGTCCACCACTACAGGGCACCCAGGCTAACCCACCACCCCAACAACAACAGGGACCTGGGGGCAGTGGTAGTGGGCACACAGTCCAGGGGACGGAGGCACAGGGGAACTGGGAGGGCTGCTGAGCGACAGAGGGAGGACAGGCCAAGGGAATCAACTCTCCACGAGGCCCTCTCCTCCATCATGGGAGCATACCACCACTCCCAGGAGACGATGGCCACGGTCCTGGACAAGTTGCAGGAGACCCTGCGTCTGCAGGAGGAGCAGTATTTGGGGTTCAGGGAGGAGCTCAGGACCATCAGCTCCGCCCTGGGCACCATCGTAGGGGTGCTGACGGACATTCAAAAGACCTTGAGGGACACCGTGGCACTCCAAGGGGCCCCTGACACTAGCCACGACGATGAACTGCCTACCACCTCCGCCGGCGCTAGTGGACAGGACGCCCGCCACAGGACCACCACACCAGCACCCCATACCCTGCAGACGGACAACCACCACGCAAGCGGGCCCTGAGATCCAGGAACAGGACAGAGCAAGATGGCAAGACCCCCGCCAGGAAATAAGACCACCCTGATTGTCCCACCCACTGTCCCACTTTGTTACGTTGTTCAAATCAGAACTGCCCCAGCTCCACTTCCAATGGGCAGATGTGCAATGTACCTGTGAGACTAATAGACTGGACTATGCCATGGACATTCCTCCACCATCACCCGTCACCATTTTACAACCCCCCTTCATTTTTAGCACTTAAATAAACACCCTTGAAACACTAAAAAAAAAACTTGAGTCAGTCTATGATTTGTATTTTTGTATTATCAATGACAGTGTCATAATGGGTTACCCATTGGAAGGCTAACATACCAATGTCACACATCACAAGCCCTTCAAGGATGCAAGCAGTTGACCACATTTATGAAACTGAAATGGAAGGGGACAACTCAGTTAACAAATAGTGAGTGAAATGTCGGTACAGGATAGAGGTAGATGTGTGAAAGTGAATGTAATGTTAACCCGGAAAATTTACTCACCTGAGTTTCACTGGAAATATTGCTGTATGACTGACTCCCTGTTGTCATTTTCTTCTTCCTCAGCTTCATCCTCATCACTGTCCACAGGCTCCACAGACTCCACAGCCGCAACAGCACCGTCATCTGGATCATCCTCCTGCAGAAAAGGCACCTGGCGTCGCAATGCTAAATTATGGAGCATGGAGCAGGCGATGATGATGTCGCACACCTTCTTCGGTGAGTAGAATAGGGACCCACCTGTCATATGGAGGCACCTGAACCTGGCCTTAAGAAGGCCGAAGATGCGTTCGATAACCCTACTAGTCTGCCCATGGGCATCATTGTAGCGTTCCTCTGCCCTGGTCCTGGGATTCCTCACTGGGGTCAATAGCCAGGAAAGGTTGGGGTAACCAGAGTCCCCCAATAGCCATACACGGTGCCTCTGGAGTTGACCCATCATATCAGGGATGCTGCTATTGCGCAGGATGTAGGCATCATGCACAGAGCCAGGGAACATAGCATTTACCTGCGAGATGTACTGGTCTGCCAAACAGACCATCTGGACATTCATCGAATGATAACTCTTCCGGGTTCCTGTACACCTGTTCACTCCTGCGGGGGGGACCAGAGCTACATGGGTCCCATCAATGGCACCTATGATGTTGGGGATATGTCCAAGGGCATAGAAGTCACCTTTCACTGTAGGCAAATCCTCCACCTCAGGGAAAATGATGTATCTCCTTACGTGTTTCAGCAGGGCAGCCAACACTCTGGACAACACGTTTGAAAACATAGGCTGGGACATCCCTGATGCCATAGCCACTGTTGTCTGAAAAGACCCACTTGCAAGGAAATGGAGCACTGACAGCGCCTGCACTTGAGGGGGGATTCCAGTCAGATGGCGGATTGGTGACATCAGGTCTGGCTCCAACTGGCTACATAGTTCCTGGATTGTGGCACGGTCAAACCTGTAGGTGACGATTAAATGTCTCTCTTCCATTGTCAACAAGTCCACCAGCTGTCGGTACACCGGAGGATTCCGCCATCTTCTCATATGTCCCAGCTGACGGTGCCTACGAAGGACAACAGCGAAGAAACAGTCACTATTCCTCCAGGTATGTACCCACAGTCACACACAAGACTACACCAGACAATGAACCCTTCCTGTATGTGTGTTGAGTGTAGGCCTAGCTATGTGTGACGCAGTTGAAAAAGAATCCATGTGGGCCCCTGAAATGGCGGCTGCCTGACCTCTAAACTGGGACAATGGGATTGTGGGGTAACAGCGCTGGCGTTGCACACCGTCGCGGTAGGCGGTCGTAGACCGCGGCGCACTGCTGCATTGGTTAACATTGGACCCTGTGGGTCCCAGGAGCCAATGAACAGGTGCACTGGGGGTGATGATGCGCACCGCCGTGGACGTCACCGCCATTTTCTATCTGTTAAATCACTAGATACCTGACCTTCGACAGGAGAGAACCTACACTGCTAGTGCTGCTGTGACCTCGGTCAGGAAGCAACGATGGCTGCTGCGTCTGGGCCCCTGCCTTCACTGCACAGGAGTTGGAGAAACTTGTGGATGGAGTCCTCCCCCAGTACATGCTACTCTACGGTCCTCCAGACCAACAGGTTAGTACACAGGGAGCACGTTGTATGGGCTAGGCCTGGGTGGACAGGGCTGGGTGGAAGAGTGAAGGGGGCAGAGTTCATACTACAGTAAAGCATGGGAATAAATGGGCCACATGGTCAGAGTAGGGAGGGGGCCACTCACATTGATGGTGCAGTTGGTAATGACTGTTCCTCTTTCTTTGTGCATGTCATGTTGGTCAGCGCCCACCAGAAGAGGGACATTTGTCGAGCCATCGCCAAGGAGGTCCGGACCCTGGGGGCCCACCAGAGATGGGGCACCCACTGCCGTAAGAGATGGGAGGACATTCACCGCTGCAGCTAGAAGACGGCAGAGGCTCAGCTGGGGATGGCCTCCCAGCGTGGGAGGGGTGCCCGTCGCACCATGACCCCCCTGATGTTCCGGATCCTGGCGGTGGCCTTCCCGGAGTTGGATGGGTGCTTGAGGACATCACACCAGACACAAGGGGGTGAGTACAACCTCATTCTGCAGACTTTGCGTGCAGTGGAGGGGTCTGGGTGGGGGAGGTGGGCTGTGGGTGTCCCTAGGCCAGGGCGAATTCGGTAGGCAAGGCCCCTCCGTAGTGTAGGCCATGTGGCACTCTACCCCACCTCAGAAGAGTGCCAAGTTGAGGTATAGTTGCCCCTGTGGCATACATGTGCGCAGATGTCCACCATTGCCATGTAGGCTATATCCCAGAAATTGCATGTGCAGAGGCCAGGAGCACGGCGTAATGCATGGGGCTGCTGCGTCTGTCTTGTCCGCCAATGGTAGCGGCATGCCATGCACTAAAACTCTCTTACTTCTGTCTCCCCCCCTTTTTCTGCTCCTCCTGTCCTTATGTACATCAGCATCATCAGGCGGAGGTACAGTGGCACCAGAGCACGAGGGACCTGCATCCCACATGGCCATGGAGGGCCACACCACAGACTCTGAATGCACCAGTGGGACGGAGGGTGAGGGGAGCTTCACGTCGGCCACCGGATCAGCAACCAGCAACACGGACTCGTCCGACGATGGGAGCTCCCTTGTGGTGGCGGCACCATCTGTGCCCCCCACTTCTACAGGTACAGCCGCCACCTCCCCTACCAGCACCGCCCTCCCAGCAGCCCCTCAGCGTTCGCCCCGTGCCCGCTCACCCAGGAGGGTGGGCATCACCTTTGCCCCAGGCACCTCAGGCCCTGCCCCAGTCACCCCTGCTGCCCTCAGTGAGGAGGCCATTGATCTCCTCAGGTCACTCACTGTTGGGCAGTCTACCATTGTGAATGCCATCCAGGGTGTAGAACTAGAGTTGCAACGCAGTAATGCATTCCTGGAGGGCATTCATTCTGGTCAGGCTGCCCTTCAGCGAACCCTGCAATCTTTGGCCTCAGAACTGATGGCAGCCATTGTCCCTGTGTCTAGCCTCCCCCCTCCAACTTCCTCCACCCAGACCCAATCCCCTGTACCCCAGACCATCCTAAGCACACCTACAGACCAGCATGCACACAAGTCAACACACACAAGTAGGTCAAGCAAACATAGGCACCACACACACCACAGGCACTCACACAAGCATCACACACATACAGATACAGCAACATCCACTGTCTCCACTGTGTCCCCCTCCTCTTCTTCTCCCTCCTCCCTCCCAGTCTCGTCTACACACACACCTGCATGCACCACATCTACAGGCACTAGGACTCGCACCAGGACACCCAGCACCACGAGCCGCTCACCTGCACTCACCACCTCCACTGCCATTTACACGTCCCCTGTGTCCTCTCCCAGTGTGTCTGTGACGCCCCCTCCCAAAGTACCCAAACGCCGGCAGTCACTCACCCAACATCTATCCACCTCACGACAGTCTCCAGTATCTGCACCTGCACCCAAAACACCTAAAGTGCCACCTCCGACAACCACCTCCTCTTCCTCCACTCCCAGACCCCCTCCAGCTACCCATCCCAGTGTCTGTCAGAAACTGTCCCTCTGTCAAATTGACCTTTTTGCCCCCACCCCCCCCTCCAATTCATCAGTCCCGTTGTAGCGCCTCAACCAAAAAGCCTCCAGTACAAGTGGTGCGTGTTCCAGGTTTTTGGAGTGCACCGTCCACCAGGGCAGGCAGTAGGACCCGGAGCCAAGGCACTGGCAGCCCACCCCCTGTAAAGGCTCCAAAATTGGAGAGTGGACAACGGGACCGTGTCAAGACTCCTGGTGGGACAACAAGTGAAATGGGATCGAAGGCGATTGGTGAGTCAGCTGTAACTCCAAAAAAGGTGGGGAAGGTCCAGAGGAAGTCTGCCCAGTCTGTTGTGAGTGTCATGGCGGAGAAGTGCGCCATCTTTTACGGCGGTCCAGACACAACCGCCAGAACCGTCGTCACTGGTCCAGACACCACCGCCAGAGTCACAGCCCAGGAGGGCACAAGTATCGTCACTGGTCCAGAGACCACCGCCGGAGTCACAGCCCAGGAGGGCCCAAGTATCGTCACTGGTCCGGAGACCACCGCCGGAGTCACAGCCCAGGAGGGCCCAAGTATCGTCACTGGTCCGGAGACCACCGCCGGAGTCACACCCCAGGAGGGCCCAAGTATCGTCACTGGTCCGGAGACCACCGCTGGAGTCACAGCCCAGGAGGGCCCAAGTATCGTCACTGGTCCAGAGACCACCGCCAGAGTCACAGCCCAGGAGAGCCCAAGTATCGTCACTGGTCAGGAGACCACCGCTGGAGTCACAGCCCAGGAGGGTCCAAGTATCGTCACTGGTCCAGAGACCAACGCCAGAGTCACAGCCCAGGAGGGGACAGGATGCCACAGCCCCGCTGGCCAATGATGGAACGTCATGCCACGCACCAATGTCCAGTGTGAAGATCGTCATGCCACACACCAATGCCCAGTGTAGAGATCGTCATGCCACACACCAATGCCCAGTGTAGAGATCATCATGCCACACACCAATGTCAGTATCAGGACCGCCATGGCAAAACACCGCTGAACAGGGAAAAGACCGCCATGTCAAAGCACCGCTGAACAGGGCAAAGACCGCTATGGTAAAGCACCGCTGAACAGGACAAAGACCGCCATGGCAAAGCACCGCTGAACAGGGCAAAGACCGCCATGGCCAAGCACCGCTGAACAGGGCAAAGACCGCCATGGCAAAGCACCGCTGAACAGTCCAGAACCTCAATGGCAAAGCACCGCTGAACAGTCCTGAACCTCAATGGCAAAGCACCGCTGAACAGGGCAAAGACAGCCATGGCAAAGCACTGCTGAACAGTCCAGAACCTCAATGGCAAAGCACCGCTGAACAGTCCTGAACCTCAATGGCAAAGCACCGCTGAACATGGCAAAGACCGCCATGGCAAAGCACTGCTGAACAGGGCAAAGACCGCCATGGTAAAGCACCGCTGAACAGGGCAAAGACCGCCATGGCAAAGCACCGCTGAACAGTCATGAACCTCAATGGCAAAGCACCGCTGAGCAGGGCAAAGACCGCCATGGCAAAGCACCGCTGAACAGTCATGAACCTCAATGGCAAAGCACCGCTGAACAGGGCAAAGACCGCCATGGCAAAGCACCGCTGAACAGGGCAAAGACCGCCATGGTAAAGCACCGCTGAACAGGGCAAAGACCGCCATGGCAAAGCACCGCTGAACAGGGCAAAGACCGCCATGGCAAAGCACCGCTGAACAGTCATGAACCTCAATGGCAAAGCACCGCTTAACAGGGCAAAGACCGCCATGTCAAAGCACCGCTGAACAGGGCAAAGACCGCCATGGTAAAGCACCGCTGAACAGGGCATGCACCGTGTAGGAATGAATGGACCGCCACATCAGGCATCCTTATCCCATGTGCAGCTGGGACAGTGACAGGACAGGAACTTTCACGGGGAGACGCATCCAGTCTGGGCACCAGTCCCCCTCCAGAACAAGTGGAGACCTGCATCTACTTGAGAGACTGTGGATTTGCACTCCCCAGGATGGCACAGGGGGCAAACCACCCACTGTAGAGACTTGAGAGACTGGCTTTGCACTCCCCAGGATGGTACAGTGGGCAAGCCACCCACTGTATAGACTTGAGAGACTGTGGTTTTGCACTCCCCAGGATGGCACAGTGGGCAAAGCACCCACTGTAGAGACTTGAGAGACTGTATCTTTGCACTCCCCAGGATACATCAATGGGCATGGAGCCCCGTCGTGGATCTGGCTTCGCATTCATCTGGCTGAGGTGCCCCCCCTTCCCTTCCCCCTGAGGTGCCTGTTTTATTTCTATCTGATGCCCCGGCAGTGTTCTCTCCGATTTTGGTCAGGTATCTATTGTGGGCCTCGCCCATGCATTTTTGGACTGTTGGTGCACGGACATTGTTGTGTACATATCTGCACTGCTTCTTGTATTGTATATATAATTATGAGTGATTTAGACATATATATGTGTATATTTTTGTATGACATGTATATTGGCACATTACAATGTTTGACCGAAATTCGCTTTGTCTTTGGATTCTTCCGGGGGGATTGTGGGTTGTTAATGTGATATTTTTGACTGCATTGGTGTGTATGTTGTACTATGCGAGGGTGGGGGTGGGGGTGTTTGGTGGGTGTCCCCCTAACTTTTGCCTCCCCTGTGTCGTAGATGCAGTACTCACCGGTATCTTCTGCGCCTACTTCGCTGTTGGTCGTAAAGGAGCAGAAAGACAAGGGCAGGTAGTATTTGGAGTTCGGGGTCCATGGAGTCGTCGTTCCTTGTGGGATATCTTAAGGTGAGCGTTTTCCCATAGCAAAAGCTGTTTCCGCCGTGTTTTTATCCACGGTGAATCCGCCCCGGAAAAGGTGGCGGATTGGCGGGTTGTAATAGTGTGGGCGGTACATTGTGTTCCACCTGTCTGTTGGCGGTGACCGCCGCGCTGCTTGTCTGTACCGCTGTGGTGGGCGGTGTGTTAAAGTGGCTGTCTTTGTTGGCGGTTTCCGCCAGGGTCATAATTCCCTTTTTTTGTCCGTTGGCTTGTTTGTGGTATTACCGCACCTTTTACACCGTCCGCCAGGGTCGTAATGACCCCCGAAATGTCCAAGTAGGCCTCCGGAACAGGAGCCCTGGAAAAAGCTGCTGCTCTGCACCGGGACCTCTGAATAGTGAGCACGTGGAGCTGGGCTGGGTTCCTTAAATAGACCCAAGCCCCACCCACATGCCACACCCAGCCAGGCTGCAGGAAAGGCTTGAAAATGAACAAGCTTTAAAATGAACAATACATTGCAAATGCATTAATGACATTTCAAGATAAATACCTGCAATGCAAAAAGTTAACATGCAATATCAGCACACAATGCATGAGTTGTTACATTGCATAAGGTTTGTCATTTTGCATTATGTTGCCCGTAGAGCACGCACTGTCCTGGTGTTGGCAGCAGGTACCACTACCTGGTGTGAGCACACAATCAACCCTGGAGACAGTTTACCTGTCAAAAGTAAGATTTAGAGGCAGCCTGACCATGTCAGAGATTGCATAAAACAAGAGGTACAGGAAATGCTGGACTTAGGAGTGATTGAGCCTTCAGAAAGCCCATTTGCTAGCCCAGTGGTGCTTGTCCCAAAACCTCACAGTAAGGATGGTAAAAGAGAAATTAGGTTTTGTGTTGACTACAGAGGTCTCAATCAAGTAACCAAAACTGATGCTCACCCTATTCCCAGGGCAGATGAGCTAATTGATACACTGCCTTCTGCCAAGTATCTAAGCACTTTTGATTTAACTGCAGGGTATAGGCAGATTAAATTATCAGAAGATGCTAAACCTAAAACTGCATTTTCCACCATTGGAGGGCACTATCAATTCAGTGTTATGCCCTTTGGTTTGAAGAATGCACCTGCCACTTTTCAGAGGTTGGTGAACACAGTCCTGCAAGGTTTGGAAGCTTTTAGTGCAGCATATCTAGATGATATAGCTGTCTTTAGCTCCACCTGGGATGAGCACCTGGTCCACCTATGGAAAGTTTTGGAGGACCTGCAAAAGGCAGGCCTCACTATCAAGGCTTCAAAGTGAAAGATAGGGCAGGTGAAAGTGGTTCATCTGGGCCACCTGGTAGGTGGGGAACAGATTGCACACTGCAGGGGAAGATCCAGACCATTATGGAATGGGCTCCACCTACAACTCAAACCCAGGTGAGAGCCTTCTTAGGCCTCGCAGGGTACTATAGGAGGTTCATTAAGAACTATGGCTCCATTGCAGCTCCTCTTAATGACCTCACTATTAAGAAGATGCCTAAAAAGGTATTATGGACAGCAAGCTGTCAAAAGGCTTTTGATGAGCTAAAACAGGCCATGTGCTCTGCACCTGTCCTAAAAAGCCCTTGTTACTCCAAAAAGTTCATAGTCCAGACTGATGCTTCTGTATTAGGGGTGGGGGCAGTGCTATCACAGCTGAACACTGAGGGCCAGAATCAACCTGTTGCTTTCATCAGCAGGAGGTTGATCCCTAGAGAAAACCTTTGGTCTGCCATAGAGAAGGAGGCCTTTGCTGTGGTCTGGGCACTGAAACAGTTGAGGCCATACCTGTTTGGTACTCACTTTATTGTTCAGACAGACCACAAACCTCTATTATGGCTTAAACAAATGAAAAGTGAAAACCCTAAATTGTTGAGGTGGTCCATTTCCCTACAGGGAATGGACTATACAGTGGAATATAGACCTGGGAGTACCCACTCCAATGCAGATGGACTCTCCAGATATTTCCACATAGACAATGAAGACTCACCTGGGCAAGGTTAGCCTTATTCTCTCTCGTTTGGGCGGGGTTGTGTAGGAAAGTACCATTTTGCCCAGCATGTTACCCCCATTTTTACTTGTGTGTCAGTTTGTTTTTGCCTGTCTCACTGAGATCCTAATAGCCAGGACCCCAGTGCTCAGAGTTTGTGGCCTGAATGTGTTCCCTGTGTGGTGTCTAACTGTGTCACTGAGGCTCTTCTAACCAGAACCTCAGTGCTTATGCTCTCTCTGTCTTTAAAATTGTCACTGCAGGCTAGTGACCATTTTTTCCAATTCTGATTGGCATACTGGAACACCCTTATAATTCCCTAGTATATGGTACCTAGGTATCCAGGGTATTGGGGTTCCAGGAGATCCCTATGGGCTGCATCATTTCTTTTGCCACCCATAGGGAGCTCAGATAATTCTTACACAGGACTGCCACTGTAACCTGAGTGAAATAATCTCCACGTTATTTCACAGCCATTTACACTGCACTTAAGTAACTTATAAGTCACCTATATGTCTAACCCTCACTTAGTGAAAGTTAGGTGCAAAGTTACTAAGTGTGAGGGCACCCTGGCACTAGCCAAGGTACCCCCACATAGTTCAGGGCAATTTCCCCGGACTTTGAGAGTGCAGGGACACCATTACACGTGTGCACTACATATAGGTCAATACCTATATGTAGCTTCACAATGGTAACTCCGAATATGGCCATATAACATGTCTAAGATCATGGAATTGTCACCCCATGACAATTCTGGTGTTATGGTGCCAATCCCATGCATCCCTGGGGCTCCAGCATGGACCCAAGGTTCTGCCAAACCAGCTCTCTGGGGTTTTCACTGCAGATACCAACCCACAGACAGGCTTCTGCCTTCCTGGGGTCTGGGCAGCCCAGTCCCAGGAAGGCAGAACAAAGGATTTCCTCTGAGAGAGCATGTTACATCTTCATCTTCAAAGCCCATATCCATGCTCACAAATCCCTCAACAACACTGGACCAGCCTACCTCAACGAACGAGTAAACTTCCACGCACCTACTCGACCTCTCCGCTCCACTCTGCGGACCTTGCCCTCGCCACTGTCCCCCACATCCAACGCTCCACCTCTGGTGGCAGATCGTTCTCCCACCTCGCTTCCAAGACCTAGAATGCCCTCCCCACCAACCTACGCAAGACCCAGGACCTCCTAACTTCCAGAAAGCACCTCAAGACATGGCTTTTTGAGCAGTAATCGGCAACCCTCCCCCCCCCAACAGTGCCTTGAGACCCTAACGGGTGAGTAGAGCGCTTAATGCATTTTTTTGATTGATTGATTGATTGAAATAGGTGTTAAAGGCTGGGGAGGAGTAGCCTCCCCAGCCTCTGGAAATGCTTTGAAGGGCACAGATGGTGCCCTCCATGCATAAGCCAGTCAACACCGGTTCAGGGATCCCCCAGCCCCTGCTCTGGCGCGAAACTGGACAAAGGAAAGTGGGGTGACCACTCCCCTGTGCATCACTACCCCAGGGGTGGTGCCCAGAGCTCCACTAGTATGTCACAGACCTCTGCCATCTTGAATGCAGAGGTGTGAGGGCACAATGGAGGTCTCTGAGTGGCCAGTGCCAGCAGGTGACATCAGAGACCCCTCCTGATAGGTGTTTACCTGACTAGGTGGCCAATCCTCCTCTGAGGGCTATTTAGGGTCTCTCCTGTGGGCTTCTCTTCAGATAACAAATGCAAGAGCTCACCAGAATTCCTCTGCTCTCCCTCTTCGACTTCTGCAAAGGATCGACCGCTGACTGCTCCAGGACACCTGCAAAACTGCAACAAAGTAGCAACAAGACTTCCAGCGACATTGCAGCGCCTAATCCTGCCGGCTTTCTTGACTGTTTCCTGCTGGTACATGCTCTGGAGGCTGTGTGCCTTCACCCTGCACTGGAAGCCAAGAAGAAATCTCCGGTGGGTCGATGGAATCTTCCCCCTGCTAATGCAGGCACCAAACTCCTGCTTCACTGGTCCTCTGGGTTCCCTCTCATCGTGACGAGCGTGGTCCCTGAAACACAGGAGCTGGATCCAAGTGACCCCGACAGTCCAGTGGTCCATCTGTCCAAATTTGGTGGAGGTAAGTCCTTGCCTCCCCACGCCAGACAGTAATCCTGTGTACGGCGTGAACTGCAGCTGCTAGGGCTTCTGTGCACTTTTGCAAGGAATCCTTCATGCACAGCACAGCCCAGGTCCCCAGCACTCTGTCCTGCATTGCTCAACTTGCTGAGTTGACCACCAGCTTTGTGAGACCCTCCTTTGTAGTGTTGAGATGACCACTGTGATCAGTTTTCTTGAACCCAGGTTCAAGTACTTCAGCGGGTGCTGCCTGCTTCTGCATTGGCTCCCTGTATTGATGAGTTCTCCATCTGTCTTCTCCTCCAAGGGGCGATCTCCTGGTCCTTCCTGGGCCCGGGCAGCACCCATTTTATTCAACTGCACCATTTGCAGCTAGCAAGGCTTGTTTGCGGTCTTTCTGCGTGGAAACAACTCTGCATCCTCCAGCACGCTGTGGGACATCTTCTGTGCAAAGGAAAAGTTCCTGGTATCTTCCGTTGTTGCAGAATCTTCAGCTTCTTCCACCCAGAGGCAGCCATTTTGCACCTTTATCCGGGGTTAGAGGGCTCCTGCCTCCCCTGGACACTTTCATGACTCTTGGACTTAGTCCCCTTCCTTTGCAGGTCCTCAGGTCTAGAAATTTGTCTGCAGTGCTTTGCAGTCATTTGTGGTCTTTGCAGAATCCCCTATCACGACTTTAATGTGTTTCTGGGGAAGTAGGGTCACTCTACTCCTACTTTTCAGGGTCTTGGGGTGGGGTATCTTGGACACCCTTAGTGCTTTCTTACACTCCCAGCGACCCTCTACACACTACACTGGGCCTGGGGTCAGTTCGTGGTTGGCATTCCACTTTCTTAGTATATGGTTTGTGTTGCCCCTAGGCCTATTGCATCCTATTGTATTCTATAGTGTTTGCACTACTTTTCTAACTGTTTACTTACCTGATTTTGGTCTGTGTGTATATTTTGTGTATTTTACTTACCTCCTAAGGGAGTATATCCTCTGAGATATTTCTGACACATTGTCACTAAAATAAAGTACCTTTATTTTTAGTAACTCTGAGTATTGTACCTCTTATGATATAGTGCTATATGATATAAGTGGTATAGTAGGAGCTTTGCATGTCTCCTAGTTCAGCCTAAGCTGCTCTGCTATAGCTACCTCTATAAGCCTAAGCTGCTAGAACACTACTAATCTACTAATAAGGATAACTGGACAAGGCACAAGGTGTAAGTACCATCAGGTACCCACTATAAGCCAGGCCATTCTCCTACATCATGTGACCCAGAAACAGGCTGCAAGCACTAAATAGCTAAGAGAGGAAAATCCCAATTTTCTAAAAGTGGCATTTCCAAAATTGTAATTCAAAATTAAAAAGAAGGTCTTTTCATTACAATTCCAAAGACACCAAATAGGAACTCCTCCCATTTGGAAGAAATCTCTATTGAATGTAATAAAGTAACTCAAATGGTATCCTGTGGGAGTGGCAGGCTTTGCAGAATTGAAAATTGAATTTTAGAGTTTTTCACTATCAGGACATGTGCAACTTGAAAGTACATGTCCTACTTTTCAAATGCACTGTGCCCTATTCTATGGCTGTTTGAGGCCTACCCTAGGGTGCTCTATATGTACTAAAAATAAGGTTTAGGCCTGGCTAATGATTTACTTTGCTAGGTCAAAATGGCAGTTTAAAACTGCAGATACAGGCGGCAACTGCAGGCCTCAGACATGTTCAAGTGCTAGTTAAGTGGGTGGCACAATAAGCGCTGCAGGCCCAATAGTAGCATTTAATTTACAGGTCCTAGATAGATGTAGTATAAATTTATTAGAGACTTATAAGTAAATTAAACATGCCACTTGGGTATAAGCCACTGTCACCATGTTTTAGGGAGTGAACACATGCACTTTAGAACTGGTTAGAAGTGATAAAGTGCACAGAATCCCAAGGCCAACAAAACAAGATCAGAAAAATGTGGAGGAGTAAGGCAAAATGTTTGGAGGAAGACCACCCTAAAGAACACAGGTCTAACAATCTCTATTTCCCCCCACACCCTCCATCGGTCAATCCATCTTTCCATCCATCAATACCCACATGGCTCTTGAGGAGAAGATGCACAGTATTTCACCAGAGAGACATAAGTAGGCATCATATGTATATGGGAAATAGGTACAAGGGGAAGAAATGGTGACATCATAATGTGCATGCTGAAGGTGCTGTGGCAGACAGCAATGGGTTTTCAGTGTGATTCTATGGAAAAATTAGGAATACAATGGAGACTGTGAAATGGATGCAAAGTTCAACAAAAAAGTGTAATTAATATATGTGAAGTGGTTCTGGAATGTGTACGTTGGGTGTGGTAGAGGTCTGGTTTAGGTATATGGATCAATAAGATATGAGATAAAGTGCCCCTTGCCATTCCATATAAGGAAGTTGTAAATCACTGAGGTATTATGTGACCACATACAGGAATTAAAATGAAGGCTGAGTTCCTTTATAAAACTTTGGAACTCCAGCTGAGTGGCTACCTCTTGTTTTAAAGCCATGGGACTACAGTTGAACTGCTACATCATTTCTTTATTACAGACTCACAACTATCTTATAATAAACAAAGTAGAGATGGGCTTTTATACAGGAATTTCAGGCCCCCATGTATTATTAAAAGATGGAAATTGGCACAAGAAGGTGTGACGGATTGACTGAGAGTAGCATAGAGAGATTATAATGGGTAACTAGGTGTTTAACAGAGATGTTGTGATGGGAACCCGGGGATGGGGTGTCACAGGGAGTCTAGACTAGGCATGGTGTCAGTGAGATATAGAGATTAGAAAGAGGACCTGAAGGCTGCAGTGGAGAAACACAAATGTGGGGAAGACGGTCAAGTTACATCAGTGGAAAGAAATATTGTAATGGGCACATGGGATGAAATGGAGGTGCATGAATAACTTAATGTCAAGGGAGGTGATAAGACTATAAAGGCAATGCGACTCATTGAATTAAATGACACTGCATAATTAGTGTGTGTATAAGGCAGTGAGTGTCAATGAAGATAAACAGTAATGAATGAATGAAAGCGTGTTTTAATGTGTGCTGTTTCATGAACTTCATGCAGTCCTGCCCCTTTTAAGAGGTTGGGTTCCATGTCAATTGCTGTGCTTGCTGCACATTTAACGTTGGTACCTAATAATATAATTCTGCAAACTACAGGAAAAACAGGATAGATTTGACATTAACTACTACTGATCAATTGCCTCAGTTCCTTCTTTATTAAGGACGACTCAAAGACAATCGAGGAACATGTCTTTAGAGAGACGTGACTGAAATGTCAGTCTGGCATTTCAGTCTGGACTGTTCCTGTGGGAGCAGGAACAAGAGTGATTTGCATATGGCTGGTCTCTGTCAGGAGAGTCACAGTGGAATGGTGGATTGTAGACTCGAGCGAATGCCAAAGGCCGTGAAAAGCTCGAGCATTCCTTCCATCTCTTTGGTATTTATGACGCTAAAATATAATGAAAATGCCTTTAATACCCACCAGAGAAGTTTTTAGAGCTAGGACGTCGTCAAGTAATATAATTTAAAAACCAGGAGCCTTAACGTGACTTATTTGACACTGCGATCTAAGACAAATTAGACTGAAACCTTAATCGTCAGCCTCTCCTCAAAATTAACAGCACATAATTTGGAAAAGTGAAAAGTCCGACGTTATTTTCAAAATAAAACATTGCATTTTACAACCGCGTTGGTCAGTAAGGTGCAAAGCTACAAAAATAGGATTAACAATTCATACCCACATGAAACGTTTCTCTTTCATTCGAAACCCGTAAGGTCTTGGCTTGTCTGCTGTCTAACCAGTCTATAACCACGCTGCCGTATTTCTTCCTGCCCGGGCTTGACATGTTGTGGCAGGATACATCTAGAAGAAGGACTCACGCTAAATGAATCCAGTCTTCCCGAAGGCAGCGCGGCCCGCTGTCACCTCATTCATGGTTACAAGGTGGAGGTCAAACAGGCCTTTGGTGAAAGGGTTTAAATCAGGGAATCGCTTCAGAGAGCCTATCACAACACTCCTCCACTCTTCAGCAGCAGCGCACTTGGTTTATATGGCAACGGAAAAAAAGATGCTTCCTAGCAACCAGAATGTAAACATATTGACCTTTAAGAGGGCTATGACATCACAGGTCAGTTGACACATGGAATGAAAGATCTTGGGAAGCCTACAGGCTTGAAGTACACATCACAATGAAACAGAATTGACAACATTTTTCCATCATTTTGCAACACTCTTTCTGGCACTGTTGGCTGTCTTTGGGTCCTGCTAGCGCAGATGTTTTATTTGGAAATTATTAATGAATGTTTATGTATATTGAATAATGAGTTTATGTAGAAAATGAATTAATGTAAAAAAATAAAGCACACATTTGAAAATGTGACCTCGAAGAATGGCCACGGATGTTCACGAAAGGTACTAATTAATGATTAATACATATGAAATGTTGAAAGAGTATTAGATTAATGCAGTAATATGTCATATTGAGAGTTATGAAGTATGCTTTAGGTTTATTAATTGTAGGCCTTAACTTAGCCTTAGACTTAACTTAGTGAGTGTCTTGGTCTACGTTTGCCAGGCCTCATGCAGAAGACTATTTCCTAGCGCTTAATAAAAAATGCTGACCAAGGGCCAGATGTACAAACCGTTTTGCATGGCACAAACTGCGAAAATCGCAGTTTGCGTCATGCAAAACGGGCATCACGATACACATTCCCATTTTGCAAGTCGGTACCGACTCGCAAAATGGGAATGCAACTCGCAAATAGGAAGGGGTGTTCCCTTCCTATTTGCGATTTGCACCGCAATGCAGAATTGCTTTGTGACCGCGTACGCGGTTGCAAAGCAATTCGCAATTAGCACCCATGTCAAGTGGGTGCTAACTCATTCGCAAAAGGAAAGGGGTCCCCATGGGACCCCTTCCCCTTTGTGAATGTCGCTAAAAATATTTTTTCAGAGCAGGCAGTGGTCCAATGGACCACTGCCTACTCCGAAAAAACGAAACCAAATGGTTTAATTTTTACTTTTGTATTGCAACTCGTTTTCCTTTAAGGAAAATGGGCTGCAATACAAAAAAAAAAACTGCTTTATTAAAAAAGCAGTTACAGACATAGAGGTCTGCTGTCTCCAGCAGGCCACCATCCCTGTGAGTGCAGGGAATCGCAAGGGGGTCGCAAAATGCGACCCACCTCATTAATATTAATGAGGTGGGTCTTTGCGACCCCCTTGCGATTCGCAGAAGGTGTCTGAGACACCATTCTGCATATGATTTTGCGGTTCGGAAATTGCGAGTTGCACCGACTCGCAATTTCCGATTCGCAAAATCATTCCTTTCTACAACTGGCCCCAAATGTATTACACTGTGAAATGTCTATTGTATTGTTAAATTTGCTTAACAGAAGCTTTTCGTGAGATCGGACTGCTAGGAGATGATGTTCTTGCTACTGCAACATTTTATGTGTAATGTGTGAGACTGACTTATCCAGAACAAGAACAATGAAGATACTGACTGGAGTGGAAGCTGCAACAATATTGTTACCTGACAAGCTGGATGATGAGAGCGTCATAAGGCAGACTAATCAACTGTATGTAAACGGAGAAATATTAGAATTTATAGATTTAATATAGAAATATTATTGGACAAAGTGTGAACATACGATTAACTGACCTACAGGGAATTAGGGGATAGTTTAGGTGACTTTGATATAACAACGTCGCAGAGGGAAGAGATTTTAGACACACTTTATGAGAGAAGAGAACATTCTCTGCCCATATTTCTGACTGAAATGTTATTACCATTTATGCATCTTTATTAGAGACGTATTTATCTTTAATGCTAAATAACTTTGCCCATACTTTCCTGACTGAGACCTGATGCTTTGCTGATCGACTGATGTCCTGAGGATGAAGACTGATTCTGCTTTGCTGACCCATACTGAGGATAGGTATAAGGCGATAAAACTGTGATTGCCATGCATATTTGCTTTTTTTTCTTTCAGGGTACCAACTGCGCTGTTTTCATAGAACCATAGTTAGATGTTTTTTCCAAATTTGTGTTACTAAAATGTTTTGCATGAAGCCCAACATGCTGATGCTAATCTGGTGTTAGTTGAGGATTTTTGACCTATGATGGAAAGGACTAATGACTGATGGATTTCTCTAATTAACTACATGTATTACATCTAGTTAACACAGTTGACTCTGCTATTGATTTGCACTGTAACTTTAGAACGTGTGGTGGTTCAAGCCTTGATTAGATTGAGTTTCTTCCACCACTTTGGGCAGCCACTGTTGTTTCTGTATGTGTGTCATTTGGTATTGAGATTAATCTACATAACCTTAGCATTATTAATATAGGGGAATAAACATTCTAAACTTTTACTAAAGGTGTGGTTATTCATGACTGAAAAGTCATGGTGCGAGACAATTATTGACTCCATTGACTATTGATTTTACTGATTATTAATGATTACTGATTATTGTGCATTGATTGTGGTTATGTACTGGAGCTATAGTAAGAACTTCTTAATTGCGGGTCAAAAGGTTCATCGACCTATTCGTGTCCCCTTGTAAGTATACTTATTAAAGTCTGATGCGCTAACAGCCCTTATGTAAAGAATTGGCAACTTGCCAAATGAATAAACTATTTTGATGTATTGATTCTTTCAGGATTTACGTGTATTGCTTTTAATTGGAAACCATGTTTTTCATTGCCTTCCCATACATGGTCAGAGAGGATACACTTTACAAGGAGAGGTGTGGTGTTATTTTCAAAACCATCTGTATCCTAACAAGAAGAATTTGCTAAGGTGATCTCGCATTGATGTACAGGTGAGCAATTTATTCTGAGAGTCTTTAAGTTTTGATTTTATGTTAAGGCGTCTTTCATTTTCTTTCACTGATCCCAGAACAATGTGATCAAGTGATTTACTGCTTAGTTGTATATTCTCTAACATAATTCTGTTAAATATTTATTTTGCATATAGTGGTCCTTTTAAATTTTTATTGTAATTTAACTGGAGGCAATATTTTTTTCTGAACAAAAAAGAAAACTTTGTTACTTGCTGCTGTATTTTCAAACTATCTTTACTTTCTGGAATTGTAGGCAATTTTTAAAAGGTTCTAAGGCTGCCACTTTCAGCTTGATAAAATACCCATAATCTCAACATCAGGTAGGCTGTTCAGACTCTATTAAAATAAATGAGTCTTCTCTGCCACTTCCTAGTAATAGAAACTTGATAGGCATAATTCACAACGGTAAAGCTATGGGTAGAAATACACTTACAGATGAATCTCTATGGGAGCACAGATGTACCCCAAAATTTAGACATGCCAAAATTTACATCATTAATTTTCCCACAGGTTACTGGATGGATCTGAGATGATGTTGCTCAGTAACTGAATTCTAGATCAATAAAAAGCTAAAGGGTTTTATTAGAAAATTCAAAAAAGGTGAATAATAAATACATGCAATGAAGTCTCTTAAAAGCAGAGGTATACAGAGTATGTAAAAATCAACAAATATTCTAAGTCCCAAATGAGCAGCAAAATTAGGGAATAGTCAGACAGCATCCCTATCAGAATAAAAAAAAAACCTTCTTTAAATTCTGGCTCACTCCCACAATCAAGTGTTTTATATATGTAGACACACTTTTTGCATAAAACATTAGCAGTTCAGCACATTGGCGGTTGCTGCCAATCAAGGGTGGTGTGGTGGGGGTACTCTCGGTGAGGGGGGTTTAAAAGTAATTTAAAAAAACATATCTGCCTGCCACTCCCGATCCCGGCTACCTCTGTTGCTCCTCCCTTCCTGGCAGTCACTGAGGCTTAGACTCCCAATCCAGAGGCTCTGCTCACGCTATACCAAGTATGAGAGCAGCACTGGGTTTGGCCTGACCAGGCTGGTTTGACAATTGCTCAGGCACAGGGAGCCTGTGCCATTTCTCCAACCCGGCTGTGTAACACAGCTGGGTTTGAGAAATGCAAGTACGCATGTTGGTTTGGCTGTCCTAAGACGGCCGGCCAAACCGGAATGCGCACTTCACAGTGCCCACCACTCCCCTTCTCTATGTCCTTGCCCACCCCACCCTAGGCGTGCATGGCTCAGTCACACAGTGACAAATACAATTATAATAAAATTATCTTATTATCATTTTATTTGTCACTGCCTGACTGAGCGAGGGGCAACACTCTCCGCTATTACGGAGGAGCCACCCCTTTTTCAGCAAATTTATCATGGTGTGGGCAGAAATATGATTTATTTAGAAAATCAGAACACAAGAATAATGCACAGCTTTACCTTAACACATAGACACAACCCAATTCACAGAATAGTTATTCAACACCCTTATGCTAATGTCATCCTGAGATGTTCAAACAAATATGAAACCGTTACCAATAAGTCTTTCTCTGAGTCAAAA
The DNA here is from genome assembly GCF_031143425.1 of Pleurodeles waltl. Lineage (NCBI taxonomy): Eukaryota > Metazoa > Chordata > Amphibia > Caudata > Salamandridae > Pleurodeles > Pleurodeles waltl. Next base: position 260,490,571 of record NC_090451.1, on the reverse strand, counting down.
GAATCAGTGAAGAAACAGAAAACATGGGTACATATATCAATTCAACATCTGCATCATGTAAGATTCAGCACCAGCAGGATAGCTACATTAGTGAAATTAAGCTATTATGACATCATTTTGACTGTCCTCTGCAGAACCTGTAGGGAGAGGATGTTCATAGGGGGAAAACATGAGTGAGTGATATAGATTGCAGCCATCTTGTTCAAAATGAAGTGTTACACAGATGTGAGGCCTAAAAAATCTCATTAATAACTTCAATTCTATATATCATAAGAAACTTATTTTGGTTGCAAATTTTTTTTCGTTTTGTCTGCATATGAGGAAATGCATTGTACATGTTTTATAGATCCTCTAGTATAAACTTTAAAAAAGTCTACATCTCTGGCAAAATGCAATTCATTAACTAGATGTGGAGCTATACATACTGTATTTGGAGGACATGTCTACACCCTTTTATGATGAGGTGGTGGCACGTATAACTCAAAATATAATTGCAAAATTACTTCTATTATATACATTGGTCTATTTTAGGCATAAATACATCAAATTCAGTTCTACCTAGTGTAGGTAGAGAGGCTTGAACTGAAAATATTAAGGAACACCCAGTAACTGAAGAAAGAAATACCAGAGAAACATTAATATTAGGAACCCACAGGGGGCAAATAAATCAAGTTGAGCAACCATCTTACTCTTGTATTACAAAATGTTGTGAGGTGTGTGTTTGTGTGTGTCCGTGGCTGTGAGTTTGGGAAATGAAAGAAGTTATGAGGTGTCTTGTGGTGATTCTGTATAGAGTAGTGTTAGATGTAAAATACGCGATTTGCTCTTTATAGAATTTATTAGCAATTCATGTATTTGCAATTTTCTATGTAAGTATGTCAGTCACATGTACATATTTATAATGTGCCCTATTTGTCCTGTCTGTCTCTCATTCCATAAGGAAGATTTTTTATTACTGGAATCACTGTATTATTGCCTGAGCTCCTAGAGTTTAATTCCAGCTGTTACCCTTATCTGTGGTCTAGGATAACCTACCAGACAATATAAGATGTACACACCTCAATATTTCAATCTTTTCATTCAAAGCAACCTAAAAAGTGCACAATGCACAATCAGCTGTCGGTCCTAGAAAGAAAGCATGTAGTGCTGGTGGAACAAGGAGATTCAATAAGAGAAAGGGCCTAGATAGACCTTGTGGTTGTGAGGGCTAACATTAGCTCTGTATATGAAACCTATTGCCCAACAATCAGTCCTCTAGGTTCCATATGTTTGAGTGTGGTAATAAGGCAGGAGATCTACAAACATTATAGTAGCATGGGATACCTGCACTCGCCAACACATTAAGAGATTCAGAACTGTGAATACAATATTTCTGACATTAAATAAATATTCCAATGATACTATAAACACCTTGATATGGCAGAGCCAAGTGTGGTAGAAACACATTTAGTGATGATTCAATATAAGAACCAGTCTCTCGTCCAGCACTGTCCTAGGCACAATGATGGAAGCTGACTGCTCCAGTTACTAGAAGAGTTATAAGAGGCTATCGACAGGGCCCCTACAGGCAGAGTTGCAGGCACTACCCCTTTACCCGGAGAGGTACACAAACTACTAAAAAATATCCTGTGTTGTTTGTAAATAAAAGGGTATTTTGTCAGGAGCTTCAATCACAATTTCCTGGAACACAGCTCATATCACATTCTTTTCCAGCAAAATATGCACATCTTCGGCTATTAGATTTACATAAGGAGTTTATGTTCTGAAAATTAAATTTATTTCCTCCTAGTCACAAATCTGATATCTTAAGTGATTGCTTTCTTGGTTACTCCATGCCAACAAAGGTTTATACTGACTTGCAGCAGCTGATTTGGCTCAACTTGAACACCAACTATGTGCCTTTGCAGTTCTCATTGCAGAAAAAGCCTTTCACCAGGCGGAAGGGTCATTTCTCAGGATCATAGTGAAACATTATGGATTTAACCACTCAGATGATTGGATGAACACTGTTTTTCTCTAAGTCCCCCATGGGCCATTGTGTGTATCAATTTCCATTCTTATGCCACATAATTTGAGGATCACATTAAGCCATTCTTTTTTCTCCCTTTTCCTATGCTCTTTATATGGAGCAGTTCTTCTTATTGTTAAAGAAAAATGGCTGATATTGCCACCACTTGATGAATGCAACATCCTGGCTTATCTCAACAATGTTTTGGTTGCAAACAGTGCAATTATGACAGCAGAAGCTATTACGTCAGAATGTGGTGTGGTCATGGGCTCTGATCTGTTAGTAGGGGCCTTCGACTGGATGTCCCAGGATACCAGAGTAAATATTTTGAAATATATGAAAGCGTGTCTTACTAAAAACTATGCAAAGTTAATCTGTTATAATTATGAATCTATTACCTGTAAAATTGTTTATGTTCTAAAGAGTTGGAACATCTACCACTGATGTTGATGGGTTCAGCCAATCTGATAAAGTTGGTTCTGTTGCCGAAGACCCTTTAACTGTTTTGGGCTTCAACAGTGTTTTTCTCTCAGTCTTTTTTCAATTGGTCAAACACGGTCATATGATCTCACAAAACTAAGTCATGCAATCCACCTCCTCTAATGGTGTTGAATAATGTATGATTTTTACGTTCCTACAGCTGAGATTCAAAAGTGGAAATATAATGCAAGATCAATCATCTTATGTCCTCAATGTTACTCATCTGATGCAGATCAGATACATACATTCACCTCTTTTTTAACACCCAAAGGCCCATAATGCTTCTGCAACGGCTAGGATTGTTAACACTAAGCCTACCCTCACTACCCTGTCCCACTTACATTTCAAAGGGCTTGCTTCCAGTACACATAAAGGAACCGGACACTAGCATTTTGTCCCCTCCAGGCTTCTTGGAGCTTTGGCAGGGGAAGGAAAGAGCTTTCCAGAGCCAGAAATGGGGGTAGCCTAGAAAATTCCCCCATTTCAAAGGATGGCATCATGTTTAAATATTCAACCTCCTAAGCCACTCTTTGGTGTACTCCTGGACCTGTGGATATTACAAACAAAGGTCTGCCTTGCTCCCCAGACAACTGCCCTGGTGTTTGAGGTCTGCCTTGTTCTGCTGAGCACTCCCCTGCTGATTGAGTCCTTCCTTGTTCCCCAGAGGACCTACTACTTGAGGCCTGACTTATTCCCCGGAGGACAGCACTGCTACTACCAGAGGACTGTCCTGCTTGAGACTTGTCTTGTTCACTAGAGTACCACCTTTCAGCTTGAGGCCTGTGATGACCTGCAACGTGACATCTGCACTTCATGCTACAGCAACAACAACCAATAGTGACTGCCAATTTGAAACTCCAATAACAATCGTATACAACGCCTGACCGGATCTTCACATTACATTGGTCTCTATCTGTGATGCTTTCCCTTCTCCTTGTGGCCTACTCCACTAGAAATTTAACTCTTCAAGTCAGACTTCGACAGGGTAACTTTTTAAGTGGGAATAACATGGTCTCTGTATGCATCTTGTGCTCCATCATGGTCAGCCTGGACTTGTTACTTTTCCCCGGTCTGTAACACACAACAGAGCAACCCAATAATCCCTCAAGATACTAGGTATATATATACAAATAAACAAGGACTCTGGAAGGTATAGTATAACAGAAACTCATAACGTTAGTGGGTTGGTAAAAACAATATCCAACCTGAACCTTCCACTGCGGCTTACCTTCAAGTAATTACATTTATATTTAATCTAAACAATGATTTAAGGAAGGATTTAAACAAGGCATATTTCAAGTGCAAGATATACATATTTATTATTATTCCAGGACTCTTAGTTCTAAAAACACCACCAGCACACTCTCTTAAAGGGTCACAGTGATATTTTCGAGTGTACTACACGACCCTTGACAATGTGGAAACTACTTAACCAAGCCACAGTTATTTTCAAGAAGCCCTCTTGGAATCCTTTTCGTAGTATATGGCTTATAAGTACATTAATGTGCACATGTATTGTACAATTCCCCCACTCTAGCACAAGAGGATAACAGTGAGTGGCCCTTTGTGCTTTTAGGTACTGCACTTACCTAAAAGTTTAAAACTGCATGTCTCTGGTTCAACTGTTTGGATTTTTGTGATTCTGGTATAATATTATTTATTAAAATATACTCACTTTTTCAAAGTTCGTTTGGGATTTTTCTTGTGTTGTATTTTCACTTTCTTGCTGTTTGTGTGCTGTATAAATACTTTACAAATTGTCTCTGAGATAAGCAAGACTGCTTTTGTTCCAAACATTCTAGAGGGTTTAGCGTAGGTTAATTTAGTGTTGACTACCCATTGCCGATTCCCTAGGTCATGTGAGAGTAGCCCCCAATTTCATGGAGCAAATAATCCTGAGTAGGATGGGAGGATGAACAATAAGCTCCTAGAAAGCTGCAAACATAAACAAAGACAACCACCAAAAAGGGATGATATAATCATCTATGGCATCCTCCAATTCATGAAGATGGAGGTGGATAACCTGAACAGCAACATACCCACTCCCAGCACAAAATCTGCTGGCAGCCCCTGGGAAGGAGAGCATTGGGAAATTTAACCTATGCAGCAGGTAACAGGTCCCATTTTGTTTACAAGCAAAACATCATGACCATGTACACCATAGAGGTTGACCATTATCACCCCATCAATTTCATCTCCCTTAATACCAATAAAACAGTAACATCCATGACAAAATTGTGATCAGGAAGGAATGGATGGGCACCCTGCACGGCAGGACCCTTCCCACCACTGACACAGATAAAAAAAATTGATGGATTTACTGGGACTGGTATATAACATATGACCTGCACATCCAGCAAGAAGAGCCACAAGCCTTGTGTCACAAGAAGCCCTCCTACAAAGTTCATGGACTCTAGCACATCAGCCTGCATGGCAAGGCTGAATCAGATAAAGAATAATGAAGCACATTGATTTCTGTGTGGCAACAAATAGGGACTGCAGATACAATCCGGTCACCTACACCCCCCCAAACAAATAGAAAGAACAAACATTGGCAAAGCCACTAGGCCTAGAGGTGGCTGCAAGTCTTTTGACAATTCTGGTTTTGTCACAGTTTTTGCAAAACTTTAGAAAGCAGCTAATCAATCTTAAAAAAACACATGGGCTAAAGGCAAAAATATTATTTTGGTCTGTAAAAAAGACACATAGGGGGTCATTCCGACCCTGGCGGTCCTTGATCGCCAGGGCCGGGGACCGCGGGAGCACCGCCAACAGGCTGGCGGTGCTCCCTTGGGCATTCTGACCACGGCGGTACAGCCGCGGTCAGAAACGTACACCGCCGGTTTTCTGCTGCCCATGGGAATCCTCCATGGCGGCGCAGCTTGCTGCGCCGCCATGGGGATTCCGACCCCCATACCGCCATCCTGTTCCTGGCGGTTTTGGCCGCCAGGTACAGGATGGCGGTATGGGGTGTCGTGGGGCCCCTGGGGGCCACTGCAGTGCCCATGCAGTGCCCATAACAGGGCCCCACTGAGAATTTCAGTGTCTGCATAGCAGACACTGAAATTCGCGACGGGTGCAACTGCACCCGTCGCACCCTTTCCACTCCGCCGGCTCCATTCGGAGCCGGCATCCTCGTGGAAAGGGGTTTCCCGCTGGGCGGGCGGGCGGCCTTCTGGCAGTCGCCCGCCCGCCCAGCGGGAAACACAGAATAACCGCGGCGGTCTACTGACCGCGCAGCGGTATTCTGGCGGCTTCTGCCGGCACCGCGGTTACCGCGGCCGGCGGGAGTCAGAATGACCCCCATATTGCCATAGTCTTCCTGGCACTGAAGGGAACTGCTTTGTGTATGGCTGAGTGCCATGAAAGAAGAGGTCAAGAAAGAAAGAAAGAAAGAAAGAAAGAAAGAAAGAAAGAAAGAAAGAAAGAAAGAAAGAAAGAAAGAAAGAAAGAAAGAAGAGAAAGAAAAAATTTTAGACAGTCAGGGTTGAAAAATTAGAGCACCCTCATGGGCTTATGTTCAGAGTTCATATGAGCTGTTGGTATGCTGTGAAAAAGCAACTGTCAGATAAACAAACGCCACTTCAACAGGAATTTACAACAACATTGGCAAGAGACAGGAACTGATAAAGCTGGAATATGCCCTGTGCTCACATCTGGTAGAAAGCATCTTGCTATCAAGTCAAGTTCTACAAACAAAGGCAACACTAACTAACGTAATAAACTGGGGTAGTAGGGTACTACCTTCTGTGAAAGGGTTAAATGCAGTTCGACAAAGTGAAGTTAGCCAGTGGCTTAAGTAGGTTAACCCTCTGCTCCATGCTGGATGAAGTAGTGAGTGGAAGCAAAATGTGAATTTATCAACAAAAGACCAATGGAAAGTCTTTAAATATACCATACATATCATTTTAGTACAATCAAAAAGTTTAGTATTATCACTCTGCGAAGAGTTGGCCACTGAGAAATAGGCAAACAAGACTTCTGCCGGGTTGGGTCTGTAGTCTGGAATACAGAGTAGGGAATATTGTGATACTATACTATTAGAGCGAAAATGTTGACAACCAAAATAGTACAAGGCAAGTGCATACAGGGGAGTATAGATTTTCTATTCTGAACTACACATCAATGCATCGTGACACTATAGATATGGAGTTAGGTATAGATATTTTCCCTACAATATTAAGGTATACTTACTCAAGTATCAGCACCCACACCCAAAGATAGGTATTTTTAACTCATAACAATGGAGAAGGCCTACATTTTTTGTTAAAATCAAAGGGATAGCATTGTTGTATATTTCCCTAGCATGACTCATCCTCAAAATGTGAGGTCTGTAATGGGGAAGAAGGATGATGTATTAACGAGGGGATAGCAAGATTGCACAACACTAGGCAATGTAGCAGGTGTATCTAGGGCCCTACTGCCAGGAAGAAAATGGGCCCCTACTGCTGTCTGAATTATAAAATACAACTATAATCAGGGTTCAGGGGACCCATAGGGCTCTTGGGCATTGGTGCATTGCACCTGCTGCATAAATGGAAGCGTGAAGGGAAAGAGTGTGAGCGAGTTTTTTTCTGAAAAGTGCACCTGAGAAAGAGAGTGTGCATGAATTCATTCTTATATGTGTGTATTTTAGCAAATTAAACCTGACTCCAACGTGAAACAGGCAGAACACCAGTATCCCTTGCTTAGAAAAAACGTGATTCCTAATGGTTTGCGCACTGTTCATCAACACAGCTAATTTTTTTATGACATGTAGTTTTCAGACATTTTGTATAAGCCAAGGACGTTTGTAGTTTAATTTCAACCTAAATGTAGGTCCTGAGATCAGCGGACCCTAAAAGAGGCAGATTTAAGAAAAGTGATGCTGCACCCACTGCAGCGTCACTTTCCTTGCGCCCCTTAGCGCCCAACAACCACCACCATGTGTGCATCATATTTTAAATGTGGTGCAGGGTAGGGGCAATAGCGTCAGAATTTTTGACACCATTGACGTGTACGGTTCACGGTTGCTAACCCTGAACAGTATATAGGGGCCTATTGTAGCCAATGGAGTGCCATCTTTGCGTAAAAAATGCTGAAAAAATGACACAAAGAAATGTTAGATTTTTTTGCACAATTGTTTACCCCCCCCCCCTCAAACGGGGGAACACCCCACTTCCATACATTATGCAATGTGTCGCAAGGGGTTACAAAGTGGCGCAATAAATGCATTGCACCACTTTGTAAATCTGGCAAGGCGTTTTTGCCACCATATGGCCACACTAAAAAGGCGTTATTATGGTGCAAGGAGCTCTTAAATCTGCCCCTAAATTTGTGCCTCACCAGCGTTGTATTTTAGCGAACAGAACATTTTTACGCTAGGAAGTTTAGGGAGAAGCTAACAGAATGAAGAGTGAGATGGCGGTGATATGGACTGCCTCACATTGTGTTCTTTATTTAAATATTCTTTAATAGGGAATGATCAATAGGTGGCAGCAAGTCATAAGCAAAGGCACATCTTCCTGTCTGTGGAAGATGCGTGTCTATCTTGATGCTGAAAGTAGCGTTTAAACTGATATTTTTAGGAAGAAACAGGAAATGTTATCCAATTTAGCAAAGACCATTCCTTTCCTCAAATGCTGCCAAACGATGGCGGTATATTCATAAACTACAATCAAGTATTTCAGCTGCTTAATTGGCAAGATCCTCCGTATCATTTTCCCTCCTGACTGAATTTTGCAGTTTTGCATCAAATGAGCAGTATGTCAAAATTGTGATTTTAATGTGCGGAAATTAGTTAAAGAGTCACTGGGTCTGACTTGGGGGTACGGTTACGCACATTTTACCCAAAGTTCCATTGTAAGAGTACACTCCCACACCATGACCAAGAATGTTGCCACCTTGTCTGGGTGGAATCTGGGTCAATATCTCTTAAAAAGTGATCAATCATGTAAACCTGATGAGGGAGAAGCACTGTCTATTCGGGTTCTTGAAATGACTATGCCTGTGTTTGGTATTACTACTCTGGTACAATGCACTGCCATTGCGAATCGGTTGAATCCCATATCTGGATTCCACTTTCCACGATGCTTCTCGCTGTGTCTTCTCTAATATAATTGCAGGAGGGCAGACAGGACGTCACACCAGGGCAGAAATCAACATACATCTAAGGCTCTTGTTTAGATTGAAGGTACGTTATTTACTCTTGTAGGGCGATGAAGTAACCATACTCTGGATTTAGAGATCCCAAAGTGGAATTTTCTTTTTTTAAATGAAAAAGCACAATGGGAGTTTTCTCCATTGGTGTGAGGTTCATTAAAATGTTGTTACTTTCACTTACTGCCACATTTTGGATGGCTTTGTGTGAAAGTAAAAACTGGCCTTTTGTCCGCCCACTCTGTCTGACCCTAAATGAGGCTGCCAGAACTTCAGTTGACACAGTTTTATGGTGCACCCTACGCCACACTCTAAATCAGCCCCTTTGTTGTTCATTGCTAAAGTACATGCTACATCAAATTTGTGTGTATGCATTACAGTGTTAAGCTATTTAAATACATTGCATTGAATAAGTCTTGCAACACAGAAAAATTAGATCCCTGTAAAAACCCAGTTTTCATTCATTGAGAGTAACGAGTAGCTTCTCAAGGGTCAAAGAATACACTACAAACCAGAAGATCTGGGGCATCTTGCAAGGGACCACAGAGGAGGAGATGTTTGGAAATCAGTAGGTGTGCGTTGGTTTCGCCCCTTCGCACACGGACTTGTGTCATTATTTTCCACGCAGGAAAGACTTTGCGTCGATTTCCGGCCTGTGGACATGGATCCTCTTCAGGTTGCAGGGTTTTCAGATGTCCCGCGGACGATGCATGGACTCATGGGCTTGCGGAGCAAAGTCACGGGTGTCGATTCCGGTGGGCGATGTGTGGAATTTTCTACCACACTGCAGGCGATGTGTCGATTCCTCTCAGGTAGTTGGGCTGAGTCATTCTGAGTCGGCTTGCATCGATCCAGTAGGGCCATGCGTTGAAGTTCTGGTCACGTCACTGGCGATGTGTCGCTCTTCTGTCGCGAAGTCGGTATGTGTCGTTCCGGACTTGGCGTGCAGTGAATGTTTCACTGCGAGCACGCTGTGCATCATTCTTGTCAGGCAGTGCATCAAATTTTCACCTCACTGGGATTTCAGCTGCAGGAGAGAAGTATTTTTGGTCCTGAGGGTTCAGGGAACAGGAGGCAAGCTCTATCCAAGCCCTTGGAGAGCACTTCTGCAGCACGGCAAGAGAGCAGCAAGACAGAAGGGGAACAGCAAGGCAGTAGTCCTTCTCAGAAAGCAGTCAGGTGAGTCCTTTAGGCAGCCAGGCAGTTCTTCTTGTCAGGGTGCGGTTCAGGTTCCTTCTCCAGGAAGTGTCTGAGTTGGTAGGACAGAGGCCCTGTTTTTATTCCCAAATGTGCCTTTGAAATGGGGGAGACTTCAAAGAGTGGCTTAGAAGTGCACCAGGTCCCCTTTCAGTTCAATCTTGTCTGCCAGGGTCCCAGTAGGGTGTGTGGCAGTCCTTTGTCTGAGAGCAGGCCCTCCACCCTCCCAGCCCAGGAAGACCCATTCAAAATGCAGATGTATGCAAGTGAGGCTGAGTATTCTGTGTTTGGGGTGTGTCTGAGTGAATGCACAAGGAGCTGTCAACTAAACCCAGCCAGACATGGATTGTAAGGCACAGAAAGATTTAAGTGCAGAGAAATGCTCACTTTCTAAAAGTGGCATTTCTAAAATAGTAATATTAAATCCAACTTCACCAGTCCGCAGGATTTTGTATCACCATTCTGGCCATACTAAATATGACCTTCCTACTCCTTTCAGATTAGCAGCTACCACTCAAACAATGTATGAGGGCAGCCCTAATGTTAGCCTATGAAGGGAGCAGGCCTCACAGCAGTGTAAAAACGAATTTAGGAGTTTTACACTACCAGGACATGTAAACTACACAGGTACATGTCCTGCCTTTTACCTACACAGCACCCTGCCCAAAGGGGTTACCCAGGGCACACCTTAGGTGTGACATATGTAGAAAAAGGGGAGTTTTAGGCTTGGCAAGTACTTTTAAATGCCAAGTCGAATTGGCAGTGAAACTACACACACAGGCCTTGCAATGGCAGGCCTGAGACAAGGTTAAGGGGCTACTTAAGTGGGTGGCATAATTAGTGCTGCTGGCCCACTAGTAGCTTTTAATCTACAGGCCCTGGGCACATATAGTGCACTCTAGTACGGACTTATAAGTACATTAAATAGCCCAATTGAGTGTGATCCAAGGTTACCATGTTTAAGGGAGAGAGCATATGCACTTTAGCACCGGTTAGCAGTGGTAAAGTGCACAGAGTCTAAAAAACAGCAAAAACAGTATCTCAAAAGTGGAGGGAGGCAGGCAAAAAGTTAGAGGTGACCTCCCTAAGGCTGCCAGGTCTAACAGTAAGTAATGGAGCAAAGAGCTTCTCAAAATAGGTTACAGAAGAGGTTGAGCACTTTGCTCAGGGAAGTGAAGAGCCACTCATTGTGGGAACCAGGAAACAGAACAAGAGCAGAGTTCATGCTTCCTAACAAAAAAGTCTCTGTAGATGCTTTGCTAGAACCCATGTTAGATGCACTGGTAATAGATATTGGGATCTTGCGGGCCAACTACGCCAACCTCGGAGTCGGAATGGAAACAAACAAATCTATACTAGCTTTGATATGCCCCTCATTATGGGAGATGCACTCACACAATAAAGCCTTTCAAACAGATGTCTCCCTACTGCGTGAAAAGGTGGACCATGCAGAGGGATGATTGCACTGAAATAATATCCAAGTGGTGGGACTCCTGAAGGAGTAGAAGGCCATAACATGGAACTTTTGCTGAAGGACTGGTTACTCCCCACTGCATTAGACAGAAAATGAAATAGATATTTCTCTGTGGAGAGGGCTCACAGATTCCCAGGCAGGGCTTATTCCCCAAGATTTCCACCAAGGCCAGCGGTAGTAAGTCTCTTTCATTACCAAGGAAAAGATCACATCTTGCATGTTGTAAAAACAAAAGGCCACAGACAGCTCAATAATGCAACAGTGAGCATTTATGCAGATTACACTGCAGAGGTGTAAAGGCTCAGGGGCTCCTTTATGCTGGATAAACAGAAACTTAGCCATTTGGGACAAAAGTGCTCCCTGATGTTCCCAGCTGAATTATGTGTCATGCATACTTAGACTACACTCTTCTTCAAAACAGTGAGTGGTTGGAGTCCAAGGGGGTATCCTCGCCATCTCAGAATACTCAACCAGACACAGGCTGGCAACAACCCTGATCACGAAGGTGGCAATACAGACATCCGAGTAGTAATCCTATGAGTGAACAGACGGCACAATAGCGTGCCATGTCTGTCACAGAATTGGAATATTGACACAGGCAGGCTACAAGATCCCTTAGCCCCACCGCTGACTCCTCTGAACAAGAGCTGACCCTCGATTTGGAGAGCATCCCAGCGGAGTTTCGATCAGGTCCTGAACTCACTCCTGTGATGTTGGATCAAGTGATATGAACCTGTGCACAACATCTTTTTCCTGAGGGCCATTGACTTTGGAGGGTGGAAAGGAGAGCAAGGGGCCTCTTCACTGGGTGTGGGTCAAACTCACAGAGTTTTATTTTGCACAATTCCATGGAGTTACATAAAAACTCAGTGAGATTGCAGAGTTCTACCCACCCCTGGTTTTATCTCAGCTGATACTAAGATAAATATGTACGCACACTTCTAATAAACGCATCTACCTCAGCTAATCGTCCCATCGCAGAGTTTGGTAATAAAAAAAAGACACAAGTGCATACATAATAATAATAATTTGTGCCATTTCTCATCAGGAGAGGAGATGATCATCGCTCTTAGTGCACAGCAGAGGCTGAAAACAGGCTCACAGGCAGCGCAAACTGATTTAATGCCCTCAAACCTGATGAGCAGGGTTTGCCCATTCTCCCCATCATTGTAGCAACCCTGAGGCCTGTGGACTCTTCCCAAGCTGGATGCCAAGATCCATGAATGGACAGAGGAGCCACAGGTGCAAGAGGAGGCGATGTGGGGCAGTATATGCTGGACTGAGAAGTAACCAACTGGTTACAGTGTTTAGCTAAGAGTCACATTTGACAATCCACGGGAACCATCAGATAAGACGTTCTTGCTCCATAACATACCTAGGGCCATATTTATACTTTTTTATGCAAAACTGCGCCGGCACAGTTTTGCATAAAAAATATTACCGCCGGCTAATGCCATTTTGGTGCGCCGTGTGGGCGTCAAATTTATACTTTGACACATGGCGGCGCAAACCACAGATGGGAGTCATTTTTTTTAATGCACACCGCAGCATCAAGTCTTAAAGCAAAACGACGTTAACGCGGCGGAAATGACTGTGGGTCGATTTACGACCCCGCAAACCGGATATGCGCCGTTTTTTTACGCAATAGCGTAAAAAAAACGCGAACACTGCCATTTCACCAGAGGAGAGCCAAAATGGATTCCAGATGCCTGTAAGAACCCCAGGAAGATGACAACAGACCAGGAACCAGCCAGGAGGACCCACACTCGAACCAGGACATTTATAAGAAGAAAAGAAAGTGTCGCTTCAGTGCAGAGGAGCAGGAAATTCTGGTTAAAGAGGTGGCGGAACACCAGCACCAACTGTTTGTCACCTCAAAGTTGCCAATCAGTAGGAGAGAGGCAATATGGCAACAAATTGTTGACAAGATTAAGTGTGGCAGAAGTACGCAGAACAGTCATCGAGTGCAAGAAACGCTGGCATGACTGCAAGTGCAGGACCAAGGAAAAGATGGCCAGGAACAGGAATGCAGCACTGCAGACTGGAGGTGGAAGTCCAGCACACCAGGAGGCCCTGGACAACATGGAGGAGATGGTCCCAGCCGTCCTCCCTGAGGAGATCGTCACAGGGATTCAAGGACAGGACAGCGCAGACTACGAGGAGACAACACACATGCAGGGTAAGTCGCATGGGGAATTGAAATGCACTGTCAACTGCAACCGGGGGGAATACCTACTACACATTGCATGTAAGTCATCATATGCATGGAGTGGCATGGGTAAAGGGGCACGGCATGGGGGCATGGCCTGCACAGACAGAAGCTGGGGCACACCATTACACTACACCAACAACAGTCCCATGGGGGCATGCTGTCATGCCAACGATGGAGCAAAGGGAAATCCACGCCAGGAAGGAAGGCCACAACGTCAAACTGACATCCCGGCACACATCAGCCACCATACCCCCCACATTAACTAGGGCCCTCTAAACAACCTCTAGCCATACCGACAACTGGAATGTAACTACGACGTCAGTTGCCACTACCACTTCCGCTCTGTGTGCAGCTCAAGTAGCCAATGGCAGTAACCTCCCGATGGATCATACACACCTAAATTAGGGGGTTGAGAATGACAACTTCAACAATCCCCTGAAAAAAGACAAAGGCCCCAGTACTGTCAAATGTCAATGCCCATAGTTGTTGCAAACATCAGCCAATTTCAACAACAATAGAAGCCACACAGCATTAAGGACATACCCATGCTGCATATGTCAGGGTCCATCCTGTGCCTGGGTCACAATGTAACATCCCAAATGTCATACTGCTCAGACAACCTCTTTGAGGGGTGGCACATGTAACTGGTCACTGACATACACCTGCACAGTGAGAGGAGGAAATAGTACACTGCTACGACAATCAGGGAAATCCAATGTACCACACATTCCCCAACATCAGCAGTACACATTACCAATGCCAACATCCATATCGTGTCATAACATTGCTATGCATAGGACATGCTACATGTCAAATACATTTAAGTGGATGTGAAAGATCAGAGATCGGGGCAGGTCCAGATTGTTAAGTGTGCTGCCAGTGCCATCAGAACACCCACAGCCAGTCAAAGGTCTCACCATGAGAATGGATGTAGACGGAGGGTTGAGTAGGACAAGAAGGTGGCAATTCACTATTTGGCCAAAACCAACACCTAGAAGAGATGATGCAGACAAGTCTAATAACGTAATAACATACATGTAACATGCAGGTGGGCCATAGGCCTGGGAGAATGCCCATCTGAAGGACTGGAGCAATGAACACGAAACAAGATCACAATGTGAATTCATCACAAGGCAGACATGTCACATCACTCATGCCACAACACAGACACACTAATTGTACCCTGTTTCTTTGCAGAGGAAGATGGATCTCCTGCCGATATGCCTGTCCCAGATTACCCTGATGACATGATTGACGAGCTGATAAACATTCCCCAGGAGACTATCCAAAAGGTCCTTGAAACCATCCAGACCCCACCTTCAGTCACAAGAAGGAGCACAGAACAAGCAACCATTGTAGAGGATCCACCCACCACCCCAATTGTAAGACCTGCCAGCTCCAATACAGCTGAGGACTCAGACAACACAGGCACCAGCTTTGGGAGAACTGTAGTTGGGGTACAGCGGGAGCTGGCCAAGGAGGTGCAGGTGGGAATGCAAACTATGGCAGCCAGCCTAGAGGGGGTGCGTTCGTGCATGATGTCATCTGCAGATCAGGCAGCAGCTATGCAAGCCCTAACATCTATCTTGCAGGAACAGCAAAAAACCCAGAAGGAAATCAGCACAGCTCTAATACAGTTGACCCAACACCTACAACAGCAATCCTGTCAACGCGTGCACGAATGCAACATTGAACCCCTCAGGCCGACCTGGCTGCCTACCATTGTGATGTGGCTGCTATTCTCAAGAACCAGCAGATCCTCCTTGCTGCAGTACTGCCCTTAAGACCTTCACAGGGAGCAGCGACCGGGAAGTCTGACTCCACGTCTTCTAACACTGAGGTGTGTGTTGCCCCTTCACAACCACCACCACCAAGAACAGAGGAGGCAACACACACATCAGAAGAAGAAGACATGGAACAGATCACCTTCACACGGAAAAGTACCCGGATGCACTAGTCCCTGCCACATGGCCAACTATTACCAAAGTCCTGCTCTTTGTAACATGCCATTCTTGCAACAACTACTTAATGACTGTTCTGCTTACCACTGTATATCTTGTCAGCCTGCCCAGTGATTGTCTCTCTCCTACTCATTGGCAAATCCTGTCCCTCTGCACTGTCTGAAACATCACCCCAGCATGTCAAAAGCATTCCCGTAACCCCTTGTGTAGGATCACAATGTAAGATGTCACTCTAATGGACTCACAATCATGGACAATGTACAAATAGCACTACAGCACTTTTCAATAAATAGCACTTACACAACAAATCTGTCTCTGGGTAATGTGACATATAAACTGTGCAGTAGATAACTGAAATGTGCCTACTGTCTGCTATTGGCCTTCAAAGGAGAAATGTACATGATATATGTCATTTACAGTGTGTGTGTATGTGACCATTGTATGTTACGCATCACATTAGCTCTGGGATTTTCAGTGTCCTAATCAGTATATCAGCAGTGCTCCATGAGGCAACACTCTTATTCTGATAGTTAGAGATGAAGGTGTGCAAAAATGATTAGCCAGACCATGATATGGTGATTATCATAAGTGTTTATTTGAATTAGTTCATTAAAGTGGTGATGGTGATTATATTTAAAATAAATTGTTCACGATATGTTGCCACCTGCGTATACCAGCGGCCGTGTTCTGTAGTTCCCCCTCATGTTGCAGGCCACCATCCTCCTCTTCAGGCATGTGTGGCTCTGGTTCCAGGAGGGGAATGTTCTTTTTGATGCAAATGTTGTGCAATATTGCACATGTTAGGATCTTACAGACCATCTCCGGGGAATATAGGAGGCTACCACCAGTGATGTTGAGGCACCGGAACCTTGACTTGAGGATGCCGAAGGTCCTCTCGACTATGGTGCGTGTCCTCCTATGTGCGTCGTTGTAGGCACGCTCTGCTGCAGTACTCGGGTTGCCAATAGGTGTCATTATCCATGGCTGGATGCCATTCCCCTGATCAGCTGCAAGAGAAAATGAATGGGATCATGTTGATGTAGCTAGCCCCATTGAAATTACCTTTAATATCAGTAGTTGTCTTGTGTTGTATGTGACTCTTTTGTGTTATTATGTCGCATCCTAGGCTTGTAGGATGTACCATCTGCATCGTGTTGTTTCCTTGGCTGAACGAGTGTTTGGCTGCTGACCGTTTGTCAGCTGTATGTTTTGGGATTTGCAGTACAGTGTGCCCTCCCTAGCATTGTGACTTGTGATACAGGTGTCTTCACTGGGGGGTGAGATGATAGTTCCATACACAGAATCATTTTGACAGTGTTGTTAACACATTCATATCAATGTACCTTGGATATCCCATACCTTTAGACTTATGCAATGGATTAATGTAAACGTCATTGGGACACTTACAATTTGCAAGGTGACATTTAGGCAACCCACTCCACATGTTGTGATCTTTGACGTCTTAACATTAGGCTGTACAGTAATTTCAGATGTGTGACAGGTTCAATGGTGACCTAAGAAACATGGCTAGCGATGTCACGACCTCAGTGTGTTCCTGTTCACATGTTGCTGTTGTGGTGTATGTGTTGTGTGTCCTAGAGGATTGCTGTGCAGTGTGTATATAAGTAGGTTTTTTTTCTTACCAACAAGTAGTCCATTGCCATACCATCCATCCTGGAAGTGTTCATTGATGGTGCAGTGACGGAAGATGAATGAGTCATGGCCACTCCCAGGATATTTGGCCACAATGTTGGTGATAAATCCTTGGTGATCGACTATGGCCTGCACATTGATGGAATGTGTGTGCTTCCTGTTGCGGTAGAGGTGTTCAGTTGCAGCAGGTGGCACAAGGCGTACATGTGTGCAGTCGATTGCACCAAGGACGTGTGGGAAGCCACTAATGAGGTAGAACCCCTGTTTTGTTTTCTGCTGCTTCTGCAGTATGTTAGGGAAGCAGATGTGGCGGGGTGTAAGTCCAATGATGGCATCCAGCACTTTGGGCAAAAAGGCAGAGAATGATGGTTGTGAT
Organism: Pleurodeles waltl; assembly: GCF_031143425.1. Classification (NCBI taxonomy): domain Eukaryota; kingdom Metazoa; phylum Chordata; class Amphibia; order Caudata; family Salamandridae; genus Pleurodeles; species Pleurodeles waltl. Next base: position 260,473,072 of record NC_090451.1, on the reverse strand, counting down.
ATTCCGGCAACCAGGGCACTAGTTGTTTGAATAGAGCCACTTGCCAGCATGTGAAGTACGGCAAGCAGCTTGGTTTCTGTTGGGATGGTGCGGGGTGTCAGCAAAGTGGGTGCCAACTGCGGTTCAATGTTTCGCAGCAGCTGCTGAATGGCCTGCCAGTTCAACCTGTACCTCTGGATGATGTTGTGTTCCCTGAGGCCATGAAGGGTTGTTCTGGGGCGGAATATCCTCTCCTGCCTTCTGCGCTGCCTTTGGGCTCCCTGCTGGTGTTGTTGTAGCTGCTGTTGTAGCTGTTGGGCTCTGCGTCTGTGTGCACGCTGGGTAAGAATCAACTCCATGTCTCCCTTTTGCTGCTCTGCTGCTCTGCTGTTGCTTCTGTGTGTTCTGATTAAATACAGGTGTGTTTGCCCCATTTTAACGCCTGCCCTGACCCAGGCGTTAAATTTTGACGCAAAATCGGGCTGTGCGTCATTTTCTGGGTCCACCTCCCAGCCGTGCGTCATTTTTGCCCAAAAACATTAATACGACGCACGGCCATTTAAGTCATTTTTTGGACGGGAACGCCTACCTTGCATATCATTAACGCAAGGCGGGTTGCCGCATACAAAAAATGACGCACACAGTGGAATTTTGTTGTCCGCGGGCTCCGGCGTCAAAGTTTAAATACGGGGCAATGTTTGCACTGAATGTGCGTCAAATCTTTTTACGCACATTCGGCGCAGACGGAGTATAAATATGCCCCCTAGTGTGCATATGGAGCAGATGACTCCACCTGTTTGTGGAACTCCGCAGAATTTGGTGTTTTTTTAGCAACTCCACGGAATTCTGCAGAGTGAAACTCCATGAGCACCACCCATGCCTAGTTTGAATACCAACAAAAAAAATTCATACGGATCAATTACAGCCGGTTGCAAGGCTTTCTGAGTTCCTTTGAAACCCAGCTACAAGAAAAAAAAATCAAGTGAACCCCGACTGCAAAGGTCAGTGAACTCGAACAGAAAATCCGTGTGCACCTTGACGGGAAAATGTTGTAAAGCACTGTGACAGGAAAAGTGAAGCCAGGCACGGTTTCACTTTGTTCAGAGACAGGTGGCCTCCCACGTCCTCGGTTTCCTCAAGGACGTAAGCAAAGAGAGACCCAATGACAAGACTGGAGGTTTGTATTTGCTAAACGTGATGATGATTTATCTTTATTTTGTCCTTCATGCCATGCCGGACAAGGAGCTAGGCCATTACTGCTCAATGCCAACAGAGGCATCAGTGACCAGGGCCACCCTACCCTTCTAGGGCTCCATGGTGGGTTCTAGATATGAGGGTGGGGGTGGACAAGAGCCAGGAAGTGGAGGAGAATAAATCCCTCAGAAGCGCCAGAGTGAATGGGTTCCCCTCACCATAGTCAGAGCCAGCAGTAGCTGCACTGCCCTCTCTCCATTCACAAGCCACCCTTGTTAAACGTGTGTGCTAAAAAAACACCCTCAAACAAGATACTGTGTGCGCCCTGGAAGAAGCCTACAATTCACACTAAAGTTCATGTAACCTTAAGAAAAGAATAGGTAGCAAGCTAATAAAATGAGTATTTGATTCTACAGTAAGTGACATGAGCATTTTCAACATTTCTGCTTCTTTTAATGAACCAAACAGGCGTGAAAAAGATGCCTTAGTTTTAAAAAGAATTGTAACATACATGAGACTAATCCAAATCCACAGAACAAAACACCCTGACTGTGAATGTAACTAGCCAGTGTGCAAGTCAATCTACTTAATGGTAGCTCACAATTCAGCAGCCAGCCTGATATTTGAATTAGATGAAAGGCGACAAAGGTTGCATGTTTCTGGGATTTGGCAGCAGGGAGAGCAAGTGTGGCCCTTCCATAGAAAAGCCTTCTTAGAGATGGGAGGACAGTGACGTCGGGCTAGGAACATGGTGTTCTCTGGACACCCAACAGAATAAAGCCATTTTCTAGTAAAACAAGGAGCCCCTGCCCAATGCCCAGACAAACTCACTTCCAGGCCCTTACTAATGGATCATCGTTACTGTGAAAAAAAGACAGAGGTCAGAGCAATTTTTTCGTGCACTAACCACCCTCTATTCCTGGCATTTGTCTTCCAACAATGCATGCTTCTTCAAGATCACTACTTTCAGACGTGTAAAAGCTCCTGTAGTGCTATACTTCTTTAATTTAAAATAATAGTAACACTTCAACAAATCTGCATTTATTTAAATGCAGAAAAGAAACTTGCAGCTCCTTCAATAGAACTCCAGATTAGATATTTTTTAGGGGTGGGTGCCGGTAAACTCCACCATGTGGCAGTTGGTGGATGTTAGAAATGGAGTTTCTGGTTGGCTAGGGTATGCACCTATTTAAGTTCTTGTGACACTTCACAAACTATACATTCCACTACAGCACGGGGGTCTATGAGTACCCAGATATGAGCTATATTATGTGGCAGCTCAATTGCAGTGGCTGATGCATTGGCTCTCCGACACCTCCAACTCTGAGCAGAGGATCTTTCAAAGGGACTTAGGGGACCATGCAATAGTGGATGGGTTGAAGGCCCCAAAACAAGCTGCCCCACATCTGGATGCCTGGCCATTACAGCTTAGTGCTGTGGCATATATATGTCCATCTTACACACAACTCATTGCCAAATTTACCACTGTGGGCACTCCTAGCCATCCAAAGAGTGGCTGTACACTAATCACTGTACCCTATATGCCTGTTCCATCATAAGCTCTGTACTTTAATAAAAAAAACACTGGAAAAAACAAAATGTAGATGCTTTGTTCCTGCAGCCGGGATCTTCGTACTAAAAATTGGGAAAACCTAGAAATGTTTATGTTTTAATTTTGGAAGCATGTTTGAAGTCGAAGATGAGTGTAGCAAAGTATTTCTGTGAATTCAAATGCATTTTTGGAGCAACCTTCATAGTAGAAAGTACTGTTTCCGAGATAATCTTGAAGAATAAGCATATATTTTCTTTCACACATTTGGATACTAAGATAAGTGCAAACTGGGAAGGATCCTCACACCCTTAAAATACTGTTGATATTTTCATAAAGCATTTATTGTATTTATGATAGTGATGTGTGCCCAGGGAAGATATCTCTTTGGTTTCAAAGTGAACCACATAATTCTGTTGAATGTTTTTTTTTTTTTTTTTTTTGCACTTTATGATAACAACGTTGAATGTATATCCGAACCAGAGGGCGAGTACTCACAAAACAGAAGGTAGTTACTTTCTCAGAGGTGGTATTGAGGAAATGCCAAAAATGGCAAACAAAATTGACTATAGAAATATTATGTATGTTTTAGTTCAGGAATGTCGGAGTTATAATCATATCACATAGAGCCTGACACATAGAGACATTTGAGAGGTGTATCATTAGTTATAGCAAGATATTAGATGGTTTAATACACTAACACGGAATTAAGCGGTGTATTTACAAGCACCTAAAGCCACCACAGCGTCACTTTTAGCAATGCTGAGTGGCACTGTGCACTGCACCATATTTACAAGGGAGCACTAAGCCACATTTTGTGGCATAATGCAGCCTTGTAAATATAGGCCCATCTGACGCAGTTTTGTGTGGCAGAGGGGTGTGGGTGTTCAATCAATCAAACAGATTGTAGAGCGTGGCTAATCACCCATAGTCTCTCAAGGCACTGATTGTGGGCGTACTGCTCAGTCGAAGAGCCAGGTCTTAAGGACCTTCCTGAACTGCTTCAGTGATGAGATCTGCCTGAGCTTGAGAGGTAGCGTGTTCCATGTCCAAGCTGCCAGGTAGGAGAAGGATCTTCCTCCTGCTGTGTTTTCCCGATCTAGGGGGCAACTGCAAGGGTGGGCTGGGAGGAGCGGAGATGTCTGTTGGGTATGTAGAAGGTGAGGTGGTGGTAGAGGTATGCCAGTCCTGTATTGTGCAGTGCCTTGTAGGTGTGGATCAGGAGTTTGTATGTGATGCGCTTGTTGACTGGGAGCCAGTGTAGGTCTCTGAGATGGGCGAAGAAGCAGCTGTGTCAGGTGATGTCCAGGATGAGTCTAGCTTCTGCATTCTGGATTCTTTGTAGTCTTGATTGAAGTTTCTTGGTGATGCCAGCATAGAGTGAATTGCCGAAGTCCAGTTTGCTGGTGATGATTGCATGGGTGACTGTGTCTCATGTCAGAGAGAAATCCACTTGGAAATCTTCCGCAGGAGTAGGAGAGTGTGAAAGCATGACAAAGATGGCATTGACATGGCGGGTCATGGAGAGAGAATTCCAGGATGATGCCCAGGGTGCGTGTGTGGTCCGTGGGAGCGGGGACATTTCCCAGAGCAGTGGGCCACCAGTAATTGTTCCAGTCAGAAGGGGTGGAGCAGATTACGAGGATCTTAGTTTTGTCCGTGCTGAGTTTGACACAGCTGGCCTCCATCCAGGTAGGGACTGCTCTCATTCCATTGTGGAAATTTCTCTTGGCCTTTGCAGAGTCCTCGGACAGGGAGAGGATCAGTTGGGTGTCGTCGGCGCAGAAAACTATGTTTAGCCCCTGTTGTTTGATGATCTTGGCAACCGGGGCCATGTAGATGTTGAAAAGCGTCAGGCTGAGTGAAGTGTGGCACTCTGTGTTCTTCCGGTGAGGAAGGACCTGATCCAATCCAGTGGTTTATCTCCAATGCCGGCGTTGTGTAGTCTGTTGCAGAGGGTGGAGTGGGAGACGGTGTCAAATGCAGTGGAGAGGTCAAGGAGGTTGAGTGAGGCCGTGCCTCCTTGGTCCAGTATGCTGTTTATGTCATTGGTGGCTGCTAACAGTGCGGTTTCAGTGCTGTGGTTGCTTCTGAGTCCAGATTGGGATGGGTCCAAGATACAGTGTGTCTTGAGAAATTCAGTGAGTTGCTGCTTGACGGCCTTCTCCAATACCTTGGCTGGGAAAGGGAGCAGAGAGGTGGGTCTGTAGTTATTCAGGTCCCTAGAATCAGCAGTGGGTTTCTTGAATAGGGTGTTGATTTGAGCATGTTTCCAGTCTGAGGAGAAGATGGCGGTCTCAAGGGATTGTTTGCTAGTTCGGCAGAGCTCAGGTGCTATGGTGCCGCTGGCCCGGTTGAAGATATGTTGAGGGCATGGATCCGAGGGTGCTCCCGAGTGGTTGGAGTTAATCAGTCTTTGGGTGTCCTCTTTGGTGATGGGGGTCCAGGAGTTCAGTATCTTAGATGTCCTGGATTTTTTGGTGAAAGAAGATGGAGAAGTTGTTGCAGAGGTCTTGGGAGGGAGGGATGGATGAGATGTCTGTCCCGGGGTTTGTGAACTCTTTGATGATGACGACGAGCTCTTTGTGGTTGTGAGTACTGGTGTTGAGGCGTGCTTGAAAGGTGTCTTTTGTGGCGTCTCTGACGTTCTGGTGGTGCATGGTGACTGCATTCTTGTAGGCTGTGCAGTCTTCAGTTGATTTGCTGATCCTCCATTTCCGTTCCTGTCGTCTGCAGGAGCGCTTTCAATCCTGTAGTTCGGCCATAAACCATTTCGGTGTTGTGCTTTGTTTTCCTTAATGGGACTACATTTTCGGTGCAGTTCGATAGTCATGTGGTGTGGCTTGTATGCAGCTTCCTTGGCGCATGCTGTGTCTGGTGGGAGGCAATGGTTTAGAGTGTTTGTGAGTTGTGCAACTGTGACTTTGCCCCAGTGTCTTCCCGGGGAGCAGAGTGGCATGCGATGTTTTGTGTAGGTAAAGTGGACGCACTTGTGGTCAGTCCAATATTATTCAGAGGTGTGAGAGATTGTGATGTTGTCCCCTGCTCAGAAGATGGGGTCGAAAATGTGTCTGGCTCTGTGGGTGGGGACTTTGACGAGTTCTTTGAGGCCAAGAATTGTGAGGCTGTCCAGAAGGTTTGTGGTGTTGGGGCCATCGTGGGTATCAAGGTGGAAGTTCAGGTCGCCTAGAAGGATGTAGTCAGAGGAGGTGAGCGACGAGGTTGGTGATGTCTTCACAGAACTGGGGTCGAGGTCTGGGCAGCCTGTAGATAAGGGTGCCCCAGAGGGAGGTGTTTAGGTTGGTTTGAATCTGGAAGTGTAGGTGCCCGAGAGTTGACTGAGACTTAAGGTGGCTATCGTGCTTGATGTGGGATCCTGATTTGGTCCTTGAAGGGTGCTAGAACAGGCATAGCAAGAAAAAGGTCCATGAGTATTCCTGGGGTTGGCTTGAGGATCTTCCCGGGTTGAGGGAGTGTAGCGTGCTAGTGTCGAACCAGCAGATGGGGTGAGAACCAGGTGTGAAAGGACACAAACGGGCTAGCCTTTGGCATGCCAGTGGGACGGCCACACAGTGGCCTCCATTAAGAAGGGGAGGGAAGCTGAGTCCGGTCATCTTAGAGGTGGGAGGGTGGAAAAAGCACTTCGTAGGTGCTGAGGGGGGGCAGGGACTTCCTGGTTAGCATTTGTGGCCTTCCCCTGTGCAGCTTTATCTGTTGCTGTTGCTGCCTCTGCCTCGAGTGAACTGAGAGCCTGCATGACATTCAGTGTGAGGCCCACATCCACTTGTAGGCTCCCACCTGCTCCTTATCCCTGTTGGTCTAGTGGCCATCCGCAAGTAAGTATCTTATGTCTGTCTACTCCTGTCTTTACTTCTGTTTTTGTTCCTGTCTTTTATTTCTTTTTTCTCCCCTGGTCTCTTTTTTCAGCATTTCTCCCCCACGTCACTGCTGCCCCTGCAGCCCTGCCCCCCTACCATCATGAAGCGTTTTTCCCTCCCTCTCTCCTCCCAGTTGACAGGTCCCCCTGCCTCTTTTCTCTTCTTAACCCTTTCGCTGCCAGGCCTTTTCCCCCTCCTGTGCCAGGCCTTTTTTTGGCTATTTGGGGCAGTTCGTGCTTAGGCCCTCATAACTTTTTGTCCACATAAGCTAGCCAAGCCAAATTTGCGTCCTTTTTTTCCAACATCCTAGGGATTCTAGAGGTACCCGGACTTTGTGGGTTCCCCTGAAGGAGACCCAAAAATTAGCCAAAATACAGCGAAAAATTAGTTTAAAAAAAAAAATGCGAACAAATGGCTGCAGAAGAAGGCTAGTGGTTTTTCCCCTGAAAATGGCATCAACAAAGAGTTTGCGGTGCTAAAACCACCTTCTTCCCAGCTTTCAGGAACAGGCCGACTTGAATCAGAAAACCCAATTTTTCAACACAATTTTGGCATTTTACTGGGACATACCCCATTTTTACAATGTTTTGCGCTTTCAGCCTCCTTCCAGTCAGTGACTGAAATGGGCATGAAACCAATGCTGGATCCCAGAAACCTAAACATTTCTGAAAAGTAGACAAAATTCTGAATTCAGCAAGGGGTCATTTGTGTAGATCCTACAAGGGTTTCCTACAGAAAATAACAACTGAGAAAGAAAAATATATAAATTGAGGTGAAAAAAACATAAATTTTTCTTTACGTTTTACTCTAACTTTTTCCTGCAATGTCAGATTTTTTAAAGCAATATACCGTTACGTCTGCTGGACTCCTCTGGTTGCGGGATATATAGGGCTTGTAGGTTCATCAGGAACCCTAGGTACCCAGAGCCAATAAATGAGCTGCACCCTGCAGTGCGTTTTCATTCTATACCGGGTATACAGCAATTCATTTGCTGAAATATAAAGTCTGAAAAATAGGTATCAAGAAAACCTTTGTATTTCCAAAATAGGCACAAGATAAGGTGTTGAGGAGCAGTGGTTATTTGCACATCTCTGAATTCCGGGGTGACCATACTAGCATGTGAATTACAGGGCATTTCTCAAATAGATGTCTTTTTTACACACTCTCTTATATTTGGAAGGAAAAAATTTAGAGAAAGACAAGGGGCAATAACACATGTTTTGCTAATTTATGTTCCCCCAAGTCGCCCGATAAAAATGATACCTCACTTGTGTGGGTAGGCATAGCGCCCGCAATAGGAAACGCCCTAAAACGCAACGTTGACACACCACAGTTTTTGAAAGAAAACAGAGGTGTTTTTTGCACAGTGCCTACCTGTAGATTTTGGCCTCTAGCTCAGCCGGCACCTAGGGAAACCAACCAAACCTGTGCATTTATTTAAACTAGAGACCTAGGGGAATCCAAGATGGGGTGACTTGTCGGGCTCTGACCAGGTTCTGTTACCCAGAATCCTTTCCAAACCTCAAAATATGGCTAAAAAAACACATTTTCCTCACATTTTGGGGACAGAAAGTTCTGGAATCAGAGAGGAGCCACAAATTTCCTTCCACCCAGCATACCTCCAAGTCTCCCGATAAAAATGATACCTCACTTGTGTGGGTAGGCTTAGCGCCCGCGACAGGAAATGCCCCAAAACGCAACGTGGACACATCACATTTTTTTAAAGAAAACAGAGGTGTTTTTTGCAAAGTGCCTACCTGTAGATTTTGGCCTCTAGCTCAGCCAGCACCTAGGGAAACCTACCAAACCTGTGCATTTTTTAAAGCTAGAGACCGAGGGAAATACAAGATGGGGTGACTTGTGGGGCTCTGACCAGGTTCTGTTACCCAGAATCCTTTGCAAACCTCAACATTTTGCTAAAAAAACACGTTTTCCCCCATTTTAGAGACAGAAAGTTCCAGAATCAGAGAGGAGCCACAAATTTCCTTCCACCCAGCGTTTCCCCAAGTCTACCGATAAAAATGATACCTCAGTTGTGTGGGTAGGCCTAGCGCCCGCGACGGGAAATGCCCCAAAACGCAACGTGGACACATCACATTTTTTTAAAGAAAACAGAGGTGTTTTTTGCAAAGTGCCTACCTGTAGATTTTGGCCTCTAGCTCAGCCGGCACCTAGGGAAACCTACCAAACCTGTGCATTTTTGAAAACTAAAGACCTAGGGGAATCCAAGATGAGGTGACTTGTGGGGCTCTGACCAGGTTCTGTTACCCAGAATCTTTTGCAAACCTCAACATTTGGCTAAAAAAAACACATTTTCCTCACATTTTGGTGACAGAAAGTTCTGGAATCCGAGAGGAGCCACAAATTTCCTTCCACCCAGCATACCCCCAAGTCTCCCGATAAAAATGATACCTCAGTTGTGTGGGTAGGCCTAGCGCCCGCGACGGGAAATGCCCCAAAACGCAACGTGGACACATCACATTTTTTTAAAGAAAACAGAGGTGTTTTTTGCAAAGTGCCTACCTGTAGATTTTGGCCTCTAGCTCAGCCGGCACCTAGGGAAACCTACCAAACGTGTGCATTTGTGAAAACTAGGGACCTAGGGGAATCCAAGATGGGGTGACTTGTAGGGCTCTGACCAGGTTCTGTTACCCACAATCCTTTGCAAACCTCAAAATGTGATTAGAAAAACACATTTTCCTCACATTTTGGTGACAGAAAGTTCTGGAATCAGAGAGGATCCGAAAATTTCCTTCCCCCCAGCGTTCCCCCAAGTCTCCCGATAAAAATGATACCTCACTTTTGTGGGTAGGCCTAGCGCCCGTGACAGGAAATGCCCCAAAACACAACGTGGACACATCACATTTTTTTAAAGAAAACAGAGTTTGCAAAGTGACTACCTGTAGATTTTGGCCTCTAGCTCACCTGGCACCTAGGGAAACCTCCCAAACCAGTGCATTTTTTAAAACTAGAGACCGAGGGGAATCCAAGATGGGGTGACTTGTGGGGCTCTGACCAGGTTCTGTTACCCAGAATCCTTTGCAAACCTCAAAATTTGGCTAAAAAAACACATTTTCCTCACATTTTGGTGACAGGAAGTTCAGGAATCAGAGAGGAGCCACAAATTTCCTTCCCCCCAGCGTTCCCCCAAGTCTCCCGATAAAAATGATACCTCACTTTTGTGGGTAGACCTAGCCCCCGCGACAGGAAATGCCCCAAAACGCAACGTGGATACATCACATTTATTTAAAGAAAACAGAGGTGTTTTTTGCAAAGTGCCTACCTGTAGATTTTGGCCTCTAGCTCAGCCAGCACCTAGGGAAACCTACCAAACCTGTGCATTTTTTAAAACTAGAGACCTAGGGGAATCCAGGATGAGGTGACTTGTGGGGCTCTGACCAGGTTCTGTTACCCAGAATCCTCTGCAAACCTCAACATTTGGCTAAAAAAACAAGTTTTCCTCACATTTTGGAGACAGAAAGTTCCAGAATCAGAGAGGAGCCACAACTTTCCTTCCACCCAGCGTTTCCCCAAGTCTACCGATAAAAATGATACCTCACTTGTGTGGGTAGGCCTAGCGCCCGCGACAGGAAATGCCCCAAAACACAATGTGGACACATCACATTTTTTGAAAGAAAACAGAGGTGTTTTTTGCAAAGTGCCTACCTGTAAATTTTGGCCTCTAGCTCAGCCGGCACCTAGGGAAACCTACCAAACCTATGCATTTTTGAAAACTAGGGACCTAGGGGAATCCAAGATGGGGTGAATTGTGGGGCTCTAACCAGGTTCTGTTACCCAGAATCCTTTCCAAACCTCAAAATATGGCTAAAAAAACACATTTTCCTCACATTTTGGTGACAGGAAGTTCAGGAATCAGAGAGGAGCCACAAATTTCCTTCCCCCCAGCGTTCCCCCAAGTCTCCCGATAAAAATGATACCTCACTTTTGTGGGTAGACCTAGCGCCCGCGACAGGAAATGCCCCAAAACGCAACGTGAACACATCACATTTTTTTAAAGAAAACAGTGGTGCTTTTTGCAAAGTGCCTACCTGTAGATTTTGGCCTCTAGCTCAGCCAGCACCTAGGGAAACCTACCAAACCTGTGCATTTTTCAACACCAGAGACATAGGGGAATCCAAGATGGGGTGACTTGTGGGGCTCTGACCAGGTTCTGTTACCCAGAATCCTTTGCAAACCACAAAATTTGGCCAAAAAAAAAACATTTTCCTCACATTTTGGTGACAGAAAGTTCTGGAATCAGAAAGGAGCCACAAATTTCCTTCCACCCAGCGTACCTCAAGTCTCCCGATAAAAATTATACCTCACTTGTGTGGGTAGGCCTAGTGCCCGCGACAGGAAATGCCCCAAAACACAACGTGGACACATCACATTTTTTTAAAGAAAACAGAGGTGTTTTTTGCAAAGTGCCTACCTGTAGATTTTGGCCTCTAGCTCAGCCGGCACCTAGGGAAACCTACCAAACCTGTGCATTTTTTAAAGCCAGAGACCTAGGGGAATCCAAGGTGGGGTGACTTGTGGGGCCTCTGACTAGGTTCTGTTACCCAGACTTGTGGGGCTCTGACCAGGTTCTGTTACCCACAATCCTTTGCAAACCACAAAATTTGGCCCAAAAAAAAACATTTTCCTCACATTTTGGTGACAGAAAGTTCTGGAATCAGAAAGGAGCCACAAATTTCCTTCCACCCAGCGTACCTCAAGTCTCCCGATAAAAATGATACCTCACTTGTGTGGGTAGGCCTAGTGCCCGCGACAGGAAATGCCCCAAAACACAACGTGGACACATCACATTTTTTTAAAGAAAACAGAGGTGTTTTTTGCAAAGTGCCTACCTGTAGATTTTGGCCTCTAGCTCAGCCGGCACCTAGGGAAACCTACCAAACCTATGCATTTTTGAAAACTAGGGACCTAGGGGAATCCAAGATGGGGTGAATTGTGGGGCTCTGACCAGGTTATGTTACCCAGAATCCTTTCCAAACCTCAAAATATGGCTAAAAAAACACATTTTCCTCACATTTTGGAGACAGAAAGTTCCAGAATCAGAGAGGAGCCACAAATTTCCTTCCACCCAGCGTTTCCCCAAGTCTACCGATAAAAATGATACCTCACTTGTGTGGGTAGGCCTAGCGCCCGCGACAGGAAGTGCCCCAAAACGCAACGAGGACACATCACATTTTTTTAAAGAAAACAGAGGTGTTTTTTGCAAAGTGCCTACCTGTAGATTTTGGCCTCTAGCTCAGCCGGCACCTAGGGAAACCTACCAAACCTGTGCATTTTTTTAAAACTAGAGACCTAGGGGAATACAAGATGAGGTGACTTGTGGGGCTCTGACCAGGTTCTGTTACCCAGAATCCTTTCCAAACCTCAAAATATGGCTAAAAAAACACATTTTCCTCACATTTTGGAGACAGAAAGTTCCAGAATCAGAGAGGAGCCACAAATTTCCTTCCACTCAGCGTTTCCCCAAGTCTTCCGATAAAAATGATACCTCACTTGAGTGGGTAGGCCTAGCGCCCGCGACAGGAAATGCCCCAAAACACAACGTGGACACATCACATTTTTTGAAAGAAAACAGAGGTGTTTTTTGCAAAGTGCCTACCTGTAGATTTTGGCCTCTAGCTCAGCCGGCACCTAGGAAAACCTACCAAACCTGTGCACTTGTGAAAACTAGAGACCTAGGGGAATCCAAGATGGGGTGACTTGTAGGGCTCTGACCAGGTTCTGTTAGCCACAATTCTTTGCAAACCTCAAAATTTGCCTAAAAAAAACAAATTTTCCTCACATTTTGGTGACAGAAAGTTCTGGAATCAGAGAGGAGCCACAAATTTCCTTCCCCCCAGCGTTCCCCCAAGTCTCCCGATAAAAATTGTACCTCACTTTTGTGGGTAGGCCTAGCGCCCGCGACAGGAAATGCCCCAAAACGCAACGTGGACACATCACATTTTTTTTAAAGAAAACAATGGTGCTTTTTGCAAAGTGCCTACCTGTAGATTTTGGCCTCTAGCTCAGCCGGCACCTAGGGAAACCTACCAAACCTGTGCATTTTTGAAAACTAGAGACATAGGGGAATCCAAGATGGGGTGACTTGTGGGGCTCTGACCAGGTTCTGTTACCCAGAATCCTTTGCAAACCACAAAATTTGGCCAAATAAAACACATTTTCCTCACATTTTGGTGACAGAAAGTTCTGGAATCAGAAAGGAGCCACAAATTTCCTTCCACCCAGCGTACCTCAAGTCTCCCCGATAAAAATGATACCTCACTTGTGTGGGTAGGCCTAGTGCCCGGGACAGGAAATGCCCCAAAACACAACGTGGACACATCACATTTTTTTAAAGAAAACAGAGGTGTTTTTTGCAAAGTGCCTACCTGTAGATTTTGGCATCTAGCTCAGCCGGCACCTAGGGAAACCTACCAAACCTGTGCATTTTTTAAAACTAGAGACCTAGGGGAGTCCAAGATGAGGTGACTTGTGGGGCTCTGACCAGGTTCTGTTACCCAGAATCCTTTGCAAACCTCAACATTTGGCTAAAAAAAACACATTTTCCTCACATTTTGGTGACAGAAAGTTCTGGAATCAGAGAGGAGCCACAAATTTCCTTCCACCCAGCATACCCCCAAGTCTCCCGATAAAAATGATACCTCACTTGTGTGGGTAGGCCTAGCGCCCGCGACAGGAAATGCCCCAAAACACAACGTGGACACATCACATTTTTTTAAAGAAAACAGAGGTGTTTTTTGCAAAGTGCCTACCTGTAGATTTTGGCCTCTAGCTCAGCCGGCACCTAGGGAAACCTACCAAACCAGTGCATTTATGAAAACTAGGGACATAGGGGAATCCAAGATGGGGTGACTTGTGGGGCTCTGACCAGGTTCTGTTACCCAGAATCCTTTGCAAACCTCAAAATATGGCTAAAATAACACATTTTCCTCACATTTTGGAGACAGAAAGTTCCAGAATCAGAGAGGAGCCACAAATTTCCTTCCACCCAGCGTTTCCCCAAGTCTACCGATAAAAATGATAACTCACTTGTGTGGGTAGGCCTAGCGCCCGCGACAGGAAATGTCCCAAAACGAAACGTGGACACATCACATTTTTTTAAAGAAAACAGTGGTGTTTTTTGCAAAGTGACTACCTGTAGATTTTGGCCTCTAGTTCAGCCAGCACCTAGGGAAACCTACCTAACCTGTGCATTTTTTTAAAACTAGAGACCTAGGGGAATCCAAGATGAGGTGACTTGCGGGGCTCTGACCAGGTTCTGTTACCCAGAATCCTTTGCAAACCTCAAAATTTGGCTAAATAAACACATTTTCCTCACATTTTGGTGACAGGAAGTTCAGGAATCAGAGAGGAGTCACAAATTTCCTTCCCCCCAGCGTTCCCCCAAGTCTCCCGATAAAAATGATACCTCACTTTTGTGGGTAGACCTAGCGCCCGCGACAGGAAATGCCCCAAAACGCAACGTGGACACATCACATTTTTTTAAAGAAAACAGTGGTGCTTTTTGCAAAGTGCCTACCTGTAGATTTTGGCCTCTAGCTCAGCCGGCACCTAGGGAAACCTACCAAACCTGTGCATTTTTGAAAACCAGAGACATAGGGGAATCCAAGATGGGGTGACTTGTGGGGCTCTGACCAGGTTCTGTTACCCAGAATCCTTTGCAAACCACAAAATTTGGCCAAAAAAAAAACACATTTTCCTCACATTTTCGTGACAGAAAGTTCTGGAATCAGAAAGGAGCCACAAATTTCCTTCCCCCAAGTCTCCCGATAAAAATGATACCTCACATTTGTGGGTAGGCCTAGCGCCCGCGACAGGAAATGCCCCAAAACGCAACGTGGACACATCACATTTTTTTAAAGAAAACAGTGGTGCTTTTAGCAAAGTGCCTACCTGTAGATTTTGGCCTCTAGCTCAGCCGGCACCTAGGGAAACCTACCAAACCTGTGCATTTTTGAAAACTAGAGACCGAGGGGAATCCACAATGGGGTGACTTGTGGGGCTCTGACCAGGTTCTATTACCCAGACTCCTTTGCAAACCTGAAAATTTTGCTAAAAAAACACGTTTTCCTCACATTTTGGTAACAGAAAGCTCCGGAATCAGAGAGGAGCCACAAATTTCCTTCCACCCTGCATTCCCCCAAGTCTCCCGATACAAATGATACCTCACTTGTGTGGGTGGGCCTAGTGCCCGCGACAGGAAATGTCCCAAAACGCAACGTGGACACATCACATTTTTTAAAGAAAACAGAGGTGTTTTTTGCAAAGTGCCTACCTGTAGATTTTGGCCTCTACCTCAGCCGGCACCTAGGGAAACCTACCAAACCTGTGCATTTTTTAAAACTAGAGACCTAGGGGAATCCAAGATGGTGTGACTTGTGGGGCTCTGACCAGGTTCTGTTACCCAGAATCCTTTGCAAACCTCAAAATTTGGCTTAAAAAACATGTTTTCCTCACATTTTGGTGACAGAAAGCTCCGGAATCAGAGAGGATCCACAAATTTCCTTCCACCCAGCGTTCCCCCAAGTCTCCCGATCAAAATGATACGTCACTTGTGTGGGTAGGCCTAACGCCCGCGACAGGAAATGCCCCAAAACGCAACGTGGACACATCACATTATTGGAAAGAAAACAGAGGTGTTTTTTGCAAAGTGCCTACCTGTAGATTTTGGCCTCCAGCTCAGCCGGCACCTAGTGAAACCTACCAAACCTGTGCATTTTTGAAAACTAGAGACCGAGGGTAATCCAAGATGGGGTGACTTGTGGGGCTCTGACTAGGTTCTGTTACCCAGAATCCTTTGCAAACCTCAAAATTTGGCTAAAAAAAAACATGTTTTCCTCACATTTTGGTGACAGAAAGCTCCGGAATCAGAGAGGATCCACAAATTTCCTTCCACCCAGCGTTCCCCCAAGTCTCCCGATAAAAATGACACGTCACTTGTGTGGGTAGGCCTAGCGCCCGCGACAGGAAATGCCCCAAAACGCAACGTGGACACATCACATTTTTTTTAAAGAAAACAATGGTGCTTTTTGCAAAGTGCCTACCTGTAGATTTTGGCCTCTAGCTCAGCCGGCACCTAGGGAAACCTACCAAACCTGTGCATTTTTGAAAACTAGAGACATAGGGGAATCCAAGATGGGGTGACTTGTGGGGCTCTGGCCAGGTTCTGTTACCCAGAATCCTTTGCAAACCACAAAATTTGGCCAAATAAAACACATTTTCCTCACATTTTGGTGACAGAAAGTTCTGGAATCAGAAAGGAGCCACAAATTTCCTTCCACCCAGCGTACCTCAAGTCTCCCCGATAAAAATGATACCTCACTTGTGTGGGTAGGCCTAGTGCCCGGGACAGGAAATGCCCCAAAACACAACGTGGACACATCACATTTTTTTAAAGAAAACAGAGGTGTTTTTTGCAAAGTGCCTACCTGTAGATTTTGGCATCTAGCTCAGCCGGCACCTAGGGAAACCTACCAAACCTGTGCATTTTTTAAAACTAGAGACCTAGGGGAGTCCAAGATGAGGTGACTTGTGGGGCTCTGACCAGGTTCTGTTACCCAGAATCCTTTGCAAACCTCAACATTTGGCTAAAAAAAACAAATTTTCCTGACATTTTGGTGACAGAAAGTTCTGGAATCAGAGAGGAGCCACAAATTTCCTTCCACCCAGCATACCCCCAAGTCTCCCGATAAAAATGAAACCTCACTTGTGTGGGTAGGCCTAGCGCCCGCGACAGGAAATGCCCCAAAACACAACGTGGACACATCACATTTTTTTAAAGAAAACAGAGGTGTTTTTTGCAAAGTGCCTACCTGTAGATTTTGGCCTCTAGCTCAGCCGGCACCTAGGGAAACCTACCAAACCAGTGCATTTATGAAAACTAGGGACATAGGGGAATCCAAGATGGGGTGACTTGTGGGGCTCTGACCAGGTTCTGTTACCCAGAATCCTTTGCAAACCTCAAAATATGGCTAAAATAACACATTTTCCTCACATTTTGGAGACAGAAAGTTCCAGAATCAGAGAGGAGCCACAAATTTCCTTCCACCCAGCGTTTCCCCAAGTCTACCGATAAAAATGATACCTCACTTGTGTGGGTAGGCCTAGCGCCCGCGACAGGAAATGTCCCAAAACGAAACGTGGACACATCACATTTTTTTAAAGAAAACAGTGGTGTTTTTTGCAAAGTGCCTACCTGTAGATTTTGGCCTCTAGTTCAGCCAGCACCTAGGGAAACCTACCTAACCTGTGCATTTTTTTAAAACTAGAGACATAGGGGAATCCAAGATGAGGTGACTTGCGGGGCTCTGACCAGGTTCTGTTACCCAGAATCCTTTGCAAACCTCAAAATTTGGCTAAATAAACACATTTTCCTCACATTTTGGTGACAGGAAGTTCAGGAATCAGAGAGGAGCCACAAATTTCCTTTCCCCCAGCGTTCCCCCAAGTCTCCCGATAAAAATGATACCTCACTTTTGTGGGTAGACCTAGCGCCCGCGACAGGAAATGCCCCAAAACGCAACGTGGACACATCACATTTTTTTAAAGAAAACAGTGGTGCTTTTTGCAAAGTGCCTACCTGTAGATTTTGGCCTCTAGCTCAGCCGGCACCTAGGGAAACCTACCAAACCTGTGCATTTTTGAAAACCAGAGACATAGGGGAATCCAAGATGGGGTGACTTGTGGGGCTCTGACCAGGTTCTGTTACCCAGAATCCTTTGCAAACCACAAAATTTGGCCAAAAAAAAAAACACATTTTCCTCACATTTTGGTGACAGAAAGTTCTGGAATCAGAAAGGAGCCACAAATTTCCTTCCCCCAAGTCTCCCGATAAAAATGATACCTCACATTTGTGGGTAGGCCTAGCGCCCACGACAGGAAATGCCCCAAAACGCAACGTGGACACATCACATTTTTTTAAAGAAAACAGTGGTGCTTTTAGCAAAGTGCCTACCTGTAGATTTTGGCCTCTAGCTCAGCCGGCACCTAGGGAAACCTACCAAACCTGTGCATTTTTGAAAACTAGAGACCGAGGGGAATCCACGATGGGGTGACTTGTGGGGCTCTGACCAGGTTCTATTACCCAGACTCCTTTGCAAACCTGAAAATTTGGCTAAAAAAACACGTTTTCCTCACATTTTGGTAACAGAAAGCTCCGGAATCAGAGAGGATCCACAAATTTCCTTCCACCCAGCGTTCCCCCAAGTCTCCCGATAAAAATGACATGTCACTTGTGTGGGTAGGCCTAGCGCCCGCGACAGGAAATGCCACAAAACGCAACGTGGACACATCACATTTTTGGAAAGAAAACAGAGGTGTTTTTTGCAAAGTCCCTAACTGTAGATTTTGGCCTCTAGCTCAGCCAGCACCTAGGGAAACCTACCAAACCTGTGCATTTTTTAAAACTAGAGACCTAGGGGAATCCGAGATGGGGTGACTTGTGGGGCTCTGACCAGGTTCTGTTACCCACAATCCTTTGCAAACCTCAAAATTTGCCTAAAAAACAAATTTTCCTCACATTTTGGTGACAGAAAGTTCTGGAATCAGAGAGGAGCCACAAATTTCCTTCCACCAGCGTTCCCCCAAGTCTCCCGATAAAAATGATACCTCACTTGCGTGGGTAGGCCTAGCGCCTGCAACAGGAAATGCCCCAAAACGCAACGTGGACACATCACATTTTTTGAAAGAAAACAGAGGTGTTTTTTGCAAAGTGCCTTTCTGTAGATGTTGGCCTCTAGCTCAGCCGGCACCTAGGGAAACCTACCAAACCTGTGCATTTTTTAAAGCCAGAGACCTAGGGGAATCCAAGGTGGGGTGACTTGTGGGGCCTCTGACTAGGTTCTGTTACCCAGACTTGTGGGGCTCTGACCAGGTTCTGTTACCCACAATCCTTTGCAAACCTCAAAATTTGCCTAAAAAATAAATTTTCCTCACATTTTGGTTACAGAAAGTTCAGGAATCAGAGAGGAGCCACAAATTTCCTTCCACCCAGCGTTCCCCCACGTCTCTCGATAAAAATGATACCTCACTTGTGTGGGTGGGCCAGGTGCCTGCAACAGAATAAGGCCAAAAACCTGTAGAGATAGAGGGGATAGCACAGCGAGTTGATAAGGACATATTCTCCTTTTACACATCTTTAGGCTGACTCTTGTTTGGGGACCCACACAAGTGAGGTGTCATTTTATTTGGGAGACTGAGGGGAACGCCGGGGAGTAGGAATTTTGTGCTGGAGCGGTGATTGTACAAACAAAAGTCAGGAAAATATGCTTTTTTAAGCAAATTTTGGGGTTTGTAGAGGCGTCTGGGTAAGAAAATGTTGGGAGATCCACGCAAGCCACATCTCCCTGCACTCCTTGGGGTGTCTAGTTTTAAAAACATGTCTGGGTTT
Source organism: Pleurodeles waltl (assembly GCF_031143425.1). NCBI lineage: Eukaryota > Metazoa > Chordata > Amphibia > Caudata > Salamandridae > Pleurodeles > Pleurodeles waltl. The sequence continues at coordinate 260,454,066 of NC_090451.1, read as the reverse complement.
TGTAGGTTTCCCTAGATGAAGGCCGCACCCAGGACCAAAAACATAGGTGGCCCCTCCCTCCCAAACACAGGTAGTTTTGTAATATATAATTTTGATGTGTCCACATACGTCTGTGATGTGCCAAACACTAAAATTGTGAAAAGAAACGCACTTAGGTTATGTGAAAAAGACCCCTCACCCACCAACCAAGTTGGTGGCATGCTTCATCATCGGGGTCCCACCTGAGACACCTAGCGTGTCTCAAGTGTGCTGTGACGCCTGATTACAGCGGAGCAGGTTTTGTCATTTGTACCACGCATACTGGTTGGATTTGGCACGAGGGTGAGTGATGGTTCAGTAGATCAAATTTTATTATCAAGAGATTTCACAAAAGTGAAATGCACTGGTAAAAACTGAAAGGCTAAAAAACTGAACCAATGACTCACAGCTCGTGAGAGGTAAAGCCACGACAAGGCACCAACCGCTTTACAGTCCATTCACACACCTTTCATACATGACATGCACAAGACCATTCACGCCGCCAGCCATTGGCCCATCACATTACAAGACTCACATCGACAAACAGCGCCAGTCAAGGGCCCATCACTTTCATACGCCCACATGCCTGATACAGCAATCACACCAGCTGATGAGTGTGTGGACTGGCGTTTGGCTGGCACCGCCAGGCAAGCGCCACCCCACCCACACCACCAGCCAAGCCACACCCCACGCACACCGCCAGCCAAGCCCCACCCCACGCACACCGCCAGCCAAGCGCCACCCCACCCACACCGCCAGCCAAGCCCCAACCCACCCACACCGCCAGCCAAGCCCCAACCCACGCACACCGGCAGCCAAGTGCCACCCCATGCACACTGCCAGCCAAGCCCCACCCACACCGCCAGCCAAGCGCCACCCCGTGCACACCGCCAGCCAAGCGCCACCACCACACACACCGCCAGCCAAGCGCCACCCCACGCACACCGCCAGCCAAGCGCCACCCCACACACACCGCCAGCCAAGAGCCACCCCACACACACCGCCCACCAAGCGCCACCTCAAGCACACCCCCAGCCAAGAGCCACCCCACCCACACCGCCATCACTTTTTTTTTGTTTATAAACAACAAAGAAACTAATTATAAAATAAGTACAAAACTACAAACACACAAGCTCTAACTAAATACATGACAGTGATGCCAACCGTGAAACTCAACATATGAAAATATAAAACAGACAGTTTACGCTCACTGTATTTCCCAAAGGTTTTTCCTTGTGTGGTAACTTCTAAAACAGCTGGGCATACACAGCCCAGGCTTTGAAGGGCTTTCGGGGCAGTACATCCGGCTCGCCCTCCGGATTAATCTCCGGGCACATACTCTACATTTCTTTGTGGGCAAGTCTTTTTTGGGAGTGGGAGGAATGTGATCTGGAAAGTGCCGATCTTTCAATCTAGCCACATCCTCCACCAACTCTACTCTAGTAACTCTTGCCTGTTCCACCACAATAAGGCTTTCTATCACCAACTCCTGAAATTTAACAAATGTCATCCTTGACTCAGGGGAACAATCCTTGAATACAATAAAAGCATTAAAAGTTGCCAAAGGAAATAAATGTAGGGCCAACTTTTTATACCACACGTAAGACTTACGAAGAGCAGAGTAAGGTTCCAACCTCTGATCTACTCTATCAACACCACCCATGTGCCTATTGTAGTCCAAAATGCACGCAGGCTTGTGCACTTCCGCAACCTGACCCCAAACAGTCACAGGGGAAGTACTCTCATCATGGATGGTTGAAAGCATGTACACATCCTTCCTGTCTGAAAATTTCAGAGCTAGCAGCTCATTATTCCGCAAGGCACTGCACTGTCCCCTCTCAAGTTTTTTATAGACAAGCTCCCTTGGATAGCCTTTCCGGTTAGAACAGATTGTGCCACAAGCAACAGTGTCCACTCTAAACAACTCCTTGAACAACTGCACTCCAGTGTAGAAATTATCTACGTACAAATGGTGACCTTTGTTAAACAGCCGTCTACCAAGTTCCCACACAATTTTTTCGCTAACTCCAAAAGTGGCCGGACAACCAGGAGGGTCAATACTGGAATCCCTACCAGTGTAGACCCGGAAATTATACACATATCCTGTACTGCTTTCTGACAGCATATACAATTTAATCCCATACCGTGCCCTCTTACTAGGAATGTACTGCTTAAAAACTAAACGCCCCTTGAAAAGGACCAAAGACTCGTCCACACTTATCTCTTTGCCTGGAACATAGACCTCTCAAAAAACGATCTACAAAATGATCAAGGACAGGCCTAATATTAAAAAGACGGTCACAATCAGGGTGATCTTGTGGCAAGGCTAAAGCATTGACTACAAAATGCAGCATACGAAAAAGAAGCAAATACCGATTACGTGTCATAGTTGCAGGAAATATAGCCGTTGCCATCAAGGGACTAGTAGACCAATAAGAAGCCAGTTATGGCTTTCTCATCAACCCCATCAAAAAAGTCAAACGTAAAAACTTTGTAATCTCTTCCAGATTTGTGGGAACCCACTGAGTAGCTCTAGACTGAGGCTTAAGTCTGGCAGCGTTGTCCCTCAAATATTGCTCTGCATACAAATTAGTCTGCTCCACAATCTCTTCCAAAAATACATTGTCCATAAACAAGTGAAAGAAATGGACAGGCAAAAAGTTTTCCGTATTGACTCTACACCCTGGGAGACCAGAAAATGCAGGTAACTGTGGCTGCTCCATTTTTGGGCAATCCAGGTGTCAGGTCTTCTAATGGGAAACCCTTCAGCCCCAGGCTGCTGCACTCTTGGCACATCAATGTCCTCCTCTACAACAGGCCCTTCATCTGCACTGAGAGTAGCTTCCTCATCAGAAGAATACTCTCGGACAGAAAACTCACATCCAGAATCTCCCACTTCCTCCTCTGCCTCAGATGCAGAGTAAGTCTCGTAATCATGGTCTGAAGACGACTCAAAGAGCATGCCAACAACCTGTTGAGCGGTCACTCTGCGGCTAGCCATGATTCTCACTAACAACAAATGGATTGCCAACAACAACTAGCACTAAAATAAGTACTAAACAAAGTGCAGCTTTATCACAAAGAGTTATGTACTAAAAAACTATACCACTCACTTGCCTGAAAAAGCTACTCACCAAGCAACTAGTCTGCGCAGACACAGCAATCACCAATGATATCCCACTAAAAAGAAAAAAGAAAAAAGCAAATTAGACATATGACAACACAAATATCATTGTGCTCAAATCTAAGGACAATTTCACACACAATACTGCATTTAGTACACCACCTACAAACATGTCATTCATGCATGTCAACAATACTCCTTTGGAGTAAATTGCTTTCACTTACCTAAAACATGCAACTATGCAAACCGCAGGACAACTACTGCCAAAACCGGAAGGATCCCCAGCAAACGAAGCAAAAGCGTTGAACTAGAAGGAAAAGAAGAAATACATTGTTATAATCACAAATACAAATACTTCGCCAGTTGACAAACACCCCACCACCAAGAACTTAGAAATTGTCCCTGGTACCTAAGTGGATTCTGCCCCCCTTGGGGGCAGATGGGCGTAAAAAAAGTTGGCCAAATGCTCTGTGCCCCCTTTAGGGGGCGACCCTTCCCAAAGGGGGCACCCCCAGCACAAAACAAAAAAAGGGAACAAAAAAAAAATCCCTGCGGTATTTGTGGTTTCTGCCCTCCTTGAGGGCAGATGGGCCTACAAAAATAGGCCCATCTGCCCCCAAAGGGGGAAGAGATGGCCAATATGAACTTTCCCCACTTTGGGGGGGGGGCAACCCTTGCCCAAGGGGTGCCCCCAAACACACACCACACAATCCCTGGCGCCTAGTGTGCTTCGACCCCCCCCCGGGGGCCAGATCGTCCAAAAACATGGCTGATCTGCCCTCGTGGGGGCCGAAACAGAAAAGAAAATAGTTTCCCAGGGGAGCGACCCTTGCCCAAGGGGTCGCCCCCAAAATAAACATATAAAAGTAAATCCCTGGTGTCTAGTGGATTTCGCCCCCCCCCGGGGTAAGATCGGCCGTAAAATCGGCAATCTGCCCCGGGGGGGCGAAATACTAAATAAAATAGCCCCCCAAAATAAACTTCTAATAAAGAAATCCCTGGTGTCTAGTGGATTTCGCCCCCCCCCCCCCCCGGGGGCAGATCGGCCGAAAAATCGGCAATCTGCCCCCAGGGGGGGCGAAATACTAAATAAAATAGACCCCCAGGGGGGGCAACGCTTGCCCAAGGGGGTCGCCCCCAAAATAAACAATAAAAACAAAATCCCTGGTGTCTAGTGGATTTTGCCCCCCCCCCCCCGGGGGCAGATCGGCCAAAAAATCTGCGATCTGCCCCCGGGGGGGGGGGGGAGGGGCAAAACACTAAATAAAAAAAAACCCGGGGGGGCGACCCTTGCCCAAGGGGTCGCCCCAAAATAAACATACCCCTAAATATCCCTGGTGTCTAGTGGAGATTCCTACTCCACGATCGCGGGCAGGAATCTAGTGAAAACAGGCACGGGGGAAAGGAAAAACCCTTTCCTTTCCCCCCTTGTCTGTTTTCCCCCTCAAAACCCCAAAAAAGGGAAGGAATTACCTTACGAAGTCCTCTTCCCTCGACGCGCTGGAAGCAAATGGCTTCCAGCGCGTACCGGCAACACTTGATGACGTTGGCGCGCTGTGCACTGGCTGACGTCATCAGATTGCCGGGAGGGGTGTCAGGGGTGGAAGGGGAAGGGCTTCCCCTTCCATCCCCGCCTTGGGGGGGGGAGGGGTGCACGGGGAGCGCTAGCACTCCCCCCAGTTCCCGTGACTTGGATGAGGTGACCTCGTCCAAGGCACACGGGAACCGCTGCCTTGGACGAGGTGACCTCGTCCAAGGCACACAACTGGTTAATGTTGGCCGCTGTGGGTGTTCCACGGCAACACTCATTGCTTTTGACTCTGCCCAAGATTTACAAAGAATTGTAAATCTGAGGCAATGCCCAAAACTAATGCCTCCTCAGGGGTGGTGTTAGCATGGTGCAATGAGGATAAATACTTTTTTTCCTCCCTGTTTTTGCTTTTTCTATGTAAGTTGCACCCTGCAGTACACATAGAAAGAGCAATGGCCATTAATGATTGGTTATGTGCAGGAAGGTGTTTCTTTCTGCACATAAACAGTCATTAAATATTGACAGTGTTTTATTTCTAATTGTGCTGCATCCTTCAACACTATTGTGCAAGGATGCCTGCGTTGGCACTGGCAGCTAAATTTAGCGCCAGCGGTAGGGGGAACACAAGGGTGCACCATATCTTTGTAAATGCGTCCCATCCCTGGTTTTCAGAACTGATGCAGCGCGGCGCTGCCAATTTCGGCACACTACAGCACTGCACCAGTTCCATGTAATTATGCCCCTAATGATATTAATCTCATCTTTAGATATCCACTACAACCTAGTATATACCAGTGCCTAGCACAGACATGAATCACCGCCCCAAAATCATGTGTTGTATTTTCTCTTTTATCCCATTCTCTTTTCCCAAGTCTACTGCTAACAACGTATTCATACTTTGTATGGCTGGCTGCCGATAGGGACAAGTGCAGCAAAGCTCACCCTTCTTGATGGATGCATACTTTAGGTTAGTGCATTGTGACAAAAATAAATTCGATGATGAATAAAGAATTCCATATTCTTCCTTTCTGCTAGGGCAGTGAAGAAGTGCAGCGGTGAGGGCAGGCCAGCTCACTTTTAAAGGGTGGCCTGCTCATGGGTTGGTTACTATGGGCAGGCATCATTATTGCATGGGACATTAGAAAGTTAATATCAGTGGTTTACTGTACGATTTCGTCTTCCTTTTGGGTGTATTTTAATTTATTGCTATTGTTTTCGATGAAGAAAATTGCAGTGAAAATTAGCTCACTGTTGAGCGTGTCACTGGGCTTTCGAATTTCATGTTTGTGCCTGAGGCTGTAAGAGGGCCACTCAGCACTCAAGGTTCACCCCAAATCCGGCGGCAGCACGCGTAATGCTTGCGCCTGGAACACTCGAGGTCAGTCCGAAACTCAAAACACAAACTTTAAGACCAACATCAGTTTGAAAAACAACTCTCCCCCACCCCCCTCCCCCCCACACACACCACCACTGCCACCCAAACCTCCTTAAGCATTCCTTCTAACACACATTCTGACATCCCTCCGCACCCATTTGTTGATTAATAATACAACGCTTCATCTCTTGATGATGATTATTTTAAAAGGATTTATTTTCATACTGAAATATAAGGTCATTCATTATTGATTGCACAGTGCATTTAGTTCCTTTTTTGACGACAGCAGTATGCTCGGCATTTTTAAAATATACACATATGCAATTGCTTTATTTTTGTTTTTAATCTAACACAATGTTATTATAAGTAAACACAGTTCAGTTTCTATTTCGAAAGAAGCCCATATGAAAAACACAGATATTTAAATAAGGACAGGAAATTCTTTTTAAAGTATTTTTTATTACACAACACAAAGCATTATGTGGATTGTTGGCTGGAAAACCATGAAACCCCTAAGTTTATTTACCGAGGAAGTGTGGAGGGCAGATTGACCTTGTTTAACCTCAGACATCCCCAGCAGTCCCCTGCCAGATGTGCACTCCATTATTTTGCGCCGCCAGACGTCTTTCGAAACGACGGGACAAGCTGACCCAAGTGCCAGAGCTCATATACTTCAGTACTGTGAGCAGAAACAATCTGTACAGTCAGTGTGTTGATTTCAGGTGTCGTGGGGATGGCTATTCATCTTGATTCAGTCGCTGCCAGCAACCACGCAGTTCTCGCCAGCAACTACTCTGAGTATGGAGATGACAAGAGTTTAAAATATTTGAACAGCCAAGTTTACATTACACACTGAAAGTTACACCAGATGTGGGTATGAGAACAGTGCGGAGTATGAGTTAAAGCAACCTCATATATAATATAGAGATGTTATCCGCAGACAGATATTTCACATTTTATTGATTCTGGATGTGCCTCTACAGGTGCCAGTATTTTACCCATAAGCAAAAGTGAGAGTGAGCCAGTGGCTGTCTTCACACTTCTTAGTCTGCATTCTGATGTGGCCAGGTCTGCAGATGTGCTGAGAACCACCAGAGATGGTGAGCTTGTTTGCATGATATGCAGCTGTGCTGTTTGGGATTGCTTTGCAAATAATTCAGCTGGTTTTGTAGGCAGGCAGGCATGCCAATGGAGTTTCATTAGGATGGGAGTGAGGTGATGATGTTTCTTCATCAGGCCCTAGTGGAGATCTGCTGTGTCGAGTAGGATTCCCTTAAAGGGTGCCAGTGTGGAATCTGGGAGGCCATGGAGCAGGATGTGTCTACCATCTAGACGTGAGAGTGCGAGGGCTTAAACAAACAGCAAAATAGGACAGTAGAATTTTTTTTACCTTCCACATTTTCAGAGTGTGGTGAAATGTGCTAAAGACGTTTTTTATTCCATTTCTCAGTTTTCAGAGGTTAAGTAGTGTCCTGGGTTTAAACATATAAAACACCTCTGATGTGTGTAGGAGGGTAGGTTAGTAAGAATTACTGTTGCGCGGGTTGTGAATGCAGTGTTGACAGCTTGAAGAATGCTGGTTTATGGACTTCACCTACATCTAACTATGGGCTGAAGATCATCCATGCAGTTGTACTTTTCAATTGAATTTTTATGTTGAGACACTCTGCAGCTCTCCATAGTTTTCCATGAAATGGGAAGTCTTGAGACAATATTCATTTTTCTTTATGAGCAGTTGTTTTGTTAAGAAATTGAATAAACAGTCCCATTTTAAGACAGCCAGGAACCTTCCCAAACCAAGAGATAACTTTTATAAATTTGGATGGGATCTGGTCATTAAAAGGGAAGGATGGTGTGCGATTAGCTGTGGCATAAATTAGTAACTTGTGAGTAGTGTCTTTGCTCTCCAGACTCAGTGGATAATTAGACTCCAGCCTTTCTTAATTTCAGTTTGGTAGATTTCAGGAAATTGTTTGCAGCTTTTTTTGGAGTTGTTATCACTTAGAATGTGCAGGCGTTTTGGAACCGTGTTTTGTTTAAGTCTATTTGTGATCCAGAAATGTGAGCTTTGCTTCAAAACATAGGATTTTATATTTGTTTGCTCTTCCCAAGGCTTGGTCAGGTTTGTATTTAATAGTTTTGACACCACAGACATTCACCACATACATTCAACTGAGCGACTCCTTTCCTCTCTCATGTTATTGGGTCACCATTGAGGAGATGTTTTTTATTATTATCTCTTCAATTTCTAGAGAGATACATTGTCCATAATGTTATGGCGTCTTGGTTATGACCTACAAGAGAGTTCACCTGTTGCAGACAAGAGAATACTCTTGAAGCAAGAATGGAGATTTTATGATGATGATTATATTATTATTATTATTATTAGGAATAGTTATCAGTATTATTATTATTCAGCTTGGGAATATTTTAATTATATAGCATAACTTTTATAATTTTGGTAATTTCAAATAACAAAATGTTCACATAATTACCAAGATTGCATCATTATGCCATAGTACATGGGAGGCAGGCAAAATCAAATAAACTAATCTAAAACAACAACTAAGTAGTAGAGACTACTACGAAAAAGACACAAACACAAATAAATACATCGGGAGAAAGCAAAAAAATGAACAAAAATGACATGTGCTTCTTCCATAAATGTTACTAGAAAAGTGGCTTTTTTAAAAGAAAAAATATGATTGAAAGACACACTAACTGCACAAAAAGATGGCCTCTAATCTCAAAGGGGGTCCCATGGCCCTTGGAGGTACACCAGAAATTATTTATTTAAGTTATTCGATTTGTGCCTACCTCCTCCTACCTCCCATAGGGGTCCTACGGGCCCTGGGAGGACACCAGCTATTATCTGACAAGCTCATTTGATTTTTGTCTGCCGCTCCCCACGATTTCCTATAAGATTTTCATCTGAACTGGAGGTACACCACCCATTACTCAATTAATGTATTACATTTTTACCTTTCTCCTTCTCCATCCCTTAGGGTCCCCTTGGGCTCTGGAGGGACTTCACCTATGATTTCATTATTTGTTTTGATTTTGCCTGCCTTTCATATAAATCCATCGGCCCTGGAGCAACATTGGGTATTATTCAAATAATTTAATAATATAATTTTTGCCTGCCTCTCCCTGCCTCCTCTCATGCATCGCTATGGCACCTGGAGAGACATCACAAATTATTTCATTACTTTTATGATTTCTGCCTGTTTCCCATATGGGTGCCAGGGCCCTGGAGGAACATCAACTTAGCTATTCCTATGTAATTTTAGCAAATAAAGTTAGTTTATGTATGGGTGCACTACTGTGAAGCATTTGCGATGAGGGGAGATGATTTTTATTACATTGACTTTTTTTCTTCAGCTTTATTGCCTGCACATGTTTGATCAAACACAAAAAAACTCCCTTTATGGAAGATTCAATATATTACCTGAAAATGTGTCTTACTGGCACTCCTCTATCATATCTAACACATAGTATAATCAAAATCAATGTATTTAAGGCTGTCTTCAATAATAATAATCACACCTCTTAGGCCCTTTTCCTCTTTTTTCTGATTTTTGATTTTTATTTATATATTCATAAATTCATTACAATAAATATCCACATATTTATACAATCCCCTTAGACATATGCTCCAACTCTCTTGAACTAATCTTTTAAAATCATATACAAAAATGACATTAAAAAAAACCCTTTCTTCAAAGTTTTCAAAAATGTTCATTAAAATTTGTCATACAATCATAAATGCACAATTATGTATAACCATCCTATTATGATGATTCTTCTTTAAAATTGTGTTGGTGCAGCGTTTCGGTGGATTCTTCAATGATTCACCCCACCTTCTTCAGGACAAAATATTCTTTGAAAAAACAAATCTCTAACAGGAATACAAAAATAGTTTTTCAGTATTATAACTAGGGCTCTGGGTTTTCAGTTTATACAGATTTTTACACATAAATACAGACTGAAAACAATTTGTTTCTTTCTCTGTATTTATGTATGGAAACAGAAAAATACTGAAAAGTATTCCCTCTTCCTATGGTATTAAGTTAAAGACAGTAATTAAAGCTTGAATGTTTCTAATGGGGTCCATCTGCATTTCTTTTCTCTTATGTGGCACTCATTTAACTAATAGTCATGACCTGAAGTGGAGTGAAGACAAGTTTGGTTTGGACTGGCTTCAGGGCATCTAGATCTGTAAGGAAAGACATGTTTTTGCTGCAATTAAATTGGCATGGTCACTTTGGGATGCTTACTGCCCCAGCCCTCTGGCCTTTCTGCTGCCTCTGAATGTCATTGAGGAGGGTTTGTAACAAGTAGATGTGAGCTACTCAAAACTTATATTAATGCACATTGGGACATATATAAGATCCCCTAGCACCACCAGAGCATCTCTTTTAGTGCCGCTCTGGTGGTGCTATGTTTTGGGTTCACAAAAGTACACGGTAAGACTCATTCGCCGTCCAAAATAGGTATTTATTTACAATGACCCAGTTCCGGCTGCCTCTGCCACCAACCGCCTTCCTTCTCCACGACCCCACATTCCAGAATCTCCAGAATCTCGTCGCCTGGAGACAGTCAGAACCCAGCTTACATTCCACAATACAACACATCCCCAATCCTGTAAAACATTTGACAACATTTACTAACTAAATTTTATCTTAAACCTAAGTAATACCATATAGCTAAACTTAATGCTAACATGCTTTCCATATCTAAAACCTAAAGCTAAAACTTTGTTATACATGTCCTTATAATATCAATTACATATATTACTATCCACATACAAAATCTTTAAGTAATCTCGACGGCTCCTTCACTCTGACACTGGATCTCCTGTACACCTTTCTCTCCTTCCCCACCTGTACTCCATCTTCCACTACCCTGTCATCCACATCCATCTGTATCCCACACCCTTTCACTTCCTTCAATGGGATGAACTCATTCACACTTTTCTTCCTTTGTAACCATACTTTTACTTCCACTTCCGAACACCCCACAATCCTTCTTGCATTCCACCAGTTACCATCTGACAGCTTAACACAGTTTCCTTTTACATCTAACACTCTCTTCGGCTCCGATAACTTGGATTCCCCTTTTTTTGTCGCACCACCTACCATTACTCTCACCCATTCGCACTTCTCATGAATTTTTTGTTTCCTTATGATCTTACTGTTATGTCTCGATACATATTGTTGTTGATACGTCTTTATCCTTTTTCTGATCTGTTCATGATTAACCACCATTTCTTTATGACTTCCCATCCATGCCGGTACTGCCATTGTGCATGGTTTCCTCCCCTTCAACAATAAAAATGGAGCCTCGCCTGTCACACTATGAGGTGTTGTTCTGTAATTCCATAGCATATCCCTAATCTGAGACTTCTACGAGACATTATTGTAGAACGCTAGCTGCAGACTTTCTCCCAACACTCGATTAAATCTCTCGATCATGTCATTACCTCTCGGGTATGCTGGTGTCCTACAATGTTCAATTCCCGATCTCTCATAAATTCACCCGATGTGAACTGTGGTCCATTGTCACTGACCATTTCGCGTGGACAACCTTCCCTTCTAAATATTTCTTCACAAAATGAAATTACATTACTTGCCTTCACTTCCCTCACAGATACCACCTCAGGCCACTTAGAATAATAGTCCATCTTAACTATTGCAAACCTCTCCTGACAACCCAAACATTAAAACGGCCCATAGATATCAATAGCAACTCGTTCCCATGCTCTCTCCGGTATTCTTTGCGAACAGATCTTTGTTTCCAACAACACATGCTACTTGTCACTGCATGTGCACGCAATGCAATTCCTTACATATCTTTCCACGTATTTGTCCATACCCGGCCACTAATATTCTGCACGAACCTTTCTTTTCATAACAGACATGCCCCCATGCCCTTCATGCATCAACACTAACACTCTTTCTCTCAAACTTTCCGGTACCACCAATCTGTCTTCTCTCCTCAGCACTCCCTCCACAACTGACAACTCTTCCCATTCCTGCTTAAATTCATTCATATCAACATCTATATGTTTTCTTTGCCTTTCTCCCATCATCGGTAGTGCTTCTACAATCTTGCTTAGCAATACATCCTCCCAAACCGCAGTTACCCATTCTTCTTGACTTATAGCCCTCCAAGTTTCTTAGATGTCTGCCACCACCCATTCGTCTTCAACAATTTCATCCTCTTCATCCACAGGTAGTCTTGACATACAATCTGCGTTAATATTTTTTATGCCCGGAACATATTTCATCTTAATTGTATATTCCTGTAATCTATACATCCACTTTGCCAATCTTGGGGTTGCTTTTCCAGCCCCCTTGGTAGTGAACATGTCTATTAATGGTTTGTGATCAGTTCTTAATTCAAATTCCGTGCCCCACACATATGTTGGGAAATGCTGTACACTCCACCAGCACACCAATGCCTCTTTTTCCACCGTTGAATATGTTGGCTCGGCTCCTTTCAATGTTCGTGACGCAAATGCCACAACTCTTTCTTTTCCTTCATGTCTTTGCAACAGCGCCGCTCCCAAACCATAAGCATCCGCTACGATTATCGTCTCATCCTCTGGATCAAATGGTTTAAGTATGATGGCTTGAACTGTGGCTGCTTTAATTACATCAAATGCTACCTGACACTCCCTGGACCACTTAAAATGGCATCCCTTCTTCAACAAGTTTCTTAACACCTGTACCTTTTCCGCAAAATGCTCTACAAACTTTGTATAATATTCAGCTAGACCCAAGAATGATCTCAGCTGCTCCTTATTTTGTGGTGCCGGAGCTTTTGCTATAGCCGCCATCAACTTCTGCCTAGGTTTTCCGCCTTGATGATTCAACGTGTGTCCTAGATATTCCACTTCTTCCACGCCAAATTTGCACTTGTTCCTACTTATAGTAAGTCCTGCTTCCTGTAACTTCGTTAATACCTCTGTCAGTACTTTATCATGTACTTGTTCATTCTCTCCCCATACCAACACATCATCCTGGAATACCAATGTGTTCTGCACATTATTCAGTATTCCTTGCATCACTCTTTGGAATACTGCAGAGGCAGATGCCAGGCCAAAAGGCATCCTCACAAATTAGAATGCTCCCTCGGTTGTGAAGAAAGATGTCAAGTGTTGTGATTCTTCGATCAAACACACCTGGTGATACGCAGTCGATAGATCCAGCGTCGTGAAATATTTCCCTCCTCTCACGCTGGCCAACATCTCATTTATTCTTGGCAATGAAAACCAATCAATTAAAATATTGTCATTGAGAACTCTCTAGTCCACGCACATGTGGATCCTACCATCAGGTTTCCTTGCTATTACTATTAGACTTAGCCATTCGGACGCTTCTATCAGTTCGATAATACCCTCCTCACACAACCTTTGAAGTTCTTCCTTTAATTTATTTTTTAGTGATATTGGTACCACTTGTGCCTTATGTACTTTCGGTACTGCATTTTTTTTCAAAATAATTTGGTGTTCAAAATCCTTGAGACAACCCAGTTTGTCCTTAAACACCTCAGGAAATTTCATCACCCATTTTCCTTCCATATTTCCTTTTGTTAAAAGCACTTGTTCTGGATGATTTGGATCCAACATCACCTTCAACGCCCTTTGCTCTCTCAATCCTAGAAATGATCGTCCTTGTCTTACAACATATATTTTTGCTCTTGCTTTCCAGTCTTTGAATCCCAAAGTTGCCTCGAAATAACCTAAAACTGGAATTTTACCTCCACCGTACCCTTCTGGTGACACATCGGTAGATTTAAGTTTGTTGTTTTTCACATTTCTCCATTCATGTTCATCAATTAGAGTAAATGGTGAACATGAGTCCGCCCACATATGTATTTGTTTACCAATTACCTTATTAACACATTCTGGTGGGTTATACTCCTTGGTCCAATGCCCTTGCTGAGTGCACACCACCGTGGTTCCATTTTCCACAGTCAACACTTCTATTTCATCTTCGCTCGTACCACTTTGCGTGACTCCAATTTTCCTCACTGTATTTATTGCCTTTTTGAATTTGCGCTCATTGACCATCCTGCACACTCTCACAAAATGTCCAATTTTCCTGCATTTAAAACATTTGGTGTTTACGGCCGGGCAATCTTTTGCTTCTGCTAGATGTTTATTGCTTCCACATCTAAAACATTCTTTTCATTTTCCATAACCTTCATCAAACTTATTTGTACTCTTTTTTTATGGTACTCCACCTCTCCCACCATACTTTGTTCTTTTTTATCCTTCTGTGTATTGAGTTCTTTAACATATTGCGTCGTACTTTCCATATGTCTTGCGACTTCCACTGTTCTATCTAAGGTGGGATTCTTTAAACTTAACAACTTCTCTTGAATTTTTGTGTCTTTCAATCTATTTATGAACTGATCCCGTATGATCTCATCCTTTAAATCTCTGAATTTACAAGAAATGGCCAATCTCGGTAAACTATTTACATACTGATCTATTGTTTCACTTGACTTCTGAGTGAACAAAAAAAAATCTATGTCGTTCCACTCCTATATATTTTTTTTTTCCATAATTTTCTTCCAATGCCGTCATAGCACTTTCATAAACATCTTCTTCTTTGTCCGAGTCTCCTCCTTGTGTACTTTGTCATGGTAATGTTTTTAATACTTTCCTACCTTCTACCCCTAGGCAATGCTTAGGAATCGCTAGCTTCCTCTTTTCCACATACATTTCTCCACAAATAGCTTCCAAATATGTGACAAAGGCCTCTTTCCAGTCCTCCCAGGTCATGCAGGGTTCTCCTGGTAGTTCTAAAAATGCTGGTGGTGGAAATATGGCTTGTGTTGCCATTGTTCTTCTTTTTCTTTTTTGTGAATATTTATACTTCAATTCTATGTGTTTCCTGTTTTGTTTAATTTGTAATAATCTATAACACTATTATAGTGTTTAAATCTATTGCATTTCAATAACTATTTATTCTTGGCATAATCCGATGAATCCGTTTAAATAATGCCACTTTCTTTCCTTCTTCCTTCTTTTTTTTTATTTGTCGTTGCCGCACACGCGTTGCTAAGCAAACACGTGTATCGGCTATTTACACTTGTTACACGTGCGTTGCTAAGCAACCGCACGTTTTAGTTCCTGTCGCGTGTGCCGGAGGTGACAGTGTGTTCGCATATGCGAACTACAAATGCGCAACGTAAAGAAAGTAAAGAAAGTCACCATAAATAGATTCCACACTTCTGGTTCGTCCGCAGATTCACCATTTTAAGCTTACTTCCTGGTTCCTCTTTTTTCCGTGCTTCCGTCCACGCTCTCACGTCGTCATCATCAACGCTGCCTCCACCGGTCCAGGGTTGTTACACAGCCATCCTCGTCGCCACTTTTGGGTTCACAAAAGTACACGGTAAGACTCGTTCGCCGTCCAAAATAGGTATTTATTTACAATGACCCCGTTCTGGCTGCCTCTGCCACCAACCGCCTTCCTTCTCCACGACCCTGTATTCCAGAATCTCGTCGCCTGGAGACAGTCTGAACCCATCTTACATTCCACAAAACAACACTATGCCCTGCACCGTATTTAGAAGGTAGCGTTAAGCCACTTTTGATGGCTTAACGCCAGCCTGTAAATACAACCTCTTCACATGCAGCCCTTTGCATGGAAGGGGCGTGTAATGGGTGTTGCTGTGGGCGTGCAACAGCAACACCCATTGCATTTTGACGCTGCCTCAGATTTACATTAACCAGAGGCAGTGCCACAATCTAACACCTCCCCAGGGGTGGCATTAGCAAAGAACAACGAGGAGGAATACTTTTATTCCTCCTTTTTTTTGCTTTTTCTAGGTGTGCTGCATTCTGCAGTACTCATAGAAAGAGCAAAATACCCGAAATTATTGTTTATGTGCAGGAAGGCGTCCCTTCCTGCACATAAACAATCATTTCAAAATGACTCTTTGGCACTTCTGTGTGTGCTGCATTCTGCAGCATACACAAGTGCCAAATCGCCTTTAGTGTTTGTTCATGTGCAGGAAGGGACACCTTCCCACAGAAACAATCAAACCCCTCAATGCAGACATCCTTGCACGATGCTGCAAGGATGCCTGCGTTGGTGCAGGCAGCTTAATTTAGAGCCAGTGCAGGGGACAACACAGGTGTGCACTGTATTTAATTAAATATGGCACATTCCTGCGTTGTTGAAATGATGGAGCGCGGCGCTGCCAATTTTGGTGCAGCGTTGCGCTCCGTCATTTTCTTTTAAACATGGGTCATTGTTTCAGGGAGGCCGGATGGGCTGGGGGCAAGTGTCACTGTTCTCAACCATTCACAGCAGCATGGATGGTGAGAGCAAGGTCTGTCTAAATTAAGTATTTACAACTGATAAGCATATAATTCTCATTCTAAAGAAACAAAAAGGATGCTGATTTTATATGCATGTTAAGGTTTTTGTGACAGCTATGTCACCCCATATAAAACAATGTTACTCATTTTTTTTATAAAACAAATAAAATGTGCAGTCAAACCTGCCAAGTGTCAGATCTGTCTCCTGAAGCCCAAGGATGGTTTCTAAGCAGAGTGGGCTCTCATTCCAGATTATCATAGATCTTGATCAGTGGACGAGTAAGCTAAGCACTTGCTCATTAGGTCGTTATGTAACTGACAGATTCAGAGTAAATTAAGTCTGGCAGAATTGGCTTTTCATCTTTAACCAGGTAGATGCAACAAGTACAATTGAGGTAATAGAAACATCTGTTTCCACTGTTATGGAGTGGCACAGCTACTTCAACCACTTCACAGAACGTTTTTCTTTACTCTGATGTGTTTGCAATACATGTAAATGAAAGGATTTTTCCAAAGTGAGCAGTAATATTTGCTTTTGTATGGAATGCTTGCTACAATGTATATTTATATAAGTTTATCTGGTGTGATCCTGTTCTGTTCAGTGACAATATGTATGCTTTACACAATGTGTAGCTTTTTTGAAAACTAAAACATTGACATCATGAATGTTGGTGAAGAAGAGTTAAACAATTGCACAGTTGTGCAATTCACAATATTCTGCAAAGAAAGATCATTAATATGGCACGCTGGCTTTCTCAGAAGTAGGAATAGCAAACACTGTATAATTTTGCTTTCATCTCATGACCCTGCCAGCATCATCTGCAATTGCAGGTTTTCAGTTGCCTTTATTCAATGAACAAATTAGAAAGATCCTCAGGGTCTGCAAAGGCTTTTGAAATACATGAACTTCTATTTTAAAGTTTTCTGAAAAGATCAAGCATCTTCATGTATGCTGATATAAATAATTTCTCACTAACAATCAAGTTTGCATTGTCTGTTTAAATGTGAAAAAAACACTACGAGCAGCACCTCTTTTTCCCCTGCAAACAAAATAAACGTGTGTTAGAAATGGGGTCTTTGGTTGGCAGTCAGGTTACCCCCTGTCCAAGTAAGGACCCTCACTCTAGTCAGGGTAAATCACACACAATCCAAATTATCCTGTGCCCACCCTCTGGTAGCTTGGCACTGAGCAGTCGGGCTTAACTTAGAAGGCAATGTGTAAAGTATTTGTGCAATAAATCATACAATAACACAATATAACACCACAAAAATACCCCACACAGTGTTTAGAAAAATATATACTATTTATCTGAATAAATGCAGGTCAAAACGATTAAAGTTAAAATAAGCAAATGTAGGGATGTTACTGAAAGTGATGTCAAGTGTCTTTAGAGTTCAAAGATTACTGTAAAAGCAAAAAAAAGTGTCTTAAATTCTCCTAGAAACAAGTGTCTCTTGCAGGGTAAAGTACCTGGTTTGCGCTGAAAAATCCTCGCAAGGGACCGCAGAGTAGGAGATGCGTGGAAAACAGTGAGTGTGCGCCAGTTTCATCCCCTTCACACACGGACTTGCATTGTTAATTTCCATGCGGGGGAAGATGTTGCGTCGATTTCTGCCACGCGGACTTGGATCCTCTTCAGGTTGCGGGGTTTTCAGATGTCCCGGGGAAGATGCGTGGAATCTTGGGCTTGCGGAGCGCAGTCACAGTGGCTGCGTCGATTCCGGTAGGCGATGCATGGAATTTTCTATCGCATGGCAGGCGCTGCATCATACAATAACACAATATAGCACCACAAAAATACACCACACAGTGTTTAGAAAAATATATAATATTTATCTGAATAAATGCAGGTTAAAATGATTAAAGTTAAAATAAGCAAATGTAGGAATATTACTTAAAGTGATGTGAAGTGTCTTTAGAGTTCAAAGATTACTGTATAAGCAATAAAAAGTGTTTTAAGTTCTCCTAGAAACAACAAGTGTCTCTTGCAGGGCAAAGTACCTGGTTTGCATTGAAAAATCTTTGCAAGGGACCGCAGAGGAGGACATGCGTGGAAAACGGTGAGTGTGCGTCGGTTTCGCCCCTTTGCACACAGACTTGTGTCGTTATTTTCCACGCGGGGAAGACGTTACGTTGATTTCCGGTGCGCGGACTTGGATCCTCTTCGGGTTGCGGGGTTTAAAGACGTCCCGGGGACGATGCATGGAATCCTGGGCTTGCGGAGCAAAGTCACTGCGGCTGCGTCCATTCCGGTAGGCGATGTGTGGAATTTTCTTTCGCACAGCAGGCGCTGCGTCGATTCCATCGGGTGGCGTCATTCTGAGTCCTAGTTATAACCCATATCTTATGATACTATGGCTTAACAATGGCTACAATTTTTATCTCCGAAAGCTATATTCTGTAAAAAAAAATTATTCCTCCAATTTAAAAATGTTGTAATCTATTTTGAGTGCCAACAACCCACTATAACTATCCATGCAATATCATCACACTTACTGATTCATTATTTTAATGGTGGAGTTGACTTTTCAAATTATTTCTTCCCATCCATCTTGTTTATTTATTCTACAGGGAATTCTTTTTAATCTCATTTTTGATGTACCCAATGTTTTTTTTATTTTTAATGAAACTTGTACATACTTATCAGTTTACTACATAAAAAGGTCCCTCATTTTTGTTTTTGTAGATTACCTTGAAAATCAAAGAAAATATAGTGATTTTATATATCACCACAAAGAAAAGAGTAGAAATCACAATAGACATGATGTGGAAGGAAATGTGGTATTGAAATGAAAGAAAAATCCCTGTAAGGCAGAATATACAAATATACCAACTAATAGGTAGGAAACCAGCACCACCACTGGCACCACGCACTTCCCTACATTTTTCCAGAAATACAACATGCGTGCTGCACCCTCTTCTAGAAAGAAAGAGCCTGAGAAGAGGATCACCCATGGATTAATGGCACCACCACCAAAACTAGAGCCCATGTCTCTCAATACTGCAGTGGCTGCAGTTACTCAGAGCAGTGAGTCTAAAACAGAATTGTCCCAACAACAAATGTAATCTTCACAGGAGAGTCAACAACAGGAAACACATTTTGCAACACCTGATCTTCCTGAAGTAGGAGCAGAGCAGGAATTTGAGCTTGTTGCAGAGGAGGATATTGTTGTGACTGCTTTTCCATGGGACACTTTAGCTACGCACTCTCTGGCAAAAAAAAAAAAAAAAAAAAAAAGGACACTCCTCCTTTTTCAACAGGAACCCCCATGTGATGAGCTTGACGAGGGCATGTGAAAATGTGTGTAAGTTCTTTAGCGCAATTACCTGAAATTACTGGGAGATTATGCAAAATGAATCTCCTGTGCCTCACGTCAAGAAAATGATGCCTGAGGTGCAATTCCGGTAAAAAAAATAGCACAAATGGCATTTCGCTTTGAACAAGCAGCACACAACCATTTTGTTTTACTCCAATCTGCTCCAGCCTAGTTATCCTTGCATTTCCTGCAAGTAGGCCCCGTCCATTTCCATCCACCCCATTCTGACCCATGTTCCCATTTTCTCAACTTTATAATCACCTTTTGTTACTTTTCACTTCCCCGTATGTTTATTTTCAACTATTGCTCCATTTTTGTATGTGTTCACATTTTACTGTTCCGACCTATGGCAGAGGCAGGCAGAGCCATCGTCTGAGTTCCACTCCTGCCAAATTTTCTGTGAGACAGTGCTAATTTTGTTCATGCTAGGGAAAAGCAAATAAAGTGTTTTGAGTATATACAACCCTCTGCAAACCCATACATTAGGTTCAGATGGCTGCTAAATTCATGTCTCTCGAGCCATCACTCACTCAAAATAGACATTGGCGGTCATTACAACATTGGCGGTAAAAAACGCTTACCGCCGTCCAGAAGACTGCCAACACACCGCCGCAGAATTCCACCACAGCTATTATGACCCACAGCACGGAATCCGTCAAAATTCAGACACACACAGAAGTCCGCCACACCAAAGGTCAGTGATAAACTGGCGAAAACAAAACATCCACCGTCACGCCAACAGAAATACACCCATAGTATCACGACACACGAATCCACGCGGCGGTCTTTCAACCGCAGTATTCCATTGGCGGTACACACAGCTGCGCTCAAAATACACACACTCTTACAAAACACTACCACATTGGACAATTCAAAATACACACACCTGATACACCTACACACACCACACCCACACACCCAATACAATATAAATCACACACCCACATCATCCACAAACCCCTACGACCACAATTGAGAAAGAAGCACAGAGAGAGACACCACCATCAACAATACTAGCATCCACAGGCACAGCACACCATTACCCACATAACTTCCACGCACCTCACACAACACCCCACTACATATCAGCACACTTATCACCACACACACACACCACCCCACACATCACCCACACCACCCCATGGCACGGCAAAGACACCCCAGGTTCTCGGAGGATGAGCTCAGGGTCATGGTGGAGGAAATCGTCCGGGTAGAGCCACAGCTATTCGGATCACAGGTGCAGCACACCTCCATTGCAAGGAAGATGGAGCTATGGCGAAGAATAGTGGACAGGGTCAATGCAGTGGGACAGCACCCAAGAAACCGGGAAGACATTAGGAAGAGGTGGAACGACCTACGGGGGAAGGTGCGTTCCGTGGTCTCAAGACACCAGTTTGCGGTTCCGCGGACTGGCGGCGGACCCCCACCTCCTCCCCCACAACTAACAACATGGGAGGAGCAGGTCTTGGCGATTCTGCATCCTGAGGGCCTCGCAGGAGTAGATGGCGGAATGGACTCTGGTAAGTCAAATCTTAACTATTACATCCCCCACCCTACCTGCATGCCAGCACATAACCCCACCCTCACCCCCATCACTCCAACTCCTCACAAATGTCCCAACATCACAAACCACACATCCTAACACCAAGCCCTGCATGCAACACCAAAGCATGGACACCCAACACCAAAGCATGCCCACTGCACAAACCCATACACCCCCCTAAACCATCACCACACAAGGTCCCACACAGGAATGCAAGCACTGGGGTAAACCGTCACCCACCCATTGCACACCATGGCACACACAGATGTAATAAACATCCTTTTATACCCCTGCAGGACCCCTACCCAACGTCACCGGACAGGAGGGTCCACACATGTCCACACCACCAACAGAAGAGGCCCACAGTGATGACAGCAGCTCTGTCAAACTGGATCTATATGACCAGCCCGGCCCATCGGGGACCTTGGGACAGTCGGTTCCCATCACACAGTCACAGGCCACTACAGAGCTTCCCCCTCTAGAAACACCAGCACAGCAACCACCAAGCGGGCACATACCTCTGTCCCCAGGACACGTCAATCAGCAGTGTGTCCACCCCTACAGGAAACCCAGGCTAACCCACCACCCCAACAACAACAGGGACCTGGGGGCAGTGGGCACACGGTCCGGGGGACGGAGGCCCAGGAACACAGGGGAACTGGGATGGCTGCTGTGCGACAGGGGGAGGACAGGCCGAGGGAACCCACTCTCCACGAGGCCCTCTCCAACATCATGGGAGCCTACCACCACTCCCAGGAGACGATGACAACGGTACTGGTCAAGTTTCAGGAGACCCAGCGCCTGCAGGAGGAACAGTATTTGGGCTTCAGGGAGGAACTCAGAGCCATCAATTCCACCCTGGGCACCATCGTAGGGGTGCTGAAGGAAGTACTCAACACCAGGAGGGACACTGTGGCACAACAAGGGGCCTCTGACACTAGCCTGACCGCCGGCGCTAGTGGACAGGAGGCACCGCCACAGGACCACCACACCAGCACCCGACCCCCTGCAGAGGGAGAACCACCCCACAAACGGTCCCTGAGATCCAGGGCAAAGACAGAGAACGCTGCCAAGACCCCCACCAAGAAATTAGACCACCTTGAATGTCATCCTTCTGTCCCACTTTGTCACCCTGTCCATCCTTAAACTGCCCCAGCTCAACTTCCTATGCCCATTTCGACAATGCTCCTGTGAGACTAATAGACTGGACTCTGCCATGAACATACCTCCACCATCACCCCTCACCATTTTGCAACCCCCTCCAATATTGAGCACTTAAATAAACACCCTTGAAGCACAAAACAATCTGGAGTCAGTCTGTGATTTCAAAATAGTGTATTAGCAAATACTGTGGCAAAGAGCTCTTTCAATTGTAATGTCAACATACCTATGTCACACAGCTCTAGTCCATGAAGAATCAAAGCAGATGTCACAGAGTGGGACCCACATCTGTGAAATCATAAGGGAAAGTGACAACTCAGTGACCATACACTGGGTGAAAACGACAGACAGTAGAGAAGTAGTATTGTTAAAGTACATGTAGTAGGCAGGTTTGTATTCTTACCTGTGTCTCACTGGAAATATTGCAGGATCACCAAGTCCCTGTTGTCGATGTCCTCTTCTTCTGCTTCCTCTTCTTCACTGTCCACAGCCTCCACAGCTGCAACAACACTGCCATCTGGACCATCCTCCTGCAGAAAAGGCACCTGTCATCGCAAAGCTAAGTTGTGAAGCATACAGCAGGCAACGATGATCTGGCACACCTTCTTTGGTGAGCAGAATAGGGATCCACCTGTCATATGGAGGCACCTGAACCTGGCCTTCAGGAGGTCGAAGGTCCGCTCAATTATCGCCAAGTTTGCCCATGGGCCTCATTGTAGCGTTCCTCTGCCCTTGTCCTGGGATTCCTCACTGGGGTCAGTAGCCATGACAAGTTGGGGTAACCAGAGTCACCTGCAAATGGCGAGGGAAAACTGTTAGACACACACTAACCTGTAGGGATAACCCCAGACAACCATTCCCACTGTCTTGCTTCCAGGTGCTCACCTAATAGCCACACACGGTGCCTCTGGAGTTTACCCATCACATAAGGGATGCTGCTATTCCGCAGGATGTAGGCGTCATGCACTGAGCCAGGGAACTTGGCATTAACATGGGAGATGTACTGGTCTGCCAAACATACCATCTGCACATTCATCAAATGATAACTCTTCCGGTTTCTGTACACCTGTTCACTCCAAGCCACATGTGTCCCATCAATGGCACCTATGACGTTGGGAAAATGTCCCAGGGCATAGAAATCACCTTTCACTGTAGGCAAATCCTCCACCTGAGGGAAAACGATGTAGCTCCGCATGTGTTTCAGCAGGGCAGACAACACTCTGGACAACAGGTTGGAAAACATAGGCTGGGACATCCCTGATGCTATGGGCACTGTTGTTTGAAATGACCCACTTGCTAGGAAATGGAGTACTGACAGCACCTGCACATGAGGGGGGGGATTCCTTTGGGATGGCGGATAGCTGACATCAGGTCTGGCTCCAGCTGGGTACACAGTTCCTGGATTGTGGCACGGTCAAGCCTGTATGTGATGATCACATGTCGCTCCTCCATTGTCGACAGGTCCACCAGCGGTCTGTACACCGGAGGATGCCGCCGTCTCCTCACATGTCCCAGCGGATGGTGCCTATGAAGGACAACAGCGAGCACAGAGTCAACCAACTCAGAGGTACATACCCACAGCTTACACAGAACACGAAACATAATCCGAAAGTGGCCTGTATGTGTGTTGAGTCTAGGCCTAGGTGTGTGTGACGCAGTTAAAAATGAAGCCATGTGGGCCCCTGAAATGGCGGCTGCCTGACCTCTAAAGTGGGACAATGGGATGTGAGGTAACTGCGCTGGTGTTGTACACCGTCGGGGTAGGCAGTCGAAGACCGCGGCGCAATGCTGCATTGGTTAACATTGAACCCTATGGGTCCCAGGAGCCAATGACGATGTACACCGGCGGTGACGGTCCGCGCCCATTTTCTATCTGTTCAATCACTTGATACCTGATCTTCGACAGGAGAGGACCTACACTGCAAGTGCTGCTGTGACCTCGGTCTGGAAGAGACAATGGCTCGAGTGTCTGGGGAAAGGGCCCCTGCCTACACATCGGAGGAGTTGGAGAAACTCGTGGACGGGGTCATACCCCAGTACACGCTACTCTACGGTCCTCCATACAAACAGGTAAGTACACTGGGAGCATGCTGTATAGGCTATGCCTGTGTGGAGTGGGGTGGATGTAAGAGGGGGGGGAGAGTGTGGCGTGCATGCAATGACAGTGAGTGCATGTGACACATGGCAAGGGTAGGGATGGGGGCCAATGACTGACGGTGCAGTTGGTAATAAGTTTCTCTTCCCCCTGTACAATTCATGTAGGTCAGCACCCACCAGAAAAAAGATATTTGTCGTGCCATTGCCAAGGACGTCCGGACCCTGGGGGTCTACCACAGATGGAGCACCCACTGCCAGAAAAGATGGGAGGACATTTGCCGCTGGAGCAAGAAGACGGCGGAGGCTCAGCTGGGGATGGCCTCCCAACGTGGGAGGGGTGCCCGTCACACCATGATCCCCCTGATGTTCAGGATCCTGGCGGTGGCGTACCCGGAGTTGGATGGGTGCTTGAGGGCATCACAGCAGCCACAAGGGGGTGAGTACACTCTCATCCTGCTGATTTTGCATGCATTGGAGGGGTCTGGGTGGGGGAGGTGGGCTGTGGGTGTCCCTAGGCCAGGGCTAGTTTAGTAGGCAAGGTCCCTCTGTAGAGTGCCAAGTACACCTAGTCATGCCCCTGTGTCATCCATGTGTGCAGATGTCGTCCATAGCCTAGTAGGCCATTTCCCAGGGATTGAACAGTGGAGCCCAAGAGCGCGGCATAGTGCAGGGGGCTTCTGTGTCTGTTGTGTCCGCCAACGGTAGCGGTAATGCATGCACTCAACATGTCTTTCTTCTGTCGTCCCCCCCCTTTCTGTGGTCTCCCTGTTCTTGTGTGCATTAGCATCATCAGGCGGAGGAGCAGTGGCACCCGGAGCACGAGGGAGCTGCATCCCACATGTCCATGGAGGGCGAGACTACGGACTCAGAGTTTACCAGTGGGACGGAGGGTGAGGGGAGCTCCACGGCGGGGACAGGAGCTGACACCAGTGACACGGGCTCGTCCTCTGATGGGAGCTCCCTTGTGGTAGCGGCAACATGTGTGCCCCCCGCATCTACAGGTACAGCTGCCATCCCCCCTACCAGCACCGCCCTCCCAGCAGCCCGTCAGCCTTTGCCCCGTGCCCGCTCACCCAGGAGGGTGGGCATCACCTTCGCCCCAGGCACCTCAGCCCCTGCCCCTGCTACCCTCAGTGAGGAGGCCATTGACCTCCTCAGGTCCCTCACTGTTGGGCAGTCTACCATTTTGAATGCCATCCAGGGTGTCGAAAGGCAGTTGCAACAAACCAATGCATTCCTGGAGGGCATTCATTCTGGTCAGGCGGCCTTTCAGCAAGCTTTTCAGACTCTAGCCTCAGCACTGATGGCAGCCATTGTCCCTGTCTCTAGCCTCCCCCCTCTAGCTTTCTCCACCCAGACCCAATCCCCTGTACCCCAGCCTATCCCAAGCACACGTTCAGACCAGCATGCACACACCTCAACACACAAGGGAAGCTCTGGCAAACAAGCACCACACATCCCACAGGCACTCATGCAAGCATCACACACATGCAGACACACCAACATCCACTGTCTCTACTGTGTCCCCCTCCTCCTCGTCTCCCTCCTCCCTCCCAGTCTCATCTGCACTCATAACCTGCATGCACTACATCTACAGCCACTACTGCCATCACCAGCACACCCACCACCACACCTCGCCCACGTGCAGTCACCACCCCCATTACCATTCACACGTCCCCTGTATCCTCTCCCAGTGTGTCTGTGACGCCACCTCCCAAGATACACAAACGCAGGCACACACCCAACCAACAGCCATCCACCTCACGACAGCCTCCAGCGCATGCACCTTCACCCAAAGTCACCAAACGAACACCTCCTACAACCACAACCTCTTCCTCCACTCCCAAACCCCCTCCAGCTACCCATCCCAGTGTTCCCCAAAAACTTTTCCTGTCCAACCTTGACCTCTTTCCCACACCTCTCCCACCCCATCTGTCTCCTATGGCCCGACTCTCCAGGTCCCAACCTAGCATCTCAGCCACAACATCTCCGGGACCAGTGGTGCCTGTAGTCACCGGAATCTGGGGTGCACCGGCCACCAGAGCAGCCAGTGTGGCACGAAACCACAGCACCGACAGTCCCCCACCTATCAAGCATCAGAAGTTGGCCAGTGCCTGGCGGGAGAGGGGGAAGACTCCAGCCACCAAAGCCGCTCCCAGTGTTTCCGGTGGGATTCTGGAGTCAGCTGCGACACCTTCCAAGGTGGGGAAGGGCCACAAGAAACCAGGAAAGTCTGGGAAGAGCAGCACGGCGGAGGAGACCGCCATCATCCCCGCTGCCCAGGAGGCCACCGCCATCATCCCCGCTGCCCAGGAGGCCACTGCCATCATCCCCGCTGGGACAGAGTGGACCGCCAGCACAAGCCCCGCTGGGACAGAGTGGACCGCCAGCACAAGCCCCGCTGGGACAGAGAGGACTGCCAGGAGCTTAGTCACCGCAAAGGATCCCGCCGCCTCAAGCACCGCTGAGCAGGGCACTACCGCTCCAAGCACCGCTGAGCAGGGCACTGCCGCTCCAAGGACGGCTGAACAGGGCACCGCCGCCTCAGCACTGCTGAACAGGGCAGTGCCGCTCCAAGCACCGCTGAACAGGGCACCGCCGCTCCAAGCACCGCTGAACAGGGCACCGCCACCTCAAGCACCGCTGAACAGGGCACCGCCACCTCAAGCACCGCTGAACAGGGCACTGCCGCTCCAAGCACCGCTGAACAGGGCACCACCGCTCCAAGCACCACTGAACAAGGCACCGCGGCTCCAAGCACCGCTGAACAAGGCACCGCGGCTCCAAGCACCGCTGAACAAGGCACCGCGGCTCCAAGCACCGCTGAACAAGGCACCGCGGCTCCAAGCACCGCTGAACAGGGCACCACGGCTCCAAGCACTGCTGAACAGGGCACCACCGCTTCAAGCACCGCTGAACAGGGCACCGCTGGCCCATGAGCGCCAAGGGCACTGACACTACTGAGTCCGTCACGAGCAGGATGAAGCACTCTGGGCACGGAGCCTCCTCCAGAACCAGTGGAGAGATACATCCACTACCTCTGTCCTTAGCAGGATGAAGCACTCTGGGCACCATGCCCCCTCCAGAACCGGTGGAGAGATAAATCCACTACCTCTGTTCTTAGCAGGATGAAGCACTCTGGGCACCATGCCCCCTCCAGAACCGGTGGAGAGATACATCCACTACCTCTGTCCTTAGCAGGATGAAGCACTCTGGGCACAAGGCCCCCACCAGAACCAGTGGAGAGATACATCCACTACCTCTGTCCTTAGCAGGATGAAGCACTCTGGGCACAAGGCCCCCTCCAGCAGGATGAAACACTCTGGGCACAAGGCCCCCTCCAGAACCGGTGGAGAAAGGCATCCACTTGAGACTGTGGCTTTGCACTCCCCAGGATTGCACAGTGGGCAACCCACCCACTGTAGAGACTTGAGAGACTGTGGCTTTGCACTCCCCAGGATTGCACAGTGGCAACCCACCCACTGTAGAGACTTGAGAGACTGTGGGTTTGCACTCCCCAGGATGGAACAGTGGGCAAACCACCCACTGTAGAGACTTGGGAGACTGTGGCTTTGCACTCCCCAGGATGGAACAGTGGGCATGCGGCCCCCTCGTGGATTTGGCGTCGTGCACTCAACCGGCTGAGGTGCCGCCCCTTTCCCTCCCCCTGGGGTGCCTGTTTTCTTGCTCTGCAGTGTTCTCTACGTTATGGTCAGGGATCTTGTGTGGGCCCCGCCCATACCGTGTGGGCCCAGTGTTCCACGGACTTCATTGGAGCACTACCTGGACTACTAAGATTGGTGTATATTTTGTTTATGTTGTATATATATATTTTTGTGTACTTGATTTTAATATATTACAATGGTTACACTCATTTCCTTTCGTCTTTGCATTCGTCCAGGGGGGTTGGGAGGTGTAACTGTGATGTATCAATATGTATTAGTGTGTGTGTTGTAGTGGGTGAGTGTGGGGGTATGGGTGTTGCGTGTGTGTGTCCCTATTTTTTCCCTCCTCCTCCCCTGTGTCGTAGGTGCAGTACTCACCGTGGTCTTCGCCGCCAGCGTTCGTGCTCCTGGAAGAGGAGCAAGAAGATGAGAGCTGGCAGGATGTGCAGCTCGGGTTCCATGGCGTCCGGATTCCTCGTGGGGTGTGTAGAGGTGAGCGTTTTCCTTTCGAAGTCCTGTTTCCGCGGTGTTTTTGTCCACGGTGAATCTGCCCCAGAAAAGGTGGCGGATTGGTAAGTTGTGATGCTGTGGGCGGTACTTTGTCTTCAGCCTGTCTGTTAGCGGTGACCGCCAAGCTGTTTGTCTGTACCGCCGTGGCGGTCAGAGTGTTAAAGTGGCTGTCTTTGTTGGCGGTTTCCGCCACAGTCGTAATTCCAATTTTCTTACCTCCGGCCTGTTGGCGGTCTTACCGCCGCTTTAACACCGTCCGCCAGGGTGTAATGACCACCATAATCTTATCACTAAACTATGTGAGAATTGCAGCATCTTTGGTAACAGTCATACCCAACAGCACACCAATATATACAATGCCGTAAGTAGGTAAATACCTTGTACTTGGGCCATCAAACCCTCCCTGCAGGGAATTAAACTCCATATTGTACAGTCTAATTATGTCCCCACAGCACAAACACTAACATACACCAGAGCGTGAAAATAGGAGTGCACATAAAGCAGGTTTATTAAGTTTGTACCTCAGTACTTCTGCCTATGAGTTTAAGGAAAGAGGAAAAAAAAGTCCTTTTAAATTTGTACCTCAGTACTACTGTCTTCGTGTTAATGAAAAGAGGAAAAACAGTCCCTTTAAGCTCGTACCTCAGTACTACTGCCTACGTTTTAATGGAAAGAGGAAAATCAGTCCCTTTAAGGTTGTATCTCAGTACTTCTGCTTACGTGTTGATGGAAAGAGGAAAACCTCTGAGAGGATGGTGAAATAAAAAAGGGGAACGCAGTACTTTCATAATGGGAAATACTATAGCCCCACTAGCATAGCTCATAGATAATCACAAAAGAGCACTATCATAACAACAATAACTGAAAGGAAAAAAATGAAGGGGAAAGAAAAAGGTTTAAAAAGAAAGCGTGCAACACAAGTTATCAAACAAATACCATATAGATAACCGGACCTTGTGATCCACTACACTGTTAATAACGACAGGAAAACATACTAATACAAAACCCTGTACCTTCATGATAGAAAATGCCATAACCCCACTGACATAAATCACAGGTGACAGCATAAAACACAATAGTAACATTAAGCACGGAAAATGAAAAATGACATAAGGGGGGGAAGCATAAGGAAAACAAGCGTTTGCAATGCAATGGGTCTCGCGATTGCTCGAGTTAGAACTATTAGCGTTGTAAATTCCTAAATTGACTTTTCTTGGCACATAAATTGAAAACGAAAAGTAAAACAGTTGACAGAAGCAAGTCAATTCAAAGTGCCACGACCGGCATGAGCGTGAGAATTATTGGCTCCTTGCGTGAATGTCTAGAAAGGATTGCAGCTGAGATGGAAAGCAGACCGAAGCCATGGTAACATGAGGAAGCGTGACCTAGTCTGATGGCCACCAAAACTGTTCACTTAGAGAAATCACCTGGGAGGGAACTCAGCACACAAAGGAGGGACATTTCACAAAATGCTCCAGTAAAAATGAAGCATTTAAGACAAGCACAACAAAGAATAAATAGTAAGAGTGGGCGAGGTGAAAAGCCCACAGAGAGATTACAACGGGCCAGAGTGTTTGCATGCTTGACCCTAAAAAGACAGCAGATCAGCTCCATTGCTTTCTTTTTTTAATCAATGCACGTGTTATTCGGCCCTATTGTTTTGTACATGTTTGAAATAATCAAGTGTTACTGCACCCCTACTCAGTCACTCAATGCATAGCATTCCTGATGTAAAGTTATACAAATAGTTCTCTATGCATCACTTGTGCTTGCTCACATACTCCTAGCCTTGTTTTCATTGCTATATTCCTTATCAGTACATTTAGTGAGTATTGCATTGTGGTTTGGGGGATTTCTGTTAGAACCTGAAATCCAAACTTCTAATATACATTGGTAAAGTGTTTTGTTATCACCTAACTCTGGCTGGATATTCATATCTTTCTTGCAATCTCGAGAATTGTATTGCACTGCATTTAGACTTGCCCAACACCATATTCCTTGAACTCGGTGGTGACTGCTCACCCATGTCTACCCAGAAAGTTACGAGTCTTAGAATGACCAACTTTCTTCCGAAAATCTCTTACTTGAAATGCTGGTTGAAGAGAATCCCAAATTGTCTCTCTTTTGTAGTACTTGGTGTCTAATCCAGACAGCCCCTGCACCATGACTCAGCCACTAACATGGTGACATTCCCACTCATTCTGAGCCGGGCACGTTCATCCTGTGCTCTGTGTTAGTTGGTTCCCTGTGGCTTTAACTTGTGCAGTTCGTGGACCTCTGAGGTAATTGCGTTTTACAAGCTTTGGCACAAGGAATATCTGCATAAGATGAACATAGCTGGGCCCTGTGAAAGCTGAGCCAATATTCGAAGTACATTATCCCATAAAGATAGCTGTGCCGTCAAAGGTCAATGTATATTAATCTTCATGACTTGGATAAAGTCTGCTGACTCTGGTCTCAGGCTGTCAAATTTGAGCTACCAGCACCATTGGCCATCAATGTCACCATATGTGGCTTATTTGTGCATTAAGACATATCACACGATGTACATACAGCAACTACTACGCAGGAATAATTCTCTTAAAGAGCCCAACTACCCAAACCTTCTCATCTAAAAAAGTGCAATAAAAATAATTTTTTTTAAATCCACCCAATAAGTTTACTAGGATGCTGCTCCATCTCTTACTAGTTTTCCACTGTCATTAACGGTACAAAGGCATGTCTGTTTTGTTCAAATCTCTATCGCAATGTATTTGTTAACAGTGAACGCAAACGCAAAAGTACAACTTGAAAACCTCGGAGAGAAGAAAGCATTCAGTTTCTGCGTCGACTCCTATTTTTAAAATAAGCGATAAATCGCATTGAATATCCCAGTTTTTCAAAATACAATAACAGTTTGAAGCACAGACAATATAAATTTCAGACGTGCACCTGGAGGTTTTCTGCTTCAGTCCCCAGACACTCTGCTAAGTATGGCAGAGAAAGAGTCAGCATAAACGAGACACAGCTTCACTTGCAGCTCTCCAAACCACTACAAAAAATGTATAAAACAAGGCAGAGATGTTGTTGCACTAGGAACATTATAAACAAGAAAAAAAAAAAACAGCTCAATTGCACTATGTAAAATGCAGCACGGTCGAGCTGACTTTGACAACAGAAAAACCCAGCGTGATTGAGCTGTGTAACATCCAGCGTGATCGCGCTATGTAAACCCCAGTGCGATCGCGCTGCGTGGAAAATAAAAAGATAAAGTAGTCCTGAAACCATGCTGAAAACATCAAGCCTCGAATGGTTTCAGTAGTTTACTGGTGCTGTGTAGGTGGGCTAAACACCGGAAAAGGCATGACGTATGCATGCCTTTCACAAATGAAAGCAAGTGGATTTTAAAAGGCAAGCCCACGAACCAATGAAAGTGACTGACATGACATGGGCGTGATTATAAGCCCAAAGAGAGATTACAGCATGGGACGGAATGCTTTGCGCTGGCCCATAAAAAGGACACATACCACAAAGATTTATACGGCAAACCATACCTATATATTCGTCCCTGAAAGCCATGAAAACTGTTAGCAACTGGCCATCAATAATTACCTTACGATTCTTAGCATACACTTCTTGGGCAATCTGCATGCAACGTCCTAACTGTCAATATACCAAAAGTTCCCCCCGATATGGGAACCTGAAGTAAAACAAAAATACATACGTCAACAGCCAATCATAAACAACTTCTTAATCTATACATGTATAATCTGAAAGAGTGAACAGCAAAACATACTATGCACACCTTACCTATCAGTGACCATGACCCTTCTCAGCCCTTATGCGCCAAGTCAAAAAGCAGAGTAAGTTTAACCACTTCTATTATATATATCTAGGTCAATGAGATGCACCTATGAAGGATGATAGCCTGCCCTATAAACTGGAGAAAGAGTGATCTATAGAAGAAAAACCTCTGTGATTTCACATAGACGTTAAAGTCCATTAATCCTATTCAAAAGTGTGATGTTTACCCAGAGAATCTATTTTTATAATAATATAGAATAAATTATATCCTTAGATCTTGATGTAAGTCGAACTTTGGTATCTATTCCAATAAGTAATATACATATTGGTGCACAGTTACCCTACACACCATAGAGAAAAAACGTGTTTCCGGTTGATCTCTACAAGTGTCGAACCCTGGACTGTACCCTCAGCATATCATATGTAATTACCCCTACTCCAATCTGCAAGTCCCAAAGTCAGAAGAGAACATCCTTAAACGTAATATAAAACCATCCTTGTATATGGTCATTCAATTCCACACCATACTGTTTGTCCGGTCCTACTTGATAGATACAACATTGCAGACATACAAATATGAGGAAAAAAGGAGGGAAAAATATTGAAAACTTATTTCCAGCTTACCTATAATGGTTTCAAACCTGGCTGTACTTTGGTACATCTCATATCAATGAACACCCATATAGTTATGTGATATGATTTTTGTATACCACATTTAATGATTCAATTCATCACCATATCTGCCCAGTCCCTCTCAGTGAAAGCAATGCAAAAAGTGACTATTGACACTGTTTCTAATATTAGAGGGCAAGAACATAAGATGTCATTAAGCAATATTCTATTTGCTTATTTATTGTTCCATAAAGTATCCTAAACAACAGTAACTCTTATGTTTAAGTGACCTAATAAGAGTGCAAAAAGTTCTCGAATGATGTTCAGACAGTACTGTACCATTTTAAAGCGGTTTATGAAATAAGTTTCCATGGCTCTCATCTTCTTGTCCAAATCTCTACTTCTCCTGTCTATTTTTATTTCCTTCACACCGATAAATTTCATATTATAAAGTTAAGCAAGCTAGTGTGTTGACCTGAAGTGGACTGCCATTGGGTATTTGTTATCCAGAATTTTCATGGCCCTAATGGGTTCCTTCCACTTTGTTTTTAATTTGCCATATTGGATCCAATGTATTGTTTCCCACAGCCACAAACCATCATGTAAGTACTATTATGGGTGTTACAGTTGATGAATGTGGGAATACAAAAATATTTTGTCCAAAAACAGTGCCTGATCCGACTTCAGATACATACTTGCAACATATGCAATTTTTGCATTTAAATGAACGATTAGGTAATTGTGGTAGCCAACCAGTATTGGTCCTCCTGTCAATATAATGAATGATGTTGCTGGGGCTAAGTAATGTATGCAATGTAGGTGCCTTCTTACATACCATCTTAGGTTAAACAAGTAATAGACGTTTAAGATCAGTATCCAATGTTAAGAGATCCCCATACTTGCATAAGGTATTGAAAACATTTCTGTTGCATTACTGTATCTGATCTTATTGCAATCTGTAAAGTGTTTGGGTCATACCCTCTTCTAAGGAACCTAGCAGTGATGTCAGATGCATGTTTCTCATATTCCAATTGTAAACTGCAGAATATTTTAACCATTAGATATTCTCCAAAAGGTATGTTGCTAATATGTCTTTTAAGATGGTCTGATTCTGCATGTAGAATGGCATTCACAGAGTTCTGCTTTCTGAATAGTCTTGATACCAATTTGTTGGTATCTGCATGCATTTCCAAATCCGAAAAGCAAATGGACGTTTGACTGTATTCAAGACTCAATGAAACATTGAAATTATTATCATTCAAGTAGCCATGATATGATTTGAGATCACTCATTTCACCCTTCCACGTTACAAAAATATTATCGGTATATTGACCCCAGTAAATGAGCTGGTTATTGTCATGCCATGGTCCAGCCAGGCATGCTCCCTCGCATACCAGCCCCTAAATAGGTTGGCATAAGAAGGAGCAGACCTTGACCCCATCGCTGCTCCCTGCAACTGATCATGCAGAAAGTAATTGTTCATGAGTACAACGTCTTCCAGATCAATAAGCATGTGTGCATGTGGAAAGAAGCTAGCTGATCACATGTATAGAAAATATATGATGGCCTCTATGCCACATTTCTGTTAAATACTGGTGTAGAGATCACTCACATCCATAGTCATCATGTAGTAATCTGATTCCCATGTAATATTAATTTGTTGGAGAATATCATTTGAGTACTTGACAAAGGAAGGCAATGTGGTTGCAAAGGGAGCCAAGAACATATCTATATATTCCAAAATGTGTTCAGTCAAACTGCCCATACTAGCAATGATTGGACGGCTAGGGGTATAGCTCCTCCTTTATTCTCAGACTACCCTTTGTTCAATGATTATATATATATATATATATATATATAATAATTATATGGGTGAAAGTGGAGTTATAGGTAGATCTTCTAAATCAAAAAGTAGAACTGAAATTCACCGGTTATGTGTAACTGACCTAAGCATAACTTGCAGTGATAAAGATTTTAGATGTCACCAGTGATTGTATATGTGATGTTATGAGCAGTGCATTATAGCTGTGCACTCCACTTTAATATTTATTTTATGTAAGTGAATTTCTAAGGTTATTTTAGCATAAGTTGAAAGCTTACTACCTAACTTATGCATAACTCCACATTAAACCCCAGAGTGCATGGTCTTTGGCTGTGACCAGTGGGAAGGTAGGCCCATCGTCAACTCCCTGAGGGCAGAAAACCACCAACCATATGCGGCTATCTGGACCCCAACCCCCCACCACAGCAACCTGCTGCAAGAGGACAATTCCTCACAACTCCCACAGGACCACAAGGGGGCCTAGGGATGTCCACATTCGACCCACCACAAGGGTTAGGACGTCAGGGTATCCCTACCCTGCCTCTTATATGGTTTTATAGTTTATCAAGTGAGTATTTAGGGCTCAGGGAGTCCTCAAGACCATATATCTTAAATGTTGCAGCCAGTCAAGCAGAGCTTTAGAGTCAAAGGGCCAGATGTAGAAAACATTTTGCATGGTGCAAACTGCGAAAATTGCAGTTTGCGCCATGCAAAATGCTGAATGCGATGCACATTCACAATTTGCGAGTCGGTACCGACTCGCAAATTGTGAATGCGACTCGCAAATAGGAAGGGGTGTCCCCTTCCTATTTGCGACTCACATCGCTATGCTAAATTGCTTTGTGACCGCAAATGCGGTCGCAGAGCAATACGCAGTTACCGCCTGTGTCACACTGGTGGTAACCCATTCGCAAAAGGGAAGGGGTCCCCATGGGACCCCTTCCCCTTTGTGAATGTTGCCAAAAAGGGTTTTTCAGAGCAGGCAGTGGTCCAATGGACCACTGCCTACTCTGAAAAACCGAAACAAAATGGTTTCGTTATGTTTTTATTTTGTAACTCGTTTTCCTTTAAGGAAAACGGGCTGCAAAATAAATTTAAAAAACTGCTTTATTTAAAAAGCAGTCACTGGCATGGAGGTCTGCTGTCGTCAGCAGGCCACCATCCCTGTGAGTGCAGGGACTCACTATGGGGTCGCAAAATGCGACCCACCTCATTAATATTAATGAGGTGGGTCTTTGCGACCCCATAGCGACTCACAGACGGTGTCTGAGACACCGTTCTGCATCCGAATTTGCGATTCGGATAATGCTACATCTGGCCCAAAGTGCTTTATTTTGACTTGTGCTACCGCGTAACTCCCGGAAGATGCTAGCTATATCCCTTTCTCTTTTGATACATCAATAAAATTATATGTATCTATCTAGAGAGATTGATAAATGTATATAATATATAGTAATATTTTACATTCCATATAAGGAAAATGGCCCTCTCTGAAGGGTCGCCCCAAACTTTTTGCCTTCCTCCTTCTCTTTTTCTGAGCTCATTTTTGTTGGCTTTAGGACTCTGATCACTTTACCACAGCTGACCAGTGCTAAAGTGCATGTGCCCTCTCCCGTAAACATGGTAACATTGGCTCCTATCCAATTGGCATATTTAATTTACCTGTATGTCTCTAGTAAAGTGCACTAGAGGTGCACAGGGCCTGTAGATTAAATGCTACTAGTGGGCCTGCATCACTGATTGTGCCACCCATATTAGTAGCCCCCTTAACCATGTCTCAGGCCTGCCACTGCAAGGCCTGTGTGTGCAGTTTCACTGTCACTTCGACTTGGCATTAACAACCATTTGCCAAGCCTTAAACTCCCATTTTTCTACATATAGGTCACCCCTAAGGTGTGCCCTAGGTAGGCCGTAGGGCAGAATACCACGTAGGTAAAAGGCAGGACATGTACTTATGTGGTCCATATGTCCTGGCATCATATGGTGGATTCCAATCTGGAAGGAGTGGCCCTGTCATGTTTAGAATTGCCAGAATGGTAATAGAAAAACCGGCTTACTGGTGAAGTTGGATTTAATATAACTATTTTAGAACTGCCACTTTTAGGTTTACCAGTTTCATTTGAGTTGCATTGGAACACCTATGAAAATCCCATGGAACACCTTCCCAGGACAAAGGAACGCAACTCAGAGATTATACGCTATTAAACTGTATGCCACTCCACTATACACTACTCCATTCTATGATAGTCCATTGGATGCTACTCCACTCTACACTACTCCACTTTACACTACTCCCCTATGTGCTACTTCACTCTACCCCATTCCACTGTGTACTACTACGGTTTGCACAACTCCTCTGTATGTCACTCCACTCTACATTTTTCTGCTAAATTCTATTCTACTCCACACTTTACACCATTCCTCCGTACTTCACTCTATTCTATTCCACTGTACGCCACTCCATTGGCGGAAGGAGGGGATGATTTTTTAGTCTCTGTTTGGGGCAGACACCATTAGTGGTCATTAGTTATAGAGGGTAGGGAAAGGGCATTAAGAGACATATTTAAGTCCAAGTCACACAGTGCAGCAAGTGATCTTGCTGCCCTACTCTGTTTTGCAGACAAGGGCAGGAATGCAGCATATTTAAAAGAATACTGTGCATTCCTGCCTTTCTCTCTGCGGTGTCCCCATTTTGTCAGCCTAGTGCCAATGCAGGCACCCTTTCACCATGGTGCAAGGGCATCTCTGTTGAAAGGAGGATTGTTTTATTGTGGAAAGGGGCACCTTCCTGCACAAAAACAATTCCCTGAGGCTTACTCATTTTTCTATGTGTGCTGAAGTATGCAACACTCATAGAAAGAGGAAGTAACAAAATCCTCATTATGCCTCCCCTGGGAAGGCATAGCATTTTGGTACATTCCTAAGTTTACCAGTTCCATGGGAGTTGCATGGGAACACCCATGCAACACCCATGGAACACCTCCACCGGGCAAAGTAATGCAACTCAGAGACTCTACACTGTTACACTGTATGTCACTCCACTATACTGTACTCCACTCTACCCCACTCCATTCTGTGATAGTCCATTGGACGCCACTCCACTCTATACCACTCCCCTATATGCTACTTCATTCTACTCCATTCCACTGTATACTACTTCAGTCTATACAACTCCTCTGTATGTCACTCCACTCTATGTTTTTCTGCTCAATGCTATTCCACTCCACACTGTTTTACTGTACACCATTCCCCCATGCATCACTCTATGCTATTCCACTCAACACCACTCCATTCTACGCAATTATACTGTACACAACTTCAATATTTGCCCCTCTACTCTATAGTACTCTACTCTACCCCACTCCACTGTATCGCACACCACTGCATGCTATTACGCTCTACCCACCCCACAACACACCACTCCAGTCCAGTCTAAACAACATTACTGTACACCACTCCACTGTACTTTACTACACTATACGCTTTTACAGTCTACACCACTCCACTGTATGCCACTCCAGTCTATGCTACTCCACTCTGCTATTCCACATTCATGGCACTCTACTGTAAGCTACTCCACTCTATACAACTCCAGTGTATTCTTGTTCACTCTTTATAACTATACTCCACACAAGTCTACTACAATCGGTGCCACTCTACTACACTCTATCTCCATACACCCCACTCCATAAATTTGCACTCAACTCTATGTCCGTACACACTATTGTACAACTATCTACTCCACTCTGCGATACTTTCCAACATTATATGGCACAGCACTCCACTGTACTGTACTGTATTCAACACTGCTTCAATTTATAACAGTTCTATGCTAATCCACTGTATCCTACTCCAATCTATGCGCCTCTACTGTACACCACTCCACTCTGTGTTATTCCACTCTGACCCTCTACTCTTCTACACTCCACTGCACAGTATTCTACTCTTCCACTCAACGGTAATCCACTCTTCACCACACCAGTGTCGCCACTCCACTCTACCCCGCTCCTTTGTATGACACTCTCCTTCACTCTATATAACTCCACTCTAT
This sequence comes from Pleurodeles waltl, assembly GCF_031143425.1. Classification (NCBI taxonomy): domain Eukaryota; kingdom Metazoa; phylum Chordata; class Amphibia; order Caudata; family Salamandridae; genus Pleurodeles; species Pleurodeles waltl. The sequence goes on along the minus strand of NC_090451.1, from coordinate 260,415,114 downwards.
AAAAGTCTACCACACTTCATGGCACTCTACAACATTCTACTCCATTCTACCCGTGTGCACTCCACTGTCCAACTCTATACTTCACTCTACGCCTATACACTCCAATGTGCAACACTCTATTTCACATTACATGGCTTTTCTATATGACACAGCGCTCTACTCTACTGTTTGAGGCCGCACTCCAATTTATAATGGTTCATGACCTATGCTACACCAGTACACTCCACTCCATGCCACTCTAACCTATGACACACTAATACACTCTATTATACTTTACTCCAGACTATGTTACACCACTTCACCCTACTAACAAGACTTTACCTCACTTTATGCTACTATACAACAATCCACCCTAAGCAGCTCCACTGGTTCACACACTCCTGTACTCTATGCAACTCCACTCTACAACACTACTATACTGTTTGTCACTCTCTGACACTTTACTCCTGTCTATACAACTTTACTCCACTGTACAACACAGTACTATATTGTATGCCATTGTACAACACCGTACTCCATCCTACTCTATGATACTCTAATCCATTACACAATACTGTACACAACTCTTTGTATGCCACTGCACCCCACTGTACTCCACTAATCCTCTGTATATCACTCCAATCTACCCTACTCAATGTCATTGTACTCTAACACTGTGTGCCAATCTACTGCAGCACACTACAACACTGCACTGTACACCATTCCACAAAAATCAACTAGACTGTATGCCACTCTACTATATTGTAGTTTACATTACTTTCCAATACTGTACAACACCCCACCACACTCTACTGTACAACACAGCACTCCAATTTATGGCACTTTATTCAACTGTATACTACACCACTCCACTCATGTCATTATAGTCTAACAAAATGCCACTCTACTCTATGACAAATTATGTCACTCTACACCACCCCACACCAGTTTACTCCGCTTCACTTTACTACACTTTATCCCACTCCTTGCCACTGTACTCCACTCTATGCCGCTCCAGTGTCGGACACTCTACTCCACTGTAAGCAGCTCCACTCTGCAACACTGTACTACACTATGTCACTCTGACACTCTACTCCACTCTATGCCCATCCACTATATGTCACTGTACTACAATGTATGACTCTCAACAACATTCCACCCAACTTCTCTAAATTACACCACTCCACTACATGAAACGGCACTCCACTCTACGACACTCTCCTCCACTGTACCCTACAACACTCCACTTGATGAAACTCCACTCTATGACACTTTCCCCTGCTCCACTCTAAAACACTCTACTCCACTCTACAACAGTCTGTGATACCCTACTTTACTGTTTGACACGCAATTCCACGGTACAAATCGCTGCTCCAATCTATGATACTTGACTCCACTATGAGACGCTATATAACACTTTACCACACTGTACTATTTGTTACTACACTCTACTACGCTTGATTGTAATCTACAAAATGCCAGTCTATGACAATAGACTTTACAGCACTCTCCTCCACTATATACTGCACAAAGTTCCACATAACAAATCTCCACTTGTGACACTGGACTGTATGAATTGAAGCACATTTTTATTTTTTTAAAAAATTAAAATTAAATTAAATGAAAAAAAACAAAGTTTAAAGCTTATTTATAGTTAGGAAACATTATTTTCCCTATACAAATCAAGTTTAAACTACACAAACGTTAAAAATACTAAAAGTGTAGTTATAGCTTTCATTTACAATTCATTCGCCACCTTCAAATTATTAGAAGTAGCTGGCCTTGTTACACAGTCTTTTCAGCTCACTAACCATTCTAAATTAACTATAATTCACCTCTCTGTCATGCACTTTGTTTTCACAAGTAATGATACTATGCTCTAGAAGACTCTCTGCCACTGTACTGGACGACACTACACTCAACAACATTGAACTATACAAACCTCAACTCTACTGAACCTCACCCTATACTACTACACTCTACAACAATCTGCTACACTTGATGCCATTATACAACACTCTACTCAATGACACTCCAGTCCACCATACTCCATTAACTGACACTCTAGCCGACGACATTCCATTGTATAACACTCAGCTCTACCATTCAATACTCCACTACACTGTACACCACGCCACTCCACTCTACGATATTCCACGATACTCCACTCTACTTGACTTCAATCTATTCTACTCTACAGTACTCCACTGTACAAAACTATTCTCTACGATACTCTCCTTCACTGTACTGCACTAGACTCCACTTTACGACACTCCAAACAATTATACTGACACTGCGATTTGAAACATATTTTTATTTAAAAAAAATATATATTAATATACAGTGAAAAAAAAAGTTAAGGATAATTTATAGTTAGAAATACCTTATATATCCTTTCTATGCAAACCCAACTTAAAATACATAAACACAAAAAATAGTAAAATGATCATTATAACTTTAGTTAATAATTTATGCACCATCTTCAAATTTCTATAAGTCACGGATCCTTGAATTGTTACCCCATTCACCATACTAAATTAAATATAATTCACCCTTTTTCAGTGCACTGTTTATACCCTTGTATACTACATCACTTATAGTTTGTGAAATCATAGCACTGATAGCAACACTTATAACTTCTCAAATGACATTTGTTTGTCATGACACAGTGCATTTTAGGGTGGAAAGTTATAGGGAGCTGAAAAGAGTGGGTAACTAGGTCTGCTACTTATAATAATTTCAAGGTGGTGGATAAATTGTAAATGAAAGTTGTAACTAAACATTTAGAAATTTTAAAGTTTGTGGAGTTTAAACTTGGTTTGTGCTAGACGTGGCATTCTTGGTGTGGTCCCCCCTGTCTTTTTTGCCTCTGATTCCCATTTTTGTACTGTGTGCTGGACTCTGCTTGCGCAGTTTTTGGTACCCTGGGCACTTTACCACTGCTGACCAATGCTAAAGTGCAAGTGCCCCTGTGTAAAGTATATGTGTAATTGGCTATTCCATGATGGACATATTTGATTTACCTGTAAATCCCTAGTAAAGTGCACTAGAAGGTGCCCAGGGCGTGTAAATCAAAAGCTACTAGTGGGCCTGCAGCACTAGTTGTGCCGCCCACAAGAGTAGCCCTGTAAACACGGCTCAGGCCTGCCTCTGCAGTGTGTGTGTGCAGGTTTAACCTGCCAATTCGACTTGGCAAGTGTACCCACTTGCCAGGCCTAAATCATCCCTTTTTATACATGTAAAGCAGCCCTTTATGGTAGGCCCTAGGTAGCTCCATGGGCAGGGTACAGTGTATGTTAAATGTGGGGCATGTACTCATGTGTTTTCCATGTCCTAACAGTGAAATGCTGACAAATCCGTTTTTCAGTGTTGCAAGGCCTATCACTCTCTTAGGTTAACATGGGGCTGCCTTTAAATATCCTTAAAGTGCAGTTTGCCTTTGAGAGCATATGGAGTTTGAGGTCTCTGAACTCACAATTTGAAAATACATTTTTAGTGAAGTTGGTATTTAGATTGCTAGTTTGAAAATGCCACTTTTAGAAAGTGGGCATTTTCTTGCTTAAACCATTCTGTGACTCTGCCTGTTTGTGGATTCCCTGTCTGGGTCAGAAAGATAGTTGGGCTGTTTGTGAATCTCCTCTAGTCAACCTGACAGGCAGCATTTTATTTGGGACAAATAATGGCATATCATAATAATTCAACTTACCACTCAGCCGAGAAGCTTCTTGGCCGAGTGGACAAGATGATGGTCCGTGCTCTCCTCCACAATCTGGAATAATTGAAGGTCTAGACTAATACATCCCACGCATATTTAGAATACCAGCACCAACCACAGTATTTGCACAAGTCAATAACAATACCTAACTAATCTAAAGCTATAGCTATTCAAAGTATCACTTTGAAAGTTTTCACAAGTCAGCATTCTAATCCAAATTTTATAGTGGAGGAAAACGTCTAGGAAAGGATTAGAAAAGTAATGAATAAAGAAGGGGGAGAAAATAAAAATGAGTTATGTGGTTTTATGTTATACTGCCATACTGCTCTTTCATGATGTCATGGAACCTTCTATGATAGGAGGTTTGAAAGAATGAGGACTGTGAGTGCTAAACCTGGGAGAGTTGCTTACAGCATCTCCTCCTATTGTGGTCCATCTATGTTACAGTATTATTGGCCATTTGCTCAATAAAGCCTCTTACATGATGTGAGTCTGTGTTCTTGTTGACTTTACCAATAATCTTCTACTAACACAAGATATGTAAAGCAGAGGTGCATGAAAAGTTACTGCTACAGTAATATAAAAGGGGGATTACAGCTACAGACAGGAGGAAGTCACCTGCAGGGAATATACAAGAAAACACAAGGACACTAAAGTAGATAAGGAGATGTTAGGAGCAATGTACGATACAGAAGGCCCTAATAAACACTGGGTGAGAGTTGGTAAAATAATGAATGATAAACATGACTTACTAGGAGTAGTGGGAATGGCTGATGTGAGGCTGTAACAACACTCTGGGTCTTGGTGGTGGTCTTGACCTTCTTGGTTTGTCCTGAAAGAAGGAAAGATAAGGAGGCAATGATTACTATTACTCTCTACAAAAGGGCATTTTACAGGCAAACATGTCTACTATTTGACCAACCAGTTCTATTAATCCCATAAAACTATACCTTAAAAAGGTTCCCTGTCCTACACATTGTTTCTTAAAATGTTGCTCCTCCTTTCACTTTATACACTTGTGCTATTTTGTCAATTGGAATACTATGGGCAAAGTTAGTCTCCCTTCATGTACTACACCTCACAGAGATGGTGACTGTATTAGTGATAGAAGAATCATGAAGAATATCCATGGAATCAAACTCTCCTCCTCCTAATCTTAACTCATGTCTTCATCCCATGTATCGGGGTCAGACATGAGCAAAAATTAGGCCTGGGTGCCAAAATAAAAATGGCCAAATTAGATAGCTGAAAGAGTAGCCTACATTAGCAAATCAAGCGATTTTGAACATGCAAAGGCCTGCAATATAGTGTTATGCGAGGTATGGAAGTATATGTATTTGTGCTTGTTGCAGGCAAGGTTTGTGGTTATATCAGAGAACTCAATAGACCCAGGTGACATTTTAATTAGTCCGGTGTGATTGGCAGAATGTGTGTAATTTCAGTCATGCCATGTTGTGTAACTTTGGGGAGAAATTTTAACATGAGATGTACTGTACAGGTAATGTTTGAATGCGAGTGGCAATTCTTGTTACCCAAGTGGAAACTTTTGAGTAATTTTTGCACTCAAGACTACAAATCCAAATGTGAATGGCAGTGCGTTGAATGCAAGCAAATGGTAATCAACTTAAAAATTACATTTTAAAGTGGCATTTATACCACATGGACTGTTTCGGTGCTTTTGAGTGTGAAATGCGCTTTGCATAATTAACCTTAATTTTGCATACTTTTGTTGTAATTTCACATAATTATGTTATAGAAAATTACATGAGTTTCACAAACCCATATAAATCAACAGAAAAAAAACAGTTAACCAGACCATAAAACAGGGCCACAAACAGACAAAAACAGCTCACACACTGACCTGTCAGCATAGCCTTTCAAGCACTTCCAGATTGCCATATAGCATCAGCCTAAGCATATCCGGCTTCATGGAACAGAAACCTGGTAATATGATTCACCCTCTTTATCAGGATTACTTAATTACTTATCCCATTTCTCAAGAGATGACCACCATAAGCACATGAATAAAAATAAAACCATGTAGAATTTGCTAATAACTTTGGGGGTGTTTGAAGAATCTTCACAAAACCTTCCAAAAGAAAGGTCTCATCCACCCCTGCTCCTTCCGAGAAAGTTTCAAGGTGATCCATCAAGTGGGAACTGAGAAAAAAAAGGGGGGTCCTCAAAATACAATTTCCCCATTTATTCTGAAGAGCAGATCTTGGTAGAGAAAGTATGCTTTTTTTATATCATGTAAATTCATTTAGTAGATTTTGAGAAATTAAGGTCCAGAATTTATGAATACATATCACGTTACAGCAGATCCACAGAGGTGATGATTCTCAAGATGAGATCTGATTGGCCACCACCACATCAATGGTGATGTGGTAGCAGCCATTTTAGGACTTGGTATTAATTCCCTTCTAGAAAAATGTGAAAAAAGAAAGAGGGGACAGGGTAGGCCATGCCCCCTCCCCGAGACAGCCAAGACAAAAAAAGGACTGTGGTGCATGCTGCCCAAATTAACCCCAGGGGATGGGGTTCCTGGAGCCCATAAATGACTCATCAAGAGGGCCATATGCCCCCTACACTTTAAAAAAAAATAATAATTAGCTCTGGGGGATTGGGTTTCATTAGATGCTCTGGGGGGGTCACATGCCCTTTCCCCTCAAACCTAAATGTTGGCCCAGGGACTTGATCCCCGAGTCCTATAGAAGGCTTGGGGGGGGCATACCCCCTTCCACATTTAAAGGAGAAGAGAACAAAGTGAATGTGAAATGAGCAGGGTAAACGCTACTTTCACATTTAGTGCTCCAGTTTGGGAGCTCCCCATAAAGCCCTAAAGCTTTTTTGAATTAAATTTTTTAGTACTAGTGGTGCCCCAAAAAGACACAGGGGCACCATAAAGATTTTTTAAGGCTGTGGGGGCTGCTGGAAGTGTCCCTTAACAACAACAAAAAAATAGTAAAGCTCCTGGGTCATTCAATCCATAATCCAAGGAGACTCAAGGATATGTTGTTTTTTTAAAATAAAACTTTCATACTTTTTTTATGCCACTCGCTTTCATAAAACATTGCATTACGTTTTTTAATGAAATATACATTTGATTAAAATAGGTTAATTTCATAAAAGTTGAATTGATATGCTGACCCCTTCAAAAAGCCAGTAGGCTCACTTTTTATATTTTGCCATTCTGGCCCTTTGACAAGGTCGGTAGGTCTGCCTTAGTTAAAATGATACCTTTCATAATGTAACATCACATATTTCGCTGTGACACCATCGGGGTTAGGGAGTGAGGCCCTGCATCAAACCCACTGTTGCACACAGTGGTTGGGTGCAGGGCCTAGGCTGCAGAAGATGTAGACGCCCAACCACCTGACTATGCACTGCCTATGACCTCACATATGGCATCACTCATGACATGCTTTATGACATAATTGAAATCACTGAAACATCAGAAATGGCATCAGTGATGACAACACTGTGCACTGCGAGTTATTTTTAATTTAGGGCACAAGTTAATGTTATTTGACATAATTATAACTGGTGAATTTCAGTGGTTTTGGTCATTTAAAATGGTATGTTTTAACTGGCATTTTCACCTATCACATTACTTTAACCTTAGTTTTTTTAGTTAAAAAGAAGTGAAGCTGCACACGCAAGGTAGGGTGAGAGTGCACAGTCTAGAATTTATGTCTGGCAAGAACGCATGTGGGTATATACAGATTTTCTGTCTGAGTAGCTGATGCAGCAACTGCTTTGGATGGGCAGTTTCAGAAGAAGCAGTGGATTTATATCTATCCATCTACCCATCCATCTATCTATATGCATAGATAAAGACACACATAATATAATTGTGACATTTGTTTTTTCCAATTGGGGGTGTGCTTGTAAACTGCCCCAGGGGATAGAGAGCACATGTCACAATAGGGATTTTACATGTGGGCACCAGAAAGGGGAAGAAGCAGTCCACACTCGCATTGGGCATATCCCCAGTACAAAAGAGGCAATAATGTTTTTCTGGCAACCTGGGATTTACCCCTGTTTGCCCAATGGGGTGGCAGAATGTCCACTGGATGCCAGGAATCTTTTTAATAAAATATTGAAGTGAGGCTCATCCCATCAAGATATCAGACCTCACCCATGAGGCCTCAACAGTCTTTCTCCTCCCCTGAGGCTAAAGCATCCTTATCCCTATGGCAAGTGAGAGGAAATTTCAATTCTTCTGGGCGTTGTTTTTACATGTGGGACAGCAGAGTGGCAGTGAATCCAAATTTCATCCCACTTGCCATGCTAAATGGCTGCACCATTTGTGCTCAGCTGGCACATAGGGAAGTATACCAAACCCAGACATTCTAAAAAGTAGTAACACAGGTAAGTCACAAACTCTCACATTTGAAGGTTTTTGATTGCAAAAGCATTTGTACCTCAGGCCATTTGTATACTTTTTAAAACTAAATAGATTTAGAGGCTCACCCATGGATTTGACCTGTTTCCACTGAGAAAATACAAGTAGATTGAAGCCATAAACATTTGGACAAATTGACTCCCTGGTAGAAAAATGGAAATGTTGTCTTACAAAAAAATGTGTTTGTTTTTTGGTACAACTCTGCTTGTTCCTGAAATCTGCAAAGATGGTGATCCTAGCAAATCTTTAGTTGATATAATTTTTAGAAAAACAACATACTCCTTCTTGCATAGTACCATTTTCCATTTTTTACAAGAACCCAAAATGTTGGTATATTGTTGTTATTTTATGAATTCCCTCTAGGAGAATCTACATACCCTAAGTTACTTTCAAATCCCAAGGAGGTTGGAAAAAAAGATGCAAATTTGGCATGGTACCATTTATGGAAAAAAGTTATGAAGATTTAAGCGTGAACTACCCAAACATCCTGAACACCAAGCCTCAGCAGCCAAGATTAACTTAATTACACATTATAGGTGGCATTTGTACCAATGTACAGTTTTATGCTACGTAGGTCTACAAGGTCAAGTGAGGTATAAGGCTCAGGATGAACATGCATCCTGAATGTAAATTCATAGTCCCTTACTTCATATCTGCACTCATTATGTCACTTTAAAGAATGCTCATATTTACCTGGCTCGTTTCATTATCAAATCCCAGGTCTTTGTCTTCCCTACTAGACCAAGTTAATTACTCTGCTAGCCAGCAGAATTATCAAAAGCCTCTTCACACAATAGATCCCTTACATGGGCTTGAAGCAGTTCCGGGGAAAGGAGTGGGTGGGGAGGACATCTGCATCTGCCATTTAACTTTTAACACTGCACCTGGGCTGGGGAAGCCCACGCCCATAAAAACACTGGAGAAAGACCAGACATCAGAAGCCAAAAACAGGATTGTTTCCCCTTTGAAGATTTGGTAGGAGGAGATCAGGTAACTGTGTCAGTGGGGTCAGAGCTGAGGCTCCTAGAAAAGGCCTTTTCACAGACCACTTAAAGACACCATCTTAAAATATCTGAGAATGCATGCAAGTGAGTTGGACAAGGATAGAGTGGTGAAATGGCACCCTAGCATTGGCCAGTTCACGGCTGTTAGAACTTGCCACCTCAATGTAAAAGCCCTTGATATGACATTGGACCTGAAAGTAACATCAGTGAAAGAATGCCACAGGGCATGGGGAGTGCTGCAGATAAGGTGTTCAGCTGTTAGCTGTGGAAAGGCGGTGCAAGATAGCCCCACAAGCAGGAGAGAGCACCAAAAGCCCACATAGAGGACAGATCTGGCACAGAAAGGTATTATTTTAGATACCTTTGACTAAGCACCATGAGCAAATTTACCCTAAGAACATCAAATTCGAGCCCCACAGAACTTGAGATATCAGCTTTTAAAACTTGGTTCCCTGGGGGTACAGAGCACAAAAAGGAGCGAGCAGCACTCCAACAGAAAATTGAACAATTCCCTGAAGATGGCCAAGTCTCTGGGGTGTGGCTCAACTTTCATTATCTTTTTTTCAAATAAACGGGAGGCCACTGATGCCGCCCCCTCTCCTAAGCTGCTTTTGGGCCCCAGAGACCCCTTCTCCTAGGGCCAACTGAAAAACAGGGAACTATCCCAAGGACCCCCTTCCCTGGGACAGTAGTGAATTAGACCCCCCTGTGTCTAATGTTGCAGAGTGTGCTGGCCTGCTGCCTCCCAGACCTCAGCCAGAAATAGCAGATGGCTGAGGTGCTCTAGACCTTGGCAAGATCCGAGCAAGGGCTGGGTCCCACCATAGCAGGAGCAAAGAATCCTAATTGCCAGCTTTAGTGTGTCACTGGCTGGCTGAGTGCAGGGGCTTTGAGGCACTCCATGTGACATCCTTACAAAGCCAGTACAATAGCCTTATCGATAATGACATTTTTATTATGATATTTTGCTTAGAATTGGTGGGGGTTATTGTGAGTATAATATTCAGAGGAGTGTAACCTGTTAAGAGGGTTAAGAGGTATTTCCATTGACCAGATTGTATATATCTGTAATTAATGTATAATATGTAGTAGTGTGTGCATAATGAAAGTACTTTTTTATAACAATCACTAACTGGACAATGCTTTATTTAGTGTTGCTGTGTACCAGCAAGCAGGGGCTGCTAGCCATTACCACTTCTGCTGAGTAGGCCTCAGACGTGCCTGCTTCGCTACCCGGAGAGAGTGAATTGCTACATTGGGATATTTGGTTACCAAACTGCCATAAAAATGTTAATTATTTTTTAGATTGATGAGGACTGGTTAGCTGTGAAATTAGTCCAAGACTTATTTTTTAGAGCAGAATGTTGCATTCTCATCAAGTGATGGCCACAATGAACAGTATATTTTGGTACACTTACCATTGGGGCAGTGGGTTAGATGGGATTGTAGGAAAGGAAGGCACAAGTAATTTTCCAGATAATGTTGAAGAATATCCTTGAGGGACTGTCAACTAGAGCAGTCTAGAATTTGGTAATGGGGTATCTTGTTTGCATTACATTTGATTTGTAGACTTGGCAAAGTGTTTGTGAAATAGATGGTTCTCATCACCGTATTAAAATATCCATATTTTTCTTACCTTGGAAAATAGATGTTTAGGCACCCCAGAATATTAGAAGACACACAGATGAGCTTATATATGATTTGGATTGTAAAATGATTAATGTACTTGTGTTAGACTTTTCATCCTTGGCGTGGTCTCCCTTAACTTTTTTCCTCTGTTTCCCCAGGTTGTTAATGTGTGCTGGATTCTGATTTTGCTGTTTTTGTTACTCTAGGCACTTTACCAGTGCTAACCAATGCAAAAGTGCAGGTGCTCCTATACAAAATGTGCATGTAATTGGCTTATCCATGATTGGCATATTTGATTTACTAGTAAGTCCCTAGCAAAGTGCACTAGAGGTGCCAAGGGCCTGTAAATCAAATGCTACTAGTGGGCCTGCAGCACTGGTTGTGCCACCCACATAAGTAGCTCTGTAATCATGTCTCAGACCTGCCATTGCAGTGTCTGTGTGTGCAGTTTTAACTGTAAATTCGACTTGGCAAGTGTACCCACTTGCCAGGCCTAAACCTTTTCTTACATTTAAGACACTCCTAAGGTAGGCCCTAGGTAACCCCAAGGGCAGGGTGCAGTGTATGGGTAAGGTAGGACTATAGTAATGTGTTCTATATGTCCTGACAGTGAAATATTGTTAAATTATTTTTTCAGTGTTGCAAGGCCTGTCCCTCTCATAGGTTAACATGGGGGCTACCTTTAAATATGATTAAAGTGTAGATTCACTTTGGGAGTGGATGGATATGTGGAGTTGGGGGTCTCTGAGCTCATAATTTAAAAATACATCTTTCTAAAAGTTGATTTTAAGATTGTGTGTTTCAAAAAGCCACTTTTAGAAAGTGAGCATTTTCTTGCTTAAACCATTTCTGTGACTCTGCCTGTTTGTGGATTCCCTGTCTGGGTCAGTTTGACAGTTGAGCTGGTTGCATCTCTCACTAGACAGTGACACAAAGGGAGCTGGGGTGTGGTCTGCATTTGCTGATGAGCCATCAGTGCTAGGAGGGACAGGAGGAGTCGTCACTCACACCAGAAAGGGCTGTGTCTGCCCTCACACAATGCAGTTTCCAACCCCCTGGTGAGTGTCTGGGGCTTGGCCTGGGCAAGGCAGGTTTTCACAATCAAGAGAGACTTTGCTTTGAAGTAGGCCTACTTCAAAGAGAAAATGGATATAAGAAGGGTGCCCAAAACCACAGACTTTAGAACACTTCTGGAAACCAAGAGGAACCCCTGCCTGGAGAAGAGCTGAAGAGCTGACGAAGAAGAACTGCCCTGCCTGTGACTGTGCTTTGTGGAGCTATCCTGCAGTTTCTGCTTCTGCCAGTGATAGAGGACAAAGACTGGACTTTTTGCTGCCTTCCATCTTGTGAAGAACACTCCAAGGGCTTGATTTAGAGCTTGCCTCCTGTTGTTTGAAGTCTCAGGGACAGCAAAGACTTCTCTCTGCCAGCACCTGGAACCTCTGCTGAGACTTCTACTCTGCCAAGTGGTGCCCATCCAGTTCCTGGGACCCTGAAAGGAGAAGCTGGCAGTCCAAGAGTGAGAAATCCATGCACAGACCACTGTGGGGGGAAAAGATCGACGTGACTCTGATCTGCGACTGAAAAATCGACGCACCGCTGGCTTTGTGGCTGAAAATCGACACTCGCCTGCAAAGCGACTGGAAGATCGATGCCCACTGCTGGAGAAACGACGCGCAGCATCAATGACGGAGGCTGGTGAGATCGCAACCCGCGCTGCGTGGTTTTCAGATCATCGTGCAGCTGGATTTCTGACGCAAACACCGCTGGGTGTGTAAAAACTATGCAAGGCCTGCCCGGACCAAAGAGTGCTGACCAGATAGACGCATTGCTCTCCTGCGGAGAGAAGAAACAGCACATGCCAACCTGATTGAAGGAGAAATGACGCAAGGTCTCGCTCGTGAGTGATATTGACGCATCGCAAACCCTTTTTGATGCACACTCACCCGTGCGGGGTTATTTTTGACACGCCCAAGGTACATTTTCACACTAACAGCGTTAGCGTTGTGTTTAAAATTACATGAAGACTCTTTTTGCATTTTTTGGGATAATTTGACTTGTGTATTGTGGATTTATGTTGTTTTGGTCTTGTTTTGTTTAGATAAATATTTCCTATTTTTCTAAACCAGGGTTGTGTCATTTTGTAGTGTTTTCATTAAGTTACTGTGGCAGTCATTCTGACCGCGGCGGTCGCCACCCGCCAAGTGTTTCCCGCCGAAAGACCGCTCCGCGGTCAAAAGACCGCGGCGGCCATTCTGGCTTTCCCGCGGGTCCGGCGGGCGACCGCCAGAAGACCGCCGGCCGGCCCAGCGGGAAAGCCCCTTCAACAATGAAGCCGGCTCGGAATGGAGCCGGCGGAGTTGCAGGGGTGCGACGGGTGCAGTGGCACCCGTCGCGATTTTCACTGTCTGCAAAGCAGACAGTGAAAATCTTTGTGGGGCCCTGTTAGGGGGCCCCTGCACTGCCCATGCCAGTGGCATGGGCAGTGCAGGGGCCCCCAGGGGCCCCACGGCACCCGTTCCCGCCATCCTGGTTCTGGCAGTGGACACCGCCAGAAACAGGCTGGCGGGAAGGCGGGCGGAATCCCCATGGCGGTGCTGCAAGCAGCGCCGCCATGGCGGATACCCTGGGCCAGCGGGAAACCGGCGGGAAACCGCCAGCTCCCCTTTTCTGACCGCGGCTTTACCGCTGCAGTCACAATCACCCAGGAAGCACCGCCAGCCTGTTGGCGGTGCTCCCACCGCCCTCCGCCATGGAGGTCATGGACCGCCAGGGTCAGAATGACCCCCTGTGTGTGTTGGTACAAATACTTTACACCTAGCACTCTGAAGTTAAGCCTACTGCTCGTGCCAAGCTTCCAAGGGGGTGAGCGGGGGTTAGCTGAGGATGATTCTCTTTTACCCTGACTGGAGTGAGGGTCCTTGCTTAACAGGGGGTAACCTGACTGCCAATCAATGACCCCATTTCTAACAACTTGTTTTGGAGAGTTTGAATTGTTTGGGATAGGGTAACATTTGTAACTTTGAAGACCGTACTGGGGTTGCTCATACTGTGTCATTCTGAGAACCTGGGCTATTTGACTGTGTCATGAATGGTTAAGAGTAATCAGTCTTTCACTTTTCAAGTTTGTTGGCTATGTGAGTTCATGTGAGGTGGAGCTCTGTTATTTTAAAGGGATGAGTGACTGAAAAAAATAAAGGGTGGATGGGAGAAAGGTATGTCTCAATCTTGATGAAACTTTCCTGTGGATAAATCTCCAAGCTGCTTCCAAACTTGTTTTTACTATTGTACAGCAATATAAAATAGGATTTTGTTTATTCCCTGTTTTCCAGCAGTAAGGGTTGTTGTCAAAATATTTGTAGCACATTTGTCTTTTCCAAACGTCTTCTTCTCACAAAGCTTCTGTTAGCCTAGGTATCTCGCTGGAGTAGATGCCAGGTAGAAGAAACATAAGAGCACACATGCAATCTTTTTAGCTGATTATGAATCCATAAGATGATAAAGGCAGTTCTACAGCATGTCTGACATTAGGGAGAATACCTTAGGAGTAACCAGTCTGAACGTACAGTGTGGTGAATAGCAGAGTGGGTAGCTGGAAGTAGCCTCTTCTAAGACAATGTTTGGCCATTACCTCCATGTTAGAAATTGGGTTGTTAGTTGTCTAGGGTGTGACCCTTAGTCAAACAGCAGCCACAGTCCTAGTCAGGGTGAGTGTCAGGCAAACCCTAAATTAATATTTGCTCACCCTCTGGTTGCTTGGCAAACAGCAGTCAGGCTTAACTTTGCAGTATTGGACAAATACTTTAAACATTTCTTTTAACAGTATAATAGTGAAAAAAGACAAAAGATTCCACACCAGGTTAGAAAAATAAAATAGAGTGGGAGAAGCATTCAGGCCCATATTTATACTTTGGCGCAAAACTGGGCAAAGGCTGTTTTGCATCAAAAAGTATAACGCCGGCTTACGCCAATCCTGAGTGCCAGCCGGGGTGCCAAATTTACAGAATCCTGCAAGCCGGTGCACTGGTTGGGCTAGCATCCAATAAAATGACGTTAGGCAGGTGGGGGTGACGGTACGAGGGAAGGGGGTTTTGCCTCAAAAAATGACTCTAGACTTGTTAAAAGCAAAACAAATACCATTAACCAGCCTAGTGTCATTTCCTGACGCAAAACCATCCATACCACATGACTCCTGTCTTATAAAAGGCAGGAGTCATGCCCACCACCCCATTGGCCAGCACAGGGGACAAGTGTCACCTGGGAATGGCCATTGCTCCCAGTGCCATGTAGGGGGGGCATTTCAGGGCCCCCAATGGCACTTTTTTTTAATATTTACCTCTACTTACGCTACTTACCTGGGATGGGGTCCCCCCATCCTCTGGTGTCCCTCTGGTGTGGGTGAGTGTGTTCCTGGGAATTGGGGTGGGCACCGGTGGGGTCTTGCCATGGTGTTTGACCAAGGAAATGCATCCACAGGTCCCCTAACGCCTGGTCTGACCCAGGCGTTAGATAATGGCTCTAAGCAGCTTAGCGCCATTATTTAGGCTCAGCCCCCACCCGTGCACTGTTTTTGCATGTGAGGATAAATAAGGCGCTAGGGGCTTTGAGTCATTTGTTGGATGGGAACGCCTACTTTGCATCTCATTGATGCAAGGATGTTTCACACATCCAAAAAATGACGTATGTAACCATTACATCCTGGGCACTGAGCTCCGAGGGAGCGCTAGCTCTCCCTGTGTGCTTCCCTCCCACCCCCCAAGGCAGGGATGGAAGGGGAAGCCCTTTCCCTTCCACCCCGACCCCCCTGACCCCCCCAGTGACGTCTGATGATGTCAGTGCACAAATGCTCGCTGACCTCATCAGAGGCCACTTCCCCATCGCAAAGCATTTCTCTTCCGATCATGTGATGGCACACTGAGAGGCTTCAAAGGGAAGGAAAGGAATTTCCTTCCCTTTGAAGTCTCTCAGAGCATTTCAAAAGACGGATTGTAAAGCGATCTGGCTTTTGAAATGCCCACTAGACATCAGGGATTTCTTTATGTATGGAAACTAGCATGAGGGGAGCCACCCCTTGGGCAAGAGTCGCTTCCCGGGGTGCAATATTTTTCAAGGCCTTTTCTGACCCCCCCGGGGGCAGATCGGCTTATTGTTATTAGGCCGATCTGCCCACAGGGGGGGCAGAAGCCTCTAGGCGCCAGGGATAATTTTTTATTTTTTTTGTTTTTTAGAGGTGGGGAGCGACCCCTTAGCCAAGGGTCCCTCCCCTGGGGGGCAAATTGTATTTAGACTATTTCTGCCCCCCTTGGGGGCAGATCAGCTGATTTTTGTTAGGCCAATCTGCCCACAAACGGGGCAGAAACCACTAGGCATCAGGGATTTTTTTTTGCGCCAATTTCACCCAAGGGGAGCGACCCCTTAGGCAAGGGTCGCTCTCCAGGGGTGGGGGGGAAAACTTATTTTAGGCCTTTTCTGCCCCCCCCGGGGGCAGGTCAGCCTATTGTTATTAGGCCGATCTGCCCCCAGGTGTGGCAGAAACCTCGAGACACCAGGGATTAAAGAAATTGTTTTTTTTTTCATTTGTTTTTTAGAGGTGGGGAGTGACCCCTTAGTCAAGGGTCACCCCCCTGGGGGGCAAATTGTATTTAGACTATTTCGACCCACAATGTGGGCAGATCGGTCGATCTTCGTTTGGCCAGTCTGCCCCCAAGGGGGGCAGAAACCACTTAGGCACCAGGGATTGGTTTGTGTATGCATGTGTTTTCTTTAGGGGGCAGCCCCTTGGGTAAGGGTCGCTCCCCATGGGGGCACATTACTGTTGGCCAGATGGGCCTATTTTTGGAAGGCCCATCTGCCCCCAAGGGGGGGCAGAAAGCCCACCAGAGGCCAGGGTAGTTTTTTTTTCCAAAAATAAGAGGGTGGGGGTATGGCCATACACCCACCCCAAAAAATGGGGCCAAAGTTGTTCTGCCCACTAGTGGGCAGATGGGGCAATTACCCCTGATCCACACCCCGGGGGGTCAGAAAGTCTACTAGATGCCAGGGAATTTAAAAAATATATATATATATATATTGGGGTGGTGGCTCCCAACCAGTATGGGCCCGGTTATGCCCCGACCCCAACTGAAGGAATTAACAGTCTTTCAGCTCTCCCCCGCACTCTAAAACATCTTATCCCACAGCAAGCAAGAAGACATTTTATTATTTTGGGTTTTCGTTTTACATTTGGGCCATGAGAGCTTGGTAAACTCTCAAAATCGTCCCACTTGGAATGGTGAGGGCTGCACTTTATGGACTTTGGGACACTGCCATGTAGAAAAATCCACAAGACCTAGACACATCTGAAAACTAAACATCTGGATGATTCCAGGGTGGTGTGTTTCACATGCACCCCACATGATTTTTGTACCCACAATCCCCTGCAAACCTCAAACTTTGCTGGAAATCACCCATTTTTCCCATGTTTTTGTGATGGAACCTTCCGGAATCTGCAGGAATCCACAAAATTCCTACCACCCAGCATTGTCTCATCTATACCGATAAAAATTCTGCTGCACTTTTCAGCCCAGAAGTTTTTTTTTTGCAAACTGCCCTTTTGGACCCCCTTTGATTCCCCCTCAATATCAACATGTTTTTGGCTCTCCCCTTTAACAAGCACTTGGCCCACCTACACAAATGAGGTATCATTTTGACCGGGAGACTGAGGGGAACATTGGGTGGTATGAAATTTGTCCCAGTGCGTTGATTCCACACAGAAATGTGGGAAAAATTAGATTTTTTTTTAGCTAAATTTGAAGTTTGCTAAGGATTCAGGGTAAGAAAACATTGGGGGATCCATGCAAGTTACACCTCACTGGACTCTCTCGTGTGTCTAGTTTTCAGAATTGTCTGGGTTTGGTAGGTTTCCATAGAAGGCTGCTGAGCCCAGGACCAAAAACTCAGGTGCCCCCCCCTCAAAAACAGGTAGTTTTGTATTTGATCATTTTGATGTGTCCAGATACTGTTTTGGGACATTTCCTTTCACGGGCAGTAGGCCCACCCACAAAAGTGAGGTACCATTTTTATCGGGAGACTTGGGGGAGCGCTGAGTGGAAGGAAATTTGTGGCTCCTCTCTGATTCCAGAACTTTCTGTCAGCGAAATGAGGAAAAGTTGTTTTTTGGGCCATATTTTGAGGTTTGCAAAGGATTCTGGGTAACAAAAACTGGTCAAAGCCCTACAAGTCACCCCATCTTGGATTCCCCTAGGTGTCTAGTTTTCAAAACTGCGCAGGTTTGCTAGGTTTCCCTAGGTGCCGGCTGAGCTAGAGGCCAAAATCCACAGCTAGGTGCTTTGCAAAAATCACCTCTGTTTTCTTGGTGGAAATGTGATGTGTCCACGTTGTGTTTTGGGGCTTTTCCTGTTGCGGGTGCTAGGCCTATCCCCACAAGTGAGGTACCATTTTTATCGGGAGACATGGTGGAACACTGGGTGGAAGGAAATTTGTGGCTCCTCTCTGATTCCAGAACTTTCTGTCACCGAAATAAGAGGAAAAAGCGTTTTTTTGGTCAAATTTTGAGGTCTGCAAAGGATTCTGGGTAACAGAACCTTTTCAGAGCCCCACAAGTCACCCCATCGTGGATTCCCCTAGGTGTCTAGTTTTCAAAACTGTGCAAGTTTGCTAGGTTTCCATGGGTGCCAGCTGAGCTAGAGGCCAAAATCTACAGCTAGCCACTTTGCAAAAAAACGCTCTGTTTTCTTTGTGAAATTGTGATGTATCCATGTTGTGTTTTGGGGCAGATCCTGTTGCGGGCGCTAGGCCTACGCATGCAAGTGAGGTACCATTTTTATCGGCAGACATGGGGGAACACAGAATAGCAAAACAAATGTTATTGCCCCTTGTCTTTCTCTACATTTTTTCCTTCAAATGTAAGACAGTGTGTAAAAAAGACGTCTATTTGAGAAATGCCCTGTAATTCATATGCTAGTATGGGCATTCAGAGATGTGCAAATAACCACTGCTTCTCAACACCTTATCTTGTGGCCATTTTGGAAATACAAAGGTTTTCTTGATACCTATTTTTCATTTTTTATATTTCAGCAAATGAATTGCTGTATACCCGGTATAGAATGAAAACCCATTGCAAGGTGCAGCTCATTTATTGGCTCTGGGTACCTAGGGTTCTTGATGAACCTACAGGCCCTATATATCCCCGCAACCAGAAGAGTCCAGCTGATGAAACGGTATATTGATTTAAAAAATCTGACATTGCAGGAAAAAGTTACAGAGTAAAACGTGGAGAAAAATGGCTGTTTTTTCACCTCATTTTCAATATTATATAATATATAATTTGTTTCAGCTGTTATTTTCTGTAGGAAACACTTGTAGGATCTACACAAATGACCCATTGCTGAATTCAGAATTTTGTCTACTTTTCATAAATGTTTAGCTTTCTAGGATCCAGCATTGGTTTCTTACCCATTTCTGTCACTAAATGGAAGGAGGCTTAAAGCACCAAAAAAATTGTAAAAATAGGGTGTGTCCCAGTAAAATTCTAAATTGTGTTGAAAATTGGGTTTTCTAATTCAAGTCTGCCTGTTCCTGAAAGCTGGGAAGATGGTGATTTTACCACCACAAAGACCTTGGTTGGTGCCATTTTCAGGGGAAAACCCAGAAGCCGCCTTCTGCAGCCCTTTTTCCCTTTTTTTTTTTTTTAAAAAAAAACGATTTTTTTGCTGTATTTTGGCAAATTTCTTGGTCTCCTTCAAGGGAATCCACAAAGTCTGGGTACCTCTAGAAGCCCTAGGATGTTGGAAAAAAAGGACGCAAATTTTGCGTGGGTAGCTTATGTGAACAAAAAGTTATGAGGGCCTAAGTGCGAACTGCCTCAAATAGCCAAAAAAAGGCTCGGCGCAGGAGGGGAAAAGGCCTGGCAGCAAAGGGGTTAAACAACACACAAAGAGAAAGGTTTTGCTACAGCAATAACAATAAAATCAACAACGATAATGCATTAGATCATCTAAAGGTCACTTTCAAGAAATACTTGGTTTGAGACTACAAACAACTAGGTAGTTGGGTCCTAAACACAGAGAGCAGAGTGAGTTATCCAACCACCAATAAAACTATATAATCACCTCATATGACCGATTCAACATTGAACAAAATAATTCTTGACAAAACATGGCATTATAATGGAGTCTTCGCTGATAATTAAAAATATCACTTATTTCTTCAGATCTTATGACCAAGGACATTTCTTACATTATATTATTGCATCTTATTCTCAAATAAGGAGGGGTTGTTCTACATAACTGATCCAAGTCTACCAAAATCTCAAATTACTGCTTGTAATCTTACCACATATTTCAAATCCATTGACATTCAACAAATATCAAGGCAACATCATCTTTCAAATTTACAGCTGGAAATAAAATGTTGCATACAATATATACATAGAAACACTCAAAGAAACTTAAAGGTTAACTTAAACGAAATAATGACATTATGTATATCTTATTTGAATATAGTCTCTAACATTGCCCAATCATTACTAACCTTTAGGTAGACATTTCAGCCCACAATTAGTGTTACTTTGATGCTAAACGCCAAATCACAGTTAAAATCCAACATCAAATTCATAAACTTAGCAGCTTTCCACATCAGTGCAGAAATCCCATCATGCATTCCCCAAAATGCAACATGAACATAATGAGACCAACAACCCGAGATATGCCCATACGTTGCCCCATATTGGAACAGCAGTGGTCACCCACAGGATACAAAACAAAACATAATGCCAAAACACACAAGTTAGATAAGTGTACATTAAAGATGCGACACACATCCCAGGGACTGTCCGTGCTTTACTCCAACTATACTCTGAGAAAGCATCCTTCACACATGCTTTACCGTAGTAAGTAGAGCCGCCTAAGTAAAAAAGGAAAATTCAATATGGAGCAGAGTATTAATAGTCACCCTCAGGAGTACCAGTATACCGCCAAACACTTAAACCGATAGGCTGGCCCTTTGTCCAGTTACGCAATCCTGGTACAGTGGCAATTCCAAAACATGCCATGCTCCTTGTTAGATGTTTAAATATGTGCTGCCCCAGAAACTCTGGTGTTCACACCATGTGTGTGTCCTGAAACTTAACAAGATGGAACTAGAAAGCAACCAAAACACCTCCGTGCCCATCTTGTAAGGGTAATAGACAAATACGATATCGTATTCATTCACCAGGAGCACAACTTGCATAGACAGAAAAAAATAGCATTATCTCAAGAAACCTCTAAACTTCATATATTGAAATGCTACTGAACACAGCGTACGCGCGTCTTAAAATTCTTCAGAGATACCACGAAAACCCAAAGGCTAAATATCTTTCAATTTCCTTTCGTTAAATATGGTTTGTAAAATGCGAAAGATCATTAGAGATTATAAGAATTACATCAACAGCAGAGTTTTCACCTTTGCCAAGAGACTTATCAGGTGGCCATAATACAGAAACAGATGCTGATTGAGGATTACCCTGATGTGTCCTCTCTAAATGATGTTGCACCTGGCACTTTTAAAACTAGATTCAATGCCACGAGTGCTTCTAATTTTTTGTGGATTTTTTTGAAGAATTAAAGAGATATCACATATATATCTGCATGTGTTTATTATGTATATAAATGTATATTTACATATATCAATCAATCAGTGATTTGCATTGCACAGCTTATCACCCATGGGGTCTCAAGGAGCTGTCGGAAGGGTGCTGGTCAGTAGAAGAGCCAGGCCTTGAGGTCCTTCTTGAACTGATTCAGCAAGGGGGCCTGCCTGAGGTGAATAGGTAGTGTGCTCCACGTCTGTGCTGTGAGATAGGAGAAGGATCTGCCTCCTGCTGTGTTCTTCCTGATTCTAGGGGTGGAGGCAAGGGTGAGTTGGGAAGATCAGAATTGTCTGGTGGGGGTGTAGAAAGAAAGGCGGTAGTTGAGGTAGGCCAGTCCGATATTGTGCGCATTCATGCTGATGCATTCCTTGGTGGCTGCATCTTTGCATTCTGTGCAGTCTGGCGTTTAGAATCTTGGAGATCAGTTGTGAACCAGCTGGGGATATAGATAGATAGATAGATAGATAGATAGATAGATAGATAGATAGATAGATAGATAGATAGATAGATAGATAGATAGATTCACTTAAGAAAGCAAAGGTTACATGGATGTTATAGTTAGGGCTCACATTTTAAACATACAAAATCATAGAAATTCACCTTTTATAGTTAGAGTTATCTCAAGTAACTATACCTCGTGCCCTAGGGTAAATGTAACTCGCACCCCCATCATGAACAATTTTCTCATCAAAAGTTTTGCTGCAAATATTACATAGATATTATCAGTGATGTTACCAAAGTGTCTTAATTTGTGCGGTAATTAGCAGTGCATGGCAAGGTTTGGTTTTTTTCAGTGACTTGTTTTTCTTTTATTTCTATTTCATAACTATAATATCTGTGTAACTTTTAGTGTTTTCAGCAAGTTTTTATGTTTATTTTTAATGCAAAGTAATTTTCATTACTATAGATTAATCCAACCAGCACCGCGCATGTTGCTTGGCCATGCATGAAGAGGGTTGGCCGCAGGCCATGTGCCGTTGGGGTTGGCAGCAGGTCCTGGCATGTAGCAACACACTGTAGCCAACCTTACTAACCACCCAACCCCACACTATGCACAGCCTTTGGATGTGCACAGTGGGAGTTGTCCGCGGCCTTTCTCTCAGTGTGCGAATAGGTGTGAGAGGGTTGATCTGGGTGTGAGAGTGGCTGTTAGTGTCTGCCAGGGTGTGAGAGTGGGTGTGTCAGTGTCTTGGTGGGTCTGTGAGTGGGTGTGGCAGTGTCTCTGTGGCTCTGTGAGTGGGTGCGGCAGTTTCTCTGTGGGTCTGTGAGTGGGTGCGTGAGGGTTTTGCTGGGTCTGTTAGTGGGTATGTCACAGTTAGAGTGGGTCTGTGAGTGGGTGCATGAGTATCTGGGTGGGTCTGTGAGTGAGTGTGTAAGGGTCCGAGTGAGACAGATTGAAAGAGGGAGAACAAGTGAGAAAGAGAGTGAGCGGGAGAGAGATAGAGAGTGTTTTAGGCTTTGATGAATGATACTTAAAATTAGATTTCTGGACAAATTGAAAAGAAAACTGTATTTGTCAATTAAAAAGAGTAAGATCACCTTTCAGTATGAACCTTAAACTTTTGAAGGTTTAAAGAAGGAAAATGACAATGGGCACACCTAGAGTTGAACTCTCAGCTTTCAGTGTGCGGGTCTGTGACCTTAACCTTTAAGCCATAGATGACTCCTTACTGTGATGCTTCCAGACATACCTATGACAGTCAACCCGCACATGTGATTGGAAAGAAATGTGAATGTTCCATCACTAGCAAGGTGCAACAGTTAAAACACCAGTAATTAAACAACCACACTGCCAAGCCATACTAGGATTTGAATCTTCAGCCTACTGAGTGACAGCTTGACCATTATGCTAGAAGTGAACATGGTCTGCTCTGCATCCAAAAGTAACTATAACATTTGTACCAAACATTTAGCTAGTCTGACTCTGAAGTTATTACATGGAGAGACCATTGCCATGACAATCGCTCTCTCTCTCTCGTGACAGTACCACGGGGTGCCTGTAGGCCCGCTCGTCCAAGCCAGATCCCCACATCCTGTGGGAGCAAGCATTGCCCCCACAAGCAGGGAACTGCTTTAAATAGCAGCTCTCTGCTTATTGGAGCAATGTTTTCATCTGTTTCCATGCACAATGAAAACTGCTTTCTACCAGTGGGAGCTGTGAGAAAGCGGACTTTGCTTTTGCTTTTGCTTGGTGGACCTGTCAAAGCTCCCACCATGCTAAAGCAAACAACTATGTCCTGAGGGTGGGCAGCCGGGGACATAGCAGGAGCGGCTCTGGGGACAGGGCCATCCATGGTTCCTTGAGGGGGACCACTCAGCCTCACTCCACCATTCTATTGGCCTCAGGGAGGTGGTGGTCCCTGGGGCTCAGGGTCGACAATGGACCCTCTTTCTTATTTTTATTGTTGGCCTAGGGAGGTCACGGTCCCTGGGGTTGGGGGGGGCACAGCACTCCCACATCACATTTCATTAAAGCCCCAGGGAGGTGGCCGTCCCTGGGGCTGCAGGGGGCCGTTCACCCCTGTATTACGTGAGCCCCGGGGAGGTTATGTGGCCCCCCTGATTACATTAAGGCACTGGGGAGGTGGCAGTCCCTGGGGCTGTGATGGGGAGCTATAAAGCACCCATGCCTTTTTATTAAGGCTGAGGGGAGGTGGCCGTCCCCTGAGCAACAATAAGCTCAGGAGGGGGGTCCCAAGTGCATCCCTCCTTATCTTTTAACATGCCCACAGGACCTAGCCCACCTGGGGGCTTTAAAAGAACCATTGTGGGGGCCACACTTGTTTTTTAAATTTGTCACAAACTCATGGATTCGTCATGAATTTGTGGCGAAAATAACTAAAACTAAATTTGTTTGCTCTGGCTGGACCCTAATACCAGAGCTAAGCGGTCAGGGAAAGCCTACCCTGGCCCCTTTTCCTTTTTTTTTGTTTTTTTTGTTGGGACTAGGCTGAAGATGACTTTAACCAGGAAGTGTTGGCAGCCAATTAGAGCTCTGCATTTCCCTGCACAAGCTCATCATTATTCACAAAGTTGTCGGGCCAATACACATTTGTATTTCCTTTAACTTCTAGAAAACCACAGAACTGATTTATACCAAATAAGCAAAGGTGTAATCTGCATACTGAAAGCTAGCTTTCTGCCAAATTTGGTGTAATTCTGTCCAGTGCCTAAGCTGTAGGAGTGTTGGAAGGTCCTACAAGAATTAACATGTGAAACAGCGATTTTGAACCCCCACCCCCTTTTTCTCAGCCCCCGCTTCAGAGATCACCAAGAAACTTACCATGCACAACAGGAATTACTGGGTCACCTATTCTGGAAAATCTTGAGAAACAAAATGGATGTAGGTGGGCTACAGGGACCCAGATGGGGCCTCTGAACCGAAGTACTTTAAATCCTGGTTGCAGATCATTGTGTTGGTTCCGAACCACGCAATAGAGTGGATGTATAGATTTTCTTCATGCAACAGAGGTGATACTTCGGTTCCAAGGGGCCGCAGAGTTAGGATGTGAGTTACTGTTGCATCAACTTTTAGGACCCAGGGACCAGGGTCTGCAATGTGAAGACCGGTGTCGAGGATGTGATGTGCAGTCGAGTTAATGCGTCAGATCCAATGAAGCAAAAACCTTAGGCTGCTTCCATGGGTCCTGGACTGAAGTGGCACTAATTGGCACACAGGCTCACAGATAGCAGAGTCCAGGTGCAGGGGCAGGGTGGTTGGAAGACACCATATAAAAAGACATTTAAACCAACAAACAAACAAGAAATAAGACCAAACAGCACCAACACACCAAAACTAAACAAATTATCACGTACATATAATCAAACACGTTTCCTTCACATAAAATATATCATATAATAACCAATACACACTTCATATACAAAGAAAATTAATCAAAAACCAATACTTTAGTTCCATCCATATCACTGTTCAAAAATGAACCGTAATGAACTTCCTCATCATTGTTTAAAGCATTCTGAAAATCAAGTTTGATTTTTTTCAGAAATAATAGTCCATGATGCATGTCCACATCATTATACAGAGTATTCTGAAGATCGCAAATTATAGTTCATAGGAATCAATTTCTGCCTCTTCCTGGTATTTGGATAAAACCACCACCATTATTCTAAATAGTGGTTGTTGCCGTTGCACATTTCGGTGGACTTACAACCAACTGATCGAGTCCTAGTTATTTGCGCCACCTTCATCAGGGCAATATATCAAAATGGACAATGCATCATATATTAAAATCTAAATGAAAGTCCAAACATAGGTATTGTTTCAATCATACAACTTTCACAAAGGGAATCATTGTATGTTCCATTTGTTTCCGTGATATAAAAAATTGTGAGTGTGAATATTCATATTATGAAAACCACCACCATACTAGTGATCCACCAAAGCCGCTTCTACTATCCTCATACCAAAGTGATCCGCAAAGACATCCCAACACGTGTACCTCACCGGTTGGGAAAGCAATTGCATTACTCCCATACCTGATGATGTCTGAAATGCGGAGCAGCTCTCTACAAGACTCCCATGTATAAGGGGCTTGAAAACTAAAATGAAAACGAGAAACCAAAACGAATTAACACAAATATCATCCTATCAATATATGGCCTTACACACAATGCAGATACTGCAAGTCCAATATGCCGCCTTCCCTGTGACCCCAAAACAGCCATTACTTACACCATGCAAGAACAATTATCATGATGTATATTATAAGCCAATTCATCTAGGTACATAGCCTAACAAATACCTATAAAGCTTACCTTTTAACTGGGTCGCTTGATAAATCCTCGACTTGCTTAAGAATCCTGGCCGCTCTGCATAGTGTTCTTGGCCATGAAACTCACAGCATTTATTCCCGCTCAGGGCTGAACGCCCAGTGTTACCAACCATAGAAGAAGGAATCTAGACAACCAGCAAAAACAATGGTAATGCTTGGAATCACGGCAGCCATTTTAGAGTGGTGCCAAAGTAATCCAAACCTGTTAAAACAAACTTCCTACTGTTTACAGAACATAAGTTCAGTAAACCTTTTATTTCAAAAGAATCAATCATAAGACAAACAAAATCAAAAACAAGAAAGACTTTCATCAAACAAATCCCAAAATAAACTATTACACCTGAACTATAAACATAAGCAACATTCAAAAATACTGTCTACGTAGATATACATAACTCACTAAACTGACTCCGAAACAAATTATGTTTCCCTTTTACCATTCTCTTAAAGAGTGTTATACCAAGGTATTTCCTCATTCAAACCTTTACTAAATGTCTCCAAATAAAAAAATCAAAATCTTCTTCCTAACAGATTCCAAGCTCATGCCACTCTTCAGGGCAATTTTCTCTAAGATAGTCCATCTAATGTCACCTTCATTGTGATTATGTGTGACACAATGTGCAACCAACGGAGCGTTTGGTTTGTGTGTTCTTATTGCAGACTTATGTTCATAATATCTTATCCTGAATTCTCTGGACATCTCACCTACATAGCCTGAACCACATGGACATAGAATCAAGTAGATCACTTTTTTTGATCTGCAATTTGTCATGGTCGTCAAGGCAATTGACCTTCCATCATGTGTAAAACTATCGGTGACCATAGCTCCATCGCATGCTTGACAATTGCCACATTTGTGATTACCTCTGACAAGGTCTAACTCTACAATAGATCTTTGTACAAATTCCTTTGTGCTATTGATGGCTGATCGAACCAAAATAATTTGTAGGTTTTTATTCCTCTTGAAAGCAAAAAGAGGTTTGTCCAGAGCTTCATGTTCATGTTCATATCTTTTGTGGAAATAAAATATTGATGTGTTTATCAATTTGGTTTAGCTATGACATTGAATATGTTATGAATTAAGTAGGAGAGAAATGTGTGTTTGACTTCTTGTATAGTTACCTGGGTGTGTCTCCTTATTCTGTCAGGGACCCTTCCTTTTTGAAGAATGTAAGTGAGGCTGAGGCCAGCTCCTCCGTCTCATCCTCTCAGGATCGTCCTTTAAGTTACACCTAAGCTCCCATTGGGTGTGGCTGTCATGAGGGAATTCACAAAGCCTAGCTGTCACCCACCTCAGACTAGTGATCAGAGACAGGCAAATGTTTAAAGTAAGAAAATGACAACTTCCTAAAAGTGGCATTCTCAAAAGTACAATGTAAAATCCAACTTCACCATACGTTGTGGTTTTAAATTGTGATTCCAGAGACAACAAGCTTGAAAAGCTTATCTCTTTCAGATTGTGAATTACACTTGAAGACATAGGCGGTCATTCTGACCTCGGCGGTAAAAGGCGCTTACCGCCGGTCAGATGCCCGCCATAACACCGGCGCGGCCACGGTAAACCGCCTCGGTCATTCTGACCCGCAACTTGTAAACCTCCAAAAACCCGACATCCACAAAAGTCCGCCATACCAAAGGTCAGCGAAAAGATGGCGATGACCAAACCTCCACCGTCACACCAACAGAAATACGCCCACACTATCATGACACACGAATCCACGCGGCGGTCTTTCAAATGCGGTATTCCATTGGCGGTACACACCGCCGTGCTCAAAATACACACACACGTAGCAAACTCAGCCACATTCGTCATTTTGAAACACACACACCTGATACACATACTAACACCACTCCCACACACCCAACACAATATAAAACACACACCCACATCACCCACAAACCCCTACGACCCAAAATTATTGACGAAGGCTAGAGAGAGAGCACAGAATAGACAAACCCACAACACAGAGGCACACAACACCATCACCCACACAGAATCCACGCACCAAACACCACACACCACTACACGCACCACACTCATCACCACAAACGCCACCCCACACCTCATCCACACCACCCCATGGCACCCCAAAGACACCCCAGGTTCAGTGACGCAGAACTCAGGGTCATGGTGGAGGAAATAGTCCGTGTAGAGCCTCAGCTCTTCGGGGCACAGGTGCAGCATACCACAATAGCCAGGAAGATGGAGCTATGGCAAAGGATAGTGGACAGGGTCAACGCGGTGGGACAGCATCCACGCAATCGGGAGGACATAAGGAAGAGATGGAACGACCTACGGGGGAAGGTGCGTTCCATGGTATCAAGGCACAACATTGCGGTGCAGAAGACTGGCGGCGGACCCCCACCTACTCCCCCAGAATTCACAGCATGGGAGGAGGAAGTCTTGCACATCCTGCATCCTGAGGGCCTCGCAGGAGTAGGCGGAGGAATGGACTCTGGTAAGTCAAATCTTCACTACTTCATTCCCCCCACCCCACCTGAATGCCAAATCATACCCCCACCCCCACCCCCATCACACCAACTCCTTGCAAATGGCTCACCATCACAACCCACCCATCCCAACACCAAGCCCAGCATGCGACCACAAAGCATGGACCCCCATCACCAAAGCATGCCCACTGCACACACACATCACCCCCACAAGCCATCCTCACAAAAGCCCCCACAAGGGAATGCCTGCACTTGGGTACACGGACACCCACCCATCACACGAAATGCCACACACAGAAGCAATAAACATACCTTCATACCCCTGCAGGACCCGAACGCCACCACACCGCCACGGAGGGTACAGAGATGTCCATCCCACCCCCAGAAGAGGCCCCCAGCGATGACAGCAGCTCTGTCTCCCTGGACCCAGATGACCAGCCCGGACCATCGGGGACCTCGGGACAGTTGGTTCCCCACAGACAGCCACAGGCTACACCAGACCCAACCCCCTCTGGTAACACCAGCACAGCTCCCACCCAGCGGGCCCATGCCTCTGTCTCCAGGACACGTCAATCAGCGGTGTGTCCACCACTACAGGGCACCCAGGTTGACCCACCACCCCAACAACAACAGGGACCTGGGGGCAGTGGTAGTGGGCACACCGTCCAGGGGACAGGGCCCAGCAACACAGGGGAACTGGGAGGGCTGCTGTGCGACAGGGGGGGGGACAGGCCCAGGGAACCCATTCTCCAAGAGGCCCTCTCCACCATCACAGGAGCTTACCACCACTCCCAGTAGACGATGGCGACGGTACTGGCCAGGTTCCAGGAGATCCAGGCACAGCAGGAGGAACGGTACATGGGGTTCAGAGAGGAACTGAGGAACATTGGTTCCGCAATGGGGACCATCGTCCTGGCCCTTAACCAGATAGTCACCACATTGCGGGACCATGTGGCACCCCAAAGGGCCCCTGTCACTGGCCCAGGCCAGGAACAGCCTACCACCTCCGCCGGCGCTAGTGGACAGGAGGCCCCCACACAACGACAGCCCACCAGAACCCCACCTCCTGCTGAAGAAGAACCACCCCGCAAGCGGAACCTAAGATCTCACAAGAAGACAGAGTAGGATTGCAAGACCCCCGCCAGCATAAGATACCCCCTGATGTCATCCCACTGTCCCACATTGTCACCCTGTCCAACCTTTAACTGCCCCTGCTCCATCCTTCCACAGGCATATGGACAATGCACCTGTGCGTCTGAGAACTGGACTCTGCCATGGAAATTACTTCACCCCCATCCATCACCGTTTTACAATCATGTACCTATATGTAGCACTTAAAATAAATCACCTATTGCACTTAAAATAACAGGAGTCTGCTTGTATTCTTAACAAATGTATTACACATAACGGTGCAATAATGTCCAGTTACTTTGTGATGACAACATACCAATTTCAATAAGCCTTAGTCCATGGGCAAACAAAGCAGAAGTCACGCAGTGGGTCATACAGCTCTGAAAAGGGAAGGGAAAGTCACAAATCAGTGAACAGGAACTGGGGGGAAACACAGACAGTAGAGACGCATGAGGCCTTAAGTAAATGTAATATGGCGTGGGTGATTCTTACCTGTGTGCTACTGAAAATATTGTTGTATGACTGTATCCCTGTTGTCCGTGTCGTCCCCGTCGTCTTCCTCCTCTTCACTCTCCACAGGCTCCACAGCTGCTACACCACCACCATCTGGACCATCCTCCTGCAGAAAAGGCACCTGGCGTCGCAAAGCAAGATTGTGAAGCATACAGCAGGCCACGATGATATGGCACACCTTCTTTGGTGAGTACAATAGGGATCCCCCTGTCATATGCAGGCACCTAAACCTGGCCTTCAGGACCCCGAAGGTCCTTTCTATGATCCTCCTAGTCCGCCCATGGGCCTCATTGTACCGTTCCTCTGCCCTGGTCCGGGGATTCCTCACTGGGGTCAGTAGCCACGACAGGTTGGGGTAACCAGAGTCACCAATTAGCCACACACTCTGTAGCTGTTCCATCACATAAGGGATGCTGCTATTTCGCATGACATACGCGTCATGCACTGACCCTGGGAACTTGGCATTTACATGGGAGATGTACTGGTCAGCCAAACAGACCACCTGGACATTTATAGAATGATAACTTTTTCTGTTTCTGTTTCTGTACACCTGCTCACTGTCTTTGGGGGGAACCAAGGCCACATGGGTCCCATCAATGGCACCAATGATGTTGGGGATATGTCCAAGGGCATAGAAATCACCCTTCACTGTAGCCAAATCGCCCACCTCAGGGAAAATAATGTAGCTCCGCATGTATTTCATCAGGGCAGACAACACTCTGGACAAAACCTTTGAAAACATAGGCTGAGACATCCCAGATGACATGGCCACTGTTGTTTGGAATGATCCACTTGCCAAAAAATGGAGTACTGACAGAACCTGCACCAGAGGGGGAATCCCTGTGGGGTGGCGGATGGGGGACATCAGGTCTGGCTCCAGCTGGGCACACAGTTCATGTATAGTTGCTCTGTCAAGCCGGTATGTAAGTATGATATGTCGTTCTTCCATTGTCGACAGGTCCACCAGCGGTCGGTACACAGGAGGATTCATCCTTCTCCTCGCAAGTCCCAGCGGACTAGGAAGGACAACCTGGAGAACAGAGTCAAGCAACCCACAGGTTTGTTCACACAGCTTGCACAGTACACGAATCGCTATGCATTGAAAGGCTTGTATGAGTGGCAATGCAAGGCCTAGGCCTGTGTGACGCAGTAAAAATTATGCCATGTGGGCCCTTGAAATGGCGGCTGCCTGACCTGTGAAGTGTGACAATGGGATGTGAGGTCAATGCGCTGGCGTGGCACACCGTGGCGGTAGGTAGGCTAAGCCGCATTGGTTAACATTGAACCCTATGGGTTTCAGTAGCCAATGACGATGTGTGCCGGCGGTCGCGGTACGCACCGCCGCGGGCCTGACCGCCATTTTCTATCTGATTAATCACTCAAGACCTGATCATCCACAGGAGAGGACCTATACTGCAAGTGCTGCTGTGACCTCGGTCTGGAAGATACAATGGCTGCTGCGACTGGGGAAAGGCCCCCTGCCTTCACTTCTGATGAATTGGAGAAACTTGTTGATGGGGTCCTCCCCCAGTATGCGCTACTCTACGGAGCGAATGAGGAGTGCAACGCACGAAAGATGAGAGCATGTGCCACATGGCAAGGTTGGGGGGGGGGGGGCACTCACATTGACCAGGCAGAAAAGTAATGAGATTTCCTTTCCCACCCTGTACATGTCACATAGGTCAGCGCCCATCAGAAGATCGACATTTGGCGTGCCATCGCCAAGGACGTCCGGGCCCTGGGGGTCCACAACAGACGGGGCACCCACTGCCGAAAGAGGTGGGAGGACATCCGCCGTGGGACCAGAAAGACCGCCGAGTCTCTGCTGGGGATGGCCTCCCAACGTAGGAGGGGTGCCAGCCGCCAATTGACCCCCCTGATGTCCCGGATCCTGGCGGTGGCCTACCCCGATTTGGATGGGCGCGTGAGGACATCACAGCAGACACAAGGGGGTGAGTATCAGCACATTCTGCTATCTGTGCGCGCAGTGAAGGTGTCTGGGTGGGGGAGGAGGGGTGTGGCTATCTCTAGGCCAGGGCGCATTCTGTAGGCTAGGCCCTTCCGTTAGGCATGGCCTTGTCCCCCCGCCCTCCACCTCTGTAGGGTGCCAAGTACAGCTATCCATGGTCCGGCCTCACCCATGTGTGCATTTGTTGTCCATAGACCTGCAGGCCTAGTCACAATAACTGAGTAGTGTACCCCGATTGCGCGGCCTAGTGCAGGGGGCTTGTGTGTCTGTCCTCTCCGCCAACGGTGTTGCCAATGCATGCACTCAACCTGTCTTCATTTCTCCCCCCCCATTTTCTTTGTCTTCCTGTTCATGTGTGCATTAGCATCATCAGGCAGAGGAGAAGTGGCATCGGCGCACAAGGGAGCTGCATCTCACATGGCCTCGGAGGGCCATGCAACGGACTCTGAGTACACCAGTGGGACGGAGGGAGAGGGGAGCTCCACAACGGGGACCCGTGCAGACGTCAGCGACACAGACACATCCTCGGAAGGGAGCTCCCTTGCGGTGGCGGCAACATCCGTGCCCACCGCCACAACAGGTACAGCCGCCACCCAACGCACCAGCGCCCCCCTCCCAGCAGCCCCTCAGCCTTCACTACGTGCCCGCTCACCCAGGAAGGCGGGCATCTCCTTCGCCCCAGGCACCTCAGGCCCTGCCCCAGTTACCCCTGCTGCCCTCAGTGAGGAGGTCATTGGCCTCCTCAGGACACTCATTGTTGGGCAGTCTACCCTTTTGAATGCCATCCAGGGTGTAGAAAGGGAGGTGCATCGGAGCAATGCATACCTGGAGGGCATTCATTCGGGTCAGGCTGCCCATCAGCGATCGTTCAAAGCTCTGGCCTCAGCACTGACGGCAGCCTTTGTCCCTGTCTCCAGCCTCCCTCTTCTAACTCCCTCCACCCAGTCCCAGTCTCCTGTTCCTCTGCCTATCCCACCCACACCATCAGACCAGCCTGCACACACCTCTAAACCCAAGGGCAGCTCATCCAGACATAAGCACCACAGATCCCACAAGCATTCACCCAAGCAACATCCAGATGCAGACATGCCAACAGTCACTACCACCTCTGTGTCCCCCACCTCCTCATCTCCCTCCTCCCTCCCTGTGACGTCTCCACTCACACCTGCATGCACACCACCATCAGCCAGTACTTCCATCACCAGCACACCCTCCATTACAGTCCGCACACGTGCAGTCACCACCCCCACTGCCATTTACACGTCCCCTGTGTCCTCTCCCAGTGTGTCTGTCACCCCCTCTTCCAAACCACACAAATGCAGGCAGCCACCCACCCAACAGCCATCCACCTCACGACAGCCTCCGTCACAAGCACCTGCACCCAAAGACAGCACACTTGACTCTCCTACAACCACATCCTCTTCCTCCACTCCCATACCCACTGCACCTACCCTTCCCATTGCTCCTAAAAAACTTTTCCTCTCCAAAATTAACCTCTTTGCATCACCTGACCCACCCCCTCCATCTGGTAAGAGTACAAACAGCACCTCAGCCACCACAAGCCCTGCATCTACTAGGACCATAGTTCTGGGCTATTGGAGTCCACCAGCTCCTAGGGCAGGAACATCGGCCAGCAGCAAGGGGACAGCCAGCCCACCCCCTGGGAAGAGGACCAAAAAAACGAAGGGCCGGCGCGACAAGCCTGAGACGGCTGCCACCAAGGACAGTAGCCTTGCCCCGTCACCTGCCACATCATCAAAGGGAGGCAAGGGCCACAGAGCCTCAGCGAAGGAGGGCAAGGGTAGCAGTGCGGAGAAGTCAGGCAGCAGGCGAGCTGCCTAGGAGGGCCCCACCAGCCCCATTCCGGTTGTGACGGACGACACCCATGGGCCCAGGACTCCATCACAGGAGGGCCCCGCGACCGCAACTGCGGATGGCGAGTGAGCGTGAAGTCTTGGCCAGGTCTGGCTCCCTAGAAACACAGGACAAGCACCGCTGAACAGGGGCCCGCTGTGAGAAGCACCGCTGAACAGGGGCCCGCCGTGAGAAGCACCACTGAACAGGGGCCCGCCGTGAGAAGCATCACTGAACAGGGGCCCGCCGTGAGAAGCATCACTGAACAGGGGCCCGCCGTGAGAAGCACCGCTGAACAGGGGCCCGCCGTGAGAAGCACCGCTGAACAGGGGCCCGCCGTGAGAAGCACCGCTGAACAGGGGCCCGCCGTGAGAAGAACCGCTGAACAGGGGCCCACCGTGAGAAGAACCGCTCCGCTTCCTGTCAAGCACCGCTCCGCTGGCCACCGCCGTCTCAAGCACCGCTCCGCTGGGCCCTTCCTGTCAAGCACCGCTCCGCTGGCCACCGCCGTCTCAAGCACCGCTGGCCCATTGACAGTGCCGGTTCTGTGTCGAGCAGGGCTTCACGAAGCACTCTGGGCACCATGCCTCCTCCATTAACAGTGGAGTCGGTAATCCATCTGATTGACTGTGGCTTTGCACTCCCCAGGATGGTACAGTGGGCATGGAGGCCCCTCGTGGATCTGGCGTCGTGGACTCATGTGGCTGAGGTGCCCCCCCCCCCCCTTCCCTTCCCCCTGAGGTGCCTGTAGTTATATCATCTGATGCCCCAGCAGTGTTCTCGTCAATGGTATCTGGTCTCCTGTGTGGGCTTTGCCCCAGTGTTTGTGCACATTGGCCCACGGACTATGGAACTTTGACAGAACGGGCAGGACTTATTGCCTATGTATATATTTTTTACTATGTTAATTCCTTATTATGTATCTTTCATTTTGCATATTTCCCATGACTTCAATGGAGCTATATTATACATATATTTTAAAGATCATTTTATTTTGTCTTTGCATTCTTCCGGGGGATTTGGGGGGTGTCACTCTGACTTGTTGCTCTGCATTGGTGTGTAGGGATTTGGGGGGGGTGGGGTGGTGGGTGTGTCGCGTATGTGTGTGTCCGTAACCTTTTCTCCTCCCCCCTCCCCTGTGTCGTAGGTGCAGTACTCACCGTTGTCGTCTGAGCCGGCGTTCGTACTCGTGGTAGATGAGCAGGTAGACAATAGCTGGTAGGATGTTTAATTCGGGTTCCATGCTGACCTCCGTCCTCGTGGAGTGTGTATAGGTGAGCGTTTTCCCGTTCGTAGTGTGTTTCCGCCGTGTTTTTATCGGCGGGGCTCCCACCCCGGAAAAGGTGGCGGATTGGTGAGTTGTGATAGGGTGGGCGGTACATTGTCTGCCGCCTGCCTGTTGGCGGTGACCGCCGCGCTGTTTGTCTGTCCCGCCGTGGCGGTCGGAGTGTTAAAGTGGCGGGCTGTGTTGGCGGTTCCCACCAGGGTCAGAATTCCATTTTTTTGACCGCCTGCCTGTTGGCGGGTTGGCCGCCGCTTTATCACCGACCGCCATGGTCAGAATGACCCCCATAATAAGGTAATCCCAATGTTATCCTAGATAGGCCTTGCAGTAGTGAAAAACAACTTTGGAAGTTTTTCACTACCAGGACATACAAAATGTAAAAGTACATGTCTTACCTGCCCTCTGGGTTGTCCACGGCCTA
The DNA here is from genome assembly GCF_031143425.1 of Pleurodeles waltl. Classification (NCBI taxonomy): domain Eukaryota; kingdom Metazoa; phylum Chordata; class Amphibia; order Caudata; family Salamandridae; genus Pleurodeles; species Pleurodeles waltl. The sequence continues at coordinate 260,379,332 of NC_090451.1, read as the reverse complement.
CCTTAGGGGTGACATATGTATTAAAAGGGAAGGCTTGGCAAAAGGGCTCTTGTGCTAGGTCGACATGGCAGTGTAAAACTGCACACACAGGCTCTGCAATTGCAGGCCTGAGACATGGTTAGAGGGCTACTTAAGTGGGTGACACAACTAGTGCTGCAGGCCTACAAGTAGCATTTCATGTACAGGTCCTGGGCACATGTAGTGCACTTTACTGAGGACTTATAAGTCAATTAAATATGCCAGATGGGGATAAGCCATCTTTGCCATATTTAGGTGAGGAGCATAATCACTTTTGCACAGGTTAGCGGTGGTAAAGTGCACAGAGTACAAAGGTCAACAAAAACAAGGTCAGAAAAATACAGGAGTGTTACAATCAGCGAAGCGTTCACAATTGAAGTTCTTCAGAAAGTAAAGCCTTTATTAATCTTCTCTACTGCTCCATCCTCACATCAGCTTCCTCCCTCACACAACATTCTGTTGTGAGCTCCCACCAACATTCTAAACAAGTGGATCATACTATTCACAGCTGGAAAGGGGGAATGGAGTAGTCTATTATGATAACAATATAATGAACAGGAAAACATGTCAGGTTTAAATGCTATACACATCATAAATCCTAGATTTAACATATTGTTTGTTGGACTAGAACTGAACTATATGAGATTATAACAAGGAGGTAGGCAAATAGTTGGGTAGAAGACCACCATAAGGCTGTCAGGTCTAACATTCCAACTTTCTGCTTCAGACATATCTGCTGTTTTCCCAATAATGTCCCTACTCTGTCTGCATTGACCACAACGATATTTGGATACCATGAGGACCAAATTAAATGTGAAAATCAGCTGGGACCTTAATTGGCAGCCTGCCCTGCAGCACTGATGCACAGAGCATTGTGTGTTTTTTCACTATGGAGCGGTGTGCCTACAAGTACACTGATCATTTGAGAAATACACAATAGGAAGTGTGGGCCATGTTAACAGTTGACCTAATACCAGTGTTATTACCATGAACATCCTTCCACCCACTCTGTTACTTGTTTTAGGAAAGAAAAGCAATATTAATTTCTAGTGTTTGATATGCTATCTCTTGCCCTAACCACAGCAGATGGACAGACAATGCAACATAAGCAGGACCAGTTATATCAACCACCTATGCCTGATGGCCAACCAAGTTATAGAAATGATAGTCCTGCATCACAGTGTGTGAAACAGTGAACTTGAAGGAGTCTCATCGATGCAAACAAGAATATAGTTTTGGCTGTCTCCTCCTAAAGACAGCAGAATTGCTACCTGTGATATTCCGGTCATCCCCAGCATGAACATTGATCACATTGCCGCCTTATGAAAGGGACTGCCATGCTGGTAGATATAACACCCTTCACTACAGCCATAGTGGGGGATGGCCAGTTTAAATTGTAAGACATGGAAATTCACCTTTTGGTTCAACAGAGAAGAAAGGACCCACCAGGTACCAGTGATGAGACTGAAAACCACTAGCTTGGATCTAAATAACACATCAAGTGCATCTGACTTGTTGGGTTGTGTTGCTAAGACAAATATTAAATAAAAACATAAATGAAGGCTAAGAGGTGGATGAAGTGTTTTAAATAAACCTACTTGCTATCTTCCTATAGTTGGTGATCCCTTATCCGTGATAAGTGCTCCGCTAACTCTTGTTTACACTGGTGAGAAGTGGACTTACTAGCATTCTGAGGCACCTCGACATGCAAGTCATTAGGTGGCAACAGACGTAACCACAAAGATAGAGGTGCAGCAGATCTCTGAAGCCTGTTAGTGGGTTGGGGGTGAGTAGAAAGAAGGCAGCAATTGAACCACAGATCACAGTTTTATGTGGGCACTGTGCTGTTTTAGAGCGGGTGGAAGATCGAACTGTAACTGTCTTAAGGAACACAAGGGGAAGGGATGCACTCCATGTCTAGGAAGTGACAACATCAGGTGACAAACCCATGAAAGTGACATGGAAGACAGCAGGCAACTGTAGAAAAAGAAAACAAATACACTTCCTGCCTAGTGGGCGTGGTCTGAGCTGTCACTGTCATAGGGAGCTCTACCTGTCTTTGAGAGACATCACTCCAACAAAGCCAGGCGGGTGTGGTCTGAGTGGATGATGGCAGAAATAGTTGTCTGTTTTTTCTCATTCAGAGCAGCATTGATTCATAGCAGCGGCTTGTCTGTGGTAGGTACACTCAAAAGTTTGGTAGCTGGCAGAGTGATTCTCAGTGCAAATCTTCTTGGAGGTAGTCCAAAATATCAGCCACAGTCTGTTGTGAATTAACAGGATATGTGCAACAGTCTTTTTTTAGTCTTCCATTTCAGTTCCATTTGCTATTGTGACCCATTCCTTGCCTTGGATGAGCCTACAGAAAGAGGAGAAAAAATAACTGATTTGTGGTCTCTTAGTGAGAAGAACACTGCATTTGGGTCCTTACTCGCCCATATCAGTTTACATTGCTTTTGAGGACCTTCCAGTGATAGGTGCACATTTTGACTTGAAATACTCTGCTGGATTTAAATTCACTATATTCTTTTGGTGATACATGCTGTTGGGTTCCTGTTTTTGCTTTGTGGCATGTTGACTAATCTGGGGACCTGGCAACTTTGTTACATCAGCTGACTCCACGGGAAGAGTTGAAGGCTTGGCTTTCCCAAATGAAGTTGCATTCTTCTAGCACCCATCTTGTATATCTTCCATTAGATGCTCTATGTGAAGATGGTTTTTGGAGGCAGAGGTTTACTTTACAGTTAGTAACACAGACTCTAGACATGCAGAATATTACTCATCCTCTATTCTTTATGTACAACCTTGGTTAACCTCCCATATGCTCGGCTAGGTAGAATAAGGTTTTTGAGAACTATTCAGAGTATGTGGGCCAGCCATTGAGAGCTAATAGAAAGGCATTTGTTCCCAGAGTTTGGGAGCAGAAGGAAAAGACGAGCTTCGGGATTTGGATAGGGTAAAGGCAAGTGGGTTGAATGAGTGTGAGATGTTTCTGAAAAAAATAGATCTGTATTTTCTCACAATAATATCAACCATTCTCGAAAAATATTACTGCATAAACAAAAGCAAGCTCATCATGAAACTGTGGAAGAGTCTGTGACAGAACTGAGGAAACTTGTTTTAAACTATAACATTTGTCACCAAACCTATATGCCTATTCTTGAAGAGTTTTTGCTCAACTGAAGTTTTGAGGAAGTGCATGAATGGTTGTGGCTCATGAATGAGCAAATAGTCAGGTCATTTGGCTACTAAATGCACGTGGTGCAGTCTGAGAATTTGGGGAAAAGGGTAAATCTGGTGCCAGTAGTATGTCATGGTGGTTAAAGGAGAAAGAAAGGAGGAGCAAGGTAGTGAATTAAATGGGTAGAGCTTCACATGTGTCATGACAGGACACCTGGCCAGTAGCAAAGAGTGTCTTACAACAGATGGTCTAGGAAGGACTATTATGCAAAATGCTGCAGGAGTGAGCCTTGCTCTAGGGGAAGAATCAATAAAGTAAAAAAGAAAATGTGTAAAGGGATAATTCCCCATTTGGGATGAAAAAGTGAAGTAACTTGGAATCCTTAGATTGACAACAAAATGGTAAAGATGATTTTCAACTCTTCAAAGCCATCAATCATTTCTAAAGGTGTGTACGAGAACTTGTTTGAAAAGTATGTAAAACTGGATTCCATGGATGTGAGGCCTGGGGAATATGGTGGGCAGCCAATAAGTGTTAGAGATTTGTGAAATTTATGTAATTTACTTTTGCATAATTATGTGAAATTTCAGCAAAATTAGGCATAATTATGCAAAATGCAAATCTGTCACTTAGTGCTTTAAGGCCATCAATCATTTCTGCGGGTGTGTATAATAACTTGTTTGATAAGTCTGCAAAACTGCAACCCATAGACGTGAGGCATGGGGAATGTGGTGCCCAGTCAATAGGTATTGGAGATGTGTAAAATTCTCGTAATTTAGTTTTGCATAATTATTTGAAAAGTTTGCAAAATTAGGCATAAATATGCAAGTGTGTCCTTGTGTCAACATTTGACACTGGAAGGAATTTCACTTTTAAAAAGAAAAGTGCAAACTAAAGCACTGTGGATGACAGTTGCTTATGTTCAGTTGTTCCTGTGGATTTGCAGTAAACGTTTACCATGAATGGCATGTTCATGGTAAAGTTTTACTGCAAATGGCGGGTAACTGTGCCAAGTAGATTAGTAGTGGAATTTCAATAATAATGGGAAATTCCTGAAATTACGTGAATTATACCAGCAAAACTAAAGCCTAATAAGAATAATAAGAATGTTGCCTTATTTTGGGTTCACCATTGAGTTTAGGGGAAGTATCACTGTAGGCAAGGTTTATATGACAAAGAAGAGATGAAGCTTTTGGATGGCCTATCACAAGGAATTGGGAATGTGGTTAAATCCTAAAGCTAGTCCACAGGTCTGGATCAAATAGGTGAATGATTGTTGTGAAAAGTTTGAGTCTATCTTGCCATCTGTTTTTAGCAAAATATTGGGGTGTCTTAAAGCAGTGATTCCCAGCCTTGACTTCTGTGGACCCCCACTTTATCAATATTGGAAGCCAGGGACCCTCACTGAATCATTATTGGAATCTGAGGACCCCCCCCCATTGAGTAATAACTGAAAGCTGTGGACCTAATCTGTTAAAATGATTACATTTTCTAAGCAGTCACAGACCCCTTGAGGAGGCTTTGCAGGCCCCCCAAGAGTACCTGGACCAGAGGTTGGAAACCACTGTCTTAAAGGTTAGATACATCACTTATTACTGCATAATGGTGCTAGACTTGCTTCTGGGAAGATGAGAAGCTTACCCATATTGGTGCATGAAGCAATCAAGTTGCAGTTAAATAGGTTACACAACGTTGAGGTGATTGTGCTGGTAGAGATAAAGGAGTGGTTAGTACAGTTATTGGTGATCAAAAAGGCAAATTATAACATACGCTTACACGTGAATTTTCATACCATTAACAAGTAGGTGGTGATAAATAAGTTTCCTCTGCCCAACATCACAGAACACCATACATTGTTAGGAGGAGCCAAGTATTTTACTACCCTTGGCATGGCCTTGGTTTATCACAAAAGAAGGTTGAATTAGCATTCACAGGAGCTCGGTACCTTCATCACCCTATGGCTGTGCATGCATTTAAACTTGTGAAGGTGGTCTCTGTATTTATGATGTCTGCCCTATGTAAACTTGGAAGTGTGTTGCTTTATCTGGATGATGTTTTGTTGTTTGGTGCAAGCGCTATCAAAGAGTCGGGCTGTTATGAGGATCTTTGGAGAACGTTGTCCAACATTAAGAGCGTGTAAATGCTGTTTTGGCTCTGAGGAGTTGTCAACCTTGGAATGTAAAATAATTGGTGAGGGAGTATGTCCAAGAGAAATCTGATGGATTATATTAAGGGTCTTAACCTGTTATGGAACAAGAAGGAGATACTCTTTTTTTCAAGTTTTGATGGACTACTATGCACGGTTTGTGAAGGATTTCACATCCAAAATGGTAGTTTTGAGGGGTTGCTTAAGGAAGACGCTGAGTTTGTGTGGATTGGGTTTGTTTGGAGTGAAGAATGCATGCAGAAATTCAATGTTCTAAAGGATGATTTGGACTATGCCCTATATTTGATGGCCTTCATGTCATGGTTTGATACTGATGCAGAAGTAGAATATAACATCCTGCCACACACAACCTAATTCAGCACAGAGAGGATCATCTAAGATGAATTGTGGCAAGTATAAAGGGAATGAGTTCGGGTAGAGGATCAGGAATAAATCCTGTGGAATTGTGTCCTTCACTGAAAGAGATGCCCTTATTCTAAAATTATGACAACTAAATGTATGGCATTAGGAAATATCCCTATCTGCAGCTGAATGGATCTACATTGAGGTACAGTAGAAAATAAGGCTAAAACAAGCTTTCTCCAGGCAAAGAACAGGGGTGCCTTCCCCGGCAAGAGATTTTAATTATCAAAGAGACAAAATTAGCAAGCAAAACAAGATACTCCTTTTTGCATGCAAACCAATCATGCCTCCGTGTGCTTGCTTGCAACACCTTGGGAAAACAGCGACCGGCCCTTAATAGATGGGCCAACATATTCAAGCTATAAATGGACAAAGTTCCAGGCCATCTACCACAGTACTGGGCACACTATTGTCCCTCAAGAACTGGAGCCAAGCTTCCATTGGGGCATGGGCACACAGAGGCTATCAAGAAAAATATCAAGGGAGAATCCTAACAACTTCATTCCAAGACAAGAATATATGATTGTCACAGATGCTAGGTGCAAAGTGTCTTAGAGTGGTGTTGTTTCAATCAATGGGTAGAGCGGAGAGAACCATTGCACTTTAAGAGGGACAGAAATCAATTATTCTGCCATCAAAAAGCAGGAGCTGGCAGTCAAGTGGGTCATAGACAAGTTTAGTCTTGTTTGTGGCGTGTGTGGTTCACATCAATGTATATCATAGGTCTGTGTGTGAAAAGTTTAAAACTAAGGTTCTTGATAGAATTAGAAAGAGGGTAATAAGTTTACAGGGTGTCACATTTTACAATTAATATCTTCTGAGCGTGTACAACTGTGCAAGTTATTGCTTATACAGATAGGATTGTGAGAAAGTAGATGTGGCTCAGGGAGGAGGGAAGGTATAATGTCCCACTAGGGATATGTGCTGTCGCAAATAACATACAACACATCACGAAAACATGGAGTCCACCTAACACTTAATATAAAATAGCATCCAACACAGCAAACAAATCAAAGACAATTGCCATTTCAACTGACCAGGAAAAGGTCAGTTGGAGCATAAAGCTACAAAATAGAATTTTATATCACTGTTCTCAATACAAGTGAATGAAGCTTTATTGTATGACAGAAACAACTTACTTTCAGTAAAACATATCTAATGAACAGGTGGCAGGATCTCCTCATGGAACCACAGAACATCTTTGAGGATAATAGATCAATCATAAATACAATACAAGGTTCACCATTTTGCTAACATACCATTTCCATTTACCAGATTCAAAATTAAAGCTGTGATTCTTGGAAATGTACAGCCTAGAGTTACATGGCATCAAAGCCTACTTGAAGCATGAAAAAGCAAGCAAATTTGAAGCTACTGGAAACTCTAATTCATTGTAAACTGATATCCATATTGGATTCTAAAACACTGGTACATTCTTGTTCATTTGCACAAACATTTATACTGTAATGCATAGGAGTATATGGGCATGATATAAACAGGTTTAGGTTTTCCCAATGCAGTGACAGATGGTATCATTCATGAGAGTGAGCTAAAGACTGCTGATCTCTGTGACCCGGTTCTCTTTGAGATTATCAGGAAGTTAAGCTGTGCTGGGGGTGTTCCAAAGCCTTGTGGTTTGATGCTTCATGAATTTTTCTGTGCATGAAAGCTTGTTGTTTAGAAGTCTGGTAGTGTCTTCCTCATTGTATTAGAACGTTTTTGAGTTGGCCCATGAAGGTCATCTAGGATTTATGAACATTAAAGAAAAGGTTTGCATAGAGTTTTGGTGGCACGCTTTTGACTTGTAGTGGTTTGAGTGTGGAAGTGTCATTGTGTCAGTTGGAGGCAAGGTGGTGGATGAAGTGTTTAAAAAAAAGTGTCTTCTTAAAGTAGGTGGTCCCTCATTCTCGACAGGTTTTCTGCTAAAACGTGTTTACAACGTGCTTGTTACAAGCAAAATAAATGGATGGGATGTCATGGTTTAAAATGAACCAAACCCTCAATGTTGTCCAGTAATAAACTTCTAATCATAAACCAGATGAAGGTGGGAAACCTAGTGGAACAAAACTATTCTTCAAATCCACATGAAAGCTGGGAATTTCAGACTTCAGTAGTAATCCATTCTCAGCACTGTTGAGTAAGGACAATTTGTTTTTCAGAATATGAAGGCTCTGCTTAGTATTGAGTGGAAGAATCATCTACTCAGCTCCGTCAAAGAGGTAAATAAAAAATTGCTGTTAATGGAGGAAACAAACAGAGACTTTCAAAGCCTCACTTGGGGTAATTCTCCAGGGATTATGACACTTCCAATTACAGGTCACACATTACCTAAATAACACATGAACATATTAATCAAGTTGGAATACAATGTAACTATGTAGAAGTTTGCTCCTTACCGGGATGACAAAAACCTGTCCCATTAAAGACAGAACATATTCTTTCAGCTATCTTCTAGATTGTTTGATCACTTTATGAAAAGTCTTTTCCCAATTATATCATTCCTTACAGTGCCAGGTTGAAGCCATAATTATCACAGATAACTAATCAGCAGTCAGTTACTAATATAAATGATGCAGTTGCTAGAATCATATAAGCCATGTGTGCTTACTCTAAACTGCATTGATTTCCAATTTACAATAGCTGTCATGCTGACAAGTTAGTTGCACAGTTACAAAGAGCATGTGAATAGGGTGTAGGAAAAAAAGGAAATATTTTCACTGCCACGTTTAAAACATAAGACTTGAGATCACATATTTGTGTTCCAGAAGTGTGATGTAGGACATACTGCAAATGCACAAAAACATTTAGACTCTGTTTCAGAGTTTGATCAACTCAATAACAAACGTGACTGATATTCTATCTGCAAAGTACAACAATATTATATCATGAGGCATTTGTAATTCGGCAGGCAGGATATCCATCATGTTTGTGATGGAGCTAACCGTCCGCCAAACTCTAAATCAGGCCATTAGTCCTTACATGTAAAACATTTGACAAAAAAATGCTATCAAGACTAAGAGCCTTATTATGAGTTTGGCAGATGGGAAAGCCCATCTGCCACACTCTGGTTAGGGTGGTCGCTGCCTACACGACAACCTCCCCACCGGTGTTAAGAGTTTCCTGCTAAGTCGGTGGGAGGAAACCGGAGTTTCTCCCCGCTGGCCTAGCGGGAAACAGGCTACATGCTCTACTCAGTACCCCAAAAATTACAGCACTCATGATTTCTTTCATAACATCATTGATAATATCAATGTAATATTTGCAGTAACAGTTTTGATTAAATAAATGTGCATGGGCGGGGGCGGGAGTTATAGTTACCTTAGGTAAGGAATTATAGTTACTGGAGATAACTCTAGGTATAACAGGTGAATTTCTATGGTTTTGTACATTTAAAATGGGAGCCTAACTATAACTTCCCTGTAACCTTTGTTTTTTAAGTGTATATATATATATATATATATATATATATATATATATATAGATAGATATTGCAGAAGTAAGGCAAAGTCCTCTTTTTGCTGAACCCAAAGTGTGCAGCTGGTGCAGTCTTTGTGAGTGCAGTGTCCAGTTGCAGGCAAGGGGTCCAGCAGGGCAGTCCTTCTCCAGTATCTTCTTCCGGCAGGGATCTGAGGTGTGAGTGCAGCTCGGCCAAATTTATCCTTGCTCCTGGTGTGAAAAGCAGGAGGGGCAACTGTCCAATCACAGGCAGGCCACTACCCTCTTGGAGAACCTCTTCCTGGGAAGTGTGGCAAAAATCAATCCAAGGGAGCAACATTCCTTAAAAATCCAAGATGACAGAAACTGAATTTTGAAGGTTAGGTCTGGCTGAGCCCACTCACTGGTATGACTAAAATCCTTCACACACCCATCTCCTGCCCTCTCCTAATCTAATCAAGAGGGCACCGGGTTGTCTGGGTTTGCAGGAAATGGGGAAAGTCCTGAGCTGCTCCAAATGTCCTTCCCTCCTTTGAAGAGCAGTTTGACTCCTCTCCCCCCATCCTTTTGCACCATCTGCTGAGGCAGATCTCCTCCCCCGGGCACTTCCTTTGTGTTTAGCCCAGGCCACTTCACACCTCATAAAGGCAGCCTGGCTAGGCTGCCAGAGGTTGACCAATCATAGAAGATAACTACAGAGCTGAAGTTGACAACTTTCAGGTAGAGTTCTGAAACTCTTTCCCTGAACTAGTTATATTAAATTCAACAATGGCAAGTTGTTCCATTTAATATAACAATCAGTTTGATACCAAACTTGAAATATCTGGCTCCTCTGCGGACTTTATTAACTAAAATAAAGTCTCCCCATTTTAGCCTAGGGACCCTATTCACTACATTGAGGGAAAAACAAATGTGGCTATATGTCCTCACCAAGGTTTAAAAAAATATTTTATATGGCCCCTTCTTATAGTTACATAGCACCCAGCCCTAGGGGCACTTAGGGCACACCATAAGGGTGACCTATATGTAAAAATAAGGCAAATTAGGACTTTGGAAGTACTTTTAATTCTAAAGTTGAATTTGCATACAACTTTAATTTAAAAGCAGCCTGCAGGGCAGGCCTGCCTTTAAAATGACCCTGGACACCTCAGCAGGGCACCAATGGGGGCACTACATATGCTCGTGTCCCTAAACCTACATGCCCTACCATATACTAGAGACTTATAGGTAGATTGACATAGTCAATTATAATTAGCCTAATTTGCATACTCATTTCAATCAGAACACAGGCCATGGGTCTGGTTAGCAGTACCCAGGGCACCATCAGAGTCAGGAAAACACCAGCAAAAGTGAAAATGGGGGCAAAAAGTTAGGGGGGCTTCTGCAATCAGCCCAGTTTTCTCATAACTTTGATGTGCATTTTTATATTTGCTCAGTGCCACGGGTACCTGAAAAATCCAATCACCGATATTTACACCCTGAAGTTAAGATACTGAGTTGATACTCAAACAGAACTTTTCTTTGCTTATGGCCCAAGTAAGCATCTTTTCCCAATACTTTTTAGCCCCTTCTATTCATTCTGAAAGATATTGCCCATTTCCACCACCCGAAGTTTCAATTTTAACCCTACTTTGGTATCTAATGAAGAAGGAAGGCATAACACACCAACACATCTAGAGGTACTTTTCACACAAGCAAAATTATGTATAGAGAGAAACTTGGCTGTCTAGAAAGGATCTGCCTGGAACAAACGTGAATGAGTAGAGTTTGGTGAAAGGTTAAGGGAACATCAAGGATGAAATCAAATATCTAGACATTTTTAGTATAATCTGATTACGTGGGCTTCAGTTCTTCGATTCAATGCAACACTTGTAGAAAAAGACAAATGTTGGTTCTGTAAGCCTGATGAAAGCAGGTAGTCAAATGTTTCCCCGCTGTCCAGTCTACGAAGGCCTTTGGCTGAAGGATTAAAGGTCTAAGGGATTGATTTAAGAGGCCCTAACGCCACCTCAACTCCGCCAGAACTTTATTTTTTTGAACGCCAAGGCTGAGTGAAAGTGGATTTTGTCATGAGCTATATTAACAAAGTGGCGCAGTGCATGCATTGCGCCCCTTTGTAAACCCTTGCGCCACATTATTTCACCGCCAGGCATAATCTATGCCATGGGGCGTTCCCCGTTAGGGGCGCCAAAAATAATGGCGCAAGGAAATCTCAGCGAATTCCTTGCGCCATTTGTTTTTGGCACTTTTAATTCTTGCTCAGAACAGGCCTTTAAAGGGGGCATGCCATTTAATACAATGGGCCCCTATGTACTCTGCAGAAGTAGCATCAAAATTGGCGCTATTCCTGCAGAGTACATCAATAGCACCAGGAATTCTGACACTATTGAAATCCTACCCTGTGTCATGGCACACCGTATTTTAAATACAGCGCACACATGGTGGAATTAGGGGGGCGCTAAGGGGCGCAAGGAAAGTGGAGCTGGGCTGGGTGCAGCACCACTTTTCTTAAATCAGCACCTATGTATCTCAGGACCACATTGTCTTGTTAGTAGTGGCTGGGCTGAACTACTTAGATACTGTAGGTGCCACATTGCTTAATAGAATGGAGACAAGTGCTATTGGGGTGAAATTTAAATTACCCCACATAATTCACATAATTTTGGGATTTTCACATTATGCTTGTTAAGCCGATTTGGCACATAATGTAATTATGCAGTGTCCGTGGCAACATTTTGACATGAGCACTTGGGAACAACATACCAGGCTAGCACGACTGTGGCTGTTGCTTGCAGCACTTGTGTTTTTGGGCTGTATTTAAAATGAAGTCTCCGTGCATCAAAAAAAATGGCATAAGGATACTTTTCGCATTGGAATGTAGCACTAAATTTGCATTTAGACAACATTTTGTGTATTTACACAAAATATATTTACGTGAATTTCTCACACCTTAATGATAACACTACAACTAAAAAACAGGCAACGTCAAGATTAGAGCATTGTAAAAAAAAAAAAAATTGTCCCACTACTACATGGAGAGGAAAGCTTTTAATAACAGCAAAATAATGTGAAAAACAAGAAATTTTTAACCCTGTTTTTCCACATCTTTTGCACGTACTACCCTTAGGTCCTATAAAATGTTTTGCCCTCTTTCAACTGCCATGAGGTGAGCATGACATTTTAAACCCTTTCGGAGTGGTTGAGTTCCACCAGACTTGTATGGCACAATTTTACCACAATTATTTTTTCTTTATTTTGCTCTCACTTTATTTTATCGCTTATCTTTCTTTTTCCTCATCTCCTGCTGCAGTAAATCTATATCAAATTCTTAATAACATAACTAACAACATGCTCCAGGACAACCAACTCTTATGCAGATGAATTGGGTCTCAAGTTTGGAAATTATTCTTTGTTTTAGACTTGGGTGCTCAAGAAGCAGACGATTAGGCGTTTTCTGTCCTTGCATAAGTCAATTGTACGTTAAGGACGTTTACCCACCCCCACATCGGTATCCATGAACATTACATTGCACATTTAAAGACCGCTAGTATCAAATTATGTATGTAATGCTAATAAGTTCACCCTATTCCACTGCAGACAGATTTTTCCGGTCATATTTCCATTGTTCAGTTCTGTGTCACCCCTAGTGATCTACAATATTGTGCGATCAGTGAATGAGCTCATATTGTGGCTTAACAAATTTACAGATTGTAAGCATGTTTGCAATACAATGATCTATGTGTATTTACAGAATGATCCTCCTATTGCCGTTCCTTATTACCAAGACAGCATTCCATGGCTCTAGGCTGCACTAGTAACACTATTAGAAAATGCACACTTCGTTTACCACATAATTATTTTCTGCCTGTGCAGCCATTATACATTACAATTGCATTAAATTAGATTTCTTCCTCTAACAAGCTTTAAGAGAGCAGGCTGTTCAGAGAGATGACATTAGCAAAGCAGCAGTGCACAGCCTTACCCTGTGATTACTACATTATATATGGTGAATGATCGTAGATCTGAAAAACGCCAGTATGGATATTGGCTTCAATAATTTGTAAGTGCCATACCATTGGTGTCAATTCTGTAAAATATGTGACCGCCGCAGTGAAGCGGTAGGTAAAGCTGCAGAGATATTTTTCTCATGAAGCAGATACAGTTCTTGTGATAATTACTTATACACCATGACTGTGTGTGTTTGCGTGAAAATCTGGACTTTCGTGATGCTTTTCAATATGCAATGCCTATTTTCAGCACATAGTCAGCAGAGTAAGTGATGTTGCTTACATGATGGTCAGGTTTCACATAAGAAAAACACTCAATCTACTGATAGACAAATATTTGTGTCTTCACAGTACTATACTTGTGTATGAAAACGTGAATTCAGTTCTTATACCGAAACTCTGTTCTTCGGATTTTGAAATGTCGCTCCAGATCATTGATGGCAACAAACAAACTGCAGCCTGATGAAGGCAAAGCAGAACTGTTGTTCCCCAGTGCTAAATGCACAACCAACCTGTCCTCTAACTAAAACCCCACACTAAGTTTAAATCCATCAAACAATAAACTGCAAGCCAAAATCTCAGCTGTCCTTTTCAAATCCAAACATATTTGAAGGCCATATCCAATCAGTGGCTTATTCTGTACACCAATACTTCTACCCTCCAATATCCTCCTCTTGATCTCCGTAGAAAACAGATCACCAATGGAGGAAGAGCCGTCAATTTTTGCCTTGAAAACATCAAGCTCTTCTATCCCCATTACCGTTCCACTTCACCCATTAGATCAATATGAACTGCCTCCAAGTTATCTAGAACACTACACTCAGGCTGGTAATCACAAAAATTACCTGAGTTTCACCTCTCGGATCTTAGGCCCAGATTTATAAAAAAGTGGCGCGGCGCTGCAACCAAATTTGCAATGCCACGCTACGCCACTTTTAAAACACAATGTTGTACCGTATTTATAAAAATAGGGCTCACCCCTGTGTTTCCCCTCACTCTGGCGCTAAATTTAGCTGCCAGTGCCAACGCAGACCATGGACCCTAGTGGAGGTATCTCCATGTGTAGCTCGTGAGCTACTGGTAGCTCTCCCGCTATCTGTAAGTAGCTCTCCTATGTGCAGCCTATTGTTTGGATTAATTAACATCACACACCAAAATTAGAAAGTGTGCATTCAAGATGAAAATGTATGCATTTTCAGGGTTCATAATATGATGTTTAGGGAAAAAGTTTCTAAAATATACATTCTAAGATGCTCAGACCTTTCTTGCATTACTACTGGCAACACAGCCTGACACACTGAGGTGATAACTGCTGGCAGTCTCACATAAGGTGGCACTTAGTGTTGCCTAAAGCACACTAATCATCTCAGTAGCTCTACATGATGTTTATTGAATGTAAGTAGCTCTTGTTACAGAAAAGGTTGGAGACCCCTGCCATAGTGCAAGGGTGTCTGAGTTGAAGGGTGTGATTGTATATGTGCAGGAAGGTGTCCTGGGTGTCCCCAGTCTGCATAGACCAGTCTGTCCCAAGTTTTACTCTGCCCCAGGTGCTCAGCAAGGGGAATGTCATGGGCTAAGGTCAACAAAAACTCTGTATTGCAGAGGGATGACCACCCTTCTGGTGGCACCAGGTTTGGGTTCTCTAGGTTCTGAATAGAGGATGTTGTTCTCCCAGCACACCCTGCGGGTGCCACTGACATCCCCTGCTTCTTCTTTGACAGCTTGCTGTCTCAAACCCTCAGGTATGGGACAAGTCTGTTAAGTCACACTTAACTCCTCCCTGACAGGCCCCCTTGCACCTAAGAGGTCAGCTGTGTCAGCTTGAAGTTCTTCAGGTGTAGGTTCTGACCAAGGAATTGACTCCTCCTCCTCAAAAGGGGAATCATCAGTGGAGGGGGTGGAGGGGATAATTTCTTACCCTTCCTAGCCCTGCTTTTGGGAAGCACTTGGTCCATATTTTCAAAATCGAAGTTTCCCTGTTCCCTTTGACAAGGGCTCAGGCCAAGAAACAAAGCAAAGGTATTCTCAGGAATGCCCAGCATTGCTGCATGGGCCTCCAACTCTACTTCAGCCCAAGCTGAAGTCTCCAAGTAGTTCCCTAGTAGACATTCTACAGGTAAGGCCGGAGACACAAACTTTTTTGGGACCAGTAACCCCTACCCCAGTTGAGATCAATAACTGCCATGGGGTGGCTCACAGTGTTGTTGTGGGCATCAGTTACTTGGTACTGGTGACCAAGTAGGTGTTAGTCAGGGGACACCAGTTTTTGAGTCACCATGGTATCAAATCTAGGGGACTGTGCATCCCTCTAATCCCTCACCAGAGTCAGGTAGTTTTCTACTCCAAAATCCCAGGCACCCTTGTCCTCCCTTGTTTTTGCCCCATACTCCAATTTGCATATTGTCCCTGAACAGTTACATGTAACTCAATGTCTCCCTCCTGCACTGCCCACAAGTCTAAAGCCAGTTGAATTATTTCATTTGCCAAATCAAAAGAATACCGCTGCTCTTCACCCCATTTAAACTCATGTTTTTTTCTTGTCACTTTGTACCAAAGGGTTAAGATTTTTCTCATACGAGGGTCATGCTGTTTCCAAAAATCAAACAGTCCCATGAAAAGCTGTGTCTCTTGCTTAGTGCGAGGAGTAGCAAACTCCAAAATCTTTTGTTTTACCTGCAACAACATCTCTCTATGTTCTGGATTCCACTGAATTTCTAGAAACTGCACATTTTGCAATAGTCCGATGTGCCTTGTCTAAATTAATTGGACACATCGTACTCTGCAAAAGCTCCCTGAATATATTCTTAACATCCTTAATTTCTTTCTGGGTGTAATCTTTTAAAGAATGCATTTCGGCTCCTGCCAAAAACTGTGGGCTACTCTGTATTTTTCATCCAAATATTGACTGCGCACGACCTATGTTCTGCTCATGCAGCTCACACTGGCCCCCACCTTTTTTTAACCTCCTGGAATGTGAAAAGTCAGATTTCCCTGTGACGGCTTGTAATAACTTTAAAAAAAAATGTTTTATTGCAGGTGGAATTAGATTACATAAATCAATCAATCATTAATCTGAAGTCATAAATCTAAACTTAATCCTGTTACACTTGCTGTAGATCATTGATATGCTTCAGTACTTCCCAATACCCTCATCTCAGTAATATCTGAACCACTATATCCATAGGAAGAATCTTACATCTTAACCCCACCTCACCCCCCCCAAACCTAGTCCTTCTTTGAATTGCTCATCTTCCCCCATATGCCCTGGAATCTCCGCAATGCTCTGACCCGCTGGGCAAACAATTTTTCGTTTGCCCGTGTTGTCTCCATCTTTGCCTCCCATGTCGCATACCTAGGGGGCACTGGTGAGTTCCACGCCTGGAGAATCATTGATTTGGCTATTAGAGTACCCACAAATATTATTTGTCTAGAGAAAATGGACAAATCTGGATTTTGCGTAATACCCAATAATGCCACTAATGGGCTAGGGGCTAGCTCGTGCGATATCATGTTACTAATCCTTTGAAAGATCTTCTCCCAGTAGCTCACCAGGTGCACACGTGAAAAGAACATATGGGCCCAATCCCCCTGCTTTCTTTGGCAACGTGGAGACAGACCTGCTGCTTCCGGGCGCATTTCCTTTATTCTAGCGGGGTTGTAATAAAGCAACCATTTGGAATACAGAGTGATCTTTTTAAACTTCACCCCTCTAAGTGCTTTTTGAGACACCTCATTGTGCTTTCGCCATTGCTGTAACCCTATTTTAAACCCAGTGATATTTTGTACTCTGACTAAAAGTTGGGAGATTGCCTTGATTGAGAACCCATCTTGAAGTGTCTTATACCATCTGCCAATACCTAAATGATTATCATAAAAAGCCTGACCTATAACTTTATTGGGGCCATCTCTTACTTTTTTCATTGAATGTAGAATATGTTGGATTTGACAGTAAGAGAATTTTAAACTTTCTGGAATGTCCCTTTTCCCGTTATGCACTGCGCCCATGTTTTGATATGGTCCCCTATATAAAAATCCGCTAGAGTCCTAATCCCTATCTCTTCCCATTTCTGAATATTTCTTTGATTACGTTTTAGGCCTATCATCCATACATCCCAAACTCAGATTAGCGGGTGGGTTTTATGAATTTGATATTTTGCCTGTATTTGTAATATACTGAACTGTATCATTACCAGTAGTTTATATCTTACCCTTTTTGGTAGGCGGGGAAATTTAAGAAATCGTGAAAGCTGCATGTTTGTGTCTGCCAACATCTGACTAAGGTAGAAATTAAGATGTGGCTTTTGTGAAGCTCTTGAAGCCCAATCCAACATCGTAGCTTCATAATAAGTTTGAATACTGGGGAGTGCCAACCCCCTATCTTCCACTGCAAAAGTTAGCTTCTCTAACTGTAACCGAGGTTGCTTGTAGTTCCATATGAATTGTCTAATTAATGAATCCAGCTCGTGGAAAAACTTTAGGAACTCCCAAACCTACACTGGAAAAAACAAATAATAACAAAGGGAGAATCATCATTTTGATCAATGCGGTCCTTCCTATAATCGTCATGGTAGATTCCTGCCATTGCAAAAGTAATCCTTGGATCTTTTAAAAAACCCTCGTGTAGTTCAACTGAAACAAGTCTGCCTAGTTCTTGGACACATATATGCCTAGATATCTAATGGGAATAGAAGATGAAGATACTACCCAGATATCTTTTGGCAGGACTGATGTTTCTACATTAGAAAAGAGAGCCTCCGATTTAGATCGATTGATTTTATACCTCCCCTAGGGAGTTTAGGAAGCTTGCCATTGGCCTTCAAATGAGTCTCCTGCAAGAGGGCGACTTGTACCTGAGATGCTTCCAGCCAGTTATGAATCTCTTGGAGTTTGGCATAATTATTATCCCCATTTAGGTTACATGAAGCTACTCTTAGCTTGTGACCAATCATTCTTTGGTATTCCACCCCGTCACCTCCATAGCCAATTGTATTATTATTGCATTCTTACTTGCACTCTCATCCTGTACCTTCTCCTTTGGTAAAGGATATAGCTGACCAGTCTCCACCTGCATTTTTTGATCTAACTCCACCCTGTGTTCGCCCCTCCAATACCAACCCCACAAGCCTGCAACTGAATCTCTTGCAGAGTTTTTCTCTCCACCCTGTGAACCCCCCTCCCCATTATCCTTGTCGAGGCCCTTTTCCGTCCTGGCCCCTCCCTCCCTTGTGACCCCCTTGGTTCCCCCTCCAACATGACCATTCCCCTCCACCCCAATATCCCAAAGATAAGTGCACTTGCATGGCACTCCAAGAGCCTGACTCCCAAGGATGCGCAGACCGGCGGGTGAAAACGGTGGAAGCTATGGAAGCATACAAAAAAAAAAAACAGAGAACGTATATCAGGACATTAAAGAGTGTAAAGGGAGTCTATTTTCGTACCTACTCCCCTTCCTCCTCATGTCTCGTTTCCCAGATTGCCCTCACTTATCTTGTCACCGCTTAACCCCCTACCCCCCACCCCCTATTCTCCTTCATAGATCATTTCAAGGAGCCTAAAAAGTATTTTGCATCCTGAACCTGCTGAAAAATATGCATTTGACCTTTACACAGGACTTTCAGTTTAGCTAATTGAACAATCTCAGCAGGTGCCCCAAGCCTTTTAAAGTCATTACTCAGTCCCACAAATTTGCGTCACCATTGAGCCGCTGTGGCCAACATATCTGAAAACACACAAAAGCTGAATGAGTTTCCAGACTTAAAGTTCCTCCTTTTGATTGCTTGCGGGAGGATTTGCTCTTTGATCCTAAAATCCCCAAAGTTGACTAATATAGTACGAGGGTATTGTGAGTTTGCTGGGCGTGTAAGAGGAACCCTGTGTTCTCGAATTATAGAAAGATCTGCTTCGGTCTTACCTGTATCAGGGAGAATAGAGTTGCGAATTATGTCCAAAACTATCTTGGTGACTGAAAACGCTGCCTCCAAGTCCTCCGGGATCCCTACGAACCTAAGATTCGAGCATCTAGATCTCTTTTCCAACTCATCCAGCTTGATCTGGAGCTCTTCAAGTTCTGATTGGATCCGTGGGGTTGTCGACTCAGATTGACTTCCCAAGTCCTCAAGATCCGATACTCTCTGTTCGACCTGGGTTAATCTTGTAGAAAGATGGGTAAAGTGAGTGTTCAGCTGACTAAGCTGATCCTTAGTCTCCTTGTGGGCCACCTCCTGAGATAGCTTGATTGCACACCACTCTTCGAAAATCTGTCCCACCCACTCTTCCATTGAGCAGGTAAGTGAAGGCTTGAATGTTGAGGTGTGGCTGCTAGGACTAGAGCTGGGGGTGCTGGGAATCAGATCTCTACCTGCTTCAACGATTGGTAATGCTAGGTCAGGTATAGGTCCATAGTTGTCTACAATGGCATCAGTATTAGTTGTGGCCGGCCCGCTCCCCTTTTGTCTCCCAGAGGAATAGGAGCTTGCCCTAGTTCTTTAGAATTTTTTTTTCCACTGCTTTTGGTGGTAGCTTAGCATGATTGCTGATTGTCAAGAACAAAGGATACGTAGTCCTTTCCTTATGTTGTGAACTACCGTTCTGGACAATATGAGGGATATTATCCTAGACAATGGAGCTACATGAGGAAGCAATTGCGTTAATAAAGAAGGGGTGGGTTGGTACTTCAGGTACTTGTACTGCTCAAACTGGTGATTGCAGATGAACTTCTCTCGAATTGAGCTTCAGAGGCCCAGAGAGGGTTGGTTGAAGGGGTGATAGGGCCTGTAGAACAACCTGTTCTGCTGGAGAATCTCTCTGTGCCCCTCCTAGGAACCTTTGTCCTGAACTAGACCTTTGTCTGCTTGAGGCCGGAGTTAGTCTTTGCCTTGGGACCCTTCACATTTTTGTCCATCATTCGTTGCCTACCGCTTGCGTCACAGGTCATACGTTACATTATACAAATAGGACTGAAGTCTTAGGGTAATAGCCCGCGGAGGGGCGGAAAAAAAAAGCATTTTTTTTTCTACTCAGGCTAGAGAAAGAACACTGGTATGATTGAGAGGTATCGCCTCCCCTTAAGCTCTTAATGACCCCTTGGCCATATATACCATAGTCTTCCCCCCCCCCTTCTGTTGGGCTCAAGGCCCCTCCCAAGTTCTGTACACCACCAGCAGCCTTTTTCCTCCTTCTCTAGTCCTTTTCCAGTCTTATCCAGTCCTACTCAGTCCATCCCTTTCACCTAACTTTTCCTTAAAAAGCACCATTCCCAGATTGTTCATACTGTTTTTCAGTTATGATATGTCAACAATAGGACGCCCCCGTGTCCATGCTGTAATTATTTGTACTTATACCACCCGTATTTTACTTATCTTTGATCTAGCTGCCTGAATTGCCAGTGATGAGACCCGATGGAGGGATATCGTATGCTTCTGTTGAGTTTCCCTTTGACCAAAAGTGGCGTTCGTCAGGCGCTGTCCTCGTGCGCCGATCTAGTTACTCGGGAGATGTGAAAGTCAGAGGATCCGAAATCCTTGCTGCTGCCGTCTGTTGCACGCCACTCTGCGAAGCTCGTAACCAAACTGCCGTGGATGTAGGGGGCCAGTGAGGCCGCTTGTGCCATTCGGGAGGGCGAGTAGCGGAGAGCTCTCTCCGCTGCTTCCTCGCAGCTCCGGGTGCCAGCGCAGGGTGTAGAACAACAAATTGTCACCCCTCTTTTGCATTCTGTTGTGCTTGTGCTTCATAGCGCTCCACCAGCCCGGTCACCCCTCTGACATCCAGGCCCCGTGGTGGGGCTGTGAAGCTTAGCGTGAGGTGTGTCGCGGAGGAAAGGGGCTACGGCAGCTCGTATTGTCGAAGAGTTGCGAAGTTAGCGCTGTAGTCGTTCGCCCGTTCTGCTTCCACCCGCCATCCTGCAAATCCCTCAGGCGCTCAGTCACGGAGCATGACGGGGGCTCCACGTCGGCTTATAATAACTTCTTTTTTGTCTTAAGTTGTTCCCTCAAGTCCTGATTTGCATACTCTAACTGTTTACATCTCTTATGCATTTTTCTGTAAGCATACAAAAGTATCCAAACTCTCCTGTCAAGAACAAAAGGGATATCATTCCTTTTAAAAAGCACCCTTTTTAATCATGTAAGTACAGTAAGTAATTCTGTTTTATCCAAGCACTCATCCCAAAATTTAGAAAGTCCTGATAAACAAGAAAACACATTTGCCAAGATATCATAAGGCATTTTAATTTCACATGCATTTTCAAACATGGTTTGCGGTGCTTCCTTTAACTAAATAAAAACAGGAGGGACCCGGTGGACCCTACCCAGGAGGAGGAGTCAGCTGGTGCCCTCAGCAACTCAGAGCCCACAGAAAACCAGGCAATGCACACAGGAGTCCCACAGCACGGGGACAAAAAAGTTGCAGAAGAGGCCCACACATCACTATGAAAAAGGTTCCCACACTGCCGGAGAACCACGCAGGAAGCTGTGCATCGCTGGATAGAGTTCTGGAGGCTGGAGCTACGAGATGCATGAAAGACTTTGGGAAAGGATGCCAACAAACCTTGGCAGCTGCAAAAGATGTGGTGCATGGGGGTACTGTCTTGCGTGGGGAGGCAAGGTCTTATCTCCACCACAATGGGACAGCCGGAAGAGAGGACCACTTTAGTCGACCACACGTGATGCAGGATACACGCAGCTCTGAAGAAGAGGGGATCTACTCAGCAGGTCATCGTCGCAGTTGCTGCCTGCAGATGAAGGGAAGTTACTCCTTTTCACGCAGGCTGCAATGGCAGTCCTGCATAAACCTTCGCATCGGCTCCCTATTGGTGGCAAAATATATGCTGGGGGCTATAGGAATCCCCTGGAACCCGAATGGCCTGGGTACCTAGGTACCATATACTAGGGACCTATAAGGGGGGCACCTGTATGCCAATTATGGATGAAATGTAGACTTTTGGGAGCATAATCACTGGGGTCCTGATTAGCAGGATGCCAGTAAACACAGTCAAGCACACTGACATCAGGCAGAAAAAAGGGGTAACCATGCCCAGAAAGAGAATACTTTCCTACAGGGTGTTTGGGGTAGTTTAGCTATTAGGGGTGGTGGTCATTTTTAAGGCTCAGGGTGGGTGGGGGTTGTCGAGGTAGTTTAGTTTTTAGGGGAGAAGTGGGAGGGGTCGGGATAGTTTTTTTTAGGGCTGATGGTGGGTGTGGGGTCAGGGTAATTTAGTTATTAGGGGTGGGGGGAGGTTTTAGGGCTTAGGGTGGGTGTGAGGGTCGGGTAGTTTAGCTATTAGGGATGGGGGTAGTTTTGGGCCTCAGGGAGGGTGGGGGGCGGTTGTATGACAGAAACACAATGTCGTTTCCACATATGCCTTTACTAGGCATGCTTTTACAATGAAATTCGTTGTAAAGGCATGCGTGGTGAAGGCATGCATGAAAATGACGCGTCGTGGTTCTGGCTGCGTTGGTAAGGCATGTGTTTTTCTGGCATGCGTGGTTCTGTCATACAACCTTAGCCACGATTACTTGAATGAGGCCTTTGGCTTGCCTGGGTGGGGACTTGCTTGCAAGCTTGCAGTGGGAGCTCATATAAACATTACATAAAAAGTATCTCTGCAATCTCATTTCGAAACCCTGCCAGGGAATTTCTTACATAGAAGTGTTGCAGTCCAAGGGACCCATGATAGAACATGTCTATAAGCCACCTGTTTTCAGAAAGATAGCACATTTCCGATTTGACCATGCAGACATTTACTTCAGTAGAAAGCGCTTTGAAGGGATTCAGGTTGGAGAGCCGAGTTTCACAACGGAATTCATGGATTCACTCCTCTTTACTCATTTATTCATTCGAAATCAATGTATTTGGATAAAAGAGCATTTGAATAAATAAACGTTTACTTAAGTAAACTGCTAAATCCACATAAGCATAAAGCGTTTTAATTTGTAACACATGCTATGAGTTTTAAGTCTATTGTTGAGATAGAGAACAGAGATTTTCAATTAAATGCCGAAATATGCTAAATATTGTGCACCCTAGTGCGTTAACTTAATAAGAAGTAAAAGCATAAGAGAATCAAAGTGGAGTAAGTAAATATAATGGCATGTGTGCATACACACTACGGGTAGTCATCAAGCTTTGCAAGGGAAGGTGCCAACTTTCTCAGGAAAGACTAAACCAACTGATTCCAATATAGCCTTAGAACCCGCCGTAACGGGCTCTACCGGCTATTAAAGGCCCGCTCCCCGCGTTTGGCGAGGGCATTTAACAAGGGAGAGGGACTTTAATAGCCGGCAGAGCCCGCTACGGCGGGTTCTAAGGCTATTAGAACATTCTGCCACACAGGGCAGAATGTTCTATTAAAAAAAAAAATGTTCACGGAGCCCGAGGGGATTAAAATCCCCTCGGGCTCTGTGAGGCTTTGTTCACAGCTGCTGCTGTGAACAAAGCGAACATTGGAATGTTGGCGCTGCGGGCTTTTACCGGCCAGTAAAAGCCCGCAGCACTCCATTGTTTTCAATGGAGCCCCCGGCATTCCAATGTTCTAATTTGCATTCGCGCAGGATGAAATATACACTTATAGTACATGCAACAATTAATTCCTATTTTGATAAAGGTCTTAGTTTTACGCTGGTAATAATGCTTCTGTTCCAAACGGTGCGTTCACACAGTAGTTTCATATTGAACTGAAATAGAAAACAACCTATACACTGGTTCACCCCTGCTTCCAATGTAACATGATGCATTCAGCACAGTGAAGTCAGGGCATTGTTTAACACAATGAGATGCGCTTTTTGACAAAGCTAGAGTCAGTGAAGGATTGACAGAAATAGTATGATGCGGGGGAAGCTATGCAAGCCAACCGCGTTAGTGGTGTGATCAGCGACAGCTGGAATAAACTCTCATAAAATGTGGTGCACGACAGCATGACCAGTGGGAAATGACGTGTTCCGGTGTGTGAACAAACCAGGTGGAGAGGGGATACTTTGTCCAGGCGACATTTACGGTTCGCAACAATTCTGGATGTGTTGTCTTGAAATTAAGATGTTTGTACATAATAATGTGCTCACCAGTGGAGAAACCAGTTTGTCATGGGACTTAGGTCTAGGAAGGAATTAGGGGCCATATGTACAAAAGTTTTTAGCACTTGCAGATGGTCCGATTCGCAGAATCAGAGCTTTTGCGAACACAAAAAAATATTTTGGCATATACCAAGGCCCTAGTTGCGATTCAGTAAAGTATTACAGAATAGCAAATAGGTTCTATGATTTGGTATTAGAAAGGGGAGTGTTAAAGGTGTCCATTCTGAATAGTGATTCAGTGGGATGCAAGAATGTTTTGCGGTTGCAAAACATTCGCAAGTTAGCACCAATTTCAAATTGGTGGTACCACATTCGCAAAATGGTAAGGGGACCCCAAGATACCCTTTCTCCTCTGTGAATGTGGGTGACAACATTTTTTAAGAGCAGGCAGTGGTCTCACCGACCATTGTCTAATCTTAAAAAACTTTTCAGTTTTCTTTTTGAAACGCTTCCCATTTTTCTTTAAAGGGAAACGGGCTGCATTAAAAAAATGCTTTATTTAAAAAGCAATCACAGATATGGTGGTCGGCTGACCCCAGCACGCCACCATCCCTGTGATATTTGGTCATTCCAGTGGCTCGCAAATTGCGACCTACCTCATGAATATTAATGAGGTAGCTCCATTTGCGACCCACTGGGAATCACTAAAAGTGTCTAAGACACATTAGTACATCACTGTTTGTAATTTTCTAATTGTGAATCACAAAAATTAGCAATTAGGAAATTGCAAACACATTTTTTCATATATGTGGCTCCAGGACCTGTGGCCCCTGTTTTAACTGGGAAATTCAGCAATATTGGTGATTCGGTGGGCTGTGGTTCTAAAAATTCTGGACCCATGTAATTTACTTTGCCACAGCAGTACGATTTTAGTATCAAAAGACCGATAATGACTAGTACACTAAGCATGAGCATTTTCGCTCAATTCCAGCAGCGTTTTCACCTCGAAATCGCCATTTTCGCCCTGCACTCGTGGCTCCCATTTTATACACGGCAGCCATTTTTAAAAGTTGCCCTCACATAGGCTTATAATACAGTCAGATTTGATTCCACCCGCCATCCTGCAAATCCCTCAGGCGCTCAGTCACGGAGCATGACGGGGGCTCCACGTCGGCTTATAATAACTTCTTTTTTGTCTTAAGTTGTTCCCTCAAGTCCTGATTTGCATACTCTAACTGTTTACATCTCTTATGCATTTTTCTGTAAGCATACAAAAGTATCCAAACTCTCCTGTCAAGAACAAAAGGGATATCATTCCTTTTAAAAAGCACCCTTTTTAATCATGTAAGTACAGTAAGTAATTCTGTTTTATCCAAGCACTCATCCCAAAATTTAGAAAGTCCTGATAAACAAGAAAACACATTTGCCAAGATATCATAAGGCATTTTAATTTCACATGCATTTTCAAACATGGTTTGCGGTGCTTCCTTTAACTAAATAAAAACAGGAGGGACCCGGTGGACCCTACCCAGGAGGAGGAGTCAGCTGGTGCCCTCAGCAACTCAGAGCCCACAGAAAACCAGGCAATGCACACAGGAGTCCCACACCACGGGGGACAAAAAAGTTGCAGAAGAGGCCCACACATCACTATGAAAAAGGTTCCCACACTGCCGGAGAACCACGCAGGAAGCTGTGCATCGCTGGATAGAGTTCTGGAGGCTGGAGCTACGAGATGCATGAAAGACTTTGGGAAAGGATGCCAACAAACCTTGGCAGCTGCAAAAGATGTGGTGCATGGGGGTACTGTCTTGCGTGGGGAGGCAAGGTCTTATCTCCACCACAATGGGACAGCCGGAAGAGAGGACCACTTTAGTCGACCACACGTGATGCAGGATACACGCAGCTCTGAAGAAGAGGGGATCTACTCAGCAGGTCATCGTCGCAGTTGCTGCCTGCAGATGAAGGGAAGTTACTCCTTTTCACGCAGGCTGCAATGGCAGTCCTGCATAAACCTTCGCATCGGCTCCCTATTGGTGGCAAAATATATGCTGGGGGCTATAGGAATCCCCTGGAACCCGAATGGCCTGCGTACCTAGGTACCATATACTAGGGACCTATAAGGGGGGCACCTGTATGCCAATTATGGATGAAATGTAGACTTTTGGGAGCATAATCACTGGGGTCCTGATTAGCAGGATGCCAGTAAACACAGTCAAGCACACTGACATCAGGCAGAAAAAAGGGGTAACCATGCCCAGAAAGAGAATACTTTCCTACAGGGTGTTTGGGGTAGTTTAGCTATTAGGGGTGGTGGTCATTTTTAAGGCTCAGGGTGGGTGGGGGTTGTCGAGGTAGTTTAGTTTTTAGGGGAGAAGTGGGAGGGGTCGGGATAGTTTTTTTTAGGGCTGATGGTGGGTGTGGGGTCAGGGTAATTTAGTTATTAGGGGTGGGGGGAGGTTTTAGGGCTTAGGGTGGGTGTGAGGGTCGGGTAGTTTAGCTATTAGGGATGGGGGTAGTTTTGGGCCTCAGGGAGGGTGGGGGGCGGTTGTATGACAGAAACACAATGTCGTTTCCACATATGCCTTTACTAGGCATGCTTTTACAATGAAATTCGTTGTAAAGGCATGCGTGGTGAAGGCATGCATGAAAATGACGCGTCGTGGTTCTGGCTGCGTTGGTAAGGCATGTGTTTTTCTGGCATGCGTGGTTCTGTCATACAACCTTAGCCACGATTACTTGAATGAGGCCTTTGGCTTGCCTGGGTGGGGACTTGCTTGCAAGCTTGCAGTGGGAGCTCATATAAACATTACATAAAAAGTATCTCTGCAATCTCATTTCGAAACCCTGCCAGGGAATTTCTTACATAGAAGTGTTGCAGTCCAAGGGACCCATGATAGAACATGTCTATAAGCCACCTGTTTTCAGAAAGATAGCACATTTCCGATTTGACCATGCAGACATTTACTTCAGTAGAAAGCGCTTTGAAGGGATTCAGGTTGGAGAGCCGAGTTTCACAACGGAATTCATGGATTCACTCCTCTTTACTCATTTATTCATTCGAAATCAATGTATTTGGATAAAAGAGCATTTGAATAAATAAACGTTTACTTAAGTAAACTGCTAAATCCACATAAGCATAAAGCGTTTTAATTTGTAACACATGCTATGAGTTTTAAGTCTATTGTTGAGATAGAGAACAGAGATTTTCAATTAAATGCCGAAATATGCTAAATATTGTGCACCCTAGTGCGTTAACTTAATAAGAAGTAAAAGCATAAGAGAATCAAAGTGGAGTAAGTAAATATAATGGCATGTGTGCATACACACTACGGGTAGTCATCAAGCTTTGCAAGGGAAGGTGCCAACTTTCTCAGGAAAGACTAAACCAACTGATTCCAATATAGCCTTAGAACCCGCCGTAACGGGCTCTACCGGCTATTAAAGGCCCGCTCCCCGCGTTTGGCGAGGGCATTTAACAAGGGAGAGGGACTTTAATAGCCGGCAGAGCCCGCTACGGCGGGTTCTAAGGCTATTAGAACATTCTGCCACACAGGGCAGAATGTTCTATTAAAAAAAAAAATGTTCACGGAGCCCGAGGGGATTAAAATCCCCTCGGGCTCTGTGAGGCTTTGTTCACAGCTGCTGCTGTGAACAAAGCGAACATTGGAATGTTGGCGCTGCGGGCTTTTACCGGCCAGTAAAAGCCCGCAGCACTCCATTGTTTTCAATGGAGCCCCCGGCATTCCAATGTTCTAATTTGCATTCGCGCAGGATGAAATATACACTTATAGTACATGCAACAATTAATTCCTATTTTGATAAAGGTCTTAGTTTTACGCTGGTAATAATGCTTCTGTTCCAAACGGTGCGTTCACACAGTAGTTTCATATTGAACTGAAACAGAAAACAACCTATACACTGGTTCACCCCTGCTTCCAATGTAACATGATGCATTCAGCACAGTGAAGTCAGGGCATTGTTTAACACAATGAGATGCGCTTTTTGACAAAGCTAGAGTCAGTGAAGGATTGACAGAAATAGTATGATGCGGGGGAAGCTATGCAAGCCAACCGCGTTAGTGGTGTGATCAGCGACAGCTGGAATAAACTCTCATAAAATGTGGTGCACGACAGCATGACCAGTGGGAAATGACGTGTTCCGGTGTGTGAACAAACCAGGTGGAGAGGGGATACTTTGTCCAGGCGACATTTACGGTTCGCAACAATTCTGGATGTGTTGTCTTGAAATTAAGATGTTTGTACATAATAATGTGCTCACCAGTGGAGAAACCAGTTTGTCATGGGACTTAGGTCTAGGAAGGAATTAGGGGCCATATGTACAAAAGTTTTTAGCACTTGCAGATGGTCCGATTCGCAGAATCAGAGCTTTTGCGAACACAAAAAAATATTTTGGCATATACCAAGGCCCTAGTTGCGATTCGGTAAAGTATTACAGAATAGCAAATAGGTTCTATGATTTGGTATTAGAAAGGGGAGTGTTAAAGGTGTCCATTCTGAATAGTGATTCAGTGGGATGCAAGAATGTTTTGCGGTTGCAAAACATTCGCAAGTTAGCACCAATTTCAAATTGGTGGTACCACATTCGCAAAATGGTAAGGGGTCCCCAAGATACCCTTTCTCCTCTGTGAATGTGGGTGACAACATTTTTTAAGAGCAGGCAGTGGTCTCACCGACCATTGTCTAATCTTAAAAAACTTTTCAGTTTTCTTTTTGAAACGCTTCCCATTTTTCTTTAAAGGGAAACGGGCTGCATTAAAAAAATGCTTTATTTAAAAAGCAATCACAGACATGGTGGTCGGCTGACCCCAGCACGCCACCATCCCTGTGATATTTGGTCATTCCAGTGGCTCGCAAATTGCGACCTACCTCATGAATATTAATGAGGTAGCTCCATTTGCGACCCACTGGGAATCACTAAAAGTGTCTAAGACACATTAGTACATCACTGTTTGTAATTTTCTAATTGTGAATCACAAAAATTAGCAATTAGGAAATTGCAAACACATTTTTTCATATATGTGGCTCCAGGACCTGTGGCCCCTGTTTTAACTGGGAAATTCAGCAATATTGGTGATTCGGTGGGCTGTGGTTCTAAAAATTCTGGACCCATGTAATTTACTTTGCCACAGCAGTACGATTTTAGTATCAAAAGACCGATAATGACTAGTACACTAAGCATGAGCATTTTCGCTCAATTCCAGCAGCGTTTTCACCTCGAAATCGCCATTTTCGCCCTGCACTCGTGGCTCCCATTTTATACACGGCAGCCATTTTTAAAAGTTGCCCTCACATAGGCTTATAATACAGTCAGATTTGATTCCAAGGACACGTACACCTTGATTGACTTTTCTCTGACCTGGGCAAGCTGGAACCATTGCCTCAGGCCAAACCTGTTTGGTCAGTCCCTCTCCCAGTGGCCGAATCGGATAGCATCAAGGCACACCATGCCATAAAACCCTTATTATCGCTCACACACCCTGCCTAATCTTGCTCACACCTGCACCTGCTCTTTTCTTCTTCTTACTTTACAAGGGGGAGGTGCCCGTTTTTATTGGGTGTCCACACTTATCTGATGTAAAATACTAGGCCTTGCCGGGTAATTTATTATGGGTTGGATGACATGAAATATGAGGTTTCATCATGACACTGTTTTTTCCTTTGTAGTGAAAACATGTGAATGACCAACCAAAATGTCAAGAATGTTTGCCTGAAGCTTAAAAAACTGTATTTAAGGAAACCTGACTTTGCATTTACACACAGTCTCCTGAGAACATACAAACCGTGCTGTTGTACTTCTAGGACGCTTGTTACTTGGTTTCAGCCAATAAATTCGATCTTTGACTACACCTAGAAGACTCTGAGTTTCTGTGGTCTGAATCAGGAAAGTACCCGAGGTCTTTGGGTGTACCCTGGCACCACTGGGTTACCGGATCAGTACCGGTTCTGAAAAACCCAGTACCTCACAGCCTGTTTGCAGTATTACCGCTGCTTTAACACCGACCACCAGGGTTGTAATGAGGGCCAAAGTGTCATATCTTTGTCTGCATATCACAGATGAGCTCTGAGCTCTACTAACTTGAAATGAGACAAAGCAACAGCAACCATGTTGTCAACCACTGGGACATGATTAGCTGTACCCCAGGAGGATTTTGATAAACCTCAGTACATATACAATTAAGGAGAAAATTTGGTCTGAAGCCCTTAAAGTTGGAGTCTTCTCCAAGGGAGATTGGTCCTTCCGGATAAGATCGGATGTGTCCAAAGCAACGTTAGATAGGCAGTGGGAATTGGGAAATTTTATGCGGGAGCTCCGCTCTCTTGGGGCTACGGTTCAACTAAGATTTCCGGCTGCTCTACGTATTATGTGGAGGAACAAAATGTATAACATGAGAGATCCGGGAGAGGTTAGTGCATTTATAGAACAGATTAAGGCGTCTTAATAAGATCTGGGAAAGTCCCGTCCGATGGCGAGTTCGAATAAAGGATAACAGGATGGCTATCCTAGTAGAAATAGGGAGGGTTCCCTTGGGGGGGGGGGTTTGGGTTCGGGTGTGTGTTGGTGTTGGTGGAGGGTGAGGGTGGCACTGGGTGTAGGGGCGGGGTTTGGGTTAGGTGGGTAGAAAATGATAAAAATAGGAAAGTCCTTATAACTTGCTTAGATAGGAGGGGGGAGGTTTGTGTTCATGCTTTTCTTTTTTCTTCTCTTTTTTTCAGGAATGACTAACTATGGTAATTTACGATTAAAATGTCTTTCTTGGAATGTTAATGGCCTAAGGGTACTACATAGGAGGAGGAAGATTTTTGAATATTTAAGATTGGCTGAGGAGGAGATTATTATATTGCAGGAAACTCATCTTCAACAAGATGAGTGGGAGAGTTGGCTTAAACGATTAAATTGGGTCTCATTTAGTGTATGTTCTTCCCAAACTGGTGCGATTAAAGGTGTGGCTGTCCTGATTAAAAAGTCTATAAGGCTTAAGATAGGAGAGGTGCAAGTAGACTCCAGGGGGAGATGGGTAGTGGTAGAAGTGTGTGTATGCGGCTACTGGGTCACAGTTGCAGGTTACTACAGACCAAATCTAGATGACCCGATGCCATTTCTACAACTATTTAACATTTTACTTCTAGCTAGGTACCCAGTGGTGCTAGGTGGGGATTTTAATATACCGTTAGATCCTGCTCTTGATAAGTCGACCCCCGGGGTGCGGTTAATTCACCTAAAACTAGGGCACAGGTGAAGCAAGCCATGCGGGATTTAGGATTAATAGATATATGGCACTGGAAAGGGGGTGAAGGAGATAGATACACATTCTACAATAAAAAATATGGACATAGATCTAGAATAGATTTCTTCTTAATACATAAAAGTTTATGTTCAGAGGTGATAAAGGTAGCCCATAACCCAGCACACCTTTCGGATCACTCAGCTGTAAAACTACATTTGGATATCAGGGTCGTAAGTAAGGGTATCAGGAGTATAATCAATCGCTCTTTACTCTTAGATGACTCAATAGAAGAGGTGTTAAAGAAAGATACAAGAGATTTTTTCTATTTAAATCGAGGAACAGCAAGTTTATGGTGTGTCTGGGACGCTTATAGGGCTTATATTAGAGGGAGGATGGTGAGCCTGGCAATATACAAGCGTCGTGAAGAAAGGAAGAAGATGGGGGTATGGAATCATCTTTAAAAACTTTTCAAGCTTTAATTCATAATGCACGATTAGAAGGGAAGGAAGAACTACTAGAGGAGTTGATACGCCAAGAGGAAAAGGTCCGGATCGACTTAGATTCTTTTTTGGAGAAGCGCAATAGGTTAAAGTGGGAAAGTAGTCGATATGCACTTTATGAATACAGAGAAGGTTGCAGTAAACTGTTAGCTTGGAAGGTTAAGTCGGATTTCTCTAAAAGGCATATTTTATCGGTTAAATCAGACCTTACGAATCAGATTTGTGTGGAGCAAGATGAGATTGAGGGGGCATTTGTATCCTTTTTTCAAGAAATGTATTCAGAAAGTTTGGTAAATTCAGAGGAGACGATCAGAGCATTCTTGGAAAAAGCGCATCTTCCAGTTTTGGATGAATCAGCAAAGCTGTCATTGAATTGTAAGATAAGTGGGGCTGAGCTTGATGAAGGCATAAAAGCTTTGAAGAAAGGGAAGGCAGTTGGCCCAGACAATTTACCTAATGAGTTATATAAGGTTCTGGGGGAAGAACTTATTCCAATTTTACTAGAATTATTCAATTCTATGCTGGTAGAAGGGGCACAGGTACCTAAATCCTGGAGAGAAGCTATAATTTGTTTATTGTTAAAGCCAGGTAAGGATTCAATGTCTTGTTCATCGTATAGACCCATTTCCTTGTTGAATTCGGACTACAAATTGTATACAGGAATTTTATCTAGGAGACTGGAGAAAGCGATAGGCAACTTGATTCACTTGGATCAAAAGGGATTTATGAAGGGTAGACAACTCCATGAGGTAACTCATGAGTTATTCGCTGCAGTAGACCTGGCGGAACAAGAAAAGGCTCCATTAGCGATTCTGACTTTCAATGCAGCGAAAGCTTTTGATCGTGTCAACTGGTCTTTCTTGGGGGTCGTGTTGGAAATAGGGGTCTTGGGAATTCCTTTTATTAGGGCTGTTAGGGAACAGAGAGTCTTGGTTAATGGTCAACTATCACAGGAATTCAGGATTAGTCGGGGCACGCGACAGGGGTGTCCTTTATCTCCCTTGCTTTTTAATTTATATATTGAACCTTTGGCAATTTTATTACGGGCTTGTAAGGACATTCCCCCGTTTCGGATTGGGGGCTGGGAAAAGAAAGTAGCGTTATACGCGGATGATCTTATGATATATACTAGTGATGTGATGACTACTTTGCCTATGGTCAATACATTGATGGGGCAATTTGGCAGATTTTCAGGTTATAGTATAAATACAGAAAAGACGGAAATTATGTGTTGGAACTTGGTTTATGTTTCTCCCTTAGTTAAACAAGAGATCAAATACTTGGGAATCAGGTTTACAACTGATCTTAATGATGTAGACATAACTTATAGGGGAACTAAAAAACTGTTAAAGGCGTGGGCTGCTCTTCCACTTTCTATAACTGGAAGATCTAATATCTTAAAGATGTGTATTCTTCCAAAGTTTACCTTTTTATTTAACACAATCCCATTAGAGTTTAATGGGAGCTGGTTAAAAAAATTACAGGGAGATTTATCCTCGTTTGTTTGGGCCTCCAAGGGAGTAAGGATTTCTTGGAAAAAGATGAGTAGAAAGAAAGAGTGGGGGGTATTGCATCCCCAGATTTTTTTAGGTACTATCTGGCTTTTCAACTAAAAAATACCAGAATGTTATTGAATAAGAAGTCAGAGTATGCATTGGTCTGGAGAGCTCTGACGGCACATCTTGAGGAAGGAGCTGATCATTTCTTATATAAATTTGGACACTCAAAGTACTTCAAGAAGGTGCGTTTGAAGCTCCCCAGACAGGCGTGTAATGTTTGGATTTATTTTCGGAAGGTGCTAGGGATACCTTATTATTGTAGTTCTGCTCCTATCTGGGATTCACCCAGTATTCCTGAATGTCTTATCGACAAACTATCAATTCCTTTGAGAACAAGTAGGATGGTAAAATGGGGTCAGATTATAGAAGGTTCTGAATTGTTAATCTGGTCTGCATTTCAGGAGCGTACTAGAGGGACAGTTTCTAAATTCAAGTACCTTCAGTTATCTAGTTGGGTGAAATCTCGACGAGCAGGAGAAATAGGGAGGAGCTCATGGGAAGGGAAATTAAACCAGATAGCCATTAAAAAAGAAGTTGCTTTGTGGTATCATGCTCTGTTGGAAACAGTAGATGATGGTGCATCCCTCCCCTTGTTGAAGTGGGGGAGGATCTTTCCAACCCTAGAAGTTACAGCATTGTGGCAGAAGTCTTGTTCAGAACTATGGTTTACTACTAAACCTGCAGGGTTGAAAAAAACGCATCTGTTTACACTACATAGGGTTTACTGGACACCTGCTAGATTAACAGCTATTGGGAAATTTAAGAAAAACTGTCCGCGGTGTGGGGAAGACAATGCAGATGATGTTCACATGTTTTGGCAATGTTCAATGTTGATTAAATATTGGAAGGAGATAGGAAGTATTCTGAAGGTAATTTTTGATGTAAACTTAAGAATAAACCTTCTTATGGTGGTGTTTGGGGTTTGTGAACCGGGTATAAATTATCAGCAAATGTCAGTACAACAGGAGCACTTGTTGTTTGTACTAATGTTTTTGGCCAGACGGGAAATATGTCGTAAATGGGTGGATCCTCTGCCCCCACTTGTTCAGGATTGGCAAACATCTGTAAATCGACTGTGCAAAATGGAACAACGAGGTCCTCTTACTAGAAGAGACAATTTTTGGGTGGATTGGGATAATGTTTATCAGTTGCTTATAAGTGTGGAGTAGTCTCAGTTATATAATTTGTGTTTTGTAGTTTCTTTGTTTGGTCTCCTCCTCTTGATATTTAAGTCCAATGATTAGAACTCCCCTCACCTTATTGGGTGCTGCTTTGGTTATGATCAGGTCTTGAAGAAAACAGTAAGACTTGGTCGATGGCAGTCGATTGGGAAAAGTGCAATAAGTAGAACAGGTGGGGCGGCCCAGCAGTGTTGTGGACCGCACACCTGGAGCCATACCATAATTGCCTCGGCTTTTTTCCTCTTAACCAAAGCGTGGGTGGCGAAATGAGGACAAAAAAAAGAAAGAAAAAAAAGTAAAATGATTAGCTGTACAGTGTGCAAGTGCACTTTGTTTGACAAGCACGAGTGGATCATATGTTCAAATAAGAGCAAGGAAAAGGAACATTTTGGATCAAATGTTCAAATAAGAGCAAGCAAAGGGGCATTTAGGACTATGATTGATAATCAAATATACCGCTGCCTGCTGGCTGTGTCTCCTAGATGTGAGGGGCCATTACAACGGTAAAACGCTCAAGACACCCTATATATTTAGTCACTGGGTCGGTGCTCTATATGCCACTACGGCCCTAGCATGGCTCCAAATCCAAAGCTATATGTGAAAAGGGAAAGTTCTGTGCTCAACAGTGCTGGTTATGGTAAATTACTGTGCCAGTAAAATGCTGAAAATCTTTACTCATAGGCACAAATGCACTTTCACTTCCACAATGAGACTTATTGATGTTCCTTCGATTTGAGCTCAGATATTGCCCTGCTAGTGTTCTAGATAATACCTTTCTCTTTGGGAATTTGGGATTACCTGAACAGTGAGGGTGAACTGAAGATCTGCAGCTGACGATGGGTCACTTTGGAGTATTTAAGGAAAGCCTATAAGGATTCCCAAAACGTCTTGATCTTATCTTGGTAAAATCTGCAGACCCCTTACTTAGAGAATATCTCAGTTCGCTAGAATTGCAACCTAGTTGTGGAACCTTCCATTTTCCTCTGTTAGAGGTTATGCATGTAATGCCACAAAAACACTGACTAGCAAAACTAAAATTATGTAATGATTTCTTTGATTTGTGCTTCCAGATTTTTCTAAAAAATACGGGGACACATTTTCTAGACTCTGTGGCACCAATGACTTGGTTAATGTGCCAAATAGAATCACCAAACCACTTTACTCCAACCACCCCATAACACACTGGGCAATATTTGACTGAGATGTGCTAGTGGAACCTCAAACCCTCTTTCATTAAAGAACTACTCAATTAGAGCAGTTCTAGAACTAGAATACAAAGGATACATTTAAAAATGTATTTTAAAATCGAAATCCTAGTCTAATGTACACAATATGAATTGTATCCACAATGAAGACAAATAAAATGGCAGTAGATAGTGTTTACCAAAAGCATAATTAAAAGCAACCTTTCCACCGCTATGGTTGTTATAAAATTATAGCAATCCTACTTTTGTTCTGCCACTTCTAAACACTAATTTAAATCTAGCACAGCAGAAAATTAAACCTATTCTGAGTTTCTGAGTGTGTTGTGTAGCTATTTTAGTTATAGCTCCATACAAATATTGCTTTAGCAAACTAGTCCCTTTAAACTAGATATATTTTATTCAGCTTCATTTATTATTTTAACAATAGCCACATTTGCGGTCTTCTTTTATTTCTCTCTATCTAGCTGTTCTTTGCTTAGGTCATCACTGCATCCTCAAACAAGACATTTCTTTCACTCTGTACTTTCTCAAGGCTGCAGTAAGATCGATTGCCGGTAATCGTGGTAACACTTTGTCTCTGGTGTTCATAGAAACATACACATCCTTACATAGGGGAATTTTCTCAAGACATCAGCTTTTTTATTATAAAAACACTTCTCTGTCCCATATACGTTAGAGGGAGATTCCAGACAGATGACCACGACTATGCTGTTTGCTGAACACTTCGCTACAGCAGCTTATGTTGACTTCAGGCCTCTTGCTCAGGTATGAGGGATGATGTCTTCCCAGGGGAACCTGGAGGGCAGAACTAGAGCTTAACATGCTGTGCTCTAATATAGCCAAGGTAAGGATTATTTTAGTAATTCTAGTGACAATATGGTAGCATTATGTTTCTGCTTTACTCTCCTTGTCACAATTTTAATCCTGTCATGCTTCATCATCCTTGTTTTTGCAGTACATGCTTTATTATCTAAGATGCAGTTGCTTCATTAAAGCCTTATTGAAACCTATACTTCCTCTGATTGTCCTTGTATATGTGAGACTAATGTAAATGAGAGAAACAGATGCGATCTGAGTGAACACGATTTCCCTGAGGAATTAATTGCGTCATGCGCTCGGCTACCCAATTATCCCTGCTCTTGTGTAGAGATGAGGCACTGCTAGTTAGCCGGAGCAAAACCCAAATTAGGCAGACAGGTGTCACCTGTAGTGGGTTAGAATCATTCCCCCCACACCGTAGGCAATTCTGTCGCTCAAATCCAGTAGTCTCATTAGAATAATGAGAGCCTATGTAACAGGAGGGCACACACCCACATACCTGTTTGAATAAAAAGGCTTATGTTCAATGAAATAGCAAGGCCTGCTGTACTTGCCACATAAGGCCAGCTGCACTAACTCCGTCAGTAAGGTTAAGTGGCTGTCATCCCCATAGCCTTCAAGTGGAACTCAAGATACAACTGTATGACCTGTGTCAGTGTCATCTCTCATGAAGATTCCCCTCTACCCTTCAATCTTCTTGTTTGCTTTTTATACCTCATTCCATAGTTGTTTAAAACTCTTAGCATAAACAATCAACAGAAAGTAGACTGATGCCTTTGCTTTTATTTTTATTTTATGAGACTATTCTTTTGAATAACAACATTATATGAGCTACACAATGCCCCCCTTCTAGAACTAATGTAAAACAGTCAGTTTTTAGATTCAGTTATGTAAATATAGTCACATAAGTTTGATTGTCACATTTCGAGTCATATCAACATGAACTAAATATGTATCCTATTAATCACACATATTCCCTTTTAATAGATTGACTGGTACTTCAAGCAGGGGAATACCCAGAATAGAAAAGACATAGGGGGTCATTCTGACCTCGGCGGTAAAAGACGCTTACCGCCGGCCAGAAGGCCGCCATAACACCGCCGCGGCCGCGGTAAACTGCCACGTTCATTCTGACCCGCAACTGGCAAACCGCCAAAAACCCGACATCCACAAAAGTCCGCCACACCAAAGGTCAGCGGGAAACTGGCGATGACCAAACCTCCACCGTCACGGCAACAGAAATACGCCCATGCCATTCCGACCCACAAATCCCCGCAGCGGTCTTTCAACCACGGTATTCCA
Organism: Pleurodeles waltl; assembly: GCF_031143425.1. Classification (NCBI taxonomy): domain Eukaryota; kingdom Metazoa; phylum Chordata; class Amphibia; order Caudata; family Salamandridae; genus Pleurodeles; species Pleurodeles waltl. Next base: position 260,341,304 of record NC_090451.1, on the reverse strand, counting down.
TTGGCGGTACACACCGCCGCGGTCAAAATACACACACCTTTACAAAACACTACCACATTGGATAATTCAAAATACACACACCTGAGACACATACACACACAACTCCCACACACCCAATTAAATATAAAACACACACCCACATCACCCACAAACCCCTACGACCACAATTGCGAGTGAAGGACAGAGAGAGAGAGCACAGCATAGAGTCCACCATCACACAGAGGCAAATCACAACATCACCCACACAATTTCCACGCACAAAACACCATACACCACCACACTCACCACACTCTACAACACATACACCACCCCTCACCTCAGCCACACCACCCCATGGCACCCCAAAGACACCCCAGGTTCTCTGACGCAGAACTCAGGGTCATGGTGGAGGAAATAGTTTGTGTAGAGCCCCAGCTCTTCGGGGCACAGGTGCAGCACACCACCATTGCCAGGAAGATGGAGCTATGGAGCAGAATAGTGGACAGGGTCAATGCTGTGGGACAGCATCCACGCAATCGGACGACATCAGGAAGCGGTGGAACGACCTACGGGGAAGGTGCGTTCCATGGTATCAAGGCACAACATTGCGGTACAGCGGACTGGCGGCGGACCCCCACCTACTCCCCCAGAATTCACAGCATGGGAGGAGGAAGTCTTGCACATCCTGCATCCTGAGGGCCTCGCAGGAGTAGGCGGAGGAATGGACTCTGGAGTAGTGAAGATTTGACTTACCATTCCCCCCACCCCACCTGCATGCATGCCAAATCATACCCCCACCCTCACCCCCACCCCCATCACACCAACTCCTTGCAAATGGCTCACCATCACATCCCACCCATCCCAAAACCTAGCCCTGCGTGCGTCCCCAAAGCATGGACACCCATCCACAAAGCATGCCCACTGCACACACCCATCACCCCCACAAGCCACCGTCACAAAAGCCCCCACAAGGGAATGCCAGCACTGGGGGACACGGCCACCCACCCATTACACGAAATGCCACACACAGAAGCAATAACCATACTCTTATACCCCTGCAGGACCCGAACGCCACCACACCGCCACGGAGGGTCCAGAGATGTCCATCCCACTCCCAGAAGAGACCCCCAGTGATGACAGCAGCTCTGTCACCCTGGACCCTGATGACCAGCCCGGCCCATCAGGGACCTCGGGACAGTCGGTTCCCCACAGACAGCCACAGGCTACACCAGACCTAACCCCCTCTGGGAACACCAGCACAGCTCCCACCCAGCGGGCCCATGCCTCTGTCTCCAGGACACGTCAATCAGCGGTTTGTCCACCACTACAGGGCACCCAGGTTGACCCACCACCCCAACAACAACAGGGACCTGGGGGTAGTGGGCACACCGTCCAGGGGACAGAGGCCCAGGGAAACAGGGGAACTGGGAGGGCTGCTGTGCGACAGGGGGGGGACAGGCCCAGGGAACCGACTCTCCAAGAGGCCCTCTCCTCCATCATGGGAGCATACCACCACTCCCAGGAGACGATGGCTACGGTACTGGCCAGGTTCCAGGAGATCCAGGTCATGCAGGAGCAACAGTACATTGGGTTCAGAGAGGAACTGAGGAACATTAGTTCCGCAATGGGGACCATCGTCGTGGCCCTAACCCAGATAGTCACCACATTGCGAGACCATGTGGCACCACAAAGGGCCCCTGTCACTAGCCTGGACCAGGAACAGCCTACCACCTCCACCGGCGCTAGTGGACAGGACGCCCCCACACAACGACAGGCCACCAGAACCCCACCTCCTGCAGAAGAAGAACCACCCCGCAAGCGGAACCTGAGATCTCACAAGAAGACAGAGTAGGATTGCAAAACCCCCGCCAGCAAACAATACCCCCTGATGTCATCCCACTGTCCCACATTGTCACCCTGTCCAACCTTGAACTGCCCCTGCTCCATCTTTCCACAGACATATGGACAATGCACCTGTGCGACTGAGAACTGGACTCTGCCATGGACATTACTCCACCATCACCCATCCCCGTTTTACAATCATGTTCCTTAAATTTAGCACTTGAATTAAATCACTTCTTGCACTAAAACAATATGGAGTCTGCTTGTATTTTGAACAAATGTATTAGACATAACGGTGCCAAAATGTTCAGTTACATTGTGATGACAACATACCACTGTCACACAGCTGTAGTCCATGGGCAAACAAAGCAGAGGTCACGCAGTGGGGCCCACAGCTCTGAAAACGGAAGGGAAAGTCACAACTCAGTTAACAGGAACTGGGGGGGAACTCAGACAGTAGAGAGGCAGGAGACTTTAAGTAAATGTAAAATGGCGTGGTTGATTCGTACCTGTGTGCTACTGAAAATACTGTTGTATCACTGTGTCCCTGTTGTCTGTGTCGTCCCCGTCGTCCTCCTCCTCTTCACTCTCCACAGGCTCCACAGCTGCTACAACACCACCATCTGGACCATCCTCCTGCAGGAAAGGCACCTGGCGTCGCAAAAGCCAGGTTGTGAAGCATACAGCAGGCCACGATGATTTGGCACACCTTCTTTGGTGAGTACATTAGGGATCCCCCTGTCATATGCAGGCACCTAAACCTGGCCTTCAGGAGGCCGAAGGTTCTTTCTATAATCCTCCTAGTTCGCCCATGGGCCTCATTGTAACGTTCCTCTGCCCTTGTCCTGGGATTCCTCACTGGGGTCAGTAGCCACGACAGGTTGGGGTAACCAGAGTCACCTATTAGCCACACACGGTGTCTCTGTAGCAGTTCCATCACATAAGGGATGCTGCTATTTCGCATGATGTACGCGTCATGCACTGACCCAGGGAACATGGCATTTACATGGGAGATGTACTGGTCAGCCAATCAGACCACCTGGACATTCATCGAATGATAACTTTTTCTGTTCCTGTACACCTGCTCACTTCCACTGGGGGGAACCAAGGCCACATGGGTCCCATCAATGGCACCAATGATGTTGGGGATATGTCCAAGGGCATAGAAATCACCCTTCACTGTAGCCAAATCTCCCACCTCAGGGAAAACAATGTAGCTCCGCATGTATTTCATCAGGGCAGACAACACTCTGGACAAAACCTTAGAAAACATAGGCTGAGACATCCCTGATGATATGGCCACTGTTGTTTGGAATGATCCACTTGCCAAAAAATGGAGTACTGACAGAACCTGCACCAGAGGGGGAATCCCTGTGGGTTGGCGAATGGGGGACATCAGGTCTGGCTCCAGCTGGGCACACAGTTCCTGTATAGTGGCTCGGTCAAGTCTGTATGTAAGTATGACATGTCTTTCTTCCATTGTCGATAGGTGCACCAGCGGTCTGTACACGGGAGGATTCCTCCATCTCGTCGCAAGTCCCAGCGGACGGTGCCTAGGAAGGACAACATGGAGCACAGAGTCAATCAACCCACAGGTACGTAACCACAGCTTGCACATTACACTATTCGCTATGCATTGAATGGCTTGTATGAGTGGCAATGCAAGGCCTAGGCCTGTGTGATGCCGTAGAAATTCAGCCATGTGGGCCCTTAAAATGGCGGCTGCCTGACCTGTGAAGTGTGACAATGGGATGTGAGGTGGGGAGGGGAGCGAATGAGGAGTGCAACGCACGACAGATGAGAGCATGTGCCACATGGCAAGGTTGGGGAGGGGGGGCCGCGCACATCGACCATGCAGAAAAGTGATGATATTTATTTTTCAACCCTGTACATGTCACATAGGTCAGCGCCCATCAGAAGATCGACATTTGGCGTGCCATCGCCAAGGACGTCCGGGCCCTGGGGGTCCACAACAGACGGGGCACCCACTGCCGCAAGAGGTGGGAGGACATCCTCCGCGGGAGCAGAAAGACCGCCGAGGCTCTGCTGGGGATGGCCTCCCAACGTAGGAGGGGTGCCAGTCGTCAATTGACCCCCCTGATGTCCCGGATCCTGGCGGTGGCCTACCCCGATTTGGATGGGCGCGTGAGGACATCACAGCAGACACAAGGGGGTGAGTATCAGCACATTCCGCTATATTAGCGCACAGTGGAGGCGTCTGGGTGGGGGAGGAGGGCTGTGGCTATCTCTAGGCCAGGGCGGTTTCTGTAGGCTAGGCCCCTCTGTTAGACATGGCCCTGTGCCCCGCCCCCCACCTCTGTAGGGTGCTAAGTACAGCTATCCATGGCCCGGGCTCACCTATGTGTGCATTTGTCGTCCATAGACTTGTAGGCCAAGTCACTATCATTGAGTAGTGTACCCCGAGTGCGCGGCGTAGTGCAGGGGGCTTCTGTGTCTGTCCTCTCCACCAACGGTGCCGCCAATGCATGCACTCAACAGGTCTTCCTTTCTTCTCCCCCTCCCTATTTTTTGGTTTTCCTGTTCATGTGTGCATTAGCATCATCAGGAGGAGGAGAAGTGGCATCGACACACGAGGGAGCTGCATCTCACATGGCCCCGGAGGGCCCTGCAACCGACTCCGAGTTAACCAGTGAGACGGAGGGCGAGGGGGGCTCCACAACAGGGACCTGTGGAGACGTCAGCGACACCGACACGTCCTCGGAAGGGAGCTCCCTTGTGGTGGCGGCAACATCCATGCCCACCGCAACAACAGGTACAGCCGCCACCCAGCGCACCATCTCCGCCCTCCCAGCAGCCCCTCAGCTTTCGCCCCGTGCCCGCTCGGCCAGGAAGCCGGCCATCTCCTTCGCCCCTGGCACCTCAGGTCCTGCCCCAGTTACCCCTGCTGCCCTCAGTGCGGAGATCATTGACCTCCTCCAGACGCTCATTGTTGGGCAGTCTACCCTTTTGAATGCCATCCAGGGGGTAGAAAGGGAGGTGCATCGGAGCAATGCATACCTGGAGGGCATTCATTCGTGTCAGGCTGCCCATCAGCGATCGTTCAACGCTCTGGCCTCAGCACTGACGGCAGCCATTGTCCCTGTGTCTAGCCTCCCCCCTCCAACTTCCTCAACCCAGTCCCACTCCCCTGTTCCTCTGCCTATCCCAGACACACCTACAGACCAGCCTGCACACACATCAACACCCAAGGGCAGTTCATCCAGACATAAGCACCACAGATCACACAAGCATTCACCCAAGCAACATCCACATGCAGACACAGCAACACCCACTGCCTCCACTGTGTCCCCCTCCTCCTCATCTCCCTCCTCCCTCCCTGTGACGTCTCCACTCACACCTGCATGCACACCACCATCAGCCAGTATGTCCATCACCACCACACCCACCAGAACAGTCCGCACACGTGCAGTCACCACCCCCACTACCATTTACACGTCCCGTGTCCTCTCCCATTGTGTCTGTCACCCCCTCTTCCAAACCACACAAACGCAGGCAGCCACCCAACCAACAGCCATCCACTTCACGACAGCCTCCGTCACAAGCACCTGCACCCAAAGACAGCACACTTGACTCTCCTACAACCACATCCTCTTCCTCAACTCCCATACCCACTACAACAACCCGTCCCTGTCTTTCTAAATTGATTTTCCTTTCCAACCTTGACCTCTTTCCAACAACTGACCCACCCCCTCCATCTCGTAAGACTCCAACCAGCACCTCAGCTACCACAAGCCCTGCACCTACTAGGACCATCGTTCAGGGCTATTGGAGTCCACCAGCTCCTAGGGCAGGAACATTGGCCAGCAGCAAGGGGACAGCCAGCCCACCCCCTGGGAAAAGAAGAAATAAAGGGAAGGGCTGGCGCCACAGGCCTGAGACGGCTGCCCCCAAGGACACCAGCCTTGCACCGTCACCTGGCCCATCCACCAAGGGAGGCAAGGGCCCCAGAGATTCTTCCAAGGAGGGCAAGGGCCCCAGAGATTCTTCCAAGGGAGGCAAGGGCCCCAGAGATTCTTCCAAGGAGGGCAAGGGCCCCAGAGATTCTTCCAAGGGAGGCAAGGGCCCCAGAGATTCTTCCAAGGAGGGCAAGGGCAGCAAGGCGAAGAAGTCCGGCAGCAGGCGAGCTGCCCAGGAGGGCCCCACCAGCCCCATTTGGGGTGTGACGGAGGACACCCAGGGGCCCAGGAGTCCAGCACAGGAGGGCCCCGCAAGCGATAGGTCAGATGGCGACTGAGCGGGAATGATTGCCCAGATCTGGTTCCCTAGGAACACAAGACAAGCACCGCTGAACAGGGCCCCGCCGTGAGAAGCACCGCTGAACAGGGCCCCGCCAAGAGAAGCACCGCTGAACAGGGCCCCGCCAAGAGAAGCACCGCTGAACAGGGCCCCGCCAAGAGAAGCACCGCTGAACAGGGCCCCGCCAAGAGAAGCACCGCTGAACAGGGCCCCGCCGTCTCTGCACCGCTCCGCTGGGCCCTTCATCTCATGCACCGCTCCGCTGGGCCCCGCCGTCTCTACACCGCTCCGCTGGGCCCTTCCTGTCAAGCACCGCTCCGCTGGGCCCTTCCTGTCAAGCACCGCTCCGCTGGGCCCTTCATCTCAAGCACCGCTCCGCTGGGCCCTTCATCTCAAGCACCGCTCCGCTGGACCCTTCCTGTCAAGCACCGCTCCGCTGGGCCCTTCCTGTCAAGCACCGCTCCGCTGGGCCCTTCCTGTCAAGCACCGCTCCGCTGGGCCCTTCCTGTCAAGCACCGCTCCGCTGGGCCCTTCCTGTCAAGCACCGCTCCGCTGGGCCCCGCCGTCTCTGCACCGCTCCGCTGGGCCCTTCATCTCAAGCACCGCTCCGCTGGGCCCCACGTCTCTGCACCGCTCCGCTGGGCCCTTCATCTCCAGCACCGCTCCGCTGGGCCCTTCATCTCCAGCACCGCTCCGCTGGGCCCTTCATCTCCAGCACCGCTCCGCTGGGCCCTTCATCTCCAGCACCGCTCCGCTGGGCCCTTCCTGTCAAGCACCGCTCCGCTGGGCCCTTCCTGTCAAGCACCGCTCCGCTGGGCCCTTCATCTCAAGCACCGCTCCGCTGGGCCCTTCATCTCAAGCACCGCTCCGCTGGGCCCCGCAGTCTCTGCACCGCTCCGCTGGGCCCTTCCTGTCAAGCACCGCTCCGCTGGGCCCTTCCTGTCAAGCACCGCTCCGCTGGGCCCCGCCGTCTCTGCACCGCTCAGCTGGGCCCCGCCGTCTCTGCACCGCTCAGCTGGGCCCTTCCTGTCAAGCACCGCTCCGCTGGGCCCTTCCTGTCAAGCACCGCTCCGCTGGGCCCCGCCGTCTCTGCACCGCTCCGCTGGGCCCTTCATCTCAAGCACCGCTGGCCCATTGGCAGGGCCGGATCTGTGTCGGGCAGGGCTTCACGAAGCACTCTGGGCACCATGCCTCCTCCATAACCAGTGGAGTCTGTAATCCACCAGATGGACTGTGGCTTTGCACTCCCCAGGATGGTACAGTGGGCAATCCACCCACTGCAGAGACTTGTGAGACTGTGGCTTTGCACTCCCCAGAATGGTACAGTGGGAAATCCACACACTGAAAAGACTTGTGGGACTGTGGCTTTGCACTCCCCAGGACGGTACAGTGGGCAATCCACCCACTGAAAAGACTTGTGGGACTGTGGCTTTGCACTCCCCAGGATGGTACAGTGGGCAATCCACCCACTGTAGAGACTTGTGAGACTGTGGCTTTGCACTCCCCAGGATGGTACAGTGGGCAATCCACACACTGAAAAGACTTGTGAAACTGTGGCTTTGCACTCCCCAGGATGGTACAGTGGGCATGGAGGCCCCTCGTGGATCTGGCGTCGTGGACTCATGTGGCTGAGGTGCCACCCCTTCCCTCTGAGGTGCCTGTGGTTTTATTATCTGATGCCCCAGCAGTGTTCTCTCCAATGGAATCGGGTCTCGTGTGTGGGCTTTGCCCATGTGTTTATGCACATTGGCCCACGAACAATGGCATGTAGCCAATATGTGCCGGACCTTTGGACTATGTATACATTGTTCATGTTGTGATTTATTTGTTTTAAAAATCTCATATTTCACTTAAGTTCAAATATGCTTTAATATACTTCTATTTTAATGATCATTTTATTTTGTCTTCGAATTATTTTTGGGGGTTTGGGGGGTGTAAATCTGACTTGTTGCTCTGCATTGGTGTGTGGGGATTTGGGGGGGAGGGGGCGGTGTCGCGTATGTGTGTGCCCGTAATCTTTTCTCCTCCCCCCTCCCCTGTGTCGTAGGTGCAGTACTCACTGTTGTCTCCTGCGGCGGCGTTCGTGCTCCTGGTAGAGGAGCAGGTAGACAATCGCTGGTAGGATGTTTAATTCGGGTTCCATGCTTTCCAGATTCCTCGTGGAGTGTATAGAGGTGAGCGTTTTCCCGTTCGTGGTCTGTTTCCGCCGTGTTTTTATCGGCGGGGCTTCCGCCCCAGAAAAGGTGGCGGATTGGTGGGTCGTGATAGGGTGGGCGTACATTGTCTGCCGCCTGTCTGTTGGCGGTGACCGCCGCGCTGTTTGTTTGCCCCGCCGTGGCGGTCGGAGTGTTAAAGTGGCGGGCTGTGTTGGCGGTACCCGCCAGGGTCAGAATTCCATTTTTTTTTACCACCTGCCTGTTGGCGGGTTGGCCGACGCTTTAACACCGACCGCCAGGGTCGGAATGACCCCCATAATATTCATAACACCCACTGCTCCCCTTTTGCTTGCAATCACAGTGAGGGTGGTCTTCCATTGTTCAGCTTGCTTGGTTGCCAATCCTGGCTTATGCTGTTCTTCCACAGGGAGGCAGTGCTGAATGGATGTGCCTAGCACATGATCCCTCTATTCCTGCAAATTCTCCATGTTGGAACAACTAATGCCACCCTGCTGACATTTGTGGAAGCATGTTGTACCAGTATCCTTTGGTTTCTGTAAGGCACAAAACTAAACAGAGAATTTCAAGATGGTCCATGCATATCTGCGTAGGCAGCCATTTTGATGGTTAGGTCAGTTGAGGTTGAATGAGTAGGTGCTTGTTCAAGAACCCCATTTACAGTCCAAGGAGAAGAATTGCTACCGACTTCAATATGTTGTGCCTGAGCACACTCAATGCTCTGATGAGGTAGATTTGATGCCAAATTGATCTTGCTCTTGGTTCCCTTGCTGAAAACCTGTCATATGTTGCACTATCTGCTAACATAGTATTAGAAAACCTTCTCTGTTTAGGACAAATTTCATGCAACATGGCAGCCCTTTTTTCAGTCTAGGACTGCCATGCAGAGCATGAAGGTTATTGAGCAGGGAAAAACACATTGGCCCTCATTATGACATTGGAGGTAAATCCCGCTTACCGCCACGCTGACTGCCGCCACCCTACTGCCACTGTGGCGGACATCCGCTCACCATATCATGACACACACACCAATCCGTCACTATTCAGCCACATACACAATTTTGCCAGCCCAAAGGTCAGTGATAAACTGGCGGTATCCAAACCCACACCGTTATGCCAACAGAACAACGCCCACCACATTATGACCCACAAATCACCACTGCAGACATTCAATGGTGGTAAACCATTGGCGGTACATACCACCATGCTCAATATACACACACACACATACAAAACACCACATTTTTTTAATAACACCTCACACCCATACACACCACACCCACACCACTATAAAACACGCACCCACATTACCCACAACCCATTACGACTACAAACCATTGGCATGAGATAGACACTACGACCACAGACAAGACCAGAGCCACACACCACCATCACCTATACACCACCCACTCACCTTACATCACACGCCCCAACACATCACCCTACACATCCTCACCACACCACTCACACAACACCCGTGGCACCACAAAGACACCCCCGATTCTCAGAGGAGGAGCTAAGGGTCATGGTGGAGGAAATCATCAAGGTAAAGCCACAGCTATTTGGAGCACAGGTGCATCAGATGTCCATTGCAAGGAAGATGGAGCTATGGCGGAGAATCATGGACAGGGCCAATGCCGTGGGATAGCACCCAAGAACAAGGGATGATATCAGGAAGAGGTGGAATGACCTATGGGGGAAGGTACGTTCCATTGCAGCAAGACACCAACTCGCTATACAAAGGGCTGGTGGTGGACCCCCACCTCCTCCCCCACAACTAACATGGGAGAAGCAACTCTTGGCAATGATGCATCCTGAGTTTCTGGCATGAGTAGCAGGAGGACTGGACTCTGGTAAGTCAACTCTCTATTACTATCAACCCCCTACCTGCATGCCATCACATACCCCCACCCTCACCCTCACTCCCATCACTCCACCACCTCCCACACACCCCACCATCATATATCACCCATCCCGATGCCAAGCCCTGCATGCACCACGGATGCATGGACACCACTCACAGCCCTGCATGGACACCCATCACTAAAGCATGCACACTAGAGAGAATCAGCTAGCCCACCACATACAAACTCACACAAGTGAAAGCTGCCAGGGTGAATACGACCAAAGAGGGCAACCCACTGATGCACAATATGTCACACACAGAAACAATAACACTTTATTTACATCCGTACAGGTACCCCAGCCATAGTCACAGGAGAAGAGGTGCCAGCAATATCCACCCCTCCACCCCCAGAGGAGAGCCCCACAGTGATGACAGCGACTCTGGTCACCTGGATCTGGATGACCAACCTGGCCCATCAGGGACCTCTGGACAGTCTGTTACCCAGCCACAGTCACACACCACCAAAGAGCCTCCCCCCTCAGGAAACACCACCACAGCACCCACCCAGCGTACCCATTCCTCTGAACCCAGGACACGTCAATCGGTAGTGTGTCCACCACTACAAGGCCCCTAGGGCACCCCTCACCCCCCAAGACAATCAGGGACCTAGAGTCAGTGGCATAGGGCACATGATTCAGGGGACAGAGGCACAGGATAACAGGAAACTGGGAGGAGTGCTGTGCACCAGGGGGAGGACAGGCTGAGGGAACCGAACCTCCAGAAGTTACTCACCGAGATCCTGGGAGCATACCAATATTCCCAGGATATGCTGGGCCAGATCCTGGCCAACGTGCAGGAGAACAGGAGGCTGCAGGATAACACCACCTTGGTCTCGATAGCAGGGGTGCTGGCAGACATGGCCAAAATTATGAGGGAGGCAGCCTCACAACAGCAGGCCCCTGCCACTAGCCAGACATCTGAACTGCCTTCCACCTCCGCTGCCGCTAGTGGACAGGAGGCCCTGCCACAGGACCAACAGGCCACCAGCACCCCTCCTCCTGCAGAAGGTGAACCACCCCGCAAACATTCCCTGTGATCCAGGCAGAAGCCAGAGACTATTGCCAAAACCCCCTCCTTGTGTCCCACTCTGCCACCCTGTCCACCTTGAACTGCCATTGCTCCCCTTCCTATGTCCCCTTGGACAATGCAGATGTGCTACCATTAGACTGGAACTATACCCTGCACTTTCTTCCATCATCACCCCATCCCAATGCACTTGCCCCTCTACTTTTTAGCACTTAAATAAACACCCTTTAAAAAAAAAAAAACAAAGATGGAGTATGTCAAATGATTTAAGTATGTATTCATTTAACCAGGTTCAAACATTGCAATTCAATTCTACAGTAATGTTCACATAGGAAAGACCTGTAGTTGGCTGCAGTGATCACACCAGGAGCGATAGTGAGGCACCAACATCTGCAAAATGAGTTGCCAAAGAGTGCAGTGAGTGGGCATAGAAGTGGGAAATAACAGCATGCCAGTGACAAAGATAAACAAGAAAATGTCAATGAAAGATGAAGTAACACTGTCCTACCTGTGTGTCATTGGAAGTATTGTTGAATCACTGCATTTCTGTTGTCCTCATCCTCTGCCTCCTCATCCTCACTGTCCACAGGGTCCACTGCTGCCACACGGACATCTCCAGCCGCCTCCTCCTCCTGCAGAAAAGGCACATGGTGTCTCATGGCAAGGTTGTGCAACATACAGCATGCCACGATTAACAGGCAGACCTTCTTGGGTGAGCACCACAGGGATCAACCTGTTAGATGGAGGCACCAAAACCTGGCCTTCAGGAGGCCAAAGGTACGTTCTATTATCCTTCTTATAAACCCATGTGCCTCACTATAACATTCTTCTGCCCTTGTCCTGCATTCCTCACAGCGGTCAGTAGCCATGATAGGTTGGGGTCACCTGCATATATGGAGGGACAACATTTAGCCACACACTATCCCATATGGCCCACACTACACCCATACACAAACATCCACTGGGTGGGAACCAGGGCTTACCTATTAGCCACACCCTGTACCTCTGTAGTTAGGCCTTCACATTTGGGATGCTGCTATTCCTCAGGATAAAGGCATCATGCACTGACCCAGGATACTTAGCATTGACATGGGAGATGTACTGGTCCGGCAGGCACACCATCTGGACATTCATGAAATTGAAACTTTCGATTTCTGAATACCTGTTCATTTAGCCGGGGGGGGGGGGGGGAGGGTGTGAGGGAGGACAAATGCAATATGTGTTCCATCAATTGGCCCAGTGATGTTGGGGATATGTACCATTGCATAGAAGTTAGCTTTCACTGTGGCCAAATCCTCCACCTGGGGGGAAACAATGTACTGCACATGTGTTTAATCAGGGCAGACAACTCTCTGGTCAGCACTATTGAGAACATTGGATGGGACATTCCTGCTGCCAAGCCTACTGTCACTTAGAAACAACCAGTTGCCAGGAAATGGAGAACTGATCAAACTTGCACAAGAGGGGGGGATCCCAGTGGGGTGAACGATAGCAGATATCATGTCAGGCTCCAATTGGGCACAGAGCTCTCTCATTGTGGCCCTGTCCAGTCTATAGGTGAGTATAATGTGCCTGTCCTCCAGTGTAGCCAAGTCCACCAGGGGTCGTACACGGGGGTATGTCTCCACCTCCTATTAATCTGCAGCGGTAGCAATCTATGGGGCAAGAGTGAGGAGCCGGTCACAAACTCTATATCGCAGCCACAACAGTACAATGCATGATGTTAATTTTTAATGTATAAGTGGCATTTTCCTGTATGTCCAGTTGTGAACTGTGACAGTTATAATCCGAGGCCTGCTCCCTCCCTGAATTAGCGTCCGCCTGTCCTGTGTGGAGGGACAGGTGGAAGTGAGGTAATTCCGCTGACGTTGTGCACCGTTGTGGGAGGTGGTCAGGAACCGCCGTGCAATGCCTCATTGGATAATATTGGCCCTTATGGGGTACAGTGGCCAATGGTGATGTATGCTGGCGGTGACGGTGTGCACTGCCGCGGACGTGTCCGTCATTTTCTATCTGATCACTGACTTACTACCTGACTTTCAACAGGAGAGGACCTACAGTGCATATGCTGCTGTGACCTGTGTCTGGAACCTACCATGGCCTGTGTGATTTGGGAAAGGGCCCCTGCCTTCACCTTGGCGGAGTTGGAGCGACCGGTGCATGGGGTCCTACCTCAGACTGCTGTATGGGCCTCCAGACCAACAGGTGAGTACACTGTGAGCATGTTTCATGGAGTGGTATGTGTGAGGGCCTTGTGTGGGGGGGGTTGGTGCATGACCCCTGGGCAGCGGGCAGCTTGTGTGCTGAGCCCTGTGTGTGCAAATGGCGATGTGAAGGGGTATGGTGGGCCATAAGTGTAACAGGCAGGACGGTCTGACTAATACCTTGCCCTGGGTGTATTTCTCTGCAGGTCAGCGCCCATCAAAAGAAGTGTATACGGCATGCCATCGCCAAGCACGTGCGGAACCTGGGGGTCTACACCAGGCCAAGCACCCACTGTTGGAAACGGTGGGAGGACCTGAGACGCTGGGCACGGAAGACGCCAGAGGCCCAGCTGGGGATGGCCCCCCAGCGAGGAAGGGGTGCCTGTCGAACCCTGACCCCCCTGATGGCCCGCATACTGGCGGTGGCCTATCCGGAGCTGGATGGGTGCTTGAGGGCATCACAGCAGCCACAAGGTGGTGAGTACAATTCCCATCATTACAACTTACGCATGGTAGGGGAGTACCCTGGTGGGGGCTGTCTGTCAGTGGGCGCCCCTAGGCCAGGACTGACATTGCAGAGTAGGTCCCATGCTGGGCAGGGTTCTGATGTGATATTCCTGCTACCTAGCTTGTAGGCATCCACTACTGGGCAGGGCTGTGTGGGACCCAGGTATGCTGCAGATGAAGGTATGTGTCCCTCCCCATGCCCTGGTGGCTAGCATTGTTACTGGTAGTCCATTGCATACTGCGTAGGCCTGTTCCCTGTGTGTGGGGTGGTATGTATGCCAACGGTGGTGTTGGTGCAGCCATTGACCCAGTATATCCTTTGGCTCTTCCCCCTTTTTGTTTTGTCATCCTGTCCTTATGTGCATTAGCATCATCTGGCAGAGGAGCAGCGGCACTGGTGATGGAGTGAGCTGCATCCCACAAGCCCATTAGGCTGAGTCCACCGACGCTTAGGGCACCAGTGGGACTGAGGGCGAAGGCAGCACCACGGCGGAGACTGGTGGGGACAGTTTGGACACAGATACCTCCTCCAATGGTTGCCCCTGGTGGAAGAGGACACTTCTGTGACCACCCCAGCTACAGGTACAGCCATCACCCCTGTACCACCTGTACCACCACCACCACCCTCCCAGCAGCCACTCAGCGAGTTGCTGTGCCCACTTACCCAGGAGGGTGAGCATCTCCTTCACCCTAGGCACATCAGGCCCTGCCTCAGTGAGCCCTGCTGCCCTGAGTGAGGTGGCTATTGACCTCCTGTGATCCATCTCTGTAGGGCAGTCAACCATTATGAATGCCATCCAGGGGCTGGCAGCCCAAATGCAACAGACCAATGCATTTCTGGAGGGCATTCACACTGGCTTGGCAGCTCAACAGAGATCAATCCAGGCTCTAGCCTCCTCTCTGATGGCAGCCATTGTCCCTGTTTCCACCCTCCCCCCTCCAACGTCCTCTTCCCAATCCCATTCCCCTCAACCCCAACCTATCCCAAGCACACAGGCAGACGAGCATGCACACAGGACAACACACAAGAGTGGTACAGGCAAACACAAGCACCACACATCATCCAACAAGCACTCACACAAACACCATCCAGAGGCATACATACCAACATCCACTGCCTCCATTGTGGCCTCCTCCTCATCCTCCACCTCCCTACCAGTTGCATCTACACTCACACCTGCATGCACCACATCATCATCCACTACCACCATCACCAGCACACCTATCAGAACACACACCTCAATGGCAGACACCAGCACAACAGCCATGCTCACGACCCCTGTGTCCTCTCCCACTGTGTCTGCCCCCTCTCCTAAGGTACACAAACGCAAGCACTCAGACACCCAACAGCCATCCACCTCACAACAGCATCCAGCCCATACACCTGCACCCAAACACAGCAGACAGACACCTCCCTCTTCCTCCACTCCCAAACCTTCTCCCTCTTCCCACCCCAATGTCCCTAAGCAGCTTTTCCTCTCCACCAATGACCTCTTCCCTACCCCTCCCCCAACCTTCACGTCTGGCCAGGGTTGCAACAACCCAGGCAAGCACCTCAGCCACCCAGTCCACAGGGCCAGTAGTCTCCACACCAACTTGTGGTGGTGAAGGATCCAGGGCACCAGGCAGCCTCAAGGAGAGGGTGCCTGCCCCTAGTGCTGCCCCAAGGCAAGGAGCCCTCCCCAGCTGCTGCCCTCAAGGGCAAGGTGCCATCCCCAGCTGCTGCCAGAAAGGGCAAGGAGCCTGCCCCAAGTGCTGCCCTGAAGGGCAAGGAGCTATCCCCAGCTGCTGCCAAGAAGAGCAAGAAGCCATCCCCAGCTGCTGCCAAGAAGAGCAAGGAGCCATCCCCAGCTGCTGCCAGGAAGGGCAAGGGGCCTGCACCAGCTGCTGCCAGGAAGGGCAAGGGGCCTGCACCAGCTGCTGCCAGGAAGGGCAAGGGGCCTGCACCAGCAGGCAGGAAGGACAAGGGGCCTGCACCAGCAGGCAGGAAGGACAAGGGGCCTGGTGCTGGGACTCAGTTGGTGCCACCCACCACTAAACTTGGTTGTGCACCCTTCCAAGGCTGCAGGAGGATGGGCTGGAGCTTCCCCCCACCACCAGCAGTGGGCAGCCATCCGAGGCCGCAGGGGATGGGCTGGAGCTTCCCCCCCCACCACCAGCAGCAGCAGCACCACCACCACCACCAGTGGGCAACTGCTCGAGGCTGCACGGGATGGGCTGGAGTTCCCCCCCCACCACCAGCAGAAGCAGCAGCAGCACCACCACTGAGCAGCCATCCAGTCTGTAGACCTGCCTCCATGGGCTGTTGTGAGGCCTTCCCCCAGCAAATCCTGTGGGTATGACATCCAGCTGAGACACTGTGACCTTGCACTCCCCAGGATCAGAAGCACAGGGCACGGTACCCCCTCCAGAACCAGTGGGTATGACACCCACTCACCCCATCCTCCCCAGGATCTGAAGCACCGGGCATATTGGCCCCTACAGAGCATGTGGGCAAGTCACCCACTTGAGACTGTGGCCTTGTACTCCCCAGGACAGAGCAATGGGCATGTTGCCCCCTTCAGAGCATGTGGGCAAGTCACCCACTTGAGAGACTGTGGCCTTGTACTCCCCAGGACAGAGAAATGGGCATGTTGCCCCCTCCAGAGCATGTGGGCAAGTCATCCACTTGAGAGACTGTGGCCTTGTACTTCCCAGGACCAAGCACAGGGCATGTTGCCCCCTCCAGAACCAGTGGTCTTCTATCATCTCCTGGCTGAGGTGCCCCCTGTTCCCCGGCCCTCTGAGGTGCCTGCCTCTTTTCCAAATTATGCCCCTGCAGTGTTCTCGCCATGTTGGTGCAGGAGACAAGTGGGGTCTTGGACTTTGTCATGTGGCCCTGTGGCCCACGCACATTGAGGACTGGGCAGTGTCCCTTGAACTGTACATGTGTATATACCTTTAGATTGAATGTTTGGATTTTTACTGTATTTATATTATTACACTCACTTTCATCTATTTGTCTTGTCCTTGCATTATTCCTGAGGGGTACGGGGTCAATATGTTTTCTTACTGCAACAGATTGTGTGAATGGTGTTGGGGGTGGGGGGGCGTGTTGTGCATGTGTGTGTCACTCTTTTTCCTACCCCCTCCCCTGTGTGCTAGGCGGCTGTACTCACTGTGGTCGCCTACGTCGTCATTGGTGTTTGTGGTGGAGCAGGACATAAAAATCATTGGAAAGATTTGCAGCTCGGGCTCCATGGTGGCGTGGTTGTTCCTTGTCTCTCCAAAGGTGAGTCCATTCCCTTCTGAGGTCTGTTTCCACCAGGCATTTGCTGTCATTGGTACCACCCCGGCAAAGGTGGCATTTTCCAGGGTCTTAATATGGTGGGCGGAACATTGACTTCCGCCTGGCTGTAGGCGGCTACCGCCGTGGTGGCTGATTCCGGCCTGGCGGTCGGTGTGGTAAAGTGGTTGTCTATCTGAGATCTTTCCGCCATGATCATAATTTAAGGGTAGTTACTGCCAGCCCGTTGGCGGTATTACTGCCACTTTATCACCAACCGCCAGGGTTGTAATGAGGGCCATTATCTTCTAGGAATGGAAAACAAACTCCTAGTTTGTTGGGGACACTGATATATATATATTTATTTATTTTTAACTCCCAGTTTGGGAAAAATATAAATTTACATGGCAGGCCATAGTCTGGCTGACCAGCATTACATTTATTTGCAGCAACAACTTCCCACCAACTCCACGAGTAACATGATTTGGCAGGTAAGCAGTCACATGGTGGGGGCCAGCTTACTCACCTGCTCAGTGGTTCCAACGCCAAACTTTAAATAAAGATATGTTATGCAGTGTATCACGTCTTATGCACATCTGTCTGCTATCTTTATTGTCTGTGGGTATATTCTTGTACAGTCATTTAGTAGAGCTTCATGCCTGGCTATGTTCCACTTGTGTACCTTAGGAGGGACTTTTTAGAATCTGATAAATAAGCTCAATCAATACACATACATCTTTATAGCATTGAGGCATTGTACACATAAAGCAATCACTTTTTGTATTTTTTCCTTCAGCAGCCTTTCTTAAATAATTTTGTAACTCTTGCATGCAAACATTTATCACCATCACCTTTGCTACCACCATTACCCAAACCATCATTACTACCACTGTAAGAAATCGGAGTACTAGTTGAGGACGGTAGAGCCCCACTCAGGCATAACCACAAGCTTTGTCAGGGTGAACCACAAAAGACACAAAAATTAACCTATGCTTAACCCGCTGGTTGCTTGGCACAAAGAAGTCAGGCTTAACTTAGTGGCAATGTGTAAAGTATTCATGCAGTATGCAAACAGTAATAAAGTGAAAACACAACACAAGAAAAATCCCAAATCATTTTTAGAAAAAGAAGTACATTTTAGAACATTTAATGATACCAGAAAGACAAAAATCCAATCAGTAGACCGGCAGATATTAACAAAAATGTACGTGCAAATGGCACCTAAAAGCCCAAAGTGCCACTCTGTGATGCGGTTGTGTGAGGCCAGGGGAAAATCACAAGTTCAGGCCTATTGCAATGGCGTACAGGTAAGAGACTGGGACAAAGTTAGTCCCACTGAGAAGTTACCGTCTAAGTCCAGCACAAAGACTTCTGTTGCAGTGGAAGAGGCAGAGAGGAGGAGGGTGACAGCTGGGAATGATTGTCACAGTAGCACACCCAATAGG
Source organism: Pleurodeles waltl (assembly GCF_031143425.1). Lineage (NCBI taxonomy): Eukaryota > Metazoa > Chordata > Amphibia > Caudata > Salamandridae > Pleurodeles > Pleurodeles waltl. Next base: position 260,322,699 of record NC_090451.1, on the reverse strand, counting down.
TCAGGCACTGGGGACAGTTGTTGCTGTAGTGCAAATAGCCAGTCAAGTATCATAGACAGTCGCTGATGTAACTTCATTTTGGTCGTCATCCCGGACTGTTGCTGCTGTAGGGCAAAGTACACATCTCAACATTGCTGGTCATTGCTGGCAGTCACTTATGGTCACTTGCGACATGAAGAGCAGGCCTTACCAGAACTTCGCACTGGCGGTCATCATGGACGTCCGAGTCATGGTGCAAACGGATCCATTCACTGTCATGAGGAGCACAAACTTCAGAATTTTCACCTTCTCACTTCGGAGGAGCTCTCGCTGATGACAGCCAAGAGTCTAGGACTTGAGGAGGCACCGCTTAGGGATCTGGATTCACTCAAAGAGCAGCAGGGCTCATGCAGGCACAGTTGCAGGTCCAGTTGCAGCAGAGCAGTTAGGCAGTTGTAGGGAGGCTTCCCAAAGCTGTATGCTGTAAATGACTGTTCAATGCTGAATTAACTTTGTGAGAAAAGGTTCACCTGAGTTTATCACAAGACTCCTTCTACCATTGACAAAATATTGAAATGCTGAGGCTGTGGAGTTCTTTCTAGTGGAAAAATACAATTGTGTAATTCAGTGTCTAACTTCTGCTTTGCATTCCAGCCCACAAGAAATTGACATCTATATCCTTCAGTATAATCCATCAGACATCCTATAACTATGGAGCTGTTTTTTAGAGATATTTATTTTTAAAACAGTCCTCTTGTTTCTTTAATCTTTTTTTCAGAATCCCTGCTGAAAGCAACTGTCAAACAATGTATCGCATGTTGTGGCACAGCCTACAGAGTACAAGAAAGAAACCTCTATAACTCTGTGTTAATTAGGATGAGAGGTGAAGATCATTTTCAAATTTCTCTAGCATTTGAAGACACGAAGCCTGATGCACAAAAAGACTTTTGACCTGATTTAGATGTTGCCACACGGGTTACTTTGTCACAATGCTGATAGATATCCTGTCGGCGGAAATATAAATCCCAAAGGAAATACTGGGATTTAGATTTTGGTGGATGGGATATCTGTCACCTGTGTGACGGAGTAACCTGGTGCCAACATCTAAAAAAAGGCCCTTTGTATTTGAAAAGTGCATTGTGATTTATAATGGACCATTGCAAAACACTATGATCCACAAGGAAAAGGTAATGGCCAATGGGTCCCCCCCCTTCCCTTTCCTTATAAATCAAAAGGAAATAAAAAAATGCTCTGCAACCATGTTTGCATTTGTAAGCCATAGAATGATTAGTGCCTCTCAAGGGCACGTTTTTATCATCCACAAAGTGCTAGTTCTCAAAATGTGTCAGCTTACACGTACTGTCGGCATTTGCTGACAGTAGCCACACAGACCACTGGATGCCTCAGTGTTGCTTTTTGCAACAACTGCTATTGTTTGCATAGTAAAACAGTATGTTACTATTTGTATAGTAAAACAGTATGCTACTGTTTGTAGACCATTGATCCAGACCCTTTAAGGGACAGGTGTCAATGTAGGAAAACAGAGAATGCAAATGGTGGGATGGGGGTCTGCTGTCCCATGCAGGCCTTCATCCAAATATTAGATAATGTTCACAAGGAGTTCCTTCCTCTCAAACCGTTCCCAAAGAGTTTACCTCCCACCGTTTCGCTCAGACCCCACCGAGATCATCTGCGGCGTACCTCAAGGCTCATTGCTCAGCCCGACACTCTTCAATGTCTACATGAGCCCCCTCGCCGACATCGTACGCAAGCACGACATCATCACCTCCTACGCCGATGACACCCAACTTATACTCTCCCTCACCAAGGACCCTGCCAGCGCCAAGACCAACCTACAAGAGGGTATGAAGGACGTCGCAGATTGGATGAGGCTCAGCCGCCTAAAGCTGAACTCTGACAAAACGGAAGTCCTCATCCTCGGCAACACCCCATCCGCTTGGGATGACTCCTGGTGGCCCACGGCCCTCGGCACCGCACCGACCCCCGCAGACCACGCCCGCAACCTCGGCTTCATCTTGGACCCTCTTCTCACCATGACCAAGCAAGTCAACGCCGTGTCCTCCGCCTGCTTCCTCACCCTCCGCATGCTCCGCAAGATCTTCCGCTGGATCCCCGCCGACACTAGAAAAACCGTGACCCACGCCCTCGTCACGAGCTGCCTGGACTACGGCAACACCCTCTACGCTGGGACCACCGCCAAACTCCAAAAACGCCTGCAACGTATTCAAAACGCCTCGGCCCGACTCATCCTCGACGTTCCCCGCAACAGCCACATCTCCGCACACCTGAGACACCTGCATTGGCTCCCAGTCAGCAAAAGGATCACCTTCCGACTTCTCACCCACGCACACAAAGCCCTCCACAACAAGGGACCAGAATACCTCAACCGTTGCCTCAGCTTCTACGCCCCCACCCGTCTCCTCCGTTCCACTGGGCTCGCGCTCGCTGCCGTCCCTCGCATCCGCCGCTCCACGGCGGGTGGGAGGTTCTTCTCCTTCCTGGCAGCCAAGACCTGGAACTCCCTCCCCACCAGCCTCAGGACCACCCAGGACCACTCCGCATTCCGGAGACTCCTAAAAACCTGGCTTTTCGAGCAGCAGTAACCCCCCCCCCCCCTTTCCCCTAGCGCCTTGAGACCCGCACGGGTGAGTAGCGCGCTTTATAAATGTTAATGATTTGATTTGACAATACGATTCCTTCTGCATTTAAATTAATTTAATTAATTTCAATTCCATCCTTATTTAAATTAAACAAGTCGGTTAAGATTTTTTGAGAACATGCTCCTTTTGGCACAGGGCTGTGGCTATTCTTCACACCGCAAAAGGAAAAACTGATAGCAGTGCTATTCAAACATTGTGATGCAACCAGATTCTTTTATGTGTGATGGCCATGGATGAAACCTACCTAAAGACCGTCTCTTCAGCAATTTAAAATTAATTTCCACTGAGTTAAATGTCCTATCCTTTTCAGGATGCACCATGAAACCTTTTTACGGCGTGTTTCACATATACTTTCTACTATATATAAATTTTAGATGGGTAGCAGGGATTTACAGAGATGTTTTTTCTCCAAGGGGCTCTGCATGACATCAAATGCACAACAAGAGCAAACCTCAAGTTGTCTATGATGTCAGACACCCTAAGATAAAAGTATAGCTGAGGAAAAGTGAATTAAGTGGATGATTTCATGTTATGTATGGCCATTATAATCATCTGACCCTGCCTGCGTTCAATTATAACATAGTGGCAGAGGAGTAATTGGGTATCTATACATATCATGGATTCTCTTCCATGTCCAAAATGTAAAAAAAAAAAAAACAAGCATTTGCAATGCAACAGGTCTGCCATGTGCTTGAGTTAGAGTTGCTTGAGTTAGAGATATTGGTGTTACTGTACTCTTTTTGCCACATAAATTGGTCAACCCTGCCACATAATTTGGTCCTCTCTGCCATATAGTTCCCGTGGCCCTGCATATAACTAATGCTCTTACATATACTGCAGAGATTCTTGTCCAGAGATGACCTAGAACATTTCTTAGATTGTTTTTAGTACAGTTTTCTTGTAATTTATTTTTAACGTTGGTGATGTGTGATGGACTGTTACTGCCATTTTCAGAGAAATGTGTTTGTTTCATGCAGCATCCATAAAAAAGATTCTTTAAGACCAAAACAGGCATTGTCAGTGACCTGGCCAAGGAGGGCTAGAGATCTGAACCTGGATTATAAATTCACATCTGTTATGAACAGAGGCCCCCATAATACATTTGGCCCAGGGTCTTCAAAATCCTTAAGATGCCCCAGTATGATAACTGATTGCACAAGTAGAGAAGAGGATTAGGCTGCAGTTGTCAGTATCTGGGAGAATATATCTTATGGAGATCAGGCTTCTCTTGAAAAGTGGTTGCTAAAGAATTTACAGCAGATGGAGCTTTACATGGGGCAAAATTGAGTCATGATGATTGACATTTTCGTGCTGTCACTAAAAAGAAGTTGTAACTGGAAGGGTGGCTTTTAACCAATGTGACAAGCACTAATCTGTGTGAACACTTTTTCATGCTAAGCTTTCAGTGGCTAAAACATACAATTATATGCTAAGCAGGGTACAGGAGAAGGGGCTTAAGGGGCAGCATAAAGAAAAAGTAATGCGGATTTGTAGGTGTAGTAAGTGGGATAAAGTACATTACTTTGTGAAATGACCAACATTTTTGAAGTCTTTCCAAACAGAGAGAGGGAGATACTGTGGATGTGTTTTTGCCTGTGTGTAAAAATTCCTGGTAAAATTCGACAGACACCGCACGATACCTGACTGAAAGCACCTTTCCATGCCACAAAGGATGACAGGGTATACATTTTAAAGTGATTTCAAGCTCTGTATCTATGCAAATTCTTGGTGCTGGACGACTTATGGGTTAAAATCTTCACTATAATCACTGTGGTTATTTTGCAATTTTACTTAGCCCGAACTTGACAAGCAGGCATTGAAACACTTTATAGGAGCACCAATATTACATTACAGAAGTGCAGAATCTTTTTTTTCGGGCGTGCATGGGGAGATTAAGTGAATTGGCCAGAATCACAGGATGGTATACCAACACCGATACTCGAACATTGTTCCCCAGTTCCAAGGGAGCAGCTTTGGGGCTATGCCACATTTGAGACATCTGTTGACGGAGAATGTTAATTACAGTGGGAACGCTTTGGATAGCATTGACCAAAAAAAGCAAGATTAAGTAAAGCATGTGAAATGAAATCAGAAGAACATGGTTTAATGCTTTAAACACTTAAAGTATGCTGGCTGAAAAAACCCTGCAACATTTACAATTCTAATGTGGTGTTGGAGGGAAAGGGTGCAGTATCACAGGCTATCCCTAGGTGTCCCTTGGGTCCTGTTTTGGCCACATAAGGTACTGCACCCTACAATCTTGAATTCAATACATCCCCAATGACTTTCAGGCACCGTGCTGAACAATGAAGTGTTGTGCCGTTTTGTGAAACTGTTAGCTGAGAGCAAGGAGCTCTGCAAATGAAAAAGGGAAGCTTTTCTGAGTCAGGCAGAAAATAAAAAATAAAAGGTCCCCCAAAGAACAGATAAAAATGACAAAGCATAATTATACTATAGTTAGTCCCTGCTTCCTAAGAGAAAAAGGAGGGACAAAGAGGCATGACTGACCACAAGCAAGGATTTTTAAATGACACTGATATGCATAAATGAAATGGCTTTAAGCTCAAAGAAGTATTCTAAAAGTATACAAGAGGCCCTACGCTTAAGCTCGACTTAAAAAGATGGCTACCTGTCACCCACCCCCTTAACTCTGTGCCCTCTCTCCCAGAAGCTATGCTTTCTGGTTTTCCAGTGCTGCTCGGACAGACTCTTAGAGAGTCCAGCCAGGGGAGCCTGGAATTCCTTTATGACACATCAACAGTGGGTAAAAGCTTTTGTTAACAACTGTTGCTACATCATAGCAGTTGGTTACTGGATTTGATGCTAGTGGCCTTCTATTAGAGCTACAGGGGAATGCCAGTGGTTAAAATATTTGCAAGGGTTCCTCCTGCCACCTTTTGGGTGTTTGATTGCCAGCTGAATGCTTGGAAACAGAGTGCTGTAGTTTACCAAACCAACTACTGCCAATGTTTGTGAACTTGAAAAAGTAGTAAATTTTCACTGATCCGAGGATTACTTGTATGGGTTATGATTTACAACTTTTTTGGTGAACTGGTCACTATAAATTTTTAAGATTGTGTTCCAAAACATGAAACTAAGTGAAATGAGAACAATAGGAAACACTTACACAGACATAGCTGACTTAGGTCAGGGTCCCCAGACCCAACTACCAAAACAAGAATGCTCCCCAAATACCCTCACTGAAGCTACGACCCTGCCTTTACGACTTGGGTCTGGTAGCTTCCGTGGGAGCTCATGACTATGGTCATGTACCACACATCAGCCTGCAGTCCCTGTACTGGAAGGAATTATTTTAAATGTATTTTCAGTGTGCACACTCTTTTTCACCTCTGCTACAAGACGCCTTGATGCTAGAGTTGTCAAATTGGTGCATGTGGGTAGGGCTCCATGTTTCTAATCCTCGTGTTTTACAAACCATTTTATCTAGTGACATGTACTAAGTCTCAGTCACTAATTAAGAAGGGCACACCGGCAAATTAATAAGGTTGGCTGAGCCAGACCCAAGTTATGGGTCTGGCTTGGATTTAAGAGTCTTTGTATGACCTGAGCCATGAAAAAGTTTGGCTTATATATTGTGTCACAAACAAAGTAAATATATGATACTATCTGTTCAAAATTCAAAAAAGTGTATTTTCTTAACATGTTTTACCTTAGTACATCAGATTGCATCCTGCATAAACATACATTTATTAAAAGTTATATTTTTCAAAAACTTTCATGGCTCTCTTCCACCACAACAATGCCATCAATGAACTAGGAGGCAGGTCAGTAGTCATGTGAACCCTAAACATGGCCTAGATCTTTATAATACAGTAAGCAACATTACAGTCATTAAATCAAATATTAGAGGTGCATTACAGTGCACATCCTGAACTAAAGTATTTGAAAGTGCACTCATATGTGATGATAAAGAAAAAAGAGGCTCCGTGAAATGAAATTTTTGTCTAGGATCAAAGTTTGTACAAGCAGGGTAACTGGTATTGATTCCAGGATATCTGGTTTCACGTTTTGAAATTTAGCCACCAAATTGGAATCTCCATTTTGCGCTGTCTCTCTCTATTTGAGGGGTGCTACACCCAAAACATGCCCCTCCTCCTGAAGCTATGCCCCTGCATACATGGCAAATAGAATTATTGACTGGTAACCTTAAATAAGGATTTCTGTCACAATGGGATTCAGAGGGATATCAAATAGACAACGAGAGTGCAGCTTGAGTTGTCCATGATGTGACCGAGACCAAGGTAAAAAACATCACTTTTAGCACATCTATAAATTTATGTTATATATGACCCCCAAAATCATCTGTGCATGCTTTCTGCTGCTACACAGAGATAGAGGAGTAATGGGGGACCTATACATAATGTAGTCTCCCCTTCCTGACCCATATGTGTAATAATACCGTACCTGCTATTCTTAACCAACCTGCATCATTTTCCTGCTTTCCTTTTCATCTCCTCCCTGAAGCTTTGTTTTCTGCTGTGCGGCAATGCAGATTATCAGAGCTATGCTGACAGGCTTTAGAGAGCCTTGTCAGCCAGGCCTGGAAGGCCTTTATGATGTACCAAGAATGGGACATGATAGCAATGAATTAACAGATTTAGACTTGGGTGCAAATGATGGAAGCTTCTTATGGAAACCTTGCATACCAACATGTTGGGTTTTGCCCTTTTGCAGGGTCATCCCCACTCTTTTTGCCTCCTTCCCGCTATTTTTTCTGACCTGTTTTTGTTGGCTTTAGAACTGAGCACTTTACCACTGCTAACCAGTGCTAAAGAGCATATGCTCTCTGTGTAAATTGTATGCAATTGGTTCATCCATGATCGGCATATTTGACTTACTGGTAAGCCACTAGAAAAGTGCACTAGAGGTACCCAGGGCCTGTAAATCAAATGCTACTAGTGGGCCTGCAGCACTGGTTGTGCCACCCACATTAGAAGCTCTGTAAACATGGCTCAAACCTGTGGCATGCGTGGCTTCGGGCGTCAAGATGGCAGTCGCACTCTGAGAGTGCTCTGGACCCCTCCGTCATCCGCCCGAGAAAGCTGCTGTCCCTGGTTCTGCCTCTTCGTGTGGGTGCCCTGTAAATACCCTGTCCGTCGGCGCCCCCGGTGAGATGCGGGTCGCCACGCTAAGACGTCCGTGCGCCCTTTTAAACTTCGAGCCAACTGGTGGCCAACATGGCGGTCTAAGCCAGGGCTGCCCAGCGTGTTCTGCGCAGTGGTGCGGGCCCTTGCCTGAATACACCAATAAGTGGTAGCAATGGAGAGACACGCCGGAGCCTTCAATGCGGCTGGGCGAGGGCCCCCACACTGAGACGGGGGACGGGACTGTCTTGATCCGACAAAGCAAGGAAAGTGACGACTCACCAGATCCCCTCCTCCCGCCTGAGTGAGTGACCACGTCCCCTGGGACAGAGGAGAGTGCTGGAGCCCCAGAAGGCTGTGGAAGTGAGGTGATTACAGGCCAGCTGCCTAGATTTGGATGTTGCGTGTGGTGGCAAACGAACAGGCCCTTCCCTTGGAGCTCTTATCGAACGGAAAAACCTTTGGTCACAGATCCCACCCGGACTGACCCGAGGACCCTGCTGTGGCCTAGGTGGGGCTGATTCAGCTGCCCCCTGACCCTGTGGGACTGCCTGGGGCCCTGGCATCACATCTGGAGGCGCTGCCTGGCTGCACAGGGGGCAGCTCCGACGGCTGTTGGCCCACCACAGAACATACCGGCTAGCGCCCTGTCCCCCCGTGTCCACCCTGTGATCGCAGAGTCCCCCCCTGAGGGGCTTCCTGAGAGGCCTAGCGAGTGTTGAAATCCATGGTGTAGCCGAGGCCCAACTGCACGGACCATGCTATACAGCAACTACCCTGCTCGACCCACGGAGGAAACATGGGGAAAGAGAACAACCAAGCAGCCATCAGCATCCCAGCAGAAAATCGACCAGTTTACCACACCAGTGGCCTCTCGGAGCGACGGAGGTGCACCATCCGGTGATCCTCCCCCAGATGGAGTAAACGCTATCCTTCAGGCAATCCAAACATCGCAGCTGGCGGTGGAGACTAAAAGTAGGGAAGTGAGAGAAGACATGGGCCTCATAAGACAAGATCTCAGAAATGCAGTGGGCCGGATCACCGAGGTGGAGGGCCGTGTCTCCCAGACGGAGGACGACCTGGCCGATCTCAGGACCAAAGTAGCCCAACTGCAAACCCGAACCGGTGAATAACATTGCCGTGGGGAAGATGTCGAGAACCGCTCTAGGTGTAACAATTTATGCTTCATTGGCTTCCCGGAGGTAGTCGAGGACAGCAAAACCCCTGAGTTCCTGGAGAGCTGGATCAAGTCCTGGATGCCAGAACAAGCTCTCTCACCCTGGTTTGGAATCGAATGGGCGCATAGGGCCCTGGCTCCACTGCCCCTTCCAGGTGGGCCTAAAAGACCTATGATTGCACGATTTTTCAACTTTAGAGACTGAGACAATATCCTCAAAGAAGCAAGACGCTGCACTGACCTCTGGGATAACCACAAAATTCTAATTTTTCCTGATTACACCGTGAGGTCCAAACCCGACATCGGTCATACGAGCAAGTTAAACAAAAACTACATGCTCCTCTTTCCCGCACGCCTAAAAGTTATCATGGCCGGCAAAGCACACTTTTTTGAGTCACCTGAGGAAGCATGGGACTGGCTTACAGAAGAAGGCATTGGGAACCAGAGGGGCCCTCTCGGCCTGACGGGGACCCCCCAGGGAGTTGTCTCAGTCCTCGGTTGGACGCAAGAAGAGGCCGGAAGCATACTAGGTCCAGATGCGGGAGGCGGAGGGGTGCCAATTACTCGTCGGATGGAGACTCTGAACCAAAAACCAGCTCCCAAGCGGGTATGGACCACGGGGGCTCCCCGGGGGCCCGGGCTAAGGTGCGGGAATTGGAAGGAAACCGCCTGAGCCAGTCCCGTATACTCGGCTAACATCAGGCTTGCGATATGGGGTGCGACACGTTGGGAATGAATTATCCCACCCAGCATTAGTATGGGTAGGCCGGAATAGAGCCACATCAATACCTACCATTGTGCCTATTGTTTAATACTCAGGGCACAGCTTCCATCAATTGATTGCATTTAATCCGCCTGAATGGAGGGGTCCACCACTCCACTCCAGTGTCAGTCCATATGACTGTGACACCTTGGTTGGGTAGTTGGGTGACAGATGCTTCCTGGGTAGAAGTATGGGGTGGGGGGAGTTGGGGGGGAATGAAGTTTTCACTAAGGTTTAGAAATGTTGTTTTAATAAGTTTCCTTTGTTGCTTTTGCTTTTGTTATTTTCCCTTATTTTTGTGCTTGGCACGGTCGCTCCTGGGTCCCCGGGTGGGATCCCGACTTTTCAACACACTAGCATAATGCACGCATGGCCCTCACTGACGCAGGTTCTCTCATGGGATGTAAACGGCCTACTGGACAAAATTAAGAGGTCCGCGGTGTTCAGTACCCTTCGCAGATATGCCCCCTCGGTGGTCTTGCTGCAGGAGACCCACCTGCTTGGCACCAAATGTCCCATGCTGTCTCGAGGGGGATACAATAAAGTTTACCACTCTGGGTTCTCGAGGGGCTCTAGAGGGGTGGCTATCCTACCCCACCGCTCGCTACCCATGGTGGTTAGTGCCACGCGGTCCGATCCACAGGATAGGTTTGTGGTGGTGACCGGACTACTTCACGGGTTGCCGTTTAACCTTGTGTGCGCTTATGCCCCCCCAGCTGGGTTTGACACTTTCCTACTTACACTCCGTCAAGTATTGGCAGATCTCCCCCAGGGAACTACGCTGATAGGAGGTGACTTTAACTCCATCCTGGACCCCAGACTGGATGTCTCCGGGAACATATCCGCCAGTTGGTCCGGAAGGGCGTCGAGCTTGAATGGTTGGGCAGTGGGCCTGGGTCTCTGCGAGGTATGGAGGACCTGGCACCCCAGGACACGACAATATACACATACCTCAGCTGCCCACCAGTCACAGGCTAGGATTGATCTTGTGTTTATGCCTGCACTGGTTATTTCTGGGGTTCACCGGTGCAGAGATATTGCCCAGCGGGGTCTCAGACCACTCACTGTTACGGATCCGGCTAGGGGGTGTTGACCCGACCCAACGTCCAATGTGGTGCCTAAATGCGTGGCACCTGCAGGAGGGAGAGTACACCCTCGAGATCAGAGACCACCTCACCCAATACTTTGAACAGAACTTAGGATCAGTCCGATCTCCAGGCACGGTCTGGGCTGCATGTAAAGCCACCCTTAGGGGAGACGCCAAGCATCTTGTACGCATCGGGAGCATGCTCGCGACTCACGGGTGGTGGAGCTAGAGGCCAAGGCGCTTTGCATTGAGCGACAGGACACGCTCACCTCTTCAGCCTCCTCTCCGAGGCAACTTACTATGGTCAGGGAGGAGATTAGGCACCTGGTGCTGGAATCCGCAAAACACGCCTGGAGAGCGTCAGCAGCCCAAGTCTATGGCTGGGGAGACAAAACAGAAAACTCCTACACTGGTTGGCCAAACGACCACTAGCTGACAGAGTCATTTCCGAAATCACGGACGAGGCAGGAACAATCGCTAGGATGCCCAGTGATACCGCACAAAGCTTTGCCTCTTATTACACACAGTTATACACGGAGCGTCCCCGGCCTGTGGCTGAAAGGGAGTCTCCTCTCTTGGACGACATTGTCCTTCCCAAGATCTCGCAGGTAGCCAGGGAAAGCCTAGATGGAGCCATTACACTTGTGGAAATCTCGGCGTCAATATCTAGCTTGTCACCGGGGCAAGACGCCCGGCCCGGACGGCTTTCCAGCAGAGCTCTACAGCAGATGTGGTGATATCCTGAGCCCCCATCTGGTTAATATGTACGATGAGGCCGAGAGAGAGGGTTGTTTTCCTTCCGGAATTGATCAAGCCATAATTGTGGTGATCCCCAAGACCCAGCCTCCGTCGCGCAACTGCTCGGCATACAGACCCATTTCTCTCCTGAACACCAAAATTAAGGTGCTGTCGACCGTGCTCGCCACCAGGTTGAGGAGTGTACTCTCCACGTTGATACAACTGGACCAATGTGGATTTATGCCTGCACGCAGCACCAGACACTGCATTAGACGCCTAAACGTTGCTCTGGCGCACCGCGGGGCCCTAGCCCGGTCTCTTTTGGTGCTCTTACTACTTGATTTTGAGAAAGCCTTCAACACCGTAGACTGGTCCTACTTGGAGCTTGTCCTACTGAGCAACGGAATCGGTCCTAAATTCTGGGGTCTTGTGAGGCTACTCTACTCCATCCCGACGGCACAAATCCAAGTGAACGGAGTGGTCTCTGAGCCGTTCCCATCCGTCGCGGCACTCGTCAGGGATGTCCCCGTTGCTTTACGCACTCGTGATAGAACCCTTGGTGAGATTGTTGAGGGAGGACCCCCTGATGGGGGGCTGGTCATGGCCTGCGAGCCCCGAGGATTGGGTGGCACTGTACGCAGACGACGTCCTTATATACCTCTCTAAACTAAGCCATAAGCGGCCCGCAAATCTTACAACTCCTAGACCTCTTCTCACAGGCCTCTGGCCTGACCTTAAATCCGGGCAAATCTCTGCTGGTCCTCCTACACCCCTCCAGAGAATGCGTTGACTGGCAACAAAACATCCCGATCTGACGTAACAGCTTTAAATACCTAGGTGTGCACATACCCTTGTTACCCGAGTTAACATGGGAGGTAAATATTACTCCACTTACAAGGAAAATCAAAGATGACCTCCAGCGATGGCGGAGCTTGCCCCTCAACCTGCTTGGTAGAATAGCACTGTACAAAATGATGATACTCCCTAGGTTCCTATACCTACTACAGAACTTCCCACACCCAGTTCCGCGGATGTGGTTTAGAGAATTGGAGTCAATGGCGCGTCCGTTCTTATGGCATGGCTCCCGCCCTAGATTAGCCCTTACTTCTTGCCAAAGGGATATTTATGATGGTGGGTTGGGAATGTCCAACATCTACTTCTACCATCTCGCAATGCACCTGCTGGTGGTTAACAACTGGCTGGGAGGGGGCTGGTCGGACTCTGCATACAGACTGGAACTCCAAACAATGGGCTACCCCAGGATCTTCGACGCACTGTACGGTGGCCCGGTCCCACGGGAGGCCCCGGAAGGGATTAGAGTGGTTCTGATGGGTTGGCGAGCGGCTCAGAAAGTGTCGGGCTGGTGGAGCCGCCTCACCCAGCAAACCCCTCTCAGGGGAAGCGGTTGGCAGAGGTCTCCGCACTAGAAGGCTTCCAGAAATGGGATATCATCGGGATATCCAACCTTGGCGACGTCTGGGGAGGGTCGCACATGCAGTCCTTCGAGGAGCTCCAGGGACTCTACTCACTAAATAAGACCCAATTTCACAAATATTTACAACTTAGACACGCCTTGCTGGTACATGTCCGACCAGGAGATAATATTCCAGAATACAGTCCCGTGGAGGCGAAAGTCTTGATGGGAAATCTGGGCAAGGGGGGAATCTCCCAAATTTACTGCTCCCTACTCGCAAACACTGGCCCCTCTCTCTCGGTACTCCGCCGGAAATGGGAGGGATGGGTGGGCCCCATAGAAGAGGAGGATTGGAGGGAGGCGCTAATGCCACCCCGGACACTGACCATGACATCCCGACTTCAAGTGCTACAGACCCTCTACTTACACACAGCATACCTTACCCACCAAAAGACTCTTTAGGGCAGGCCTTCGGCCTACTGCTGACTTCCCCGATGCTCCAATCCTGACACTGACTTTTACCATATGGTTTGGACCTGCCCAGTCATAACATATTGGAGAGCGATCATGAGGGAGGTTTCGGAGGTCCTGCAATCCGAAGTGGAAGTGGCGCCCATACCAGTCCTGCTGGGGGCCATGGAGGGGACGGCACTGGGTAGGGCAGACCGCATCTTTCTGGGAGTGGTGTGCCTAGTGGCCAAGAGAGATATCATGGTGGATTGGAAAGCTGGAGCTGCACCGGCTCTGGCCAAATGGAGGCGAGGCGTGGACTGGTGCGCACAGTGTGAAAAACCTGTATATGAAGCAAGGGGGTGCCCGAATAAACACAGCAGAGTGTGAGCTAAATGGGTGACTGTGTTGGCCAGTTAGCCTATCTGAGCCTCCCAGGCCAGTTGAGGGGTGCCCCCCCAGTAAGAACGTCTGGGGGAGTGATCCTCTGTTCACCCCCCACCTCTCCCAAGTTGAATAATTGAATGAAGTCCATGCTGCACATTTCGTAGTTCGTATTACTTTTATTCAATGCATCGTTAAGTTTACCAAGTTATGGTTTATTAAACTCATGTATTCACTGTTTGTGGAGCCCTCCAGGGCCAGTGTTGCGACCGACCCAAAATACCAAGTGGTATCATGTTGTTTGTATCTTTCCCTTAAATGTTTTTCTCTTGCAAAATCAATAAAAGCTCTTTATCAAAAAAACATGGCTCAAACCTGCCACTGCAGTGTCTGTGTGTGCAGTTTTAAATTGTAAATACGACTTGGCTTGTGTACCCACTTGCCAAGCCTAAACCTTTCCTTTTCTTACATGTAAGGCACCCATAAGGTAGGCCCCAGGTAGCCCCAATGGCAGGGTGCAGTGTATGGTTAAGGTCGGACATATACTAATGTGTTTTATATGTGCTGACAGTGAAATACTGCTAAATGTGTTTTCCACTGTTGCAAGGCCTGTCCCTCCCATAGGTTAACACGGGGCTACCTTTAAACATGATTAAAGCGTAGATTCCCTTTGGGAGCGGATGGATATGTGGAGTTTGGGGTCTCTGCTCACAATTTAAAAATACATCTTTTAGTAAAGTTGATATTAAGATTGTGTGTTTCAAAATGCCACTTTTAGAAAGTGAGCATTTTCTTGCTTAAATAATTTCTGTGACTCTGCCTGTTTGTGGATTCCCTGTCTAGGTCAGTTTGACAGTTGGGCTGGTTGCACCTCTCACTAGACAGTGACACAAAGGGAGCTGGGGTGTAGTCTGCATTTCCTGATGAGCCATCTGTGCTAGGAGGGAGGGGAGGAGTGGAGTGGTCACTCACACCTGAAAGGGCTGTGCCTTCCCTCACACAATGCAGTCTCCAGCCCCCTGGTGTGTGTCTGGGGCCTAGCGTGGGTAAGGCAGGATTTCACAAACAAGAGAGAGTTTTCTTTGAAGTAAGCCTACTTCAAAGGGCAAAATGGGTATAAGAAGGACACCCAAACTCACAGACTTTAGAACACTTCTGGAAACCAAGAGGAACCTCTCATGTAGAAGAGCTGAAGAGCTGAGGAAGAAGAGCTGGCCTGCCTGTGACTGTGCTTTTTGGAGCTATCCTGCAGTTGCTGCTTCTGCCTGTGCAAGAGGACAAAGACTGGCCTTTGTGTGTCTTCCTTCTTGTGAACAACTCTCCAAGGGCTTGACTTAGATCTTGACTCATGTTGTTTAAAGTCCCAGGGACATCAAAGACTTCTCCCTGCCAGCACCTGGAGCCTCTGCTGAGAATCCTACTCTGCCAAGTGGTGCCCATCCAGCTGCTGGGACCATGAAAGGAGAAGCTGGCAGGCCAAGAGTGAGAAATCCAAGCACCAACCACCGTCTGGGGAAAAGATCGATGCAACTCCAATGTGCGGCTGAAAAATCGACAAGCCGCCGGCTTCGCGGCTGAAAATAGACGCTCGCCTGCAACACGACCGGAAGATCGATGCCCATGGCTGGAGAAACGATGCGCAGCATCGCTGACGGAGGCTGGTGAGATCGCAACCAGCGCTGCTTGGTTTTCAGATCATCGAGCCGGCAGGATTTCCGATGCAAACATCGCTGGGCATGAAAAAATGATGCAAGGCCTGTCCGGACCCGAAAGTACAGTTCGAATCAACGCATCGCTCTCCTGTGGAGAGAAGAAACGACTCATGCAGACTTGACTGAAGGAGAAACGATGCACGGTCTCGCTTGTGAGTGATATCAACGCATCTCAAGCCCTTTTTGATGCACACTCACCCATGCAGGGTTATTTTTGATGCACCCAGGTACAGCATTAGCGAAGTGTTTAAAATTACATGAAGACTCTTTTTGGTTTTTTAATTGATTACTTGACTTGTGTATTGTGGATTTTTGTTGTTTTGGTTTTGTTTAGATAAATATTTTCTACTCTTCGAAACCTGTGTTACGTCATTTTGTAGTGTTTTCTTTGAATTACTGTGTGTGTTGGTGCAAATACTTTACACCTAGCACTCTGAAGTTAAGCCTGCTTGCTCGTGCCAAGCTACCAAGGGGGTGAGCAGGAGTTAGCTGAGGGTGATTCTCCTTTACCCTGACTAGAGTGAGGGTCCCTGCTTAGACAGGAGGTAACCTGACTGCCAACCAAAGACCCCATTTCTAACACAACATATATAATCATGACTTCAAGCTTCATATTTATGCTGTGTGTAAAGGCTTTGTGTTACTGCAAAAGGGGGAGTACTAAAGATGGGAGCTGTCACCCAATGACAGAAACATCAACGAGCAATCTGTCATGTTCCTGTTTTGACAGCATGATGTACTTACGACTGCAACTTAATAAGTAATGGGATGCATAATTTCTATCAGCAAATGAAGACCTCCACTTTCACATAAAAATGAATTTGAAAGAACCAATTATATTTTTACTCAACACATTGTACTTCCACTCGTTGCTATCATGGTTTATTCAGTATCTTGATTTCATGACCTATGGCGGACCCCGACTCCTCTTACTGTGAGCTACAGCGCCTCACAAGCCAAACTGCTGAAGAGAGACACTTTGCAGGATAGGCACAAAGCTGTGACCCTTGATGAAGCAGAAAATGAAGGTTTTGATTTATTAACGCATAAACGTAGTGTGAAATAATCATGTGTGACTTTAACCGAACTAATAAAGATTGTACGGGGACAAAATGTGCCCTTAGAGTAGTTTGCCAACATTTATAAGCGCGCTTTATATAACGTGGTGTATTAGAATTGCACTAATCCGACATAATCGTAAACGTGTGCTATGATTTGCTTGTTTGAAATGCCTTAGCTTAGCATTACTTTAGTGGAGGCTTTGGCCTAGTGGCCTGGTCTCACGGTTTAGATGCTCGTATTTTTCCACTGTGGTAATAAACGCGTATTTTTGCTTGAAGCTGTACTTTTCCACAGAAACTGTTCACATGCTTATCTTAAGGTTTCGTGCCAGCCTGGCATATTTTCTCTTTACTCCAAGGTCGATTTGCAGGTGCGGACAATGGAGGCTCTGAAAGTGAACTAATTGGTATACAATGTTGCAACGTGCGTACCCATCTCCAAGGATAATGTATGCTTAAGTAAAAGCTTGAGAACTGTCGTTTTTGATTGGACAATTTGAAGCTAACCTATGAACCCTCCAATGGAAGACCCTACTGGATTCGAACTGTTGTCTATAAAAACCAGGTGCACGAGAAAGAATTAAGCCATTACCAGCTATTGCCCCAACATTGCGTCATTTCGTAGCTATTATGGCCTATCTTGCTGCGACGCCATTTTGAGAGATACTTTGACGCTTTCTCTAATCGAGAGAAAGAGACTTTAAATGATTCTTGCCCTAGAGACTTTAACTTTGAAATGCTCTTTGCATGAAGTAGTAGTTTTATTGCCGCCGTGAGGCAATTGCCCCGTCCACCCCTGCCACCTGTTGCTCCGTCCCATGCTGATCGAGAAACGGTACCTGTGAGACGAAGACTTCCTTGTATGCTGATCGTAATTGGTAAATATGAAAGGACAATTGTAAAATTGCATTGTGTTTCTTTTAGGTAACCAACTGCTAATTTTGATAATAGCCCTAGCTAGGAGTTTTCTAAATTTATGTTGCTAAATTGTTTTTTGCATGAAGTCCCACATGCCGATGCTAATTTGAGGTTAGACGAGGATTCCATATGTCGCACGATGCAATTTGAGATCTTGTTATGCTGACTAAATGTACGCAATTAGTTCATTACAGATTATCGTATTAGTGATTTGCATTGCCATTATCGAATGCCTTGTGATTCAAATGCTACATAGATTACACTTGTTTCGCCGTTATGGACAGCTATTAATGTTCATTTATGTTCATCATTTGGTGTTGAGACACATATATATTGTGCTAGCTTTGTTAATATAGGGAAATAAATTCACTAACTTTGCAATAAACTGGTGTGGTTATTCCTGACTGAAAGGTCAGGGTTCACCGAAATGTATTCTGGATTAATTGTTAAGTGTTATGTTGATCAAGGTATTGCTTATGTTCGTTATTGATTATTGATTTGATGCGACTGATCGATATAAGAGTACGGAGAGTTCCCACTTAGTCAAAAGATTCATCGGCCTAAAGAGCGTCCGAATACAGGTAAAAATTACTAGCACGGACCACTCTATCAGTAGATGGTAGCAGAGGACGGTTTCGTCTTTTGGGACCCTGTAGTCTTAAAGTACATGGTGTTGAATTAACGGTTACGCATTTTGAGACCCCACTCGAGAAGTTGAATTTGATTTTTCTTGGATAAAATAGATTGACAGAATGATGATGGGCTAGGTCCACCGCGACTTTCCCGGGATCTCGGAGCTTGCGAATGGAGAGAATGGAGGTGTGGATTCGGCGTTGGCAGTACTAGGGATGGTATGAGTGAAGTTAGGGTTTTGCGCTTGCACAGCTTATTGCCGCAGGGTGTGTGAAAAGGTTGCGAGGATTTTTCTTTTTAGAGGATAGCGGAGGTGCGACTCCGAGTGTAGAAGTAGTGAAGTCGTCGAACTTCATAGAAATAGCGGAGGTGCGACTCAGAGTGTGAGAGTAGGGAAGTCGTCGAACTTCATGTGCATGTGGCGCTTTGTGCATAAAAAGGTCCACGTGGTTGTTGTTGTTGAGACGGGCCCTGCGAGGTCAAGAGACTCCGGAGTATGTTGATCCATGTTGTGGTCTGGGCGGTTTAGTAGGTTGATCGGGCGTGGTCAACAAGTCGGTACGGGTGTTAGGGAGTGAAAGGAACTTCGACTTCGGGCTTTGACAAGATTCTAAGTGCACTAGAACAGATCATTGACAAGTTGAGAGTAGGTCTGCAGGTCAGATTTGCTTGCGAACGTGGGGACCGAGAAAGACGGAATAGCGGCAGAGGCTAGTGAAAGGTCCCTAAGGTCCTGAAGCAACTGTGTTACCCTTCCTGTAGTAAACCGACAGATCTGTTTTAGTTTTTGGTAGCTCGCGATACATGCAAGAAGTTGTTACGGGAGGAGGTGAGTGAAGGAGGACTAGCCGCAGTGTGTGTGAGTGTGACGTCACTAGGAGCCGCGCTGGGATAGGTTGGTTGCAGAGAAGGGTCGGGCACGGATTGGACGCAGTCCGTGGGGCTCGATTGGAAGGGGAAAGGCAAGCGAAGAGTATTCCGGGAATTAAAGTCACCTACTGATTACAAACTTTGTGAAATAAAAGACGAGAAAATGAAATTCCTTAAAGCATTTAGGAGTGCGATAAAGGGGGAGTCTTACATTAAAGCGAGTGTAGGAGAGGAGACGCCGCCCGAAGGTACACAAGCTTACATTGTAATGGAAGAGAAGGGGGTAGCTCCGTGTCTTTGGCTAAAGCAATGGCACAAACTGACAGAGAAACATGGGAGCGTAGCGTTCCCGATACATGGGACATTCAATATAAGGATCCTAGAGAATTTGAGATTCACGATGTACGACATGAAGGTACCTCCAAGGCCAGCACAGTTTGAGGCTCTAGCAATTTGGGAACTGATGGCTAGACAGCAACAGCAAAATAAGTTCGAGAACAGGATGAGAAAGGTAGAAAAGACACTAGCGGACGCTAGGTGGGATAATGCACAGAAGGTGTGGAGGTCAGATGTACTGCAGGGGATAAAATTGTTTCCCGCAATTACTAAGGAAGAAGAAGAGACAGGCAAGAAAGCTACCTGTAAGACAGACAGGAAGTGTTCCAAGGATAGAGAGGACGAGGAAAAGTTGAGAAGAGAAGAGGAGTTAGAGGATGAGGAGTTAATAATGCAATTGCTGAACGACCGTCCACCACCTTATGCGGAGAATGGACAAGGTCCAAGTACCAGTTCTGCCCCTCCGGCATCGGTACGGAACAGTGAAACCCAGAGTTCAGGAGCATCATCGGGATCTAAGGACCCGAGTTTATTGTTCACTCCGCAGATACCGCAGGTTAGGAGAATATATCCAGATGTGCCCATGTTGAAACCAGCAGAAAATTATCAGCCGCAGATGCCAGGGTACTACAGCAGTGACAATAGTGGAGGAATGGTTCTAGAACAAACCGTAAGGGGAGTACAGAATGGTCACCACCAGACATTGACACAAGCTGAATCAACTCAGTTTTTGATGCCCCAAAAGCAGATGCAGGGAGGAAACGCACATGCTCAGATGACGGGGAGCCAGATGGGCATGCCGACAATGATGACCCATAGTATGGGGATGAACGTGCCTCAGAACATGGGAAATGGACAAAACCCGGATGCGATATCACTACCCATTACTGTAGGTCCACCGGTACCTTTGTATAGTCAGCCTAACTTAGGTATGGGCGGGCAGGGATCAATACTGCAGAATGGGACAGAAAGGAGGTGCATAGAGAACACTCCAGGGATAACTCCGATAGCGGCTCAGCCAAATGGATCTGGGTCCTTGATGGAGTTTAGTCCCATGTGTGCTCAGTCAACACTGGTGAGGTCGAGCCCCCCACTGATAATACCTCTAACATCGAGCACTGAAAAGTTGCCGCAACCATCAATGGCAGTCGATGTGAATGCTACACTGATGGGGGTAAATGCGCAACAGCTGACACAGTGGTTCAACAGTTTGAATTCCACACAAAGTTCAGACGGTGGGAAAGGGGAAGATTATCTGAATAGGATGAGGCTGAACATGGAAGCACAAGAATTGGTGGAAGGGACTATGGGTGTGAATAGGTTGGAGTCCTACTCGGAAGAGGAGCTGAGATACCTATGTCCAAAGATTACGAAAGAAGTGAACAAGGTACATAAAAGCTTGCAGGAAGTAGCGGACAGAAACGGGATTGACATAGACAAGATGAAACACTTGAGCAGAAGCTATAGGTTGGATTTTGGGGCCACAGATTTTGAACACATGAGGTCAGCAGGCATGAAGGCGCACCTTAGAGAATTGCTGCAGAGTGCACAAGTGTGGAGGTGCTTAGACAAGTGGGAAAGCAGATGGGTAAAGAGGAAGGAAAAGAGGAGGGACAGTGCTACAGAGCATAATGAGAAAAGACCACAGAGTAGCGAAACAGTAACCATGTTACCAATGAGGGAGACAGCAGGGGGAAAATTAATACATGTACCATGGCACAGAAGCGATATTCAGTCTTTTACGGACGATTTTCCCAAACTGAGAGAGAAGCCGATTGAATGGTATCAACAGACTGATAGGTTTGTGAAGCTTGCAAAATGTCTCTGGGAAGACCTGAATACTCTCTTTGAGATTGTGGTTCCAGCAGATTTGTGGGAGGATTGCAAAAGAGCTGTAGGTTGGCCGACAAGTGAACCAGAAAGAGACAGGGAGACGGGTGCACCATCACCTATGGTGATGAGCTTGTACTACAAAGTGATTGAGCATTTGAAGACGAAAGTGGCCGCGAAAAATGTGGATTGGCAGAAGATTGATCGAACTGCCCAAGAGGTTAAAGAATCAATTCATAGTTACTATGAGAGGTTGTTGAAGGCGTTTAAGAACTACAGTGGCACAGAAACAATAGAGGCGAAGGATATGCTTCATTTTGTGTTCAGATTTGTGGAAGGGCTGAGACCAGAAATAAGTCAAATGATAAAGTCGCATTTGATTTGTTGGCAGTCTAAACCGATTGACGAGGTCTTGACTTATGCGAAATACTGTAGCGACGAAATTGAAGTGAAACAGAAAAGGTTGAAAGAGAAGGTGATGATGATGCAACTTAAAGCAGCTCAGACAGGTCTGCAAGGTTTGCAAGGGATGCAAGGGTTCCAACAGCAGGTACCGCAACCGCAGCCGCAGTTGCAGGGAAACATGTCGTTTCAGCCACAGGCCAGAGGCAGAGGTGGTTTTGTGAATAATGGTCCGGATTTGAACACTGTTGTAACGGGTGTGCAGGCAATGAAGAAGGTGATGCCGTGTCACGTGTGCGGAATTGTCGGTCATTGGAAACGCGAGTGCCCGATGGTGGTGCAGGAAGGTGTAGGTGCAGGTGTAGGTGTTGGTCAGCAAAACAATGATGTCAATGCATTTCAGACAATGAGGGGACCGAAAATGAGAGGTCCAAACCCAAATTTTCAGACCGTAAATCAATTGCAGGGATTGCAACCTATGCAGCCGCAGCAGATGCAGATGCCCCGTGTGCAGATGACGCAGATGCAGCCAATGCAACAGCAGTTACCCATGGTACCTAATCAGCAAATGCAAATACCTTTGGCACCAATGAGTCAGCAGCAAGTGATGGTTCCTCCACAGGTCTCGGGTCAGGTAATGAGTACAAATGGCACCGTACAACAGTTCCCATTACACAGTGAGAGTGGAATAAACAATGTATGGGAGAGTGAGATCTCAGAAGAAGAAGGAGATTGTGTGCTTGCAGCATCCTTGCAAGTTGATCAAAAGGGTCCGTACGTAGAGGGAAGAGTAATGGGTCATCGTGTCTCGTTCTTGGTTGATACAGGAGCCACACGTTCAACTGTTAAGAGTAGTGAAGTACCGAATTTGCCACTCTCAGGGAGGACAGTTCAAGTGGTGGGAGTAGCAAACAGGCACCTGACGAACCCAATAACAGATCCGGTACCAGTCAGCATCGGTAACTATCAAGGGGTACATCAGTTTGTGGTATGTGACTCAAGCCCGATAGCACTGTTAGGAAGAGACCTATTGTGCAAATTGGGTTGTTCGATCATGTGTTCGAACGAAGGAATAACAATCCAGACGAGCAGTGATGGGGAAGAAGAGGACAGTGTAGAGGGGGATGAGATGGAAACGGTAGATGAAGAGTATCCTCTGATTTGTCTTTTCCCGATGATAACTGAAGAAGATATTCCAGCTGAATTACGGGAAACAGTCGGGAAGGAAGTGTGGGACATGACAGGGAAAGAGGTGGGATTGATGAAAGGAGTGGAACCAGTGAAAGTGACTGTAAAGCCCAATGCAATCTTTCCCCAGACCCCACAATACCACATGCCACAAGATACCCTCATGAAAGTTGCCCAACTTATTGATGAATTTGTAAAGCAGGGAGTACTGAAAGAAGTGTTAAGCAGTCCATGTAATTCACCAATAATGGGACTAATAAAGCCAAGTGGAAAGGTCCGACTCGTGCAGGACTTGAGGAAAATAAATGACATCATAGTAAAGTGTTGCCCAGTAGTACCGAATCCAGCTGTGATAATGTTTCAAGTCCCTTGCGATGCTGAGTGGTTCTCAGTCATCGATTTGTCACAAGCATTCTTTTCTGTGCCTCTTCATGAGGACAGCCAATTCCTCTTTTGTTTCAAATTCCTAGACAGAGTGTACAGTTGGTGTCGAATTCCTCAAGGGTTTTCTGAGTCGCCATCAATCTTCAATCAGATTCTAAAGAAAGACTTGGAAGAGCTAGAATTGCCATTCGAGTCAATCCTAGTACAGTACATTGACGACTTACTGGTTGCATCAAAGACAGAAAGTGGCTGCACAGCTGATACCATTGCCCTGTTGAACCATTTGGGAAGGAATGGACACAAGGTGTCTCCTGCCAAATTGCAGTTCTGTCAGGAGAAAGTGAAATACTTGGGTCACCAGATAGAGAAGGGGTCACGGAGAATAATGAAGGAAAGAACAACAAGTGTACTTCAAATGAGTCCGCCCAAGACGAGAAAGGAGGTGAGGAAGTTTTTGGGAATGGTGGGCTACTGTCGCCAGTGGATTCCCAACTTCTCGACTCTAGCAAAGCCTCTACTGAAGCTGACCCAGAAGGATGCCTTGGATCAAATTGAGCTGAAAGGAGATGAGATGGATGCTTTTGTTGAACTGAAAGAATGCATGTGCAGGGCTCCAGCTTTAGGTATGCCTGATTACACAAAGCCTTTCACATTGTTTTGCCATGAACGTGATGCATGTTCTTTGTCTGTCTTGACTCAAGCCCATGGTGGCGTAAACAGACCAGTAGCGTATTTTTCAGCTACTTTGGATCCGATCGCAGCAGCACTCCCAGGGTGTTTGCGCGCCGTAGCAGCAGTTGGTATCAGCCTCACTCAGAGTGAAGGAATAGTGATGGGACACCCAGTAACAGTCATGGTCCCTCACTCAGTTGAGATACTTTTGACCCGCTCCCGAACGCAACACATGACTGGAGCAAGACTCACAAGGTATGAAACGATTATTCTGGGCTCACCGAATGTGCAGCTGAAAAGGTGCACTACGTTGAATCCAGCAAACTTGCTTCCTGGAGAAAATGCTGAAATTGAGAACGCTGAAGACGTCGAGCATGACTGCCTTCAGGTGACTGAATTTTGCACAAAACCCCGACCGGACATTAAGGATACTAAGCTTGATGAAAATGACCAAATTCTTTTTGTTGATGGTTCATGTCTAAGAGACGGGATGGGGATTTTGAAAGCAGGATACGCTGTATGTACTGTAACAGGTGTCTTGGAAGCGGGATGGCTTCAAGGAGTCTATTCTGCACAAGTAGCAGAACTTGTAGCCCTTACCAGAGCATGTCAACTGTCTGCATTGATGAAAGTCACCATTTACACTGATAGTCAATATGGGTTTGGGATTGTGCATGACTTTGGACAACTATGGTCACAGAGAGGTTTCCTGACTTCTTCAGGATCCCCAGTGAAGAATGGGGAAAGGATAAGGGAATTGTTACACGCCATTCAAGTGCCAGCTGAAGTTGCAGTGGTAAAGTGCAGTGCTCACACGAAAGGACAGGACTATGTTTCTCTGGGAAATGCATATGCGGATCAAGTCGCAAGATTTTGTGCCTTGAACTGTATATTACTCAGAGATTAATGGAATTCAATAAGTGAGCCAGAACTAGAACCAGCTGAAGCATTTGCCTTGAAGGTCGTAGATACGATAGATGAATTAAAAGCATTGCAGAATAACGTCAGGGAGGATGAAAGAGATTCCTGGATTAAATCACAGTGTATAAAGAGACCAGACGAGTTATGGGTTTCAAATGAGGGAAAATTTGTTTTGCCAAACAGTCTCTTATCACAGCTTGCGCGGTTCTATCATGGGCAAGCTCACCTAGGGAGAGATGCCATGATAAGATTGTTCAAAACTGATTGGTTTAACCCCAGATTTCGTCAAGCTGCAGAAGCAGTTTGCCATCGATGTGTCACTTGCCAGCAGATGAACCCAGGAAAGGGAACAGTTGTGAACGCGAGCCACATTGGTAGGGCAAGCGGGCCTTTTAGTCGTATGCAGATGGACTTCATTGAGATGCCTGTGCATGGAGGTCTGAAGTATGTGTTGGTGATTGTGTGCATTTTTAGTCACTGGATTGAGGCATACCCCACACGTAGAAATGACAGCCTTACAGTTGCAAAGCTATTGTTGAGAGAATTAATACCACGTTTCGGATTCCCGATCTCTTTAGAATCAGATAGGGGAAGTCACTTCAATAACGAGGTGATAAAGTTACTCTGCGAAGCGCTGAACATTGAGCAAAAACTGCATTGTAGCTATCGCCCTGAAGCATCAGGACTGGTGGAGCAGATGAATGGTACACTGAAATCAAGAATGGCGAAAATATGTGCATCGACAAATTTGAAATGGCCTGACGCATTGCCCTTAGTGCTAATGTCAATGAGAAATACCCCTGATAGAAAGACTGGATTGTCTCCGCACGAAATTCTCATGGGCAGGGCTATGAGACTTCCTGCAGTTCCCGCAAACGCGCTTTTGAATATTACAGATGATATGGTATTAGACTACTGCAAAGGACTGGCTGACGTGGTTCGCTCTTTCTCTCACCAGGTGGAAGCGACCACCTTGCCACCGATCCAAGGTCCAGGACACGCACTGAAAGCAGGTGACTGGGTCGTGGTAAAGAAGCACGTGAGAAAGTCGTGTCTGGAACCCCGTTGGAAAGGCCCTTTCCAAGTGATCCTGACGACAACTACCGCTGTGAAGTGTGCGGGGGTTCCCAACTGGATTCACGCCAGTCACACAAAGAAAGTGTTGTGTCCCACAGATGAGGAAGTTGAAGCGCTGAAACTGCCAGTGCCTGATAAAACAGTGCTGAGCGTTGAGGCAGAACAAAACCGAACTGAAAGCGAACAGGCAGGAGCAGGAGAGAGAGAGAAATTATTGGAGGGCGAAGAGTCCGACTCACTTGGGGAAGACCAAGGAGAAAGTTCAGACAGCGACGAAGAAGCTGAAGGTGACAAAGAACCTGAAGCAGCTGAGGGTAGCAAAAAGCCTGAAGCAGCTGAAGGTGACAAAGAACCTGAAGCAGCTGAAAGTGATACAGAGCCTGACGGAAGTAACGGTGACGAAGGGCTCGAAGAAGGTGAAAAAGCTGGAGAGCCTGATCCGAGGAGGGCTTTCCCAGAAACAGACGATACAGAAAAAGAAAAAGAACGTGATCGATTCCCCAGAGGGAGGGGACAAGGCAGAACAGAGCGAAAAGGTTCAAACTTCTACAGAAAAGGTCGCAGGTCCATCGAATGGACACGGTGCAAAGAGGAGATTAAGTATATCACCAGTAAAACAAAGGACTGGAGAAGGTTTGAACGACGGAGAAAGGCCAAAAGTAAAAGAGAAAAGAAAAGAAGTGTCGGTCGTGGTACCAACCTCGAGTGAAGAAAAAGACTTGACAAAAGAGGAAAGTACCAGCGAGGCAGAATCGAAAAGAGAAGCAAAATTGAAAAGGAAAAGGATACCGAACAGAAGGTATTCCGGTCCTGAATGGGCATATGCAGTCAATGACGATTGGACTGACGAGTTTGTATCTCTAAGCATCGAGAACGAAGAAGAGGAAGAGATACCAATAGAAAAGAAAAGTTTTATGGACAGTGTTGATTGAAAGGGTGATAAATGATACTGCTTGCTACAATCTAAAGTGAAACAAACAACCAGCTGAGACTTTGCTAAACCGATAAAGACTGAGTAATTGCCGAATTGAGACAAATGCTGCTAACCGATAAGTGACTGGCCTCCTGAAGAAAACTGTGTGAACATTGCGCTCGTTCAGCTTCGTAACTGAATTGCTAAATAGTTTCATTTATAGGTGCTTCTAGCTCTCTGATTCTATATAGATCATGACGCAAAACAATAGAAAGAAATATTGTAAATATGTGTGTATAGGCTTGATAATTGCATGTGTATTAATAATAATGGCAATAGTGCTTGCAATGCATGGAAAGGGTGAGAATGAGAGAATTGATGCTTCTACTTTTGCTCCTGTTACCGTCACTGAACTAACCGCATTGAAGAGGCTAGCATTGGATGAGAGACTCTTGCACGATAAGAAAGAGCTTTCGTATAATGTTTTCTATCGCTTGCTAACAGAATATGTTGAGACAATGGATGCGAAAGATTGTTGTGTGTACACAGATACCGACATCAGTGAAGGAAGGGGTGACATATCACCACATGCCTCTTACCTACGGGATTACATGTAGTATAGTAATGTCTAGGTTTTATGGTCAAACTAACATACAGTATTTTTACTCAAATTATGATGTTACCTTTGCTTATGTTCCTATAATAGCGCAGCTAAGCCAGATTGCTAAAGATTGGGATGCTAAGATAATGAGGGAATTTTTCGAGCCAATGCTACCTTTTGAAACGGCTCACGCTCATAGGGAAAATCTTACCTGCTCGCTCTCTGCAGTAGAAATAAGCTTTTTAGATCGTACAGATGATAGAAGGGCACAAATGAAGGCGAAATTAGAAAAGGAATTACATAAGAGGACTTCAGTAGATAATTATGATTTTGCTGCAATAAAGACACAAGGGAAAATTGCTTTAGATGCTTGGCATGTAGGGAAATTTTGTATATATCGAGGTGAATCTTATTATGACAACATTTTTGTAGGAGCGAGTGAGTGTAAACATACGTTTATCTTTAAGGCCAAATGGACATTCATGATGGATGGACTTGACCCTGTCATTCCAGGTGTATATTACATTTGTGGGTATAATGCCTATTATCGTCTTCCAAAGGGATGGTGGGGGAGATGTTATTTGGGAATAGTGTTCCCAAAGGTTTATCAACTGGATGACCTATCGATGATTCAAAAGACATCTGGATCCCATCGTATCCAGAAAAGAGAGACCGCAGCTGCTGTGGTAGGAGATATATTTGGAGCCATGATTCCTTCATTGGGAGTTGTGCTGAATTCCATCAAGATAAGAAAGTTGTCTACTATAGTGGATAACATGTTGACAAAGTTTTCAGGTGCTATAATCCTGATAGATGCTGAACTTGCGGCGGAAAGAGCTATGACTCTTCAAAATAGGCTTGCTTTAGACATTCTTTTAGCAAAGGATGGTGGCGTTTGCAAAATGCTTGGTGCGCGCCACTGCTGCACATATATTCCGGATAATAGTGTGAAAATTAAAACTATGCTTGCTAATCTAACAAAAGAAAGTGCAGATTTGAAGGAACTGAAAGAACCAGGAGTGTGGGAGAAGGTTGGAAAAGGACTTGCTTCCGTGGGACATTGGATTGGGGGAATTTGGAATGGAATATTGTTAAAAATAATAGAGGGAATTTTAATAGTGATAATTTGTGTATTTGGAATTTGGGGAATAAAAAGGGGAATAATAATAATTATGGAAAGAATTAAAAGAAGAAAGGAGGAGAAAATTATGAAAAGAATGGCAGAAGAATACAAAGCGCAAACTAGGGGAACTAAAAGGAAAAGAGAACTGACAGAATTTTAATGGAATAAAATTTGTGGGCTTAATTTGTGTGATGACCAGTAGTCATCAGAGGAGGGATTGATGAAGCAGAAAATGAAGGTTTTGATTTATTAACGCATAAACGTAGTGTGAAATAATCATGTGTGACTTTAACCGAACTAATAAAGATTGTACGGGGACAAAATGTGCCCTTAGAGTAGTTTGCCAACATTTATAAGCGCGCTTTATATAACGTGGTGTATTAGAATTGCACTAATCCGACATAATCGTAAACGTGTGCTATGATTTGCTTGTTTGAAATGCCTTAGCTTAGCATTACTTTAGTGGAGGCTTTGGCCTAGTGGCCTGGTCTCACGGTTTAGATGCTCGTATTTTTCCACTGTGTTAATAAACGCGTATTTTTGCTTGAAGCTGTACTTTTCCACAGAAACTGTTCACATGCTTATCTTAAGGTTTCGTGCCAGCCTGGCATATTTTCTCTTTACTCCAAGGTCGATTTGCAGGTGCTGACAATGGAGGCTCTGAAAGTGAACTAATTGGTATACAATGTTGCAACGTGCGTACCCATCTCCAAGGATAATGTATGCTTAAGTAAAAGCTTGAGAACTGTCGTTTTTGATTGGACAATTTGAAGCTAACCTATGAACCCTCCAATGGAAGACCCTACTGGATTCGAACTGTTGTCTATAAAAACCAGGTGCACGAGAAAGAATTAAGCCATTACCAGCTATTGCCTGACATTGCGTCATTTCGTAGCTATTATGGCCTATCTTGCTGCGACCCCATTTTGAGAGATACTTTGACGCTTTCTCTAATCGAGAGAAAGAGACTTTAAATGATTCTTGCCCTAGAGACTTTAACTTTGAAATGCTCTTTGCATGAAGTAGTAGTTTTATTGCCGCCGTGAGGCAATTGCCCCGTCCACCCCTGCCCCCTTTTGCTCCGTCCCATGCTGATCGAGAAACGGTACCTGTGAGACGAAGACTTCCTTGTATGCTGATCGTAATTGGTAAATATGAAAGGAAAATTGTAAAATTGCATTGCGTTTCTTTTAGGTAACCAACTGCTGATTTTGATAATAGCCCTAGCTAGGAGTTTCCTAAATTTATGTTGCTAAATTGTTTTTTGCATGAAGTCCCACATGCCGATGCTAATTTGAGGTTAGACGAGGATTCCATATGTCGCACGATGCAATTTGAGATCTTGTTATGCTGACTAAATGTACGCAATTAGTTCATTACAGATTATCGTATTAGTGATTTGCATTGCCATTATCGAATGCCTTGTGATTCAAATGCTACATAGATTACACTTGTTTCGCCGTTATGGACAGCTATTAATGTTCATTTATGTTTATCATTTGGTGTTGAGACACATATATATTGTGCTAGCTTTGTTAATATAGGGAAATAAATTCACTAACTTTGCAATAAACTGGTGTGGTTATTCCTGACTGAAAGGTCAGGGTTCACCGAAATGTATTCTGGATTAATTGTTAAGTGTTATGTTGATCAAGGTATTGCTTATGTTCGTTATTGATTATTGATTTGATGCGACTGATCGATATAAGAGTACGGAGAGTTCCCACTTAGTCAAAAGATTCATCGGCCTAAAGAGCGTCCGAATACAGGTAAAAATTACTAGCACGGACCGCTCTATCACCCTGCATCCATCAGGAAGCCAAAACACACAGGAATCGAAGGAATACCTTGTTTCCTCACAGATGGCCAACGCTAAGAGGTAGACAAAGCAGAATTTGCTTTCAGGCCTGGGTTCCTATAAAAACTCCTGACACTGTATTTAACTGCCCTTCAGCACTTTTATTAGATAGTTTGGCCAGTCAAAGCAGATCTAGTGAAGAGAAGATTAGTGATTTTAATATTTAGACATGAAAATAAAAAGCCAGGTAGAGAAGAGCAAGCTCATGCTTGTTTTCACCATAGTTCAACCTCATGCGGCAAACGAACGGAAGCATAATCGCACAGCAATCCATCATTGTCATCCACACAGAAGAGTATTAGGGTTGCTCTTGATCCTCATGTATACAGGGATAAAGCCCTTCTCGTTCCCTCAGATGATGCCACCTGATCTCCCAGCTGGCTCTCCACCCACACCAACTAAATAGGTGAGTTCTTGTATCCTGCATTGTAGTGTATCTGTAGGGATTTAGAAACACTTTACTGTTTTAGTTAAAAAAAACTATGGAGCACTCGCAACACAACGTCTTGGCAAATGAGTCTATATTGTACTGGCAAAATTACAGCTGTAAAATGAATGTCTTTAAAATACCATTATACACGTAGAGTTGATACTCCACTTTCCCACTCCAACTACCAACTATTAAATTGGAAAATTAATTGCAAATAGAACATTTTGAAGAGTAAATGGCACAAGTTCTCTGAGGCTGTGCTTCAAAAGCAATTGTAGGGGGCTTCCACTTTATCATTAGGTATTAGTATTAGACCCATAAATATTAGCGGTGACAGACCAATGCAAACTCCCATAATCAGGGTGTGTGACCATGAGTACATGTACCACAGCCTTACCCTGCCAGTAATAATGTAGTTGTGCAATTTCTACAATGTTGAAGTGCATAGATTTTTCTAGTTTCCAGAATGATACAGTGTGTCATATAAAGGTCGGGCAGCTTCAATTGCTTGTTCAATGTAGGAAAATGCATCTTTTGATATGTTCAACCCTATGTTTTAGGGACAGATGCAGTTTTTTTGTTGTTTTTTTTACTTTGTGCACTGGGACGCTGTTAACCAGGCTGCAGTGCTTGCACTATGTGCAAAACTTACTACACTATTGAGTGACATATTTAAGTTACCTATAAGCCCCTAATATGTTACATTTCACTAGTGGACTGCAGCACATATTGTGCCTCCACTAAAATGACCATGCATAGCATGTCTCCAGGTCTGCCCTGCAGCCTGTCCACATTTGAAAAATGCTGAAGGCTCAAGCTGGAGAGGTGGAGCCGGGAGGCTGTGCGGTATCCCAAAAAAGTACTAGGGCATCATGGGGGGAGCAGACATAATTAAAAATGAGAAGCCCAAAGGACCAAAATAAAGCCAGAAGGCCAAAATAAGCAGACAGTTACATGAAAACATAAGCACACAAGGTGAAAAGAAGGCCAGGACAATTTAAGAGGGGAAGCAGTAAAAACATTAGGAAAGGGTTGAAATGGAAATAACGGAAATGAGCTACAGTCATCTGTTTGAACTAAGCCAGTAGTAGCAACAAAGAAGGGATGGAGTAGCTGTCCATGATGTATTTGATGTCATATTGTTCCCATTTATTTGTGTTGCTAGGATTGGTAATGAACAGACTCTGCTCCCCCTGGTCTTCTCCACTTTTTGTGAATTACTGGTTGTTGGAAATGGCCCACTCAGCAGCCCCTCTCCCCAAATGTTTCCATTTTACCTCCCCTTTTTTGCTGAATTAATTTTTGTTGGCCTTAGGACTTTGTGCACTTTACCACTGCTAACCATTGCCGAAGTGCTCAGTAAAACATGGTCAAATTGGTTAATACCCAAATGGCATGTTTAAATTTACTTATAAGTTCTTAGTAAAGTGCATTACATGTGCCCAGGGCCTGAAAATTAAATGTTACTAGTCGGCCTGCAGCACCGATTGTGTCACCCACATAAGTAGCCCTCTAAACACAGCACAGGCATGCCATTGCAGAGCATGTATGTGCAGTTTTACATTGCCATGTTGACCTGGCAAAATAAACCTTTTGCCAGGTCTAAACCTTCCCTTTTCATACATGTAAAGAAACCCTTATGGTAGGCCCTGGATAGCCCAGAAAGCATGGTGCAATATATGTAAAAAGTAGGACATGCACTTTTCAGTTTAACATGTCCTGGTAGTGAAAAACTGCAAAATGTGGTTTTCACTACTGTGTGGCCTACTCCTCTTGTAAGATAATGTTGGGCATTCCTTATTACATTTAATAAACTGTAAGTACTAATTGACAGGAGGTAGATCTGTCATGTTTAGTACCTATGGAATTGTAAAGGGAAATACTCTTTAAGGGTAAAGTAGGATTTACTGTTACAATTTTGAAAATTCCACTTTTAGAAAGTTGACATTCTCCTGCTCTTAGCTTTGTGTACCTGTGGCCTGTCTCCAATACACATCTGGGGTGAGTGACAGCTGGGCTTTGAGCATTCCATTTAGACATCCTAACCTAATGGCAGCTTAAGTGTGACATGATGGGCCCTGAAGGGCCATCTTGACAGGATGGGAGGGAGCAGCGTCCCACCGCCTCACATTTACACCTGAATAGGCTGTGACCTGTCTCCCCCACTTCAAAAGCACTTCTGGGAATATGAACTGGACCTCAGACTTTACAATTTCACCCAAGAAGGACTGCTGTTCTGATACAAGAACTGCCACTCTTCTGGACTACTGCTCTGAAGAACCGCAGCCTGACTCTGCTGACCTGTTGTCTGCTGCCTTCATTCACTGGGTGAGAAGGACTAGACCTACAACTCTCCAACCCAGAACCCATAGTCACTCCAAGGGCCAGCCAACTGGTTTACTGAACTGATGTCTCAGGGGCATAAAATACTTTTAACCAACCTAACATTCCAACCGAACTCTGCCAGCTGTACGCCTGACCTGCCAAGTGGTGTCACCCAGTCCTGGGCCCTTGGAAGTAGATCTTAAGGTGCTGCTCCAGTTGAACCACTGCATCTCCGCAGTTGTGTAGACAGAACTTGTGCTTCTCTGCCTTTGCATGGATAAAACCAGTGCATTGCTTTCGGATCTAACAAGGTGGTGCTTCATTTTACTCAAGGTCCCTGCATCCCTATCAACGACACCCTGGAGGATGAACTCCGCATCGCAGCCACTGCACACTGGAATCAGCACGTCGCCTTGATGTTGATGCGACCGCCACCAGCACCCGAATTCCATCACATCTCGGCTCCGACGCATCACCACTGCTGCATTGTGAACTTCATTGCATCTCCTCAACACTGTGGGGAAAATCTACGCATCTCCTTGATGGCGTGGTTTCGAACCGGTGCAACGGTCCTGCACTTGGATTTTAAGGTACTTTGATTCAGCGGGCCCAATTAGGTCCCTGTAAACTGTCCACGTTCCATTGCGGTCAACCTGAACATTTGACTTTGTCGTAGCCCGACACAACTAGACTTGCGCTTTTTGCCTTTAAGCACTATTTTACAGTTTATTCTTTAAAAATTCATAACTCAAGTTCCACTTATTGTATATTTGTCTTTTCAGACTTGTTTTATTTGGTAAATTAAGTTCAATTCTTCTAACAAGGTGTGGTATATTTGTGTGGTGTTTTTACTGTCTGACGTTTTGCACAAATATTTACACGTTTCCTTTTAAGTTAAGCCTGCCTGCTCTGTACCAAGCTATCTGGGGTAAACACAGGGAATTTAGAGCATGTTTGTTACTTAGGTGGACTAGGACTGTGGTTCCTGCTTGGATAGGGTGCATACCTCTGTCAACCAGAAACTCCATTCCTAACAATGGTAAATCGTTTGTAAATGTTAAGTGTTCACGTGCAAATAGCTTTTTGCATTTGGCAGCGTGGTCTCCTCCAGTAGACATTAAGAGAGTTCGAGTTTAACAGGTAGCGTACTCCACTACAAATATAGTGGATTATCCTGTCTGATAAGCTGACAGTGCACCCACTGTATTTAGAGTGAGACAAGCAGTCAAATTTCTGCCAGCCGAACTTCTGCTGGTTCTGCCTGCAAAAATCTTACACCGATGGCCCAACAGACATCAGACTGTCGGTGCAGGTACCTCAGACAGTCTGCCCTATTTAAAGTGAATATTCTGACATAGGTTCTTTCCTATTTTGGGCAACCAAGAAACTCGTGAAGGTCCAGAACAAAAAAATATCCGCACACACTTGGAGAAAACGCCTAGTGTGTCTTGGTCATTCGTTTTTTTTGTTTTTCATAAACTAAGTCCTGCTTTATATGTTTGTTTTCGGAGAGAAAACAATGTTTGCTTAGCTGCAGCGTAAAACATGGCTGCTGAAAACATTTCCAGTGCCTTGAGAGGAGCCACCATGGAATAGATGCCGCAGCGGAGCTCATGGTTCTCATGGCCTGTGGGGTACAGCCTGTCAAACTCAAAATAACCCCCAATCCTCCTAATATCCATAGCCAACATCTCCCTAACCAGTTCAGAAAGCCTCGAACTTCGAATATATTGAATACGATATGAAACATCCAAATATCCAAATGCAAATTGCATATGAATAATAGACAGTTTAATTTTCGGGTGCTTATTCACGAAATAAGTAGACATTTTCTTTGCCTCTATTATTCTGTAATGTCAGGGCCATGTGCCCTTGTTCTAGTGACGTTACAGGCGGTAGCTGAGGTGCTTAACTTGTTGAAAGTGTAAACTCGGCTGTTCTTAAATCTCGTTCTGGTCGACTGTCCCTAAAGCTCGTTCTGGTTTAAAAAGACCAGGTTTTAAAATAAAAAGTCCAAGGACGCTAATATTGGCCCGCAATTTGCTCTGCGTGTTTGTCGGTGTTATTTTGTTCAGTAGAAGAATAATCACATCTAAATTGTATCATGGAAGAATGAAAATCACGCTCAGGGCCAAGATCTTACAATGCTAAATGCCTCAATTTCCTCGCATGCTTCAGATGTGAATAGAGAGCCTTGGATGAGAGGTCTCTCCAGCGTCAGCATGCTGCGCCTGACAACAACACGCACAATTGTAAAACATTTTTTCAAGGTCTCACTGTTTTATAATTTTCCGTACCATGTGATTTTGAACACAGTTGTGTTTTATCGAGTCAAGCAGATTGCATAATTAAGGCAGAGATAGTGGCAGTTATTATGCATTTCGAAATTGGCATATTTTATGATAATATAATGGCAATGACTAACCACACATCTCAACTTGAACATTCCCTTTGCACGTGAAAAGTAATGAGGTGTAGGCGGATGTGGACACTGCTATGCCTGGCTTGTGCTGTGTTATCTGTGACATTGCCCTTGCACATTCAAGATCTCAGGGGTAATTAAGCTAGCCAGAGAAAAGCAAGGTAAAAAGGGTTCTACGACTCCTCATGTCCTCATTACCTTATGTGGTTCGACATCAAGCTCCTCCCGAAGCACCCCACTAGCAAATCTGCAGCAAATGCACGTGCCAACCACCCCAACCGAGCAATCACCGATACAGGTGGGAGACTTCCGAATCGTTTAGTCAAAAACTGCTTTATTTTAGCTCTCACCTAAAATTGACTCCACTTCAATGCAACATCCCGCCACGTTTCTCAGAATATCCCCACTTCCTGATTCAAAATATAGGCATGTATGAAAATAGGAGGCCAACTCTATTAGGTCATAAAAAGTCAAATAGTGCATGACACCACTATTTCTATGCCTGCCATTATGTTGAACCAACACCATATCTTGGAACTTCATTATTTGATTTTTTTGAACCTGTTTTCTCAGAACTCATTTCAGAAGTTCTGAAGTTTAAAAGATTGAGATATTCCTTCCGGAATTCGTTATTCTGTCTAGTTAGAGGTCATTTGCAGAGCACAAAAATTACTCATAGGGCTCCATGTGGTAAGATTTGAACATGAAGAGCAATTCCAATTACCCAGGATTAAACAGAGAGGGAGCAGATAACGTTTTTTTCCATTTTCTTTAAAAAGAATGTGGTTGGTGGAACTGGTAGAACATGTGTGAACAAAAGGAAGAGATTTCTGAAGTAGAGGTATTAAGCTGTAAAAGACCTAGTAATAAGGCAAGCTTTCTTATAGTGTGAACTCTAAGCATAAAGGAGTTTGAGCTCTAGAACAATATATCCGATTTCTGTTTTCAGGAAATTAGTGGACATCCTAAAGAGCATCTAGTTCACTTCACATAGGGGTTAGTTAGACCCTTTAAAGCAGGGTTCAAAAAATCTACTCGACCACTCGCATTGGCGAGTTTTCTTTTTTTTAATGAGGTCGAGCTATTTTTAGATTCCACTCCACCCTTCTGGCAAGTGGACAAACACTGAATTTGCAATTAAGATGCCTTTAAATCATATTCTTGTCACATTTGCTCTGTGTTCAGAGACAGAGGTCAAAACTCTGTCTTCTTGCAATGCAAATACTTTTCCTTGAGTCTGTTGAGTTTCAGGATTTTGTAAGGTGAACTGTCTGACCTATGTGAAATCAAAGGCTTTTTGTGTCAGGTTTTTCCTAACACAACATTTATATCACTAACTCAACTTTACAAACATTTCAAAATATATTTCAGTAGCTGTGAAAGACCATTTTTCTACTTGTGTGATTAAAAAAATATATTTTAATAGAATGGAAAAAAAAAAAGTCAAAACTGTTTACTTCGTGATGTGCAAATGATAAATGTTTTCTGAAACCCACTTTTCACAGATTATTGTTAATACAGTATATAGTTTTATTAGTAAAGCTGCAAGTTAGTGGGAAGGTTTTTGGACATTTCTTGGAAGTTTACTGTCTATAAATGACAGTGCGCTACCACATGATGCTTTAGTAATATATTTACTAAAAGTGAGTGTTTAAAGTTAAACTGAGAAACAGTCCTGCCCTGATGGCAAAGCTATTAGTAAACTAAGAGGCAAGTCATGCATGGATCATGTGTACACTATATGTGGGCTATATTTATTATACATAGGACAAATGTTTATTGTATTGCATCAAACAAGAGGATTTTTTACAGCAGAAATGCTGAGCTCACATTCCTAAAGGTGCACTCATATGAGAATGAAGAAAAAGGCAACTGAAAAATACAATATTTGCCTGGGATCACACAATTTGAGAGCTGTTTCCAGGTCAAGTACATTACAGTCAGGTCAAGTAGATTATTCAAGCTTCTCAACCTGCAGGTCAAGTAATATTTTTTTGATTTCTTGAGGCCTGCTTTAAGGCAGTTAGCAGTACAGATCAACAAGAACGGTAGAGGCCATTCACTCTACTACTCTGATGGTCGGCCATCAACATTATTTAGGGATCCCCACATACATTGTGTATCTCAGTGTATTTTCAAGGGAACTGCTACCATGCTCTCTTCACAGTAGGAAAGGATTTCCTGAGTGGACAACATGTTTAAGCGTCCACTCAACAAACTCTTGTTTATAGAAAACAAATTGCCACAACATGCAGGGAGTTGTCTCTCTTTCTCCTCAGAGCCATTCTGCATTTTGCCTGCCCTTGTCTACCATCTTTCGAATGGCAGACATAAGCAGAGGAAAATTGCTGTTGGTCACACAGTCCTTAGTATGGTGGAATGACAGTTTGAGATGTTTCGAGTCCGCAGTGGATGAGCCACATGATCAGAGATTCACTATGGCAGAACCGGCGCAGGCACTGCTAGTCTAAACTGGGTGCTTCCACAACCTTAAGGGACAGGGCAATATTGGCAGGGTGGGAGCACCACTGATTTGCTGCAGTGTTCAAGCTTTACAAACCTCTAATTAAGCCCGATAATGCCTTAAAAATATACTGGTTCTTAAAAGTAGTTAGTGCATAATATTTAGATTTGGTGTAGCATGCAGAATCTAGGTGCATCATCCACCAGTCTTGCTGCATGATTCTGCACTCTTCCAAGCAGTTTAGAACAGAGGTATAGGGTGGAATAAATCTAATATGCACCGATGAAGAATTCAATGTAATTTAAAGATCCAACAGAACACTTATATGAGCCATAATCATGCTATTAAAAGTATCCAGCATGGAAATATGGGGGGAGGCAAAGGAAAGGGAAAATCATTATCATCTAATTAGATTGCAATACCATTTTTCTTGGCATACATTAGTTGATAATTTATTTTGACACTTTTCTAAAATGTGAACTGTTGGATTTAGCTGCTACAGGATTACAAATGTCACATATGAGTTAAAACATTTTTTGTGTATTTGCCACTGTCACAACTTTCTCAAAAAGTAAGATTTCTGAGGTTCACTAAATTCAGCATGATTTTAACACAAAATGGCAAAGTCTATTATCTTCCAGCAGATAGTTGCTCATCAGGTATGTCCAGCATTTGATGATTTAGGGGCATATTTACAATCTTTTGATGCAAGGCAGCACCGCAAGCCTTCTTGCTGTGCTGCCCTGCGTCGAAAGAAAAGGGCAGGAATGCGCCATATCTACAAGACACAGCACATTCCTGTTTTTTTCCCCTGCGCTGGCGCACAATGGGCTGCCATGCTGTCTGCCTTGCAGGGATGATTGTTTTTGTGCAGGAAGGGACACCCGCCTGCACAAAAACAATCATGAGAGAAACACGTGGAGAAATAATGGTATGTCTCATTGTTGCACCACCCTGACGCCTCCCCTGGTGTGGTGTAGGCTTTTGATGCATAACCAGTGTTGGAAAATGGGTTATTGGTAAGGGCAGGTAAGTGCCTACACTTAGCAATAGGCCACTAACCGCCACTAAGGTCCAGTTAGGTCTCAGTAAATTAAACCCAGCTCAACCCTTGGTAGATTGGCAACGAGCGTCTTAGGAGACAGAGTGTAAAGCATTCAAATATCACAAAACAGTATTTAAACAAAACACAGGAAACGGTTTAAAAATCCAAAACCAATTTATAACAATAGATTATATTTTTATCTTCAAAATGACACAAAAACTAATAAAATCAGATAAGGGGAACCGGAGATATGAATTTTAAAAGAATTATGATTTTTTTAGCGCCTAGAAACAAAAAGAGCCAATCGGGTTGAGAGAGCGTAGTTTAAACATTACCTATTTTAGATGTGAAATGCTTATATTTAACAATGCTGCATTAAAAATATTATTCATTGAAACGTATTTTAAACGTGGAGAGTTTTTTTTCACATGCATAAACTAATGTTGACTGTAAGAAATAATTGCTATTATTATGACTAACTGAAAATATTAACACGTATAAAGATTGCATTTTATTAGAATCCATATATCTTAAATTAGAGTGAGTCGAAAACTAGCTGTGTAGCTCTCATATTAAAGCGTATTTTTTTGTTTCTTCAGTGTGCTGACTCGCAAAAGGCCATGACCCAGCATTTGTTCTTTTCTCCGCTTATTGTATCATTAGCAGTTATGTTCCCATCCGCATGCTAGCAGCTTTAGTATAAAAAAATGTAAGCTTCGCAACAAATATGGACACTTCCAAGGACATTGAATCACGGAAAAGAGAACTCTTGACCCGAAGAGTGTGCCAGAAAATGAAGTAACCCCGGATGTGCCACCTACGAAAAACGTCAATTATGAAGACCAATTAGAAGAATGAAAATTATCATAGAATGACAAATGCATTAGTTAATGTATAATTTGATAGGTTACAGATAGTGGGGTGTAGGGACTGTCCAATAGAATTTTGGGGGAATGTATTACGAAAAAGGGATAAAAACTCATGACACAAGAGACTACGAGCATTAGGTAGGGAATGATATCGATTGCATCCAGAAACTCTGTCACTCTATTTGGTGATCTGAGACTTAGACAAAACCATCCTCACCCATAGACTGCCCCATTACACTTTCTTCCTTATGAGGGAAGTGTCCTCTGCTATTCGATTAGATAGATTGACAGCGATCTAACTGATGTCCTGAAGACGAAGTCTGATCCTGTATGCTGACCTATTTCGAGGAGGGTAATTATACTGTTGCTAATGGAAATTCATTTGTTTGCCTTTTCTTTCTAGGTACCAACTGCTGTGTATTTTTGATAAGAGACCTTAGTTAGGTGTTTTTCCAAATTGATGTTCTAAATTGTTTTGCATGAAGCCCAACATGCTGATGCTAATTAGTGGCTAGATGAGGCATTCACTTTGACTGATGTAGTTGACGTGACTGACGTGATGCTATGCAGAACTAAACATATATGAGGTTTTAGGCGTCTAGATTTGTTTCATCTTCATATTACTACCTTATGACTGTTATCTTTGCATTATTATCATATTTTAACTATGCTCTTTTGTTTCTTGGTTTTGAGATTAATACATTTGCTATTAGATTGTAATCAATAGGGAATAAAATTCACAAAACTTCAATAAGGTGTGGTTATTTATGACTGAAAGGTCATGGTTGCGCCGAAGGTTTACTAATGTCTAAAGTGAAATATATTGTGGTGATATATGTTGACAGTATTATTGACATATTGATTGATATATTGATCAGTTATCTCGTCTTACGGTGTCTCACCACTGGGTCCAAAGATTCATCGGCCTAAAACGAGTCCCGATGTGTATAAACTAACATAGAAGGACGCGTTAACAGTTCTGGTAGCAGAGCGACGGTTTGGCCCTTGGGGGCCCTGGGACGGAGTTTCATTGTTTAATTCGTTTTTCTGTGATAATGCAATTTGGAGAGATGATGGGTTGCTAGGTTCGCCATGGCTTTCCCGGGATCTCGGAGCCTTCCTAAATGAGTTGGGAATGTTCTCGGCGCCATAGTATGTGTGGTTAGGGTCTTTGCGCTTGCTTCAGCTTATGCATCTTGCAGGTGGTTGTGAAAATGTTGTGTGTATTTAGGCCAAATTAAGTGTTGTTTAGCAGGAGTAGGCGTACTCCACAGTATGAGAGTAGGGAAGTTGGCATACTTCATGTGAATGTAGCGCTTGTTGCTCAAAATTATCCACGTGGTTGACTATCGTGTACGGACCTGTTGAGGTCTAAGACTCCGGAGTATGATGATAAATGTGGTTTATGTTGTAATCTGTGCGGTTTAATAGGTCAATCGGGCGTGGTTGACAAGTCGAGTTTGAGTTATGATGTATGTGTGAAACCTTAGATGGAGATTTGACAAATTCTAAAGTGCACTAGAAGGAGTCATTGACAAGTCGAGAGTAGGATTTGCAGGTCGAATTCTGCTTGCGTATGTGGGAACTGAGAAGGAGAGAGTAGCGGCCGAGACTTCAAGTGAAATCTCTGTAAAGTTCTGAAGCGAATGTGTTACCCTCCCTGTAGTAAACCGACAGATTTGTGTTGTCATTTTAAGGTGCTCGCAATAATTCGCATTAGTTTGTGTGAGTTGTAAGGGGTCAGTGAAGAGTGGATGAGCCGCAAGACTTTGTCAGCTGCTGTGTTTGTGAGTGTGACGTCAGTGGTGCCGCGCTGAGATAGGTCAGATGCCGAGAGGGGTCGCGCACGGATTGGCTGCCGTCCGTGAGAGGCAATAGGCTGAGAAAGGGCAGGTGAAGAGTTTCTTGGGAACTAAGCCATTTCTGATTAAATACGAAATAAAGAATTACAAAAATGAATTTTTTCAAGGCATTCAAAAGCGCTCTAAAAGGAGATGTATATATTGTAGCAACTGATGGTGAACCTATACCACCTGAGGGTACTCCGGCTTACATAGTGATGGAAGAAAAAGGTGTCGCACCTTGTTTATGGATGAAACAGTGGTGCAAATTAACGGAAAAGGAAGGGTGTTTAGCGTTTCCAGAACATGGGACGTTTAATCCAAAGGTATTAGAAAACCTGAGGTGGATGTTAAGCACACAGAAGCCACCTCCGAGACCGGCACAATATGAGGCTTTAGCGATTTGGGACTTAATGGCTCTTAGACACAGACAAGAAAGGTTTCAGAGGAGGCTGAGAAGGGCAGAAAAATCATATGCAGAAGCTAGGTGGGACAATGAAAACAAAATGTGGAGAAGGAGAATCGTAGATGGGTTGAAGTTATTTCCAGCAATAACCCAGGGAGAAGAGACACAGGGAAAGAAAGCCTCTTGTAAAACCGACAAAGATTCAGGCAAAACTAAAGAAAATAAAAGGTCCTGGGAAGAGGAAGATGATTCAGATGATGAGGAATTTATGGATAGATTGTTACATGATCGTCCGCCACCGTATGCGGTGAGTGACAGTGCTCCAAGCACTAGCTTGGATTCTGGGAACCAGACGCAATAGAAGGGAGTTACTGATACGGTACAGACTAGCGATGCAGCTTTGATACAGAATGATGTCAGTGTACCCACTGCACCAGACTTGCCGATACAGTTGCAGCCTCCACCGCAGATAAAAAGAATTTACCCTGATGTCCCAGTGCTTGAGACTACTACAAACTTGATAGTGCCGCCAGACCACCCCGAAGCTAGTGTCTAAACCGCCACAACTGATACCTGGGTATAACCCTGTAGCAGGACCACCGTTAGTACCTGTACCGGGTACACTGGAGCCGACCTATGGTGTTGCAGCTCCAAGAAGTCTGAGTTCAGGTCAGACACCTGCCGCTATATCGTTACCTATTACTGTTGGTCCCCCAGTGCCATTATATGCGCAAGGTAAGACAGGGACGTGTGATCAGGGAGCTATGACTCAGGAAGCGATAAGAGGAGGGCCTATGAGAACTCCACAGATAATGGCCCCTGGAGAGCAAGTTAATGAGCCACTAAGACCTTTGATGGACCTTAGTCCAGTAGGGGCACCTCTCGAAGCAATGCGTCAAGCAGGGTTGGGAGTTTTCACCCCCCTAAACCATGAGTACAAATACTTCACACTCTCCAATGATACATGCAGGGAACATTTCACTGCAGGGTTTTACAGTACAACAGCTAAATGAGTGGTTAGAGAAAACCTGTACCTCGCAAAAGGCTACAGTGACCACAGTTGAACCCGAGAAAGAAAAACAAGATGAATACTTGAATATTGTACGACTAGGGGCAGAAGCTGCTGAGTTAGTGGAAGGAACAATAGGAGTAAATAGGTTGGAATCATACACTGAGGCAGAATTGAGGTACTTATGCCCCAAGATTACCAAAGAGGTAGGCAAAGTACATCAGAGATTAGCGAATTTGGCAGACAAATACAATATCGATATCGGAAACACTAAACATTTGAAAAGAAGTTACAGATTAGATTTTGACTCCAAAGATTTTGAACACATGAGATCTGCAGGCATGAAGGCACACCTGAGAGAACTGTTGCAAAGTGCAGAGATTTGGGGTGCATTAGAGAAATGGGAAGGCCGATGGGCAAAGAAAAGAGATAAGGGAAAGGGAGATAGCCCAGGGTCCAATAAAGTTGGGACTGCACCTAATCTAGATTCAGTAAAAATCTTACCTATGAGAGAGACAGCTGGTGGTGTTTTGGTGCATGTGCCATGGACTAGAGGAGACATTTTATCCTTTACGAATGATTATCCTAGGCTAAGAGAAAAGCCGATCGAGTGGTATCAACAGACGGATAGGTTCGTGAAGCTTGCAAAGTGTCTCTGGGAAGACTTGAATACTTTGAGATTATTGTTCCGCCAGATTTGTGGTTCGAGTGCAAGAGAGGGGTAGATTGGCCCACGAAGGAGCCGGCAAGAGATAAGGTGACTGGAGCACCTTGAGAAGAGGTGATGAAATATTATCATAAAGTAATTGAGTTCTTGAAACAAAAGGTGTCGCCGAAGGTGACCGATTGGCAGAAAATCGACCAGACCTCTCAAGAGGTTAAGGAGTCAATACATGCATATTACGAGAGATTATTAAAAGCGTTCAAACCTTACAGTGGTACTGAGACTATCGAACTGAAGGACATGAATCACCTTGTGTTTAGGTTCGTCGAAGGGCTGAGGCCAGAGGTCAGCCAGATGATTAAGAATCATTTGATTTGTTGGCAAGCTAAACCGATTGATGAAGTGTTGCAGAATGCGAAATACTGTAGTGATGAGATTGAGTTGAAGCAGAAAAAGTTGAATGAGAAAGTAATGGTGATGCAGATAAGGGCTGCACAAGCTGGAATACAGGGGAATGGAGTTCAGCAAATGATACAGCAACAACCGCAAATGAATGGTGTATTTCAGGCACAGCCGAGAGGCAGAGGTCGAGGGTTTGTGAACCGCGGTTCGGACATGAATAATGTTGTTATTCAAAACGACGGTCAGGGAATGAAAAAAATGTCACCATGACATGCGTGCGGGGGCATTGGAAACTGGATTGTCCGAATATGGTGCAGGATGGTGCAGTTCAGCAAAGCATTAATATCGGTACATTACAAAATCCACGAGGTCCAAAAATGAGACATCAAAACCCGAATTTTCAGAATAATTTGGTACAAATGCCAGGGGTACAACCCATGCAGCAGATGCAAATGCCGCGTTTTCAGTCAGTATCAATGCAACCAGTGCAGCAGCAGATTCCTATGGTGCCTAGACAGCAAATGCAATTACCCATGGCTCCGATGGGACAGCAACAGGTGATGCTTCCTCAGCAGGTCACAGGCCAGGTAACCAACCAAAACAACACTGTGCAACAATTCCCATTACGATGTGAAAGTGGCATGAATGAGGATTGGTCAGATG
The DNA here is from genome assembly GCF_031143425.1 of Pleurodeles waltl. Lineage (NCBI taxonomy): Eukaryota > Metazoa > Chordata > Amphibia > Caudata > Salamandridae > Pleurodeles > Pleurodeles waltl. Next base: position 260,277,882 of record NC_090451.1, on the reverse strand, counting down.
ACAGCTCAGACAGTGAAGAGTGCAGGCTTGCAGCATCTTTAGAGGTGGATCAGAGAGGCCCATATGTAGAGGGAAAAGTAATGGGCTATAAGGTTTCATTTTTGGTCGACACAGGAGCTACACGCTCTACAGTTCGAAGTGCAGAAGTCCCGAGATTACCTCTCTCAGGGCGTACTATACGAGTGGTTGGTGTGGCAAACCAGTACCTGACTAATCCGATTACTGATCCGGTGCAGGTTGAAATTGGTAATTTCCAAGGCCTGCATAGATTTGTTGTATGCGATTCAAGCCCAGTATCCTTATTAGGAAGGGACTTACTATGTAAGACAAAATGTTTGATTACCTGTTCCAATGATGGAATAGAAGTACAAACAAACTGTGACGATGAGGGAGATGAGTCAAATCATAGAGGAAGGAGGAGAGACAAATGAAGACTACCCTTTGATTACTTTATTCCCAATGCATACTTTGATCGACCTACCTGTTGATTTACAATGGACCGTAACAGAGAAAGTGTGGGATTTGACTGGGAAAGAAGTAGGGTTGATAAAGGGAGTAGAATCAGTCAAGGTTCAGATAAAGCCGAATGCAGTGTTCCCACAAGTACCGCAATACCACATGACCCAGGATGTCCTCATTGAGGTATCACAAATAATTGCAGATTTTCTCAGACAGGGAGTCCTGAAAGAAGTTTTGAGCAGTCCGTGCAACTCTCCCATTATGGGTTTGAAGAAGCCCTGTGGGAAGGTTCAAATTGTGCAGGATTTGAGAAAAATAAACAAAATTGTGATAAAATGCTGCCCTATGGTACCTAACCCAGCAGTAATAATGTTCCAGGTTTCTTGTGATGCTGAATGGTTTACTGTAGTAGACCTATCACACGCATTTTTCTCGATACCTCTTCATGAAGACAGTCAATTTTTGTTCAGTTTCAAATTCCTGGATAAGGTGTACAGTTGGTGCAGAATTCCTCAGGGGTTTTCTGAGTCACCATCCATCTTCAACCAGATATTGAAAAAGGATTTGGAACCTCTTGTGCTGCCTTTTAATTCGACTTTTGTGCAGTACATTGATGATTTGCTGATTGCATCTAAAACCAGAGACAGTTGTAAATATGATACCATTGCATTGTTGAATCATCTGGGAAAGAATGGACACAAGGTGTCACCCAGAAAGTTGCAATACTGTCAAAAAGAAGTGAAATACTTGGGACATCTGATTGAGAAAGGGTCCCGAAGAATATCAAAGGAAAGAATAACAGCTGTTTTGCAGATGAATCCCCCAACAACAAAAAGAGATGTCAGGATGTTTTTGGGAATGGTGGGCTGCTGTCGCCAGTGGATACCCAACTTCTCGATCATCTCAAAACCTTTAATAAAATTGACAGGAAAAGAAGTCAAGGACGAACCATACACAATAACTGACAAAAGAGGAGCTTGAATCATTTCTAGAATTGAAGGAATGCATGTGCAGGGCACCAGCATCAGGAATGCCTGATTATGAAAAACCTTTTCTGTTGTTCTGTCATGAACGTGATGCTTGTTCTTTGTCTGTTTTAACACAGGTCCACGGAGATGCAAATCGCCCTGTAGCATATTTTTCAGGTACCTTGGACCTTGTCGCAGCAGCCTTACCGGGTTGTTTGCGAGCAGTTGCAGCAGGTGGTCAAAGCCTTTCACAATTTGAAGGCATAGTCATGGGAAACCACCTGACAGTATTGGTTCCACATTCAGTTGAAATTCTGTTGACACGAACTAAGACACAACACATGACAAATGCACGACTCACTAGATATGAGACGATTATACTGGGGTCACCAAATGTCACACTAAAGAGATGCACTGTGCTGAATCTGGCAACCTTACTTCCCAATGAAAATACAGAAATCAAAGATGGGGAAGAATTTGAGCATGATTGTCTTGAGGTGACTGAGCTCTGTACCAAACCTCGCCCAGACATACAGGATACCCAGTTAAAAGAAAACAATTGCATTATGTTTGTTGATGGGTCCTGTCTAAGAGATTCAGCAGGAACATTGAGAGCCGGTTACTCAGTATGTACCATAACTGGCATTGTCGAAGCCTCCTGGCTCGAGAAAGTGTTTTCCGCACAGGTGGCAGAATTAATAGCTCTTACAAAAGCATGCCACGCAGCTGTAAATTTGAAAGTCACTATCTATACTGATAGCAGATATGGATTTGGAATTGTGCATGATTTTGGCCAACTCTGGTCACAGAGGGTTTTCATGACCTCCTCTGGTTCTCCTGTGAAAAATGGCGAACAAATAAGAGATTTGTTACATGCGATTCAGTTACCTCTTGAAATTGCCGTGGTGAAGTGCAGTGCCCACACCAGATCACAAGATTTTGTGTCAATGGGAAACAGCTATGCAGATCAGGTCGCAAGATTTTGTGCATTAAATTGTATATCATTTAAAGAGCAGTGGGAATTGTTACCACAACCTGAAAACGACACGAGTTTAAGTCTAGCATTACGAGTGGTTGATACCTTAGACGAACTAAAGACATTACAAAGTCGTGCTAGCAAAGAAGAAAAATGTTCCTGGCAGAGAATGCAGTGTGTACAAAGGGCAGATGATTTGTGGGTTTCAGAAGAGGGAAAACTGGTTCTGCCAAATAGTCTTTTGTAGCAGTTTGCACGGTTATACCATGGGCAGGCCCATCTAGGAAGAGACGCCATGATCAGAACCTTTAAGATTGATTGGTTCAATCCAAAACTCAGACATGCCGCAGAAATCACTTGCCACAGGTGCGTCATCTGTCAACAGATGAATGCGGGAAAAGGAACTGTGGTAACTTTGAGCCACATTGGGAGAGCTGGAGGTCCATTCAACAAAATGCAAATGGATTTTATTGAAATGCCTGTTTGTGGAGGATTGAAGTACGTGTTGGTGATTGTGTGTGTTTTCAGTCATTGGATTGAGGCATATCCCACACGTAGGAATGACAGTCTTACAGTTGCAAAACTACTACTGAGAGAATTGATACCAAGATTCGGGTTTCCGGTTTCTATAGAATCAGATAGGGGGAGGCACTTCGACAATGAGGTGATTAAACTTTTGTGTGCCGCACTCAACATTGAACAAAAGTTGCATTGTAGCTATCGCCCTGAAGCATCAGGACTAGTTGAACACATGAATGGTACCTTAAAATCAAGAATAGCAAAAATGTGTGCTGCAACTAACATGAAATGGCCAGATGCTTTACCTCTAGTACTGATGTCTATGAGAAACACCCCAGATAAGAAAACGGGACTGTCCCCCCATGAAATCCTCATGGGCAGAGCAATGAGATTACCAGCGGTACCTGCAAATGCACTAGTGAATATTACAGATGATATGGTGTTGGATTACTGCAAAGGTTTGGCTGACGTGATTCGCTCTCTCTCTCACCAGGTGGAAGCTAACGCGTTGCCACCAATTGGCGAACCAGGTCACGCTCTGCAAGCTGGAGATTGGGTGGTTGTCAAGAAGCACGTGAGAAAATCGTGTCTTGAGCCGCGTTGGAAGGGGCCGTATCAAGTAATATTGACGACCACCACTGCTGTAAAGTGTGCCGGGGTTCCCAACTGGATACATGCCAGTCACACAAAAAGGGTAACGTGTCCTGTTGAAGAGGAACTGGAAGTTTCCGGTACAGCAACTTCAGGAAGAGAAATCTCAGAGTCAGAGATCAGTCAAGAAGCAACTGAGACTACTGGAGAGCCCACTGAGAACAGCCTTGTCCCTCAAACTGTCAATGAGTTCGAGAGAGGTGACAGAGTGCCTATCTCAGTTGAGGCAGCAGGAGAACTAAGTCAAGGAGAGGTTCTCCCAGAAGGAGACGAATACGGATTAGAGTCCGAACTCAGCATAGAACCAGAAGGCGAAAGAGAAGGAGAAATTGTAGATACAAATCAAAACGTGTCAGAGTCTCCTGAACCAGTTGCAGGTCCGTCAAGAGAAAACACCATATCACAAGAGGAGGGTGCTGTCCAACGTCCTGAAGGAAAACACCGAACCAAGACACATAGAGGCGATAATTGGCCAGACAAGTCACATCCTAAAATAAGAGAGGTATTGAATGAGACAATAATAGAAGAAAGTGATACTTCACAAGCAGATGATCTAAGTGAAGGAGAGCAACAAGGTGAACGAAGGCTAAAAAGAAAAAGAATAGCAAACAGAAGATATACAGGTCCTGAATGGGCATATGCTACAACCTCTGAATGGCAACAAGAATTCTTAGCATTCTGTTTTGATCGAGAAGTACCAGGCCAATACTACGGTACCTACAGATATTCAAAGGGAAACTCGGCTAAAATTGAATTCGTGAAAGCTGAAAAGAGAAAGAGACTTTAGAAACTACTGGAAAGTGACACTAAACCTGGATTTGACTTTAAAGAAACCTGATTATGACAAGCTGCTAACCTGAATTGACGAAAAGGGTCCTGGAGTGAGTGAAGACGCTGTAATATACGCAAAAAGAGTTTTTTCTTCTCAAGTTGATTGTTGATCTGCTATTCTGATTCTATACAAACATGGCTTACAGTAGCAAAGGAAGTAAGGTGTGTGGTTGGTTAGGTCTTATATTAGGTGTTATATGTGCAGTAATGATTGTGGGAGTGATTGTGGGAATGCCATGGAGAGAGAGAGAAACTATTAATGCAACTTCGAAACCTGAAACTACCACTACTAAACTATCACCGTGGGAGAGATTTGAGCAAGACGCAAGACATATGCATGAGGGAACTAATGCAAAAGGGGAACTTTCTACTAATGTCTTCTATCGCTTATTAAATGAGTATGTGGAAACTATGGATGCGAAAGATTGTTATGTATGTACTAAAATTCCTTCATCTGTGCAGGAGGGAGTTACTTATCATAGCCTCCCTCTTACTTATGGAATTAGTTGCAGCTTGCTATTAACAAGATTCTATAATCAAGAGCATGTGCAATACTTTTATTCATATTTGGATGTTGTGTTTTCTTTTGTGCCTGTGATTGAATTCCTAAATAAATTAGCTAAAGAGAATGATATTAAAATAGTTAGAGGATTCTTTGAGCCAACACTTACATTTGGAACTGCTTATGCACATCGCAACAATTTGACTTGCTTATGTCTCCTGTAGAGAAAAGCTTTTTAGATCACACAGATGATAGACGCAAAGCACTGAAAGAAAGGTTAGAAAAAGGCCAAGAAAAACGTACTTATGCAAATGATTATGCTTATACTGCAATCAAAACACAAGGCAAATTAGCTATAGATGCATTACACGTAGGTAGGCTCTGTATATATAGACCAAAATCCGATCAAGACAATTTTTTGTGGGTACGAGTGAATGTAGGCATGTGTTTTTGTTTCAGAGTAAATGGACCTTTATGTTAAAAGGACAAGATCCAGCAATCCCTGGAATCTATTATAATTGTGGACTGAATGCATATTACCGTCTCCCTAAGGGATGGTATGGGACATGTTATTTGGGAATAGTATTTCCAAAGATATACCAGATTGATGACCTGAAACAAATACCTAAAACGTCCGAATTACAACATCCTAGACAAAAACGAGAATCAGTGGCGGCTGTCATTGGTGATATATTTGGAGCCATAATCCCATCAGTAGGGGTTATCTTGAATTCTATGAAAATTCAAAAGTGGTCTACTATTGTGGATAACATGCTGACAAATTTTACAGGGGCTATACTCCTGATAGATACTGAACTTGCTACAGAAAGAGCTATGACTCTTCAAAATCGGCTTGCTTTAGACATTCTTTTAGCAAAGAGTGGAGGTGTTTGCAAAATGCTTAATGAGCGTCATTGTTGTTCAGTTATTCCAGATAACAGTAAGAAAATTAGAAACATGCTTACTAACCTTACCAGAGATAGTACAGATTTGAAGGATCAGAAAGAACTTGGTGTTTGGGAGAAATTTGGGAAAGGAATTGCCCGAGTGGGAAGCTGGTTTACCAACATTTGGAATGGGGTACTTGCAAAAATTATGATGGGTCTATTAATTGTTTTAATTTGTCTATTAGGATTATGGGGGGCATGTAACATTAATGACAAAATAAAAAGAAATTGGACTAAAAGAACCAGAAGAAATGAAGAAAGTGAAACAGAGAAAATGTTCAATGAAATATGGGAAAGCTCACATAAAGGGCAAGATGTTGAAATGTGCATTATGCGCAAAGTGAAAAATTAAAATCAGAGAGAAAGATTGAGTGATGACGAGCGTCATCAGAGGAGGGACTGAGAGAGAGTAGTTTAAACATTACCTATTTTAGATGTGAAATGCTTATATTTAACAATGCTGCATTAAAAATATTATTCATTGAAACGTATTTTAAACGTGGAGAGTTTTTTTTCACATGCATAAACTAATGTCGACTGTAAGAAATAATTGCTATTATTATGACTAACTGAAAATATTAACACGTATAAAGATTGCATTTTATTAGAATCCATATATCTTAAGTTAGCGTGAGTCGAAAACTAGCTGTGTAGCTCTCATATTAAAGCGTATTTTTCTGTTTCTTAAGTGTGCTGACTCGCAAAAGGCCATGACCCAGCATTTGTTCTTTTCTCCGCTTATTGTATCATTAGCAGTTATGTTCCCATCCGCATGCTAGCAGCTTTAGTATAAAAATTTTAAGCTTTGCAACAAATATGGACACTTCCAAGGACATTGAATCACGGTAAATAGAACTCTTGACCCGAAGAGTGTGCCAGAAAATGAAGTAACCCCGGATGTGCCACCTACGAAAAACGTCAATTATGAAGACCAATTAGAAGAATGAAAATTATCATAGAATGACAAATGCATTACTTAATGTATAATTTGATAGGTTACAGATAGTGGGGTGTAGGGACTGTCCAATAGAATTTTGGGGGAATGTATTACGAAAAAGGGATAAAAACTCATGACACAAGAGACTACGAGCATTAGGTAGGGAATGATATCGATTGCATCCAGAAACTCTGTCACTCTATTTGGTGATCTGAGACTTAGACAAAACCATCCTCACACAGACTGCCCCATTACACCTTCTTCCTTATGAGGGAAGTGTCCCCTGCTATTCGATTAGATAGATTGACGGCGATCTAACTGATGTCCTGAAGACGAAGTCTGATCCTGTATGCTGACCTATTTCGAGGAGGGTAATTATACTGTTGCTAATGGAAATTCATTTGTTTGCCTTTTCTTTCTAGGTACCAACTGCTGTGTATTTTTGATAAGAGACCTTAGTTAGATGTTTTTCCAAATTGATGTTCTAAATTGTTATGCATGAAGCCCAACATGCTGATGCTAATTAGTGGCTAGATGAGGCATTCACTTTGACTGACGTAGTTGACGTGACTGACGTAATGCTATGCTGAACTAAACATATATGAGGTTTTAGGCGTCTAGATTTGTTTCATCTTCATATTACTACCTTATGACTGTTATCTTTGCATTATTATCATATTGTAACTATGCTCTTTTGTTTCTTGGTTTTGAGATTAATACATTTGCTATTAGATTGTAATCAATAGGGAATAAAATTCACAAAACTTCAATAAGGTGTGGTTATTTATGACTGAAAGGTCATGGTTGCGCCAAAGGTTTACTAATGTCTAAAGTGAAATATATTGTGGTGATATATGTTGACAGTATTATTGACATATTGATTGATATATTGATCAGTTATCTCGTCTTACGGTGTCTCACCAGTGGGTCCAAAGATTCATCGGCCCAAAACGAGTCCCGATGTGTATAAATTAACATAGAAGGACGCGTTAACAGGGTCATCCTGTTGCACCTCGACCGGGGCAAAGTCAAAGTTTAAGGCCGACCGCGATGGAGCCCTGCTCGGCTACAGGCCGCGGGAGGCCTCGGTTAAAAGTTTACCTTCACACAGTCACTTTTTCGAAGCTTTTCTTCAGTGGGACGAACCTGCCAGTCCAATCCGACCTCCTGGAGCCCTTCTCCGGATACGCGATGCGGGAATCCTCAGTGGAGATTTTTATCTTCGGACTTAGTCGTTTTTTCGAGGTGAAAATCCGTCGACCGGGGTAAACCTGGATCTTGATCCGACGTCCCTGGAGCCCTCCTCGGATACGCTGGCTGGGAGGTCCCGGTCAACTTTTTAACTTCGGACTTAGTCTCTTTTTCTGAGAATTTCTTTACTGGGACGAAGCAGCAAATCAGGCCGGGTCGCGGTTGAGGCAAGCCGGCTAGAGTTGCCGCGGCGGGTCTGTCCCTCTATGGAGCTTTTTTGCAAAAGTTCTCCAAACTTCTCCAAACTTCTGGGGCTTCTCCCAGATGTCCTTCTAAGGTTCTTTTGAGGTCCACAGCTCACCCCAAGGGTCCAGAAGTTCTGAGATGGTCCTTGGGGGTGCGGACTACAACTTCCAGAATGCACCTGGCACAAACTCCTTTTTGGGCCACTGGGCAGTGGCCAGCTGGTTGATTTCTTCAGGAGTTGGTGCAGGGGACTCTGGTTAGCAGTTTTTCACCTGTAGCAAACAGGGAGTCCCTCCTTGAACTAGTTGAAGCCAGGCAAAGTCCTTCTTGTGGTGAAGCCCAAGTGTGCAGCTGGTGCAGTCCTTCTGAGTGCAGGTCCCAGGTGCAGGCCAGGGGTCCATCAGGGCAGTCCTTCTCCTTTGGTTCTTCCTTGTTGGAATCTAACGGGGATCTGAGGTGTGGGTGCAGGTCTGCCAGTTTTATCCTTGCTCCTGGGTGAAAAGCAGGGGGGTCCTGGTTCTCCAATCAGGTGCAGGGTCCGTCCCCCTGTGATGACCACTTCCTCGGAAGTGTGGCAAAAATCAATCCCAGAAGGCAACATTCTCCAAAAATCCACCATGGCTGAATCTGATTTTTGGAGGTTACATCTGGCTGAGCCCACCCCCTGGTGTGGCTAAAAATCATAAACACACCCCTCTCCTGCCCTCTCCTAATCTAATCAAGGGGGCACCTAGTTGTCTGGGGTTGCAGGATGTGGGGGTGTTGCTGGTTGCTCCAAATGTCCTTCTCTGCCTTTGAAGACCAGTTTGGCAGCCCTCCCCCTTCCTGCCTCACCATCTGCTGAGGGGAGATTCCCTCCCACAGGCACATTTACTTTGTGTGAAGCCAGGCCACTTCACACCTCATCAAGCAGCCTGGCCAGGCTGCTAGAGGCTGGCCAATCAGAGCACAGCAGCAAAAACAATGCAGGGCTGAAATTGGCAACTTTTCAGGTAAAGTTTAAAACTCTTTACCTGAACAAGTTATATTAAATCCAACAACTGGAAGTTGTGGGATTTATTACAACAATTAATCTGATACCAAACTCTTGGTATGCATCATTTAAGGAGACTGTATTTTAATTTGTAAAGTCTCCCCATTCTAGCCTATGAAGGCCATTTACTACAATGAGGGAAAAACGAATTTGGCTGTTTTTACCTCACCAGTGCTTATAAAACTATTTTTATAAAGTTACATGGCACCCAGCCCTAGGGGCACATAGGGCACACCTTAGGGGTGACTTACATGTAAAAATAAGGTAGTTTAAGACTTTGGAACTACTTTTAATTCCAAAGTCGAATTTGCAAATAACTTTAATTTAAAAGCAGCCAGCAAGGCAGGCCTGCCTTTAAAATGACACTGGGCACCTCAGCAGTGCACCTATGGGTACACTACATATGCTGTGGTCCCTAAACATACATGCCCTACCATATACTAGGGACTTAAAGGTAGGTTAACTTAGCCAATTGTAATTAGCCTAATTTGCATATCCATTTTACACAGAGCACTGGCCGTGGGACTGGTGAGCAGTACCCAGGGCACAGCCAACAGTCAGTAACCACCAGTGCCTGTCCAAAAAGTGTGGGGGTGACCAGGGCAAAAAGGAGGACTTTCCTACACTGCCCCCTCCCCAGATGAAAGGTGATGGGTACTAACCTACACCCTGGTAGTCCTCATCAGCTAAGTGGAAAAACCTGGAAAGGCCATCTGCATTGGCATGGGCAGTCCCAGGTCTGTGCTCCACTGTGAAGTCCATCCCCTGTAGGGAAATGGACCACATTAACAGTTTTGGGTTCTCCCCCCTCATCTGCATCAACCATCTGAGAGGTCTGTGGTCAGTTTGTACACAGAAGTGAGTGCCAAACAAGTATGGCCTCAACTTCTTCAGGGACCAGACCACAGCAAATGCCTCCCTCTCAATGGCACTCCATCTTTTCTCTTTGGGGAGAAGTCGCCTCCTGATGAAGGCAACTGGTTGATCTTGGCCCTCTTCATTAACTTGTGCTAACACTGCCTCAATCCCTTCCTCTGAAGCATCTGTTTGCACTATAAACTCCTTGCTGTAGTCAGGGGCCAGTAACACTGGTGCTGAACACATAGCCTGTTTTAGGGTGTCAAAAGCTTTCTGACACTCTGGGTTCCAAATGACCTTCTTGGGCTATTTCTTGGAGGTAAGCTCAGTCAGAGGGGCCACTATGGTCCCATAATTCTGAACAAACCTCCTGTAGTACCCAGTCAGGCCAAGAAAGTCCCTGACCTGAGTCTGGGTTTCGGGAGCCTCCCAATCCAGGATAGTCTGGATCTTGGGCTGGAGAGGTTGCACATGGCCTCCACCAACAAGGTGGCCCAGGTACACAACTGAGCTTTGCCCTATCTGGCACTTGCTTGCCTTGATAGTCAGGCCTGCTTGAAGCAGGGCCTGAAGCACTTCCTTCAGGTGGACCAGGTGGTCCTCCCAGGTGGAACTAAATACAGCTATATCATCCATATAAGCTGCACTGAAAGATTCCAACCCGGACAGGACTCTATTCACCAACTGTTGGAAGGTGGCAGGAGCATTTTTCAGGCCAAAAGGCATCAACTTGAACTGAAAGTGGCCCTCTGGTGTGGAAAATGCTGACCTCTCCTTAGCTCCTGGACTTAAGGCAATCTGCCAGTATCCTGAGGTCAGATCAAATGTGCTCAGGAATTTGGCAGCCCCCAACCTATCAATGAGCTCATCAGCTCTAGGTATGGGGTGAGCATCACTCCTAGTGACTGCGTTTAGACCTCTGTAGTCCACACAAAATCTCAATTCCTTCTTCCCACCTTGGGGATTAGGTTTGGGCACCAGTACCACTGGACTGGACCAAGGACTGTCAGAGGGCTCAATTACCTTGAGCTCCAACATCTTAGCCACTTCAGCTTTGATGTTGGCCTTGACCTGGTCAGACAGCCTGTATAGCTTGTTCTTGACAGGCAAGCTGTCACCAGTGTCAACGTCATGGACACACCAATTGGTGAGTCCAGCGGTCAGGGAGAACAGACTAGCAAACTGTTCCAAAACCTGTTTGCAGTCTTTTTGTTGCTGGTCTGCCAACTTGGGAGAGAGCACCACTCCCTCCACTGACCCATCTTGTGCATTTGAGGACAGGAGGTCTGGCAGAGGTTCACTCTCCTCCTCCTTCCCTTCATCAGTGACCATCAGCATGGTCATGTCTGCCCTGTCCTGGTGAGGTTTCAACCTGTTAACATGCAGGATCCTATGAGGATTCCTGGCGGTGCCAAGGTCCACCAAGTAGGTGACCTCACCCTTTTTCTCCAGAATTGGATAGGGCCCAGTTCATTTGGCCTGAAGTGCCCTAGGAGCCATGGGCTCCAAAACCCACACCAGCTGTCCTGGGTGATACTCAGGCATGGTGGCCTTCTTATCATGCCAGAGCTTCATGAGCTCCTGGCTGGCCTCCAGGTTTCTGCTTGCCTTCTTCATGTACTCAGCCATGCGTGACCGCAGGCCCAGCACATAATCTAGCACATTCTCCTTGGACTCTGAGAGGCTTTTCCCCAAGACTCTCTCACCAACCACAATGGGCCTCTTACAGGGAGCCCAAACAGTAACTCAAAGGGGCTGAATCCAGCCCCCTTCTGTGGTACCTCTCTGTAGACAAACAGCAGGCATGGGAGGAGAACATCCCATCTCCTCCTGAGCTTGTCAGACAAACCCATGATCATGCCGTTCAGGGTCTTATTAAATCTTTCCACCAGACCATTGGTCTCTGGATGATAGGGGGTGGTGAACTTATAAGCAACACCACACTCATCCCACATGGCTTTCAGATAGGCTGACAAAGTGTGTGCCCCTGTCTGAGACCACCTCCTTTGGGAACCCCACTCTGGTGAACACACCAAGTAGGGCCCTAGCCACTGTGGGAGCAGTGACTGTCTGGAGGGGTATTGCCTCAGGGTACCTGGTGGCATGGTCCACAACCACCAAAATGTACCTGTTACCTGAGGCAGTTGGTGGGTCTAGGGGACCAACAATGTCAATCCCCACCTGCTCAAAGGGAGTCCCAACCACTGGCAGTAGTATCAAGGGAGCCTTTGGCTTGCCCCCTGTCTTACCACTGGCTTGGCAGGTGACACAGGAGCTGCAAAACTCTGACTTTTTCTGACATTTGGGGCCAATAAAAATGGTTGACCAGCCTGTTCCAGGTCTTGGTCTGTCCCAAATGTCCAGCTAAGGGGATATCATGGCTTAAGGTAAGGAGGAATTCTCTATACTTCTGGGGGACCACTACTCTCTTGGTGGCCCCTGGTTTGAGGACCCTTGCCTCAGTGTAGAGAACTCCATCCTCCCAGTAAACCTTGTGGGTTTCCACTGGTATCCCGTTGTTCTTGCCTGGCAGCAGTCTGCCTCAGGCCCTCAAGAGTGGGAAACTCTCTTTGTCCCTGGCACAACTCCTCTCTGGTGGGCCCACCTGCCCCTTGCAGTTCTGCCAAGTAAGGCAGAGCTTGCAGGGGAAGTGTCCCTCCCTCAGAGGTCAGATCCTCCCCCTCAGGGTTGGATTCCTCCTGACCCTCTGTACTTGTAGGGGCTGGCAAGCCAGACCCAGTGCCCTTTCTCTTCTTCTTGGAGGCTTGGCCCATTGTTCCAGGGTCCAAGTGTCCAGCACTTCCCTGTTATGCTTCCTGTGACCTGGTCACAGCACACACCCATTCAGGGAGGTGGTCCAGCATCTGTGCATGGACCCCCCTCTCTCCACCTCTGACCATTCAGATGCTTCAAGATCATTTCCCAGCAGACACTCTACTGGGAGGGCAGGAGCTACAGCTACCTTCTTAGGGCCAGTCACACCTCCCCATTCCAGACTCACCATGGCCATGGGATGGAGTTTGGTTTTGCTATCTGCATAAGTCACTTGGTGGAAGACACCAGGTAAGACCCGTTCTGGAGAAACCAGCTTCTCTGTTACCATTGTCACACTGGCTCCTGTATCTCTCAGAGCTTCCACCTCAGTCCCATTGACTTTAGGCCTCTGCCTATACCTCTCCATGCTGGGAGGTAAGGTGGCCATAGTTGCAATGTCCACCCCACCCATGGATACTAAGGTGACCTCTGTGTACCCTGATCCCAGCCCTGGGCCAACTTCCACCCCCAACCCTACACTAGCAATCCCCTGGGATTGCCCACCAGTGGGGGGCTTCTTGGAGCAGATAGCATCTCCTCTTTTGTGTCCAGGTTGATGACACTCAAAACACTTGCCGGCCTTAGCAAGCTCCTGAAACTTTCCTTCTTTAGCAGGATCATAATTCTTTCCCTGATACCCTTTCCCCTTAGAAGTGGAATGGCTCGGGGCTCCCCCACCCTGAGAAGTTGTTGGGGACTCTTGTGAGGACTCTTTGGGCTTTTTATCATCTTTCCCTTGGTTCTTCCCCTGAGAAGAATCATGTCCTCCCTTTTTCTGATCACCCCCTGGGGGTTTCTGGTTAGTTCTTAACCAGTCATCTGCTGCCTCCCCCAGCTCTCTGGGGTTGGTCAACTTAGAGTCAACTAGATACTGGTGGAGCTTCTCTTGGACACAATTGGTTAGAAGGTGCTCCCTCATAATCAAATTGTACAGCCCCTCAAAGGTACTTACCTTGTTGCCCTGTATCCACCCCTCCAGTGCTTTTACTGAAATGTCCACAAAGTCCACCCAGGACTGGGTGCTTGTCTTTTGGGTGTCCCTAAACTTGAGCCTATACTGCTCTGGGGTCAGACCAAACTTTTTAGTCAAGCATGTCTTCATACTGGGGTATGAGTCTGCCTCCTCCCCCCGTCAAGGTTAGGAGCCTCTCCCTCCCAGAGTTGGGAACCAACTCCCAAAGAAGTGAACCCCAGTACTGAGGCTTGACTCTCCTCATCTGGAGGGCCCTCTAAAAGGCCCCCAGCCACTTATCTATATCATCCCTCTCTAGATAGGCAGGAACCACCCCTTTGAGTAATCTGGGGCAAAAACCCCCACCCATGGACACCTCAGCTTCTTTGTCGCTGCCACCATCTCTTTTCTCTTCCCTTGCCCACTTTTTCTTTTCTAGGGCCAGCTTCTCTGCCTCCAAAGCTATGAATGCTAGCTGGGCCTCCAGCTCTCTTTCTCTGAGGGACAGCTTCTCTCCTCCTGAAGGGACCCCCTTCCCCCAACTAGCTTTGGGTCTGCCCCTAGTAATTGTATGTAATGAGGACCGGTCTTCCACATCCTCACTTAGGCTCAGATGCCCTCCCTCCCCTGAGTGGTTGGAGATAGCATCCTCCCCTACTTCTCCCTCCTCTGGAGCTTCTTCTGAGTCTACCTCTTGGGCCTCAGCCCATGCTGTCAGGGATTTGATCAGGACATGCTTTCTGAGGTCAGTGGTTGCAGGCAACCCTCTTTTAGTACACAACCCCCTAAGCTGGACTACTGTCAGTGTGGGTAGGCTAGCCAGATCAAGCTCCATGGTTCCCTAGTTTTGTGTCAACAAAAAACTTTTTGCAAAAATTGGAAACAAGAATTTAGAAAAATCACAAAAATTCAATAATTTAAATTAATCCAAATTAAAAATTTAAAACAATTTTTGCACTAGGACAATTTAAAGGATTTTGAATTTGTTTTACCTAAAACTGTAATGTGATACTGAACACAAGTACAGGATCCCACCACTGCTCACCAAAAATGTTGGAAAATGGGTTATTGGTAAGGGCAGGTAGGTACCTACACTTAGCAATAGGCTACTAACCTCCACTAAGGTCCAGTCAGGTCTCAGTAAATTAAACCCAGCTCAATCCTTGGTAGCTTGGCAACGAGCGTCAAGGCTTAAGTTAGGAGACAGAGTGTAAAGCATTCAAATATCACAAAACAGTAATTAAATAAAACACAGGAAACAGTTTAAAAATCCAAAACCAATAGATTATATTTTTATCTTCAAAATGACACAAAAACTAATAAAATCGGATAAGGGGAACTGGAGATATGAATTTTTAAAGAATTATGATTTTTTAGTGCCTAGAAACAAAAAGCGCCAATCAGGTCATCTGGTTGCACCTCGACCGGGGCAAAGTCAAAGTTTAAGGCCGACCGCGATGGAGCCCTGCTCGGCTACAGGCCGCGGGAGGCCTCGGTTAAAAGTTTACCTTCACACTTAGTCACTTTTTCAAAGATTTTCTTCTGTGGGACGAACCTGCCAGTCCAATCCGACCTCTTGGAGCTCTTCTCCCGATACGCGATGTGGGAATCCTCAGTGGAGATTTTTACCTTCGGACTTAGTCGTTTTTTCGAGGTGAAAATCCTTTGACCGGGGTAAACCTGGATCTTGATCCGATGTCCCTGGAGCCCTCCTCGGATACGCTGGCTGGGAGTTCCCGGTCAACTTTTTACCTTCGGACTTAGGCAGTCATTCTGACCCTGGCGGTCAAAGACCGCCAGGGCGGAGGACCGCGGGAGCACCGCCGACAGGCCGGCGGTGCTCCAATGGGGATTCCGACCGCGGCGGTAAAGCCGCGGTCGGACCGGCAACACTGGCGGTCTCCCGCCAGTGTACCGCCGCCCCATTGAATCCTCCAAGGCGGCGCAGCTTGCTGCGCCGCCGAGGGGATTCCGACCCCCCCTACCGCCATCCAGATCCCGGCGGTCCGACCGCCGGGAACCGGATGGCGGTAGGGGGGGTCGCGGGGCCCCTGGGGGCCCCTGCAGTGCCCATGCCACTGGCATGGGCATTGCAGGGGCCCCCGTAAGAGGGCCCCTAAATGTATTTCACTGTCTGCTGCGCAGACAGTGAAATACGCGACGGGTGCAACTGCACCCGTCGCACAGCTTCCACTCCGCCGGCTCGATTCCGAGCCGGCTTCATCGTGGAAGCCTCTTGCAAGTCAGAATTACCGCCGCGGTCTTTCGACCGCGGAACGGTAACCTGACGGCGGGACTTTGGCGGGCGGCCTCCGCCGCCCGCCAAGGTCAGAGTGAGGGCCTTACTCTCTTTTTCGGAGATTTTCTTTACCAGGACGAACCAGCAAATCAGGCGGGGTCGTGGTTGAGGCAAGCCGGCTAGAGTTGCCGCAGCGGGTCGGTCCCTCTATGGAGCTTTTTAACAAAAGTTCTCCAAACTTCTGGGGCTTCTCCCAGATATCCTTTTAAGGTTCTTTTGAGGTCCACAGCTCACCCCAAGGGTCCAGAAGTTCCGAGATGGTCCTTGGGGGTGTGGACTACAACTCCCAGAATGCACCTGGTGCAAACTCCTTTTTGGGCCACTGGGCAGTGGCCAGCTGGTTGATTTCTTCAGGAGTTGGTGCAGGGGACTCTGGATAGCAATTTTTCACCTGTAGCAAACAGGGAGTCCCTCCTTGAACCAGTTGAAGCCAGGCAAAGTCCTTCTTGTGGTGAAGCCCAAGTGTGCATCTGGTGCAGTCCTTCTGAGTGCAGGTTCCAGGTGCAGGCCAGGGGTCCAGCAGGGCAGTCCTTCTCCTTTGGTTCTTCCTTGTTGGAATCTGAGGTGTGGGTGCAGGTCTGCCAGTTTTATCCTTGCTCCTGGGTGAAAAGCAGGGGGGTCCTGGTTCTCCAATCAGGTGCAGGGTCCTTCCCCCTGTGATGACCACTTCCTGTGAAGTGTGGCAAAAATCAATCCCAGGAGGCGACATTCTCCAAAAATCCATCATGGCTGAATCTGATTTTTGGAGGTTACATCTGGCTGAGCCCACCCACTGGTGTGGCTAAAAATCATAAACACACCCCTCTCCTGCCCTCTCCTAATCTTATCAAGGGGGCACCTAGTTGTCTGGGGTTGCAGGATGTGGGGGTGTTGCTGGTTGCTCCAAATGTCCTTCTCTGCCTTTGAAGACCAGTTTGGCAGCCCTCCCCCTTCCTGCCTCACCATCTGCTGAGGGAAGATTCCCTCCCACAGGCATATTCCTTTGTGTGAAGCCAGGCCACTTCACACCTCATCAAGGCAGCCTGGCCAGGCTGCTAGAGACTGGCCAATCAGAGCACAGCAGCAAAAACAATGCAGGGCTGAAATTGGCAACTTTTTAGGTAAAGTTTAAAACTCTTTACCTGAACAAGTTATATTAAATCCCACAACTGGAAGTTGTGGGATTTATTACAACAATTCATTTGATACCAAACTCTTGGTATGCATCATTTAAGGAGACTTTAAAAATTAAAATAAAGTCTCCCCATTCTAGCCTATGAAGGCCATTTACCCATTTACCACAATGAGGGAAAAACGAATTTGGCTGTTTTTACCTCACATGGGCTTATAAAACTATTTTTATGAAGTCCCTGCTTATAGTTACATGGCACCCAGCCCTGGGGCACATAGGGCACACCTTAGGAGTGACTTACATGTAAAAATAAGGTAGTTTAAGACTTTGGAACTACTCTTAATTCCAAAGTCGAATTTGCAAATAACTTTAATTTAAAAGCAGCCAGCAAGACAGGCCTGCCTTTAAAATGACACTGGGCACCTCAGCAGTGCACCTATGGGTGCACTACCTATGCTGTGGTCCCAAAACCTACATGCCCTACCATATACTAGGGACTTACAGGTAGGTTAACTTAGCAAATTATAATTAGCCTAATTTGCATATCCATTTTACACAGAGCACTGGCCCTGGGACTGGTAAGCAGTACCCAGGGCACAGCCAACAGTCAGTAACCACCAGTACCTGTCCAAAAGTGTGGGGGTGACTAGGGCAAAAAAGGAGGACTTTCCTACAACCAGGTTTACAAATCCTTCTAAATCTAGGAATGCATCAAAATCCAAGGATTTTACATGGGAATACCCACGGCAACACCCATGGAATGCCTCTTTGACGCGGCGCAATGCAATGTATTGATTTGTGCTGCGTTGCCTTATAGATATGGGCCTTCAGCCTGCGCTGTTGGTGCATCAAAAAAAGCGACGCACTGGCGGCGCAAGCCACTTGTAAATATGATCCCTTGTTTTTCCAATTGGCTAAGGATTCTGAGTTCCAATAAGCTGTTTTTGCCCTGTTCGTGGTGTTACTAATATGAAAAAGCAAACTTGCATCCTTAACCGTAGTTAGCCAACATGTTCAAGAAAAATAGTCCAAAGTGTCATCTTCAGGTACCAAACGTTGAACCGAAAGGGGAAGTTTCCCTGAGAGTTATTATGAAGTGATTTCCCACCACTTTCAGATATGCATGGGATTTGAAACTTTGGAACTGGATTTATTCAGGCCAAGAGGGAAATCAATGAAAGAATGATCTAACCACTACTTGGATAAATTCCTGCTTCAATGAAATATATCAGCTGGAACATTCAGGTATTCAAGATGTTGAAATGTAGTGTACTTGATATGCTGGAAGGAGGAATATAAATATATGATCATTTTACATCAATGAGTAGCTGTAATATATTATTTAACTAAACTCAACAAGACTTCCACCTCAACACCTGGGAGTCTAATTGTATTATAGGATGAACCTTTTGTTGAAACGATATCAGAATTAGTTGATGTATTCATTGCACCACTTGTGAAAGCTTTACAAAAGATACGCCTCATTTCATGAAACACACAATTGATTTCCTTAACACTATGAAAGAGGGAATTACTGTGTGGAATCAAGAGTGTTCAAGATTACTGTAATGATTTATTTGATTACCTGACACATTAGCTGACAACATGAAGTTTGAACCTCTGCAAACCTGTAGAACCTGGAAGAAAAATAGGTATAGAATGGCCAATAGATCCCTGAAAGCAAACAATCGGCATAATTGGTGGAGGGCAGATAGGAGAGGTAGAAAGGGAACTGTTAATGCCTCATTGCTATAACTGTGATAGGCAGGAAGAAATGTTACCTTAAACTCTTTTGTGAGTACTCATAAACAGCCCTGTGATTTTTTAGAGTGTAGTGATGGGAAGTTTGTTTGGCTATGGCTGTTGAATGAGTTTTACTATAGTTGTGATCAGTACTTTGGTGCTCAGCCCATTTCAGTGTATCTGTAATGACGTAAAGGTGGTTTTCTGCAGATGAAAATGTTTCCCCTGTAATATGACACTATATTAATAACAGTACGTAAGAAATTGGGTTATTAGTTGGGAGGAGTGAGAGCCCCACTCAAATAATGAGCACAATCCTTGTCATGGTGAACCACAAAAGTTACTAAATAAACCTGTGCTTATCATTCCGGTACCTTGGCACAAAAGCAGTCGGGCTTAGAGGCAACGTGTAGCACTCAATTGTTAATAAAGTGAAAAAACAACACAAACAAAATATCTCTTTAGAATATTAATGTGTTTTAATAAATAAACTGAGAACAAGATAACAAAAATCCAATAAATTGTACTGAATTATGAATTGTTAACGTTTTAAGGGAAAACAGCACATAGAAGCACAAAGCGCCACCCGTTGATATCTGGCCAAGCAGGATTGGGTCAAAATCAAACATTCAGGCTGACGGTAATGGAGTCTGGGTCATATTCAGAGGCCAGGTTTGTTCTGGTGTAACTTTGCAGTAACTCAGCCTAATTCCATGCAAGGATCCTCAGTCAAAGCTGCGCATTGGAGGTGCAGTCATTATTGTCACGAAGAGGTGGGTGCTTCATGTTGGAGGAAAAGGAGTGACGGTTGTTGTCGCACTGAAGAGCACTGTGAGGTTGAAGGCAAAAGTCTGTAACCGGGAAGGTTATGTCTGCCGAGGCTGACACGGATCCTGCAGTTAAATGCTAAGTCCATTCACATTTGCGAGGAGACCAAGGTCAGTCTTTTTTTTTTTATGCAAAGAGCCCGAAACCTCTGTATTTTTACCTGGAGTCCAGTTTTTGCACTTTGCAGGTTGGAGGAGTACACACTTACATCAGCCAAGGGTCCATACAAGGGAAGGCACCTCTTGAGGACTAGGACTCACTTCAACAGAGTCCAGCAGCAGGCTCTAGCAGGTCCTGTTTGTGCTGTTCAGCTGGGCAATTGGAGCGAGAAATCTGGAAGTTTGTTTTAACCCTGAAGCTCAAAAAGAACACCATTTAACTTGCCTTGAGGTCAATTCTGGGAACCTGGGCTTAAGGCATGCAGACCCTGTCTTCCTTCTTTAGACACAACAGCAGTCCTTCTCCTGCACCTCCACAGGTCCAGGAGTGCTCTGATTCTAGGTCGAGGGCGCCATTTTTATACTCAGTGTCAGCCTGTGTATAGAGGGCAATCCCTGGCCTACTCCTAAACTAGTTATGACCAGTTCTTCCCTTTTCAGTGGGTTCATCTGCAACCTGGCTAGGAGGTTAAAGGCAAATGCAGGCCCGTTATCATGATTCTTTGTGTGTGCTACAGCCAGGTTTCTTTGAATTGTAATCATGGCAGGGCTTGACCTTATCTCAGCTGTCTCTTCAGGGAAGACCTGCTCCATCTACACTCAGGACCCTTTTGCTCCCTGTATACATCACACTACAGAAGAGCCATTTACAGTCATGTGACCCTGGACACTGGGAGAAAAGCAAATTTTGTTTAAGGAGAAAAATACTAACTTTCTAAGAATGGCATTCTGAGAATAGCACTTCAAACTATGGGTGGGGTTAACTCATGTAATTCTGTGTAGTGAAATTATGCGGAATCATCTAAAATGTCAGCAAGATTATTTAGAATTACACATGAGTAATTCTGCATTTAGTATTCTTTTCTAAGCACAAGAATGCACCATTGTGTCCAAAATGGACACAAGGATGCATTTTGCACAAAGAAAATAGCACTAAATACAACTGAACATAAACAGCAAGGCAAGCTGCTGCTTGTGCTCAGTAAATATGTTCACGCTGTAGATGTTTTTCCCCCAAATTGCTCTTAAATATGCTATCTGGCCTAATCACGTTAATATTGGTAACTCCGCTTCAAGGAGTGTCACACAATTACCAAAACTACTATGAAGTAATTAAAATTACTTTGAGGCCTACTTAAAATCTGACTTTACCAATAAATGGGAGTTTAAATCAAAATTTAAGTAAGTGAAGAAGTATTTCTCTATCTGCTCCCAAACTGATGTTATCACTTATTAAGTGTAATAAAGTAAACCAGTGTTAGTCTATGGGTGAGCTAGCCTTGTTACAGTGAAAAACAACTTAGGGAGCTTTTTACCTCTAGGACATGAAATACTTAAGTACACATGTATTGCTTTTTAACCCTTTCACTGAGGTGCCAGGCCTTTTTTTCGCTCTTTGGGGCAGTTTGCCCTAAGGTCCTCATAATGTTTTGTCTGCATAAGCTACCCATGCCAAATTTGCATCCTTTTTTCCCCCCAAACATCCTAGGGATTCTAGAGGTACCCAGAGTTTGTGTTTTCCTCTGGAGGAGACCAAGAAATTAGCCAAAATACAGAAAATATATATATATATTTTTTAAAGAAAAAAAGGGCTGCAGAAGACGGCTTGTGGTTTTTTCCCTGAAAATGGCATCAACAAATCATTTGTGGTGCTAAGACCACCATCTTCCCAGCTTTTCAGGAACAGGCAGATTTGAATCGGAACATCAACATTTTCAACACAAAGTTGGCATTTTACTGGGACATACCCAATTTTTCAATTATTTGTGCTTTTAGCCTCCTTCCAGTTAGTGACACAAATGGGTGTGAAACCAATGCCGGCTCCCAGAAAGTGAAACATTTCTGAAAAGTAGACAAAATTCTGAATTCACCATGGGGTCATTTGTGTATATCCTACAAGGTTTGCTTACAGAAAATAACAGCTGAAATTTAAAATAAAATTGAAATTGAGGTGAAAAAAGCCATTTTTCTCCACGTTTTACACTAACTTTTTCTGGTGATGTCAGATTTTCAAAATTAATATACTGTTACATCGGTTGCACTCTTCTGGTTGCGGGGACATATTGGGCTTGTAGGTTCATCAAGGCCCCTAGGTTCCCAGAGCCAATTAAGGAGCTGCACCATGCAATGGGGTTTCTGTATACATGGTATACAGCAATACATTTGGTGACATATAAGGAGTGAAAAATAGGTATCAAGGAAACCTTTGTATTTCCAAAATGAGCACAAGATAAGGTTTTGAGAAGCTGTGGTTATTTGCACATCTCTGAATTCTGGGGTGCCCATACTAGTATGTGAATTACAGGGCCTTTCTCTAATAGACGTCTTTTTTACACACTTTCTTACATTTGGAAGGAAAAAATGTAGGGAGAGACAAGGGTCAATAACACTTGTTCTGCTATTCTGTGTTCCCCCAAGTCTCCCAATAAAAATGGTACCTCACTTGAGTGGTTAGGCCTAGAGCTCGCAACAGGAAATGCCCCAAAACATAACATGGACACATCACATTTTCCTAAAGAAAACAGAGTGGTTTTTGCAAAGTGCCTAGCTGTGGATTTGGGCTCTAGCTCAGCCGGCACCTAGGGAAACCTACCAAACCTGTGCATTTTTTAAAACTAGACACCCAGGGGAATCCAAGATGGGGTTGAATTGTGGGGCTCTAACCAGGTTCTGTTACCAAAAATCCTTTGCTAACTTCAAACTTTGGCAAAAAGAACACTTTTTCCTTACATTTCGGTGACAGAAAGTTCTGGAATCTGAGAGGAGCCACAAATGTCCTTTTCACCCAGCATTCCCCAAGTCTCCCGATAAAAATTGTACCTTGTGTGGGTAGGCCTAGAGCCTGCAACAGGAATGTCTCAAAACAGTATGTGGACACATCAAAAATATCAAATACAAAACTACCTGTTTTTTATGGGGGGAGGGAGCACCTGTGTTTTTGGTCCTGGGGTCAGCAGCCATATAGGAAACCTACCAAACCAAAACATTTCTGAAAACTAGACACCTGAGGGAGTCCAGGGAGGACTTGTGTGCACCCCTAAGTGTTTTCTTACCCAGAATCCCCAGCAAACCTCAAATTTAGCTAAAAAACAAAAAAAAACATTTTTCCAACATTTCTGTGTGGGATTACTGCAGCAGGACACATTTCCTACCACCCAACATTCCCCTCAGTCTCCCGGTAAAAATGATAACTTACTTGTATAGGTGGGCAAAGTGCTTGTGACAGGGAAGAGCCAAAAACATGTCGAAATTGAGGGGGGACCAAAAGGGGTCAAAAAGGGCAGTTTGAAAAAAAAAAATTTAGGTTGACAATTGGGGCAGAATTTTTATCAGTAAAGATGCGACAATCCTGGGTGGTAGGAATTTTGTGGATTCCTACAGATTCCGGAAGGATCCATCACAAAAATGTGGGGAAAATGTGTGATTTCCAGCAAAGTTGGAGGTTTGCAGGGCATTGTGGGTAAGAAAATGGTGTGTGATGCATGTGAAGTACACCACCCTAGACTAACCCGGATGTTTAGTTTTCAGATGTGTCTAGGTCTTGTGGATTTTTCTACATGACAGCGTCCCAAAGTCCAAAAAGTGCAGCCCTCACCGTTCCAAGTGGGACGATTTTGAGAGTTAGACAAGATCTGATGCCCAAATGTAAAACCAAAACCCAAGATAATCAAATGTCCTCTTGCTTCCCGTGGGATAAGATGTTTTAGTGTGCGGGGGGAGAGGTGAAAGACTGCTACCTCCTTCAGTTGATGTGGGGGCATAACCATTCCCATACTGGTTGGTAGCCACCACCCCACTATTTTGTTATTATTATTTTGTAATTCCCTGGCATCTAGTAGGCTTTCTGCCCCCCGGGGAGTGGATCAGGGGTAATTTCCCCATCTGCCCACCGGTGGGCAGAACAAGTTTGGCCTCATTTGGGGTGGGGGTATGGCCATACCCCCACCCTCTTTTAAAAAAAAAAAAAAAAAAGTAATATCTGATGGGCTTTCTGCCCCACCTTTGGGGCAGATGGGTCTTCCAAAAATAGGCCGATCTGCCCCCAAGGGGGGCAGATATGGCCAACAGTAATTTGCCCCCAGGGGAAGTGACCCTTGGTCAAGGGGCTGCCCCCCAAACAAAACACACAGATACACACACCATTCCCTGGTGCCTAAGTGGTTTCTGCACCCCCGGGGGCTAATCGGCCTAATAGAAGTAGGCTGATTTGCCCTCAAGAGGGGCAGAAATGGCCTAAAATAATTTTGCCCCACCAGGGGAGCGACCCTTGCCTATGGGGTCCCTCCCCTTCAGAGAAATTATCAACAAAAAAATCACTGGTGTCTAGTAGTTTCTACCCCCTTGGTGGCAGATTGGCCTAATAAAAATAGGAAATGAAATGGCCTAACAATAATTTGCCCCCCTGGGAAGCGACCTACCTAAGGGGGTCACTCCCCTCCTGCAAAAAAAAAAAAATCTCAGGCGTATAATGGTTTCTGTCCCCCCTGGGGGCAGATCGGCCTAATCACAGTAGCCTGATCTGCCCCCGGCGGGGGCAGAAAAGGCCTTAAAGAAATTGCCAGACTAGGGAGCGACCCTTGGCCATGGGGCCACTCCACTGTTTCATATATAATAAAATTAACTCCCTGGTGTCTAGTCGGCATTTCCCAGAAATGCTGAGAGACATAAAGGAAAGGAAAGGAAAGGCCTTTCCTTTCCTTTCATGCCACTCCCGCCTTACCTCCCAGTCGGAAGAGAAATGCTTTTGCATGTCTCTTCCGGATCGGAGGTGACCTCTGACGAGGTCAGCACACGGGTTGCACGCTGACGTCATCAGACCTCACTGGAGGTGTGGCGGTGGAAGGGGAAGGGATTCCCATTCCATCCCTGCCCCAAGGCTCATGGGGGGGAAGCGTTAGCGCTCCCCTAGTGGGCTAGGTGCAGGACAAGCTGGTCTTGTCCCTGGGCACACGCCGACCATGGCCGAGGACAAGACCAGCTCATCCAGGGCACCCTACGGGTTAAATACCATCCACCGTGCTGAATGAGCCTTTAGAACCTGCTGTGAGGGTGACTTATAAATAGTAAAAGATTAGCATCAAGGGTGGAAAAGGTGTATTTTGCCAGGCTGAAATAGCAGTTTAGCACTGCACTACAGACTACAGTGGAAGGAAGGAGACATGCTTTACAGTAATACTTTACTAGGTGGCACAGAAAGTGATACAACCAACTAGTAGCATTTAACTTACAGGCACTATCTACATGTAGTACCATATAATACAGACTTATAGGTATATTAAATCGACCAATCAGGTGTATACCAATTTTACAATGTTAAGAAGGGAGAGCTCCAGCCCTTTACCACTGGTTAGCAGGTGTAAAGTGTGCAAAATCCTAAAAGCCCAGAAAAATAGGTTTAGCAAAAGAAGACAACACTCAGGCGTAATCCTGCAGAAAAGGCCATGTCCAAACACACTAACGTTCAGTGTGGAAGCCATGTTGGAAGTCCCCCTGCTCACAATCAAGTTCCCGTGGGCCTACATGGCCTTGATTTTGGCAAACTCTGTGTGTGCCTAAACCTTTAGTATGCTGTTATCACTGTTTGCCCAACCAGCCACTAAATGGCATTCTTTTGTGAACTGCATGGAATGTAAAGGTGCAGCTGATAGGGTGAGGTCACCAACCAAGCGTAAGAGCTACCTGAAACACTGAAAAGGAAGTGGGGCGGATGTAAACAATACAAACAAGATAAACTGCCAGAGTAAAATGAGAAGTTCAAACTACATCATTAAAAGGGAGACACTCTTCATTAAAATGAAAGTTGAATCCAAATTTAATACAGGACCAAAAGGAGGAAGAAGCAGATTAAGGGAGCAAACCTTATCAAAAAAGTAAAATAAACATAATGGATATAGTAAAGCACCAGAAAGGGGCTTAGTCACTCTAAAGCTTGATTAGAGGGATAAGTGCCTCTTAACTTAGAGTCCACAGTTCCCTAGAGGGTCTACAACACTTGCTCATTGGGTCTGCACCTGTTTAAAAAAATGATATAATTTTAGTGGAAAAACAACATATGTATGATTGTATAAGAAGCAAAATGTAAAAATTGCATTTTTAAATCCATCTATAAATGTGAAGGAATTTGAAATTGAAGCTAAAAATTGACTTAGGATCCTTAGCCTGCTTCATAGGTGCAGCACACATACGGCAAACAGAATCGAGTAGGGCTGATTGGTAGCTTCAAATGAAGCACTGGCATGCATGAACTTAAAGACAGCATGCATTCAGAACCAAAAACATCAACATGATTTGCTGTAGTCTAGCAAATCACTTCAGAACTGATTTAGATCTTTGCGGAGGGGAATACTCCCTCACAAAAGTGACGGATATCCCATCCACCATACTATGATCCCCATGAGATATGAGATCATCATACGACAGTCTGGATAACTATCACGTTTGTGAGAGAGTATTGCCCTCTGCCAAGATCTAAATCAGGCCCTTTGTCTTTTAAAAATGTAATCAAATATTCAAAGTCATCAAACTTTCAATTCAAATTTCGATTTTTGCCCACTTTTTTAAATTAGGATTTAAATTAAATATTTTGTAATTTATGTAAGTGCTTGATGTGTATTTGTTTCTGTATTTATCTGTATTGTTCTTAGGTCCAAATAATAGCAATTGCTTAGATGGGGATGGATCCCTGCCAGCTACCAGTTGCGATTGACTGAGGGTCCACAGCAGGGAAAAAGTTAAGAACCACTGGACTACACCATGGAAAATATATTTACACATACTCCAATACCTCAAACGTATGCCTTCTTTTATGCCATGAATAATTGTCGGGTTCATCAAGTCGGGCAAGAATGATGCTTGTCTGCAGGAAATGCATTGAGCTGCATCGGTTCTGCATCCCAGGACCCCAACTGGACTGGAGAGCACCTTCAGGCCCACTTCGAAGTGTCCAGGACTGGGGTGGCATGATTCAGGGGTAGGAATCACAGCAGCCAGAGTCCAGAGATGGGTTCAAGGTGGCTGGAGCCTTTTCTGTCCTGGAGACTGATCAGGAGACCATTCAACTAGGCCTTGGAGTCACTCTGATGGTCCTAGCTTGAAGATGCAGGTTCAGTCCTCTCACTCAGACAGCAGGGCGGCAGAGTAGCAGTGCTTCTTGCACAGCAGTCCTTCTGAGACTTCCATAGGTCCAGACGTGTACTTAAGAGTTGACTCTAAAGGCCAATCTTTATAGCTGGTGCACACTTTGAAGTAAAACAACATTCCAGTGGTTTTTACCTCGAGAGGTGTCTGGAATGTCATGCCCCCCTGCTATGGCTATGATTGTCTGTAGTCACAAAGGACTAGTGTCAAACCCTTTGTGAGTGCACTCAGGCAGAGCCTTTATTGATGTGCAAGTCTGGTAGGTGATAGCTCCTCTCCCTCATTAAGTTAAAGATTGCCCATCCTTCCAACTATTGCCCTTTGTCTCACTGTGTAGGAGCAAATATACAAAAAAACGACTTCCAGCTACACCTAGTTATGTGACCCAGGATGAAGGCTGTTGGTACCAAATGGATAGGGTATGAAAATGCCAACTTTTGTAAAAATGGCATTTTTAGAATTGTTATTTAAACAGACTTTACCATTAAAATGGGTTTTAAATTATAATTCTTTAGACACCAAACTATAATGGGAGAGGCAGGCCTTGTAGAAGTGAGAAGTGAATTTAAGACTTTTTCACTACCAGGACATGTAAAAGTTAAAAGCGCATGCCTAACATTTTAAATTCACTGCACACCGCCTTATGGGACTTTTTCTACGCATTAAAAAGGAAGGTTAACGCCTGGCAAAAGGTTTGTTTTTCCAGGTTGAAATGGGAGTTTAAAGCTGCACACAGGCTGCAATGGCAGGCCTGAAACATATTTAATGGGCTACTTAAGTGGGTGGCACAATGAGAAGAACCACTTTACTACGGACTTACAAGTAACTTATATAATCAGATGTGCAAAGTGTAATATGCTATTTATTTCTATTGTTGAATGTGGGGAAGTGCAATGACTTATCAGGGGTGAAGTCTTGATAATGTCATGATGCCCCTCCCGTTCCTCCATAATCATAATATCATATTACTTTCTGCACATCTGCATGTATGGTTTATGCCATGCTATTTTTCTATGTATGGTTGTTATAAAAAAGGTACATAATATACAGTGAGCTTAAGTGGTTAAATTCATGCAGTGAGATAGAAATCACCACAACTAAGCTTTGCTGCAAGGCCCCAGTTTCTTATTCTGTCAAAAGATTCTAGAATGGCATCTTTGAGATAAGCATAGTTTTCTCACATTAGTTATATACTGTGGCAATAATCATGAGTTTGACAATTGTGCTCTAGTAAAAAATGTGTGTGTGTGTTAATTACGACACATTTTCCAAATGCCATTTGTTAGTTTGCCACATTATGGCCCTCGAAGACCGCCAGGGTTAATGTGGAGGCATTACCACCAATAGGCTGGCGGTACATACTGCCACATTATAAGTGTGGCAGGTTGGCTGCAGTCAACCTGCCACTTCACTCATACCGGTGTGGCGGTATGAGCCCCGGGCCAGAGATGTCAATCTCCAATCCGTCGGTCCACAGAGTACCACCGGCAGCATTATGAGCCGGCCTACCCTCATGGTTTTCATGGCATTAGCAACGCCACGAAAACCATGTCGGTAGGCCCTACCGGTGACAGGGAATTCCTTCCCTTGTCACTGGTATGCAGCTCCCCCATCCCCCCAAACACTTACCTGCCACCCCCCTCCATCCAAACACCTCCACCCCCTCTGATACACACATTCACCCTCCCACCCCATAAACGCACACAAATGCACACATCACCTCCCACTCTCCCACCCTCCACCCATGTTGGACACCTGACTTCCGTGCTGGACAACCTCCTCGCCAGACAAGGTAACAGGAAGTGGCACTGCTACCGCCAGCAGTGCCCTAACAGCAGAACACCACCAGGCCGTATTTCTGCTCAAAATACGGCTGGTGTGTGTAGGAAAGTAGCCTCTTTCTAGCATGGTTACCCCCACTTTTGGCCTGTTTGTGAGTGTGTGTCAGTGTGTATTTACTGTGTCACTGGGATCCTGCAAGCCAAGACCCCGCGCTCAGTTTGTGGCCTAATGTGTATGCCTGTGTAGTGCCTGTCACTGAGGCTCTGCTAACCAGAACCTCAGTGCTTATGCTCTCTCTGCTTTTAAATTTGTCACTGTAGGCCAGTGACTTCATTTACTAATTTAAATTGGCATACTGGACCCCCTTATAAGTCCCTAGTATATGGTACCTAAGTTCCCAGGGCATTAGGGTTACAGGAGATCCATATGGGCTGCAGCATTTCTTTCGCCACCCATAGGAAGTTCAGACAAACCCTTACACAGGACTGCCATTGCAGCCTGCTTGAGATAGTGCACACACTATTTCACAGCCATTGTCACTGCTCTTAAGTAACTTATAAGTCACCTATATATCTAACCTTCACTTGCTGAAGGTTAGGCGCAAAGTTACTAAGTGTGAGGGCACCCTTGCACTAGCAAAGGTGCCCCAACATTGTTCAGGGCCATTTCCCTGGACTTTGTGAGTGCGGGGACGCCATTACACGCATGCACTACATATAGGTCAATACCTATATGTAGCTTTATAATGGTAACTCCGAATATGGCCATGTAACATGTCTAAGATCATGGAATTGTCCCCCCCATTCCAAATCTGGGAGCCAATTCCATGCATCCTGGGGGTCTCCACCATGGACCTCCAGTACTGCCAAACCAGCTCTGAGGCTTGCACTGCAGCTACAGCTGCTGCCACCTCACAGACAGGGTTTTGCCCTCCTGGGGTCTGGGCAGCCCAGTCCCAGGAAGGCAGAACAAAGCATTTCCTCTGAGAGCAAGGTGTTACACCCTCTCCCTTTGAAAATAGGTGTTACAGGCTAGGGAGGGTAGCCTCCCCCAGCCTCTGGAAATGCTTTGAAGGGCACAGATGGTGCCCTCCTTGCAGAAACCAGTCTACACTGGTTCAGGGACCCCTTGTCCTCTGCTCTGGTGGGAAACTGGACAAAGAAAAGGGGAGTGACCACTCCCCTGTCCATCACCACGCCAGGGGTGGTGCCCAGAGCTCCTACAGTGTGCCCCAGATTTCAGCCATCTTGCTTTGCAAGGTGTGGGGGCACTCTGGAGGGCTCTGAGTGGCCAGTGCCAGCAGGTAACATAAGAAACCCCTCCTGTTAGGCCCATACCTGATAAGGTAGCTAATCGCCCTCTCAGAGCTATTTAGGGTCTCTCCTGTGGGTTCTCTTCAGATTCTGCTAGCAAGTTTCCTTCAGAAATCCTCTGCAACAACTTCAGACTCTTCTGACCTCAGGTCAACCGCAGCCTGCTCCAAGAAATGCTGTAACTGCAACAAAGTGTCTACAAGAGACACTTTTCTTCAGCAACTTCAGCTCCAAGTCAGCAACTGCAACAGTTTCCATGGTGTGCATGCTCTGGGGACTCCCGGTCTTCATCCTTCACCAGAAGGGCTGAAGAAATCTCCCATGGAGTGACCGAGTCACTCCCCTGCTCCAAGGAGGCACCTTCCAAGGCAAAGACCCGTACCCTGGGACTCCTCTTACGGCAACGAGCATGCTCCTAAGGACACAGAGGGTGGACATCATTTACATAGACTATCCTGACGTACTGCTGACACAATTTGGAGGGGGTAAGACCCTGCCATCCCCCAAGAACGATGGTACCCCTGTGTATTGTGTCTTCTTCACCTCCTGAGGCCTCTGTGCACTCTTGGCAAATTTCTTTCATGCACAGCCTGGCCCAGGTCCCCAGCACTCCTTGTGATGCTCAGCTCACTGAGTTGTTCTCCGGCAGCGTGGGACCCTCTTTTGTTGTGCTGCATCAACCGCATTTTGCACCTCTGATGAACCCAAATTCTGTGGCTTTTGGGGGTGCTGGCTGGCATCCTGAGAGCTTTATCAAGTGCTGAGTGCCCCCTCTTCCTCTTCACACAGAGTTGAAGCCCCCAAGTCCCTCCTGGGTCCATCCAGCGCCATTTTGATGAAAAACACACTTTTGTCATAACCAAGGCCTGTTGGCGCCTGCTAACACGAAATCTCATCTGCAACGATCTTCATGCCGTGGGACATTTTTTGCATCACACAGGAACCTGCTGGCATCTTCCTATGGTGCATTTCTGCAGTCTTTTTCTAACTGGGGACTCTTCTTTTGCACCCTCTTCTGGGTTGGCAGGGGCTCCTGTCCTTCCTGGAACTTCTTTCAACTTCTGGACTTGGTCCCCTTCCTTTGCAGGTCTTCCGGTCTAATAATCCAGCAGTTGTTCTTTGCAGACTTGGTTGGCTGCTGCAAAATCCCCAAAACGAGGTGTAGTGTGTCCTAAGGAAACACGCAGTACTATACTCCAGCTTTTTTGGGCTCTGGGATGGGGTAATTTACTTACCTTTACTGTATTCTTACTCTCCCAGTGATTCTGCACACTACACTTGTCTAGGGGGGAATTTGTGATTCAAATTCCACTTTTTTAGTATATGGTTTGGGTTGCCCCTAGACCTATTTTCTCCTATTGCATTCTATAGGATTTCCTACTGTTTGCATTGTTCTATGACTATTTACTTGTCTAATTTTGGTGTCTAGTGTATATATTGTGTATAATACTTACCTCCAGAAGGAGTATTGTCTCTAAGATATTTTTGGTACTGTGTCACCCAAATAAATACCTTTATTTTTGGTAGCACTGAGTATTGTCTTTACTTGTATACAAGTACTGTGTAACTATAAGTGGTATTGCATGAGCTTTGCATGTCTCCTAGTTCAGCCTAAGCTACTCTGCTATAGTTACCTTTAGCAGCCTAAGCTGCTAGAACACTACTACATTCACTTACAAGGGATAGCTGGACCTGGTGTAAGTACCCAAGGTACCCACTACAAACCAGGCCAGCCTCGTACATGGCGTTCTATGTGCGGGACAGTGCTGGTGTTAGTAGCGCCAGATCACCACCGTATGCCAGTATGAACACTGACGGATTCCGCCCTTATTGTGGCGGAAGTCAGACAGTGCTTATAATTTGGCAGACAGATGGTCGCCACTGCGGTGGAATGTTGGAGGCCATCACTGCGGCGGCAGGTGGTTATTACCCCAAAGTTATAAAGTGGGCCTATATTTCCATGCCATGGCATAAACGGATTTATCAGATTTACCTTTCTTTTTTATCTTACCAGTTAGTCAAAACTGACATTACCTACTCAATTTATGTATATGTTAAAATAAGGTTCCAATCAGGAGATGGTATTGATGGGGGCAGCACAGATCAACAGACTGTCTAGTAATACTGGTGGCAAGGTTACAGAAGCCACAAGATGGTAGGAGCTTTGGAACAGAAACAGATGAGAAGCACAAATTCCAGTCTTTTCAGCTTCTAGGATAGACGATCTAAGAATTTAAAACGGTATGTAAAGTGTACTCCTGGGGTACCAGTAGGTTTCAAAAAATGTCCACAGTGTACTGAGTGTGTTTTATTCTGACACTTTGTTATTTGTGCTCACCTACAAGTACCCTGTGGGGACAAATTGCCATAGAGAGAAAGAGACCAACCTATCCTTCATAGTAGTGGCTGCAGGGCTGAAGTAAGGGCCATAGAGCTACCAGGTGAATATGCGAGAAGGTAGAAGCTGTAAGAGCTGAACCTGTGGAGGTGCCATGGTCTGGGACTTGGAGGTGACTGCAGTCTGAGAATACCTTTATTTTTGATCTTTTGGTTAAAGTGTATAAACTGTATAAATATGCGCAAATGAATTTGCTTGCTTTGTCTTCTGAATAGTACCTTTCCTAAAACAGTTAAATCGACATATTATAAGAAATATTGTCCTGAGAATTTCTGAAACTTTACAGAGGGTCACGAAAGGCGTGCACCAGCTTTAAAATAATGTTTTACGACCTAATCATAGCCATCTGAGAAGATTAGGGTGCCAAGAAGATTCGAAAGGCGAAGAATTGAGATAAGTTTCTAAGCAAAGACTGAGTGGGAGAGGTAAGTCTTCAGTCTTTCTGAACTTCAGGAATTCGCTTTCATTTTTTAAATGCATGGGCAGGGTGTTCCACAGTGTGACACCTTGCATATAAAGACGTCTGCCGCAAAGTCATTTGCATCTGTGTGGCTAAAAGTGAGGAAGTTGTGATTGTATGCATTCTACATCCTAGTAGGTTGGGAGTCTGGTAAATGGCCGATACAAATCCACATGCGCAGTAGTACAGCAATTTGGGGTGGTGTGGGGAGCAGTAAATGGTCAATGCACTAAGAATCACCACTAAGGTTACTATTTCTGTCACAGAGTAATTGGCCACTAGGGGAAGATTTGATTACTGAAGAGGTTCCATTCAACAATCATTGGCCCATGGTCAATGCTGTACAACTTGGACCATATTTATAAAGCCTTTGCATTGTCCTTGTGTTACACAAGGTGACACAAAGACAATACAAAGGCTTCAGTAACATTTACAAAGCCACACAAGGCATGATTTGAAATGTAACTCAAGGC
Organism: Pleurodeles waltl; assembly: GCF_031143425.1. NCBI lineage: Eukaryota > Metazoa > Chordata > Amphibia > Caudata > Salamandridae > Pleurodeles > Pleurodeles waltl. Next base: position 260,244,296 of record NC_090451.1, on the reverse strand, counting down.
AGCTGCTTGCGCCTTGTTATGTTACATTTAAATTTGGGAGGAATTCCATGGGTGGAGCATTGGTGTTTACATACATTCACCCATGGATTTTTGCACATTCCCAGGTTTGGGAAGATAAGGAATGCATTCAAATGCTATGCCTTTCCAAGTGAGGTGTAAAGAAGAGAAATATCTTTAATTCTTCTTGTTCTTTCCTCTTTCCATGTGTGCTACGTTCGGCAGGACTCAGAAGAAAATGCCTCTAAGGATTGTTTTTGTGCAGGAAAGTGTCTCTTCCTGCACAAAAACAATACTTCCTGTAAAACAGGCACCCTTCCACTAAGGTGAAGGGTGCATGTGTTGGCAGTAGGCTGCACAGAGGGCCCCAGCGCTAAGAGAAAGTAAAAATGCTCCATAGCTTTGTAAATTTGGAGCATTTCTGCTGTCTCCTTTTTATACTACACAGGCAGCAACTTTGTTTGCTGCCGTGCGTTACGTGAACGTTTAATAAATGTGCCCCATTGTGTTTGCCAGCGTTCAAGCGCCTTGAAAGAGCCCAATGCTTTGGTGAACTTGTGCTGGAGATTGAGGAACTGGCCTCATTTCGTTTCTGCCTCGCTGCATGTGGAGCCACTTCTGAGAGCCGGTATAGGACATTTGTTGGTGCTGTTTTGATATCAAAGAGGGATGTGGTGTCCTGGGATGGATTGAGGGAAAGAGCTATAATCTACCAGTGTGCAAAGCTATGAAATCTAGGAGTTGCATCTTCACAAATTGTTTTTGAACTCCTTAGGTTTATAAACTTAGGATCTAGGAGAGTTTACAAAAATCAGAATGGGCACAAAAAGGGACCTGTATTAATGTTCTTTCTGCTATCACATTTTCAGGACCTTTTGGTGGCTAAGGAGGATGTGTCTGAGCACCGTGATCTTCTGAGAGTTAATTAAAAACGGGCTACTGGGTGATTCGTCCCACTAGCTGTGTGTCACCTTGAGCCTAGCTGTGACTTCTGTGGTGGCACACAGAAAATTGTGATTTTGGACTTGGAAGGCTGACCCCTGCTAGAAGTTGTGGCTGTTGAAGCTAACTTTTCTCAGCCAGAGGCTTTTAGGCCTCAGTTTGAAGGACAGCTTGAATCGGTCGGTAGTGTATTGAAAATTGGTACCCCTTTTGATTCCAAGTCTTTGGTTGGGGGCAGGTGAAAGATCAGTCGCATTGCCATGGTGAGTAACTTTCCTGACTACCTACTCCCTCCGTCTATCTCCCTGTCCTTGCTGTGGCTTTGTTTGCCAGTCGGAGGCCAGATTAGTGTGTTCTTTTCTACCTGGACTAGGGCAATGATAGATGATCGACCACTGGATATTGTACACTAGGACAATTTATTTGAATTCTCCAGTATGCTCTCACACTTTGGGATTATCATAGCACATGTGCTAAAACACTACTTGGAGCTGTAAGTGATTTATGGGGACCTCATGAACTCCCTTGACAAGGCGACCCTTGCCTGCATCCCTCTGGACAAATGGACTACTAGTGCGTTTTCAGTTATTTTTCTGACTCCCAAACCATCCAGCTCTGGGGCAATGTGACCGCTTACGATACGCTCTATTTGCAATCCCCTACTTGACACATCGGACTGAGTTACAGGACCAAAACACTCTGATTCCAATGACCTGGCAGGGGCGTGAGCACTTATTTCACCTACAATAATGTACCTTTCATAAAAGGATAGTGACTGGACTCTCTAGTCAGTAGTGTTTGAGCAATTCTGGCTAACTCCATCTAAGTGCCGTCCTTTAGACTGAAAATCAAGTGTTGAGGTTGTTGTATTTTAGAGCTCCGGGTCTCAGCGCCAAGAAGCCATCTTTAAAAATTTCAGGTTTCGAAAGACCTGAGCATCGCATAAAAAGGTCACAGAAACCAGGTCACAGTTCTTAAACTTATATGTTTGATTCATCTATGCAAATGCTGTATGATGACCTTGGAGGCTACAGAAAGGTATAGAGCAGAATGAATGCAGCCTGTTAGCTCTTCATAACATGCCCTTGGTGGCATCATGCTAGAGAGGTAGAATTAAGAAATAGTGATGAACACTGTTGGGTGTTATAGAAAATAAAATCTAAAGTTACATTTTAAAAGTGAAATATGAGTAATGGGCGAAATGTTTAATTTTTTCCACAAACGTATGTCAGATTGCCTGTCTTCGAAAGTTAAGCTGTGAAAGGCCGTGTCAGATATCCAGTTTGACAGCCCCTGAGACACATTTCCTACTTAAAACATACTTTAGTTTCTGCAGAATTATTTGAAAAGAGTAAGAAAACAAACTCTGTACAAAATACGCAAAAACCCAAATATCGGATTTGCAACATATCAAATCGCGTTAAAAAAAGACCGAGGCCTCATTACGTGTATAATTGTGCGCATTATTTGTCAGTGCACTTTATTAAATGTTAAAAGAAACAGACGGAGATATCAGTAATGAGCTAATCTTCAGAAATAGACGTCGGTACACAGCAGTGGCTTCTAGGAGAATGCTGATAGTCACCAGTCTGTTTTATATAGTTTGTGCCTCATGAAGCAAGTTCAAATTATGAGTCGAAGCAAACTGTGTAAAGTCGCAGACTGCCTTTGAAACATGTAGAGGTTTATTGATAGGATGTACAAATGTAGATTGCAAATTTCAAATACAGCTCAACTTTTAGAATGAGAGTATGTCCTATCTTTAAGCAGCAGGTGGCACCAGAGCTACAAAAACTGAATATAAGACCTTTCCACAAACAAGCAGTCTTAACGCCAATGGAGAAATACCTGGCAATATGGATTGCAAACCTGCTTTTAATAAAATCTCATGCTAAAAGTGACTTAAAATCTGCTAAGAATCCCATACCATTCTCTTTGTGCACCGACTTCCAGATGCCTGATGCCGAAACACCCAGGACACACAAACATAATTTCAGTTTCCCTGCTTAGAATAGCTGGAGGGGAGTCTTACTTGATCATCGCCATTGTTTTTTTGGAGTTAAAATAACAAAACATCTTTAAACATTCGCTGTACAATTCTCCTACCTAATTTTACATATGTTCTTTGTCCATTAGGAACACAGTGGTTTTACCTACCTCGAGTACAAATAGAACAATCGTTTCCTACCGTCTTTTTCTGTTTCTAAGTTCCCCATGGTAATAAGTGACCTAACTCCAGCCATCACCAGCTTTATTTCACTGTAGTAGGGAAAAAACATGTCCTGCCCTTAATACTGGGTCCGTTGAATGTGGTCAGACTTGTAATGTGGGGCCCTAGGCCCTCATGCTAGTAAAGGAAGGGACGCAGACACGGTGGGAGGGTGGTAATAAACTGGCCTCAGGCACGTGTGCCCGGCCCCTTTTATTGGCTGGGTCACCTGACTGGTGACGCCTGTGTTGGGTGGGTGTGGGTTACACAAGTAAGACCAGCCCTCAGCAGAGTGGCTGGCAGAAACACTAGAATGAGTCCAGCTGGACTCTACATCCCTCCCAAACTTTATTGAGGAACCAAACAAAAGTCCAACCTGTAAAAGAAACAATAACAAAGCACCACAATCAGTCTCTCGGCCTCGAAAAGGCAGGCTGCAGAATTGCAGTGGACATGGTGCAGCTGGGAGCACCCGGACACCTCCGCACGAGTCCATAATTTAACCAGGTACAGCTGGGCACGAACACTGTGTGGATGAAGTCCAGATACTTCAGCTGCTTGTCCACGACCTCACAGTTCGCGGGATATTGTCGACCCGGTCCTGCCTGGGCTCATGTGGTCAAAGTCTATTTACAGTTTCTGATGCGGGTGCATCTGGAGCAGTGGGGAGTCCACTGTACACAGTTCTGGACGGCATTCTGACTCTGGAGATTGTCTACCTCCTAAGACTGCAGATGACGTGACGGCCTGGGGCACCTGGGAGTCCAGCGGCAGAGAAGCGGCAGTCTTCCCTCTCGTGCCAGATCTCCATCAAGCAGGAGTCTCCTCGAGGCCCTTTTGCGGGCTTCCACAGGACTGTGTGGACTGTGCTTGCCTATCTCAGGCCCAGCAAAGACGTCTCAGAGGAACAGCCTACAGGACCACATCCTAGTCTCGCATGGAGCCACAAGGGTTGTTGATGCAGGGTCCGCTTGCTCGAGCCATCCGGATTCAGGTGCTCTGGCCACGGTGCAAAGTCTTCAGGTGACCAGTCTCTCGATATGAGACCTCCGTGCTTCCGGATGCCTGACGTGGAGCTGTCTCAGATGCATTCTCTCTCGGTGATATTCCGCTCCCACAGGAATTTGTTGGAGGCCCTTGTCCCTGGATTGCGGCGGGACTGCGTGGGCTGTGCGGGCCAACGTAGGCCACGCCAAAGGAGTCTCTCTGAACTCCCAACAGGGCCACGTCCTAGTCTTGTGCAACCCCAAGGGTGGATGGTCCAAATGATCTGGTCTGCTCTCACCGGCAGGTGTCTGGTTCACGGAGCTCATTGCAAGTGTTCAGATGATAAGTTTCTACGTTGCCAGACATGCCTTGTCAGCATCGGTTCTTGTTGCTGTGCTCCTCCTTCGATGATTGGGCGATGCACCTCATCATGATGATGATGTTTTTTTTTCATCCTTTTGCAGATCAAACAAGTGGCGGCGGCTTCGTCAGCGGAAGGACCACTTGATGGACGTAGTGGCCACGGCGGGTCTTGTGTGGCCTGTGCAGTCGGCGTCAGGGATGCCATCACAGCCAAGCAGCCGGTGACAGGTGACAGGTCGGTCGTACTGGGAAGCGTGGGGGACCACCCGCATCGCTGTCTTCAGTGACGTCTGCTCACCCCGGTGACTGTCTTGTACTGATGGGTACCTCCTCATCTGCTCGCACGAGCCCTCAGTTGTGTCACTCTGCTTCCTTCCACTTTCACACCTGCGATGGAGTTGATCTGTGGTGTGACCGGTCTGTCACACTCCTCTCCTCATTTCTTGTTGGCATCGTGCCACTCTCTCTTCTCCTTGGTGTGGCGTCGTGCCACAGGTCACATGTTGCGGCACATGGACCTTGCGCTGCACCTCTGCTGGTACATCTTCCTCTTTGTCCTCGACGTGGCGTGGCGCCACGGGTCGCATGCTGCTTCACATGGACCTATCACTGCACCTTCGCTGGTGCATCTTTCTCGGTCGCAGCCTCTCACAGGCTGAGTCCTGGGGGTAGGACATGATCTGCTCTTCAGGCAGACCTCTCCCGGTCTGGTCCGTTCCCGGATCCTCTTGGTGGAACTCTCTCTGGCAGGAGGGTCCCCGCTCTCTTCCTCCTTCTCTTCACTCGAGGGCGCCATTCTTGCGCCTCGAGGCTGCGCTGCTACGGCGCTCACTCCTGCCATCTGCTCTGACAGGGTCGATCAGTTCAGATGACCTGCTCACTGATGGGCCAACAGTGGCCATCTTCCGTCGCTGTGGCCAGCTGACATGGCCTCTTTTCCCGTGCGTTACGTCACGCTCTCGGGTACTCTCTCCATCTTCACGGACTTTACCCATGTCGTCACATTCTCGGGCGCAGCTCTCTGTGCTCGCTGCGCACGTGTCAGTCTCTTTTTTTTTCTGGGCGTCCTGTGGCAACGCCTGGCATGTCCTGTTCTTGTCCTGCGGTGATGTCCATCTCTGCTGGGGCATGTGGCGTTCTTTTGGCGGTGGCGGCGGACGGCCGCCAGAGGCTGCGCAGACCATGCGCGCTCTCTTCGTACCTCACGTGGCACTTGCGTCCGTTTCTCACCGTTGCAGCTTGGCTGGGACAGCTGCAGTCTTCTTCTTTCCTTTTTCAGCGTCGCCAGCGTCGCTTTCTTCTTCCTTGCTGTTTCCATCTTCTGCGCCGTTTCTGTCCACGGGCGCACTCTTGGTGTGTAGCAGTCACTTTCTGAAAGTGCTGCTGTAAACTTTCCTTCATCCAAGCTTGTTTTCCCTTTAAAACAGAAATAGGGTGCAATATCAACTCTGGCCACTGGATGCCAGTAGTGCACTTTTTTTTCTAACTTGAAAGACAGTCTTTCCTGTTACCAGCCTCGTTTATTTCAACAGATGCCGGCGAGGAGGGCATGCTGCTGAGAGGACTTCTCATGCTGGTGGGGGCTGCAGGTAAGTTCAGTTTTATTTATCTTCTCCCTTTTCTCTCTGTGTTTTTTTTTCTTCTTCTGTCCACTTTTCTGTTCTTCTAAAACTGCACAGCCTCGTTTGAAGAGGCGTGCAGATGGCACGAATTTTAGTGAGGGGGTTGGGGGCTCCGGTACTGTTTTTTTCCTTTGTAGGTGCGTGTGAGCACCTCACTTCTTTATTCAGTTGCTGGGAGGTGGGGGCGCGGCCTTGGGCATCTGGTGCGTGTATGCACCATGTTATTTCCAATTATTTCGGTGCGTGTCTGCACCTCATGCTTGAATTCCTGCTGGGACAAAGGTGGGGGGGCAGCCCCTGGGCATTTTTGTTTCGTTCGTGGTGCATGCCAGCACCATCGGGGATCTCACGTTGCGGCCGCAGCAGTCCTCCGTGCTGCGGCCGTTTTCTGGCATTTTTGTGGTGGGGGCGGCCCTGGGCATTTTCTTAGGTGTGCGAGAGCACCATTCTTCAAATGAAAAGCGGCGACCGGCCCCGGCCACACTTTGTCACCTTCTCACGGTGCATGGCGTGCGACAGCGCCACTTTAAAAGTAAAAGTGGGAAAACGCCCCGGTAATTTTCTTTTTGTCCTCGGTGCCGATCGCACCATGTTCATCACACGCGGCCGCAGCTGCATGACACGCTGCGGACCGCGTTCTCTTCCTGGGCCGACCGCCCCGGACACATTTCCGCACTTTCTTTGAGGGTAGGGGGGGCGGCCCTAGGCATTCCTCTGTTTTCTTCGGTGCGCGTTTTTTCTTTTGGCCATAAATTTCTTCACGGCACGTAACAGCGCCTTCAACCCATGTGCTGACTCTGGGGAGGGCACGCTCAGGGCAATTCCTTCTGGGGGCACCGGGAACACAAGCCTCACAGCGCTTTATTTACGGCGCCCGCAGCCGTTTTGGCAGTGCTGCGGGGCGCGCTGATCAGCAGCACTCACCCCCTTTTTCCTACCGATGGGGCTGGAACTGCCCGGCCTCACTTCTCCTCTTTCTTCCACCGATTAGGTTCATGTCTGCAACCACGTGGGGCTGCAGATCCCACCCTCGTCGCCATTGTAATGTGGGGACCTAGGCCCTCATGCTAGTAAAGGAAGGGACGCAGACACGGTGGTAGGGTGGTAATAAACTGGCCTCAGGCACGTGCGCCCGGCCCCTTTTATTGGCAGGGTCACCTGACTGGTGACGCCTGTGTTGGGTGGGTGTGGGTTACACAAGTAAGACCAGCCCTCAGCAGAGTGGCTGGCAGAAACACTAGAATGAGTCCAGCTGGACTCTACAAGACTGGTCCGGCTCCAAACAGATGATAAACCAGGTCAGATGTGTGTGTATGTTGCGGGTGACACAAGGCCTTCTTGGGGCCAGAAATGGTCATTGTGCAATAGGAATGAGCGCTGTCTGTTCACCTCGAGGCTTGGAGAGGGGTCGGGTGGAGGCCGGATTTGCCTTAGCCTGTGCCGCGCTTAGGATACATTTTACCGGGGGGCGATCGGTACACGGTAAGACTGGGTCAACTCCTAGTTAGACAGAGTAGTGTACTTCCCCGGTAGCGCACCGCCAGACTCGTCATCCATTTTGATGACACTGAGGGGCATATTTAGAAGCTCCTTGCGCCACCCTAGCGTAATTTTTTTGTCGGTAAGGAGTCAATAAGGAGCCCCCCCTACCCCCAACCGTGCGTCATATTTACAAAGTGGTGCAATAGATGCATTGTGCCACTTTGTAACCCCTTGCGCCACATTATACCTGCACCAGGTATAATGTATGCAAGGGGGTAATTCCCACGCAAGGAGGCCCAAAAAATGGTGCCGTGAAATTTACAAGATTTCACTGTGCCATTTTTGATGCCTGCTCAGGGCAGGCATTAAAGTGACGCTCCCATAATAACCTATGGGCCTCCCTGTGCTTTGCTGGACTAGCGCCATAATTTATGTCCCTAATCCAACAAAGCGCCACAATAGCATCATAAATTATGATGCTTTTGTGCTAACATGCTCCATGGTGCGCTATATAGTAAATACAGTGCGACCATTGTGACCTGGGTGGGGGGCGCGCGCAGGTTTATGCAAGAAAAGTAGCACCGCAGAGTTTATGTGCCATTTTCTTGTAAATATACACAACAGCATAAAAATGGTAAGATTTTAACCTCTATCCCTCATCCGTCCACCCACATCAGCAAACCACTGAACTGTGAACCAACAATACCCTACACACCAATTTCTTAAAGAGACTTTACCTCACGTGAAATTTTACTCATATTACTAGCAGATTGATGATTGATGAGCTGGTATTTTTGCGTTAAATTACATATTTATGATTTGATGCACCATAGTAGAGGCATTTGTGTCCTAATAGTTCAGATCTTAGACTCTCGCTCTGAAAGTTGAAACTTTGAGTAATGTTTTCACAAAGATCATGTGCCTGCTCATTCGTCTGGTCAGTTGCAAAAAGGTTCAAGGAATATAACAAATTTCAGTTACTATTGAGGTATCAGATATTTTCAGAGATGGTGCCGTGAAAAATATAGTTTAAAAAAAAATATCACCCCTCAAAGAAAACTGTCTTTCTTTCTCTCCTCTCATTCCATTCTGCAACCGTCACTCTACACTCATGTATTCTTTTATCCAAAGAGCATCACCCTGAACTGGAAGTGGCCATCTGAGGTGGATAATGCATACCTTAACTTGCCCCCCTCGGTTAAGGCAATCTGCAAGTACCCTAAAGTAAAAACGAAAGTACTCAGGAGTGCTGCAGCTTCCAACCGATCAATGAGATCATCAGCTTTGGGGATGGGGTTTGCATAGGTCTTGGTGACTCAATAGAGACCTCTATAATCCAGACTGAACTCGAGTTTTGGGGTGATGCCTAGAGGGAAGGCCGATGGTACCAGCACTAGTGAGCTGGACCAAGAACTGTTGTAATGCTCAATCACCCCAAGGTCTAGCATCTTGGATATGTCTTCCTTGATGCTAGCCCTTACTTTGCCAGATAGCCTGAAGATTAAATTCTTCACAGGCATACTGTCCCCAGTGACATTTTATGGGTACACCAATGGGTGAGTCCAGTGATTATTGGGAATGGGGAGAAGAACTGCTCCAAAAGCTAGCAGCAGTATTTCTCTTTTTGGGACGGGGGCAGAGACAGAGGGGAAAAGTAAAAACACCCTTTACCATTGTACTATCTTCAGGAGAGGGGATCCGGGAGAGGTTTAATTTCTTTCTTCTCACCTCCATCTGTCTTCAAGAGGGGACCTCTGACCTCTCAAAGTGTAGCTTGAGTTGCTTAACATGCATGATCCTTAAAGGGTTCCTAGGGTCTAGAGGTCCACCAGGTAGGTGACCTCCCCCTTGCGCTCCATTACCTAATATAGTCCAGTCTACCAGTCCTGCAAGTTCAGGGCTCCACTGTCATCAATCACCCACACCTTCTGACCAGGCGGAAACTCGACCAAAGTACACTTCCGGTCATACTAGAGGTTTAGGACTTGCTGGCTGGCTGTTAATTTCTGCAATCTTCCAAAGCAGTTTCATTTAGGACCTTAGAGCCAACATGTGGCTGAATACATCTTGGGGAGGTTTCTTCTGAGCTTGCTCCCACCCCTCCTTCACAACGATGGCAGGCCCTCTAACAGGGTGGGCATGCAGTAGCTCAAAGGGGTTGAATCTAACTTCCTTCTAAGCACCTCCCTACAAGCAAACAACAAGCATTGCAAAAGGACATCCCACTTCTGCCTCCAGGGCTCTGGTTCACCCATGATCATGCCTTCCATAATCTTATTGAATCTTTCAACAATCCCATCAGTCTGAAGATGATAGATTGTGGAGATCTTGTAGGTTGCTCCACTAAGGTGACCTCTGCACTACCCAGATAGCCGTTCTGCCTGCCCACCAGTCTGGGGCTGCTGTGATTTTGGGCAGTTGGGGTCACCCTTTGAGAATCCATACCTATAACACTTCTTCTCATAGAAGCCTTCCATCTTCTGATTAGGATTGGGCTTGAATTCCTTCCCCTGGAAAGTTTTAGGAGGCCTTTCAAGAACTCAGATGTTTTCTTTTTGTCTCAGCCCTCTTTTCAATGGTGGGGGCCCTGTCCACCTTTGTGGTGGTCCCTCCACGTGCCTTGTTGGACACCCAGGTGCTGACCCAGAGGTCCATCTTCTGCACAACCTCTCTGGATGAAGTAAGGTTGCTGTCAATCTGGTGTTGGAGTAGCTCTGTGCAGCAAGTATTGAACATGTACTCTCTCAAAATGAGATTTTACAGCCCTTCATAATCACTTACACTGCTGCCCTTCACCCAACCATTCACTGCCTTACTAGAGTGATCAATTAAATTCACCTAAGAATGACTTGCAACTGTCCTTAATCCTCATGCAGTATTTATCAGGGTTAAGTCCAAACTTAGTGACAAGAATGGCTTTCATGGGGGGCATACTTCATCTGGTCATCTACCTCGGGGTCAGCAGAGTATCCCTCCCCATTGTGGGAATGTATTTTCTAGAGACTCACTCTCCAATTCTATTCTGGGACCTTATGCATTGTTAAGGCTACCTCATGGGCTGAAAATAATTTTTCCATGTCATCTCCCATCACATAGGGAGGCACTATGGCCCTTATTACAACCCTGGCGGTAAATCCCGCTTTCAGACATGCTGAAGACCGCCAACATACCGTTGCAGCGGCAGAATTCCGCTACAGGTATTACGACACACAGCTCGGAATCCACCACAATACAGACACCCACACAAGTCCACCACACCAAAGGTCAGTGATGAACTGGCGATATCAAAACCCACACCGTCACACCAACAAGAATACGCCCACACTATCACGACCCACAAATCAATGCAGTGGTCTTTCAACCGCGGTAATCCATTGGCAGTACACACCGCCGCACTCAAAATACACACACATTTATAAAACACAACCACATTGGACAATTCAAAATATACACACCTGACACACATACACACACCACTACCCCAATCCAATATAAAGCACACACCCACAAACCCTTACAACCAAAATTTTTAAAGAAGGCCAGAGAGAGAGATTAGCTAATACAACACCAGCATCCACAGACACACAACACCATCACTTATACAACATCCACGCACCTCAAACACACACCAATACATCCCCTCACACATCACAGACAGCACCTCACACATCACCCACACCACATCATGGCACCTCAAAGACACCCCAGGTTTTCAGAGGAGGAGCTCAGGGTCATGGTGGAAGAAATCATTCGGGTAGAGCCACAGCTATTCGGATCACAGGTGCAGCAGACATCCATTGCTAGGAAGATGGAGCTATGGCGGAGAATTGTCGACAGGTTCAACGCAGTGGGACAGCATCCAAGAACACGGGAAGACATCAGAAAGAGGTGGAACGACCTACAGGGGAAGGTACATTCTGTGGTATCCAGACACCAGATTGCGGTACAGAGGACTGGCGGTGGACCCCCACCTCCTCCCCCACAACTAACATGGGAGGAGCAAGTCTTGGCAATACTGCATCCTGAGGGCCTCGCAGGAGTAGCAGAAGGACAGGACTCTGGTAATTCATATCTCAACTACTTTATCCCCCCCACCCCACCTGCATGCCATCACATACTCCCACCCTCACTCTCACAACCATCACCCCAACACCCCACAGATACCCCACTACCACAACCCACACATCCCAAAACCAAACCCTGCATGTAAAACTAATGCATGGACACCCATCACCGAAGCATGTCCAGTAGCGAGACTCACTCATGCCCCAAAATCACCAATCACACAAGGGCCACAGCAATAATGCAAGCACAGGAGTAGAGGTTAACTCACCCATTGCACAAGATGGAACACACAGATACTAAGATTATGCATTCACACCCCAACAGGACCCCTACCCAATGTTACCGGACAGGAGGTGGCAGACATATTCAGTCCCCCAACAGAAGAGGCACACGGTGATGACAGCAACTCTGCACGCCTGGATCAAGATGACCAGCCCGGCCCAACAGGGACCTCGGGACAGTCACCCTGACACAGTCACAAACCACCACTGAACCTCCCCCCTCAGGAAATACCGCCACAGCACCCACCCAGTGGGCCCATCCCTCTGTCCCCAGGAAACGCCACTCAGCAGTGTCCACCACTACAGGGAACCCAGGCAAACCCACTAACACAGGACGATCAGGGACCTGGGGGCAGTGGCAGTGGGCACACAGTTCAGGGGACAGAGTCACAGGACAACAGGGAAGCTGATAGGACTGCTGTGCGACAGGGGGAGGACAGGCCCAGGGAACCCACTCTCCACAAGGAACTCTCCAACATCATCGGAGCTTACCACCATTCCCAGGAGACCATGGGCATGGTACTGGCCAAGTTTCAGTAGACCCAGTGGCTGCAGGAGGAACACTACCAGGGGATCAGGGAGGACTTTAAGTCTATCAACACCACCCTGGTCACCATTGCAGGGGTGCTGGCAGACCTTGTCAACACCAGGAGGGACACAGTGGCACTCCAACGGGCCCCTGACACTAGCCTGGAGGATGAACAGCCCTCCACCTCCGTCGGCACTAGTGGACAGGAGGCACCACCACAGGAACAACAGGCCACCAGCACTCTACCCCCTGCAGAAGGAGAACCACCCCACAAACGGTTCCTGAGATCCAGGAACAAGACACAGAACATTGCCAAGACACAGATCATTGCCAAGACCCACGCCAGGAAATAAGACCCCCCTGAATGTCACCCGTCTGTCCCACTTTGACACAGGAATTTTCCCACTTTGACACCCTGTCCCACCTTAAACTGTCCACTTCCAATGCCCCATTGGACAATACACCTGTGAAACAAATAGACTGGACTCTGCCATGGACATTCCTCCACCATCACCCCAGCCCATTTCACATCCCTTCCACTTATTTGCACATAAATAAACACCCTTGATTCACAAAAAAAATCTGGAGTCCGTCTGTGCTTTCACAAATGTGTAATTGCAAAACCTCTGGAATATAGCAATGTCAATGTACTTGTTCACATACCAATGTAACAGCTGTAGGCCAGCGATAAACATAGCACAGGGCACAAAGTGGGACCCAGATCTGTGAAATGGAAAGGCAAAGTAACAAGTCAGGGTCCATACACTGAGTGAAAATGGCAGACTTATGCTAGCTCCAACAATAGTATGAGATGTTGGAAGCAGTTACATCTTCTTACCTGTGTCTCACTGGAAGTATTGCATGATGTTATTTCGGTTGTCTACATCTTCTTCTGCCTCCTCTTCTTCACTGTCCACAGGCTCCACAGCTGCCACAAGACCACTATCTGGCCCATCCTCCTGCAGAAAAGGCACCTGGCGTCGTAAAGCCAGGTTGTGCAACATACAGCAGGCGACGATTATCTGGCACACCTTCTTCGGTGAGTAGTATAGGGAGCCACCTGTAAGATGGAGGCACCGGAATCTGGCCTTCAGGAGGCTGAAGGTGCGTTCTATAATCCTCCTAGTTCGCCCATGTGCCTCATTGTAGCGTTCCACTTCCCTTGTCCTGGGATTCCTCACTGGGGTCAGAAGCCATGACAGGTTGGGGTAACCAGAGTCACCTGCAAATGTCGAGGGACAACTGTTAGACACACACTAACCCTTAGGGACAACCCAATACCCAGACACCTATGTCAACTGTGTTGAGACCTTAGTCTCACCTATTAGCCACACACGGTGCTTCTGGAGTTGCCCCATCACATAAGGTATGCTGCTATTCCTCAAAATGTAAGCGTCACGCACAGAGCCAGGATACTTGGCATTCACATGAGAGATGTACTGGTCTGCCAAACACACCATCTGCACATTCATACAATGGTAGCTTTTTCAATTTCTGTACACCTGTTCATTTCTGCGGAGGGGGGGACAAATGCCACATGTGACCCATCAATGGCACCAATGATGTTGGGGATATGTTCCAGGGCATAGACGTCACCTTTCACTGTGGGCAAATCCTCCACCTGAGGGAAAAAGATGTAGCTGCACATGTGTTTCAGTAGGGCAGACAACACTCTGGACAACACGTTAGAGAACATTGGCTTGGACATCCCTGATGCCATGGCCACTGTTTTAAAAGTCCCACTGGCCAGGAAATGGAGTACAGACAGAACCTGCACAAGAGGGGGGATTCCTGTGGGTTGGTGGATAGCTGACATGTCTGGTTCCAACTGGGCACACAGTTCCAGGATTGTTGCTTGATCAAGTCTGTATGTGATAATGATGTGTCTCTCTTCCATTGTCGAAAAGTCCACCGGGGTCTGTACACCGGAGGATGGTACCATCTCATCACCTGCCCCAGCAGACGTGCCCTATGGAGGAGAACAGCGAGCAGAGGGCCATCCAACACTTAGGTATCACAATGTGTTATTTGGTAAAACGTTGGAAATTTGCAATGTTCCTTTATCTGTCCATATTCCAGGCCTAAATAGGTGTGATGCAGTTTTTTTCCCTGCCATGTGGCCCCCTGAAATGGCAGCTGCCTGACCTGCAAGGTGGGACAAGGGGAAATGAGGTAACTGTGCTGGCGTTGTACACCGTTGCAGTGGGCGGTGGAAGAAAGTGGCACAATTCAGCATTGGTTAACATTGGGACCTATGGGTCCCAGGAGCCAATGACGATGTAAGCCGGTGGTGACGGTACGCACCGCCGTGGACGTGGCCGACATTTTCTTACTATTCCCTCACTTGATACCAGACCTTCAACAGGAGAGGACCTACACTGCAAGTGCTGCTGTGACCTTTGTCTGGAAGCGACGATGGCTACAATGTCTTAGAAAAGGGCCCCTGTCCTCACTTCAGAGGATTTGGAGAAACTGGTGGATGGGGCCCTCCGCCAGTACACACAACTCTATGGTCCTCCAGACAAACAGGTGAGTACACTGTGAGCATGGTGGATGGCACATAATTGTATGAAGTGACGTGGATGGAAGAGGGTGGGGAGGGGGACAGGCCAGCATGTCAGGATTGTGTGTGTATGTATGTCTGGGCCAGGGTTGGAGGTGTTTGGCAATGTGCAAGATGAAATGTACGGGATAGAAACATCCATTTTTACTTCACTTTTTCTCTAGGTCAGCGCCCACCAGAACAAGGGTATTTGGCGTGCCATCGCCAAGGACGTCTGGACCTTGGGGGTCTACCATAGACTGAGCACCCACTGCCGTAAAAGATGAGAGGACCTGCGCCGCTGGAGCAAGAAGACGGCGAAGGCCCAGCTGGGGATGGCCTCCCAACGTGGAAGGAGTGCCCGTCGCACCATGACCCCCCTGATGTACCGGATCCTGGTGGTGGCCTATCCGGAGTTGGATGGGTGCTTGAGTGCATCACAGCAACCACAAGGGGGTGAGTACACTAATGCAGTTGACTCAGCGTGCTTTACGCGGTGTCTGGGTAGGCGAAGTGGGCTGTGGGTTCCCCTAGGCCAGGGCGAGCTTGGTAGGCTAGGTCCCTTGTTAGGCAGGCTCTGTGACATCCCAACCCCACTACTGGTAATAACTATCTACACCTAGTCAGGCTTCTGTGACTTCCAGGTGTGCAGCAATTGGGCTTAGGCCTCGTCCTCCATGGGCATGTGAATTTGCTAAGAACTGTTAGTGCATGGGGCTGCTCCCTGTGTGTTGTGTCTGCCAGCGGTAGTGGTGATGCATTCACTGAACATGTGTTTCTTCTGTCTCCCCCCCAATTTTTGTTTTGTCTCCCTGTTCTTGCGTGCACTAGCATCATCTGGCGGAGGAGCAATGGCACTGGAGAAGGAGGGAGCCACAACCCACATGGCCCTGGAGGGTGAAGCAATGGAGTCTGAAGCCACCAGTGGGACAGAGGGCGAGGGAAGCTCCATGACCGGGGACGGGAGCATACACCAGCGACAGCGACTCCTCCTCTGATGGGAGCTCCCTGGCTCACTGCATCAACAGGTACAGCTGCCACCCCCACTACCAGCACCGCCCTCCCAGCAGCCCCTCAGCGTGTGTCCCGATCCCCGCTCACCCAGGAGCGTGGGCATCTCCTTCACACCCCAGGCACCGCAGGCCCTCCCTAGTCAGCTCTGCTGCCCTCAGTGAGGAGGCTATTGACCTTCTGAGATCCCTCTCTGTTGGGCAATCCACCATTTTGAATGCCATCCAGGGTGTTGAGAGGCATTTCCAACAAACAAATGCATACCTGGAGGGCATTCATTCTGGGCAGGTGGCCCAACAGAGAGCATTTCAGGCTCTGGCCTCAGCACTGATGGCAGCCATTGTCCCTGTGTCCAGCCTCCCCCCTCCAACTTCCTCCACCCAGACCCAATCCCCTGTACCTCAGCCTATCCCAAGCACACCATCAGACCAGCATGCACACTCATCAACACACAAGCGTAGACATGGCAAACATAAGCACCACACATCCCACAAGCACCATCCCCATGCAGACACAGCAACATCCACTGCCTCCACTGTGTCCCCCTCCTCCACGTCCTCCTCCTCCCTCCCTGTCTCGTCTCCACTCACACCTGCATGCACTACATCCTAAGCCACTTCCTCCATCACCAGCACACCCATCACCACACACCGCTCACATGCAATCACCACCCCCACTGCCATTCACACATCCCCAGTGAGTCTGTGAGCCCTCCTCTCAAAGTACACAAACGCAGGCATACACCCACCCAACAGCCACCCACCTCACAAAAGCCTGCGGCCCATGCACCTTCACCCAAATTCAGCAAACATACAACTCCTACAACCACTACCTCTTCCTCCACACCCGAAACCCTTCCATCTTCCCATCCCAGTGTGTCTAAGAAGCTTTTGCTGGCTAACATTGACCTCTTCCCTACACCTCCCCCCGTCCTTCCCCTAGCGCCATGCTTTCCAGGTCCCAGCCCAGCACCTCAGCCACCAAATCTCCAGGCACAGTGGTGCCAGCAACTGCGGTGTCATCGAGTGCGCCACCCATCAGGGCTGCCAGTGTGCCACCTTACGAGGCCAAGGACATTCCGCCACCTGCCAAGTTGAAGAAGGTGCCCACATCCTGGAGGGAGAAGCCGCACCTACCAGCCACCAAGGGCTCCTCCAATACAAAAGGGGACAGTGGCAAGACACCTGTGGCAACATCAAAGGAGGGGAAGGGACAAAACCCAAAGAGCAGGTCAGGACAGGGCACGGTGGCTCCGACTGAGGGACTAGAGTCACCCCTTCTGTCAACCACTACACCAACCTGTACGGCAGCGAACACCACCACATGCACCGCCACCTGCACATCTGAAGCCTCGGCAACAGTCCCCGGCATCTTCCCCAGTGGGCAGCCATCCGAGGCTGCAGGAGACATCCTGCTGTTTCCCTCAACAGGTGCTGACACAATAACCACCGCCAGCACCTACGCCACAGACACCGCCGCAAGCACCGCCACCAGCCCCGCGACGTGCTTGGACAGTGCCACAACAGCTTACATGGCTACCATCCCCAGTGGGCAGCCGTCCGAGGCTGGAGGAGACTTCCTGGACCCTGCCCAGCTTCCATGAGGCATGACTCATCACTGTTTGCACCTGCAGGTGGCAGGCGAAGCCACAGCAGGGTGGGGTATGTCTCTGCCTCCATGGCGTATCATGCTACCTGTTCCTAGACAATCTAGTGGCACACACACCCATGTGAGGTATTGGGACCAGCCACACTGCATGTGGAGCACTCTGGGCACCAAGCCACCTCCAGAACCAGTGGAAAAAGGCATCCACTACCTCAGTCCTTGGCAGGATGAAGCACTCTGGGCACAAAGCCCCCTCCAGAACCAGTGGAGATTCACATCCACTACCTCAGTCCTTGGCAGGATGAAGCACTCCTGGCACAAAGCCCCCTCCGGAACCAGTGGAGAATCACATCCACTACCTCAGTCCCTGGCAGGATGAAGCACTCTGGGCATCAAGGCCCCTCCAGAACCAGTGGAGATTCACATCCACTACCTCAGTCCTTGGCAGGATGAAACACTCTGGGCATCAAGGCCCCTCCAGAACCTGTGGAGATTCACATCCACTACCTCAGTCCTTGGCAGGATGAAGCACTCTGGGCACAAAGAACCAGTGGAGACTTATCCACTTGAGACTGTGGCTTTCCACTCCCCAGGATACAGCAATGGTCATGAAGCCCCCTCGTGCAGCAGTGGCGCTGTGCGTTCATCCGGCTGAGGTGCCCCCACCTCCCCTTGCCCCTGAGGTGCCTGTTTAGTTTCAATCTGATGCCCCTGCAGTGTTCTCTGTTTCGAGTCAGGTATCTTG